>NC_135477.1:205479754-206679754 GCF_052094955.1 Ictidomys tridecemlineatus
AGAGCAGCGTTTGGACAATGGGTTGCAGAAGGATCTTACACAGAGCAGAGGTTGGAGACTGAGGTGAAGAAGGACTTTTACAGAGAGTAGATGGTGGAGACTGGGGTGCAGAAGGAGTTTTACAGAGAGCAGAGTTTGGAGATTGGGGTGCAGAAGAACTGTTACTGAGAGCAGAGGTTGGAGACAGGGGTGCAGAAGGACTGTTTCAGAGAGCAGAGTTTGGAGACTGAGGTGCAGAAGGACTGTTACAGAGAGCAGATTTTGGAAACTGGGATGTAGAAGGACCGTTGCAGAGAGCAGAGTTTGGAGCCTGGGAAGAAGAAGGATCGTTGCAGAGAGCAGATGTTTGAGACTGGGGTGCAGAAGGACTATTAATGAGAGCAGAGTTTGGAGACTGGGGTACAGAAGGCCTGTTACAGAGAGAAGAGTTTGGAGACTGGGTTGCAGAAAACCAGAGAGCAGATGTTGAAGACTGAGGTGTAGAAAGATCATTGCAAAGAGAAGATTTTGGAGACTGGGGTGCAGAAGGACTGTTACAGAAAGCAGAGTTTGGCAATTGGGGAGCAGATGGACCGTTACAAAGAGAAGAGGTTGGAGACTGCGATACAAAAGAACTTTTACAGAGAGCAGAGTTTAGAGACTGGGTAGAAGAAGGATCGTTGCAGAGAGCAGATGTTGGAGACTGGGGTGCAGAAGGACTTTTACAGAGAGCACAGGTTAGAGACTGGGTTGCAGAAGAAATGTTGCATACAGCAGAGTTTGGAGACTTGGGTGCATAAGGACTTTTGCAGAGAGCAGAGTTTGGAGACTGTGGTGTGGAAGGACTGATACAGAGATCAGAGGTTGGAGACTGGGATGCAGAACGATCATTGCAGAGAGCAGAGGTTGGAAACTAAGGTGCAGAAGGATCGTTACACAGAGAAGATTTTGGTTACTGGGGTGGAAAAGGACTGCTGTAGAGAGCAGAGGCTAGAGACTGAGGTGTAAAAGGACTGATACAGAGAGCAGATGTTGGAGACTGGGGTGCAGAAGTACTTTAGCAGAGAGCAGATTTTCGAGACTGGGGTGCAGAAGGACTGTTGCAGAGAGCATAGGTTGGAGACTGGAGTGCAGAAGGACTTTTGCAGAGAACAGAGTGTGGAGACTGGGGTGCAGAAGAACCGTTGCAGAGAGCAGAGTTTAGAGACTGAGGTGCAGAAGGATTGTTACAAAGAGCATAGGTTGGAGACTGGGGTGTAGAAGAACTGTGGCAGAGAGCAGAGGTTGGAGACTGAGGTGAAGAAGGATCGTTCCAGAGAGAAGAGGTTGGAGACTGGGGTGCAGAAGGCCTGTTACAGAGCAGAGACTGGAGACTGGGGTGCAGAACGCCTGTTACAGAGAGCAGAGTTTGGAGACTGGGGTGCAGAAGGACTGTTAAAGATAGCACAATTTCGAGACTGGGTTGCAGAAGGATCTTACAGAGAACATTTTGTAGACTGAGGTTCAGAAGGACTGTTACAGAGAGCAAAGTTTGGAAACTCGGGTGCAGAAGGATTTTTGCAGAGAGACGAGTTTTCAGACTGAGGTGCAGAAGGACTGTTTGGGAGAGTAGATGTTGGATCCTGGGGTGCAGAAGGACTGTTACAGAGAGCAGAGTTTGGGACTGGGGTGCAGAAGGATCTTACAGAGTGCAGAGGTTGGTGACTGAGGTGCAGAAGGACTTTTACAGAGAGTAGAGGGTGGAAACTGGGGTACAGAAGAAGTGTTACTGAGAGCAGAGTTTCGAGACAGGGGTGCAGAATGACTGTTTTAGAGAGCAGAGTTTGGAGACTGAGGTGCAGAAGGACTGTTAGAGAGAGCAGATTTTGGAAACTGTGATGTAGAAGGACCATTACAGAGAGCAGAGGTTGGAGCCTGGGGAGAAGAAAGATCGTTGCAGAGAGCAGATGTTGGAGATTGGGGTGCCGAAGGACTATTAAAGAGAACAGAGGTTGGAGACTGAGGTGCAGAAAGATCATTTCTGAGTGCAGAGGTTTGAGACGGGGGTGCAGAAGGACTGTTGCAGATTGCAGAACTTGGAGACTTAAGTGCATAGGACTTTTACAGAGAGGAGAGGTTGGAGACTGGGGTGCAAAAGAATTCTTATAGAGAGCAGAGAATTGAGACTGGTGTGCAGAAGGATCATTGCAGAGAGCAGAGGTTGGAGAATGAGGTGTTGAAGGATCGCTACAGAGAGCAGAGGTTGGAGACTGGGGTGCAGCAGGACAGTTACAGAGAGCACAGGTTGGAGACTTGGATGCAGAAGAAATGTTGCAGAGCGCAGAGGTTAGAGACTGGGGTGCAGAAGTACTGTAGCAGAGAGCAGAGGTTGGAGACTGGGGTGCAAAAGGACTTTTGCAGAGAGCAGTTGTTGGAGACTGGAATGCAGAAGGATCATTGCAGAGAGCAGAGGTTGGAGACTGCGGTTTAGAAGGACTGTTGCAGAGAGCCGAGGTTTGAGACTGAGGTGCAGAAGGACTATTACAAAGAGCAGAGGTTGGAAACTAGGGTGCAGACAAACCGTTGCAGAGGGCAGAGTTTGGAACCTGGGGAGAAGAAAGATCGTTGCAGAAAGCAGATGTTGGAGACTGGGGTTCAGAAAGACTGTTAGAGAGTGCAGAGTTTGGAGACAGGGGTGCAGAAGGACTGTTGCAGAGAGCAGAGGTTGGAGACTGAGGTGCAGAAGGACTGTTACAGAGAGCAGAGGTTGGAGTCTGAGGTGCAGAAGGACTTTTACAGAGAGCAGAGTTTGAAGACTGGGTTGCAAAAGGACTGTTGCAGAGAGCCGATGTTGGAGACTGGCATGCAGAAGGTCTGTTACAGAGAGCAGACGTTGAAGACTGAGGTGTACAAGGATTGTTACAGAGAGCAGATTTTGAGTACTGGGGTGCAAAGTACCATGACAAAGAGCAAAGGTTGAAGACTGATTTGCAGAAGGACTTTTCCAGAGAGCAGAGGTTGGATACTGTGGAGCAGAAGGACTGTTACAGAGAGCAGATGTTGGAGACTGAGATGCAAATGGATCTTACAACTAGCAGAGTCTGGAGACTTGGGTGCAGAATGACTGTTGCAGAGAGCAGAGTTTAGAGACTGAGGTGCAGAAGGATCGTTGCAGAGAGAAGTGGTTGGAGACTGGGGTGCAGAAGGATCGTTGCAGAGAGCAGAATTTGGAGACTGGGGTGCAGAAGACCTGTTACAGAGAGCAGAGGTTGGAGACTGGGGTGCAGAAGGATTGTTACAGATAGCACAGTTTGGAGACTGGAGTTCAGAAGGATTTTTGCAGACAGCAGAGGTTTCAGACTGAGGCTTAGAAGGACTGTTACAGAGAGCAGAGGTAGGAATCTGAGGTGCAGAAGGACTGTTACAGAAAGCAGACGTTGGCAATTGCGGTGCAGAAGTACCGTTATAGAGAGAATAGGTTGGAGACTGCAGTACAGAGGGCCTGTTAGAGAGAGCAGAGTTTGGAGACTTTGGTGCAGAAGGACCGTTGTCGAGAGCAGATGTTGAAGATTAGGGTGCAGAAGGACTGTTACCAAGAGCAGACGTTGGAGATTGAGGTGCCAAAGGATTGATACAGAGAGCAGAGTTTGGAGACTGGGGTACAGAAGGACCATTATAGAGAGCAAAGTTTGGAGTATGAGGTGCAGAAAGACTTTTAGAGACAGCAGAGGTTGGATACTGGGGTGCAGAAGGACTGTCACATAAAGGAAGGGTTGCAGAAAGGGATGCAAAAGGATCTTACAGAGAGCAGATTCTGGAGACTGGGGTGCAGAAGGACTGTTGCAGAGAACAGAGGTTGGAGACTGAGGTTAAGAAGGGTCGTTGCAGAGAAAAGAGGTTGGAGACTGGGGTGCAGAAAGACTGTTACAGAGAGCAGAGATTCGAGATTGGGGTGCAGAAGAACTGTTACAGAAAGCAGAGGTTGGAGATTGGGGTGCAATAAGCCTGTTACAGAGAGCAGAGGTTGGAGACTGAGGTGCAGAAGGACTGTTACAGAGAGCAGAGGTTGGAAACTGAGGTGCAGAAGGATCGTTGCAGAGAGCAGAGGTTGGAGACTGAGGTGCAGAAAGATCATTACAGAGAGCACAGTTTGGAGACTGGGGTGCAGAAGAAATGTTGCAGTGAGCAGATATTGGAGACTGAGGTACAGAAGTACTGCTACAATCAGCAGAGGGTGGAGACTGGGGTGCAGAAGGAATGTCACCTAGAGCAGAGTTTGGAAACTGGGGTGCAGAAGTATGTTATAAAGAGCAGAGGCTGGAGACTGGGGTCAGAAGGACTGTTGCAGAGAAAAGACGTTGGAGACTGGGGTGCAGAAGGATCGTTGCAGAGAGCAGAGGTTTGAGACTGAGGTGCAGAAAGATCGCTACAGAGAGCAGAGTTTGGAGACTGGGGTGCAGTAGGATAGTTACAGATAGCATAGGTTAAAAAATGGGGTGCAGTAGAAATGTTGAAGAGAGAAGAGGTTGGAGACTGGGGTGCAGAAGGACTGTAGGAGAGGGCAGAAGTTGGAGACTGGGATACAGAAGGATCGTTGAAGAGAGCAGATGTTGGATACTGGGGTATAATAAGAAGTTTTCAGAGAGTAAAGGTTGGAGACTGGGGTGCAGAAGGACTGTTGTAGAGAGCAGAGGTTGGAGACTGGGATGCAGAAAGACTGTTACAGAGAGCAGAGGTTTTAGACTGGGGTGCAGAATAACTGATACGGAAAGTAGAGTTTGGAGACTGGGGTGCAGAAAGACTGTTACAGAGAGCAAAGTTTGAAGAACGGGTTGCAGAAGGATCTTACAGAGAGCAGAGGTTGGAGACTGGGGGATGGAAGGACTGTTGCAGAGAGCAGAGGTTAAAGACTGAGGTGTAGAAGAATCGTTGCAGAGAGAAGAGGTTGGAGACTGGGGTGTAAAAGGCCTGTTACAGAGAGCAGACTTTGGAGACTGGGGTGCAGAAGAAATGTTGCAGTGAGCAGATATTGGAGACTGCGGTACAGAAGTACTGCTACAAACAGCAGAGGGTGGAGACAGGGGTACAGAAGGATTGTCACCTAGAGCAGAGTTTGGAAACTGGGGTGCAGAAGTATGTTACAGTGGGAAGAGGCTGGAGACTGGGGTCAGAAGGACTGTTGCAGAGAACAGACGTTGGAGACTGGGGTGCAGAAGGACAGTTACAGAGAGCATAGGTTGGATACTGGGGTGCAGAAGAAATGTTGCAGAGAGCATAGATTTGAGACTGGGGTTCAGAAGGACTGTTGCAGAGAGCAGAGGTTGGAGACTGAGGTGCAGAAGGACTGTTACAGAGAGCAGAGGTTGGCGTCTGGGTTTTCAGAACGACTGATACACAAAGCAGAGTTTGGAGACTGGGGTGCGGAAGGACCGTTAAAGAGAGCAGAGTTTGGAGACTGAGGTATAGAATGACTGTTACAGAGAGCAGAGTTTTGGACTGGGGTGCAGAAGGACTGTTGCAGAGAACAGAGGTTGGATACTAGGGTGCAGAAGGACTGTTCCAGAGAGCAGAGTTTGGATACTGGTGTGTAGAAGGATCTTACAGAGAGCAGAGTTTGGAGACTGAGGTGGAGAATGACTGTTACAGAAAGCAGAGGTTGGAGACTGAGGTGCAGAATGATCGTTTCAGAGATAATAGGTTGGAGACTGGGGTGAAGAAGGCCTGTTACAGAGAGCAGAGTTTGGAGACTGGGGTGCTGAAGGCCTGTTACAGAGAGCAGAGGTTGGAGACTGGGGTGCAGAAGGACTGTTACAGAGAGCAGAGGTTAAAGACTTGGTTGCAGAACGATTGTTGCAGAGAGCAGAGTTTTCAGACTTAGGTGCAGAAGGACTGTTGCAGAGAGCAATGTTCGAGAGTGGGATGCAGAAGGACTATTTCAGAGAGCAGAAATTGGAGACTGGGGTGCAGAAGGATTTTTGCATAGAGAAGAGGTTGGAGACTGGGGTGCAGAAGGCCTGTTACACATATCACAGTTTGGAGACTGGTATGCCGAATGATATTATAGAGAGCAGAGTTTGGAGACTGAGGTGCAGAAGGTCTGTTAAAGCGAGCAGATGTTGGAGACTGGGTTGCAGAATGATTTTTGCAGAGAGCAGAGTTTTAAGACTTAGGTGCAGAAGGACTGTTGCAGAGAGCAGATGTTCGAGACTGGGGTGCAGAAGGAGTGTTTCAGAGAGCAGAACTTGGAGATTGGGGTGGAGAAGGATTGTTGCAGGGAGCAGAGGTTTTAGACTGGGGTGCAGAAGGACTGTTATAGAAAGCAGAGGTTTTAGACTGGGATGCAGAAGGCCTGGTACAGAGAGCAGAGCTTTGACACTGTGGTGCAGAATGATTGCTGATAGCTGGTGAGCCTCCTTCTGGACAGCTTCTTTTCTGCACAGTCCATCAAGCCCTCTCTCCTCACCCTGCTCTCTTTTGGCTTTATGAACACCTGTGACTTTCACAGTCACTCTAAGACATGACGCCCAGGCCTATCTCCTGGGAACCTGTCCCGCTGCCTCCTGGAATTTCCTTGGAGAGACCCCGCAGGTACCCAGACTCTAGGCCCAACCTCCTTCCCTCCTTTCCTCTCCCCAGACACGCTCCTTCTCATTTTTTTTTATGTTTTAATGAGTGATTTCACTGCCACTCAGCTACCCCACAGACCAGGTGCCCTGTTGTGTCCTCGTCACCAGAACTTTAATGTGCTCCACCCAGGGCTCCTCTTCAGAGCTTTTCCCCAAGCTCCAAATGTCACATCTTCAGTTACCAGATATTTCCTTTTAATCTTGTTTTGGCACCCGATAACTCTCCCAGACTACATGAAGGTATTCTAACCAAAGCACATGGACTGTAGAGACTATTATGGCTTAGAAATAAGGTATCCCCCCACCAAAAGCTCAGGGTCAGCCACAGTAGCAGTGTTCAGAGGTGAAATGATTAGACTGTGAGACTTGTGACCTTATCTGTGGATCCATCCATTTTGTGGGTTAATTATCTGAAAGGCCCACTGTACTGAGAGGAGTGTGGGCAGGTGGAGTGTGGCCGGGGACATGCCCTGGGGAATCACATCTTGTCCCCTGTGAACTGTTTCCTCCCATCCCCTCCCCCGCCCCAACCTTCTGGCTTCCATGAGCTAGGGACACTTCCCCCCTTGTTCCCTTCTACCTCGGTGTCCCACCTCATCTCAGGCCGGCAGCAATGGGTTAGCTGGCCCCAGACCAAACCTCCAAGCCAGGAGGCCAGAGTGCATCTTCCCCTCCGGGTTGTTCTGGTCAGGCCTGTGGTAACTGTGGCAACCATGGACTGACCCAGGGAGTAGGTATTATGAGTGGATTGGACCCACAACCGTTTCCTAAATCCACAGATACTGTCATTTTCAGAGCTCAAGCCATTTCCTTCTGGATGGCCTCTTTCCAGCCTGCCCTCACCTAGAATGCGGTCTACTAGTGATTATTGAGATTCTCCAGCCGTCCTGGTCCTGCCCGTTTGCACACCACAGCTAGCTCCTAGGCAGCCAGACATATGGACCTCCTGCTGCCCACTGAGGAGAGAAGAGAGATTTTCTGAGGACCCTGTTAGAAGTGCACTCTTATTTTTTTTAAAGACCACACTCAGAGGGCATGTTTCAGGCAGTCCTTCACATGCGTCTTTGAGAAATCAGACTCACAATGATTTTTGTGATTCTCTCCCAGGCTCCAATAACCACCGCTCTACTCCCTACTTCTCTGAGATTAACTTTTTAGCTTCCACAAAGAAGTGAAAAACTATTATTTCTCTTTATGTGTCTGGCTTATTTCACTTAATATAATGTCTCCCATGAGGTAGTTTTAAAGAGAAACTGCACAACAAATTCTTTTATGTCAGATTTAAATTTTATTCTGAAGAGATAATTCGAAATGGTCACATATGTTTATGTAGGAAAATGTTCATTAAAATATTTATCGGACTAGAGATGATCTGAATGTTTAGCCAAAGGAAAGAGATTAAGTTTATTTAAGAGAGATGTAAGTTTATTGATCATCTCAATAGCTGCAGAAAAAGCATTTAACAAAATATAGCACCCCTACCTGTCAAAACAGTAGAAACACTAGGGACAGAAGGAACTTTGTAAAAGCATTGTAAAAGCTATCTATGCTAAACCCAAGGCAGCATCATTCTAAGTGGAGAAAGGTTGAAAGCATTCACTCTAAAAACTGGAAGAAGACAGGGTGCCCCCTCTTTCACCACTTCTATTCAACTTCATCATTGAAATTGCCATAGCCATTGGACAAAAGAAAGAAATTAAAGGTATACAAATAGGTCAAGAAAAATTCAAATCTCACTCTTTGCTGATAGGATCATGTCATCTTCTTAAATTTTTTATTAGAGCATAATAGTTATACATAGAAGTTGGGTTGATTTGGAAAAGATCCTACGTGCAATGAATCAGATTTACTCCATTCAGTCCCCACCCCCCATCTCCCTCCCCTTCCCACCCCCATTCTCCTTTCTCTACTGATCTTTCTTTGGGTCATTTATCAGTTAATTTCTGACTGGTGCTTTCTACATATACATACAGATGCGGTCACCTGTGGTAGACTTCCTTGTGCACATAACATGATCTGCGTAAAGACCTTTCACATTTCCTTCCTTCCCAAACCTCTCCACCCTCTCATTCTCCTTCTACTCCACTAATCTTCCCTGTATATTTAAGATAGCCAATCCAACCCCACTTCATCAACTTCATTTCTCTATTTTGCTCTAGCCCTGATAATTTCAGCATTGTACAGGAATAGTTAACTTCTGCCTTTCCGAACACAGAGATCAAGATTGATGTAAAATGAGAAAAACTCTACATTGGAAAACATTGAAGGCAACACCGACTGCTTCTGCAGATGATGACTCTGCTTTGTAAATTTTTTTTCTTAACATTTGCAATGAAAATGAACTTCTCCAAAAATCCTATGTTTACCTAAAAAGACAACAGGAGACAGAGATTACTGAGGAAATGAGAAATGACTTCACACCATGATGAGGTCAAATGGCTTTCTGTTGGCTTCTAGCAATTCTCTGGTTACTCCCACCCACCATCACCCCTGCAAATGTGTGGGGCTCCATGGGTCTGATTCCCTGAGACCAGTCCCACAGGTTATCAGTCTCCAGGCTGCTTTTCATTCGATATTATTTGCCATGTTGCTGCAGATTAACAAGCCTTTTTGAGGTGCTCTCAGTCTATTCTCATCATGGTCTCTTTTTCTCTGTTTTGTAGCTATGACAACATTGGAAATGAGCAATCAATCATTTGTCACTGAATTCATCTTCTTGGGATTTTCCAACCACTCCAACCTACAGGGCTGGTTCTTCCTACTCTTTCTGGTCATTTACCTTACCACTCTCCTGGGGAATATGCTCATAATAGTGGCCACCAGGGTCAATCCTTCTCTCCACACTCCAATGTACTTTTTCCTCAGCAATTTGAGATTCTTGGACATCTGCTACACATCCACTATCCTCCCAGTACTGCTGGTGAACTTCTTCTGAGAGAAGAAGGCCATTTCTTATGAGGGCTGCCTTTCCCAGATCTTCTTCTTGGTGACAAGTGCTGGCACAGAAGGCATCTTACTGGCTGTGTGGCCAGTATGACTGCTGTGTGGCCACCTGCCGTCTTCCTCCGTACCCAGTCATCATGAGTGTGAAGGTCTGTGTTGGCCTGGTGACTGGGTCCTGGCTGTGTGGGCTGGTGAATTTGGTCACACACATGGTGCTAGTCATCACACTCACTCTGTGTGGACCCCACCAGATCAGCCACTTTCTCTGTGACACCCCATTGCTCCTGAAGCTCTCCTGCTGAGACACTTCTGTAAACGAGTCTGCGCTCCACGTTGTCAGTACCACCATGGGCCTGAGCCCCTGCCTCTTTACTGCAGGCTCCTACGCACTCATCATGGCGGCCATCCTGGAAATTCCCTCTGCCCAGGGCAGGAGGAAGGCCTTCTCCACCTGTGCGTCCCCCCTCACTGTCGTGGTGGTCTTCTATGGAACAGCCAACTTCCACTATGACAGGCCCAGAGAAGGCTGGACACGAACACCCTGGTCTCTGTGCTCTTCTGTGTGGTGACCCCCATGTTGAAGCCCCTCATTCACAGCCTGAGAAGCAATGAGGTCCAGAGTGCCCTGAGGAAGCTGGCTGGGAGACAGACTGTATAGTGAGATTAGAACTAGATGATGGTTTCATTCTAAAAAATGTCTTAGTTGTGGAAATATGTGAACTCTTCAGCAGCAATTACAAGAGTGCTCTCTCCATACACAGTGTCTCATGACCACTGTGGTGCCCCTCCAATCAGAGGAAGCACACTGTGCTAAGTATGTGACACATTGTGACCTCACCTGGGTTCTCTAATCCACAGGTATTTCAGAATATTTTTATTGCTTTTCTCTCCAAAAAAAGCCTATACCCAAAGCAGTCAATCTCCTTTCCCCCAATATTGCAGCTCTAGCCAACACTAGTGAATGTGAAGTGCTATGTGCAATGTGACTTTGACTTGCATTTTCCTAATGGATCTTGATTCTAAGTTTTAAATAAACACCATTTCTGTGTTTCTTCTTCACATGTGGAAAGACCCATGTATACACTCGAGTTTCTGTGGATATTTTTAATGAAGTAATATCATATACGCCTTTTGGATCTGACTCTTTTCCCTTACGATGTTTGTAATTTTCAGTTATATTGTAGCTTGTATTAGTATTTTAGTTTATTCCTCCTTATTGTGACTGATTTCCATCTTATGAAAATGCCACATTTCTTTGTTCATTTCCCACTGGATAGTAATTTTTACTTTGTGTCTGTGTGGGTGTTGTACTGCAGATTGAACCCGGAGCCTCCTGCACACTAAACAATGTTCTACCACTAGCCAAAGCCCAACCCTTTAAAAAATTTTGTTTTGAGACAGGGTCTTGCAAATTTGCCCAGGTTGTCCCTGAATTTGTGATCCTCCTGCCTCAGCTTCTTGATTAGCTAGATTACAGACCTGCCTGGTCATTTTCACTTTTTGACTAATATGAATAAGATTCGTATATATAAGATGAACATTATATATAATATGAACATTATATGAACATTCATGTACAAATCATTGGTGGACAACTTTTTTATTTATCTTGAGTTTGTAAGTAGGAGTGGAAGAGGTGGATCATTAAATCCATATTTAACTTTCTGAAAAAGTTCCAGATCATTTTCAGACCAGTGGAACCAGCTTACCTTATTATTAAGAGTGGTGAATAAAGCTTCTGATTTCCTCACTCCCTTAACTACACATCATTATCATTTCTTTTATTGTGACGACCCTGGAATGTGTTAAGTGCTTCATCAAATGTGCTTTAGTTTTGCCTTTCCCTGATGGCTAATCATTCTAAGATCTTTTAGGAGTACTGTTAATGTGTCTCTCCTAAGCATGAGGAAAACCCCATTGTATTATGGGAAATTTTAAGTTTTAGAGACTTACCTCTTTATCTAATACTTTTATTTTTATTTTTGTGCAGTAAAATACTACAAGACTTTCAAGCTTGTTGTCTTTCCTCCATCTGTTCCCGAAAGAGCTGTTTGATGACTCTTTTTATTCCCCTACTTTTAAACTTCATAGCAAACAATTTCTTCACCAGGTCATGAGCATCAGCAGGATCATAAAATTAAGGGGCACGAAGTCATACAGGGTTTGGTAAGGGATCAGCCCTTAGCAGGAGTGGATCAGCTGAAGATAGTGGGGATGCTTTTAATATTGTGGCTTCTGATATCTGTCCATCTGGCAAAGTATGTAACATGAAAGAAAAACTTCATATGCCGTGCGAAATCTGTCCCAATAAGTGTACACCCACCCTGACCCCTTCTCTCCCTAGTGAGAAGTGAAGGCAGTCTTGAGGTTTCAGCCACCCACAACTTCTTAGCAGAAATCTAACTCTGAACTTTGCTCACCCACATCCCAGAAGAGAGAGGACGCTGATCTTCTCGCTGCATGCTGGGAACAGGTGATTGCCAAGACATTAATGAATCCAACAGCGAATTAACTGCTCTCCATTGTTGCAGTTGAACTCAAGCCGTTGCCCTTGAGTTGTGTTTGCACACTGAGTAGTCCCAGAGCAGCTGCAGAGGAAAGGCCATATGCATATTCCAAACAGGTCAGCCCCAGACCTCTATAAATGTCCATCACAGGAAAATGAATTGTGAGAGATAAGAGGATTTTGACTCCTTCATGATGCCACAGACATGCGACAGGCAACTTTCAGAATAACAGGTCCGTTTTGTGGTGAATGGAGACCAACAGCCAGTTTTACCAAGACCTTTTTTTGCAGCCCAGGTGCTAGTATGGAGAGCAGCAAGGGCCACACCAAAACCAGAAATCTAAGCCTCTCTGTGAGAGTTGCTGGTTAGTAGTTTATTTACCATCACAATTTTCAAAAACACTATCTTAGAATCAGGATATACCTACACCTTAAAAACATATTACAGGAATTCCAACATGGCAGCGGGCGAGGAGAGATCAAGTCTCTGACCTCTTCAGCTGTGCAGGCATAGGGAGTTGTAAACAGCCTAATTCTGTTTGCTCAGGATCACTAGGCAATGCTGAGCTGACGTGGATCTGGGACGAGCAGTCTGGGCCTTTCAGAACACACACTGAACCTGGATCAGCTGAATTCAAGCTCCCGTTCGCCTGCTTCCCGCAGACAAACAGCTGTGACTCAGCACTAATCCATCCGGCTGAAACAACTGGTCAGCCCTTCTGATCCTATGGAGGTAAATGCCAACCGAGCCTTCATAGGTAGTGGCCACAAGTTTGAAACAGGGCTTGGGAGAGACAGTAAGGACCCACCCGTTGCATTGGTCACCCAGCAAAGGGAAACGAACTGTCACCATTTGCAAGAGATACCACCATGGAAGACAACTGACGTCATCAGACTGCGGCGGAGGAGATAACTTCATTGAAACCTGTGGCTACAGGTGTGTAATTCCCAAGCCTTCCCTCTCCACACATCGGGGAAACCTTAAGGGCACCTCCCAGCTCTCCCTTGAGCACAGTAGCCAGACCGAGGGAATTAGAGGTGGCACGGGACCCACGGCACGGGACTACCACTCCCACCAGTGCGGACAGCTGAGGTCTCTTGGACCAGCTACCGGGGGTGTGGCTACCGGAGGGGCAGTAAAATTGGCTGAGGATTCTCAGCCCCAAGCTCTACAAACTTAGGGTCTGAGGGAATGGCAAACTTGAAGAGTGTGCCCAGTCATTTATGACAACAGGGCTCCCGGGAGCAGCAGACCTGGCGTGTACCCAGTATTGTGGTGAGCGTTACCCGTGAGAGGGGCCTGGCTAGAGGAAAAGTGGGGAAATGACTAGACACAAGAGGACGCCTTAGGCACCCAGGATTGGAGACTCGCCCAGTCTGGGAGGAGGAGCTGCTGCACAGTGATTGGTTTCCACATATTGATAGGAGAAACTTGGCCTGGTGGTCACAGCGCCACCTACTGGAAGAGAAGTTAATCAAACTCTAAGACTGCATTTATTAGTTTTTTTTTTTTTTTTTAATTTTGATTTGGGGTTTTCTTTCATTTTCATTTTTCTTTCTTGTTTTTTTAATTTTTTTTTACAATTTTTTAAAAATTTTTTTTCTTCCAATTTTAATTTTAATTTTTTTTTATTATTTAATTTTTTTTTCTTTTTTTATTTCCTATTTTTTTCTTCTTTTGTCTTTTAATTTCATTTCAATTATCTTATCCCCCCTTCCTTGAATTCTACCTGCTTACTCTCATTCTCTTTATTGACTTTTCCCTTTCCTTCTAATACCTTTCCTCCCAAGCATCAAATAAATTTATAGGAGTAAACAGTAACTCAGCAGTCAAACAGAACAAGAAGTAACATGAGTAGCTTCAAAAAGCAAGGAAGAAAAGAAGTACAAACAATGCAGGACAGCCTAAATATTCAGGAGGACCTAGAGTCATCAGAAAAATGGTCATATAAAGAACTCAAGGAACACCTTAGACAGATGGAATGGAACCTTAAAGAGGATACGAGACAGCAAATTCAAGCAGCGAAAGAACACATTGAGAATGTATTACACAATCAGTTAAAAGAAGAAGTTAAGCACCTTTATCAGGAGATAGAGATTATAAAAAAGAATCAAACCATAATCTTAGAAATGAAGGAAACGATAAACCAAATTAAAAACTCAATTGAGAGTATCACTAACAGAGTGGAGCAAGTAGAAGCCAGAACGTCAGATAATGAAGACAAAATATTTCATCTTGAAAAAAGTCTAGCCAACTCAGAAAGGCTGGTAAAAAATCACGAGAAAAACATCTAAGAGTTATGGGATAACATAAAAAAAACAAACGTACGAGTCATCGGAGTAGAAGAAGGTACAGAGATTCAAACCAAGGGAATGAGTAACCTGCTGAATGAAATAATTACAGAAAACTTTCCAGAAATAAAAAAGGAAACAGATATACAAATTGAAGATGCATACAGGACACTGAGCACACAAAATCACAGTAGACCAACGCCAAGACACATTGTTATGAAGATATCCAATATACAGAACAAAGAGAAAATATTAAAAGCTACAAGAGAAAGGAGACAGATTACATTCAGGGGTAAACCAATAAGGTTAACAACGGATTTTTCATCACAGACACTGAAAGCAAGAAGGACATGGAACAATGTATTTCAAACACTGAAAGACAATGGATGCCACCCAAGAATTCTGTATCTAGCAAAATTAAGCTTCAGGTATGACAACGAAATAAAAATCTTTCATGATAAACAAAAGTTAAAAGAATTTGCAGCCAGAAAACCAGCACTGCAAAGCATTTTGAGCAAAACACTACACGAGGAAGAAATGAAAAACAATAACCAAAACCATCAGAGGGAAGTGCCTCTGTAAAGACAGAGGGCGAGGGGAAAAATAATCATGGAGAAACAAACTAAATTTTTTTTAAAAAAAAAAAGGATAAATAATCAAACATGTATGGAAGTACAAACCATATATCAATAGTAACTCTGAATGTTAATGGCTTAAACTCTCCAATAAAGCAACATAGGCTGATATCATGGATTAAAAAAACAAATCCAACAATATGCTGCCTCCAGGAGACACATCTGATTGGAAAAGACATACACAGGCTGAAGGTGAAAGGATGGGAAAAAATATACCACGCACACGGTCCTCGTAAGCAAGCAGGGGTGACCATCCTCATATCGAATAAAATCGACTTCAAGACTAAGTTAATCAAAATGGATAAAGAAGGACATTATATACTGTTAAAATGAACCATTCACCAACAAGACATAACAATTATCAATATTTATGCACCAAATAATGGTGCTGTGACATTCATAAAACAAATTCTCCTCAAGTTCAAGAATCAAATAGACCACAACACAATAATTATGGGTGACTTCAACACACCTCTCTCACCATTGGACAGATCCTCCAAACAAAAGTTGAATAAGGAAACTATAGAACTCAATACCACAATCAATAACCTAGACTTAACTGACATATATAGAATATATCAACCATCATCAAATGGATATACTTTTTTCTCAGCAGCACATGTATCCTTCTCAAAAATAGACCATATATTATGCCACAGGGCAACCCTCAGTAAATATAAAGGGGTGGAGATAATACCATGCATTTTATCTGATCATAATGGAATGAAACTGGAAATCAATGATAAAAGAAGGAAGGAAAAATCCTACATCACATGGAAAATGAACAATATGTTACTGAATGATCAATGGGTTACAGAAGACATAAAGGAGAAAATCAAAAAATTCTTAGAGATAAATGAAAATACAGACACAACATATCAGAATCTATGGGACACAATGAAAGCAGTTTTAAGAGGAAAATTCATCGCCTGGTGGTCATTCCTCAAAATAAGAAAAAAACAACAAATAAATGAGCTCACACTTCATCTCAAAGCCCTAGAAAAGGAAGAGCAAAACAACAGCAAATGTAGCAGAAGGCAAGAAATAATTAAAATCAGAGCGGAAGTTAATGAAATTGAAACAAAAGAAACTATTGAAAAAATTAACAAAACTAAAAGTTGGTTCTTTGAAAAAATAAATAAGATCGACAGACCTTTAGCCATGCTAACAAAGAGAAGAAGAGAGATAACTCAAATTACTAACATACGGGATGAAAAAGGCAATATCACAACAGATGCTACAGAAATACAGAAGACAATTAGAAATTATTTTGAAAACCTATATTCCAATAAAATAGAAGATAGTGAAGACATCGATAAATTTCTTAAGTCATATGAATTGCCCAGACTGAGTCAGGAGGATACACACACTTTGAACAGACCAATATCAATGGATGAAATTGAAGAAGCCATGAAAAGACTACCAACCAAGAAAAGCCCAGGACCGGATGGGTATACAGCGGACTTTTACAAAACCTTTAAAGAAAAATTAATACCAATACTTTTCAAGTTATTTCAGGAAATAGAAAAAGAGGGAGCTCTTCCAAATTCATTCTATGAGGCCAACATCACCCTGATTCCGAAACCAGACAAAGACACCTCAAAGAAAAAAAACTACAGACCAATATCTCTAATGAACCTAGATGCAAAAATCCTCAATAAAATTCTGGCGAATCGAATACAAAAACACATCAAAAAAATTGTGCACCATGATCAAGTAGGATTCATCCCTGGTATGCAAGGCTGCTTCAATATACGGAAATCAATAAATGTTATTCACCACATCAATAGACTTAAAGATAAGAACCATATGATCATCTCAATAGACGCAGAGAAAGCATTCGACAAAGTACAGCATCCCTTTATGTTCAAAACTCTTGAAAAACTAGGGATAACAGGAACGTACCTTGACATTGTAAAAGCTATCTATGCTAAGCTTCAGGCTAGCATCATTCTGAATGGACAAAAGTTGAAGGCATTCCCTCTAAAATCTGGAACAAGACAGGGATGCCCTCTATCACCACTTTTATTCAATATAGTTCTCGAAACACTGGCCAGAGAAATTAGACAGATGAAAGAAATTAAAGGCATAAAAATAAGAAAAGAAGAACTTAAATTATCACTATTTGCAGATGACATGATTCTATACTTAGAAGACCCAAAAGGGTCTACAAAGAAACTACTAGAACTAATAAATGAATTCAGCAAAGTGGCAGGATATAAAATCAACACGCATAAATCAAAGGCATTTCTGTATATGAGCGACAAAACTTCTGAAACGGAAATGAGGAAAAACACTCTATTCACAATATCCTCCAAAAAAATAAAATACTTGGGAATCAACCTAACAAAAGAGGGGAAAGATTTATACAATGAAAACTACAGAACCCTAAAAAGAGAAGTAGAAGAAGATCTTAGAAGATGGAAAAATATACCCTTTTCATGGATAGGCAGAACTAACATTATCAAAATGGCGATATTACCAAAAGTTCTCTATAGGTTTAATGCAATGCCAATCAAAATCCCAATGGCATTTCTTGTAGAAATAGATAAAGCAATCATGAAATTCATATGGAAAAATAAAAGACCCAGAATAGCAAAAGCAATTTTAAGCAGGAAGTGTGAATCAGGCAGTATAGCGATACCAGATTTCAAACCATATTACAGAGCAATAGTGACAAAAACAGCATGGTACTGGTACCAAAACAGGCGAGTGGACCAATGGTATAGAATAGAGGACACAGAGACTAATCCACAAAGTTACAACTATCTTATATTTGATAAAGGGGCTAAAAGCATGCAATGGAGGAAGGATAGCATCTTCAACAAATGGTGTTGGGAAAACTGGAAATCCATATGCAAAAAAATGAAACTGAATCCCTTCCTCTCACCATGCACAAAAGTTAACTCTAAATGGATCAAGGAGCTTGATATCAAATCAGAGACTCTGCATCTGATAGAAGAAGAAGTTGGCTCTGATCTACATATTGTGGGGTCGGGCTCCAAATTCCTTAATAGGACACCCATAGCACAAGAGTTAATAACAAGAATCAACAAATGGGACTTACTTAAACTAAAAAGTTTTTTCTCAGCAAGAGAAACAATAAGAGAGGTAAATAGGGAGCCTACATCCTGGGAACAAATTTTTACTCCTCACACTTCAGATAGAGCCCTAATATCCAGAGTATACAAAGAACTCAAAAAATTAGACAATAAGATAACAAATAACCCAATCAACAAATGGGCCAAGGATCTGAACAGACACTTCTCAGAGGAGGATATACAATCAATCAACAAGTACATGAAAAAATGCTCACCATCTTTAGCAGTCAGAGAAATGCAAATCAAAACCACCCTAAGATACCATCTCACTCCAGTAAGATTGGCAGCCACTATGAAGTTAAACAACAACAAGTGCTGGCGAGGATGTGGAGATAAGGGTACTCTTGTACATTGCTGGTGGGACTGCAAATTGGTGTGGCCAATTTGGAAAGCAGTTTGAAGATTCCTGGGAAAGCTGGGAATGGAACCACGATTTGACCCTGCTTTTGCCCTTCTCGGACTATTCCCTGAAGACCTTAAAAGAGCATGCTACAGGGATGCTGCCATATCGATGTTCATAGCAGCACAATTCACAATAGCTAGACTGTGGAACCAACCCAGATGCCCTTCAATAGATGAATGGATAAAAAAAAAATGTGGCATCAATACACAATGGAGTACTATGCAGCAATAAAAAATGACAAAATCATAGAATTTGCAGGGAAATGGATGGCACTAGAGCAGATTATGCTTAGTGAAGCTAGTCAATCCCTAAAAAACAAATACCAAATGTCTTCTTTGATATAATGAGAGCAACTATGAACAGAGCAAGGAGGAAGAGCAGGAAGAAAAGACTAACATTAAACAGAGTCATGAGATAGGAGGGAAAGGGAGAGAAAAGGGAAATTGCAGGGAAATGAAGGGAGACCCTCATTGCTATACAAAATTACATATAAGAGGTTGTGAGGGGAATGGGAAAATAAGCAAGGAGAGTAATGAATTACAGTAGATGGCGTAGAGAGAGAAGATGGGAGGGGAGGGGAGGGGTGATAGTAGGGGATAGTAAAGGTAGCAGAATACAACAATTACTAATTGGGCATTATGTAAAATTGTGGATGTGTAACCGACGTGATTTTGCAATCTGCATTTGGGGTAAAATTGGGAGTTCATAACCCACTTCAATCTAACGTATGAAATATGATATGTCAAGAGCTTTGTAATGTTGTTAACAACCAATAAAAAAAATAAAAAATTAAAAAATAAATAAATAAATAAAAATAAAAACATATTACAGAATATTTTACATATTTTCATTTCCATTTTGATGGCATTTATGTAATGACATATCGTAGCACTTTTCTATGTGTGTCTAAGTTTCCACAATACTACTTGTATTGCCAGAGTAGAAATAACTTCAGAGGTTATTACAAAACCTGAGGGATTTAGTATGATGCCTCCAGTACTGGAAGAAAACCCAAAACATAACCAGATACCCTGGGATGCCTAAATTCCTTAAGTGAGATGATGTGTGAAGAAAATTACTTATGGTAAACAATAGATAATGCTAAGTGTTAATCCTCTGCTTTTGATGAGCAGGACAGAAAGGAATAATTTTTAGGGAGAAAGTATAGGGACACATTCCCATCCTGATACAATATAGAAAAACTATAGACCTACCAAAATATCTGTTTAAATAAAAATCATTATTGTAGAAGAAGTTATGTTTAGAAATGTATTCATTCACTAAAAAGGAGTTTTCATCTTTATCTTACAACACATGGTTGCTTGGGGAGGGGAGTTGCAAGCAATTTATTAACTGTAATAAATCCCTGAAGCTTGTGAGTAATCTACTTCATACACAACCTTCCTCCTTTAGATATATTATATTTTGGGGTCACTCATTTGTGACTTCATTCTCGGTCACCTGACTTTGAGATGACTGATTGGGAAAGAAAGATGCAGACCTGCTTGTTCTGTGGGTACTGAGCCGATGGTCTCCATAAGGGATATGTTTAGGAGACACTGAGTTCCTCAGAAGCCGCTGGGCTATGCTGCCTCACTTATGCCCACAGAGGCTTTATTTTTCTCAGCAAGATATCTGCACCAGAACCACTGAACAGAAATGTCCTCTCGCCTCTGTCAAGTCTCTGTTAGATCCTTTAGGTCCCACACAGTACCGTCTTTAAAGAATCTTTTAAAAACTCTTCTCCATGGATGCACTTGACAGACCTTCTTCATTCTTCAAACCGTTACTGAGTGCACATTTACACAAGGTGTTGCCCTAGTGTTTAGAACACAATTGAGAGGCCCAAATAGGACCTGGAGGAGCGCATATTCAAGATGGAATGAGGGGCTTTGACAAGTATTAAGTGCTCCATTCCCAGAGCTGCCCAAGCAAACACTAAGGGAAAATAATGATAATTTGTAGATTACATAGAATTGTTACCAAGTTTCCTGCACATATTGAGTTCATCTTCCAATTAGATTGTAAGTTGGTTGAAGGACAGTGTCGGAGACCAGCTCCAACAGGGGGTCTCAGGAGACGAAAAGATGGTGAGGAGTCGGCGAAAGAGGGGGTGGAGAAACAACACAGACACCAAAGTGAAGGTGTTGATCCCAATCTTTACTTGTGAAGTTGATAATATATACTTTTCATTTTGGCAGGCTTACAGTACTTTGTGGTTACAAAACAGGAATCATTATTCAAACAAAACAAAATATTAGGTAGCTACAATTAGAATAGAAGAATGTTTCTTGGCTTATGCATGAGCAAGCATTTTACTTTCAGTTCGAGTTGTGCTTTGACCTGTTTCTGCTTAGTTAATTTTTAATAATAGTTACGAATGTCCCAAACTATTGGCCTATACCTTGACTATTCTTTCTTGACTTACTGACTGGAACTGGTGCCATGGTTACGGCAAGTAGTTGATTTGTTATTACTTTTAATCAAACAAAAGTAAGAGCACAAACCATTGTGCACAGGAACAAGAACAAGTTGCCCAGTACTAAGCACTAATCTATCTTTTTAACATTAATTTTCCTTCTATAGATTTTAATTTAATTTCTCAAAAACTTCCTTGACAGGAATACAGGGAGTTTTTCTTTAGGCATTAACAATTTACACTCCACAGCTCAATCATTGCATTTAGAGCAAACAAATCTATGCTTTAGAAGTAGTTGCATTAATTGGGAAAGTCATGATTTTTCCTTTATACTTAATGGTCATATGAGAAATCAAAACTATACTTATTAAAGAAATACAAAAACAAAACAGCCTATTCCCAGAAACATACTGCACTCCTCCAGAGGATGGACGCCTTGTGCCATCCACCTCAGTAGGGCCTTGCCATTGCCTGAGTCAGGGGAGGGGCGCAGCAGGACAGGGATCAGATCTTATCCTCTTTGGGTTTCTTAGTAGATCTGGCATAGGACTAAATTAGACCCTGTATAAGAAAAAAATTGGTTTGAATTGAAACTAACCACTACCAAGAAAAGAAATTTTAAAATCCTAAATGGAAAAGAGAATTTTTTATTTTGAAGAATTTTATAACTAGAAGGCTCTGACATATCATAAGAGGTAATAATTTGTCTTCCCTTTCCCCTTTATGCTAGAAGAAGCACAGGTGAAATAAAAAGAACTGAAAGAGCTGGCACAGTGGTGCACGCCTGTAACCCAGCAGCTCAGGAGGCTGAGGCAGTAGGATAGTGAGTTCAAAGACAACCTCAGCAAAAACAAGGCACCAAGAAACTCAGTGAGACCCTGTCTCTAAATAAAATATAAAATAGGGCTGGGGATGTGGCTCAGTGGTCAAGCCCCTGAGTTCAATCTCTGGTAACTGCCCCCCTACACCCCGGCCCCAAAAAAACAGAACTGAAAGAGATGTTAAATGCTGAATTGAGTGCTGAATCTCCAAGACAGGAGGGAGGCTTTTTCCTGGTGAATTTGTTAAGATTTTAAACCTACCAGTTAGGGATAAGGGCATCCCTGCATGTTAGGTGAAATATCCCAGCCTCCCCCAAAATGTGCCCTTGGACCAGCATCACTGGGAACACTTGGAACTCACTGACTGAGGCCAACTGTTCTGCACAATGACCTCTGATCTTTCCCTCGGCTCCAAGTACCCACACCACATAGAAGGATATGAGGACAACTCTGGGCCAGGCCACATAGCTCATAGATTTCACAGTAATAAATTCACATTGCCACAAGCACCTGAAATCATTCAGATATTTTTCTGAATAAATTGACCTTCTACTGTGTGTGTGTGTGTGTGTGTGTGTGTGTGTGTGTTTTAAGCAATTTACTGGGTAACATGAAAATTGGATTTAAAAATTTTAATCATTGCTTGTGCTATAGAGACCAAATAGGAATCATTGTTTCCCTGATGTGCATAATTGTTTTCATGATCACACCATTCTTCCTCGTTTTGGTCATGCCAATTTTTTTTTTTTCGTTTGAGGAAATGAATCCCTAAGGTTAGTCAGCAAAACATTTCATTTATTGCCAAAGCAAAAAAAAAAAAAAAAGTTCTTCTTTTAAGATTCTAGACTTATTTATTTTATTTTGTTTATATTTAGATTTTAAAATTAGTTGTGCTTAACTGAAGCACCGACTCTCTATTGAAATTTTAACACTTTAAGCTTCTTAAGGCCCTGAGATTTGAAATTTTAATGAAAGCTGTGTTGGCCTATTAATCATGTGCAATGAATTATTAGAACCAAAGACAAGAATGTCTGGGCATTGAAGATAATAAGACAGTTTACTAATATATGGTATTATCATCAGGTAACAAAGTATCACTACAAATAAGAGTTATTACATGATAAATTTTCTGAGTCAATTTCTTTTTGTTTCTTAAATCATAATTGTTAATACATATTAAATGTACAAATTAATGTACATTATGCAAATTAAAGGGATTCATTGATGTTTCCCTACTTGCATTAATATATTGTGCATTAATTTCAATTCTTTTTTCTGTAAAATGGGGATAATAGGTTATCCTATAGGTTGTTGTGTAAACCAAATAAGTTAATGCATGTCAAAGTCTTATAGGCATTTAATAAGTGTTAGGTATTTTTATCTAATGTGTGTATCTATTCGTTACTCAATTTGAAAAATCCTGATTGGATTCAGGTATGTAAAAATTCATCTTTTCAAAGAAATTCACTGAGTTTTGATAGAATAGATTATCCGAAATTCAATCTAATTTTTACAGAAAACATGCCACTTTTAAACTACATTAAACAAGGTTTTTAAAGTCAGGCATTTATGTGTATTGAAGCAATCTAAAAAGACTCACACTCAAATTATTTTTCTATGAAATATGCCCTAGATGATTATGATGATTATGGTTATTATTATTGCAGAGCAGAGGGTTTACTATTAAGTTGATCTAATTCCTATGCTGCGTTATATAAATTCTAAGGAGCAAGTACATATTGTGTCACAAAGTGTCATTCATGAGTTATGATTGTTAATAATGGATTCTAATCGTGACCATGATAATGATTCAATCTAATGCCCTACATTAATAAAGAGCATAGAGGATAAGGAAAATTGTTTGGGTATCATCCTTCACCCTACCCCACACCCGTGACCTACAAGAAATTAGCCAGTAAAACCAAGGAAAAACTTATATGTAGATAAAATTATATAAACATATATTGGGAGATTTTTTTAATGCCCCATGAAATTGTCCCTCCTGAACTGACCTTTATATTTAAGACCTTTACAATAGCAGTATACACAACTTCAGAGATTGCATTTTTAAATCCCTGAACATTTACATTTAGTTTTCCCTTTTACACATCCACAGACCATGTACCAATTTCCCATAGTAAAATCTGCTGGAACTGCCTTCTATGTGGAATTTAATTTCTTTTTCTGTAAACTCTAGATATCTACCTATAAAAGAGATTGTCATATTGATCTTTTTGATACGGGGATTTAAAAGAAAGTACATGTCACTGATTTCTAAATGACTTGAAGTTCATCCAGGTAGTTGATAGAGACTACAGAGAATGTAAGAAATGTCAAGTACATGTAGCTTCCAGCTCCATTTCAAAGTTGATTTATTGTAAATCAATGCTAATAAGGTAACCACTTGTTTAGGGAAATTATTTAGAGAAAGAGATACCTACAACTGAACTAGATAGTGTGGTGTTTTTAGTCATTTCTGGATAAACTTTTACTACAATTTTCGTGAACACCAAGTATCGTAAGAATCCCTACTTTCTCTATTTCCTTCTCTACTTTCTCTATTCTCTTGAGGGATTTCATATTTACCCTTTGCTGTAACAGTTGCATTCAAGACAATGACTCCCAATTCCACACCTGCAGTTCTAGGCTGTCTCTTAAGGGCATTTCCACGTGATTATCCCACAGATGACTCACATTCAATATTACTCAAATCAAATCCACCAAAGCCTCCTCTACATGTGCTATTCCTCACATATTCCTGTTTTCCTGAGTGATCCCACCAGCTAGCCAGCCTGCCCAAACTGATTTGTTGTCTTTACCGTGTCCTCTTCAACTAGGACTTTAAACTTCTCAATATCCTTCTATATGAGGGCTTCAGAGATTTTCTCCCACCTTCAACACAGCATGTCTTCAGATACAGACCACTTCATTTTGATCTTGTTTTAGCACTCAGATCACTCTTTTGAACTAAACAGGTGTGTCTAAAACCTGGGGAACCAGGTTTCAAAGTTATCGACCCCTGCTCCTTGGACTCACACGCACAATTCCATGAGTGGGTCTATCTGCGTGTTCTAGACCTAGAGACCTGATGATTTTCTAAAACCCAGTCTATTTCCCTCCAGATGTCCCTGTTTTCAGTCTGCACTCACCTGAAAAAGATTTATGGTCCCCTATTGTTGATACTCTGCAATCATTGATGTCCATGCTCATACCCAATCCTGGCTTCCAGAGACAAACTTGGGATCTCTGGTGGCCCATGGCATGGTGGGGGGTGGGACGTTTTCCGAGGTTTCTATTGCCAAGTACCTTGCTTAGAAATCAGGCCTGACACAGCTTCACAGAGCCTAGTACCGACCCCATAGGCTGATACCCTGCCACCTCCCCTGAAGTAGCAGGCTCCTCAGAATGACCCAGGGCTTGGCAGCATCCACTGATACTATCCCACCAGCCCCGTGAAGCCTAGCTGGAGTCTCCATAGAAACAGAGTACATCTCTATGGAAATGGGCTCCCTCCTCCACCCCAGTGTGATGCAGCTCTCAGAGAAGCTCAATAGTGAGGGTCTTTCCATTTATAGCAATTAAGATAACCAAGTGTTCTGAGCTTGCTGAGCCTTAGATGGCAGATTCCTGCTATATTCTTTGAGATTTCTGCCATCAATGTTGCCTGAGATGCCAACTTGCCATCCCACTGACTATAAGACAGTGTTCTCAGTCAAGACCAATCCCACAACCAATAACACACACACACACACACACACACACACACACACACACACACACACACATGCACAAAGCCCATCCATCATGGTGAGCAAGGCTTTGTATCTGTGATACAGACCGAATGCACCCACCAATCACATTCACTGCTTCAAACAGATCGTGATCAGAAAACAACTGATGTCACTTGTAAAATGTGATATGTCCTGGACTATCACTGTGGTAAAAAAGAAGTAGAGAAATGCAAAAAATAAGAGAAAATACTTAACCTCTTAGAGACCTAAAAAAAAATATTTAGATGTGGTTCCAACCAATCCTGAGTTAAAAATCATCTTGAAAAAATGCTTTCACTTCTATTGATTAATTTACTTACTTACTTACTTACTTACTTACTTACTGAAGTACTGGGGATTGAACCCAGTGGCCCTCTACCATGAAGCGATATCCCCAGCCCTTTCAATTATTTTGGGCGGGGGTCCTTGGTCTTCTGGAAGAAGAAGGCCATTCCTTATGAGGGCTGCCTTTCCCAGATCTTCTTCTTGGTGACAAGTGCTGGCACAGAAGGCGTCTTACTGGCTGTGTGGCCAGTATGACTGCTGTGTGGCCACCTGCCGTCCCCCTCAGTACCCAGTCATCATGAGTGTGAAGGTCTGTTTTGGCCTGGTGACTGGGTCCTGGCTGTGTGGGCTGATGAATTTGGTCACACACAGAGTGCTGGCCATCATACTCACTCTGTGTGGGCCCCACCAGTTCAGCCACTTTCTCTGTGACACCCCATTGCTCCTGAAGCTCTCCTGCTGAGACACTTCTGTAAACGAGTCTGCGCTCCACGTGGTCAGTGCCACCATGGGCCTGAGCCCCTGCCTCTTTACTGCAGGCTCCTACGCACTCATCATGGCAGCCATCCTGGGGATTCCCTCTGCCCAGGGCAGGAGGAAGGCCTTCTCCACCTGTGCGTCCCCCCTCACTGTCGTGGTGGTCTTCTATGGAACAGCCAACTTCCACTATGACAGGCCCAGAGAAGGCTGGACATGGACACCCTCGTCTCTGTGCTCTTCTGTGTGGTGAGCCTCCTTTTGAGCCCCATCATTCACAGCCTGAGAAGCAACGAGGTCCAGAGTGCCCTGAGGAAGCTGGCTGGAGGGTGTGCATCCCTTTGCACAATCAAAGTCTAGACCAATCTTCAAACTGGAGTATACAGTCATCTGAAAAAAGATGTCTCCCAGGGACTTGTAGGCACCTGGTTAGAGAGTCTGTATCTGGAGCTTCAACTCCAACTCCCACTTTTAAACTCTCTGATACTCCTTTCTCTCCTCTCTATTCACAAACACCCTTTTCCCACTTTCAGGTTCAAGTGTGTCGGACACCTTGTGTGTTGTTCAGCACCATCTCTTTTTTTCTGTGTTCTCCCCACACCAGAGGGACAGAAAGTACGAGAACCTCGTTTCCCACACTCCCCTGCCTGCAGGCCTCCATTTTAGGAGGTTCTGTCAAAATAAGCCAAACACTAGGCAGAGAGGAAGAAAGAAAAGAAAGAAAGCGGGTTTTTTTGGATCCCATATCAGCAGCAGAAAACCAGCCCTGTAGAGGCAGGAACTAATCTCCTTGGTGCCAGGAGCTGTGTGTGCAGGCTCCTAGACAGCTGTTCCTGAATGTGGGTAACAGTAGCATGGAATGAGCGTCTCTTTCCAGGAAAGTTAGTGTTTCCATATATGGGGTGGTGTCACCTGCCCTATTTTTCTTTTTTTCTTCCAGATCTCCAAACCATTTTATAACTTTTTTCTGTGTCAACTTCCTCTACCCTAAGACATCAAGAGTTGTTCTTCATCTCTACCTGACCACGGTGGCACTGACCACAATAGTGGTTTACATCAGAGATGGTTCTAGATAACAGATCTGAGAAGGTAGGTTGGATGTCTGACCTGAGGGAATTGAATATGTTGATAATGTCACAGTCCATGGGAAAGGAGACCTGATAATTCCTGGTATGCAATGACCCAACAGAGACTTTAAGTTAAGAAATCAAATGTCTATGGAAAACTGAGCTTTGGAATAACACCATCGACCTTCAGGGTGGGAATGAACATTACAACCTGACTACAGACTGCTGTTACTGACTGGAGTGGGAGACTTACAGAAAGAAAATGATAGGTTGAAGCATTATATTCCTCCTTCAAGTCAGGTTCAGATCATCAGAAATATTTTCTCTCTGGAAACTGATAAAGGTTAATACCAGAATAAAACATCCGATTCTCCAAATTGCAGAAGTACAAAGAAAATTGTAAATCCACAATTTCTCCAGGTCTCTCTTATGTCAATTAGGACATTAATGGGGGAATGATTGAGACCCTGTTAATTAGAATGGCAAAATACCATTGGAATTAGACAAATCTCAGAGCCTTGAACCCTGAAATCTCCATTAACCCTCTTTGCTGTCAGAAGCAGCCCCTCCTCCCCCAAGGAGACTAGCTTTCCCTAATTTGAAGACCCTATGGTGACTCTACCTGGGCAGTTGTTTTTTTTTTTAAAGAGAGTGAGAGAGGAGAGAAGAGGAGAGGAGAGGGGAGAGAGAGAAAGAGAGAGAGAGAGAGAGAGAGAGAGAGAGAGAGAGAGAGAAAGAAAGAGAGAGAGAGAGAAAGAGAGAGAGAAAGAGAGAGAGAGAATTATTAATATTCATTTTCTAGTTCTCGGTTGACACAACATCTTTGTTGGTATGTGGTGCTGAGGATCGAACCCGGGCTGTACGCGTGCCAGGCAAGCACACTACTGCTTGAGCCACATCCCCAGCCCAATTGTCTTTAAAATGCTCATTCATCATCCCACATTGTCACCAGACTCTTAATTGGGGTCTGATCCTAGAATGCCTCAGGTAAGAGTTTAAAATATAGCCCAGGAGAGTATAAGGGTCACACCAAAATAAAAGGTAAATATTTTACTGTATTTTGTTAATAGAAGCCTTAATAATATATAAGATAATTTGTTTGAGTCTTCTAGACAAAAGAAGTCAGGACATATTGCTGGATCATCTTGAATGCAGTCACAGGGACGTAATCACCAGAAATGTTAGGGCCAAGAATTTTCCTGAGCCACGGGGAGTGGCTATTAGACTCTCTTTTGTTGATGGACTGAAATCTGGACTCAGTGTTTGCTTACGTTCAATGACCAATATGATCCTGGAATAATGGAGAGGATGGTGATCAGAAATAAATAAGGTGTTGGATGGCGTGTTATGTGACCCCATCCCTGGCCTCACAGCTAGATCTGGAGGAGGGCCTGGAGCACAAGCCTTCGCCAAGGCCTCGTGGACATGCGTTCAGAAGGCAGCACCAGATCCTAGTGAAACCCGCAACCGCTGTCCTCGGCAGCCTGGGAAGACATTAACAGATGGCATCGTTGAAACGGGCTCCCTGATTTCAGTGAGAATAAGGGGACCCTGAAGTAGAAGAGGCCATGTGGTGGAGCAGTGATCAGAACATTTGAATCTGTAGAGATTTTAGACAGTGGTAAATGATCGTGGTATTTATAGATGGCAAAGAATGGGCACCCTCCTAGAATAGTGCCTGTCCCATGTAATGTTAAACTCTTCTTTTCACACTTCATTGGTGCATTGTAGTGGTCCATAATGGTGGGATTTGCTGACACATATTTGAATATGCACACACAATAACCGTGAACTTTGGCCAATATCATTCCAATATTTCCCTTTTCCTCACCTCCTCCCCTGGTGCCTTGACTCTACTGATCTTCCTTCAACTTTCATGATGAGACTCCCTTCCCAACTTTCCTTTTTATCCCCCTCTAGCTTTAACAGAGGAAAAACATATGGCCCTTAACTTTCTGAGTTGCTTATTTTCCTTACTGTGCTGAAGATCCATCCATCTTCCAGCATGACATAATTTCGTTCTTCTTTATGGCTGAAAGAAATTCCAGCATGCATATACCAGATGTTCTTTATCCATTCGTCCACTGATGTCACCTCGGCTGGTTCATGGGCATGTATGTGTCATTATAGTATGATGACTTCGATCTGCTGTGATAAATACCAAGCAGAGGTAGAGCTGGGTCGCAGGGTGGTCCATGGCTACTCCTGGGGAGCCTCCATCCCAATTTCCGTGTTGGTTGTGCTGATTTACATGCCCACCAACAGGGTGTGAGTGCTCCTTTCTCTCCAATTCTCTCCTTGTCACACTCGTTTCTGTTTGTATTCTTGGTGGTTGCCTTTGTCACTGAAGTGAGATGAAATCTCAGTGTAGTCTTGACGTGCAAGTATTTTCATATATTTGTTGGCCACTCACATATTTTCTTCTAAGACGTGTCTGTTTAGTTCATTTAGTTTCCCATTTGGTAATTGGGTTATTTGATAATTGGGTTATTTAATAATTGTGGGTTTGATGTTAAGTTTTATGAGTTCTTTATTAATATTCTGAATATTCATCCTCTTTTAGAAGAGCACCTCATAAAGATTTTCTCCCTTTCTGTAGGTTCTCTCTTTATATTCTAATTGTCTCCTTTGCTGTGCAGAACCTTCTTAATTTGATGCCATTCTATTAGCTAACTTTTGTTGTTATCTTCTGAGCTTTGGCATCATATTGAGAAAGTCATTGCCTCTGCCTGTAGGTTGGAGTATTGACTTTGTCTTTTCCTAGAAACTGCATAATTTCTGGTCTAGTGCCAGGGTCTTTAATGCATTTTGAGTTGATTTTTTGCAGGGTGAGCAATCGTTCAGGTCTCATTCTTCTGCATTTGGACAGGGGTGTAGAAAGACTGTTTCAGAGAGTAGATGTTAAAGACTGGGGTGCAGAAGAACTGTTGCAGAGAGCAGAAGTTGGAGACTGAAGTGCAGAAGGACTGTTACAGAAAGCAGAGTTTGGAGACTGGGGTGCACAAGGATCGTTGCAGAGAGCAGAGTTTTCAGACTGAGGTGCAGAAAAACTGTTGCAGAGAGCAGATGTTGGAGACTGGGGTTCAGAATGACTGTTGCAGAGAGAAGAGGTTGGAGACTGGGGTGAAGAAGAATCCTTGCAGAGAGCAGAGGTTGGAGACTGGTGTGCAGAAGGACTGTTATGGAGAACAGAGTTTGGAGACTTGGTTGCAGAAGGATCTTACAGAAAGCCGAGTTTGGAGACTGAGGTGCAGAAGGACTGTAACAGAGAGCAGAGTTTGGAGACTGTGGTGCAGAAGGACTGATACAGAAAGCAGAGGTTGGAGACTAGGGTGCAGAAGAACAATTACAGAGTGCAGAAGTTGGAGACTGTGGTACCGAAGGACTGTTACAGAGAGCAGAGTTTGGAAATTGGGGAGCAGAAGGACTGTTTCAGAGAACAGAGGTTGGAGACTGGGTTGCCGCAGGACCGTTGAAGAAAGCAGAGGTTGGAGACTAGGTTGGATAAGGAATGTTACAGAGAGCAGAGTTTGGAAACTGGGGTGCAGAAGAACCTTACAGAGAACAGAGTTTGGAGACTGGGGTGCAGAAGGAGTGTTAAGGAGAGGAGACGTTAAAGACTGGGGTGCAGACAAATTGTTGCAGAGAGCAGAGGTTGGAGACTGGGGTGCAGAAGGACGGTTGCAGAGAGCAGAGGTTGGAGACTGAGGTGCAGAAAAACTGTTACAGAGAACAGAGTTTGAAGAGTGAGGTGCAGAAGGATCGTTGAAAACAGCAGAAGTTGAAGACGGAGTTGCAGAAGAATCATTCCAGGGAGCAGAGGTGGAGACTGGGCTGCAGAAGAATCGTTACAGAGAGCAGAGGTGGGAGACGGGGGTTCAGAAGGACTGTTACAGAGAGAAAAGGTTAAAGCCTGGGGTGCAGAAGGAATGTTGCAGAAAGCAGAGGTTGGAGACTGGGGTGCAGAAGGACTGTTGCAGAGAGCAGAGTTTGGAGACTGAGATGCAGAAGGACTGTTACACAGAGAAGATGTTGGAGATTGGGGTGAAAAATAATGATACAGAAAGCTGAGGTGGGAGCCTAGGGTGCAGAAGGACCGTAAAAGAGAGCAGAGGTTGGAGACTGGGTTGCAGAAGGACTGTTATAGTGAGCAGACTTTTGAGGCTATGTTGCAGAAGGACTGTTATAGAGAGCAGAGTTTAGAGGCTAGGTTGCAGAAGGATCTTACAGAGAGCAGAGGTTGGTGACTGAGGTGCAGAACGACTGTTAAAGAGAGCAGTGGTTGGAGACTGGGGTGCAGAAGGATCCTTAAGAGAGTAGAGGTTACAGACTGAGGTGCAGAAGGACTGTTACAGAGAGCAGAGGATGGAGACTGAGGTGCTGAAGGACGGTTACAGAGAGCAGAGTTTGGTTACTGAGGTGCAGAAGGACTGTTACAGAAAGCAGAGGTTGGAAATTGGGGTGGAGAGAGACCTTTACAGAGAGCAGAGGTTGGAGACTGGGTGCAGAAGGACTGTTGCAGAGAGCAGAATTCGGAGACTGAGGTGCAGAAGGACTGTTACAGATAGCAGAGGTTGGAAACTGGGGTGAAGAAGGACTGTTGCAGGGAGCAGGTGTTGGAGACATGGGTGCAGAGGGACTTTTGCAGAGAGTAGAATTTGAAGACTGAGGTGCAGAAGACTGTTGCAGATAGCAGAGGTTGGAGACTGGGGTGCAGAAGGACTGATACAGAAAGCAGAGGTTGGGGACTGAGGTGCAGAAGGACCATTACAGACAGCAGAGTTTGGAGACTGCCATACAAAAGGACTGTTACAGAGAGTAGAGGTTGGTGACTGGAGTGGAGAAGAACTGTTTCAGAGTACAGACATTGGAGACTGGTGTGCAGAAGTACTGTTGCAGAGAGTAGAGGTAGGATACTGAGATGCAGAAAGACTGTTAAAAAGAGCAGAGTTTGGAGACCGGGGTGCAGAAGGACTGACACAGAGAGCAGAGTTTTGAGACTGGGGTGCAAAAGGCTGTTACAGAGAGCAGAGGTTTGAGACTGGGTACAGAAGGGCTGTTACAGAGAGCAGAATTTGGAGACAGGGTTGCAGAAGAATATTACGTAAAGCAGAGTTTGGAGACTGCGCTGCAGAAGGATTGTTACAGAAAGCAGAGGTTGGCAACTGGGGTGCAGTCGGATTATTGCAGAGAGCAGAGGTTGGAGACTGGTGTGCAGAATGATCCTTGCAGAGAGCAGAGGTTGGAGACTTGGGTGCAGAAGGACGGTTGTAGAGAGCAGATGTTGGAGACTGGGGTGTAGAAGGACTGTTGCAGAGAGCAGATGTTGGAGACTGGGATGAAGAAGGATCGTTGCAGAGAGCAGATGTTGGAGACTGGGGTATAGAAGAACTTCGGCAGAGAGCAGAGGTTGGAGACTGGGGTGCAGAAGGACTGTTACAGAGAGCAGATGTTGGATCCTGGGGTTCAGAAAGACTGTTACAGAGAGCAGAGTATGGAGACTGGGATGCAGAAGGATCATTGCAGAGAGCAGAGGTTGGAGACTGGGTTGCAAAAAAAAACTGTTACACAGAGCAGAGGTTGAAGACTGGAGAGTAGAAGAACTGTTGCAGAGACCAGAGTTCAGAAACTGGGGTCCTGAAGGACTGTTGCAGATAGCAGAGGTTGGAAACTGGGATGAAAAAGGACTGTTGCAGGGAGCAGGTGTTGGAGACATGGGTGCAGAAGGACTTTTGCAGAGAGTAGAATTTGGAGACTGAGGTTCAGAAGGACTGTTGCAGATAGCAGAGTTTGGAGACTGGGGACTGATACAGAAAGCAGAGGTTGGGGACTGAGGTGCAGAAGGACGATTACAGACAGCAGAGTTTCGAGACTGCAATACAAGAGGACTGTTACATAGAGCAGAGGTTGGAGACTGGTGTGGAGAAGAACTGTTTCAGAGTGCAGATGTTGGAGACTTGTGTGCAGAAGTACTGTTGCAGAGAGTAGAGGTAGGAGACTGAGATGCAGAAAGACTGTTAAAGAGAGCAGAGTTTGGAGACTGGCGTGCAGAAAGACTGATACAGAGAGCAGATTTTAGAGACTGGGGTGCAGAAGGCTGTTACAGAGAGCAGAGGTTGGAGACTGGGTACAGAAGGGCTGTTACAGAGAGCAGAGTTTGGAGACTGGGTTGCAGAAGAATATTACGTAGAGCAGAGTTTGGAAACTGTGGTGCAGAAGGATTGTTACAGAGAGCAGAGGTTTGCGACTGGGGTGCAGTAGGATTATTGCAGAGAGCAGAGATTGAAGACTGGTGTGCAGAAGGATGGTTGCAGAGAGAAGAGGTTGGAGACTTGGGTGAAGAAAAACAGTTGCAGAGAGCAGATATTAGAGACTGGGATGCAGGAGGATCGTTGCAGAGAGCAGAGATTGGAAACTGGGTTGCAGAAGGACTGTTAAACAGAAGAGAGTTTGACTACTGGAGTGTAGAAGGACTGTTGCAGAGAGCAGAGTTTGGAGACTGGGGTGCAGAAGGACTGTTACAGAGAGCAGATGTTAAAGACTGAGATGCAGAAGGACTCTTACAGAGAGCAGAGTTTGGAGACAGGGGTGCAGAAGGACTGATACAGAAAGCAGAGGTTGGAGACTTGGGTCCAGAATTAACCTTACAGAGAACAGAGTTTGGAGACCAGGGTACAGAAGGACTCTTGACGAGTGCAGAGTTTGGAGAATGGGATGAAGAAAGACTGTTTCAGAGAGTAGATGTTAAAGACTGGGGTGCAGAAGAACTGTTGCAGAGAGCTGAAGTTGGAGACTGGGGTGAAGAAGGAATGTTGCAGGGAGCAGAGGTTGGAGACTGGTATGCATTAGGATCGTTGCAGAGAACAGATTGGAGACAGGGTTGTAGAAGGACGGTTGCAGAGAAAAGAAGTTGGTTTCTGAGGTGCAGAAAAACAGTTACAGAGAGCAGAGGTTGGAGACTGGGGTGCAGAAGGATCGTTGAAGAGAGCAGAAGTTGGAGACTGAGTTGCAGAAGAATCGTTGAAGAGAGCAGAGGTGGTGACTGGGCTGCAGAAGGATCGTTACAGAGAGAAAAGGTGGGAGACTGCGGTGCAGAATGAATGTTGCAGAAAGCAGATGTTGGAGACTGGAGTGTAGAATGACTGTTTCAGAGAGCAGAGGTTGGAGACTGAGATGCAGAAGGACTGTTACACAGAGCAGACGTTGGAGATTGGGGTGAAGAATTATGATACAGAAATCAGAGGTGTGAGACTGGGGTGCAGAAAGACCTTTTCAGAGAGCAGAGGTTGCAGACTGGCGTGCAGAAGGACTGTTTCAGAGAGCAGAGTTTGGAGACTGGGGTGCATAAGGACTGCTACAGAGAGCAGAGGTTGGAGACTGGGTTGCAGAAGGACTGTTATAGAGAGCAGAGTTTTGAGGCTGGGTTGCAGAAGGATCTTACAGAGAGTAATGGTTGGTGCCTGTGGTGCAGGACGAATGTTACAGAGAGCAGTGATTGGAGACTGGGGTGCAGAAAGATCGTGCAGAGAGCAGATGTTTCAGACTGAGGTGCAGAAGGACTGTAACAGAGAGCAGAGGTTGGAGACTGAAGTGCAGCAGGACTGTTACAGAGAGCAGAGTTTGGTGACTGAGGTGTAGAAGGACTGTTACAGAAAGCAGAGGATGGAAATTGGGGTACAGAGGGACCGTTACAGAAAGCACAGGTTGGAGACTGCGGTATAAAAAAGTCTGTAATAAAGAGCAGAGGTTGGAGTATATAATGCAGAAGGACTGGTACAGAGAGCAGAGTTGGAGACTGAAGTGCAGAAGCATTGTTACAGAGAGCAGAGGTTGGAGACTGGGGTGCAGAAGGACTGTTACACAGAACAGAGTTTGAAGACTGGGGTGTAGAAGGACAGTTGCAGAGAGCAGAGGTAGGAGACTTGAGTGAAGAAGGACTGTTGCAGAGAGCAAAATTTGGAGACTTAGGTGCAGAAGGACTGTAGAGGAGAGGAGACGTTGGAGACTAGGGTGCAGAAGGATGGTTGCAGAGAGCAGAGGTTGGATACTGAGTTGCAAAAAGACTGTTACAGAGAGCAGAGTTTGGAGACTGGGGTGCAGAAGGCCTGGTACAGAGAGCAGAGTGTGGAGAAGGGCTCCAGAAGGACTGTTACAGATCACAGAGTTTGGAGACTTGGTTGAAGAAAGATCTAACAGAGACCAGATGTTGGGGACCCAGGTGCAGAAGGACTTTTACAGAGAGTAGAGGTTGGAGACTGAGGTGCAACAGGATCGTATCAGAGAACAGTGTTTTAAGATTGAGGTGCAGAAGGACTGTTGCAGAGACCACAGGTTGGAGACTGGGGTGCAGAAGAACGGTTGCAGAGAGCAAAGGTTGAAGACTGGGGTGCAGAAGGCTTGTTATAAAGTACAGACTTTGGAGACTGTGGTGCAGAAGGCCTGTTACGGAGAGGAGAGTTGGAAGATGTGGATCAGAATTACTGTTAGAGAGGGCAGACTTGAGAGACTGGGTTGCAGAAGGATCTTAGAGAGAGCAGATGTTGGAGACTGAGGTGTGGAATGATCGTTGCAGAGAGAAGAGTTTGGAGACTGTTTTGCAGAAGGCCTGTTAAAGGGTGCAGAGGTTGAAGACTGGGGTGCAGAAGGAGTGTTATAGAGAGCATAGTTAGAAGACTGGGTGGCAGAAGTATCTTACACAGAGCAGAGTTTGGAGACTGAGGTGCAGGAGGACTGTTACAGAGAGCAGTGGTTGGAGACTGGGGTCTGATGGATCGTGCAGAGAGAAGAGGTTTCAGGCTGAGGTGTAGATCGACTGTTACAGAAAGCAGAGGTTGGAGAATGAGGTGCAGAAGGACTTTCACAGGGAGCAAATTTTGGAGACTGTGTTCCAGAAGGATCTTACAAAGAGCAGAGTTTGGAGACTGAGGTGCAGAAGGACTGTAACAGAGAGCAGATGTTGAATTCTGGGGTGCAGAAGGATTGTTGTAGAGAGCAAAATTTTCAGACTGAGGTGCAGAAGGACTTTTGCAGAGAGCACATGTTGGAGACTGGGGTGAAGAAGGTTCGTTGCAGAGAGCAGAAGTTGGAGACTGCAGTACAGAAGGACTATTGCAGAGAGCAGAGGTTGGAGACTAGGATACAAAGGAGTTTTTCAGAGAGCAGATGTTGGATACTTTTGTTCAGAAGGACTGTTGCAGAAAGCAGAAGTTGGAGAATGGGGTGCAGAAGAACTTTTGCAGAGAGCAGAGGTTGGAGACTGAGGTGCAGAAGGACGGAGAAAGAAAGCAGAGGTTGGAGACTGGCGTGCAAAAGGACTTTAAAGACAGCAGAGTATGGAGACTGCGGTACAGAAGGACTGTTACAGAGAGCAGAGTTCTGATACTGGGGAGCAGAATGAGTGTTGCAAAGTACAGAGGTTGGAGACTGGGGTACAGTAGGACCGTTGCATAAAGCAAAGGTTGGAGACTGGCGTGAAGGAGGAATATTACAGAGAGCAGAGTTTGGAAACTGGGGTCAGAAGGAACTTTCAGAGAGCAGAGGTTGGAGACTGGGGTTCAGAAGGATCGTTGCAGAGAGCAGAGTTTGGACACTGGGGTGCAGAAGGACTGTTGCAGAGAGCAGATGTTGGAGACTGAAGTGCAGAAGGACTGTTTAGAGAGCAGATGTTTGAGTCTGGGGTGCAAAAGGACTCTTTCAGAGAGCAGAGGTTGAAGACTGAGGTGGAGATGGACTGTGACAGAGAACAGAGTTTGGAAACTGGGATGCAGAAGGCATGTTGCAGAGAGCAGAGGTTTAACACTGAAGTACAGAAGGATCATTGCAGAGAGCAGAGTTGGAGACTGGGCTGCAGAAGGACTGTTACACAGAGCACATGTTGCAGACTGGGGTGCAGAAGGAATTTTGCACACAGCAAAGGTTGGAGACTGGGGTGCATAAGGACTGTTGCAGATAGCAGAGTTCGGATATGAGGTGAAGAAGGACTGTTACAGAGAGCAGAGTTTGTAGACTGGGGTGCAGAAGGACTGATACAAAAAGTAGAGGTTGGAGACTGGGGTACAGAAGGACCGTTACAGAGAGAAGAGTTTGGAGACTGCAGTATGAAAGGACTGTTACAGAGAGTAGACATTGGCGACTGGGGTGCAGAAGGAGTGTTGCAAAAAACAGAGTTTGGAGACTGAGGTGAAGAAGGACTGTTACAGAGAGAAGAGTTTTTAGACAAGGTTGCAGAAGGATCTTACAGAGAGCAGAGATTGTAGACCGAGGTGCAGCAGGAGTGTCACAGAGAGCAGAGGTTGGAGACTGCAGTGAAGAAGTATTGTTATAGACAACAGACTTTGGAGACTGGGGTGCAGAAGGCCTGTTACGGATTGGAGAGATGGGAGAAGGTGTGCAGAAGGACTGATACAGAATGCAGAGTTTGGAGACTGGGTTGCAGAAGGAACTTACAGAGAGCAGATGTTGGAGAGTGAGGTGCAGAGGGACTGTTACAGAGAGCAGAGTTTGGCGACTGGGGTGCAGAAAAACTGTTGCAGATACCAGAGGTTGGAGACTGGGGTGTAGAAGGACTGTTGCAGAAACCAGAAGTTTGAATCTGGGGTGCTGACAGACTGTTGCAGAGAGCAGATGTAGGAGACTGAGCTGCAGAAGGACTGTTACAAAGAGCAGAGGTTTGCGACTGTGGTGCAGAAGGACTGATACAGAGAGCAGAGTTTGGAGACTGGGGTGAAGAAGGCCTGTTACAGAGAGCAGAGGTTGGAGACTGGGTTGCAGAAGGGCTGTTACAGAGAGCAGAGTTTGGAGACTGTGTTGCAGAAAAATCTTACGTGGAGCAGAGTTTGGAGACTGGGGTGCAGAAGGATCGTTGGAGACAGCAGAGTTTCCAGACTGAGGTGCAGAAGGACTGTTCCAGAGATCAGATGTTGGAGACTTGGGTGCAGAAGGACTGTTGCAGAGTGCCGATATTGGAGACTGAGATTGAAAAGGATCCTTGCAGATAGCAGAGGTTGGACACTGGGGTGAAGAAGGACTGTTACACAGAGCAGAGCTTGGAGACAGGGGTGCAGAAGAATCTTACAGAGAGCAGAAGTTGGAGACTGAGGTACAGAAGGACTGTTATAGAGAGCAGAGTTTGGAGGATGGGTTGCTGAAGGATCTTACAGATAGCAGAGGTTGAACACTGAGGTTCAGAAGGACTGTTAACACAGAGCAGAGGTTGGAGACTGAGGTACAGAAAGACTGTTAAAGAGAGCAGAGGTTGGCGACTCGGGTGCAGAAAGATTATTGCACAGAGCAGTTTTCAGAGTGAGGTACAGAAAACTGTTGCAGAGAGCAGATGTTGGAGATTGGGGTGCACAAGGACTGTTGTAGTGAGCAGGGGTTGGAGTCTGGGGTGCAGAGAAATCGTTGCAGAGAGCAAAGGTTGGAGACTGGAGTGCAGAAGGACTGATACCGAGAGCAGAGGTTGGAGACTGGGGTGCAGAAGGTCTTTTACAGAGAGTAGAGTTTGGAGAGTGAGGTGCCGAAAAACTGTTACAGAGAGCAGAGTTTGGAGACTGGGGTGCAGAAGGACTAATACATAAAGCAGAGGTTGGAGACTCGGGTGTATAAGTACCCTTACAGAGAGCAGAGGTTGGAGAATGCAGTACAGAAGGACTGTTATAGAGAGCAGAGATTGGAGACTGGGGTGGAGAAGGACTGTTGCAGAGAGCAGAGTTTGCAGACTGAGTTGCAGAAGGACTGTTACAGAGGGCAGAGTTTTGAGACTGTGGTGCAAAACGACTGATACAGAAAGCAGAGGTTGAATACTGGGGTGCATAAGGACCCTTACAGAGAACAGCATTTGGAGACTGCGGTACAGAAGGACTGTTACAGAGAGCAGAGTTTGGAGACTGGGGTGCAAAAGAACTGATGTAGAGACCAGAGGTTGGAGACTGGGGTGCTAAAGGATCGTTGGGGCGAGCAGAGTATAGAGACTGGGGTGTAGAAGCACTGTTTCAGAGAGCAGAGTTTGGAGACTGTGGTTTAGAAGGACTTTTTCAGAGAGCAGACGATGGAGACTGGGGTGCAAAAGGATCGTTGGTGGGAGCAGAGTATGGAGACTGGGGTGTAGAAGGACTGTTTCAGAGAGCAGAATTTGGAGACTGGGGTGTAGAAGGACTGTTTCAGAGAGCAGATGTTGGAGACTTGTGTGCAGAAGGACTATTGCATAAAGCAGAGTTTGGAGACTGAGGTACAGAAGGATTGTTAAAGAGAGAAGAGGTTGGAGACTGGGGTGCAGAAGAATTATTGCAGAGAGCAGAGTTTTAAGACTGAGGTACAGAAGAACTGTTGCAGAGAGGAGATGTTGGAGATTGGGGTTCAAAAGGACTGTTGCAGCTAGTAGAAGTTTGAGACTAGGGTGCAGAAGGATCGTTGCAGAAAGCCGAGGTTGGAGACTGGGTTTCAGAAGGATCCTACAGAGAGCAGAGTTTGGACACTGAGGTGCAGAAGGACTGTTGCAGAGAAGAGAGGTTGGAGATTAGGGCGCAGAAGTACTTTTGCAGAGAACAGAGGTTAGATTCTCAGGTGCAGAAAGACTGTTACAGAGACCAGAGGTTGGAGACTGGTGTGCAGAATGCCTGACACATAATGCAGAGGTTGGAGACTGCAATACAGAAGGACTGTTACAGAGAGCAGAGGTTGAAGGCTGGGGTGCAGAGGAATTGTTGCAGAGAGCAGAGGTTGCAGAGTGAGGTGCAGAAGGATTGTTACAGAGAGCAAAGTTTGGAGACTGTGGTGCAGTAGGACTCATATAGAAAGGAGAGGTTGGAGACTGGGGTGTAGAAGGACTGTTGCAGAGAGCAGAGTTTGGAGACTGGGTTGGAGAAGGACTGTTGCAGACAGCAGATGTTGGAGACTGGGGTGCAGAAAGAATGTTGCAGGGAGCAGAAATTAGAGACTCGGGTGCATATGGATTATTGCAGAGAGCAGAGGTTGCAGACTGAGGTGCAGAAAGACTCATAAAGACATCAGAGTTTCTAGAATGTGGTGCAAAAGGACTGATACAGAAAATAGAGGTTGGAGAATGTGGTGAAGAAAGACCTTACAGCGAACAGAGTTTGGAGACTGCGGTACAGAAGGACTGTTACAGAGAGCAGAGGTTTTAGACTGGGGTGCAGAATAACTATTGTAGAGTTTGAAGACTAGGGTGCAGAAGCACCATTGCAGAAAGCAGAGGTTGGAGACTGGGTTTTAGAAGGATCTTATAGAGAGCAGAGTTTGGACACTGAGGTGCATAAGGACTGTTGCAGAGAGAAGAAGTTGGAGATTGGGGCTCTCCAGGACTGTTGCAGAGAACAGAGGTTGGAGTCTGAGGTGCAGAAGGACTGTTACAGAGAGCAGAGTTTGGAGACTGGGGTGCAGAATGACTGATACATAATGCAGAGTTTGGAAACTAGGGTGCAGAAGGACCGTTACAGAGAGCAGAGGTTGGAGACTGCAGTACAGAAGGACTGTTACAGAGAGAAGAGGTTGAAGACTGGGGTGAAGAAGGATTGTTGCAGAGAGCAGTGGTTGCAGAATGAGGTGCAGACGGACTGTTACAGAGAGCAGAGTTTGAAGACTGTGGTGCAGAAGCACTGATACAGAAAGCAGAGTTTGGAGACTGGGGTGAAGAAGGACGCTTACAAAGAACAGTAGTTTAAGACTGCGGTACAGAAGAACTGTTGTTGAGAATAAGGTTGGAGACTGGGGTGCAGAGGGACCATTGGAGAGAGCAAAGTTTGGAGACTGGGGTGGAGAATGACTGTTGCAGAGAGCAGATGTTGGAGACTGGGGTGCAAAAAGACTGTTGCAGAGAGCAGAGGATTGAGACTGGGGTTCACAAGGACTGTTGCAGAGAGCAGAGGTTGGAGACTTAGGTGCAGAAGGATTGTTGCAGAGAGCAGAGGTTCGAGACTGGGGTGCAGAAGGATTGTTACAGAGAGCAGAGTTTGGAGACTGGGGTGCAGAAGGACTTTTACAGAGAGCACAGTTTGGAGACTGGGGTGCAGAAGGAATATTGTGGAGAGCAGAGGTTGGAGATTTGGGTGCAGAAGGACTGTGGCAGAAAGCAGAGTTTGGAGACTGAGGTGCAGAAGGACTGTTGCAGAGAGCAGAGGTTAAAGACTAGAGTGCAGAAGGACAGTTACAGATAGCAGACATTGGAGACTGGGTTTCAGAACGATTTACAGAGAAAAGAGTTTGGAGACTGCGTTGCAGAAGGACTGTTACAGAGATCGGATGTTTGAGACTGGGGTGCAGAAGGATCATTACAGAGAGCAGAGGTTGGAGACTGGGGTGCAGACAGACTTATACAGAGAGCATAGGTTTGATACTGGGGTGCAGAAGGAATGTTGCAGAGAGCAGAGGTAGGAGACTGGGGTTCAGAAGGACTGTTGCTGAAAGAAGAGTCTGGAGACTGAGGTGCAGAAGGACTGTTACAGAGAGCAGAGGTTGGATACTGGGGTGCAGAAGGACTGACAAAGAAAGCAGATGTTGGAGACTGGGGTTCAGAAGGACCTTTGCAGAGAGCAGAGTTTGGAGACTGGGGTGTAGAAGGACTGTTGCAGAAAACAGAGATTGGAGACTGGGGTGCAGAAGGATCGTTGCAGACAGCAGAGTTTGGAGATAGGTTCCTGAAGGACTGTTACAGCGAGCAGGGGTTTGAGACTGGTGTGCAGAAGGATCGTTGCAGAGAGCAAGGATTGGAGACTTGCGTGCAGAAGGCCTGCTAAAGAGAGCAGATTTGGAGACTAGCATGCAGAAGGCCTGTTACAGAGAGGAGAGGTTGGAGACTTGGGTGCAGAACGACTGGTACAGAGAGCATATTTTGAAGACTGGGTTGCTGAAGGGTCTTACAGAGAGCAGAGGTTGGACACTAAGGTGCAGGTGGACTGTTAGAGAGAGCAGTGGTTGGAGACTGGGTTGCAGAAGGATCATGGAGAGCAGAGGTTTTAGACTCAGGTGCAGAAGTATTGTTACAGAGAGCAGAGGTTGGAGATTGAGGTGTAGAAGGAATGTTACGGAGAGCAGAGTGTGAAGACTGAGGTGCAGAAGGACTGTTATAGAAAGCAGAGGTTGAAAATTTGGGTGCAGAAGGACCGTTACAGAGAGCTGAGGTTGGAGACTACGGTATAGAAAAACTGTTACAGAGAGCAGAGGTGGGAGACTCGGGTGCAGAAGGACTGTTACAGAAAGCACAGGTTGAAGACTAAGGTTAAGAAGGATAGACACAGACAGCAGAGTTTGGTGAATGCGGTACAGAAGGACTGTTACAGAGAGCAGATATTGGAGACTGGGGAGCAGAAGGACTGTTGCAGAAGACAGAGTTTGAAGACTGGGGTGCCACAGGACCCTTGCAGAAAGCAGAGGTTGGCGACTAGAGTAGAGAAGGAATATTATAAATATCAGAGTTTGGAAACTGGAGTGCAGAAAGATCTTACAGAGAGCAGAGGTTAGAAACTGTGGTGCAGAAGGACTGTTGCAGATATCAGACGTCAGAGACTGGGGTCCAGAAAGATTGTTGCACAGAGAAGAGTTTGCAGACTGGGGTGCCGAAGTCTGTTGCAGAGAGCAGAGGTTGGAGACTGAGGTCCAGAAGGACCGTTACAGAGAGCAGATGTTGGAGACTGGGGTTCAGATGGATCTTACAGAGAGCAGATGACGGAGACTGAGGTGCAGAAGGATTGTAACAGACAGCAGAGGTAGGAGACTAGGGTGGACTAGGTTCGTTTCAGACAGCAGAGTTTTCAGACTGTGCTGCAGAAGGACTGTTGCAGAGACCAGATGTTTGAGACTGGGGTGTAGAAGGACTGTTGCAGAGAGCAGATTTTGGAGACTGGGGTTAAGAATGATCGTTGCAGAGAGAAGAGATTGAAGACTGGTGTGCAGAAGGAATGTTACAGAGAGCAGAGTTTGGAGACTGGGTTGGCGAAGGATCCCACAGAGAGCAGAGGTTAGAGACTGAAGTGCAGAAAGACTGTTACAGAGAGTAGAGGTTGGAGACTGAGGTGCAGAAGGACCGTTGCAGAGAACAGGGTTTGCAGACTGAGGTGCAGAAGGATTGTTACAGAAAGCAGAGTTTGGAGACTGGGGTGCAGAATGACTGTTGCAGAGAGCAGAGGTTGGAGACTGAAGTGCAGAAGAACTGTTGCAGTGAGCAGAGGTTGGAGACTGGGGTTCAGAAGGACTGTTGCAGAGAGCAGAGGTTGGAGACTGGGGTGCAGAAGAACACTTAGAGCAGAAGTTAGAGACTGGTGTGCAGAAGGAATGATACAGAAAGAAGAGACTCTAGTATGTGAAGGTGTACTGTTACAGAGAGCAGTGGTTGGAGACTGGGGTGCAGAAGGATCATGCAGAGAGCAGAGGTTGCAGAATGAGGTGCAGACGGACTGTTACAGAGAGCAGAGTTTGAAGACTGTGGTGCAGAAGCACTGATACAGAAAGCAGAGGTTGGAGACTGAGGTGTAGAAGGACTGTTACAGGAAGCAGAGGTTGGAAATTGGTGTGCGGAAGGACCGTTAAAGAGAGCAGAGTTTGGAGACTGGAATGCAGTAGGACTCTTACAGAGAGCACAAGTTGAAGACTGAGGTGCAGAAGGATGGATACAGAGAAAAGAGCTTGGAGACTGGGGTTCAGACAGGCTGATACAGAAAGCAGAGTTTGGAGACTGGAGTGTAGAAGAACCGAATCAGAGATCAGAGGTTGGACACTGCAGTATAGAAGGACTGTTAGAGAGAGGAGATCTTAGAGACTGGGGAGCAGAAAGACTGTTGCAGAGAGAATAGGTATGAGAATGAGGTTCAGAAGAACTGTTACAGAGAGCAGAGTTTGAAGACTGGGGTGCAGAAGGACTGTTAAACAGAGCAGAGTTTGGAGTCTGGGGTGCAGAAGGACTGTTACAGAGAGCAGAGGTAGGAGACTGGGGTTCAGATGGATCTTACAGAGTGCAGAGTTTGGAGACTGGGGTGCAAAAAGACTGTTGCAGAGAGCAGATTTTGGAGACTGGGGTGGAGAAGAATTGTTGCAGAAAGAAGAGGTTGGATACTGGGTTGCAGAAGTCCTTTTACAGAGAGCAGAGGTTGGAGACTGTTGTGCAGAAGGACTGTTACAGAGTGCAGAGTTTAAAGAATGGGTTGCAGAATTATCAAACAGAGGGCAGAGTTGAAAGACTGAGGTGCAGAAGGACTGTTACAGAGAGCAGAGGTAGGATACTGGGGTGCAGAATGGTCGTTGCAGAGAGCAGAGTTTTAAGACTGAGGTGCAGAATGACTGTTGTAGAGAGCAGATGCTGGAGACTGGCGTGCAGAAGGACTGTTGCAGAGAGCAGATGTTGGTAACTAGGGTCCAGAAAGACTGTTGTAGAAAGCAGAGGTTCGAGACTGGGGTGCAGAAGGACTGTTGCAGAGAGCAGAGTTTGGATACTCGAGTGCAGAAGGACAGTTTCAGAGAGCAGAGGTTAAATACAGGGGTACAGAATAATCTTACAGAGATCAGAATTTGGAGACTGAGTTGCAGAAGGACTGTTTCAGACATCAGAGTTTGGAGACTGAGGTGCAGAAGGACTCTTACAGAGAGCAGAGGTTGGAAACTGGGGTACAGAAGGACTGATACAGAAAGCAGAGATTGGAGTCTGGGGTGCAGAAAGACCGTAACAGAGAGCAGAGATTGGATACTGCAAGTACAGAAGGACTGTTACAGAGAGCAGTGGTTGAAGACTGGGGTGCAGAAGTAATGTAGCAGAGAGCAGATGTTGGTAACTAGGGTGCAGAAGGACTGTTGCAGAGAGGAGAGCTTGGAGACTGGGGTGCAGAATGACTCTTGTGGAGAGCAGAGGTTGGAGACTGGGGTGCAGAAGGACTGTTACAGAGAGCAGAGGTTGGAGACAGGGGTGCAGATGGATCTTACAGAGAGCAGAATTTGGAAACTGAGGTGCAGAAGGACTGTTGCAGAGATCAGAGGTTGGAGACTGGGGTGCAGTAGGATCATTGCAGAGAGCAAAGTTTGGAGACTGGGGTGCAGAAGGATTGTTGCAGAGAGCAGAGGATGGAGAGTGGGGTGCAGAAGGCCTGCTATAGAGAGCAGAGTTTCGACACTGGAGTGCAGAAGGCCTGTTACAGAGAGGAGAGGTTGGAGACTGGGGTGCAGAAAAACTGTTACAGAGAGCAGAGTTTGGAGACTGGTTTGCTGAATAACTTATAGAGAGCAGATGTTGGAGAGTGACTTGCAGGTGGACTGTTACAGAGAGCAGTGGTTGGAGACTGGGGTGCAGAAAAATCGTGGAGAGAAGAGGTTTCAGACTGAGGTGCAGAAGTACTGTTACAGAGAGCAGAGGTTGGAGACTGAGGTGTAGAAGGACTGTTACAGAGAGCAGAGTTTAGAGACTGACGTGCAGAAGGACTGTTACAGAAAGCAGAGGTTGTAAATTGGGGTGCAGAACGACCATTACAGAGAGCAGAGGTTGGAGACTGCAGTATAGAAGGACTGTTACAGAGAGCAGAGGTTGGATACAGGGGTGCAGAAGTATCTTACCGAGAGCAGAATTTGGAGATTGAGGTGCAGATGGACTCTTGCAGAGATCAGAAGTTGGAGACTGGGGTGCATTAGAATCATTGCAGAGAGAAGAAGTTGGTGACTGGGGTGCAGAAGCATCGTTGCAGAGAGCAGATAATGGAGACTGGGGTGCAGAAGGCGTGCTACAGAGAGCAGAGTTGGGAGACTGGCGTCCAGAAGGCCTGTTACAGAGAAGAGAGGTTGGAGACTGGGGTTCAGAAGGACTGTTATAGAGAGCAGAGTTTGGAGACTGGGTTGCTGAAGGATCTTACGGAGAGAAGAGGTTGGAGAAAGAGGTGCAGGTGGACTGTTACAGAGAGCACTGGTTGGAGACTGAGGTGCAGAAGGACCATGCAGAGAGGACAGGTGTCAGACTGAGGTGCAGTAGGACTGTTACAGAGAGCATAGGTTGGAGTCTGAGGTGTAGAAGTACTGTTAGAAAGAGCAGAGTTTGGAGACTGAGGTGCAGAAGGACTGTTACAGAAAGCAGAGTTTGGAAATTGGGGTGCAGAAGGACCATTACAAAGACCAGAGTTTGGAGACTGCAGTATAGAAAAACTGTTACAGAGAGCAGAGGTTGGAGACTGGGGTGTAGAAGGAATGTTACAGAGAGCACAGGTTGGAGACTGAGGTGCAGAAGGATAGATACAGAGAGCAGAGTTTTGAGACTGGTGTTAAGAAGGATTGATACAGAAAGCAAAGTTTGGAGACTGGGTTGCCGAAGGACTGTTACAGGGAGCAGAGTTTGAAGACTGGGGTGCAGAAGGACTGTTGCAGGCAGCAGAGTTTGGAGACTCGGGTGCAGAAGGACAGTTTCAGAGAGCAGAGGTTAAATACAGGGGTGCAGAAGGATCTTACAGAGAGCAGCATTTGGAGACTGAGTTGCAGAAGGACTTTTTCAGAGATCAGAGTTTGGAGACTGAGGTGCAGAAGGACTCTTACAGAGAGCAGAGGTTGGAAACTGGGGTACAGAAGGACTGATACAAAAAGCAGAGATTGGAGTCTGGGGTGCAGAAAGACCATTACAGAGAGCAGAGGTTGGATACTGCAAGTACAGGAGGACTGTTACAGAGAGCAGTGGTTGAAGACTGGGGTGCAGAAGTAATGTAGCAGAGAGCAGATGTTGGTAACTAGGGTGCAGAAGGACTGTTGCAGAGAGGAGAGCTTGGAGACTGGGGTGCTGCAGGATACTTGCAGAAAGCAGAGGTTAAATACTGGGGTGAAGAAAGAATGTTACAGAGAGAAAAATTTGGAAACTGGAGTGCAAAAGGATCTTACAGACAGAAGAGTTTGGAGACTGTGGTGCAGAAGGACTGTTGCAAAGAGCAGAGATTGGAGACTGAGGTGCAGAAGTCCTGTTACATAGAGCAGAGCTAGAAGAAAGGAGTGCAGAAGGATCTTACAGAGAGCAGAATTTGGAGACTGAGGTGCAGAAGGACTATTGTAGAGATCAGAGTTAGGAGACTGGGGTGCAGTAGGATCATTGCAGAGAGCAGAGTTTGGAGACTGGGGTGCAGAAGGATCGTTGCAGAGAGCAGAGTTTGGACACTGGCCTGCAGAAGGTCAGTTACAGAGAGGAGAGGTTGGAGACTGGAGTGAAGAAGGACTGTTATACAGAGCAGTTTTTGGAGACTTGGTTGCTGAAGGATCTTACAGAGAGCAGAGGTTGAAGACTCAGGTGAAGGTGGACTTTTACAGAGAGCAGGGGTTTGAGACTGAGGTGTAGAAGGACTGTCAGAAAAAGGAGAGTTTGGAGACTCAGGTGCAGAAGGACTATTACAGAAAGCAGAGTTTCGAAATTGGGCTACAGAAGGACCATTACAGAGAGCAGAGGTTGGAGACTGCGGTATAGGTCTGTTACCGAGAGCAGATGTTGGAGACTGGGGTGCAGAAGGACTCTTACATAGAGCACAGGTTGGAGACTGAGGTGCAGAAGAATAGATACAGAGAGCAGAGGTTTGAGACTGAGGTTCAAAAGAACTGATACAGAAAACAGAGTTTGAAGACTGGGGTGCTGAAAGACCGATATGGAGAGCAGAGTTTGGAGATTGGGGAGCACAAGGACTGTTGCAGAGGACAGAGGTTTGAGACTGGGGTGTAGCATGACACTTGCAGAAGGCAGAGGTTAAAGACTGGGGTGGATAAGGAATGTTACAGAGAGCAGAGTTTGGAAACTGGAGTGCAGAAGGATCTTACAGAGAGCAGAGGTTGAAGACTGTGGTGCAGAAGGACTGTTGCAAAGAGCAGAAATTGGAGACTGAGTTGCAGAAGTCCTGTTACATAGAGCAGAGCTAGAAGAAAGGAGTGCAGAAGTATCTTACAGAGAGCAGAATTTGGAGACTGAGATGCAGAAGGACTATTGTAGAGATCAGAGTTAGGAGACTGGGGTGCAGAAAGACTGTTAAAGAGAGTAGAGTTTGGAGACTGGGATTCAGATGGATCTTACACAGAGCAGAGTTTGGAGACTCGGTTTCAAAAGGACTGTTGCAGAGAGCAGATTTTGGAGACTAGGGTGGAGAATAATCATTGCAGAGAGAAGAGGTTGAAGACTGGAGTGCAGAATGTCTGTAACAGAGAGCAGAGTTTGGAGACTGTTGTGCAGAAGGACAGTTATAGAGAGCAGATTTTGGAGACTGGGTTGCTGAAGGATATTACAGAGAGCATAGGTTGGAGACTGAGGTGTAGGTGGACTGTTACACAGAGCAGTGTTTGGAGACTGGGGTGCAGAAAGATCGTGAAGAGAGCAGAGGTGTCAGACTGAGGTTCAGTAGGACTGTTACAGAGACCAGAGTTTGAAGACTGAGGTATAGAAGCACTGTTACAGATAGCAGAGTTTGGAGACTGAGGAGGAGAAGGACTGTTACAGAAAGCAGAGGTTGGGAATTGGGGTGCAGAAGGACCGTTAAAGAGACCAGACTTTGGAGACTGCCATATAGAAAAACTGTTACAGAGAGCAGAGGTTGAAGACTGGGGTGCAGAAGGAATGTTTCAGAGAGCACAGGTTGGAGACTGAAGTGCAGAAGGATAGATACAGAGAGCAGAGATTTGAGACTGAGGTTCAAACGGACTGATACAGAAAGCAGAGTTTGGAGACTGGGGTGCTGAAAGACCGGTACAGAGAGCAGAGGTTAGAGAATGGGGAGCACAAGGACTGTTGCAAAGGATAGAGGTTGGAGACTGGGGTGCCACATGACACTTGCAGAATGCAGAGGTTAAAGACTGGGGTGGATAAGGAATGTTACAGAGAGCAGAGTTTGGAAACTGGAGTGCAGAAGGTTCTTATAGAGAGCAGAGTTTGGAGACTGTGGTGCAGAAGGATTGTTACAGAGAGCAGAGGTTGGAGACTGGGGTCCAGAAGGATAGTTGCAGAGAGCAGAGTTTGGAGACTGGGGTGCAGAAGGACTGCTCCAGAGAGCAGAGGTTTGAGACTGTGGTGCAGTAGGATTATTGCAGAGAGCAGAGGTAGGAGAGTGGGGTGCAGAAGGATCCTTGGAGAGAGCAGATTTTGAAGACTGGGTTGCAGAAGGCCTGCTACAGAGAGCAGAGTTTGGAGACTGAGGTGCAGAAAGAGTGTTACAGAAATTAGAGGTTGGAAATTGGGGTGCAGAAGAACCGTTACAGAGACCAGAGTTTGGAGACTGCCATATAGAAAAACTGTTACAGAGCACAGAGGTTGGAGATTGGGGTGCAGAAGGACTGTTGCAGAGAGCAGAGGTTGGAGACTGAGGTCTAGAAGGATCATTGCAGAGAGCAGAGTTTGGAGACTGGAGTGCAGAAGGACTGTTGCAGAGAGCAGAGGTTGGAAACTAGGGTGTAGAAGGACTGTTGCAGAGAGCAGATGTTGGAGACTGGAGTGCAGGTGGACTGTTGCAGAGCGCAGAGGTTGGAGACCGAGGTGCAAAAGAACTGTTACAAAGAGCAGAGTTTCGAGACTAGGGTGTCGAAGGACTGTTACAGAGAGCAGAGGTTGGATACTAGGGTTCAGATGGATCTTACAGAGAACAGAGGTTGAAGACTGGGGTGCAAATGGACTGTTGTAGAGAGCAGAGGTTGGAGACTGGAGTGCAGAAGGACTGTTACAGAGAGCAGAGTTTGGAGACTGGGGTGCAGAAGGCTTGTTGAAGAAAACAGAGTTTGGAGACTGGGGTGCAGAAGTACAGTTACAGAGAGCAGAGGTTGGAGACTGCGGTACAGAAGGACTATTACAGAGAGCAGAGTTTGGAAACTGCGGAGCAGAAGGACTGTTGTAGAGAACAGAGTTTGGAGACTGGGGTGCTACAACATTGTTGCAGAAAGCAAAAGTTGAAGACTGGGATGGAGAAGGAATGTTATAGATAACAGAGTTGGAAACTGGTGTGCAGAAGGATCTGAAAGAGAGCAGACTTCGGAGACTGAGGTGCAGAAAGATCATTGCAGAGAGCAGAGCTTGGATACTGAGGTGCTGAAGACTGTTGCAGAGAGCAGAGGTTGGAGACTGAGGTGCAGAAGGAATGTTACAGAGAGTAGAGGTTGTAGATTGGGATTTAAAAGGCCTGTTACAGAGAGCAGAGGTTGGAGACTGGGGTGCAGAAGGACTGTTACAGAGAGAAGAGTTCGGAGACAGGGTTGCAGAACGATCTTAAATAGAGCAGAGTTTTGAGACTGAGGTGCAGCAGGTCTGTTACAGAGAGCAGAGTTTGGAGAATCTGGTGCAGAAGGATCATTGCAGAGCACAGAGTTTTCAGACTGAGGTGCAGAAGGACTGTTGCAGAGAGCAGTTGTTGGAGACACGGGTGCAGAAGGACTGTTGCAGAGAGTACACGTTGGAGACTAGGGTGAAGAAAGATCGTCGTAGAGAGCAGAGATTTGAGACTGGAGTGCAGAAGGACTGTTACAGAGAACAGAGGTTGGAGACTGGGGTGCAGAAGGCCTGTTACAGAGTGAAGAGTTTTGAGAAAGGGTGCAGAAGGACTGTTACAGAGGGAAGAGTTTGGAGACTGGGTTGCAGATAGATCTTACACAGAGCAGAGGTTGGAGACTGAGGTGCAGAACGACTGTTACAGAGAGTAGAGGTTGGAGACTGAAGTGCAGAAGGATTGTTACAGAAAGCAGATGTTGGAGACTGGGGTGCAGAAGGACTGTTGCAGATAGCAGAGGTGGGAGACTGGGGTGCAGAAGAACTGTCACAAAGAGCAGAGGATGGAGACTGACGTGCAGAAGGAATGTTACAGAGAGCAGAGTTTGGAGACTGGGGTGCAGAAGTACTGATACAGAGAACAGATTTTAGAGACTGGGGTGCAGAAGGACCACTAGAGAGAGCAGAGTTTGCAGACTGCAGTACAGAAGGACCATTACAGAGAGCATACTTTGGAGACTAGGGTACAGAAGGACTGTTGCAGAGAGCAGATGTTGGAGACTGTGGTTCAGAAGGACTGTTGCAGAGAACAGAGGTTAGAGAATGGGGGGTAGATGGACTTTTGCAGAGAGCAGAGGTTGAAGACTGAGGTGCAGAAGGACTTTTACAGAGAGCAGAGGTTGGAGACTGCGGTGCAGAAGGACTGTTAGAGAGAGTAGAGTTTGGAGACTGGCGTTCAGATGGATCTTACAGAGAGCAGAGTTTGGAGACTGGGGTGCAGAAGGACTGTAGCAGCGAGCAGAGGTTGGAGACTGGGGTGTAGAAAGACTGTTGCAGAGAGAAGATGTTGGAGACTGGGGTGCAGAAGGACTGTTGCAGAGAGCAGAGGTTGGAGACTGAGGTGCAGAAGGACTGTTAAAGAAAGCAGAGGTTGGAGACTGGGGTGTGGAATAACTGATATGGAAAGTAGAGTTTGGAGACTGGGGTGCAGAAGGACTGTTGCAGAGAGCAGAATTTGGAGACTCAGGTGTAGATGGACTATGAAAGAGAGCTTTATTTCAGCACTCATCACTGCTTTTCCAGCCTATCTACATATGGTTTTAGAAATTTCTTTCATTTATGAGAGAAATTAGAAATACAAAATTTTCTTTGATAAAAGAGCTTTTTAGGAAATAAAGAGAATAGTATTTTGTTGGAAGTCAGGCCCAGAAGAAAAAAAAATAAGATTTTTTTTGTATTCAAATCTGATATTTGACTTTTATTAAGTGTAGAAATTAGTTTATCCTCACAAATAGTTAAAAAAAAGGAAAGAATGTTTTACCAAATTAAATGCCTGATTTGTGTTGGACAGGGGAATCAAATACACATGTTTATTTGGGTGCAGCTTTTCAAGCTTGTAATACCAGCGCATCATTGTCAGGGTGAGGCAGGAGGATCGCCAGATTCAAAGCCAGCTGCAGCAACTTAGCAAGGCCCTAAGGCAATTAAAAAAGACCCTGTCTCTAAATAAATAAAATATTAAAAAGGACTGGGGATGTGGTTCAGTGGTGAAGTGCTCCTGGTTCAATCTCATACCAAACAAACACCCCGTCCCCCAAAAAACACATGTTTAATTTTATAAGACAGAATTTTTTATTTTTTAACCTTTATGATTAGGGCAATTAGATATGAAATTTCTGGGTATTGAGTGGCATCTAAACAATAATAGATAATTCAAACTTTCTACCTGGCTGCCCCAAAGCATCTTTGTGTAAGTGAACACTGCTGGGAGGTTGTGTTCTCTCTGTACCGCATTCTTGACTACGCTTAATGAGATTGGATTTTAAAGCATTTATCAGTCTGTTGGTATGAAATGGTATACCATGTGTTTTCTATTTCCCTGATTACTCATGACATTGATCATGTTTTTACATATGTATTGGCCATCCATGTAACATCTTCTGTGGAATATCTTTGTTGTTTGCCCATATTTTTTTGTTACTGATTTTTGGAACTTGTTTCTTACTTACATATATTGAAATAATCTTTACCCATTTTGTTATTTGTTATTATTCACCTATTTATATTAAACAAATGCTTAATTTTAAAATGGTTTCAACTCCATGAGTTTTATTTTTTATGATTGTGATGTCTGTGTATTGTTTCAGAAATACTCCCTATTCCAAGGTCATTCTATATCTCTTCCAATATTTACATCTTCACCTTTCAAAATTTAAACTCTTTATCCAGATGTACCAGGCTCTTTTTTAATCATGAGAAAGTGATCCAATTTTCCCCATATGCAAAACCAATTGTCCTGATTTTTTAATTAAAAAATTCATCTTTTCCCACTGAACTGCACAATTTCCTATTAATATATATATATATATATATATATATATATATATATATATATATATATTCATTTAAGTGTGGATTTTTTTGATCTTTCTATTGCATTGATTTTACTGTTTAGCCAGAGATAATTTCATAAAGTTGACATTTTAAATTATTACATTTACTTTTTTTTTTTTTATACTGGGGACTGACCTCATAGACTCTTTACCACTGGGCTACATTCCTAGCCTTTTAAATTAATTTTAAGAAAATTGAGACGGGGTCCTTTAAGATCATGTAACAATTTTTATTCTTATTAATAGCTAACAATTATACACAATTATGACATAAAATGTGGTGTTTGATAGATGTACGAGTTGTGGGAAAATTAAATCAAGATAATTAACATACTCACCACTTCATATACTTTTCATTTTTGTGGAGCCAACATTTAGAACCTATTTTAGCAGTTTTGAAGTATACAATATATAATTATTAACAATAGCTATCATGCTATACTGTATATCTCAAAACTTATTTTGGTGAAACTGAATCTTTGTATGCCTTGACCAATACCATTCACTGTCTCCCAACCACTAACTACCCTTATACTCTCTGTTTCTATGATTTTGACTGGGAGTTCACATAATAAATTAAGAAATGCTTTATTCATATTTTATTTTTTGTTTTTTATTTAACTTTTTATTTGTTCTTTCTAGATATACATCACAGTAGAGTGAATTTTGAAATAGTATACATACATGCAGTATAATTTTCCATTCCTATTTTATGCATATCTTAAAAAGATTCTTTCATTTAAGTAAAAAATTCCAGCCAGAATTCCAGTTGTTTTGTATCAGTGCTTTGCAGCTGTTATTCCACTATTTTTTTGTCTTCCATTATTTTTCCTATTGAGAAATCAGCTTTCAACTCTTTGCCTCTTCATTGCACACATCTTCTCTTTCTGCCATCAATCTATCCCCCTTTTCTTTGTGTGGGGCTGATGATTGAACCTAGGGCCTCACCTACTCTTTCTATATGTCCTCTCCTTATCATTTGGTGTTTTGTAGGCTTACAATAATCTGTCTAAATGTGTCCTTATTTATGATCTTGAACATAATTGTGCTTCTTTAAAGAGGATGCTAAAACTATGCCCAGAACTAGGTGTGTTCTTTCTTCAGCACTGCAAACCTCCACCTCTATTGCTGTAGGATCATGAAGACTAATCTCATGTGTTTTGTCCTTGTTCAAGGTGAGAATCTCTTTTTATCTCATAAAATTTAAATCTTCAAATACCCTGTACATGACATCTTCTATCTCCTTCACTTCTCCTCCATCTTTTACACTTTTTATTTGGTATTATGGAGCTCATAGTCAATAATTCAAAACTGCAAAATCTCCAGCTTCCCTTTATCTTTCTACAATTGACCTTGCTTGCTCTGAGTACCCTGCTTTCCTTGTAAGCTTCAACACTGGAGAGTGTCTTCCACAGCCCTAGCATTTCTAGGGGTTCCTCTTGCTCCCAATTGCTGTGTTCTTCTTCTTCTTTGTTTTTATTGCTCCTCATTGCCACTTCCCAACCAGTTCTTTCTCCTTTCTGAATTTAATATTATCAGAGCTCACTTTTTTTTTGGTACTGGGGATTGAACCCAGAGGAACTCAACCACTGAGCCACCCCCCAGTCCTTGTTTATAGTTATTCTAGAGACAGGGTTTCACTGAGTTGCTTAGGGCCTCACTAAGTTGCTGAGGATGGCTTTAAATTTGTGATCCTCCTGCCTCAACCTTCAGATGTTAGGATGATCTTCTGGGAATATGGGCACCACCACAGCCATTCTGCCCACTACTCTTTCTTAGTGAAGCCCTCCATTCTCTGTCAAACATTGGGGCTCTTACTCCTCATTTCTTGAATGCTTTTTACTCTATTCCACATTGATTCTGTCACACTGTTCCACATTGATTCTGTCATAGTTTCTAATGATTTAAAAATATGCTTGGATAATACTTCCAAAACAATGGTATGTCTCCATCTTTCATCATTCTTAAGCAACCCAAACTCCTGTATCTCATTTTCTAGTCAATATCTTCACTTAGCTATGTAACGAGCAACTCAAATCATACATATCCAAGACTGAACTAATTTAAAAATCATTTTCTAATCTCAAAGGCTTTCTGATCTCAGAAAACAATATTTCCATCTTTTTTGGTGTGTTCATGCATGTGTGTGTGTGTGTGTGTGTGTGTGTGTGTGTGTGTGTGTATGTGCTCAGGCTCCAACCTTTCAAGTTACCCTAACCCTCCCTCAACTTTCACTTCAACAAATCTTTGTTTTTTTTCCAATCTTCAAAATATATCTGAGAGCTGGGCATGGTGGCACACACCTATAACCCTGTAATCCAATCAAATGTGATCCAATCAGCTCCAGAGGATTAGGTGAGAGAACCAAAAGCACAAAGCAAGACTTAGCAAAAAGCAAGGCACTATGCAACTCAGTAAAACTCTGTCTCTAAATAAAATACAAAATGTTTCTCAATGGTTAACTGCCCCTGAGTTCAAACTCTGGGAACCACCCCCACCACCAAGCACCAGAAAATATGTCTCAGAAATACCACTTCATATCATTGTTTCTGTTAACTAGTTTCATTTAGGGCAGAATCATTTCTTGTGTGAATTATTACACTCCACAAAGATTGATTTTTAACCAATCTGTTCTTGGCTGTATTCTCAGGGTTTGGAAAAATATCTGGTACACAGAAGGTACTCAATACATATTTGTTGAATGAATGAATGAATGAATGAATGATTTTTCTATTAACACATCCACAGAATCCTCATTCATACTGCTTTCCCATTCTCTGGGTGCTCATCCTCTTCGTCTCTGACAGTGATGGTAGATGTACATTCCTTCCTCACATTTGCATGATAAGAATACTTTTGGCTCTTAGGCCTGGTATACATATTTCAAGCCACATTCCAGCCTTAATACTGATGGTTGTGGAACTTGTCTTGGGACCTGACCTTTTTCTGGCTAGCAACCAGCATGGCCCAATGTGGACAGTGATTTCAGAGAACCATCAGTTTAAAGGGGTTTTGTTTAATATCATCTTCTATGTATGCAATCCCCTTTCTAGGGGCAATGATGTCTGCATTCTCTGTCCTCAGTACATGTTTCTCAGGCAATTACACTAAGACTCACTCCACAGTTTGTTGAGAGAATAAATTTTCTCTAGGTTCTTAGTGGTTCACATTAATGCCTAACATTCATGGACTCAGCATGCCTTGTGTAATCTGAACTCAATTAGGCCCACTTTCATGCTGTCCCCAAGCACTACTTCTTTCCTTTCACAGGAGAGACACAAAGTTTTATCCCAGAGCTGGGTGTGCTCCTGGATCCAGTACTGAATACAGTCCCAGATTATTAGAAACAACTGTACCTAAAATAAAAGTAGCACCAGGAACGGGACACTATGTGGAAAGATTAGGAAAAAAATCTTTATAAATGTATTGTGAGTGCTACTCAGAAGGCTCCTCTTCACCCTGCAGGAACTAGAGAATAGGGTACTTAAAATCCATCCATCTCTTCCAGAGAGCATCTCGAAGCAAAGGCCTTTGAGCTGCAATAAGAATGAAAAACTGACACTTAATGGCCAGAGGGAAGGGTGAATTTTCAATCCAGGAGACCTATGGAAAATGCTCTCTTTTTGGCTGGTGAATAAGGTGCACGTTGGAGTTCTCTGTTGAGACAAGGGGCAAAAAGGATTGTGAACTATCTATCTCAATGTTACTGATCCTGGGGAATGTTCTCTTTTACTAGCTGCTCATTGGTTGCCATGGTCTTTTTCTTCACCTGAAATACCAGGCCCTGGGGTGATTACTGTTACCTCAGTATTGAGCCTCAAATTCACATTTGAAAGGAGATGGAGATGCTTTCTATGGTTAGAATGTATCCCTGAAAGCTTATTCACAGGAATCTTAATCTTTACCCAATGAAACAGTATCAGAAGACAGGGCCTGAAAAACGTGATTAGGTCAGCAGGCCTCTGCCTCCATGAATGGCTTCCATGCCCTTTACAAAAGGGCTTTCAATAGTGGGCCCTTGCGCACATGTTTCTGTGCCTTTCCATTATACGACAAAGTAGCACAAAGGCCCTTGTCAGTTGCCTGCACCATGTTTTTGACCTCACTATCTCCAGAAGCAATAGAAAATGTGTTAATTTTCATAATAAATTATCTGGTTTCTGAGATTCTGTTATAGTGACAGGGACCAAATTAATATAATTGTTATAATTAGGAGTTCTCCTAATGAAGGGGATTATGAAAAAAGGTCAGGATATGCCACTCTCAATATATGCCACTTTGGACTAAGTATTATTTTGAACTAAAGGCATTTGAGTTTCTGAAATCTCTCTTTATACCTAAAAGTAGGGCTATCCCAAATAACTTGATCATCATTAATACTCACCCCAGGAACAATTACATCTCCCTCTGATGAGAGAATTTGCCACCACACTCAAACAGGCATTCTCTACAAACTATCTTAATTTCCTATTAAGGAGATTGTAAATTCTCCAATTTTACCACTCCTTTGGAGGAATTAGTTTTGTCTGTGATGCATGCATACACACAAAACTTAAAATTCATAAATTGGTTATGCCTTTGGTCTTGTTCAGCTGTTTCCTAATTATTTCAGTCCTAACCAAGGCCACTGAATCTATCAAGGCAGAGGAAAATCTTTTCTTTTTTTTCCTACAAAACATAAACATGTATTATTACTATCTCTCTAAGACATAGATATAGGTTCTGAGCCGAGTCCATATTTCCTGAAAGGCTCACCTGTGCACGCTGCTGTGGTTCCAAACTTCCTTTCTGCATTTTTGCTTCAAATGTTAGAGAATGTCTTTTGTATGTCATGTTCTTTCAGTCAATAGTATCTTAACAAGTCTTGTTATTGTGCTGCATTTCTTGGTTTCATAAAGCTTTCCTTAATGACATTTTACATACATATCTTTCTCTGTTTACACTTTGTTCCCTCTTTCCAATGACAAACAAGGACAGACACTGTGAAAGGCTCCAAATCACATGTTTTTCTGTTCCCCACAATTGGCCTTGGGGTGTTGAAACTATGGCCCAGCCCTGATATACCTGACATTGCCAGCTTGCCGAGAATGTAGCCAGTTTTAGACTGCAAAAGACTTAGAGTCTCCTTGTGGGGAATATGTCCTTCCCATGACCAGTGTCTGGCCATTCTCACAGGTGCACACCACACTGGAATTAGACTGAATTTTAAGACTTGAAGTAGCTGTGATGCACACTTCTTCAGGAGAGTAAGTCCTACCAAACTCCTCTTTAGATTCATAAACTGGAGTTGGTCACCCTTACCACTAGGGATGCTATTTCTAACATTTCTGCTAAGATGCAAGGCTAGGGTGGAGGGAAAGAGTTGAGGGTTTAGCTCAGTGATATAGCACTTGCCCAGCATGCCTCAAGTCCTGAGTTCAATCTGCAGTACATCAAAATATAAAAGAAGGAAGGAAGGAAGGAAGGGGTGGATTAGTGGGAGATAAGACTGATGGGCCCCCAGTTTTTCTTTAAACAGTTCTTTTCCCTGGCCTCTTGATCCTGATAAGGTGGATGTAACTTTTCCTATGGGGACAAGGCACTTCTTCCTTCATTCTGCAGATCCAGAGCAAAGGAGGCAATTGGAGATGCTTCAGGTACTAGATAGGGTTTTGGCTAGAGGGGGAAATGGTAAGATAGTGTAAGAAGACTGTAGTAGTCAGCTTGAGAGTAGGTGAGATAAGGGTCCAAATGGAGTCCACTTATCTCTCTGGGGCACCTGTTCCCTGCTCCAAAAAATCAAGGTTCATCTGGGGAAAGGATGGAATTGATTTGATGAGAGCCATAGGAGTGTGGGTGATCTTAAGGGCTGCTGGAGACGCACATGCTAGAGTCTGCAGTCTCTGTGGGGCATCCCTTCCAGTAGTGCAGATCTTTGGGGGAAGCATAAAAAGTCGTGGGACAGAGTAATTTCCACCTGTGCAGTGGCAACCCCATATTTTGTAGAAAAAAAGTAATTCAGAGGCTTCAGTTGAAAAACCAGCCTCTACGTCATAACAAAGCCTGTCCAAGGAAGGAACATGACCTTAGTCATAGGAAAAACCCACAGACAACTCCTAAGCAAATTCCCACCCTGCTAAGTTGTTTATCTACAAATTACAGGAGAGGCCTGCTGAGCCAGGTATCCCTGACTCAGTCAGGCTAGATGGGGATCCATAGCAGCCTTCTAGAAGCCACCAATCAGCATGAGACAGGAAAATACCTGGGATGCAAGATAAACCTCCCAGAGGTTTATGGTGGTTGATAACAAGTTGGGAAACCATGTAATTAAGCACGTACACCCCTCTTGGCTCAAACCAATCAGTTCAAACGAATTCCCCTTTTGTACTGACAAATCACCCCTACCCAACTTGTTCCCGCCAGTGAATGTGCTAATAATGTTTTAGAGTTGTTATTTGATTTTCCCACGGTGCGTGAGATTTGCTAAAAGAGGCTATGATGTATGTGAAGTCCCTGCCCTCTCCAAAAAAAATGTATAAAACTGCTGCAAACCCTGGGCTCAGAGCCTCTGAGCATCACCAGTTGCTGTGTGTGCATGCGGAGTACCGAGCTAGCTCGCAATAAACACCTCTTTGCTGCTTACATCGATCTTGTGTCACTGGTGGTGTTTGGGGGTCCCGAATTTGAGCATAACATAGTCTTACATGAAAAGTGAGTGGAAAGGGAGGATTCAAGTGCTTGAAACTTTGCCACCAATGCAACATCTCAAGACAGACAAGCCTTCAATGACTCATTTAAAAAGTTAATTTGACAGAAGAACCCCAGCTAAGCAATTAAGGAGGCCTAGTTTTAAGGTTCGGGGGCAGAGTTTCCTATCGGAAAACAATGTGTTTCTCTGACTTGCCTTAAAAACACTGAGGTATCTATAAAAGGAGAGGGGTCCCAGACCAAGACGGAGGGGTTGCATGCAATGAGGGCCCATCACTGCTTTTTGCTAGCAGAGCTCTTAGTGTTCCGGAGGCCTTATTTTTCTCTTAGACCAGCCTGATTGGTGCCCAACTTGGGCGCTACTCAGCCTGCTCTCACCACGTGCAGCCCTCTGGGTCAGTTGCTGGAGGCTTTGGTAATCGTGGACCCAGACTTCTCGAGAAAAAACAAAGTTTTTGATATGAAGCGTGATTTTGGGGACAGCCAATGGGAGTGGAAATTTCACTAGCTTCATTGACTCACCGACTTTGCTGCTGCCTTCTCAGAGCTGGCATAGATTTACCTGCTGCACCGCTGATGGAGCCTTTGATCTCGGCAAAGCCATAAGCTGGGTTTGGCTTTTGCAGGGTCCAGTGACACAAGCAACTGGAATCTTGGTTCACTAGTGCTGACCCAAAAGGAAAGGAGCCTGCTTTTCCCATTAGCACTGCCATTAGTTGTGCCATGGCTCAGAAGAGAATGTTTCTCTGCACCCTGAGAGGTCCCTTTCTCAGTGGATCCTAGGTGAGTTAGTGCAGCCTTTCCCAGTGGCCTTTCCTGGAGTTACCATTCGCTCTCTGACCAGCAGGGGGACCCGACAGTTTTCCAGTCATAGCACTTATTTGTACTAAGTCTGGGTGGCAGTAAGGCTTCTTTCTTTAGTTTGCCAGATTCTAGGTAACAGCACCGTGGTTAGCACCAAAGTGGAAGTTTGTCACTGGCAATAAGGCTAGTTGAGGTCCTTTACAGAATCCCAGAGCACCATTCTCTCCTGCCTACATTCTCCTGGTCTGGGCTCAGCTAGTTGTGCTGTAGGTGCATTTTTCGCTGGCACCCCCTACTACACAGCGCTGATGAGTTCTAACATGCAGTTTCTGCTATTGCCTGGAACAGAGTTCCTTAGTGGCATCCAGGCTGGCAGGGCCAAGGCGCCTCTGCCACTGAGCCCTTCAGCTATGTTCCAAGCGTCCTCATCTCCTTCGCTGCCAAAGAACTAAGTTTTGTTTTAGTGGCAGTTGCCTCTCTGTCTCAGGATCCCTGGCCTCCCTGCGCCATGCTTCTATTGGCTTAGCAAGCATCAATTTAGAGGCGCCTATTATTTCCACTCCTTAAAATGTCCTGATTGGAGGTGAAGCTAGAAGCCTAATCGCGTCCTGGGGTAACGCCCTGGGATTCCTGGTCTTTGAAGTCCCCGTTTGTCTATGGCCAGTTAGGAAGTAATACCAGAGGGCGAGCTCTTCGTCCAAGTAAGTCCTGGATTGGCCATTTCTTAAGCGTTTATTCCAGCTTCTGGTGTTTAGTCCTAAGAACTCGGGTTTAGCAGCAGCGCCTGCAATTTAAGTGGAAGAAAGTTCCGAATTTCTGAGAACAAACTCCATTTCAGCTTTTTGGGTGATGGTTAAGTCGGGTACAAGCGTGAGTAAAGGCGAATGCCATTTTTCTTAAAGGCCACTTCAACAATTGCCACTTTACCACTATCCTCAGTTTCTTTTTCCTAAACAGTTTGGTTTTGCAATGGAGAGTTCGGCTTTGACTATACATGCAGCCGCCTGTGATTTTTTTACTCACACAGAACTCAGGGAACACCAGCTATTGGGACTTATAGGTGTCACCAATACCAGTCTCTTTTTAATCTTAGGGAATATAGGTTTAGGGACAAAAGGTCTCAGTTACATCACACGGGGACATTAAAGTCCAAGATCACACTGTGCAACAAAACATGGTTTGCAGTTTCCTTGTAGGGGTCTCTCTGTTTTGTTTATTTTGAAGAAATTTTTCTTTTGGTAAATTTTGCTGTGCGTTTTGTTGTGTTCTTCTATTGGCTTTTAATAATTTTATTAATTGTTTGTATTTACGTAAATGTTATGCTTTTCCTAGGGATTCCCTCAGTGTCGCCCCGGGGGCTTTCTGCCTCTAGACTTGTTCCTCCAGGAGGTGGTATTAAGGTTTATATGTGGTGCGCCCCAAAATCTCAGGTGTGAGACAGTGCAAGGTTTGGAGGAGAAAGAAATGATCTTAATTAGCATGGATTTAATGGGTGAATGGATCCCTGAAGGGATTGACTGGGTGGTAACTGGAGGCCCAGTGGAATGTGGCCTGAGGAAGCCATTCCCTTGGGGCATGGATAGGGGTTATATATCCCTACCTGGCAGGTGGAATCCCTACCACCACCACCACATTACAACATGAGCTGCTTCCTTGTGCCACTGCGAAGTTCTGCCTCACCCAAAGCCCAGAGGAATGAGGCCATCCTTCCATGGACCAAGACCTCTGAAACTGTGGGGCCTTAAATAAACTCTTCCTCCTCTATAATTTTGCTGGTTGACTCTTTTTAATAACAGTAGCAAAATAGCCAGGAAATAGAGCTGGGCCTCTGGACAGCTCATACGTGGCCAAGTTCTGGCACCTGCACTCTCTTAGCCCTATAGGGAGCTGGGTTTCTCACCAGCCATTGGGGATGAAGCGCCTAGTGGATTTCCAGGTTGAGGCTCTGCTCCAAGTGCCCCCCAAACCTTGTCTCTCTCAGGAGACCTGGTGGTTCCCTGTTCAAACACTCTTGTTCCTAGCATCGCTATTTTCCCAGGGCTACTTTTCTTCCAGTAGGTGTTCACTGAGAGGGCTGGGTCTGGATTTTTCTGTCACAGGTTGTGTTTTCACCGCCTGTGAGTTCAAGGCAGAAGGGTAACCGACACCAAGAGATCGCCCTTCATTGACTGCAAAGCCAATCGGCACAGGCAGAAGGCCTGGGAAAAGTCTACTACTTGTAGTAAGCAAGTGGCTCACTGGGATCTGTGACCAGTGTCCTCCAAAGAAAGAAGGCAGGGGGAACCTTTACTTGGAAGACCTCGTGCCTATTCTTGCTTGTAAGACTTGTGACAATTAGCAGGTGGGCAATTTCCTGCGAATGCTTAGTAGAGCCACTTAGGAAAGCCAGTTCAAAGATCTGGGCAGTAAGGCACTGGGACCCCTCCTAGCCTGAAACTGTGTGCAATTGAGTGAACCTGTGTGGGTGCTAAAACAATGTAGGTTTGGGGATCATCATAGACTCTAAGCTATAACACTACAACTTGAGCTCGTTTTGCAACTGTTTTAGTGAAGCAGTTTGAAGTCCATTTTATTGTGGCATAAATCACAAATCAGATCAGTAAAATGGACATTCCTCATTTAAGTAGTCAATAAAACAAGGTATGCCTTAGTGGAGCCAGGAGAATAATTTGGTGAATCAGTCATTTATTCCCAGGTGCTTCTGTGGATACTTGTTAAAGCCTAGATGCCTGTTTTGAATTTTTTCAAGGTGCTTTTGGATTTCACAAGTGTTCATATTAATGCTGTGGGAAGTATATTGGCAATAGATAAATATCATTTTTGCTGGGCTATAATATAAACTAAAGAAATTTTATTATGGCACACTGGTTTCCCTACAAATTCTATGCCTTTTGGCTGGGTGCATGATGGCCCAGGAGATTTCATTAGTTGTACTTTTTCAGGGTGAAAGACTTGTCATCACAAGTAAAAACACAGGCACAAGCTGGAACTTTCCTGAGCATGTTCAGATTATGCTTCTTCATACCTGTGTTCACAGGTGGCAGAGGGAACCCCTCCAGGGTAAAAAAAATTCTGCATTGTAAAGAATTTGAAGCAGTGGCCTCCAGATTCCTGATGAAGGGGCGTTTTCAGGCAGCTTGGATTATGGTAGCCAGCTAGGTGTAGCTGAACCTCCTCCTGCATGGCTTGGAACTGCCAATTCTAGTCTCAGAAGTCCCACTCATTCATCCCTGTGGACCAAAGAACCTGAGATGTCACCTCAGGCTCCTTGGTCTTCTGTGAACTAGGGTCAAATCATGTGTTGGTATGTGTCTTCCTCCTCTTTGGAGAGTCCCTTTTGCTTCCCTAAAAACCAGAGAGAATCCAGCCAACAAGGATTTGTAGCAGACCAGTAGTATCTCAAGTTTCTGTCTCAGGGACTCCAGGCTGAGAGAGTACAAAGCACACCTGCCCAGGGTCCATCCCTCACAATCCTTACCACCCACCACTAAGCATCCACTCTTATGTGCAGACTTCCAGCTTAACAAGGTCCCCCACCAGAACTCTAAGAAAACTTCTTCAAAGTCCCTGTGTTGAGAGTGATGAAGCAATAATGGATAGTTGCCCAACTTTAAGTGGCCAATCCACTGCAGCAACATGGGATGCAAATCATGAAGACTCTATACTTGTATATGTGTACTTCTGCTGAATAAAACAAAACAGTGTCCTATAACCAATCATTTCTACTGATGTACATGTAAGCTGAGATTTTAAAAACAATAGCCTCAACTTATCCCCAACAGATTTGGCTACCAAATAAGCTTCACAGTCAAATGTATACTCCAAACACTAGGTTTAAACTTTTGAATTATTGTATTACTAATGAACATTCATGGAACTGTACTCCAAATTCTTTTTTGCAAGAGAGCCTATGGGAGCTGGGTGCCATGGTGCATGCTTGTAATCCAAGTGGCTCAGGAGGCTTAGGAAGGAGAATCAAGGGTTTTAAGCCAGCCTCAGCAACTTAGCCAGACAATGTGCAACTCAGTGAGGCCCTGTCTCTAAATAAAATTTTAAAAAATGGTGGAGGGGGGGTCGCTGTGGATGTGGCTAAGGGCCTGAGTTCAATCCTTTCTACCAAACAAAAAGAGACTGCCTATGGGGGCCTTTCATTTTCTTGGTGAAAGCAAAGAATATTACATAAATTCTTCACCTTCCAGTGAGAGGTTTTATTGATGTCAATACCAAAAATAGTTGAGGAGGAAAGCAAGAAAAATTTTGAGGAAATAATTCCTTTCCATTGATTACTGATAGTCTTTCCTATCTATACCTTCTGAGAAATAAGGTGCAAAAAGTAAATTAGGGTTTACATAATGGCATTTCAGCGTCCCCAACATATGTCTGTGTCATCACTTCCTAACCTAGGTCTTTTTTGGGCACACTCACAAAAATATTCACTGGAATACTGAAAACACAGAGTTATCCTTCAGTGGAGTGCAACATATGGAGAAAAGTAATACTTTGAAATTCACAATAGGGATGTGTATGGTTCTTCATAATGGCATCCACATCAGCAGAGGCAACACAGAGAAGTGTGACTGCAAATGCAGAAGAGGATGTGCTGGAGATTGGGGTCTATCTAATTCCCTGACATTTTGTAGCAGTCACAAAAGAAGGATCATCATTTCTGTAATTTCCACTTACTGATATCTTTGATATTGTGCTGATCATCTATTTTATATCAGTGTACTTCTTGCTTCTCAGAATGCAGTGGGTGCTCTCAATTACATTCCCTATTGAGAGGTTCTGGACTTGAGCCAATTAATGGATGCAGGAATTCCAAGAAAGACCCTGTCTCAAAAAAATAAAAAGGGCTGGGGACTGGTAGTAACTCAGTGTCATAGCACCCCTGATTTCAGTCCCCACTACCTGGAGGAGGTGGGGGAAACTGCACTCTTATGACCTGATGGCAAGTTGCCCTGCTTTCAGGCTTTTTATGGTTTAGGTAGTAGTTGGCCCCCCTCCCCAAAGGTCATGTGTGAAATAATGCAAGAAAGTCTGGAGAAGAAATTACTGGGTTATGCAGATCTTAACCTAATCAATGTATCAGTCCTCCGATAGGTATTAACTTGGGGGTAAGTATAGGCAGATATAGTGTGGATGGAGGAGGTGGGTCCCTGGGAGCTGCCTTTAGTATATGTTTTGTCTTTATAAGTGGAGCTACTTTTTGCTCTCCCTCCCGCCACCCCACCCCTGCTCTCACTTCTTTCTAGTTTAGTGAGCTGAGATGCTTTTCTCTACCACACATGGTGTTCTTCCCCACCTTGTGCACAGAGCAACAGATCAAGGGAGTTGGTCACCTATGGACTGACATCTCTGAAACTGAGGGCCCCCAAATAAACATTCTTCTCTAATCATTCTTCTCAGATCTTTTTATCACAATAGTGACAAAGCTGACAAAACAAAACCAGGGCCTGGCACAGTGGTGGCACATGCTCAGGTGCAATAGTGAACCATCTGCCCCCAAACAGCTGAGGAGGATGAGGCCAACCTTAGCAAAGTAGCCAGGCACTAGAAAACTCAGTGAGACTCTAAATAAAATACAAAACAGGGCTGGGGATGTGGCTAAGTGGTTGAGTGCCCCTGAATAAATCTCTGGTACAAGAAAAAAAAATGGGGCCAGACTACCACATCTACTTCCTGGCTCTGTTGTTGTACAAATGTTACTAAGAAAACTTGAAGCCATGTGCCTGACACTCAACCAGCAGAAGAAGTAGTCGTTTACATAAAAAGAAAGAAAACAAGTCATAAGAAATATTTCTGCAGTGCAATTAGGAAAAAATACAAACCAAACATATTTATTCCGGGCCAAAGTATCCAAAAGAAAGTTTAAAAAGCAAAACATCTAGGCAAGCATCTCCACAAAGTGAAACTGCAAACTTGGGGCAGGTGCCGTTGGTTGAACTCAGTGTAGCATGTTCCAAGCCCTAGATTCAATACCCTGGCACTGAAAACAAAAAACAAAAACAACACCTATTGCAGTCTGGGCTGTACTGATTAACCATGGAGCAAACTAATCCTGCATTGTTGCTAACTGGGGTTGCTGCGTAGGCTAAATTAAAAGGATTTAAGAACTTGTGTACACTTGTGCAACTGTGATTGTTACAAACTGAGGCTTCATGCGACCAAGAAATCCTTGGCACAGATAAGAGGAAACTGGCAATGCCTACAGTCATCCACCAATTGGGTATTAGGTTCGACTAAGAAGTCTGAGGCACTGCTTAGCTAGTACTGGTTTTCTTCCCCTAAGTTCTGACCTGAAAATGCAACGTTGAGGGGCACAAATCTCAAGCATAGCTAGTTGGATTTGATTTTTTACTCTTACAAAGAAAAAAAATTCACCAGAACTTTCTCAGAAAAAGGAAATTTAAAAGCACAATTACAAAAGTGGATCAGTGCTCAATGCTTCAGGTCCCTAGAGTCAAAATGTTGCATAATTTTTGCTCCAGTGGAATAACAAAAAGAACAATTACTTAAAGTAATTGTAATGAATACATGGCAAACAATTTTCCTATGCTAGATTGTGCTAAGGTCTTCTAATATATAACTCTGGCAAGAAAGTGGATTCAACAAGTAGTATAATCATTGCATCTATTTGACTAAGAAGGAAAGTGATGGATTACTTCAATTTGTATCAGAAACATTATATCCTGTAGCATATAAGAGAATGAATGAGCTTGGTTTTGAGTCAACACATGAGATGGTAGTTTCCTAAGTTTTTAAGTCCAGGTATAAAAGTTTAGTCCCTTGGATTGACATATATGTTTGTATTTGTACTTGGTATTTGTGTCCTGGTTTGAAATTTCAACCTAAGTTCTTTTCATGTACTCTTGGTTTGGCATTCTTGCTTCATATAAAAGGGCTTTCTTTTTTTCCTTTTCTTTCTTTCTTTCTTTCTTTCTTTTCTTAATTTTTTTTGCATGAATATTCTGCACACAAGTTTGACAGATTCCAAACTTCAGGAATAGTCTTTGCAGATGCAGGGAGCTCTGTGACTATTATTGCCAATGTAGCTTCAGACACTTACTTCTTCCTGGACCTCTAGGTGGTTTCTTCTTCCTGAATCTTATTATCTGTTACATTTTTTGCTGGCAATCTAGAGCTATATTCAGTGATTTTCTTTCCCAAGCAAAGTGTTATCCAATTCTGTCAGTTGATACATTCTTGCCTAAAAACTATATAAGTGTTTCTCCTAGAGCAGGAAAGTAATGATGCTTAGGGACAATGTGGACCTGCGATTTGAAAAGGAGATTTCAGATTACAGAGGGAATCCTGAATTCTTGACTCTTATGATGCTGGGTGAAACCCTAAAGAGATGTTGTAAGTTTAAAGATTTGAAATCATATTTGAAGGTTCTGCAATAGAACAAATTGGGATAAGTAATAGCAGGGAAGAAAAAATTTGGATGTAAATGAGGCAAAGAATAAACAAAGAAAACATAAGAACTGGAAAATGCCTTCAAAAGTACTAAATATTGATAATTAAATATCATCAATGTCATATAGGCTATGCATATCCTAGAGTCTACTCAGGTCATAGACGTATTGAAGCCAGTGAAGCTACTCAAATCACAAAGGCTACTCAGGCCATAGAGTCTAGTTAGGTCACAAAGGCTGCAGATATCATAGAGCATATGAATGTCAAAGTAGCTACTTGGGTAATAAAGGGTGTGCTCAAGTCAAAGATGATACATGGGTCTAGAGGCTAGAAATCATAAAGGCTATGCAGATCATAAGCACTACAAAGCTCATATAGCTACAAAAATCACTTGGACTCTTAAGGTCATTATGCTACATGGGTCATTTAGGTTGTTCAGGCCATAATGACTGCATAGGTCATAGAGAGGATGCTGGTTAGAAGCTACTATGTCACAGAAGACACACAGGTCATAGATGCTACTCAGTTGGTATAGGAGAAGCAGCTTATAGAGGTTACACAGTTTATAGAGGCAACTCAGGTCATAGAGGTAATATAGTCCAAAGATGGTACTCAGGCTGCAAAAGGTGTTCATGGGCATAGAGCCCACTTTGGCCACAGAGACATTAGAAATCACAGAGGCTATGAAGGTTATAAAGGCTACTATAGTCATAGAGAGTGCTTAGGATGTAAGGTTTCTTAAACCAAAGAGGCTATGTAGGTTTTCAAGGCTAATAAAGCCAAAGAGGTTATGCAGGTAATAGAGACTATGCAGGCTATTCTGCCAAGGAGAATACTCAGGCCATAGAGGCTATGTAGTTTATAGAATCTATGCAGTTCATAGTGGTAATTCAGGCTATAGAGAATACACAGATCATAGTGGATTCTGTTGTGACAGAGATTATTGATGCCATTTAGGCTACACAGGTTATAAAGACTATAGAAGTCATAGAGGCTTTGCAGGCCATAGAGACAAGCTAGATTCTATGCAGGTCATACTGTAGTCATAGAGACTATTCAGGTAACAGAAGGAACACAGTCAATAGAGGTGAATTATATCATAGAAGCTACACAGGCCATAAAGTCTCTTCTAGCCATAAAGATCTTCCATAGGTTAAAAAGAGTACCCAAGCCAAAGACGATACAGAGGTCATAGTCTACTAAGCTTATAGAAATACAGAAGACACAGAGGCTTCTACGCCACAGTTTGTATAGTTTATAGAGGCTCATCAGGTAATAAGGGCTAAGGTCATATGAGCCACAAAGGTCATGAAAACTACTGGTCCTTTTAACTACTCAAACCATAAAGGCTACATAGGTCATAAAGGCTACACTGTTCATAGAGGCTACTAAAGTTCATAGCCTATGTGGGTAACAGAGGCTACTGAGGTCATAAAATATAGTAAGGTCATTTAGTTTACTAAGGCCATAGAAGCTAATTAGGTCAATTAGACTACTCAGTTCATATAGGATACAGAGGTCATAGCATATACCAAGGTCATAATAGGCAACACAGGCTATAGAAAATATGCAGGTCATAGAACTATACATATATATACTATATTATATTACTATACTATATTACTAAGGTCATAGAGGCCACACAGTTCGCTGAAGTTACTCAGAGCATAAAGCCTTTGAAGATCAAAGTGTCTACCGAGGTAATTTAACTATTTAGACCATAAAGCCTATGAGGTTCATAGAGGCTGTGGAGTCTATAAAGGCTAATAAGGCCATAGATTATAAGCAGGCCTTATGGACTATTCATGTCTTACAGGTTACTCAGGCATAGAGGCTATGCAAGTCATTGCAGACAGGCAGGTTGTGGGTGTTAAAAAGGTCATGGAGGCCACCCAGGTCATAGAAATTACTCAGAGCATATAAGCTAAGTAGATCATACAGGCAAGATCTTTAGTCTATTCAGGCCATAGAATCTATGGCCTAGCTCTAAGGCCATACAGACCACAGAAGACAAAGAGGCTAAGCAGGTCCTAGAGGTATACATATCATAGAAGTTACACAGGTCATAGGACCTATGCAGGCCATGGAAGACACATATTTCATAGATGTTATATAGGTCATAGAGGTTACTTTGGCCATTGTGGCTATGCAAATTGTGAAGAATATGCAGGCAATAAGAACTTTACCCATCAGAGAAGCTATGTCTGTCAATGAGATTACCCTGGTCATAGAAACTTCTTAGACTAAAGAGCCTACATAGGCTATTGGGGCTTCATAAATAAAGAGAGGTTACAAAGCTAATAGAACTTCTGAGGTTATGGAGTAATCTATGAAGTCTTAAAATGACGTAGAATATTCATAAGTCTATTCAGGCCTTACAGACTGCAAAAGTCATGGAAGCTACTTAGTTCAAAGAGTCTATTCATGACATAGATGATACAAAAACAATCGGGGCTACTCAGGTAAAATATGCTACACAAGTCATAGGAACTACTCAGGTCATAGAGGGTCTGTAGGTCAAAGAATCTATGCAGTTTATAGAGGCTATTCAAGCTATAAAGGTTACATAGTCCATAAGGACTATTCAGGTCATAGAGACTATGCAGGAATAGGGCAACACAATTCATAAAGGATTGTCAGGTCATTGTGGCTACTAAGGTCATTTAGGCTAATAAGGGCACAGAGGCTACAGAGGTTACTTCATCTACTCAGGCCATAAAGGGCTATATAGGTTACAGAGTCTATAGTAGTCATACTCAGGTGATAAAGGCTATGTAGGTCAGAGAGGCTACTCAGAAGACAGAGGACACTCAGTAAATAGATTTTACTTTGGTCATAAAGTCTCCCCCTTGCATAGCCCATAGAGGCCACTCAGATCCAAAAGGATATTAAGTTCATAAAAGTTACTCAGCCTGTAGAGGGTACACAGTCTATAGAGTGTACAAATGTCATAGAGGCTATAAAGTTAATAGGAGATGCTAAGGTCATTTAGGTCACTAAGAACATAGAGATTATGCAGGTCAATTAAGTTATTCAAGCCATAAAGATACTGCAGGTACTACAGGCTAGCCTGATCATACAGAGGCTACTATGTCACAAAGGCTAAGCAGGATTAGTTGTTACTCAGTTGTTAGAATTTATGTACTTTATAGAGGCAAATCAGGTCATAAAGGCCACAAAGGCCAAAGAGTGTTCTTAGATCATACAGGTGATTCAGGCCATAGAGCTTACTTGTGCCATAGAAATGCCAGAATTCACAGATGCTATGCAGGTCATAGAGGCTATTCAAACCCAAGGTGATATAAGTCTTATATCTGCCAAGGCCATGAAGGCTATGCAGGACATGGAAGAAATATAGGCCCTAGATATTGTACTTGTCATAGATGCTACACAGCCATACAGGGAATAAAAAATCTTGGGGATTATGAGGTCATAGTGATTATGCTGGTCATAGAGGCCACTCAGTTTTTACAATGTACTAAGCATATAGAGAGTACACAGGCATAAGAGGCTTCTCAGGCCGTAGCTGCTACATAATTCATAGGAGCAACTCAGGCTATATAGAGTACTTAAGTCATAGAGTATATGCAAAACATGGAAGATATGCAGGTCATAAATGTTATGCAGGCCACAGAGGCTACTAAGACCTGACAGATATACCAGTAATAGAGGTTTTGCAAGCCATATATGCTATGCAGGTCATAGAAGTTATGCTATTCTTAAAGGCTAATCAGTTCCAAGAGGTTACTTGTATCATAGGGGCTACTCAGGCTGAAAACACTTCGTACATCATAGAAGCTACTCAAGTCATATAGAATACATAGGCCATAGAGGCTACACAGGCCATAGAGCCTACAAAGCTTTAGAACTTTAAAGAGTCTTAGAAACTTTATGCTTGTGACAGAGACCACTTAGTTTACAGTCTACACAGGTCATAGATGCTGCCCTGTAATAGATGATACTCAGGCCATAAGATATATTCAGGTCATAGGAGCTACTCAGATCATAGAGTCTACAAAGTTCATGGAATATACAAGTCACAATGTCTATTTGGGCAATAGAGGCTACACAGGTAGTAGAGTCTACTTAGGACACAGAAGATATGCAAAATATTTGAGAGATTTAGTTTATAGGATGTATGAAAGTAGTATTCAGGCCACAGATATGGGTACATCCTAAAAGCTACACAAGTCATAGAGGCCATTCTGAAAATTGAGATTAAGTGGTCCCTTGAGAGAGAAGATCACAGGTTTTACTCAGTTGTGTTAGACCACTCAAGATGTAAAAGATATACAGTTATACAAAATACTCAGGACACAGAAACTATGCAGATCATCCAAGCTACACAAAAATAGAGGAAACGAAGGTGATCAGGGTTACTAAGATTTTTTAGGCTACACAGGTAATAGTGGAAATGCTGGCCAAGGTATTTTCTTGGTCATTGAAGCTACACATGTCAAAGTAGCTACTGAGATCATAGAGGCTAAAGAGGTCATTTAGGCCACTGAAACCATAAAGGCAACATAGGTCATAGAATTATACTAGACACAGATGCTATCCAGGTCATACAAGATAAGCAGGTCATAGATATTACTTAGTCATAGAGCCTATACTGTCCATAGTGGCTATGAACATAATAGAGGTTACACAGATGATAGGAGCTTCACAATAGGAGCTATGCATGTCATTGAAGTTTCATGGGTCATAGAAGTTACTCAGATCATAAAGCCTACATAGGCCATAGAGGTATCATAAATATAGAGGATCTCACATTAAAGAGCAAGCTATGTAGTCCATAAAGTCTATGAAGTTCACAGAATAAATGCAAGAAAAATAATCTATATGATAAAGACTACACAAGCCTTAGTTATCTTAGCTTATAGACCTTCCATAGGTCTATTCAGGTCTTTAAGGCCATACAGGACATAAAGCTTACACAAGTCTTAGAGGCTGCACAATGGCATAGAGGTTATGCTTATCATAGAGGCTCTTCAGATGTTAGAGGCTTTTTAGATTACAGAGTTGTTGAAGGACATGCAAGGTACAAAGATCATAGGGGCTATTAAGTGAATGAAGTCTAATAAGGCCATACAGGCCAGGAAGGTCATGTGGGCTACACATATTATAAGATCATAGAGGATATGTAGGTCTTAGTGGGTACAAAGATCATAATGGTTACTGAGGTTATGTAGTCTCTTCAGGTCATTTAGGCAATTCAGGTCATAGATACAACAGAGGTCATAGAGGCTATACAGGATGTAGAAGCTACTCGGGCATAGAGATGACACTGATTAAAAGAGTTTCTCAGGTCATAGGGATTATGCATGTCCTAAAACTTAGGCTAGCAATCAAAGATTCTCAGTTCCATAGAGCTATATCCATTGAGGACTCAAAGGCAATAGAGACTACCCCAGTCATACTCAGGCCACAGAGGCTTTATAGGTCATAGAAACTAATAAACTCATAGAGCTGAAGCAGATCATAGATACAACACAGGCTATAGAATCTACTCAAGACATAGAGGCTACTTGGATAATAGCTAACTGTGTCAAAGACTCTCAGAACATTAAGATTACTCAGGCCATTAAGGATATTCAGGTCACAAAGGCTTAACAGTTCATTGAGGCTACTCAGTCACAGAGGCAATTAAAGTCATAGTGGCTGTTAAGTCATAGAGGCTACTATATTGTTTAGGATCTCCAAGTCATGAAGGTGGTTCTTGAAAGCAGAACAGACCATAGAGGCTTCTCAGGGTCTAGAGTCTACAAAAACCTTATAAACTCTTAGGTCATTTAGACTACCCAAGCCATAGAAATGTGTCAGGATATAGAGGCTGTCATAGAGACTACACAGATCCTAGGGACTAAGCAGGGCAGAGTCTTCTCAGACCATAAAGCCTATGCAGGTCATAGAGGCTATTCAGGTTATCATGGCTACTAGGTCATACAGTTTACTCAAGACATTTAATTGATGCAAAAATATTTAGAGGTTAGATAATTAGATTATTAGAGCTTTAACACAATTATGGATTAGTCCACTAATATGAATTAATTGGGTGATGACTGTAGGAACATAGGACGTGGCTGGAGAATGTGGGTCACTGGGAAGTGTGTCTAAGGATTTACATTTTGTCTCCTGTACAGACCTTTCTCTGTTTTCTGGTGATCATGGCCTGAGAATATTTCCTCTGATATGGGATTCCACCATGATATTCTGCCTCTCCTGGAGCTCCAGAATTATTAAGTCAGCCATCTATGGACTGATACCCCTGAAAACATGAATCCCCAAATAAACATGTCCTCTACATTGTTCTTGTCAGATCTTTTGGTTACAGCATTGAAAACACTGACTAAAGTGGAAATTTTTACTGAGAATAAGATTATATCTGTGAAGAACCTGATCATGTATTCAAAATCCTTTAGAGATGTTTTGTTTGGGGAAGAATTTTGAAACCTTCAGAGATATGCGAGCTAGAAAAGTTTCAGAATGTTGTAAGTAGATCTTAATGGGTGACTTTGGGAGGAGCTCCAAAACTGGAATGTCAATAGAATGCTGAACAATAAAGACTGAGCTCACAAGGTTTCAGAGGAAGAGGAGTTAAGTGGAAATTGGACTAGGGGCCATTCATGTAATTTCTGGTTAGAAAGTTGGCTATATTTTGCTTCTGTGCTGCATCTTTTTGCCAGGCTATATTTAAAAGTGATGTACTAATTAATCTGATGGATGTAATTTCAAATCTGTACAGCATTTAGATGGTGGTCTGGTTATTGCTGGCCACTTTTAATCAAGTTTACTTTGTTAATCAGGAGCAGAAAGCAAAGCAGAAAGATTTGAAAACCTTGGAGTTTGGCCATAAAAGTCTGACTAAATTTGTGTTATTAAAGAAACACTGTAGTCTCCAAAGAAATGCTACAGATTTTACCCAGAAACAATGGAAGATGTGACTTGAGGGCTTCTCAGAAATTACTAAGACAACACCCATCTCAGGCTTAAGGTTGTAAAGGTAAAAATTTCTTTAAGAAGAGGTAATAGGTATGCCTGCTTGCATACTGAGGCAGGTTAAGAAGTTTTTAAACCATACTCAACTCTCCAGGCACTCAGCAAGAGCTGCCACAGGGATCTCAGTAGCCTTGCCTATTGCTCAAAATGGTGGTAGAATTTGGTGTCAACCTCATAGAGATGGTTCTAAGGGAATGCATGGGGCTGTGGATTTGGAGTCATCAAGACAGGCAATGAAATTTGAAAAGAAGGCTTGGGAGGCCAAGCAAAATGAAAGAATCAGAATTCTGTTTGGCTGCCCTGATATTGTGATGCCTGAAGATATGAAAAGAAAGATATACAAAGGAAGCCAAGATTCAAGTAGAGAAACCTTAGATTAAGAGATGCCAGTAAAGAGGGACATCTGCCTAGGAAAGCTACAGTAATTGAGTAGAAACAAGACTAGACTGAGGTCATGTGGGCTGCTACCAGCAAGGCCACAGGAGTGGAGCTACAGGAGTACTTTGGAGGAAACATCACAATGACATATGCCACAGATGCTGGATGTGGAGATACAGACTTGCTTGCTCAGCTGGGTTTTAGTGTTCTTCTGCTCCCATCCTTCTCTATAGAAAGAAGTCTCCTTTGTGACACTGAAATATTTACTCTGTGCCATTATATATTGGATATATGCAATTTGCCTTTTTTATGGAGCTGAGAGTTTGCCTTCTTTCAGGAGACTTTGGACTGTACATTTTGGTAATTCTTGAGATGGTAAAATCATGGAGACTCTTGGAAATGCACTAAATATACATTGCATTGTGAGATGGGGATGAGGTGTTGGGGACCAAGGGCAGCATGTTATGGTTTAAATGTTGGGTGTCCCCCAAAAGCTTATGCGTGAGACAACCTGGGAATGGTAAAATGTAACCAAATGAGTACTTAAATACCCTTATCTATCAACTGGGTGTTAACTGTAAGAAACTGTCTGGAAAAGGTAGGTCACTGCAGGCATGACTATGGGATTTATATTTTGTTTCTGATGAGGAAATCTCTTTTTTTTTCTTCCTTGTGGACATTTCCTGAGCTGCTTTCCTCCACCATTAGATTCTACCATTATATTCTGCCTCACCTAGAGCCCAGAGCCATGAAATCAAACATGAATAAGTCTGAATTCATTGGCTCCAAGTAAACTTTTTATACTTTATGTTGTTCTTCTCAGGTCTTTTTTATCACAGTGTTGAAAAAAATGAAAAAAAGGGTTTCTGACACTGGCACTTTTATTTTGTTAGCCTCCCATATGATGGGTTAAAACTTTACTTCTGCTTATTTTGCCTACCCCAGAAGTTCCCACATACATAGTTTCATTAGGGCCCTACGAGCCGGCTCTGAACAATCCATCTATTCCTCAATCTGACCACCCAAGAATAATCATCATGACCCAATGTGGAGTCTCATGAAAACTAAGGAATAAAAGGAATAAGACCATGGATGACCATTGTGCAGATATCCATGCATGTACTCTGGAAATCCTGAAAAAATGACTATAGACAAGGCAAACTTACTGCCTGAGATATATAGTATTCATTTTTTCACAAATTTCTCCCATTAGTTCTTTTTGTTTTGCTTTTATTGTGATGCTTAGAATCAAACCCATAACCTCATTCATACAGTTAAGCACTCTAACACTGAGCTAAACTCCCAGCCTTGTTCCCCCTTATCAGAAATGGTGTAAGGGTACCTATAATTAAAAAATTTACATTGTGATTGCCCTCTCCTTTATGGTTATACTTTACCTCAGGCTTTTCTTTGTCTTCAAAAATGAGAATGTGAATTGTATATCCTAGCCAATCCTGGGGACAATTCTTGCCCCAAACCAGAAAGTATTTAATCCTTACTAAAATATATTGCTCACTGTGATGCCAAGAAGACCCTTAGACTTCATGAATTACACAAATTTTCATCCTGAGTTTCCTCTTCATCATTTTAGAAATGTTTAAACTAGCTTCCTCTCAATTATCTTTGTATCAAGACCAGAGCATGTCCTTTGGTGTCTTAACTGCCTCACTAGCTGTGGTAAATTATACTCATTACTCTAGCTAGAAGGAGATTCATAGAAGGTTTTTGTGTGGCAACAAAAGGCCCAAGTTGTTTCTGACGTTTTTCCAGATCTGGGCCAGGTATTCATGCATGCAAAATTCCACTCCCAGATTAAATGTGGGTCCAGACATATTCATAACATGAGAGAAAATTTCTTTCAGTAATATTATACTCCTTTTTTGTGTCACAAAGAGCCTCAGGTGGCATATACCAGGACCTTTCCCTCTGTATTTTTTACTGATGGGATAAATCATAAAGTATGGATTGCCCCTCTGCTCATAGCATTAGCCACATGGCAAGGCACTTGCCTCAGCATTCAGCTTCTGTGATTTGAACATATGATTTCCTCCTAATTTTTCTAAGTTTCACAAGGAAGGTTAATTCCAGTCACCCAGAATTGTTCAAGAAGTAGTATTGTGTTTATTTTGGACATGAGACATGGTATAGGGATTTGCAAATTCATACTACATATCATACCAGAAACCTGGGGTTATGAACGAGAATTTCCATAGTCTCATCATTGGGGCAGATGAACCCTAATCATTGTAAAAGTCTAGGACTTTATCTACAAATATTAACTCAGAATCCTGAAAATTTTCCATGACCAAGGAAACCAACTTTCTGGAATATAGTTATATCCAGGAATTTCTTTCTCCCTATTCCTATTATGAATGGCCTCAGACTGCCTACAAATGACAAATTTTTATGTGGATTGTCCCCTGCTCCTTGGGTAAAACCTTCTTGACCTTTCCTTATTTATTCAGCATTTAAAGAAGAGACATTCTCTTATTGGACACATTCAACCACAGTTTGACCAATTTATTTAGTCCCTTTTTTAAGCTTAATGAGGGTGTTTTCAATACCCAAATAGTGGGCCAGAAAAGCTCTCAGAAATTTTGGATTCTGGATGAAAAGCCTGGAGGGGGAAAAGCTTTGAGCCTGTGCACTTTGAATCATATTTACCCTAGGGTCAGATCACCCCTCCACTGAAAAAAGCAGCTCTCCCCCTGGAAAATTCTCCTCCTTGTTTCTGTCTGGAGTTATTTCAGCCACAGTACAACTGATCATTTTAATACTGGTGTTTTATTACCTCTTTGTGATACATTTATGTCAGATTTATCAATTTTCCTCTGTTGTTGCTGCAGATAAAAGCTGTGGCTCTGGGTTCCCCAGAGAGATCATTAAATTTAAATCAGTCTAAGAAAGGGTATTTTCAATGCAATTATGTTGAATTAGGGGGAGCCAGAATGTGTAGTGACATGGGACTCTGTTACCAATATCTCAGTCTTTGTCCATAATGCCAATGCAAAAATGAGAACACAACTTTGAAAAAATGAAAAAAAAAACTATTATTGCTTTTCTTGAAAAGAAGAAAGAAGACTCATGTCTCAGAGGCTGTGATTCTGAAAGTAAAAAAGATCAGAGAAATTTTCAAGAGACTTTTGATGTCTAAATTCCAGGTGTGGCAAGTCAGGCGACATGATTTACTTGTAGTATTGAGAGAGCTGTTTCTTAGGATTTCTTGTGCCTTCCCTAATATCTTAATTACTTCATTCCTATGCCATGTGTGCTTAACTCAGCCTATGATGAGAAAAAGAATAATCTTGTTTCTCTCAAGATTAGAGATAAGAGAGAGAGAGATAGAAGAAAGGGAAATAAACTATGTTAGTTTGAATGTAAACTGCAGCAGCAGAGCACACTGATTATCTTTAAAGTCTAAAATGGACACCTATTACTTTCACCACTGTCAATTTTTGCCTCCTATTTCTATGATATTATAGGGGACTGCATTTCCAAATTTTTTCCTGCTAAATCTTTGTGAACTATATGTTCTTAAAATGGAAAGTTTCAGGCTTTCAGGCTACTCTGCAACAGAATTTACCCTGGTGATTTTGTATGATTTTGGAAACTCACAGAAATCTTGGTAAGAAATGTTTAAATTGCCAAGACACTTATTAATTACCAAAATAGAAACTCCAGCTGGGTATGGTATTACATGCCTGTAATTCTAGCAGCTGGAGAGGCTAAGGCAGGAGAATCACAAATTCAAAGCCCGACTCATCAACTTAGCAAGGCTCTTCGTAACTCAGTGAGACCCTGTCATTAAAAAAAATAATAAAAAAAAACACCTGGTGATGTGGCTTAGTGAATAAATGCCCCTGGGTTCAACACTTAATATAAAAAAAAAAGAAATAGAAATTTTATTGTGGAGGGGCTGGGGCTGTAGCTCAGTGACAGAGTGCTTGCCAAGCATTTGTGAAGGACTGGATTCAATCTTCAGCACCACATAAAAAATAAACAAATAAAATAAAAGCCTGCTGTCCATATACAATTAAATATATATACATATATACATATATATGTGTGTGTATATATATGTATTTGTATATATATATATACAAATACATATATATATATATATATATATATATATATATATATATAAGAAAAAGAAATATCATTGTGGAAAGAAAAAGAGACAGTGTAGCTGAATGCAATGAAAATGACCCTGGAATCTTGTATGCTGTGAAAAATACAAGTCGTCCTGTTTTCTGGTGCAGAATGAGGACATTAGGAAGTACTTCCATAAGTGGTTCCCTTTAAGAAAATTTATTATTTGTCACGAAGGAGCTTATGGTGAGGGAATAAATACTGGCAGTTCCAATTTACCTGAAAATATCTGAGAATCTAACCATACGTTATTAACAATTTCCAATACAGGTTTGTCTAGTATGTCAGAGAAACCATTATTCATGTTATAGTACATTTGTTATTTGTGGGAGCCCAAGTCAGTGTGGAAGACAGACCAGCTCAGGGAATGAGATTAATGTCACTGGGTGCTTATAGATCTTCAAGTTATCTCTCTTAATGTTTTGGAGTGAAGCTGTGACCAGGCCAGAAAGAAAATAAATTTGAAAATGTAAAATTCACCTGAATTTCAGGCAGAGTGGCCCCAAACTGTAAGTTTAAACTCTCTTGTCTACTTCTAGCTAACTCTATGTAACTTGGAATAAGCCTCGCCTTGCTAGAATAAGAGGTTGATGGAAAATTTCTGGAAAGCAGGGGTTACAAGAAGAGCTTTGCCTGAATGGAAAAAGGAGAAATTTCCTGAGAAAAAAAATTGAATCCACTTGTTTATATAGTTTTTGTATGATTTTGTTGCATTGATTTTTAATTTTATTCCATTGTAATCTAATAAATGCAAGGAATTATATCAGTTTTGTATTTCCTAAGAGTTAGTTTATTGTCTAAAATATGTTCTATTTTGGAGAAGGTTCCAGGAGCCACTGAAAAGAAAGTGCATTCAGGTTTTATTGGAGAAAAAATTCTATAGATTTCTGTTAAGTCCATTTGATTTATGATATATTTCAGGTCCAAAGAGTCTTTACAAAGTTTATGTCAAGATGACCAATCTAATGGTGAGAGAGGTATGTTGGAATCTTGAATTTATTGTACTGAGGTCTATCTGAGACTTCTATCTGTGTAGTTTCACTTTTATGTAAATAGTTGAACCCAAATTTGAAGTATAAGCATTTCAAATTTTTATATCTGCTTATTGTATTGTTCCCTTTACCAGTGTGAATTAACATTTGTCTCTTATTATTTGGGGTTTGAAGTCTACTTTGTCAGATATTAGAGTAGCTACTCCTATCTCTTTTCAGCCTCCATTCATACAGTATATCAATTTCAATTATTTAATTTCAGCCTATGACTGTCTGCCTATAGTGTGCATTTTTTGCAAAGAATATATTGTTGGTTCATTTTAAATCTATTCTGCCAGCCTTTGTCTTTAATTGGGAAAGGTTTATAGAGAGTGATTTATTATGTATTACTTTCTACTATTTTTGTTTATTTCTAATGTTTAACTTGGTTTTGCTTGTCATCATTTGCTTAGCTAACCTTCAAATGGGATTTGTTTATTTGTGATTTTTGTTTTATTTTTCTGGACTCTATGAAGTTTTTCTTTAACTGTCTTCTGTATTGCCATTTTAGTAGTCATATTTTTTTAGTTTCTGCTCATCTTTGAAGGATTTTATTTCTACATTGAAATTGAAGTATATCTTTAATGAATGTCTCAAATTTTGTAGACAGTTATTTTCTTTCAGTTCTTATAATACATCATTCCAAGTCATCCTGCATTCTAGAGTTTGTGCTGAGAAATTCAAAGTGATTCTGATTGGCTTGCTAGAGATTTTTTTTTTCAAATTTATTTAATCCATTAAGGCTTGCTATAAAGCTCAGTTGTGTGGAATCAGATTGATTTCAGACTAACAATATTTTATCTCCAAACCAAGGTGCTCCTTTCCTAAGAAATTTGTGGTATGTATCAATGGAATTCATGGTAGCATCCCTTTTGTGGCATGGAAAGTACTTTTATATATTGAAAAGAAATGCATGAAGAAGACAATAGTAGCACAGTAGTGCTTTGCAGTATGTCAGTGCTAGAAACACAACACAATCTTGTCCTATCAAACTGTGGTAAGAGTTTCAGCATTTTATGCACCAAAAACATGAAGATAAACTTTACACATAGGGTCAGGGGGACTGCATCTGAAAGCAGAAACTCCAATCATGAAGAAGGGCAGTGATATGGGAGGCCAAGCCTAGGCCTTGGTTTATTTTTTATTTTTTATTCTTCTATTCTGTTTGACTGGTCTCCATGTTAATTGTTGTACCAATACCATGCCATTTTTGTTACTAAATTATCTATAGTATAATTTAAGGTCTAATATTATGATGCCTCCTTCTTGACTTTTGCCACTTGCTTTGGCTCTTCAGGGCCTCTGATTTTTTCAAATAAGTATCATGACTGATTTTTTATTTCTATAAAGAACATCATTGAAACTTTAATAAAAATTGCATTAAACCAGTATAGTGCTTTTGGTTGTATGGATACTTTGAAAATACAAATCCCAAGGGGCTGAAAGGCACTTTGGGGTGGTCTTACTTCAGATAAGGTTCAAGTAATTGAAGAGGTGACCTCAATTTCTTGGAATTAGAACCTCACAGAACTTAGAACTTTGGTAACCAGTCATACACATTCTAGAGGTAGTACCTTGTCTGGTTCATGTGAAGGGAGATGCTTTAAAAAACAAAATATTTTCCTGATGATTCCAAACTTTCCAAGTTTGTAGCACAAAAATTTCCAGAGAATCTGAAGTGAATGAGTAGAACAGGTTATTCAATGTTGAAATTGTGACACAGCTGTTACGTTTGTACCACTGGACATGGCTGTAAGGATGGATATGTAAATATTGGATAATAGTATTTCTACTCAGATATTTATTAAAATATCTCATTCCATAATCTGGTGTCATCACTGGATGGAGATCTATGTGCACATTCATGTATATCTGATGTGGGACTAAAAATTTTCAACGTGAGTCAGCTGGAATAGACAGCACTAAAGATTGTCCCACATGTCAATTTCTCTGCAGAGTTTCAAGTAGATCACCAGGGATTATTTATTAAATCTGCCTCAATGAGGGAAAGATCAAGAACACAACACAACCAATAATGATATCTCTGTTTTTAAGTAAGAATAGTCTCCAGAAGGAACTCTGTAAATAGGAAGTTGAAATATCCAGAATGGGGCCAGGACATTTACCAAGTTTGGGAACTTTTCTAAACTCTATCTCTAACCCTTTACTTCTGAATGACCTATATTTGTACTCCCACAGGAATCTATACTCTATTACTCCTCTGGCAATCTAAAAGGTGAAAATCTTCATATCACTTACTTGTAGAAAGAATAGAGAATATATTCTTGCATGGTTTTCAATTTAAATGGGTAAGGCATATTTTTTCACTGTTGCTATTATTTTTGTTTTACAAACCTGTTCCAGGTAGCCAATGTAGCAGTCAACTCCATTGTACTTTAAATTCTTTGATAAGACTTCAATACCAGGGAAGAATTTTCAAAAAAAAAAAAAGAGTGATGTATATCTTCTATATGTCTTTGTAAATTTACCATGTGATAAACTAATCTCTATTGCCCCGCCAGGTAACAGGCTGTGTTCTCACATGCTTTCATACTATTCCAGTAACAAATGCCATTTCTTGCAGCAGTTGAGCATAATGCTGGTAGAATGATGCAATTCAATTGCACCTTTATTCAGCCATTTTTCAGAGATAAAGAATGTGTGCCCTAGTGAGCTACATCACTATCATGGGATGTCATAAGACAAAGCCACAAATTGGGGTTTAAGGACAAAAATTTGTTGGTCCTAATTTTAGAGGCTATATATCAAAATGCTTGCTGGAATGATTTCTTTGTGGCCCACTCTTTGGCATGTAGATTGCTTTCTTCTTTCTCTATGTTTGAGAGTCATTTTTGTGGGCTTCTCTTATCTTTATTTCTACTTTTTATAAGAAGAAAAACTTAACTGGATTAGATCTCACATAAATTAATTAGATTAACATTAATCCTGTTTATAAGAAACCTATATTCAAATGGAGTCATAGTCTGAGGTACTGAGTATCTAAAAAAACAACATATGAGATTTAGGAAGGGGACACAAGGCAGCCCATACCATAAAATAGTCTTCTTCTTCTGAGACAGGCTCCCGGCAAAAAGAATACTGAGAAAAGGGATTTGCACATGTAATATTTTTAAAGTTATAGTCAGATTATATCACATAGTGCTGTTAAAGTTCCATTGCCACTAGAAATCTCTGCTGATAGCTATTTCTCTGCAGCCACAATTCCCTGGGTGTTGGCTCGCATTAAATAATATTTTGGTTAATCTCTTTTCCCTGTGGCAAATAAAATCACCTTGTTCCATTTTTTTTTTCAATTTCCCAATTGACAAGCTTGAGTTACCTTTCAGTTGATTTTGAGCCATTTAGATTTTTTTCTTCCCTGAGTTATTCTCAGATTTGGGCCCTGTGATATGCTTTTTTGTACTTTGTATTCTCCAAGCATTTGCTTCTTTGAGGAATCTGTGTTGACATAGCTTAGGTTCTGAAAACTTTCCATAACATCAAAGGACAAACAATTTTGTCTCTTAATACAAAGGGACCTCCTAGGGTGTCTTATCTAGGTTCCCTCTTTAAATAGGGGAATAAAAATATTTCTCCACACTGATAGACTTTAGCAGGAGCAAACCAGACTTCTAGGAGCTTCTAGGAGAAATTTCATACAATTCTGTCTGTGGATAATTCTCAGTTCTGATACATGCTGCTGAGAAGCCATTGATATCTACAAGTCTGTCTTTTCTCATGTCTAAAATGGGGTGTTTTTAGATGATATTTGGTAATGGCTTAATGTAAGGTATTAGTATAAGTAGGTTTTTGGGCTCCACAGCTTACAAAACATCTTGGAAGTTACTGTGTAGATTCTGCTTAAACATTATCTGACAACTATACCAATTTTCTTTCAGAAGTTTACAACTTTGTCACCATGGGCATTCTTGTCATTCACCAGCCCAAATACATCACCTCTTCCTTGTCTAAACTCCAGATTCAAATTCTCCAATGATTCATGGTACTGCAAAGAATTACATGTCCTTTTTGACCTCCTTTTACTCCATGCCTCAAATAAAGAAGTTTTCTGCTACATGCCTCTATAGCCTGTGTTCATCTGTGTATAGAAAATGAAACTTGGTAGTCTATTTCATCTCTCTAGAACAGCTATTTCTGCAATTGATACACTCTTTTGAAACCAAATTATATCAGGTCAATTTTATGCTTAAAGAGGGGTTGAGATGAATTCTAGCTGGTGTTTGCCAATGATGTTAACTGAACTCTGATTCTCTAGATCTTGGAATGGGAGCCCTGAGATTACTCAGATTTATGAAAAGGTTATGTCTGTGTTTTAATATGTAATACATGGTTTGGAATTTTTTGTACATGCATCAAAAATCTTGATATTTAAAAATAATTATTATTTTTAAAGTATGAAGAAAATATAAGGAATGTTGCAAGAGTTTTATGGTCTGGTGGAGGTATTTTGGCTTTGAATTGATAATGAGTACATCCTTCAGGATGCCCAATTGCTTATTAGTTGTGGAATTTTGATAAGAGGAGGAAGCAGATATAATAGCCTGGCCTAAGGTCTAAGGCCACACTGCCAATGCAAAGTTCACTTTAAATGCAGTAGAGTTAAGGATGTGGACATATTGAAGGGCATGTGACCCCCACATTTGGGAACCCATCTGCATTTGTTTGCTCTCTGATATCTGCATGGAAAAAAACCATGACCAACATCTAGTGGACTTCTGCCCTCTATGGCTTCTGCCCCTATGTAGTCCTGGCTGGGTGCCTGAGTGCCTCCAATGCTTACTCAGAAGGATGTTGACCCCCTGAGCATAACTATCCTCTGGACTTGGTGATACTAGAGACTGAGAGATACCCCACCTCTATCCTCACCTGCTTCAGCTCATCATGGCTCCTTATCCATTCCCTCTCATCCCCTAGGCTTCCTCCTGGCTTACTGGGTCTCTTTTCCTGTACCTACCCCCCCGCCTCAACTTATCAATTTGTGCAATAATACCTGGTATCAATATCCTCTAGATAACAACTATTAATGGCCATTTAAAAAACTCTAGATCCCAGTATTATTAGGGATCTTTTTAACTATTTTGAACACTGGAAAATGGAAATTGATATCATATGTTCAGATCTTCTCTTCTCTTCTAAGCCCTCTCTGCAACTCTTGATCTCCCACACAAGTCCTCTTAGCTCTCACATCCCCTTTCTTTCTAATGAAGCTGCCACAGCACTGTCCCCTTGGCTCCTATGCCCTTCTCTTCTCCTGTCTCATGTTCACAGGCTACTGATGACCCACACTTATCTCTGTGTCCCTATCACGGTGGCGGGGATCAATGGTGTAATCTGGGTTCATGTACCTTTCTCTTTGTTAGATCTTCCACAGATAGAAAAAAAGGCTAAGGTCCTAAACTTGAAGTCCCACCACATAAATGCCCTTATGTCTTGTCTAGCACTCCCCTGTCCAAAGAGCATGCGCAAGTTTTGAAGCAAGCTAGAAATTATGCTGATGAGGTACAAAGAGATCTCTGTGAAACCAAACCTGATTAAAACCCTAATTGGAATTATAATTTGCTTGGAGTAGTAACTAGTAAAAACCCAATTCATTACTTGCCTCATGGAAGAACTTAGAAAGGCAGCCCATAAGGCTTTCAATTACTAAAATATCCAGGAAGTCATTCAAGATAAAAATGAAAACACTTTAGCATTTTTAGGTCTCCTGATGAAGGCTTTATTTCAAAATACTAATCTGGCCCCTAGGACTCCAGATGGAAGACAAGTATTAATGACCTACTTTTTCTTCCATAGTATCCCCAATATTAAGGCCAAACGAAGGTACCTCAAGAAGGGGTCCCTAACTCCCCAAGCTGAGGTTCTCAGAGTCGCCTTTAATGTTTATTACAAAAGAGATGAGACGGCCCGGAAGCAAAAATAAAAAATATCAGATGCTCGCTCAAGCCATCCATCTAACCTTAGCATCTGTCTCTGTATCCACTGGCCCATGGAAGAGTCCCTTGGGACTGCCTGGACCCTGTTTTAATTGTGGTCAGATGGGTAACTGGGCTCGTACATGTCCTAAGCTTGGAAGCCTTCAGGACCTTGTCCTAAATGTCATCAGAAGAGACACTGCACCATTGACTGTCCCCAAGTCCATAGAGACACCCAGACCTCCAGCCCTTGTAAACATCTAGCTTTGTTTGTGCCTTTTGCTGTAGTTTTCACCCATGCATTTTGGTCATTCCACATTACCTGTTCCCTTATGGGTAGGGACATCCTCACAAAGTTGAAAGCTATGCTTTCTTTCTCCTCTCATATATACTTCCATCCAGACTTGCCTGCTGCTCCCCTGATCCTCACCCTTGCCTTAGGACCATCCCCTATTTTGTGTGCCAGTGACTTTCCATTACCCAATTTTGAGGTGGTCCCTACTTATCTGGGGTGTTTCAAGTTCTTCTATTGCTTCACACCATGAGCCCATTCACATTCATCTCAAAACATTTTGCAGAGCATCCTTGATCATGTTCTCCCATCAGTCTTGCTCTCCCCTCTGGGGATATGAGCTGCTTTGGAATCCTGGCCTCAGGGCCCAGGATAATTACCCTTCTTCCATTCACCTAGCACTATTTTTCTTCACCCACACTCAGCCTCATTTGGGTACAACTCTCCTCTCTAGAACTTAGCTCTTGGCCCAGCATCAAGGTTCTCACCCGTCCCTTCTGTTGGGTTTGTGGGAGACTCCCCACTGAAGTTTCCATCTTGCAAGAACATCACAAAATCCCTTACTCTGCCCTCTCCTCTCCAAAGAGCACCAAGTGTATGAGTGCCAAATTTAAAAGTTTTTTGACCAATCCTTACAGGACACAGTGAACACTTGCTGTTCCTGATTCACCCTGCCAATCGGCACCTACCATGCCACCTACACAGTCCTTCTTAAGCTTAAGATTGCAAGCTCACACTCTTCCTTCAAACTCTGCTCTCTTCCTCTTCCTTCTATTCTCTCTCTACTCTCTTTCTCTTTCTCTCACCTCTCTTTCTCTACTATCTTTTTCTCTGTCCTCTTCCTCTCCTCTCTCTGCTCTCTACCTCTTCCTTTTTTCCCCTTTAGGCAGCCCCCCAGTAAAATCTCTTGCTTGAATCTCAGATGAGTCACTCGCCTTTCACCTTTCCCTTGGCAAGTTCACTCTTTGGTCTTGGTTTTTAGCTGCTCAGCAGAGCGCAAGAAAGCCCTGGCCAGGCAACCAAGACGCTCTACAGGAAAAGCCCAAGACTAGGGAAGTAACAGGTGACTCCCTCTATTAGTTCCAGACACTGGGTCTTCAGGGTATTGATTGAAAAAACCATTGAATTTGGCACACTCTTTGGCTTGGAGCCCTTCAGAGAGGAGGGGGAGGAGTAAGGGATTCTATGATATTTTCGCTAGAAGGAAACTTAACTTCAGCAAAAAGCCTCCCACACACACCCAACAATGGGGAACTCTTAAATCCCACCTGATTTATGACTACTTTCTTTCCCACTTAGCCCCACTTCATTTGGCTCTGATCTAAAGGTCTATTGATCAATTCAACCTTCCAATCTTCATAACTTTTGCTAGTCCTCAGAAAAATGGAAGAAAATCTCTAATGTGCAGGCTTTCCCCTTTCTCCATTCAAAGCCTTCCTTTGCTCCTCTTGTTGCCCTCCTCAACTTTTACCTGCCACTAAAACTCTGGATTCCTCCAAAGACCCTATTTCTAGACATACAAAGGACCTAGAATTCACCTACATGGTAAAGTCTTAGACATAATATCCCTGGCCAAGGCCACACTGAAGCTAACATTGAAATACAAAAAACAGACTCAGTTGGCTCAATAGGAGGCCTAAGGAAAAAAAAATTAACTTTACCCTTACCTACCAATGTTGGCCACAGCCTCTTTACTCATTAACAAGTCAAAGAAACCCACCTTTGAGGCCACACTTACCATCCTGGTTCCCAATCACCTAAAGGAACTGCTCACCTACAAAGGTTTACATTCCTCACCCCCTGTTGTCTTTTAACTCTATAGGTTTCTCTAGTGGAAGATCCTAGTCTCACTTTCCACACGTGTTCACCTTTAAACTCTGTTGCTCTCTTCCCCACTTCTCAGGACTCTTCCACCTCTTTTCCTGTTACCCATTTATGCATTGAAACTCTGGAGGAGTTTCTTACCCATTTCTCCCATATACAGGAAGGCCCCTTGCTCCAGGCAATATACACATGGTTCACAGATGGCTTCTCTTTTCTTCAGGAGGAAGTTCATTGGGTAGGTGTGCTATAGTCTCTCCAACCTTGGTTGGTTGTAGAAGAAGCTCCCTTCCCTAATAATACATCCAATAAGCAGGCTGATGTAGTTGCCCTCATCAAAGCCTTCACTTGGGCAAAGGGAGCCTGCCTCATTGTCTACACTCACTCTAAGTCTGTTTTCCACATATTTCTCTCCCATATTGCTATTGAATGGAGCAGAGATTCCTTACCACCAAGGGAACTTCAATTACTAATGCCCCTTTATCTCTGATCTCCTTCAGGCCTCCAAGCTTCCCACTGTCATTGGAACTGAAGGATGGCAGCTAAGTAACCCCCTTCTCCAGTGAGCACTTCTTTCCTGACTTCTCTTCTTGTCATAGGCCTTTTACCAATGCTTGCCCCCTACATCATTAGATTCATTCAAAACCAGATTCAATTAATCTCTAACCAAACCATGAATCAGGTTGTTTTACAGGACTTCAACCCCTCAAAAAAGTCAAGCTGTCCAGTGTCAGCATTGTCCAGAACCACCTGACCATCACCATTGCCTCAGTGACACCCTGCACCTCTAAAAGGGGTCCAGATGATGGCCCATCTCAGCAGGAATAAGCTACAGAAGGTTGATCAATGACCCTGTCCCTTATGGGGCCCTAAAAAAAGCAAAAAAAAAAAAAGACGGGAATGTAAGGTCCTTGCTAGGATCTATATGGCCATCTTAAGTGACAGCTGCCATCTGAAGAAAAAATTTCACTTTCCACCCAAAGGCCTTTCTGAGAAAGGCTCACCACTCTCTCAGACCAATCCTACCCTTAACTGCCCACATTAGGACCCATGTGGTACTAACCACTGAGTCACCCCCTTTAAAAGTCTCTAAACCCAAGCCTGTGTTGCCACTCTCCATCTATGGAGAGATGGAATTTATTTGTCAGCTATGACAAATAAACTGTGTATATCTCTGCCTGATCTTCACCTTTCATTTCTCGCTAGCCTGACTCCCCATTCCTCACTTTCCTTTCAGTGTCAATGTATTCTCAGATGATTTTATTTGCACAAGATGTCATTTGTGAATGGAACAGAGACTGCCAGTTATTTTCTTTCATCCTGGGCATACTACTCAATTATATTTATCAAGCTGCCTTGTAGTTAGCACTGATCATAAGATTAAGCTTTCTAAAACTGGAAATGAGTGGAAGTAACATGTTCCACTGCCAAGAATGTGCATACAAAAATTCTATTGTTTCCATGCTATTTTTTTTTTTAGGTTTCTGGGATGATTTAACTAAAGGTTGCCAACATATTGCGATGCCCATAATGTCAAAATTTTCGTCCATTCCAGTAAATGAATCATGAATTAAACCATGGAAAAACATACCATTTCTACCTGCTTCTATCTTCTAAATTTTGACTTAAGAGGTCCAATATGTTAGTGACTATTGTCTCAGCTGCTGCTATGAAGTAATTATGTACATTTATTTTGTAGATGCAAATAATCTCACTAGGTATTAAGAGGTGGACAATTATGATAGATGCAAATATTTATTTTTTTCCTGTCCTACTTAAGTGTTTTATGTGTTTGTATCTACATGGATGTGATTAGGTATATGCTCTTGGTATGTCTCAGTTTATACTTATTAGCATCTTGAGCACCTTGAATATGTATTGATTTTGTTGAAGGTGCTGAAGACAGCTTTGATCTCCATGCCTCTCCAAGTGACCATTAGGAAACACACAAGTCCAAAGTATCATTGAAAATATCAGATTATCCTCAGAAGTTTTTGTAGGAAATATCAGATTGTTTTCAGAAATATGAGCTACACTTTTGTATGTTGTGGTTGGCTCCAATCTGTCTCGTACAACTACTGAAAAATAATACTATCACATAAGTGTGATTTTTTAAAACTTAATCTGTATATTTACCACCATTATCTCATTTTCCTTAAAAAGCCAAATCTTATCTCAATTTATCCATCATAGCTAAATAGTGTTTGTCTTTTTTGTTCTATACATTTCACATAGGTTCCCCAGGTTTCTATCTTAGAGTCTGAAACAAAATAGTTTTTACTTCTGAGTATATAAAGTCTATATAATTTCATATATATCCCTGCATGGCCAGTTTTAAATTGTTTAAATTTCCTTCAGGATTTTCCTCATCCATATGAGCCACTAAATAGAGCTACTAAACAAGTCCCTTTCATCTTGGTGTATATTACTTCTTGCCTTCTTTTGTTTCTTTTTTTCTTTCTTTTACCCAATTCTTCTTTTTGCCCTGTTAAATCCTTGTTTAATGTTTTAGCAGTTTACTATATTTAATAACTAATCTTTCAATTTGTTTCATAACTCTACTGCAAGATTATACCTGGATTACAGGAACATTGAAGTACAATATCAACAAGTTTTCCATTTTAATTAAGGAGAAAATAAATAGGGTTCAATGACTTTTCTCAAATGGTACTGTTACAGGGAATATAAAAAGACTACACATTGAATTTACCTGTCCAACCCAAGGCACTAAAGATAAAGCTTACAAAGTAATCCCTTCCTTAATTGAAAAAGAAATAACCGTCCCAATAGAGTAGACATGGAAGAAATATGAAGAGGACTTCAAATGGTCTATAGCACTTCAGCAAGTGACTGCATTGAACAATGGCTTAGAAAATTTTAGAGAAAAATATTGAGAAATTCCTAGTTAAATTTTTTTCAATGAGATAATAAAAGATGTAAGGAGTAAAATTAGAAAACATAGAAAGTGTCAGATCAATATAATAGAGATGGAGATTTGAAAAAAAAATAGAATTCAAGCCAAAATTCTTCAGAAGAGACAAAGAAAATCACCTCATTATTGGTTGAGGGAATCATCCAACAACAACATATACCAATTATAAATATTTATATTTTATGTACATAAAAAACTCATCTTCATATTAAGAATCAAATAGACCACAATTCAATAATACTAGGTAAAGTTAGCACAACTCTATCACCACTAGATTGATAATACAGACATAAACTTAGCGAAGATTGCACAAAACTAAAAAATACTCTGAATCAAATGGACCTAACAGACATCTATAGAATATTTATTTAATCAATGATTGAATTTACTTTCTCAATATGACATAAAATATTTAATCATATTTTACATCACAAATCAAACTACAATAAACATAAAACTGAGGAGAATTTATTACAATCTAACAGATAATAAGGAATAAATTAGAAATCCATGACAAGATAAAAAATAAAAGCCTCTCTAATACCTGAAGATAGATTCATCTTTGAAAAATAAATAAAGATGAAATCAGGGAACAAATATAAATTCTTAAAATCAAATGAGACTTAGCAAGGGAAGGAAACTTGAAGTAAATACCTTTGATGAACATAGATGCAAAATTTCTTAATATAATATTGGCAGACTGCATAGAAAAACACATCAAAATGTTAGTGAATGGCTGGGGCAGTAGCTCAGTTGCAGAGTGCTTATATTGCATGTGTAAGGCACTGGATTCGATCCTTAGCATCACATAAAAATAAATAAAATAATGGTATTGTGTCCATCTGCAACTCAAAAATATATTAATTTTTTGGTTGAAGTTATAGATGACCAGAATGCCTTTATTTTATTTATTTTTATGTGATTTTAAAGATCAAACCCAGTGCCTCTTGCATGCTAGGCAAGTGCTCTACCACTGAGTAACAACCTTGACCAAAACAAAATATATTTTTTAAAAATGTTAGTGCATTGTGATCAAGAGGGTTTCAGTCCAGAGATGCAAGGTAGGTTCAACATATACAAATCAGTAATTGTAATTTACTACATAAAAATTTATGAAAAAATCACATGATTGTCTTAATAGTTCCAGAAAAAGTATTTGAAAAAAGTACATCTACCATTTATGTTTATAACATTAGAAAACTAAGGATATAAGGAAATTACCTCAAAATTGTAAAGCTTACATTATACTAAATGGAGAATAACTGAAAGCATTTCCTGTAAAAACAGAAACAAGAAAAGGATGTCCAAACTTACCAGTACTTTTGGTTCTACTTAGTGCTTAAAACTCTATCCAGAGCAATTAGGCAAGAGAAGAAAATTAAGGGAACCTTATAGGAAAAGAAGAAATAAAATAGTCTGTTTGCTGATGACATGATTCTAAGTTTAGAAGACTCAAAATATTCCACAAGAAGATATCTAGAATGATCAATTTAGTAAAGTATCAGGATACAAGAAAAACATAAATCAATCATTTTCAGATACTGCTGTGATAAATATTCCAAAAAATTAAAGAAAACTATCTCATTCTATCAATCAAAAATATTTTGGAATTAATCTAATGAAGTATATGAAGAAACTCTATAATGAAAACTCCAGAATACTGAAGAAAAAATTTAAAAAGACCTTAGAAGATGGACAGATAGGCAGAATAACATGATCAAAATGTCCATCCTATCAAAAGTATAATTCAGGCTCAATGCAATCTCCATAAGAATACAAGTGACATTCTTCAAAGCATTAGAAATATCAGTTCTAAAATTCACAGAAAAACAAGAAACTCAGAATAGCAATAGAAATCCTGAGCAAAAAAAAGCAATATTGGAGGCATCATGATACTGAATCTAAAATATACTAAAGGGCTATAAAAATAAAAACAACATTGCACCAAAATAGGAATGAAGACCAGTGGGATACAATACAAAAGAAAGACAGAAACCCATAGTTATCTGTTTCTAGACAAAGGTGCCAAAAACACACATTGGAGAAAAGAAAGCCCCTTCAACAAATGGTGCTTGGAAAACTGAAAATCCATGTATAGTACAATGGAATTAACCCCTCTTACCCTGCACAAAACTAAAATTGAAACAAATACCTAGGAATTGGAACAGAAATTCTGCAGCTGTAAGAAGAATATGTAAGCCCAACACTCCAATATGTCAACACAGGATACAACTTTTTAAAAAGACTCCTAAATGTCTAGAAATAAAATTAAATTCATTAGGTGGATGGCATAAAATTAAAAAGCTTCTGCACAGAGCTCAGCTATAGAGTGCTTTCCTAGCATGTGAAAGACCCTGGGTTCAATCCTTAGCACCACATAAAAATAAGTAAATAAAATAAAGATATTGTGTCCAATGACTATATATTTATAGTAATTATATATATATATATATATATATATATATATATATATATATATATATTTCTGCACACAGAATATAGAACAAAAAGAACTTGATAGCAAAAAACAAATGACCCAGGGCTGAGATTATGGCTCAGAGATAGAGCACTCACCTAGCATGCATGAGGCACTGGGTTCTATCCTGAGCACCACATAAATATAAAATAAAGACATTGTATCCACATATAACTAAAAAATAATTGTTAAAAAAGACCTAATTAATACATAGGAAAAAGAACTAAACAGATACTTATCAAAAGAAGAAATGCAGACAACATATGCATGAAAATAATGTTAAACATCTCTACGAATTAGACAAATACAAATCAAAACTACACTTACATATTTTACTCCAGTCAGAAGGGTAATTATTAAAAATACTAGTAACAATAAATGTTGACCAGGATGTGGGTAAATGATACACTCATACATTGCTGGTGGGACTGCAAACTGGTGTAACCCCTATGGAATGCAGCATAAAGATTTCCTCAGAAAACTTGGAACCAACATTTTATTCAGTTATCTAACTCCTTGATTTATATACAAAGGAAATAAAATCAGCATACTACAGTGATGCAGCCACATCAATGTTTATAGCAGCTCAATTCACAATAGCTAACCTTTGAAGCCAACCTAAGTGCCCTTCAGCAGATGAATAGGTTAAGAAAATGTCATGCATATGATATACACACACACACACACACATACATACAGAATGGAATGTTACTCAGCCTTAAATAAGGATAAAATTATGGCATTTTTTCAGCAATAGGATAGAGATGAAGAATATAATGCTAAGGGAAATAAGCCAATTCCTCAAAAACTAAAGGCTGAATGTTTTCTCTGATATGCTAATGAACTCTCAATAAGGAGGGGGATAGAATAATTCAGATTAGACAAAGGGAATTAAGAAAAGCGAGGGGGAATGGAAATTGAAAATATAATAGATGGACATTTTTAACCTATGTGCATATGTCATTACATGATCGATGTAATTCTACATCATGTACAACCATAAGAATAAGAGGTTATACTCCATATATGTATAATATGTACAAATACATTATACTATCATGTGTAACTCATACTATATAAAATTAAAAAATACATTGATATTCAGGATAAGGTTGTGTCTCAGTGGTAGAGTGCTTGCCTACCATGTGTGAAGCACTGGGTTTTACCTTCAGCACCACATAAATAAATTAATTAAATAATTAAAAATACATTGATATAGATTCATGAATATAGATTTATTGATACCATTTTATCATATAAACTTTGATATAGATTAATCAATATTAATTCATTGATATTGATTCATCAATATCATTTCATTGATGTAGATTGATATTTTACTTGATATATATTAGTTGAAAGAGATTCATTGATATTATTTCATAGATGTTGATTCATTGATTTATATTAATCAAAATGGATTCATTGATTTTTTTTATATAGATTAATCAATAAAGATTCATCAATATCATTTTGTAGATATTGATTCATTGATTTAAATTCAGTGATATCAATTCATCCATTAGATCCATCAATGTGAATTTATATATATCAAGTAATTGATTTAAATTCATTAATATGGATTCATTGGTTTAGATTCATAATGTGGATTCATTGGTAGCACTTCGTTGATATTAGTTTATTGATATAGATTCATTGATATAGATTTATTGATATCAATTTATCAATTTAGATTAATTGTTGACTCATGGATATATATTCTTCAAAATAGATTTATTGATATCAAATTATCGATATAGATTCATTGATATCATCATTGATATCATATTCATTGATATTCATTGATATCATTGATATAGATTCATCAATCTAGTTTCATCAATATTGTTTAATTGACACAGATTCACTGATGTAGATCAGTCAATATCAATTCATCAAATTTGTTTCATCAATATAATTTCATCAATTTTGATTCATCAACAAGGATTCATCACATCAATGAATTAATGTAGATTTATTGATATCAATTTATTAATATAGATTCACCAATACAGATTCATCAATGTAGATACATCAATGTAGATTCATCAGTATCCATTTGTTGTTATCAATTCACTGATATGATTCTTCATCAAAATAGATTCATGGATATAGATTTATCAATATAGGTAAATCTATATAGATTGATAAATATTAATATATTGATATCAACTAATCAATATCTATTAATCAATATAGATATATAAATATTGATTTGATATCAATGAATAGATATAGATACATCTATCAATACATTGATGTAGATTCACCAATATTCAATTTCATTACTATGTATTCATCAATATCAATTTATCGATATAGGTTCATTGATAGATTTTTCAATATAGATTGATACAGTTTCATCAATATCAATACATCTATATTGATTGATCAGAAGAGATTCATTGATTTAGATACATCAACATGTATACATCAATATACATTTATTGATATTGTTACATTGATGTAGATTTGTCAATATAGATTGGCCAATATTGATTCATTGTTATGGTTTGGTGTGAGCATCCCCCAAGTCTCAGATGTGAGACAATGCAAAAAGGTTAAGAGGAGAAATGATTGGGTTGTGAGAGTCTTAACCCAATCAGTGATAGGAGAAATGATTGGGTTGTGAGGGTCATAACCTAATCAGTGATTTAATTCCCTGAAAAAAATTTACTGAATGATAACTGAAGTAATAGGTGGTGGCTGGAGGAGGTGGAAATTGGGGTGTGGCTTTGGGATATATATTTTGTATCTTTTTATCTGCTTTCTGATCATGGTGATATGAGCTGCTTCCCTCTGCCACCCTCTCCTGCCATGATGTTCAGTCTCACCTCGAGCCCCAAGGAATGGAGACAGCCTTCTATGGACTAAGACCTCTGAAACTGTGAACCCTCAAATAAACTTTTCTTTCTATACAATTGTTCTGGTGATCCTTTTGTCACAGCAGCAATAAAAACTGACTAAAACAGCTCATTGATACCAATTCATTAATATCTATTCATTGATATCAATTAATTGATAGAGAATCATTGGTAGTGATATGTCAATTCATCAAATTAGATTCATTGTTTTCAATTCATAGATATAAATTCATAGACGTAGATTCATTGATACTGATGCATTAATATGGATTCATCAAACTTAATTTATCAATATTATTTCATTGATATAGAATCCTCCATGCAGATTCATCAACAGATACATGATTTAGATTCATTGATACAGATTTATTGACATAGATTCATTAATGTTAATTCATCAATATAGATTCATCAATACAGGTTTATTAGTATACATATATTGGTATATATTCATCAATATAAATTTGTTGGTATAGATTCATTGGTATTGATTCTTTAATACATCCTTTCATCAATATAGATTCATTGATATGAATCTTTTATATAGATTCTATATAGATTATATAATCTTTATATAGGTTCATCAGCATAACACAGTTTCTTAATACTGACAAATTAATGTAGATTCAATTAGATCTATTCATTGATTTGATTCATCAATAACAATTCATCATATCAATTAATGTAGATTGAGACCAATTCATCTATATAGATTCATTGATATATATTAATCAATATATTTTAGAGATGTAAATACACTGATATTGATGTATTGATTTAGATTCATCAATATAGATTATTGATATAGATACATTGATGAAAATTTATCAATACTGACTTTTTAATTTTTTTATTGGTTGTTAAAAACATTACAATGCTCTTGACATATCATATTTTTTCATACATTTGATTCAAGTGGGTTATGAACTCCCATTTTTACCACATGTACAGATTGCAGATTCACATTGGTTACACATCCATATTTATACCTACTGCTATACTAGTGTTTGTTGTATTTTGCTGCCTTTCCTATCCCCTACTATCCCCCCTCTCCTCCCCTCTCCTCCCATCTTCTCTCTCTACCATATCTATTGTAATTCATTTCTCTCTCTTGTTTTTTTTCCCCTCTTCCCTCATCTCCTCTTATATTTAATTTTGTATAACAATGTGGGTCTCCTTTCATTTCCATGCAATTTCCCTTCTCTCTCTCACCTCTTGTCCCTGTTTAATAGTAATCTTCTTCTCATGCTCTTCCTCCCTGCTCTATTTTGAGTTGCCCTCCTTATATCAAAGAAGACATTCAGCATTTGTTTTTTAGGGATTGGCTAGCTTCACTTAGCATAATCTGCTCTAATGCCATCCATTTCCATGAAAATGCCATGATTTTGTTATTTTTTTTTGGTGCTGAGTAATATTCCATTGTGTATACATTCCAGATTTTTTTATCCATTCATCTATTGAAGGGCATCTAGTTTGGTTCCACAGTCTAGTTATTGTGAATTGTGCTGCTATGAACATCGAAGTAGTTGTATTCCTATAGTACACTCTTTTTAGGTCTTTGGGAAATAGTCTGAGAAGGGGAATAGCTAGGTTGAATGGTGGTTCCATTCCCAGCTTTCCAAGGAATCTCCATACTGCTTTCCAGATTGGCTCCACCAATTTGCAGTCCCACCAGCAATGAATAAGTGTACACTTTTCCCCACATCCTTGCAAGCACCATTGTTTTTTGACTTCATAATGGCTGCCATTCTTCCTGGAGTGAAATGGTATCTTAGACTGTTTTTTAAAAAAAAATATTTTTAGTTTAGTTGTTGATGGATCTTTATTTTATTTAATTATATATGGTGCTGAGAATCAAACACAGGGCTTCACACATGCTAGGCAAGTGCTCTTCCACTAAGCTACAATCCCAGCCCAATATTGACTCTTTGAGATCAATGAATTGATAATGATTCACTCATAACAATTCATCATATAACATTAGACATTGATATTTTAATATCAGTATCATTGATACAGATGCATCAATATTGATTAGGTGATTTCTATTTTTTGATGGAGATTTATTGATATCATTTCATTGATATAGATTAATTCATATAGTCATTGATATTGATAAATCAATATCAATTCATTAATATAGATTCATTGATATGACATATCTGCCGTGTCCAGCTAATGGAGCCGAGTCCAGCGAGAGACAGTGGGGTTAACAAATACACAGGACACCAAAGTTCTTCATCCAGGAGGAGGCGTGTGCGCATTTATTGCCAAATTTATTCTCCTTATATACCTTTATTAACAGCTGTGGGAAATTACTCAAAAGCGAGGAGGAAAAAGCGGTAACTGCGTCCTTGGGTTAAGCCACCGTCCCCTATCAGAAAGCTCGAACAGGTCAAGCTGTTCCCAGAGACACATATGCTCGAGGCAGATAAACAGGAAACCACAAGCCTGTGTCATGGCCTTGTGAGCTGGCCACATTGACATACATAACAAAAGACTGGGGGTTGAATCCCCAGGGGCCAGGGCGGGCCTGCTATCAGCAATATCAATATACATTTAGTGATATTGATTCATCGATTATATTCATTGATGTAGATTCATTGATATCAATTATTTAATATATAATTTCATTGATATAGATTCATTGATAACGATTCATTGATATAGATTTATCAATGTCAAATCTTCAATTTAGATTCATCAATACATAATCATGGATATAGATGCTATGTGGTTTGCATGGTGATTGCCAATGGCAGCTCATCATGATCATGGGGGTGCTGTGTGAATCCAATGAATGAATCTTTAAAAAGCACACAGAAGGGGGCCTGGCACTTAGGTAGCACTCTCTGGGTGGCTGTAATAACAGTATTGAGTCCCAGCTTCTTCTGTTGAACTCATTTGTTTAACCCTCTGCAGCCATGTTGATCCCATTTGATGCACCTCCATTTGCGTAAGTGATCATACACTAAGCAGTGAGATGCTCTTAAGAAAGCAGACAGATGTCCTCCCTGACAAGGGTAGGCTCTTGGAGCCAGGCACCTTACTTTCCTGGCTTTCATTCATGGCCAAGCACCACCTGGGGCTTGGAATAGGCTTTAGAGTCAGGTATTATGTCTCTTGGGTTAGACTGTACTTTCACTCATGATGTTCTTTCATGGACAATTAGGATAAATGCCTTGTTTGCCCACCTCACCCAGTGTTACAGAGCAACTAGGATGGCCATTGCTGAACAGCATCAGACTTTGAGCCCTCCCAGCATCCCCATGGTAATAGGTCTCTCAAGTAACCCTGGCTCTATACCAAGAGTGTTTTGCCCCAGTGTTGAATATGCTCAACCTGTAAGAGTGAAGTTCCCCAAGATGTGGAGCTGGCTTCTGTTCCATTTCCCAAAACCTGGGTTCCTACCCCTAAGATTGCCATGCATTATGACCCTCACTGGTGAGCCTGCTAATCAGTGAAGGCCAGATCCCTTGGAGCTCTTCCCAGGAAATGCTTCCTGCAGATTTTCATCTAACCAATAATTTTCTCACCCTTGTTGAAAGCAAGGCTGAATGCTGGATGCTTATTTGAGGTATATTTATGATTTTCTCCTGAAAATCAATATGGCCAGAAGAACAGGCCAGCTGTGAACACCCATAGTCCTTGGCACTTTCCATTCTGGACAGATTGTTTTAATTGCAGCTCCCCACCTCAAAGAAAAACCTTTACCTGAAAGGTTTTCTGGCCACCAGTCTCCCTTCTTCCCACCAGTGAGGCATGTTGGAAGTGTCAGAAATTCAGCATTCTCCCTGGAGCATCCCTCAGCCCATGGCTGACAGTGTTGATGCATAAATACCCAGCTCCCTTGCACCTCAGGTGAGCAAGCTCTGAAATGTGCATGCTGTACACAGCCCCTCAGGGGTCCCCAAGAAGATTAGGCACAGTTGCCTCTTATAGAAACCACTTGGTAATAGCCCCCTATTCTTGATCTTTACTACCCTGTCTCACTTGACCTCCCTGATACCCATGCTTCTTAGGAGCACCCCCAAATTGCCAACTTACACTGGAATCCTCATCTGAGAAAACCCTGATGAAGCAGTGTATTTAAGACAGGGATTTTCCATCTTAGCCTTGCTGTATGATGGCTGGAAGCATCCTTCATAGGATGAGGTTTTCCTGTTCATGGGAGGATACCTGAGCACTGTACCAGGGCTCCACCCCTTGTGGCCAAGTAGCAAAGCTTTCATGTTCCTCCAAGTTGTGACAACAAGAAATGTCTCTAAACATTGCCATGAGTCCTCTTGGTGGGAATAGGGTTTTCCAAATTCCACTTGCTTGAAAATGAGTGATATAAAAATAAAACCATCACCGTATTCTGTTCTGCCACTGCAGGACACCCCCATGATCCTTCCTCTTCAAGTCTTCTTTCCTAGTCTGGAGAACAGGGTAACAACACTCCACACTCATGTTGAATTCTGAGGGGCCAGAGCAATGATTTTGAAACACCTTTCACCAGGTGTAGGTCCTAGCTTGGTTTCTGTTCTCATAACTAAAAGGCTCAGGTGTCACTCCAGGAAAATTGTGCTAGCCCGGCTGTGCAAAATAATCACACAAGAGACACAAAGACCTTTTTTTGGGGGGTCGCTGTGAGAGCTCCTCTGACATTAAGGGTCTGCAGGAAGAGAGAGAGAGAGAGAGAGAGAGAGAGAGAGAGAGAGAGAGAGAGAGAGAGAGAGAGAAAGAGAGAGAGAGAGAGAGAGAGAGAGCATGTGCTGACCCTTTATATTGAGGAGAAGATATTCAAATGAGGCAAGGGGTTAGGTTTCAGGGGGCTGAGTCTATTTTCCTGATTTTCTCTATGATCAGGTTGACTGACATCTGGGTAAGCCACACTCAAAGGCATAGTCAGAGAAGGAGACACACAAGGTACTTCTCTGGATGATTCTACCTAAACACGGCAAGGGGTTATATTACAAAGGAACAGGTGGGCATAGCTTCACCCATGGGGCTGTAGCAAGACAAGCCTGGGAAGGAAGACACAAGTCACTCAAACCCTAGAAAAGTGGGGCAGTCTAGCAACATGGGTGCCTGATGCCACATCACACAGCAGGGGAGTTAACTTAGTCACATGAGAGGTTGATCTCCCACAGGCCCTATCTTTAGCAGATGCTCAGGTTACAGTTGTATGTTTCCAGTATCAAACACCACATGTGCCTGGCCCACTTCTGCATTTTTTGTCTTAATTAATTTAATCCCCACCACAGCCTCAAAGGCAGAATGTCATCACCATCCCCTGTTTTGCAGAGGAGAAGACTGAGGCATGCAAATGTAAAGAAATTGATCCAAGGTCACACAGCTGTTTTTTTGTCATGGCTGGGCTTTGAACAAAGGTGGTCTGGCTTCCAAGCCTGTGCCTCTACAAGCAGTCTAAGACACAATGATTTGATAGTGAGGTAGAGGACAAAGTGGTTTCACCCCCTTCATCCTCAAGTCAGAGGCAGCCCTCAAAAATGGTGACCCCATCCCCATCCTTGTTTGAAATATTCAGGGGCCTTAGCCACATAGGGTTTACCAATAATAATAATGATAATAATAATAATAATAAAGCAAATTAGAAAAAAAGAAAAATAAACAGAAGTTGATAAACTTCTTCCCATCAGCCACATTTTGCAAATAAAAATTTATTGGATCCTAGTCACATTTGTTCATTTACATATTGACTGTGGCTACTTCCATGCTTTAATAGCAGAGTTCAATAACTGTGACAGAGATCATATTGCCCACAAAGCCAGAAATATTTATTTTCTGGCACTTTGTCAATAAAGCATGCAGATGCTTGCGTTAAATGAGAAGACAATTATTTCACTGTGACCATGGCCCTGTAAAGTTACTCTTCAAGGAAATAATGCCCCTTATTATTCTACCCATAATATCAGTTTAAGTATTATTGCAAAAATAATTTTGAAACAATGAACTCATGGGTGGGTTCCAGGTCTCCTACCTGTCCATAGAATAATGTCTTATCTATACCCAATGATGAATTAATAGTACTTAGTCATATAGGTTTTCTCACTACTTTCAGAGCCACTATTATTGCTATCATTTTTGAAGCAGCAATTGTTCTTATAGCTGCCACTGTGTTAGCCACTTCTTTGCAAACACCTCATAAATTGAATACTTTATGCAACACATTATATCAATCACAATTATGAGAACAGATGCACATTGATCAAAAAATATTAAAAAGATTATTAGTGAAAGAAATTAAGATAAAGAAAGCAAGGAAGGAATTTAGGAAGGAAGAAACAAATAGCTTTATTTTGGAAAATATGGCAACAATATGAGGGAATGAAATCTTCAATAATTGTGGCAAATACTTAATATCATTAATGTATAAGAAGTTCTTAAAGACCTTTTAAAAAGAAGACAATACCACAATATAAACATGGGCAAAAAAATGAACAGGCTATTCAAAAAGGGGGGAAATTCAAGTGACTGATTATCAGCCTTTAAAGGTTCACTAATGAAATAGATACATGAGCTGGGCATGAAGGTGCAAATCTGTAGTACCAGTGACTATGGAGGTCAAGGCAGGAGGATAGCACGTTCAAGCCCTGCCTGGGCAATTTATCAAGACTCTGACTCTCAAATCATTTTATCTAATTCTGAAGACAGGGCAACTCAGTGTGAGATAACTTGTATGAAACTGACTTTGTCATTGCTTAAACCTGGAGCATGGGCTCTGTGAACTTCAGGGATCTCTGAACTCTCAGGCAATTTAAACATGTGTTTGTGTTTATGGGCTTCCTTTTCTTTTCCTTTTGTTTTTGGGGAGATCACCTGAAGTTTTCCAAAGGGGTCTAAGATTCATGATTATAAGAATATTTAAGGGGTATGGAAAAGTTGAATACACCCATGTCAGTTGAAGCTTGAGGATCATGAAATTAAAGATGTGCCTTTGAAGTATTTTACTTTGAAAGAGAATTGAGTCAGATTTGCCTGGAGAGTTATAGCAAAACTACACAAGAAAACTGGAGAATAGCTAAGAATTGGATTGAAACAGGCCCACATATAAAATAGAGTAACATTCAATTATATATAATATTTAAAAACACTAAAAGTGACTTAGCAAAACAAAGTTTATTTCTCATTAACATAAAGATCAGTTTGGAAATTTCTAGTCAGTTGGCAGTCTTGTCTGCCATCATTCAGAGAACCAGGCTTCTTGCATCCTGCCTCTGTCTTCTTGTATGGCCTTGGAGCCCTCTATTAGAACCCTGTATCTAGACAATCCATAAGGGAAGAGAGAGAAAGTGTGAGGTCAATAAAAGGAAGGACATCATTTCTGCCCACATTCTTTAGTTGGATTTTAGTGACATGACCAAATATGACTGTAAAGGAGGTTACAACATGTAGTCTAACTCCACCCTCACAAGGCAGAAGAAATGAGTTTTGGTTAACACATAACAATTCTACCCACTTAAATGAAACAACAGTATCAGAAAGCAGCTAGAGGTAAAAAAAAAAGACACACTGCTTTAAACACCAGATGTGTTTGTAATTCTTTCAAATGGGATTCTTTCTTATACCTTGTTTTTGAGATTTTGATAAGCTCAGAGCTGGGATGCCATCATATGTTAATAAAGTTTATATTAAATATGTTTCAGGAATCATACTCAGGTCATTAATTATGGCACAGTTTGAAGGTTTCTGTCACTAATCCAATGTAAAGAATTTGCTTTTTACTTTGGAATTCTAAGAGGAATTTTTAGAACCTAATTATGCTCCAAGATGTCTTTTTCATGCCACATGCTTAGTCTCAAGCAAAACATGAACAAGGTTCAATAAACAGAACCAAATAAGAACTCAGATTTCTTTTTATTTTAAAGTTTTCTTTTTTATTATTATTTTGTTTTCTTATTTTCATGTGGTGTTGAGGATCAGATCCAGTACCTCACATATATTAGGCAACGCTCTTCCACTGAACTGCAGCCCCAGTCCCAGTACTCAGTTTTCTACCTACAGGGTCTATAAGAGTTTTAAAGTTCTTGCTGACCTCAGTGAAAGTGCATCACCCATGACAAAGACATGTATTCTGAGTTACCACCCTAGGCTTGCAGGAGAGCAGGAAAAAGACCTAGAGAATGCCTCATGGCCTGAAATACTGATTGGCTTAAAAGGCTTTTTACTATATGGTCCTCAAAGTTATAATCATAGCCATGAAGAACTCACTTGGCTAGCAGCATGTCAATCATTCAAAGACTGGACAAAAAGAATTCCAGAATGCTTTTTCCATTTTGATTTTCCAAGTCATATGGTTCTAATTCTAATGGATGATCTTCTAATGTTACATGATTACTTGTTTTCCACTGGAGACCATGCACACCACAGTGTTGACATAGCTAGTTTTTACTTGGCCTATAATTTATGCAAAAATAAGTTTTCTAGCAGGTTAGAAAAGAGTCAACTCATTGCTCTTCACTAGATTATTTAAACAATCAAAGCAAGGTGACGACTCTTCTTCTTAGGTACTTGAGAAACTTTTAGTTGAAATGTGTTTGTTTTTATTATAGTATATACTTAATTAGAATCCTGAAATTGAACTCAGACTTTCTCCTCATATTCAAGAACACTTTAAGACAAAACTGGCTGAAAAGAGGCAACAGAATGTCTCTAGGCCTTTTCCTTACTCTCCTGCTAGCCTAGGGTGGTAAAGAGGCAAAGGAATCTAGTTAATTCTGCAGAGGGGCTCTGTGTCAGTGTTTTTGTGAGGAAAATACTGACCTCCAGGGAGATCTTGGAAACTTGCAGGAGCAGTTTATAGTTATCATAATATGTGAGGTTGCCAAAGAAACATAATGCTGAATTGTTTTCTTTTTCTTTTTTTTTTCTATTTCTCTTGGTACCAGAGATTGAACCCAGGGTCCTTTAACTACTGAGCCACATTCCCAATCCTTTTATTATTTAATTTTTTATATTTAGAGACACAGTCTTGGTAAATTGCTTATAGCCTCGTTAATTTGCTAAGGCTGACAACAACTTGGGATTCTCCTGCCTTAACCTTCTGCACCACCGTATCTGGTTTATATTTATGTAGGTGAAAGCATCAGATTTTTAGCATTTTCTGAGTCTAGATAACAACTCTGACTTACACATTAAGAATCATTTGCACGGTGTAGATATACACTGAGTATACTAGCTTTAGCCCTATCATCCACTGGCATCCTTCCTTATTTTTTGTCTTTTGCACATGGAATAGCTTCTAGCATTCTTACTTGTCTCACATCCAATATTTTCATTATCTGAGTAAGAATCTGACAATTTTTATATCTTTTTTCATGAAGATGTGCATAATTGTTATATTGAAAGTCATATTATGAAAAATTGATTTCTTATTTCTTCAGCCTGAAGATAGATTCTGAAGCAAGATTAATCTGTCCTACAATAATTTTTCTGCTCAGTCCTCCTGCCCTTACCTGTTGTGTATTTTTAAAAATATTGTTAAATCCTGAGAAATTCTAGCACTGTTATCGTGTAACAGGTAGCTCACAAACATATACCTGGACTTAAAGGAATAAAACAATTTAGTAATATTACTGAGGTAAAATTAAATTGGAAACCATAACATATAAAAACTGTATATTCATTTTATATTAAGAATCCAAGGATAATTTCTTCCAAAAGGGCCTTAAATTTATATTTCTTCAAATAATTTGGGAAATCATTGTTATTCTGATGTCACTCTGAAGCTTAATCTATATAATATACCATATTTATTTTAGTCAGTGTGCATATTATTTGTCTACAAGTTTTGCTTAATTTCTGATTAAATTTACTTTAATGGGCATAGTCCCTAATAGAACTACATTTTTTAATAGCTTATGAAAGCAGTGTGGTGAAAAAAAACTCTAAAATATCTAAAATGAGCCATAGAAGGATACATTCAAGACTTCAGAGCATCTTAATATTTATTTTAATTATGCAGATAATTTATACAATAAACATTTTTTGGCCTTAGTGTTTTACTTTTGCCTAGTCATGTAATTCTAGTAGAAAAATAATTATTGTTATGTAAGATGTAGAAAACTTGTACATATTCTGGAATATGAATTGATGAGAAATTTTTGGCTATCATTTGAGAGACTTCTACTAGCTACCTATGCCCTTCCTTCTATTCAGCAAGTCTGTTCATCTAGAGTCACCCTCACAGAGTAGCTTGAAAACACATGTTCAAGTTTTTTCATAGTAACTTTTTTATAATAAAAGATAATTGTTTTAAAAAAAATGAACCTAGCCTCAATTATATATAACTAAGGCATGCATGTTCTTTAGTTCCAATCTTAACTTTTTACCCTACTCAAGTAATTGTCCCCAAGGCCTTCTCTCCATGCAGTGCCTCAGAGGGAATGTGAGCCAAGTCAGCAAAGCCACAACATCATTGATGTAGGGCTCGGGTGTCTAAATATTCTCATCTTCAGAAAAGTGGGCTTTTAGAAATCTTCCCTCTCACCTTATCTAAATGAGAAAGATTTTCTTGAGCTCATTCCTGCCTTAAATACCATTTGAAACTTTTTTTCATGCCATGTTTTCACAGAGAGTAGAGAATACATCAGGCCTTGGTTCTTACCTGTGTGTATTAATTCTATTTCAGAGACATCCAGGTCCTAGTATAAACTCACATAGAGAAAAAACTTGTGTGCTGACCTGGTTTAAATTATACCAGGTGTTGAACAGAGGCTCGGAAATTTCTCACCAGGTTTGCATCCTGGGAAAGCAGAGTGGTAACCTGTGGCAGCTTCCCTGAATGGTGATATCACACTTGTACAGATTGGTTCTATATCCCAGCAAGCTCATATTCAGGGTTTGGTAAGTAGAAGAAAATACAAGGCATGGTCGAAATATGGGCCAATTTTTATTCAGAGGCAGCCATAGCAATTAGCCAGTATCCCCGCCCCTTTAACTTCAGCCCCTAGCCAATTCCATTTTAGCCCCTCCTCACACCCATTTCCATAGGCCCTTTTTATAAGCAGATGAAACAAGGAAGACATACTACCAACAGGTTACGTGGGGTGGGTGGGGATTCTTCCAAATTCATGTTTATAACCTTGATTCTATATGCTGAATCAGTGTTTATGACCTTGACTAACCATAAAAGCCAATTCCTAGCTCTGGCTATATAACATAGCCCACCAGAATTCTCAGTGAGGCAACCTAAATATAGTCATTTCTGGCTTGCCCTCTAAATCTACCTCTTTAGGATTTCTTACTGTATAATCTACACATCTGAAGTCTTTTGCAATAATCCCTTTGCAAGGAGAGCAGAGCCCTTTATTCATAACAACATGAACTACAACAATATACAACTTAAAGACAAGCCCCATCCCTTTTGATTACTAAAAGTAATTGCCAATTTCATCCCATACTGAGATGGCAATTAAAGTTTTTCTAGCCATGTTCAATTGTTCAGGAATAGACTTGATTCACCAGGGTTGTTCTGCAAAGCTTACAAGCATTTCAGTGCATACCCAGAAGGAATCACTGTTATAGGTGTGTATACAGTTCACAAAGGTGTTGGTGAGGACAAACCTACAGATGAAAGAACAAAGCAGTTACAAGTATTAGCACAGGCAAATAACATTCATCTGGGAAAATCCATGCTAGTTTGAGTCCTGAGAAAGCACAGTGGCTGCCCCTGGCAGCTTCCCTTATGGTGATATCATATTTGTACAGCTTGGTTTTGTACCCCAGCAAGCTCAGTGTGCATCAGCACCAGGGAACTCATAATGGGTCAAAGGGAAATAACAAATGTGCACTTTAGAATTTGTGTCCCATCGGTTGTACCTGGGCCAAGTCATCCAGGGGGAGGGGATTTATTAGTTATCCATGGCATTACAAGGAGATCACACTCCAAACATGTTCCCTGTGGGATAACAGGGCTACCCAGTTAAGGTGGGAGAACTTGTGTGTCCAAAGTCATGTTCAATCTACAGTCTGTCCCTAATCATTCCAGTGGAAGCAGGCAAAAGAACATTCCCTCATTTCCCAAACCAAGTCTTAAGTTCAGCATCCTTAGTTGTCACTTTGATGCATATTGGTGTTGCTGTGTGACACAGCAAAGCTTCCACAGTAGCTGTTCCTCCTCACTGGAGACCCTCATTCAGAGCCTTCACAGCTAACCATAGGCACTGTTCCCACCCCTTTTGTGAAAGGTGTGTTGGCTGCAGACCTTGCTTAAACAACCCATTATATTTCTCTATCATGCCTGCACCCTGTGGGGGACATGGAATATACAGCTTCCATTGAATCTGAGTTGCCCATCACTATATATCCTGATCTGTAAAATGTGTACCTTAGTCACTTTCTATTGTGATGTGCTGGTTATACAAGGCTAACAACACAGGGTGAAATCATAGTGCACTGACTTGCTTGACCACTGTGTCAGGCAAACAACAGGCCTGTGGTCATATCCACTGCTGTCAAGGTTAACAATATAGGGTGATTGTCAACCTACCATTGTGTCAAAATTATGTGTCTCCACATTACCTGGCAATCTGGAAATCCAAAGCATGGTGGGTGTGTACACTCTGGAGCCCAAACCACACATGCCTGGTAAGGCTCCACTGGGGCATCCCATAATTAAAGGCAGACCCCACTCTTTGACTACATTCCACAGTGTCTTCATACCTGCGTTTTGAAGGCAGTAGTGCAACTAAGCCACCAAGTTGGTGGGAGGCACCCACTCTAATTACTGCACCCTAGCCAAAGCATCTGCTTCATCATTCCCTGGGCTAGTCATGGGGGGCATGGTCCATATCATGCCCCAGAGTTACCTTTTTTGGTGGCTTAGCTCCAAACGCTCTTGACATAGAACTTGTGCCCAATACACAGCACAACTATCAGTACCTATCACTATGGGGAATGCTTCATTTTCTATCACCATTTAGTTCAGCTCACTAGCTTTCTTGTCTTATACCTATATCAAATCAGACAGTGCCTGTTTCTGACTTCAGAGCCACTGCCAGCCACATGGGCAATTGTCCATGACTGGAATCATTAGTGTAACAAACACTGAAGAATATGGATGCCTTACTTCTGCGGTATGGCTTGTAATGTGATTGTTCACCTACATAGGTAATAGGCCCTAGCACCTCTCTCTTTTTTGGCTCATGCCAGCTCCTAATACACTTGGGCTCTCTTGGCACTGGCAGGCTCCTGGCACATTTGGGTTCTCTGGTGCCTACCAGATTCCAGTATACAGGGCTCTCCTAGCTCCTGATGGCCTCCAGCATATCTAAGTCAGAAGTTTGTGCATGATCCATAACATGTAGCACATGGGGTGTCTTGCCCTTGTCGGTGAGCAGCACCTTTAACTCTCACAGGCATAACAACAAATTGGCGAGGGGCTCTCTTGGCCTCTGTTCAAATTATTTTCCCAAGTTCACCATCTCCAACTTTAGTGGTGGAATAAAGTGAACTTGACTACTGGGCCAGCCCTGCTGGCAGTTGCCCATCAGAGTCATCTGCTATGCTGTTTGATTTTTCTCCTTGACCAGTGGCTGGGCTTGCAGGCGTTAACCTTCCTCCTCCTACTTGGACTTCGTCAGCATGATGGGGGAGGCTGAGGGGTATCTTCAAAGTATGCAGATCCTCTTCCGGCAACTATCTTGTTCTCAAGGCTTTTTTCTTATCTTGTGATTTTTTCTTCTTGGCAGTCTCTGGTAAAGCTGCATCAGTGTTTGCTCTCAGAGCTGTAAGACACATTTACCCCATGGTCCCAGCAGCTGTGCATGCAGCTCCTCAGGCTGTTACTCTGTCTCACTGGCACCACCACTGCCATCTTTGTCCTTGGCCAGGGCTGGCACCTGGGCACCACTGCTCAGTTCACAGTCTGCTCCAGTAGGTCCACATTCACTGCAGGGTAATCAGAAGTCTTCTCTAAGCTCACAAGGGACCTATTTACCATATCGCAACTCTACACAGGAATTTGTGCTAACAGGACCTTGGCAACTGAGTGTTACCAGGTGCTCATTAGCCACAGGTCCCTCCTGTCCACCAGGGTTAAAGCATCTCTCAACTGTGGAACATTCTGCTAACTAGCCAATTATCATGCAGGGGCTCAGAACCAAGAAACAGGTTTAGCAGGTAGAAGAAGATATAAGACATGGTGGGAATACTGGTCATCCTTTATTCACAGGCAGCCATAGCCATTAGCCAGCTTCAGCTTCAGCACCTAGCCAGTTCCAATTTAGCCCCTCCTCACAACCATTTCCATAGGCCCTTTTTATATGCACTTCAAACAAAGTAGTCACACTGCCAACAGGTTACATAAGGGGATGGGGGTACATGTGTTGCTCCCTGCCACAAGGGTACACGGGAGACAGGCAGGACCAGCCTGTCGTCTCCAAGGGACTGAGTGACAGGGTAAGGATTGCGGCCCAGTCCCCACCCCAAGATTGGGAAAAAAACCACACTGAGCCAGGAGTTGTGTCAGCCATGAAGACTCAGCAAATATCAACTTTATTGCATCAGGGACAAAGTTATATAGTGATAGAAGGAGGGAGTATCGAAAGAAAGTAGCGAGAACCAATAGGGCGCAGTTACCTTACTATCACTAGGGGCCTAGTCAGATTTCACGTTAAACAGGTGGAGCTAAGGTCAAAAGCCTGTGCGCGGGGATTAAAAGCCCACTTGTGCCAATCCAGTCTGGTAATTTATACGGAAATTCCGTGGAGAAAACCATGAGGCCACTTCAGCCAACACCCAATAATGGCCGCAATCCCAAAGGAGGTAAAATGTTCCAACATACATTTTCACAAGTTCAGGTTTATGACCTTAAGTCTATACCCTAAATCAGTTTCCTGGGTCAGAGTCCTTGCACAATAGCAGGGCACAGCTAAAACAAGACTGTTTGCTTTGCAGCTTCAATACCTAGCTGGTGAAGTGTCTGTGGTGACAGGACAGGAAAGAGGTGTGGTCTGACCTGAGATCAGACACTGGTGTTTTAATTTCTGTTATAATTTTGTCTTTTTAAAGTTAATCAGACATTCCTGTACCTAAAGTACTGGTATGGGAGTGGCTTCAAAGAAATATTTTATGTAATCCCCTGCACACACACACATGCATACTTGACTAGTTTGGTGATAAGCATCAGTAATTTTCACCCATCCTCACTGACCTAAGCATAATAAAGACATGAAAAATCCTCACTTTTGTCTAACAAAGTAGATCTGGTTCTGTTTGGCAACTATCCACTAAGTCATTTATTTACCATTTACTATTTTGGGATTTCAAAATTTAACTCTGGCTCCTAATATTATGAGCCAGGCTAACTTGGCAATACTAAACAGACTCCATCTTGCCCTGAGACTCCACATCATATAAGAAATGCTTCTCCCATGGAAAGACTCGCCTCTGTACCCACCAACAGTTGCTGAGCATAGCATGTTTGGCAACACAAAATGGCAATTCTTATACAATGTAAAAGTGTTTTCTCGTTGGTTCCCATTTTTTTCTTGGACAATATCCAAGATTGATTGCATAGATGTTAGTAACCATTCTTTCAATTGTATTCACCTAGGGATGTTTTGGCCCACTCCCTTTTCTGTTTATGATTTTAGGTCTCATGATATTTTTTTTTTGTTTTTGGATCATAGAAACAGCCACTTGTGCCTTAATATGGTTTTGGACTATAAAATAGTGTAGTAATACCCTGGGAGCGGGTCAAAGGGTGTAGACTTGCAGCCTACCTTTTGGCCCACAAGTTGGTAGATCTGGAATGCTGGCTGGTGAATAAAATTTCTATCTCCTGCTTTAAGCTTGGCTCAGTGATTTATTGTAATCTCTCCTTAACAATAATGACTTTTGAGAAGTTGAATAGCTGCTAGAAGTTAAAAAATATTCAACAGTTCAGTAATGTGCTGTGAAGCTTAACACTTTGGTGGTTTTTTTTTTTCCTACGAGTAATACACTTATATGTGGAAATGTAGTTTTTCATTATTATACTATCACTAATTGATTAATTGATTATACAGCCATTGTAAAAACAAAGAGTAGAGATCCATTTTAGCCCCCAAAAGAAAAAAGAAAGAAGAAACTTTGTGTGTGTGTGTGTGTGTGTGTGTGTGTGTGTGTGTGTGCATGCATGTGCAGAGATGTAGCTCAGTGGAAGAGTGCTTGCCTATCATGCAAGAGGCTCTGTGTTCAATCCCAGCAGCAAGAGAGAAAACAGTGAGTGGTGAATAAAATACCTGTGTACTGGGCACAACCAACGTGTTCTTAATGTTGTAAGTGTTCTGTATATGTTGCTGAATTTAATTGAAAACTCATTAAGCGCAAGAGAAAACCAATTATTATAAATAAATTACTTGAGTTGTATTGGACTTACACAGCTTGTGAGCTCAAAAAACAGTTGTGAGAAGATGGATACGCAGGTCCACATACCTGTAGTCCCAGGTACTTTGAAATTTGAGGCAGGAGGATCACTTGAGTTTAGGAGTTGGAAGCAAATGTGAGCAACACACTGAGACCCTCTTTGAAGGAGATACTTTTAAAAAGACATTCATGTATAATATTGGAGATGTGTGATTTTTCCTTGGTCCCCCTTCCTCTCAGCTGGGTGAACATATTTGATCAGCATGGATACAGCCACTCTGAACTTTACTCTTTCCTTAAGAGCACATGTTTAAATTCATAATCTTTAGCCCACCTACCTCAGATTATTTCAACCAGTTGGTGAAAATGTCATGTATGATTAACCCTTAAATTCTCTGGGTAAAAATAAGAAAGCTGGGGAACAGGAGGATTATATCTTTAACCTGAGTCTACTGATATTTTTATCATTTTACATTTATTGCTAAAATATAGATAAAATTTTCAAGAAATTTTTTAAAGGCAAAATCAACCAACATTATCTGTTGAAAAAATATAAAAGAAACACCAGTTCCAGAAATGGTGCTAGGTCTCTTTCACTAAAATGGTGAGTTGAAAGTAGGTTTAGTCTCTCATCATTTACAGTCTAGTGGAGGAGACATCTAGATCAACTGTCAAAGGAGATTATCAGCATTGTGTAAATCACTTATATGGGTATTACCCAATTAAAATCCCATCATTCATTGAATGCACATTATTTCACAGGAGCACTGTCTAAAAATGCAATGGGAATAAGGTTTTGACAAAATAAAGCACACATTCATGTTCAAAATGCTAGAAAACCTAGGGATAGTAGGAACAAACTTCAACATTGTAAAAGCTATCTATGCTGAACCCAAGACCAGTATCATTCTAAATGGAGAACAATTGAAAGTATTCCTGCTACAAACTGGAACAAGGTTGTTCTCTTTTATGACTTCAATTCAACATCATCTTTGAAACTCTAGCCAGAGAAATTAACACAAGAGACAAAAGGTTACAAATAGGAAAAAAAAGAACTAAAACTATAACTATTTGTTGATAACATGATTCTATAACTAGAAGATCCAAAAAATTCCAACAGACAATTTCTAGAATAAATGAATTCAGCCAAGTAGTAGGATATCAAATCAACACCCATAAATCAAATGCATTCTTATATGTCAAAAATGAGTTCACTGAAGGAGAAATTAGAAAAACTTCTCCATTCACAATACCTTGAAAAAAATAAAATACCTGGGAATTAATCAAACAAAAGACATGAAAGACCTCTACAATGAAAACTACAAAATACTAAAGAAAGAAATTGAAGAAAACCTGAGAAAATGAAAAGATCTCGCATGCTCCTGCATAGGTAGAATAAATATTGTCAAATGGCCATACTACCAAAAAGTTTTATACAGATTTACTGCAATTACTATGAAAATCCCAATGACATTCTTCATAGAAATAAAAAAAGCAATTGTAAAATTTATTTGGAAAAATGATAGACACAGAATAGATAAAGCAATCCTTAGCAAATAAAGTGAAGCAGGAGGCATACAATACCAGACCTTATACTACAGAGCTATAGTACTTAAAATGTCATGGTATTAGCACCAAAATAAACTTGTCGATAAATTGTACAGAATAGAGGACACAGAGACAAACCCACATAAATACAGTTATCGAATACTAGACAAGGGTGCCAAAAACATTCACTCGAAAAAAGATAGCCTATTTAACAAATGGTGCTGATAAACTGGAAATTCATATGTAGCAAAATGAAATTAAACCTCTATCTCTCACCCTGCAAAACAATCAACTCAAAGTGGATCAAAAACTTAGGAACTAGTACAGAGAACCTGTACCTAATAGATGAAAAAATATATCCAAATCTTCACCATGTCAGCCTAGGATCTTACTTCCTTAATAAGACTCCTAAGTGCAAGAAGTAAAATCAAGAATCAATAAATGGGAAGAATTCAAATTACAAACTTCTTCTCAGCAAAGAAACAATAATGTAAGGAGAGAGCCTACAGATTAGGAGAAAATCTTTACTACATGCACCATCAATAAAACATTAGCCTCTAGGATATAAAAGAACTCAAAAAAAAATACCACCAAAAAAGAAATATATATATATATAACCCAATTAATAAATTGGCTAAGGAGCTGAACAGACACTTCACAGAAGAAATATAATTGATTATGAAATATATAAGAAAATGTTTCACATCTCTAGAAATTAGAGAAATGCAAATCAAGACTACTCTAAGGTTTCATCTTACTCCTGTCAGAATGGCAATCATCAACAATACAGGCAACAATAAATGTTGGTGAGAATGTGGGGGGAAAGATGCACTCATACATTGCTGGTAGGATGGCAAATTGGTGCAACTGCTATGGAAAGCAGTATGGAGATTCCTCAAAAAATTGGGAATAGAACCACCATTTGACCCAACTCTCCCAATCCTTGGTTTATACCCAAAGGATTTAAAATCAAAATACTATAGTGACACAGATACATCAGTGTTTATAGCAACTAAATTCACAATAGCTAGACTTTGGAACCAACATAGGTGTCCCTTATTACGTGAATGGTTATAGAAAATGTGGTATCTATACTCAATGCAATGTTATTCAGGTTTAAAAAAGAGTGAAATTATGGCATTTGCCAGTAATTGGTTGGAGATGGAGAATATCATGCTAAATGAAATAAGCTAATCCCACAAAACCAAAGGCCAAATTTTTTCTCCAATATGCAAATGCTAGTTCACAATAAGGCCAAGGGGTCTAGGAAAGAATAGCATTACTTTAGATTAGGGAGAGGAAAGGATAGAAGGAAAAGAGAGGGGATGTGAAGATAGGAAATATAGTAGAATGAAACAGAAATTATTACTGTATGTATATATAGGACTACATTACCAACATGATTCTACAACATATACACTCAGAAAAATGAGAAATTATATGTCATCTATGTATGATATATCAAAGTGCATTCTATTGTCATGTATAACTAATTAAAACAAAAAAATATTAAAAATGAAATGGGAGTTATATTTAAAGGGCAAGAGTGCTGATATTTATTAAAGAAAATAGAGTAAGGGAATTATGGCAACAGATTCATTGATTCTACTAAGTGTTAAGTGTTTTCAAAAATCCATGGTTCAGGGACCGAGATTGTAGTTCAGTGGTAGAGTGCTTATCTAGCATGTTCGAGGCCCTGGGTTCAATACTGAGCACCATATAAAAATAAATAAATAAATAAAATAAAGTTATTGTGTCCAGTTACAACAAAAAAAATATAAAAAAATAATAGCCATGGTTCAAATTCTCTTTTAGATAATTAATAAAGGCAACTATAAAGAAACACTTTCTCATTAGAGAAATAATCTTGTATCATCTTTCCCATGACCATCCCATGTTCAGACAGTTATGTTTCCAGCAGGTTGTGTGGAAACATAAAAATATTTATGTCAATTTCATAGAACAATGTTATAACAATATATTAATGTAATTTTTTATATTTATTTTTTTATTAAATTTAAGTTTTAAAATTTATATATTAAAATACCATAAGAATACTATACATTAAAATATAAATTTTATATTAATTATTACATATAAATATACAATAATATTTTAATGAGAAATAAAGTATCATTTAACAATATCAAGATATGATGACATAAAATGCTATAAAATAATTTTATATTATATAATTAAAAATATGATAATAAGAATGATTTATACAGAATGATTTTTCCCTACTTTGAAAGGGTCTGGAAGTCAATTTCTCCCTATTTTTAAAGACATGGAAAAGAATGGGTTCTTAGTTTAATGTACTTCAGTCTATTATGAGGGGATAAAAACAAGGTTTTGAAAAGAGAAAAAAAAAAAACTTTAGATAAGACTAGGAAAAAAATAAAAAAGCAAAGTTGTTCCCTAAGACCAACAGGATACAGGAAGATGAAGGAAAGAGAAAAAGGAATTTGTGAGTTTGCTTGGGGACTCAAAAAAGTTTCTTAAGACTTTAGAGCTCCGTGGTGTGTACCTGTAATTTCAGCTACTCTGGAGACTAAAACAGAAGGATTATAAATTTAAGATTAGTCTGGAAAAATTAGTAAGATCCTATCTCAGAAATTAAAAAAAATAATAATAAAAAGGGTTGGGTATATATCTCCGCAGTGGAATGTCAACCAGCTCAACTACCAGTAACACCATGAAGATAAAGAAGGAGAGGATTAAGGAGAAGAAAAGGAGTAGTTGTAAGCAATGGTTCAAACCTGTAATCAATTCCAGTGACTCTGGAGGCTGAGGAAGGAGGATGGCAAGTTGAAGGGCAGGCTCAGCAATTTAGTAAGTGAAGGGAAAGCAAGGAATGAGAGATTGAGCAAGTGAGAAATGGAAGAGGGAAACCAGGCAGAGACACACATGACAGTTTATTTGTCAGAGCTGAAAAATAAAGGCCTTCTCTCTATAGGAAAGAGAGAGGCAAAACAAACTTGGTTTCTGAACTGTTTATAGGGCAAATTCAGGAATCAGAGCCAAGAGGTCCTAATGTGGGCAGTTGAGAATAAGATTGGGGGGAAGAAGATGGCGGCGAAGGGAGTGCATCACCCCAGTGCGCCGCATCACTGAGCCAGTGAAAGAAGATATGAAACGGCTGAAGTATATCTTGTTGGGAATTTCCAGTGAAATTGAGGCGCTACAGAATCTAATAGACAGGTTTCCATCGTGCGAGGTTCGGCAGTGAGAGCTCCATTTCTCCGCATGGAGGGTCGCATAGCCTGATTGCTCCGCGGCTGGTTGTCTGTGGCGCGCGCTGGGGATCAGCAGGGTGCCGGAGCGGGAGAACAGCGAGGAGAGGGAGAACAGCGATACATATTCGGAGGGCTCCTGCCAGTGATACATCAGCAGCGCTTGGTGCGGAGTTCTGGCTTGAGACAGAGGAGAGAAGCGGTGGTTCCAGTCACTGGTCTGACCACGGAGGACAGCGGCCGCCATCTTGGAGAGATGATGTAATCATCCCATTGTTCTGCTGATCTCAGCTCATTCAGCTACGGAACAGGTGAATTCAGGCTGGTATTTGCCTGCGTCTAGCAGACAGATTTCTTGCTCAGGATCGGGACTGGGGATCTTGTGGAGAATACTCTTGAAGGCTCGTGCCTGGCAAGGTGTGCGCCGGGCACTGAGCAGCGGGACTTGGGTTCCCGGGACTTGGGTTCCCGGGGCTAACCGGGCCCAGGTCTGAGGAATCTGCAGAGACTGCCTGTGAAGGCGAGCTCCGAGTGGAGCGTGCGCTGAGCTTGGGGCGACTGGGTTCTGACTCCCGGGGGACAGTTTTGGCCTGGGGCTGGGGAACCCGTGGGGGTCGCTCGCTGGAGCCAGCTCCCAGCGGAGAGAGTGTATCTGGATTGGAAAGGCGGGGTTCTTGCTACCTAAGCTGCTTTGGCCCAAGGCTAGGGAACCGGCGGTGACTGCTTCTCGGCCAGGGTCCTGCTGGGTGCTGTGGGGGCAGAGTGGAGCTTCCACCTGCGCCCAGATCAGGCCAAGTGACCCGCCAGCGTGGTATCATGAAACCCCAAATGCAGCTGGGGCTGAAGAGAGAAGCCGCCCACGCCTAGAATAGGACCAGCGACCCACTGGCAAGACAGGCCAGGTAGCTTGCCAACCTGGTGGACACTTAACACTGAGGCAGTCGCGTCACACTGGTTGGAGTGGGGGTGGAGTAGGGTCACTGCACGGGTCCGGAGGGGGCTCAGCGACCCGTTGGAGAGGTAGTCAGGTACCCCTAATGGGAGTGGGGGCTGTGCAGAACTGCGACCCACCGGCATAGAGGTCTGCCAGCGAGGTAGACACGTCACACCAATTGGAGTGGGGGCACAGCAGAGCCGCCACCCACATCCAGATCAGGATCAACGACCCCAGGGCGTGGTAGTTACGTTACCACAATTGGAGTGGGGTCAGAGCAGAACAGCCACCAGTGCCTGCAGTGGGGGCAGACCTGCGACCAATTAGTGTGGTAGACAGACCACCCTAATTAGGGGAGGAGCACAGCCACTACCCGACCTGCAAGGAAGACTTCCCAACTATACAAGAGCAATATAAATAAATAGGAGGTAAATTTCAAAAACACAACAGTTGCACCAGCAGAAAGAAACGCGAGCAGTATGAAAAGACAAGGGAAGAAAGGACCACAAGCAATGCAGGTCAACTCAACTTTAGAAGAGGTAATAGCTGCAACAGACAGAATGTCAGATAAAGAGTACAGGATATATATGCTTCAGATGATCTGGAGTCTCAAGGAAGACATGAGACACCAAAATCAGACAATGAAAGATCACATTGACAAACAAATCCAGGAAGTAAAAGATCAATTTCACAGGGAGATAGAGGTAATAAAAAACAAACAAATTGAAATCCTAGAAATGCAGGAATCATTAAACCAACTTAAAAACTCAATTGAGAATACTACCAGCAGATTAGATCACTTAGAAGAGAGAACATCAGACAATGAAGACAAAGTATTTCAACTGGAAAAGAACATAGACAGCTCAGCAAGTCTGCTAAGAAACCATGAGCAGAACATCCAAGAATTATGGGACAATATCAAAAGACCAAATTTAAGAGTCATTGGGATACAGGAAGGCACAGAGCTCCAAACTAAAGGAATAAACAGACTATTCAGTGAGATTATACAAGAAAACTTCCCAGACTTGAAGAATGAGACAGAATCACAAATCCTAGAAGCCTACAGGACGCCGAATGTGCAAAATCATAAGAGATCCACACCTAGACACATTATAATGAAGATGTCCAACATACAGAATAAGGAGAGAATTTTAAAAGCTGCAAGAGAAATAAAGCAGATTACATTTAGGGGCAAACCAATCAGGATAACAGCTGATCTCTCAACACAGACCCTGAAAGCTAGAAGATCCTGGAATAACATATTTCAAACACTGAAAGAAAATGGGTTCCAACCAAGAATCGTGTATCCGGCGAAATTAAGCTTCAGGATAGAAGATGAAATTGAAACCTTCCATGATAAACAAAAGTTAAAAGAATTCGCAGCTAGAAAACCATCTCTTAAAAATCCTTGGCAAAACATTACAGGAAGAGGAAATGGGACAGTAAAGGGGGAAAAATAGTCAAAGAGGATAACAAATCAGGTTTAGAAACATCAATAAACAAATATGGCTAGAAGAACAAATCATATCTCAATAATAACCCTAAATGTTAATGGCTTAAATTCACCAATTAAGAGACACAGGCTAGTAGAATGGATCACAAAAGAAGAACCAACAATATGCTGCCTACAGGAGACGCATCTGATAGAAAAAGATATTCATAGACTGAAGGTGAAAGGTTGGGAAAAATCATACCACTCATATGGAATGCGGAAACAAGCAGGAGTGTCCATACTCATATCTAATAAAATAGATTTCAAGCCAAAGTTAATCAAAAGGGATAAAGAAGGACACTTCATACTGCTCAAGGGAACCATACACCAACAAGACATAACAATCATAAATATATATGCCCCAAATAATGGTGTGGCTGTGTTCATCAAGCAAACTCTCCTCAAGTTCAAGAGTCTAATAGACCACCATACAATAATCATGGGAGACTTCAACACACCTCTCTCACCACTGGACAGATCTTACAAACAAAAGTTAAATAAAGAAACTATAGAACTCAAAAACACAATTAACAACCTAGACTTAATTGACATATATAGACTATACCACCCAAAATCAAGTAGTTACACTTTTTTCTCAGCAGCACATGGAACCTTCTCAAAAATAGACCATATATTATGTCACAGGGCAACTCTTAGACAATATAAATGGGTAGAGATAATACCATGCATCTTATCTGATCATAATGGAATAAAACTGAAAATCAATGATAAAAGAATGAAGGAAAAATCAAGCATCACTTGGAGAATGAACAATAGGTTGCTGAATGATCAATGGGTTTTAGAAGACATCAAGGAGGAAATTAAAAAATTCCTAGAGTTAAATGAAAACACAGACACAACATATCGGAATCTATGGGACACATTGAAAGCAGTTCTAAGAGGAAAATTCATTGCTTGGAGTTCATTCCTCAAAAAAAGAAAAAAACAACAAATAAATGATCTCATACTTCATCTCAAAATCCTAGAAAAAGAAGAGCAAAACAACAGCAAAAGAAGTAGAAGGCAAGAAATAATTAAAATCAGAGCTGAAATAAATGAAATTGAAACAAAAGAAACAATTGAAAAAATTGAAAGACTAAAAGTTGGTTTTTTGAAAAAATAAATAAAATTGACAGACCCTTAGCCATGCTAACGAAGAGAAGAAGAGAGAGAACTCAAATTACTAACATACGGGATGAAAAAGGTAATATCACAACAGACACTTCAGAAATACAGAAGATAATCAGAAATTATTTTAAATCCTTATACTCCAATAAAATAGAAGATAGTGAAGGCATAGATAAATTCCTTAAGTCTTATGACCTGCCCAGATTGAGTCAGGAGGATATAGACAACCTAAACAGACCAATAACAATAGAGGAAATAGAAGAAACCATCAAAAGATTACCAACTAAGAAAAGCCCAGGACCGGATGGGTATACAGCAGAGTTTTACAAAACCTTTAAAGAGGAACTAACACCAATACTTTTCAAGCTATTTCAGGAAATAAAAAAAGAGGGAGAACTTCCAAATTCATTCTACGAGGCCAACATCACCCTGATTTCGAAACCAGACAAAGACACTTCAAAGAAAGAAAACTACAGACCAATATCTCTAATGAACCTTGACGCAAAAATCCTCAATAAAATTCTGGCGAATCGGATTCAAATACATATCAAAAAAATTATACATCATGATCAATTAAGATTCATCCCTGGGATGCAAGGCTGGTTCAATATACGGAAATCAATAAATGTTATTCACCACATCAATAGACTTAAAAATAAGAACCATATGATCATCTCGATAGATGCAGAAAAAGCATTTGACAAAGTACAGCATCGCTTTATGTTCAAAACTCTAGAAAAATTAGGGATAACTGGAACATACCTCAACATTGTAAAAGCAATCTACGATAAGCCAGAGGCCAGCATCATTTTGAATGGAGAAAAATTGAAGGCATTCCCTCTAAGATCTGGTACAAGACAGGGATGCCCTCTCTCACCACTTCTGTTCAACATAGTCCTCGAAACACTGGCCAGAGCAATTAGACAGACGAAAGAAATTAAAGGCATAAAAATAGGAAAAGAAGAACTTAAATTATCACTATTTGCAGATGATATGATCCTATACCTAGCAGACCCAAAAGGGTCTACAAAGAAGCTATTAGAGCTAATAAATGAATTCAGCAAAGTGGCAGGATATAAGATCAACATGCATAAATCAAAGGCATTCCTGTATATCAGTGACAAATCCTCTGAAACGGAAATGAGGACAACTACTCCATTCACAATACCCCCCAAAAAAATAAAATACTTGGGAATCAACCTAACAAAAGAGGTGAAAGATTTATATAATGAAAATTATAGAACCCTAAAGAAAGATATAGAAGAAGACCTTAGAAGATGGAAAAATATACCCTGCTCATGGATAGGTAGAACTAACATCATCAAAATGGCGATATTACCAAAAGTTCTCTATAAGTTCAATGCAATGCCAATCAAAATCCCAATGGAATTTCTTGTAGAAATAGATAAAAGAATCATGAAATTCATATGGAATAATAAAAGACCCAGAATAGCAAAAACAATGCTAAGCAGGAAGTGTGAATCAGGCGTTATAGCGATACCAGACTTCAAACTATACTACAGAGTAATAGTAACAAAAACAGCATGGTACTGGTACCAAAACAGGCGGGTGGACCAATGGTACAAAATAGAGGACACAGAAACCAATCCACAAAACTACAACTATCTTATATTTGATAAAGGGGCTAAAAGCATGCAATGGAGGAAGGATAGCATCTTCAACAAATGGTGCTGGGAAAACTGGAAATCCATTTGCATCAAAATGAATCTGAACCCCTATCTCTCGCCATGCACAAAAGTTAACTCAAAATAGATTAAGGAGCTTGATATTAAATCAGAGACACGGCATCTGATAGAAGAAAAAGTTGGTTATGATCTACATACTGTGGGATCGGGCCTCAAATTCCTCAATAGGACACCCATAGCGCAAGAGTTAACAACTAGAATCAACAAATGGGACTTACTCAAACTAAAAAGTTTTTTCTCAGCAAAAGAAACAATAAGAGAGATAAACAGGGAGCCTACATCCTGGGAACCAATCTTTAATCCACACACTTCAGATAGAGCCCTAATAACCAGAATATACAAAGAACTCAAAAAATTAGACAATAAGATAACAAATAACCCAATCAATAAATGGGCCAAGGACCTGAACAGACAGTTCTCAGAGGAGGACATACAATCAATCAATAAGTACATGAAAAAATGCTCACCATCGCTAGCAGTTAGAGAAATGCAAATCAAAACTACCCTAAGATACCACCTCACTCCAGTAAGATTGGCAGCCATTAGGAAGTCTGTCGGAGACCAGCTCCAACAGGGGGTCTCAGGAGACGAACGGATGGTGAGGAGTCGGCGAAAGAGGGTGTGGAGAAACAACACAGACACCAAAGTGAAGGTGTTGATCCCAATCTTTACTTGTGAAGTTGATCATATATACTTTTCATTTTGGCAGGCTTACAGTACTTTGTGGTTACAAAACAGGAATCATTATTCAAACAAAACAAAATATTACGTAGCTACAATTAGAATAGAAGAATGTATCTTGGCTTATGCATAAGCAAGCATTTGTACTTTCAGTTCGCGTTTTGCTTTGAGCAGTTTCTGCTTAGTTAACTTTTAATAATAGTTACAAATGTCCCAAAATATTGGCCTATACCTTGACTATTCTTTCTTGACTTACTGACTGGAACCGGTGCCATGGTTACGGCAAGGGGTTGACTTGTTATTACTTTTAATCAAACAAAAGTAAGAGCACAAACCATTGTGCACAGGAACAAGAACAAGTTGCCCAGTACTAAGCACTAATCTATCTTCTTAACATTAATTTTTCTTCTCTAGATTTTAATTTAATTTCTCAAAAACTTCCCTGACAGGAATACAGGGAGTTTTTCTTTAGACATTAACAATTTACACTCCACAGCTGAATCATTGCATTTAGAGCAAACAGATCTATGCTTTAGAAGTAGTTACACTAATTGGGAAAGTCATGATTTTTCCTTTATACTTAATGGTCATATGAGAAATCAAAACCATACTTATTAAAGGAATACAAAAACAAATCAGCCCATTCCCAGAAACATACTGCGCTCCTCCAGAGGATGGACGCCTTGCGCCATCCACCTCAGTAGTGCCTTGCCATTGCCTGAGTCAGGGGAGGGGCGCAGCAGAAGTCAAACAACAATAAGTGCTGGAGAGGATGCGGGGAAAAGGGCACTCTTGTTCATTGCTGGTGGGACTGCAAATTGGTGCAGCCAATTTGGAAAGCAGTATGGAGATTTCTTGGAAAGCTGGGAATGGAACCACCATTTGACCCAGCTATTCCCCTTCTTGGTCTATTCCCTAAAGACCTAATAAGAGCATGTTACAGAGACACTGCTACAACGATGTTCATAGCAGCACAATTCACTATAGCAAGATTATGGAATCAGCCTAGATGCCCTTCAATAGATGAATGGATAAAAAAAAATGTGGCATTTATACACAATGGAGTATTACTCTGCATTAAGGAACGACAAAATCATAGAATTTGGAGGTAAATGGATGGCATTAGAGCAGATTATGCTAAGTGAAGCTAGTCAATCGTTAAAAAACAAATACCAAATGACCCCTTTGATATAAGGGGAGTAAACAAGGACAGGGTAAGGACGAAGAGCTTGAGAAGAAGATTTACATTAAACAGGGATGAGAAAAGGGGAGGGGAGGGGAGGGGAGGGGAAGGGGGATAGTAGAGAATAAGACAGACAGCAGAATACATCAGACACTAGAAAGGCAATATGTCAATCAATGGAAGGGTAACTGATGTGAAACAGCAATCTGTATACGGGGTAAAGTTGGGAGTTCATAACCCACTTGAATCAAACTGTGAAAGATGATGTATTAAGAACTGTGTAATGTTTTGAACGACCAACAATAAAAAAAAAGAATAAGATTGGTGTGAGGGAGTGGTGAGCCTTTTTAGGAATGCCCTTGGGCAGGAAGGAAACTTTTTCCTTGAAATGGAAGCTGTCACTGAAGATGGACATCCAGATGGTAAGCAAGGACCTTATAGTAAGACCCTAAGCAACTTAGCAAATCCTTGTCTCAAAATAAAATATAAAAAGGACTGGTGATATAGCTAAGGGGTAAAGCATTCTTGACTTCAATACTCAGCACAACCAAAGTAAAGAGAGTGGGGAGAACATCATGCAAGATGATTTGGGTAGAGGGATGTCACCAGTGGTGCTCTTAATAATTAATCGGGAGCAGATTGTCTTTAAGTGCAAGGGTATATTCAATCACACCAATCATCAAATATAAATAATTAATGCAAAAGTATTGAGTGTGCTGGAGCACCCCAACTAGCATTCAATGAACACTAATTAAAAACTATAAGCTAATGACACAGTCCTAAGGGCAACCTCGAGCCCCAAAATACCTCTCCTGCCAGGTGACTTCTCTTATCCAAAGAACAGAGAAGCCCTTGTCTGGTGGTTCCCTGCACCAACAACTGGATGTCAGGAAATGATAGAGTTGATCTGAGGATGGGCAGCAAGGCAGCCAGTCTCTCTGTTGTCCTTGGAACAGCCTCATTGATGTGGCAGGACAAGTGATTTAAATATAGTTCCAAGATGGTGATGTACATTGGTAATTGGTTTAACCCAGTGAAAGTCAATTTCCAGTGGTTATGTACACATTATGAGATAATTTGTATTTGCAACAAGACATGTTCTTTGTGCATGTCCATGGAGTTGTGCTCCCTATCAATTGTAATCAGCCATTGTTAAGTATGCCTATTGCTAGTACTCCTTACAGCTTCTAATCAATTGCAACCAGACATGACAAAGCATGCCTATGGCTGTTGTTCCTTATGGCCAGCAACTTAATGAGTCCTAGCATGTCCCAACAAGTCCATGGGAGCTGCTTCTTACAATGGAGAAATCACCTCTATTAGGATTATTGTTCTTGCACCCAGGAACTTCTAGGGAAGTGAGCCACCACTTGCAGTTGTCATGCTTTTATCCAAAAAAAGTCTCCAATATGTGAACTAGTGGACAGTAATAACTGCCTTTCTTTGGGGTCCATTAGGATGTCATTCCTCCATCATATACCCCTACTAGGGATAGAATGACCATCTCCCACTTCAATACCTGTTGTGATTGGTGAAGGTGCAACTTAGGCAGTCAAGGGAGAGAAATAAAGGATGTTCACAAGCTTCTGCCCTTTCAATGCTTTATTCACTCAAAGCATTCAATATAATTTTACTCTATACGCTTATTTATTTATTTATTTATTCATTTATTTATTTTAGATGTTAATGGACCTTCATTTTTATTTGTATCAAGTGCTGAGAATTGAACCCAGTGCCTCACACATTCAATGTACATGCTCTACCACTAAGCCACAACCCCAGCCCCATCACTCTATAGATTATTAATCAAGAAAATGACAATTCTTAATGCTAGGCACTGCAATAGACATACTCAATCCACAGCAAACGATTCTAGATTAATTCTAAACACTTAAAACACTCTTAATCAAGACAGGCTCATGATAGGCATTTTCACTACATGCTAAGCTCAAGTGTCACGCGTAAAGTCTCAAGCCTTAGGCTCTAAGTTCATCAGATGCACACTCACTCAGGCTGTGGTGAACAGGTCAGGGATTGATGTAGGCTTCTCCTGGGGTGGTGCTGATGGCCAGTTGAGGAAAGAGTCATAGGAAGAAGTTGCATTTCTCACCAGGGTCAAGATGTGGCTGAGAGTGGTGAGGAAGAAGAAGAGGATCAGGCAAACTGCACATTGGAATGTAAGTCCAGGTCCTCATCAGGCTCTCTAGCATGAAGAAATCAGTGTCGGCTGGCTAAATGTCTATTCACTTACTCCATCATTTATACTAAATTTGGGGGCTTCTGACCACCCTTTAAATCCCTGTCAGGTACTACAGATTTCTCAGTGACATCATTTGCCCTGAGGTTAAATCATCTGATGGTTAAAGCATCAGGTGGTCCCCACCCTGATATTCTTGCCTCTCCCCTTTTGGGGGCAAGGGCAACATGACACAGACTTCACTCTGAGTTTGTCAAGTTGGGGAGAAGGGTTATGTCTGATTATCATATTGGAGGGCTCCATAGATGTTCCTGGTGGGGTTGCAGGTTTCAGAATGGAGTTTTAAAATGAGTTGCTAAGGTTAAGGCCTAAGGCCATCCTTAGAATATCCAATGCACACAATACTGCAGACACCATGAACCCCAAGTGGGGAAAATGACAGATGGGTCTGGACTGGGTCCCAGTGGAGCAGGAGTAAGGGCATATTCAACACCTCTAATTGGGAGAGAGTTGGTAAATGAACACACTTTGACTCTGTAGGAGATTTTTTTCATCCTGCCCTTTTCTCCCTGAAAAGAAACAATATTTATTGAAACATCTATTACAATTAAAAATATTTACAGGGCTGGGGTTGTGGCTCAGTGATAGAACTCTCACCTAGCATGTATGAGGCCCTGGGGTTGATTCTCAGTACCACATAAAGATAAATATAGGCATTAAATTAAATAAATCAATAAAATATTTACAAATATAAGAAAGAAAATAAAAATTATTTAAAGCTTAGATAGGGGTGTAGTTCATTGGTAGAGCACTTGACTTGTTGTAGGGACAAATGAGACAAACCATCAAAGATGGCAGGAAACAGTTTTATTTGGCTTCATCCAGGTTCAGAGGGAACAGCTTTTGCTGTAATCAATTAATCCCCCTGAACCCCGAGTTCAGGTAGTTTCAGAGTTTTATACCCAGCATAAGGGAAGGGACACAGAAATTCACAGTCTTCAAAAGTTCACATAAAAAGAAGCTTTCCTCCCGTATTGTGAAAGTTAACCCTTAAAGGACAACACCTGAGAAGGGGAAGGCTTCTTCTCCTGTTTCTTTCCTCCCCCTGCCAATTGTTAGCATGGAGCCAAGTTGGTAACTTATCTTATAAATGTATACATCTCTGTGAATCCTCAGTTCAAGGCCAGATCTTGTTTGCACATTTCTACAAACTACTATACTGGATATGTTTGTGAAAATTTAGTAAGGTGGTGTCCAGCACCTGGAGTGTTGGTATCTTCTCTGCCAGTTGCCAACTAAAACAGAGCAATACAAAAATAGGAAGTTTTTCTATATTGAACTCTTTTGCAGGGACTCTTTTGCTGACAGTCCTAAAATTAGCCATGGTGAAGATTTCTGAAGAAGCCCAGTTAAGACTTTTCTGTGGAGAAAGGGGGTGCCACTTCAGCCTAGCATGCACAAAATTTTGGGTTCAATTCATAGCAAAGAAAAAATTTCAAAGTACTGAAATCTATGGCTCTATGTTTACCTTTTTGATGTTTTAAGAGCCTCATTATGATCCTATTGTTTGTTGAAATATATGGACTTTCCTAGGTGTGATGGCACAGGACTGCCATCCCAGTTATTCAAGAGGATAAGGTAGGAGGATTGCAAGTTTGAGGTCAGCCTTAGCAACTTAGCAAGGCCCTCAGCAATTAGGAAGACCTTATATCAAAATAACATAAAAAGGGGAATGAGGTTGTGGCTCAGTGGCAGAGAACGTGCCTAGCCTGTATGAGGCATTGGGTTCAATTCTCAGTATTGCATATAAATAAGTAAATAAAATAAGGGTTCATCAACATCTAATAAATATTAAAAATATAATAACATAAAAAGGGCTGTGGTAGCAAGCAAGGTGGCACATGCCCCTAATTCCAGCACCTCAGGAGTCTGAGACAGGAAGATCACCACTTAAAAGCAAGCTTCAGCAATGGTGAGTTGCTAAGCAACTCAGTAAGAACCTGTCTCCAAATAAAATACCAAATAGGGCTGGGGATGTGACTCAGTGGTTGAGTACCCCTGAATTCAGTCTTTGATAAATAAATAAATAAATAGATAGATATATACATAAATAAATAAATAAAATGGAGGGGAGTGGCCTCGGATATGGGTTAGTCTTTAAGCACTAACTCAGAAGTTAGTGGTTTCAATACCTGATACCTCTGGCCTTGCTCTACTTCTGAAGATGTTAATCTGAGGTGAAACAAATAAAATATTTAGTAACCAAAGTAATAGATTAAATAATTCAAGTAATCTCCTTATTAGCAGAGACAGAACATTTGTGAACCTAAAAACATCTTTGTTATTCTAATGTCCTTATTAAAGACAGCTATGTTATTTTTTTTGGCATTAAATATATCTCTAGCCAGGCACGGTGGCACATGTCTGAAATCCCATCTACACAGAGACCTGTGGTAGGAGGATTATAAATTTGAGGACAGCTTGAAAAGCATAGGGAGAAACTCTCAATAAATATGCATACCTTGATATCAAAAATATGAATAAAAATAAAAATAAAAATAAAAAATGAATAAAATATGAATAAAAATTTATCTGAATACTTACAAACAGAAGAGAATGACATAGTTGAATATTTATGCAGCTCATTGAGGTTATAGAGGATCCCAAATTGTACAGAATCAACTTGATCAATAGTAGAATGGTTAAAATGCAACAAGGACATACAGTGGGTAGTAATATAACTTCTAACTCAATCTCAATTCTGTTACACACTAGCTGTGCCACTTTGGAAAAATTAATTAAGCAATCTGGGTTTCAGATTTCCTCCTCTATAACCTGAATCTCTATTCTTCATATAGGATTCTAAGAGAATGAAAAGCAATAATGTGCTCAAAGTACTAAATTTGTAAATAGGCACACAGTTAGTTTACAGTGAATATTAATTATCATTTCTTTTTTAAATAAATAGTTACTTTGTGCATTCTCTATGCTATTCTCATTCATCAAGAATTTGCATGCTAAACACTATTTTAAAATGGTGAAGATTTTAGTTCATTTGATCCTCATTTCTTGCCTATGGGATAGGTATTATTATTATCATGAACATGAACATCATCATCATCACCTCTCATAGATAAGAAAATTAAAGTCCAGAAATTAAGTAACTTCCTTGAGACAACACAGTCAGTAAGAGTAACAGCCAGGAAATAAAATTCAAACAATCAACTTCCACCAAAACTTCTTTTCCCACACCCTTCCTGGCATTGGGGATTGAACGCAGGAAGACAGTACCACTGAACTACACTCCCAGGCTCTTTAAATTTTGAAACAGAGGCTCTCTAAATTTCCCAGAATGGTATGGATCTCAACCTCTATAGTAGTTGGGACCATAGGAAAGCACCAACCTCTATGCCTGGCCACAGAGCATGCTCTTAACTAAATCAGGCTTCATCATCATCCTTGCTGTCATTGTCATCATCATCATCATCATCATCACCATCATCTTGAATCATAAACTTAGGGTGATGCACAAGGTGTTAATATATACATATTAATTATTAAAGTTTTGTTTACACAACAAATGTTTTCATAAAATGTGTACATCACTCATGTAAAGTAAATTATATTTTAAGTAAAAATTTTGACTTGCAAATGAAAAAGTACATATGGAATCATTCTAGAAAGGTTAAAAATATTGTTAGGTCAAAAACTATAAGAAGGGATGGGGTGATAGCTCAGTGGTAGAGCACTTGCCTAGCATGTGTGAAAAACTGAGTTCAATCCTCAGCACCACATAAAAAAATAAATGAATAAAATAAAGGTATTGTGTCCATCTACAACTAAAACACATTTTTTAAAAAACTGTAAATAAAACTTAGGTCTCATTCTTTATCTTTTTATTTGTTTGTTCTTACTGAGGATTTAACCCAGAATCTTTACCACTGAACTACATTTATTCTGAGATAGAAACATTAGGTTGCTTAAGGCTTTGCTAAGTTGCTGAGGCTTGTCTTGATTTTGTAATCCTCCTGTCTCAGCTTCCCAAGTCACTGGGATTACAGGTATGCGCCACTGGGCCCGTCTACTTTCTCTTCTTATAAATTTGCTATAAAAATCGTTCAATTAATAATTCCTACTTGTTCCATGCCTAGTGGCACATGCCTGTAATCCCAGTGACTTGAGAGGCTGAGATAGAAGAATCACAAGTATGAGACCACCCCCAGTAATTTACACAGGACCTGAGCAACTTATCAAGACACTGTCTCACAATTAAAAATAAAAAGGGCTGGACAGGCAGGGGCTATAGCTCAGCAGTAGAGGGTTTGCCTCATACATGAAAGGCACTGGGTTCCATCCTCAGCACCATATAAAAATAAATAAAGATATTGTGTCAACCTACAAGTAAAAAATAAAAATTTTAAAAACAGGGGGGCATGAGGATATGCCTCTGTTGTTAAGTGTAGTTAAGTTCCTGGCTTCCCCTGTGCCACCTGCTCCCCTCTCTCTGTTCCCTTCCCTACCCAGGCCTGCCAGGGGCCCTGGTACATTGCTCTTCATGCCTGAGCCTGGCTCCTTGCTGGATCCCTAGGCCACTCTTCTCCAGGACCCTGGCCCTGTCCCCATTTCTGGATTTCAGGACCTTTGCTCCGCTCCCCTCCTGGGCCTCCCCTCTGTTTCCCTGGTGCTGTGGGATCCTGGCACTGCCCTGACCCTCCACTCCCCCTGATTCTCCCTAGCCTGGGCTCCTCCAATGGGTCCCAGCTCCCCTCCCACCCTGCCGCCCAGCTTCATGCTGGAGCTTGCAAGGTTTCCCCACACAGGGCCCTCCTTTGGCCCTACTTGGGTCCAGGTGCCTCTCTGAGAATCTTCTCCCCTGGATTGCAGAGGAGTGCCATCAGCTGGCCTCTGTGCCCTGAAGGCTCCCTAGGGGAAACACAGCCCTGCCCCTCGCCTGGGTCCCCTTGGCTGCCAGAAACCTGACACCTGGCAGGGACATGGGCCTTGCACCCACCTTGGCCTGCGCGATCCCCTCCCTTTCCTCTCCTGCTCTCTTGCCTTGCATGTTGCCCCTAACCCAAACCAGCCTTCCAAACCCCTGAAGCTTAAGCTCCAGTGCTGGGTCCTGGCTCCTTGGCTGGGCCCCTGAGCATGTTCCTCCTATGGCATGGCGTCCTGTGGCTTAGGTGGTGTAGCTCAGACCTGGAGGCCCCTTGTTTGGGCCCCCTACACCGCGCTCCCCTTGGTTTCTCTTGATTTGGCTGCAGCCCACTCTATCCTCATCCTGGCACCGCCCCTTCCTCTCCTTCCTGCTTTCCCCTTTTGCTCTCTCCCTTCTTCTTGGGTTCCTTCCCTCCTAGTCCTATGTCGCATGGCTCCCTAGCCTGGACTCCTTGCTTGAGTCCTGGCTCTCACCCCTCTCTGCACCCACCGCAATCCCCCCCCCCGACCCCCGCGACAAGCCCTCCCGTCCCCTCTCTCTGGCCCCCATCCTTTGCCAGGACCCCTTTGCCAGGTGCCTGGCCCAGGATTCTCACCTAGGCCAGGGCGCCTCTTGGGAAACACAGCCCCGCCCCTCGCCTGGGCCCCTTGCTCTCCCTGCGCCCTTGGTTCTGCACCCATCCGGAACCTTGACACCTGGGCCTCGAGCCTGCCTCCGCCTTGCCCTGAACGATCCTCTGCCTTCTCTCCCCAGCCCTGTCCACTGTCCTGAGCCCCCTGCCCCAGTGCCAGCCCTTGGCTCTCCAATCCCCTCCTCGCCCTGCTCCTTCCCTGAGCCTCTGAAGGCCCTTGTTGCCTTGTTGGGCGTTGGCTGCGGGCCCCTTGCCTGGGCCCTTTGGCCTCCCTCAGCCCGTGCTGAGGTGCTCACCCACCCTGGACAGCACGCAGTGGACATGGGACTTGCACCTGCCTCTCACTGCATCACCTGTTCTCTCCATGCCTAGGCCTGGCGACTTGCTGGAGCCCCAGGGCACTCTTCTCCAGGACCTTGTGCCTGTCCCTGAATTTCAGGTGCCTTGCCCCGCCCCCTCCTGGGCCTCCCCTCTGTTGACCTGGTGCTGTGGTATCCTAGCTCAGCCTGGGCCCTCTGCTCCGCCTGATTCTTTCTAGCCTGGGCTCCTCCAATTGGTCCCGGGTCCCTTCCCACCCAGCCACCTCTTCCTGTGCTTGCGCACACAGCGTTTCCCCACACAGGACCCTAATTTAGCACTGCTTGGGTCCAGGTCCCTCTCTTGAGGATCTACTCCCCTGGATTGCAGAGAAGTGAAATTGGCTGGCCTCTGCATGCCCTGAAGAATCTCTATGGGAAACAGCCCTGCCCCTCGCAGGGCCCCCTTGGCTGCCTGAACCCTGACACCTGGCAGTGGACATGTGCCTTGCCCTAAACTTTGCCTGCTGATCCCCTCCCTTCCCTCCCCTGCCCTCTCGCCTTGCTTGCTGTTCCTAACCCAAGCCAGCCCTCCTGAACCTTGAAGCTTTAAGCTCCAGTCCTTAGGCTTGGCTCCTAGTTTGGGCCCCTGACTGGGTTCATCCTGTAGTGTGTCTTTGTGAGGCATCGCATGGCATCGCTCCAAATCGGGTTTGACCTGGGGGCCTCTTGCTTGGGCCCCCTACCTTGTGTTCCCCTTGGTACCTCTTGCACCTGACCCTGTTCCTGTATTTTGATTTCAGGCCCCCTTTTTTGGACTTCTACTATTCCTTCCCTCTATTTAATTGTGCTGTGGCATTCTGAAATTGCCAGGATCCTCTCCTCACACTGCTTCTTCCTAGCTAGGGCTCCTGCAATGGCTCCTGGATTGCCATTGACCACCTGCCACCTCTGCATGCCAGGTATCCCTCACAGTGCCTTTCTTTGGTCCTACTTTAGTCCAGGTCCTTCTCTGAGGATCTACTCACCTGGGGCAGAGAAGTGGTATTGCCTGGCCTCTGTGCCCTGAAGGCTCCCTATGAGAAACACAGCCTGCCCCTGGCCTGGGCCCCCTTTGCCGCCTGAACTTGCAACCTAGCAGTGGACTTGGGACTTGTGCCAATCTTGCCCTTAGTGATCCTCTCCCATCTCTCCCCTGCCCTCTAGCCTTGCATGCTGCCCATACCCCAATTCAGCCCTCCCTAATCCTTACCCTGCCCACTCCATTTCCCAGGCCAGGCTCCTCTCATTAGCCCCTGATTGCCTTCCTAATGTTGCATGGGGGTAGCTTGTCCTTGCTTCCTGATGGATATTACCTGGTGGTCCCTTGCTTGGGCTCCCTAGTGTGCTTCTCTCTGTGGCCCTTGCCTAGTCCTCTGTCTCCTGGTCATTTCATAGCCAATTTCTCCCCTTTGTGTACCTTATTTGAAACAGAGCCCTTCCCATTTCCTGGCCTCTTTCTGTCCTTGGGCCTTTGTTCCTGCACCTGGGAACCTGACACCTGGCAGTGGTACTGTTTTTGGAGGCTAGCTCTGCCCTGCCAAATCCCCAGCTTTCGCTCAGCAGCCTTATCCGCTTACCTGTCTTTCTTGTCCAACCCTGCTGCTTGGGTCTCCATACACTGGTCTGGCTCCTCTCTAGAGCCTCTGGTTACCTATCTTGCTCCATGAGTCCCTGGGTTTTGACTGAAAGCCCCTCCATTAGGCTGCTCCCCTGATCCCCTTGGCTTCCCTGTTCTGCAGGACCCTAGTGCTGCCAGCCTTCCTTGCCCCACCCTTCCCTGCTCTCCCTGGCATGGGCCCTGCCCTAGGTCCCTAACCTGGGCCCCTTGCTGGGGTCCTGGCCCCCACCCCACAAACCCCCATCCTCTAGCCCTTCACACTGTACTCTGCCTTGGCCCTCTTTTCTTCTCTGTTTTGGCAGGGCCTCTTTTCTAGATGCCTTTCCCAGAATGCTCACCCTGGACCTGGCCTCTTGGTCCTGCAGGCTCCCTTTGTGAAACGGTAGCCCTGCCCCTTGCCTGGGCCATTTGGCCTCTCTCAGCCCTGGCCTTTCTCCTGAACCCTGATACCGTTGAGCCTTCCTCCTCCTGTGCCATCCACTCCCCTTTCTCTTCTCCCTCCCCTCCCCAGCCCTCTGAGTTTTAATGCACCCCTTCCCTGGCCCTGGCATGTGGCTCTCCATTCCCAGGCATGTCAGTTGCTTGAGCCCCTGGCCGCCCTTCTCGAGTACCCAGTCCCTGTCCCTTGATTTCAGGCCCCATTTCCAGCCCCCTCCTATGCCTCCCCTCTGTTCCCCTTGTGCTGAGATATCCTGGAACTGCCTGGACCCTCCCCTCCCGTTGTTTCTCTCCTAGCAGGGGCTCCTCAAATTGATCCTGGCTCCCCACCTTCACCCTCCCCACGGCCACACGTCTGGAAACCCCTCTCTGTGCTCTCATTTGGCTCTATTTATTTCCAGGTTTTTCTCTGAGGATCTACTCTCCTGGAGCAGAGCAGTGGGATGGCTGTTCCCTGCTCCCTGAAGGCTCCCTATGCGAAACACAACCTCACCCCTCACCTGAGCCTTCTTCACTGCCAGCACCTTGATACCTGGAAGTGGACTTGGGACTTCTGCTGACCTTGCCCTGACCTATCTCCACCCTTCCCTCCCCTGACCTCTAGCCTTACATGCTGCCCCTATACCAACCCAGCCCTTCCAAACCCTAACCCTGCTTGCTCCAGTCCTGGGCCTGGCCACTCAGCTGAGCCCCTGAACCCATTCCTAGTGTCACATGGGATAGTGTGGCAATGCTTCCTGTAGGGTCTGACCTAGGGGGCCCTCACTTGGGCCCCCTAGGGCACTCTTCTGTGCCCCTTGCACAGCTCTCTGTCTCCTGGTCCTGGTGCAGTCCCTTCCTTCTCTTCCCCTCTAGCTTTCCTCTGGGACACTCCCGGGTCTCCTGCTTTTTGGTTACCTCATCCTTGGTTGGTTGCATGGGTCCCTTTCAGCCACTCCTGGCTTAAGTCCTGGCTCTTGGCACTCTTCACACCCACCACAATCTTCCTCCATGCCCTCCCATCACCCTCCTCCTCCCATTGTCCCTTGCCAGACCCCCTTTGCCTGGTCCCTGTTTCTGGATTCTCAACTGGGCCAGGGTGCCTTATGGGAAAAAGAGCGCTGATCCTCACCTGGGCCAATTGCTCTCCCTGGGCCCTTGGTCCTGCTCGCAGACCCTAACACCTGGCAGTGGCCCTGGGCCTGGAGCCTGCCTCCTTCTGATGGATCCCCTGCCTTTCCTCCCCAACCTTGTCCACTGTCCTGAGTCTTCTGCCCCAGCCCTGGCCCTTGGTGCTGCATTTTCTTACCTGGCTCCTCACTTGAGCCTCTGGTATTTCTTGTTGCTCCATGTGTCCCTGGGCTTTCACTGCAGGGCCCTCGCTGGGGCTGCTTTCCTGATCACCTTGGCTCCCCTGCACTGCAGTACCCTAGTGCTGCCAGCCTTCCTGGCCCCATGCTTTCCTGCTCTCCCCTGGCATGGACCCTGCCCTAGGTCCCAAGCAGGGGCTCCTTGCTGGGGTGCTGAGCCCCACCCAACAAATCCCTTCTTCTGGCCCTTCATGCTGTGCCCTCCTTAGGCCCTTCTGTGGTCCGTGTCCCGACCACACCCCTTTTCCAGGTGCCTTTCCCTGGATGCTCACTTGAGCCAGGGGACTGGACCTGGCCTCTTGGCCCTGTGGGCTCCCTTTGGAAAAATATAGCCCTGCCTCTTGCCTGGGCACTTTGTCCTCTCTCAGCCTGGACTATGCTCCAGAACCCTGACACCCTTGAGCCTCCTTCCCACTTTGCCACCCACTGCTCTTTCTCCCTTCTCTCCCATCCCCAGCCCTGTGAGTTTTCATGTACCCCTGCCCTGCCCTCCCCTGGCCCTGGCACATGGCTCTCCATTTCTAGGCCTGGTTCTTGCTTTAGCTTCTGGCCACCAGTGCCTGTCCTTTGATTTTAGGCTCCTGTTTCTGGCCCTCTCCTATGCCTCCCCTCTGTTTCCCTTGTGCTGAGGTATCCTGGCACTGCCTGCATCCTCTCCTACCCCAGCTTCTCCCTATCAGGGGCTCCTCAAATGGGTCCTAGCTCCCCACTGAACCCCCCCAACCTCCACATGCTTGGAAGCCCCTCTCAGTTCCCTGCTTTGGCACTTCTTGTTTTCCAAGATTCTCTCTGAGGATCTACTCTCCTGGAACAGATGAGTAGAATGACTTTCCTGTGTGTTTTAAAGGCTCCCTATGGGAAACACAGCCCCATCTCTCCCTCTACCACTAAACAACAACCACAGCTCCTAGCCCAGATGCTATTGCTCACCTTTTTGCTCTTAAGAACTAGGCTAGAAAGAAGTCAGGTACTCTGAGGAGTAAAATCATGTGTGTTCTTATCTCTAGATACTAGAAGTGATAACTGTGGGTCCACCTCCCTTTGAAGTCTAATTTTCTCCTCAAAAAGTGGAATTTCTATTTCTAAGAGCATTCTCACTCACATACATAAAGTATCCACACTAAGATGCTTAATTTGGGTTGCTTTATTGAGTTTCTCTTCCACTCTCTCTTCTCAGCTCTCAACACTTTGTGTTCTGTGGCTCTGGGGATCAGAACCAGAGCCTAAAGCCCACCAGGACAATGCTCAACCTCTGAGCTGGATTCTCAGCTCCAATATTTGCTTTCAAGTGAGCTAATCTTATGTATATTTTTCAAATAGAGAGTGAGAGAGGGAGAGAGAGAAAGAGAGAGAATTTTAATATTTATTTTTTAGTTATTGGCGGACACAACATCTTTGTTTGTATGTGGTGCTGAGAATCGAACCTGGGCCGCACGCATGCCAGGCAAGCGCACTACCGCTTGAGCCACATCCCCAGCCCTATCAAACTAACAGTGTTTGAGAGTCACTAAGATATAACTGTCTATCTACCTACCTACTTTGAAGAAAAGGCAGATGTTTAGCATGTGACATGATACTAAAGAACATTGTACCTCAAATTTGAAATTTAAATTTTTCTAATGTTAATGATCTCATACATTCCTGTGCTCTTCCTCTGGCCACATTTCTAACCCTACTACTTCCTCTCTTGACTTCAAAACCACACAAAATTTTCAATTCAAAGGTGAAGGGAAAAGGCTTTAATCATGTTGTAAATTTTAATAAGACAAAAACCACAACTCTGAGTAGATCAAAAGAAACACAAATAGGATAAATTAACCACAGAATAGGATAAATTAAATAAAGAGATTTTTCTCACTGAAAAGTGTTAAGTCATTCATGAAATGAAGAACTGGTTGGCACTGCAGAGACCTCAGGCTTCAAATGTCCAAGTGCTAGGAAAGAGAATGAAATGTTGGGGCATCAGAGTTTTACAAAGAAAGTGAAAAAATTTACCAATATTTACTTTCCATTAGGGAAAAACAGAACCAGGAGGAAGTTGTGAGGTGAGACCACCTAAGTTCTCCACTCTCTCTCCCCTTCTAGTTCCTGTGTCTTCCCATATTTTCAGAGACCTGCAGCTTTGAGGCAAGTGAGGCTTTTATACTGCTCAGCATGCTTAGTAGTGAAGAGATACTGCACCGCATTTTCACTAGACTAAGAATTACACAGCCTCATCCAGGTCCTAGCAAGTTATTCCCAGGAATTCTTTTATCCAGAGTAATTAAGCCCACCTTGGGCCACTGAGTCTCCACTGTATATAAGCAATGAGTTTATACACTTGTTCCTATAAGAAGGTATTGTCAATGTGTTAACATCCACTCTGGAGAAATGAAAGCATCTTACACAAAATAGAATTTTGTTGAAATGAGATCCCTGGCTTTTCCTATTAGACATAGGATATGGAAATGATATGAAGCCAATTCTTTGAAGAAGGGCTAAAACAAGTATCAGGACCTTTAAGCTACCTCAGGACTGCTAAGCTGGGTTTGGCTCTAGACTTGGAGGTGAGTCAGAGAAGGTCTCAGAGTTTAGACTTAAGAATCACAAAGGCTGGTTCTGGAGAGGCAGAGGACGACAGCCCAGTGATAGTCAGTGTCCAGCTCCATTGGTGATCAGTAGACATCAGCTGAGGAGTCATCTCCATTGTTACCATGCCAACTGCTCTGTTCTTCAACAAACTGTACACAGTGCTGAAGCAGCAGGCATTTTGCAAGATGCAGGCGAAGTAGAGGTGAAGAATATGCCTGCCCTCTTTCAGACCAGGGAAAAAAGTGTAGAGAGAAACCAGGACATCAGGTATGAAACCTGACATAAGATGTGCCCACTCCAGGAGAATGATTAGCCACCTGGAATCCATTCCCCTTTGCTCAGTATTTTAATCCTTTCTGGAGAGACAGTTTAGTAGAAGGAATATCCTAGGGGCTGAAACAGACACAGATACAAATATTAGTTTTGTGTAAAATGGAGACATTGCATATCAATAAGCAAAACCAATTTTAGAATTTGTGATTTTCATATGCCGATGAAATGGTGAACTTCTCTACCTCATACCAAATAGAAATATAAGCCATAAATAATGACCTAAGCATAAAAATTTACATTACACTGTTAGAAAATACTAAATATCTATGACATTGCAACTAGACAATATTTCTTAAACAAAATATAGAAATAACATATCATAAAGTAGATTTCAAAAAAATTGATGCATGTAAACTTTCTGAACTGTCTACATCTGTTATAAAATAGAAGAGACAAGTTAAAATTGGCATCACTTTTATAGAACTCATAGTAAGTAACAAGAGACAAATACACAGGATACATATATTTTTAAAGTTCTAAAGTTTCTAAATTTAAGAAGAAGGATTTCAATTTTGTTAATTAAAAGTTACTAAATAATTATAGCAAATGTTTTAATCCAAAAACAAAACAAACCATAAACAGTAAGCTTTTCACCAGACATACTACTCTGAGCCACCAGCCAAATCTCTTTCAATACAACATTCCTGTGAGGAGGCCATCTTGGTGGCCCTGGATGGGAACAAGGAGATAAAGAGGGCAAATTCAGAAGAAGGTAGAGAGAGAAATGAAAGCCTGAGGCACTGGGCAATTTCTCAGGACTTACTAAGCTCTGAGATTTAGCCCCAAGCCAATCCAGTCTGCCTCCTTCCCCATCAGGTGCTCCTATTTTCTTCTTTCTCTTTTCCCTGTCCCTAGCACCTCTCGAAAGCCATATCTATTGAAATTCCCAGGCATACTTTTGATACTCACTAGCCCAGCTAGGGGTGTACTCAGATTTTGTGGAAAAGAAAGCTTATGTAATTAGGGGTGGGCTAGGGAGAGCTATTTAATAAACTGAAAAACAGTAAGTATGCAAGTTACAAGAACACAGGACTAGGGGCCTTCTTAGAAGCTCTGAGGGCTTATTAACTTTATTAGACTGATTAATTTAATAGTGAACTTTCCTCCTACTGAGTTCTCTAAATGTTAAACTATGTGAATGTTTATTTCCCATCCATGGTCAGAGCCCTATTCTTTTTAACAACTAGGTGTGAGTTCACAGTGGCATGTGGGAAGGCTTGGATGACACCCCTGGAGTAGGGATTACAGAAAGCTCCAAGCTATGGGAATCCCAGAAACCCTCTAGCATTGGGAGGATCGAAGAAATGATGGAGATGAGGAAGTCAACTGTTTTAAGATTCCTCAGAACTTTGTTTCAATTGGAAACTGCCATCAGGCTGAGCCAGATGGACCCCTGCTTAGCAAAACCTTATTCCCAGGGGGCTTCTCCCACTTCATACTGCCTCCAGCCTCATGGTGCTATGACATTCTCTGCCCACAAGGTGGAATCAGAAGGTCATAAACACCGGGTTTCTTTTGTGGAAAAGTGCTCACCAACACTGAAAAAGTCCTTTCTTTTCTCCTTTAGCTATTGAAGACAATGCTGAAGCCTTCTCGGGGCCCTGTGCTGAGAAAACATGGTTGCACCATGCATCAGAGTGGTCGACACATAAACTGAGGCAAGAGAAACTGGAGAACAGAGCTTAAAGAGCTGTGCTTAGGAAAAAGACATGTCACAGGCACACAGCCCGCACTGCTGGCCAGGTTTATACCTGAAGACCCAGGGTGGTGAGGCTGTCAACATAGATGCCCATTCTGAGCAATGTCTCTTTACCTCCTGGGACTGCTGTATGCGAAAGATGAGATTCAGCTTCTCTTTGATGGTACATCTGTTGGTGTTGTCAGGCTCCCCACCCACCCTAAGGCTTTCTGCTCATTTATTAGGAACTCCCACCTGCTTACCTAATACCTGCAATGCCTGCCAGGCCCCTCCTCTAAGCCTCTCCTGACTGGTGGCAGTAAGAGGGCCAGAGGGAGTGAAGTGCTGCACTTCATGGAATCTATGGAAGCCACTAAATTCAACCTTCAGAAACCAGAAGAGAGAAGGTGTCACCTAAAAAACAAGGTAACAGCATTTTCACCATTAAGGGCAAAAAGAAGATTCCAGGGTACTAGTCCTACTTCTCTTCAATTTATGTGAAGGCATGTGGCAGAGCTCCATAGAGCAGAAGGTAATCCATGGTGTGCAAGTCAATGTTAACCCTATATAACAACACAACCCTGAAGTAAGTGTTGGACTTCAGGCTGCAACAATAGCATAGAGAAAAGTAAATCATAACTGAATATTAGAACAACCTTGCATGTTCTATCATTTAATCTTCATAGGGAATAAATCTCTTCTCCTAGTGTATAAAGTGGGAAAAAATGTGCTCACAGTAGTTAATTAAAATTTACACCAAATACTAAACACTCATCCCAACCAATGCCTTAATCTTTGAAATTTCTGGGGCTTCAGGGTTTATTTATTTAATTTGTTTAGGTACTGATGGATGTAAATTTTATTTATTTTTAGGTGGTGCTGAGGATTGAACCCAGTGCCTCATATATGCTATGCAAGCACTCTACCACTGTGCCTCAACCCCAGCCATGTTTGTTTGTTGTTAAAGCTCCCCAAATGATTCTGATGCTAACAAGAGTTGAGAACACCACTTCACACAAAATGTAGTGATTTTTAAAAAAATGTGTGTTTTAGTTGTAGTTGGACACAGTACCTTTATTTTTTATTTATTTGTATGAAGTGCTGAGAATCAAACCCAGGGCCTCACATGTGCTAGGCAACTGCTTTACCACTGAACCACAACCTCAGCCCCCAAATGTAGTGATTTTTGAGTCTCCTTACACTCACATGTTTCCCACTGGCAGAGGTGTCGAAAGTACCCAGAGATAGAAATGCAAGGGAGCCCCAGCTGCTGGTCTCAAACAAATCTATCCAAGTAGAGGAAAATAGGTATGGTATGGCAGGAGTTCCTTAGGGGGAAAGGGTGTCTCCTTGTACAGTATTTTTATTCTGCATCTACTAAAGGAAGAATCTGGAAGTCTCCAGTTTCCAAGACCTTCACACAGCTGTTTCTGTCCAGTATAGCCTCTCCCAGACACTGGCCCCAATCAGACTAATGTCACTTAGATCAGGTTTTATGCCCACCAGTCAGTAAAGGTACTAGAAGGCAGAACTCCTGCCTCTGGCCTCTGGATCCCTGTGTTATTGCATTTAATATATACAGAAAAAGTAAGAATGTCTGTATTTAAACAATTTTTTTTTTGTTCATGGAAAGGCTTATATTAAAGAAAAACTGTTAAATATCAAAATGAAATTTTGAAAAGCATTTTTTTTTACCTGTAGTTTTTCTCAAGTAAAAATTATGTGAAACTAAACTGATAAAAACAACCCAAAGCAGAAAGATTTTAAATACATTTAATGAAGAAAATGTATATTTCATGGAGGAATTCTAAGTCTATTATTTTGGGGTTTTGAACAATAAAAGGAAATGTGATAGAATAAAAGGCATGAAGTACAATGCTAAGGCACAATTGTGTTCCTTCTTTTTTCAGGGAACAGAAACTGATTACAATCAGTTTAAGTATGAGGGATAAAGATAACTCATAATCTGATAAAAAAGCAAAAGCATATTTAAGGCTACACATCAGAGAGTGTCTCTCAAAAACACATAGCAACTGGCCCATAGAGAGAGACTTTCAGAAATTAGAAAAGCCTGGAGCAGGAAGCCATTAGCACCAGTGTAACCCTCTACAGACCCAAAAAGCCCCTGGAAAATATTAGAATACTATGTCATTCCAAGTGTTTGTGGGGAATGTGTGTATGCAGTATTGCACAACAATACATGTTGGAAGGTAAATGCAACGTTCATCCTACGAAAAAATCTGACAATGCTCAGTAAATTTCAGATTATGTTTTTTTGAATGAAAAAAATTATATTTATGGGTACATATGCTAGAGAAATTCTTCCACAGGTTCATAGGGACAATTATTTGTGTTGATGGGGGACAGCAGCCATATGACAATGCTGCAGTACAGCAATATACTGCAGGACAATGGAGAGGTAAGGTGTGCCAAAGCACATCAGAGACTACTATGTCAGAGTTTGAAACAGCAGATTAAATGTACATAAAAAGAACTTAGTAACTTGCAGATGGGGTCTTTGAGTGCAGATTAGTGGTAGAAGTGCTTGCCTGGCATGCATGAAGCCCTGGAGTCAATTCCCAATTCTACTCAAACAAACAAACAATCAAACAACAAAAAAGAGAATGTTAAAATTTTTTCTAAATAAAATTATTTATGTCCCCTGAAACTTTTTTACATCAATTAAAAATATAATCACCTGAAGAATGAATCACTCTTTTTCCTTTTTCTGTAACTTGTCCAAGGTGATCTGTGAAAATGGTTCACTATTTTCTTGATATACAAATTTTCAAAAAATCTTGCAAATCAAGAGGTTCAAATCTTCATGTTCATTTTAAAACACAACGAAACTGCAAAGGCTATCAAGAAAATGCCTATCCAAAGGGCCAATAATATCAGAGAAAATGTCACTTTAAAGAAGCAATGTGGTTGGTCATAGTGGTTCATGCCTGTAATCCCAACAGCTCCAGAGACTGAAACAGGAGGATCCCAAATTCAAGGGCACAATCAGCAAATTTTTGAGGTCTTAGGCAGCTTAGTGAGACCCTGTCTGAAAATAAAAATTTAAAAAGACCTAGGGATGGACTCAGTAGTAAGTATTCTTGGATTCAGTCACCAATATCCAAAATAATAATAATAATAATAATAATAATAATAATAATAACCAATAACAAAAACAAAACAATGTGTGCCATTCCACTGTTAAAATTGTAGAGTTAGTAGGTGTGTCTAGTCTAAACAGTGGGGCTGACAAAGGTCCATATACCTAAAGAAGTGCTATATTTTGGCAGACATACATAAATGTGGAGAAAGTAATAGTGATATTGAGAGTTTAGATGTGCATTTTCTGGTCATTTAATATATCCAGATGAACAAGGAACCAAGATACACTGCCACACTTACAGATCTCATTGCCAAATTAACTGATACATGAACTCCCCCTGCAACATTGAGATGAGACTTACTGAAAAAGAATTTTTTTCCTGAAGCTAGAAGAAAATGCACACATGCATGCATACACACACACACACACACACACACACACACACACACACACGTCTCTAAATTTCTGAGACTGTTCTTGGACTTTAAATCTTCCTGTTGTAGGCTCCTGCTTCCTGTTTTGTGCTCCATCACACCTGGCTAAATACACATTCAAATAAAGTAAAAATGGGAGAAATTGCAATGAAAAAAAGGGAGAATCACATCGGTTATACATGGTTCTGCAATCTGCATTTGGGGTAAAAATTTGGAGTTCATAACCCACTTGAATCTAATGTACAAAATATAATATGTCAAGAGCTGTGTAATGTTGTGAACAACCATTAAAAAAAAGGAAAGACTTGAAATTCTTCATGGAAAAAAAAAAGAAAAAAAGGGAGAGTAGGCAGAGGAAACAACTCAGGATAGAATATGCATACTTACATTAAAAAGTTTGGAGATCCTGAAAAAAACACTGTGGACAATGTAACATTTACTCCATTCATTAGCCCTTTAGACAGAAAAATCATAGCAAACTTAGATACTCTTTAATGCAGGAAACCTAGACAAAGATTATAAAAATTACAATTCTAAATAGCCATAGGATATTTTTTTTCCTCAACAACCTGCTTCCTTACTCATATCTCCACTTAGCTATGTATGCTTTAAAACTTAGTTTCTCCATCCAGATCTAGGATGAATTAACTTATGGTCTTAAGACTATGATCCAGCCCCACTGATTATAATCTGTAAAACCAGCCAATCCTAGCACATAAAGGGAGAATTAGCTGGGTACAGTGACCCATTCAGGCAATCCCCAAAAATGAAGAGGCTGAGAGAAGAAAAACACATATTTGAGGCCATCCTGGCAATTTAGCCAAATCTTGTCTCAAAACAGAAAAGAAAAAGGGCTAAGAGGAAGCTCAGTGGTAAAGCCTAAGATTAAATCTCTAGCAGCACTGGGGGAAAAAAAGAAAGAATAAGAAAATGGGTGCAAAATTAGACACAGTAATTACACCATGTGTATGTTTGTGGGTATACCAAGTATTCAAATCAGGGGCACTTGAGAACTGATCCACATCTTCACATGACCATCCCAGCCCACCATGCCTCCACTTTTTATTTTTTTGTATTTTATCTAGAGACAGGTTCTCATTGATTTGCTTAGCACCTCAACCTTTTTGAGGCTGGCCTTGAACTCAACATTCTCCTCCCTCTGACTCCCAAGACTCTGGGATTACAGAAGTGCACCACCATGCCCAGCTAATTTGTCTATGTTTATCTGAAATAGGGAGATAACTTTTACAATGAATTGAAACTGCCAAGAACTGGAGCCTGGCTTCCATCTCACACCCACATTTTCATGAATTCAATCAAAACCAAGAAATTTCAACAATTTCTTCAGGAGATCCTTACGTGGAAATTGTGTTTCCTTGGACAGTATTTTTATTCTTTAGATTGGCCCATTTGCAACTTAATCCTGTTAGGTTCTTTAATCAATTTGTAAAGCTAATGAAGTTTCCTCCCACATAATTGGGTATGGCTTCTGAGGTAAACTATAGGACAACACTGTAAAAAGGTACAGTCCATAACAGACTGAATGATTTGCTCCTTTTCCTAGGCCAGGTACACACCTTGTCCTGGTAGGGAAGCTGAAGCTATGGCAGTCTTTCTGGTCAACTGGGGGTCTCTGACTCTCAGGAGGGCATGTCCAGTGATTCACATGCCACCAAGTCTGAACTTAGTCTAGACATGGGCCTGGGCCCTGGATAATTTTCCTGCACTGAGCCACCACTCCTGCCAGTGTCTCTAGAGCTGTGGAGATGTGAACTTTCACAGAAGCCAACTGCCTCACTAGGCTTACACAGCAGGGAGCTGTCTTAGGAGAACTGTTAGATCTAGTGTACTAACAGAATATGTTGTTACACAGAAGCAGGAAGTTGAGAGGGGCCAGAACCATGTTCAAGACCCAAGCATCCAGCAGCCAATGGCTGAAACCACACCATAACTCCAATGAAAGGATGACCTTAGCCTAAGCAACTGAATTTTAAAACTTCATTTTAAAATAAACCTGTAGTCCCCACCAGACACAAGTCTACAGAGCCCTCCAATATTGTCATCAGGCATAATCTTATAAAATAAGTCACTTTTCATAACCTTGATAAGAGTAAAGATGAAATCATTTGCCTCAGCCTTGATAAGATCAGAGGTATGATATTAAGGCAGAAATCACCTAACCTTATGTCCTGACTCTGAGATGTAAAATGACACTAAAACCTGGTAGCAGCTGATAGGAATCAAAGGGAGTACAAAGTCTCCAAAGTTTAATATAATGATGGGGCCAATGAACAAGACATTTGGACCAACTAATACTGATATACTGAAGCCTCATAGCCTGATGAGCACCTGGACTGACATCCCAACTCTTCTCATCTTTTGCCTGATTTTCTGCATTGTCCTCACTGCTCTCAAACTCTGCAGCAGCCTCTAAACCCTGGTAAGGATGGTGACCTCTCCTTAGGACTTTATTTCCTCAGCCAGTCATCGACTCCACCCCAGGAGAAGCCTCTATTAATTCCTGACCTGATTGCTGAGGTCTGAGTTAAGTGTGACTCTGCTGGATTTAAGACCTAAGACTGAAGACTTTAAATCTAGCACAACTAGAGGATAAGTCATGGTTAAGAATATTTGCAGTGCTTTAGAGTTAACTTAGAATGTGTTTGCTTTGAATTAGTTGTGTTTATTGCTTTTATCAGTCTGAATTATTGTTTGTAGTGCCCATAATTGTCATTCTTTGATTAAGAACCTATAGGGCTGGGTTATGGCTCAGTTGTCGTGTGCTCATCTAGTACATGTGAGGCCCTGGGTTCGATCCCAAACCACACATATAAATAAATAAAATTAAATTATTTTGTCTACCTACAACTAAAAAAAAAAATCAAGAAAAAAAACTCACGAAGTGAAAGTTATTGAGTGATTTTGAGTGAATAAAGCATTGAACAGAGCGTAGACCATGGACATTCTTTATCTTTCCCCTTGACTTCAGATGTCCTACCTTTGTCCACCACAACATCCAGTCACCTTAAAAAGGGACAAGCACTACTCTCAGTGGGACCCAATGGACCCTGAACCTTCAGGAAGGTGCCAGTGCCTGGGCAATTAGACAGACACATAATTAGGCTGTCTCCTGGAGCCCAGGTCATCCCCAGAAGCTGCTGAAAACTGAGGCTTATATTGCAGAGTAACCCAGAAAGGAAAGGCTTGAGGATGCCTTGCAATACAATGATGCCTTTCAGCCAGTGCCCTGGAAGAAGCCTGAAAGACTCCAGTAGGGACCCTCATACTGTTCCTGTGGACTCATGCACTGGGACTGTGCCCTGCATACCTAGGAGCCTTGAAATCTTGGCTGTGATGATCATTTCTTATTTTGTTATTTCACTCCCGAATGATTTATAAGTTTTTCAATATGAAAAACACTTCATGTGGGCCAGGGATGTGGCTCAGGGGTAGAGCACTCACCTAGCACATAAAAAGATCAGGGTTCAATTCTTAGCACCATGTAAAAAAATGAATACATAAAAGGAAGGTATTGTGTCCAACTAAAATATATATATGTTTTCTTTTACACACACATATATATATATATATATATAATTGTGTGTGTGTCTGTGTGTCTCTGTGTGTGTGTGTGTAAAAAGAAAACCTTTTCATATAATTAACTTGTTAAGGAACTCTTATTTTAGATTGACTTAAAATTCTCATACTTTCTAATCAGATTGAATTTTTTATGATGTTTAAATCTATTTTTTTGCTCACTGCTTGTGAAATTGATTCTGAGAAGTGAGTCAGGGTGGGAAGTTCTATAGGTCAGTCTGGAGCAAAAAAGATACAGTTATCCAAGTCAGAGTTATGAGATGAACCCAATAGCCTCTTTGCAGATATGAGGGTAGTGTGGTCACTTGCTGGTGTTTTTCAAAACTGAATGTGACATTCTTGAAGTTGGGAAAGAACCAGTATCAATAAATGTCCTTAAGTGTCTCCAGTTACATTAATAATGGAAGGAAACCAAAATGAAATCTTTAGTCTTGGGCCTTCCTAGTTGACAAGCAGAGGATCCAAGACATCAGCTCTAAGTGAGACATGTCTATGCAGTTTCAGAATCCTGCCCTCATGGGCTGTGTTCAGGGTAAGAGACTTCATAGATTATACTTCAAGATCCACCAAAACTCCAGGCTTGTGGGTGGAGTCACATGCCTAAGGTCTGTTTGTTCAGGTGTCTTTAGCAAACTATCATCAGGAGGGTACTATGATACACATCATGTGGGTAGTGTGTTAACTGAATACGTAGTTGGGTGTACTAATAGTCCAAGCTACACAGGAGGCTCAGATAGGAGCACTGTTTGAGGTCTGGACTTTGGAGCCACCTAGGCAACAAAAATTTTAAAAAGATAAATTAGTAAACATTGGGCTGAGCTTCAAGAGATGTAAATGCCTTTATTACCATGGACATGGACTTTTAAACTTTCCTGTTTCCTGAAATCCAGTAGGTTTTAGATTGAAGGGATATGGATTTAGATGGGCTTAGTGGCTAGGTCTTCCTGAACTGTGGGATCAGACCTGTTTGCCTTTTTTTTTTTCATCAATTTCATTGAATGTTAACTATCCATGGCAGGAAATGGGCATAGAGAGTCAAAGAGGATTGGAGTGTTTTTGTGGTTCAGGTATAGGAGAACATTTCTATGTGATCACACTTAACTCTAAAGACCTTATGTCTAAATCAGCTTTTCTTCTTCTCCCTCTCCTCATTGATTTTCTTGAATCTTGGAGACAACTAGAGGATAAGTCTCCACAATAAAGAAAGGCAAAAAGGCTAGGTGCAGAGGCCCATGTCTGTACTCCCAAGGACTTAGAGTGTGAGGGAGGAGGGAAACAAGTTTGAGGACAGCCACAGTAAATTAGTAATTCCCTTTCTCAAAACAAAACAAAAAAATGGAGATGTGGCTTAGTGGTAGAGGCCTTGTTGACCATGTGTGAAGCCTTTTGTTCAATCACCAGCACCACCGAGGGAAAGAACCCACAACAAGTCATCACCACATATGCCACAGCTCAAAGACTCCAGACCTTGAGAAATTGTATATTTTACAAAAGTAGTTGTACAAAAAGACATCTTTTCAATTTTTGAGGAAGTTTAGTTGTTTTTGTGTATATACAAAATGCCTACCAAAATAACTAACTCCAAAAGTCTTTATACAATTTATGCTTTCAGTATTGAAATGATGGGAAAAAATACATAGCACAGCACATGGTAAAAAGCAATGCTGGCAACATAAAATAATAGAGAAATTTTTTAAAAAAGAAAGAAAAGTAAAACTGATATTTAAAAGTGATTTTTTTTCTTGGTACTTTTGGTTGAACCTGGGGCTTTTGAGCACTGAGCTACATTCCTTGCTGTTTTTATATTTTAAGAGAGAGTCTCACTAAATTGCTTGTGGCTTCATTAAATTACTGAGGCTAACCTGGAACTTGTGATCCTCTTGCTTCAGCTTCCTGAGTAGCTGGGACTATAGACATTTTAGGGATTAATTCTGAGCAAATGCACAGAGGTAGTACACAAAGCTGTCTGACTTTCACAATGACTAATTGTATTTTGAAATCTTACATTGAGATAAATTGTGCCTTTTTATTTTTTTCAGTACTGAAGATTAAATTCAGGGGCACTTGGTCACTGAGTTACATCTCCAGCTTTATTTTGTATTTTATTTAGAGACAGATTCTCACTGAGTTGCTTAGTGCCTCACTATCACTGCATGAAGTTTGAATTCACAATCTTATTGTCTTAGCTTTCGGAGCTGCTGAGATTACAGGCATGTGCAAATGTGCCTGAGCAATTTTGCCTTTTTTTTTTTTAACTTTAGGACATGACTCTCCTCAGAGATTATATTTACATTCATTTTCTACATGGTATTGTTTTTCTGAAATACAGTCAAGAGTTTCATGATCTTGAATTGAAACTGATTCATGAAGAAATCTCTGTGGGACATGTTTAAGACAAAGAAGCCACACTGCGGTTTTTACTGTCACAATGATCCAAGGAGGGGTAGTTTTTATCATTGGAAATATAAAAATGTACACAAATTTTTAGACTCCTTTACAAAGTTGCATCTTAATGACAGAATCAGGCTGATGCTTTGGAGGGGTTCATAATTTAGCCCTCCCTAAAGATAGATTCCCATCTTCTGCTAACAGAAATTAGTAGGATACCACACAGGGCTCACCCACCCACTAGGCAAAGCACCTAGGGCCTTATAATACACTAGGGGCCTAAACAATTATTTTAATTTCTTTAAAACAGAAAGAGAAAATGAATTTCATGCCTAATATAACATCTGATACATAATATTAACATATTGTCTTTAAAATATTGTGAAAGAATATGATTTTTAATTTAATGTATTAGTTGGGTTTTTGGTGCAAGAATGAATCTGTGAAGCCACAAGTGTGCCTGGGGCCAAGAGTCATGGTAGGTCCCTTTAAGGGGCAGAGAGTCAAAGATTCTGTTGCAATTTCCTAGCCTTAGGAATGTTCAGCCTTTGACAAGCAGCACAGGGAGAGGCCAGGAGCTTTGGTCTGAGCTAGGAAATGCACCAGGAAGAGAAGGAGGTATCTCTCAACTTGACCTCCAATTAACTGTACTATATGACACTTTTACTTGTCTTAAATTATCTTTATATTTAAAAGTTTGTCTTTTAATAATCTTCGGTTCTTTTGCATCCATTTCATAATTTAATAAATTTCTTTTTTGAATTATTATTGATATCATTGGCATCCATTTTACAAACTGAAATCTCACTATATTTTTGTAGCTTTGTGACTCTACAAATACCTTGCTAAAAAAGTCATTACTTGGCTGGGGATGTGGCTCAAGTGGTAGAGGACTCACCTGGCATGGGTGGGGAACTGGGTTAAATCTTCAGCACCATATAAAAATAAAATAAAGATGTTGTGTCCACCAAAAACTAAAAAATAAATGTTAAAAAATTCTCTCTCTCTCTCTCTCTCTCTCTCTCTCTCTCAAAAAAAAAAAGTCATTTTAAATTTCATTAAACTAGAATAATTTCCAGGAAGATAGAAAAGGAATAAAAGTGGAAATATGAGATTAATATAGAATCATTTTAACAAATATATTTCTGATTAAAGGTCCTACAAATCTACAAAATTGTGTAGCATCATTATCTCTGTTTACGGATTTAAAATCTACTTGACTCCACGTCAACAGGGAGCCATCTTTTCATTACTATAAATATTTATGTATATATAAAAATACTGAATGCTTTCTAACTCTTGGAATTATAGGGCATTTAATATGTCCTAGAATATCTATGCAATCTATTCCCTTTGGAATTCTAAGGGTTGCCTTGTTTCTAACTATGTGGTTAATTTTTTTCTTTTACTATGAAAAAACAGTATTTTTCCTTAATTGAGTTTTTTGTTTATGTGAATGAATCTGGAATACATTCCTAAACGTGGAATTTCTATATCAAAATAGTATATTTAAAACTATTAGTACACAAGGCTATGTTGCATGTTGAAGAGTGCTACAAAATTTATTCAAACAGCAGTATTGAGGAAGGTCTTTTCTTCAACATTTGTAAAAAAAAATTTCTTAATTATACAAGGACAAAATATCTTTATTTTGTTTGTTTTTATGTGATGCTGAGGATCAAATCCCATGCTTCACATGTGCAAGGCAAGCCCTCTGACACTGAGCCACAACCCCAGCCCTTCGCCAACATTTTAACAGCATGAGCTATATTAAAAAGTTCTTCTTTTTATTTAGCAGGAAGCAAATCCAGAGTCTCATGAATACTAGGCAAGTTCCTTACCACATACCTACATCATTGGACCATGTAATGAAAGTTTTTAACATTTTCTTATATGCCATTTGAATGTGTATTTTTTTAAATTTGTTTGTGTCTAACATTAGTGAGGCAATGATTGTCTTTTCTTCTACAGAAGCATTTAATATTGTGTATTTATCTGTGGGAATTTGAAAAGAGTCCCATAATTTTAATCACTTTTCTAATTGATTTTGGGTGAATGACATTGATAATATCTAACTATCAATAATTAGTACTTTCAAAGGCTTAAAGCATCTCATTGTATGTACTTTGTTTTCTCTTTGCCTCATTCACATAAATAGTTTTGTCTCTACTCTCATCGCAATCTGTTCTCCTGCTGAATCTTCAATTATGATTTCAAATCTTTGACCTCCTAACATTTCTTTATGGCTTCACTTAGCACCATAACTGTCAGGAACTCTGGATACCCAGTGTAATCTGAACTCTCTTTTCCAGATTCCAGGTTCACACTGCCCCCAAACATCATTGCTTTTCTATTCTGGGAAAAACACTCATGTAGTTTTAAGCAAGAACATATCAACAGTCAGAATTAGGTAAAATTTGGTGTGTGTGTGGGGGGGAGGACATCACTGAGTGCAGCTTTAGATTGCAAGAAGAAAAATTTAAGAAAAAGAAACTACCTAGAGGTCCAGGAGAAAGTAAGTGTCTGGAGCTGCATTGGCAATAGAAGTCACAGTGGTCATCCTGGAGCTTGGAATATATCAATGATGTGTGCAGTATGAGAGAGAGAGAGAGAGAGAGAGAGAGAGAGAGAGAGAGAGAGAGAGAGAGAGAGAGAGAGGCAGAAAAATGAAATAGGGATACAGAAAGGAAAGAGAAGGAGGCAGAAAGGAAGCCCTTTGGTCTGAAACAAGATTGCCAAGCTAAGAGTGCATTTAAAAAAATGAGGGAAAATTTTACCCCAAGAGACCAATACCAAGAACAAATACAAATATAAGTGTCAATCCAAGGGATCGACCTTTTATACTTGGACTGAAAAACCTAGGGAAATACAATCTCATATGTTGATTCAAAACCAAACTGCTTTTTTCTCTTATGTAGTATGGGGTGTAAAGTTTCTGATTCAATTTGAAGTTATCTCTCACTTTTTTTTAGTCAAACAGATGCTATAAACACACAAGTTACTTAACATATTTTCTTCCCAGAATTATATATTAGAAGACCTTAGCACATTCTAGCATAACAAAATTATTTGATATATATTCATTAAAATTACTTTATGTACTGTTTTTTTCAGTTATATCACTGAAGCATAAATTCAGCTACAGTTTGATATTTTGTATAATATCACTGAGAAACAGTTCTCTGGCTCCCTGAATAAAAAACTAATTGTAAAGATAAATTCTGCCATGTGGGTCAGAACAGAACAAGCTTGTAATCTCACTGACCTAGAAGGCTGACACAAGAGGATTACAAATTCAAGACAAGGCAGTCAGAGTGGCACACACTTGTAATCCCAGTGGCTGGGAAGTCTGAGAAAGAAGGATTCTGAGTTCTAAGCCAGCATAGGAAAGGTGAGGTGCTAAACAACTCAGTGAGACCCTGCCTCTAAATAAAATATGAAATAGTGCTATGTATGTGGCTTAGTGGTTGAGTACCCCTAAGTTCAATCCTGATATTAAAAAAAGAGAGAGAGAGATGACTCAGCAACTTAATTAGCTTTACTTGTAGATGATCCCTTCCAAATCTCTCCTCCAATCACACAATCATGTCTCAAAACAAGAACTAATAATTACTAGAGATATATCTTGTATTATTGTCAAAATCCAAAGTCCCATAATTTCAAGTTCAAATTTTAGAAATGCTAGGAAAAGTAGGGTCCAATAAGGCCTCCCTTGGGGAAGTTCCTTGGAGGCCCCCTGGCAGCATGACCCTCTGTGTGGAGTCTTCTGGAGGATCTCTGCCAATGGCTGAATATAAAGTTTAGAGGTCTAGCTGCTGGGGTCTTTTGAAAGGCCTCACAGTAAGTGGAGTCAAGTGTGTAGTGGCAGCTGTGACCCAGACTGGGAGGCTCGCCTGCTCTTCTCTGGCTTGACTTCTACTCTGGCTTCTTGAATCCTTTGAATCATAACTGCCTGGACAGATTCTGAGTCCCATGAAGAAGATGTTGTATGTGGGTTTGAAAGGATAGCAAGCAGAGGTATCAGTCAACCAACTGCAAGGTGTCAGGGCACCCCTGGAATAGCCTTGGGGGAACTAAATGACAGGATAGCACAGAAAGATCATTTCTCATCTGAGTTCTTGAGGCTCCTGTGTATCTACTTGGAGATGCTGTATATCATTACACTGGTGCTCTGGGTACCCACTCTACCCAGAAGATGCTGCCAACTCACCCTGCCAATAAGCAGATCAAGAACAATGAGGGAGGGCCCCCTTATATCCAACCTTGATCCCCTTAGATTTGGACATGTTCTCTCACCACCCAGTGGTCTGAGCCGCCCGTTTCCCCAACATCCTAAACAAAAGTACACTAAAACCATGAATTTCATATTTTTGGCACAATTTTATTGAGAAAACAAAAGAAAAATGCATAAAAGCTTTGAAGCCTCCATGGTGGAAAAGCAAATACAAGCTTTATTTGTATATGATCCCTTCCAAAACACTCCTCCAAACATGATTGCAGCAGAAATCTCAGCGCTCTTGAGTTCCAAAGGTTGCAGACTCAAGCAGCCTCAGGAAGTCTTGTGCAGAAGAACACGGATTCACTCCAAGCAGCCTTGGCTGGTCACCTGGTCACTGACTGGGGCAGGGGGAAGAGGACTCTTATAAGGGTCATAACCACCAGAGGCCTTGGACTCCAGACATCCCTCACCTGTGCACCGGGAACACAAGGAAGCCCCAGCAACTGGGGCACTTTTGAGAACTCCGAGATTCCTAGGGTGCCTGCAGATTTTTCTGGGTTACAGATGCCTGGTCAAGGAAAGGAATTTCTTTATCCTCGTTCAAGGTGCTATGTTCTCTGGGAAAGTAATCTTTCCATGACCAATGCCAGGGAAGATGCCCTTGGGGTGGTTGATGCAGGTTGCAGTGCAAGTGTTGGCTGTTGTGGGTGACAACTTGCAGCTGAATGTAGAAGGAAAGTGACTTGGACCCAGGATATATTGAGCTCAGGTTTGGAGGCCACTGGAGCCCTGGTGGCTGGTCTGCAGAATGCCAAGCTTGTGACACTCAGCAAGGAAAATGCTGCTCCATGGCTTTGTAGGTCTCACCCCAGGTACAATCAAGTATGTGGAACTTAGCAGGCAACAGATTTGGTGTTCTGAAACTCCTTTGCACTCCAGGGAGTTTCTAACCACAGACTGGGAATCTGGGTGGCATTTTCTTTAATCCTAAAATAAAATCCCATCAGAAAGCTCAATTAATGTGATTAACAATAACAAGAATTTTCTGATAGTCTCTGTAATAGGAAGACTTGCTCAAAAGAAGACACTGAAAACTAGACATTTTTTCTTCAGGCTTTAGCAGGGTTTTCAACACAATACCTAGATAACAGCAACATGGTTTATTTGTAACCCTTGTTTTTCCTGAACTCTGCTTCCATGGTAGAATACATGTGACTTGGAGTACTTCCAAAAAGCAATTTAAAAATGGAGAATGAGTTTTGGGTTTCAGATCTGGTGCTATAATCTGATTGATCTATCACCTCAGCCCTCACTTCATTAAATTAATAACTTGAGAAGGAAATCACCAATGTGATAATAAGAAAACTTAAGACTCTTGGGAGTAAATGAGAAAATAATCCCTCATGAAATGAATCAAGGGCACATACTGGAGATTTTTTTTAAAAAATATGTTAAAGATAGCTGCCAGTATCTTCAAAACACAGAACAGGATGAAGCTAGAAATAAATAATGAAATAGAGAAGTGAAAATTCAAAATTTGTGGAAAGTGAAAAAACATTGAAAATACTAATCTGATCAAGGAAAAAAACCAAAGGGATAGAAGAACATACATACATAATTAATAACAATTAAATATATATTGATGGGATGAAAACAAACACTGACCAGGAAAGTATCTTATTCAGGGTTTTGGAGAGAAACAGCATGAACAGGAGGTATGATAATAAAAAGGGGACTTATTAGATAGGTTCACTTAAACAGAAGCTGGATAGCTCTGAGTGGTCCTCTGCAAGGTGTAGACTTAGAGGAACCAGTCAGTGAACAAGTGGCAAAAGCCCCTGAAATGAGAAATAAACAGTGCTATCCTGGTCTGAAAAGAAGCCATCTGGAAACACCCTGAAAAATTCCTGGCAAAGTCCACATTGCAGAAGTAAAGATGCAAGAGTCAGATATTCTCAAGTGTTGAAGAAGCCATCAAGAAGAGAAGCACTGGCATCTGCTGATGCTTCCTTGTTCTTTCAACATTTATTTCAAGCAAGCCACTATCCTATTGGATGATGCTGCCCAACTTTAGGGAGGGTGTGCACTTCAGTTGCTATCCCTCATGCCAATGATTACTAGGAACACCCAGAAGGCTCTTAATCATTGTCATGTCTAAATCCCATCAAGTTGAATGAATGCTAACAGTAAAGAGGGCTACCAACACTGAATAAACAAGAACACCTGAACAAATCTACAACTTGATTGCAATTAAATCAGGAAGCAAACACAAGGTGAGGCTGGGGATGGAGGTGAGTGGTATAGAGCATTTGTCTAAGGCCCCACTTGGGTTAAGTGTCCACCACTTGGGAGGGGGTACGGAGGAAGAAACATTAATAAGTAAAAGTTCTGGGCCTAGCAGTTTCATCAGTGAATTCTACGAAATATTAAAAGAAGCATGGCTGTCTACTCTCAATCTTCTTTCAAAATGTTGAAGAGGAACGGGGAAAAAACTGCAGACCTCTACTCCTAATTCCATTAGTGACAGTTTGCAAGTTTGGTTATAGAGAACTGCTGGTGTGTGAATTCAAGGGATATTTCAATTGCACCAAAATTTCATATTTCAGCAAAATTTCAATAATGTACTTTGCAACTGATGTCGTTAAAGTTGTGCATGAAATAAAGTATTAAATTTGGGACTGTCCTTCACTTCTAGTTCTTCCTAGTTGTATTTGTACTGTTCAACTCTTTAAAAAAATGAATAATTTTTTTTTTTAAAAACCTAAAGCTGAAAATTGAAGGACTTCTTTGAAGGCATATGTGCATGTCGACAACTGATCTGGGTCATCATTTTCTCTGGAATATACTTTGCTTAGCATGCTTTGACTTTCCTGAAAATATTCCTTTTGAATCTGAGAAAGTAAAATATCTTCCTGTGGTGAATCAAAGGTATAAAAGTAAGACTTTCGCATTCACTATAGGAAATGGAGGGAAGGGGTCCAAAAGTTCAGAAAACTCTGGGATGAAGTTCTGTGAATGTTTGGCCCCAGAACAATGACAGAAGTGAAATGAGCTGAAGAATTATTGTAATGAACATTTAGCATACATAGATTAACAGTATTAACAGGCAAGGGAGAACACTTTGTGGACTTGTGCAAAAGGGACCTCAGCATCCATCCTTTTTCCTGCAAAAAAAAAGACACCTGCACAGGGCCCATGCTGGCATCCAGCCAACCCACCTTTCATTTCCCAATCTCCAAATCAAGCACACTAGTGAAAAATGATTGTTTCCATGGTTTTGTTATGCAAGAGACATAAAATTTCATGAAAATCCAAGAAGGCATAAACTTCTCCCTCGACTGCTAACCTGAAAATTGTTTATTTTAACATGGTATTTTTTCAGAGGATCATCCATTGCAGCATGTTCATGGAGACATCAGTGCTCTCCAGCAAAAGGCAGGCAGCCATGAGTCCAGAGACTTAAAATCTAAAGCCTCTGGATGGGAGTGGAAAGGTCAGTCAGAGGCTCCTGGCACCAACAGAGCAAGATGCTGGAAAGAGTATGGGCAATCTCGGGATCCCTTGGTCCAATGGGGCAGCCTGGGCACTGGTCTTCCTGGTTTCTTAGAGGTGTCCAACTCTCCTGGTGGGGCCGGTGGCTCCTGCTGGGTCTGAGGCCTTGGGCCAGGGCAGGCAGGCAGGCAGCTCTGGGCCTCTTCTCAAAGTTCTGTGCAATCCGGATCCATTAATGGGGCAGTCAGAGCTGAGAAACCCACAGGGTCTTAAAAGTGCTTCACGATTGAAGTCCTGGTGATCCCCAGAAAGGAAGCCCAGCCAGGGATAAAAAGGAAGAGGCCAGGGACCAGCGTCTGCTTTCTCAATGGCTGGCAGTGCCTGGGGCCCTGGAGCATATTCTCCACAATCCCAGGCCTTCCTCACACAGCAGGGAAAATGCTTCTCCATAGCTGCAGACTCTCAGAGGGAGAAAAGTCTTAAGAGACCACTTGCAAGATAATTTCTATTCTCCTGGGCTCCTCTTGATCTGAAACAGAGGGTGTGGAACTTATGGAGACAGGATCTTATGGGTACATTTCTGCTGAAGGGCAAATTCAATCATCTTGGATGTTCGTGTTGGATTTGATCTATATTGTTGATAGATAGGTTTCAAACAACTTTCTAAAATCCCAGGATCTCCATCACTGGTGGCCATGACACACACCTGACTACCCTGGTCTCCAAGGAGGGAAAGTGAGATAAGAGGGAGAAATAGAGAGGGAGAGATGGAGAGAGACTATGAGTTTGCCTTGGAGAAGGCTGAGGCTGGAGGATTGCAAGTTCAAAGCCAGCCTCAGCAACTGAGCTAGACCCAAAGCATTTGAGGAGACATTGCCTGAAAAAAAGAAGAAGAAAATGCTGAGGATGTGGCTCAGTGGTCAAACAGTTTGGGCTCAATCCCTCTGCATTAGGGTTTTTGAGAAAAACAGAATCAACAGGAAGTTTGGTTATGAAAAGGAGAGTTACTGGGTTTGCTTACTCACCAGAAGCTGGATAGTCCAAAATGGCAATCTGAGGGCTGGAGAGCTGGAAGAACAAGCAGATAAATCCCCAGAACAAGAGAAATCAGGGTTATCCCCTAGGAGTAGGCCAAAGGCTTCTGGAGAATCACTTGCAAAGCCTGCTTTGGAAGAGAGAAGAAGCAAGAGTCCTACATTCAATCACAGCAGCAATCAGGAACTGTTCAAGAAGAATTTACTTGCATCTGCTGCTGCTTTGCTTGTTCTTCCAACTATTATTCTATGAAAGCCATCATGTTATTTGATGGTGCTGCCCATGCTTAGAGAGGGTCTTTATTTCCATTAGCTATCCCACATGCCAATCATGTAGAGAAACACCCTCAATGACACAGCCATGAGCCTCTTGATCCTCTGCATCTCTTAATCTCATCAAGTTGGCCATTGGAAAGGACCATACACCCTGGTACAGTAAATAAATAAATAAATAAATAAATAAATAAATAAGAAGATGGCGGCGAAGGGAGTGCATCACCCCAGTGCGCCGCGTCACTGAGCCAGTGAAAGACGATATGAAACGGCTGAAGGATATCTTGTTGGGAATTTCCAGTGAAATTGAGGCACTACAGAATCTAGTGGACAGATTTCCATCATGCGAGGTTCGGCTGTGGGAGCTCCATTTCTCTGCACGGAGGGTCGCATAGCCTGATCGCTCCGCAGCTGGTGTCTGTGGTGCGCGCTGGGGATCGGCAGGGTGCCAGAGCGGGAGAACAGCGAGGAGCGGGAGAACAGCGATACAGATTTGGGGGGCTCCCTCCAGTGATACATCAGCAGTGCTTAGTGCTGAGTTCTGGCTTTGAGACAGAGGAGAGAAGCGGTGGTTCCAGTCACCGGTCTGACCACAGAGGAGGACAGCAGCCGCCATCTTGGAGAGATGATGTAATCATCCCATTGTTCTACTGATCTCAGCTCATTCAGCTACGGAACAGGTGATTTCAGGCTGGTATTTGCCTGCGTCTAGCAGACAATTTCTTGCTCAGGATTGGGACTGGAGATCTTGTGGAGAATACTCTTAGAGGCTCGTGCCTGGCAAGGCGTGCGCCAGGCACTGAGCAGCGGGACTTTGGTTCCCGGGACTTCGGTTCCCGGGGCTAACCGGGCCCAGGTCTGAGGAATCTGCGGAGACTGCCTGTGAAGGCCAGCTCTAAGTGGAGCACGCGCTGAGCTTGGGGCGACTGGGTTCTGACTCCCGGAACAGTTTTGGCCTGGGGCTGGGGAACCCGTGGGGGTCGCTCGCTGGAGCCAGCTCCCAGCGGAGAGTGTATTGGGATTGGAAAGGCGGGGTTCTTGCTACCTAAGCTGCTTTGGCCCAAGGCTAGGGAACCGGCGGTGACTGCTTCTCAGCCAGGGTCCTGCTGGATGCTGTGGGGGCAGATTGGAGCTTCCACCTGCGCCCAGAGCAGGCCAAGTGACCCGCCGGCGTGGTATCATGAAACCCCAAATGCAGCTGGGGCTGAAGAGAGAAGCCGCCCACGCCTAGAATAGGACCAGCGACCCACTGGCAAGACAGGCCAGGTAGCTTGCCAACCTGGTGGACACGTAACACTGAGGCAGTCGCGTCACACTGGTTGGAGTGGGGGTGGAGCAGGGTCGCTGCCCGGGTCCGGAGGGGGCTCAGTGACCCGTTGGAGAGGTAGTCAGGTACCCCTAATGGGAGTGGGGGCTGTGCAGAACTGCGACCCACCGGCCTAGAGGTCTGCCAGCGTGGTAGACACTTCACACCAATTGGAGTGGGGACACAGCAGAGCCGCCACCCACATCCAGATCAGGACCAACAACCCCAGGGCGTGGTAGTTACGTTACAACAATTGGAGTGGGGTCAGAGCAGAACAGCCACCAGTGCCTCCAGTGGGGGCAGACCTGCGACCAATTAGCGTGGTAGACAGACCACCCTAATTAGAGGAGGAGCACAGCCACTACCCGCCCTGCAAGGAAGACTTCCCAACTATACAAGAGCAATATAAATAAATAGAGGGTAAATCTCAAAAACACAACAGTTGCACCAAGCAGAAAGAAACGCGAGCAGTATGAAAAGACAAGGGAAGAAAGGACCACAAGCAATGCAGGTCAACTCAACTTTAGAAGAGGTAATAGCTGCAACAGACAGAATGTCAGATAAAGAGTACAGGATATATATGCTTCAGATGATCTGGAGTCTCAAGGAAGACATGAGACACCAAAATCAGACAATGAAAGATCACATTGACAAACAAATCCAGGAAGTAAAAGATCAATTTCACAGGGAGATAAAGGAAATAAAAAACAAACAAATTGAAATCCTAGAAATGCAGGAATCATTAAACCAACTTAAAAACTCAATTGAGAATACTACCAGCAGATTAGATCACTTAGAAGAGAGAACATCAGAAAATGAAGACAAAGTATGTCAACTGGAAAAGAACATAGACAGCTCAGCAAGCCTACTAAGAAACCATGAGCAGATAATCCAAGAATTATGGGACAATATCAAAAGACCAAATTTAAGAGTCATTGGGATACAGGAAGGCACAGAGCTCCAAACAAAACGAATAAACAGACTATTCAGTGAGATTATACAAGAAAACTTCCCAGACTTGAAGAATGAGACAGAATCACAAATCCTAGAAGCCTACAGGACGCCGAATGTGCAAAATCATAAGAGATCCACACCTAGACACATTATAATGAAGAAGTCCAACATACAGAATAAGGAGAGAATTTTAAAAGCTGCAAGAGAAAGAAAGCAGATTACATTTAGGGACAAACCAATCAGGATAACAGCTGATCTCTCAACACAGACTCTGAAAGCTTGAAGATCCGGGAATAACATATTTCAAACACTGAAAGAAAATGGGTTCCAACCAAGAATCGTGTATCCGGCGAAATTAAGCTTCAGGATAGAAGAAGAAATTAAAACCTTCCATGATAAACAAAAGTTAAAAGAATTCACAGCTAGAAAACGATCTCTTCTAAAAATCCTTGGCAAAACATTACAGGAAGAGGAAATGGAAAATAACATTGAAAACCAACAATGGGAGATAGGACAGTAAAGGAGGGAAAGTAGTCAAAGAGGATAACAAATCAGGTTTAGTAACATCAATAAACAAATATGGCTAGAAGAACAAATCATATCTCAATAATAACCCTAAATGTTAATGGCTTAAATTCACCAATTAAGAGACACAGGCTAGTAGAATGGATCACAAAAGAAGACCCAACAATATGCTGCCTACAGGAGACGCATCTGATAGAAAAAGATATTCATAGACTGAAGGTGAAAGGTTGGGAAAAATCATACCACTCATATGGAATGCAGAAACAAGCAGGAGTGTCCATACTCATATCTAATAAAATAGATTTCAAGCCAAAGTTAATCAAAAGGGATAAAGAAGGACACTTCATACTGCTCAAGGGAACCATACACCAACAAGACATAACAATCATAAATATATATGCCCCAAATAATGGTGCAGCTGTGTTCATCAAGCAAACTCTTCTCAAGTTCAAGAGTCTAATAGACCACCATACAATAATCATGGCAGACTTCAACACACCTCTCTCACCACTGGACAGATCTTCCAAACAAAAGTTAAATAAGGAAACTATAGAACTCAATAACACAATTAACAACCTAGACTTAATTGACATATATAGACTATACCACCTAAAATCTAGTAGTTACACTTTTTTCTCAGCAGCACATGGAACCTTCTCAAAAATAGACCATATATTTAGTCACAGGGCAACTCTTAGACAATATAAAGGGGTAGAGATAATACCATGCATCTTATCTGATCATAATGGAATAAAACTGAAAATCAATGATAAAAGAAGAAAGGAAAAATCAAGCATCACTTGGAGAATGAACAATAGGTTGCTGAATGATCAATGGGTTTTAGAAGACATCAAGGAGAAAATTGAAAAATTCCTAGAGTTAAATGAAAACACAGACACAACATATCGGAATCTATGGGACACATTGAAAGCAGTTCTAAGAGGAAAATTCATTGCTTGGAGTTCATTCCTCAAAAAAAGAAAAAAACAACAAATAAATGATCTCATACTTCATCTCAAAATCCTAGAAAAAGAAGAGCAAAACAACAGCAAAAGAAGTAGAAGGCAAGAAATAATTAAAATCAGAGCTGAAATAAATGAAATTAAAACAAAAGAAACAATTGAAAAAATTGACAAGACTAAAAGTTGGTTCTTTGAAAAACTAAATAAAATTGACAGACCCTTAGCCATGCTAACGAAGAGAAGAAGAGAGAGAACTCAAATTACTAACATACGGGATGAAAAAGGTAATATCACAACAGACACTTCAGAAATACAGAAGATAATCAGAAATTATTTTGAATCCTTATACCCCAATAAAATAGAAGATAGTGAAGGCATAGATAAATTCCTTAAGTCTTATGACCTTCCCAGATTAAGTCAGGAGGATATAGAAAACCTAAACAGACTAATAACAATAGAGAAAATAGAAGAAACCATCAAAAGATTACCAACTAAGAAAAGCCCAGGACCAGATGGGTATACAGCAGAGTTTTACAAAACCCTTAAAGAGGAACTAACACCAATACTTTTCAAGCTATTTCAGGAAATAGAAAAAGAGGGAGAACTTCCAAATTCATTCTACAAGGCCAACATCACCCTGATTCCGAAACCAGACAAAGACACTTCAAAGAAAGAAAACTACAGACCAATATCTCTAATGAACCTTGACGCAAAAATCCTCAATAAAATTCTGGCGAATCAGATTAAAATACATATCAAAAAAATTATACACCATGATCAAGTAGGATTCATCCCTGGGATGCAAGGCTGGTTCAATATACGGAAATCAATAAATGTTATTCACCACATCAATAGACTTAAAAATAAGAACCATATGATCATCTCGATAGATGCAGAAAAACCATTTGACAAAGTATAGCATCCCTTTATGTTCAAAACTCTAGAAAAATTAGGGATAACTGGAACATACCTCAACATTGTAAATCCAATCTACGATAAGCCACAGGCCAGCATCATTCTGAAAGGAGAAAAATTGAAGGCATTCCCTCTAAGATCTGGTACAAGACAGGGATGCCCTCTCTCACCACTTCTGTTCAACATAGTCCTTGAAACACTGGCCAGAGCAATTAGACAGACGAAAGAAATTAAAGGCATAAAAATAGGAAAAGAAGAACTTAAATTATCACTATTTGCAGATGATATGATCCTATACCTAGCAGACCCAAAAGGGTCTACAAAAAAGCTATTAGAGCTAATAAATGAATTCAGCAAAGTGGCACGATATAAGATAAACACGCATAAATCAAAGGTATTCCTGTATAGCAGCGACAAATCCTCTGAAACGGAAATGAGGACAACTACTCCATTCACAATATCCCCCCAAAAAATAAAATACTTGGGAATCAACCTAACAAAAGAGGTGAAAAATTTATATAATGAAAATTACAGAACCCTAAAGAAAGATATAGAAGAAGACCTTAGAAGTTGGAAAAATATACCCTCCTCATGGATAGGCAGAACTAACATCATCAAAATGGCGATATTACCAAAAGTTCTCTATAAGTTTAATGCAATGCCAATCAAAATCCCAACGGAATTTCTTGTAGAAATAGATGAAAGAATCATGAAATTCATATGGAATAATGAAAGACCCAGAATAACAAAAACAAGGCTAAGCAGGAAGTGTGAATCAGGTGGTATAGCAATACCAGACTTCAAACTATACTACAGAGCAATAGTATCAAAAACAGCATGGTACTGGTACCAAAACAGGCGGGTGGACCAATGGTACAGAATAGAGGATACAGTAACCAATCCACAAAACTACAACTATCTTATATTCGATAAAGGGGCTAAAAGCATGCAATGGAGGAAGGATAGCATCTTCAACAAATGGTGCTGGGAAAACTGGAAATCCATTTGCATCAAAATGAATCTGAATCCCTATCTCTCGCCATGCACAAAAGTTAACTCAAAATGGATTAAGGAGCTTGATATTAAATCAGAGACACGGCATCTGATAGAAGAAAAAGTTGGTTATGATCTACATACTGTGGGATCGGGCCCCAAATTCCTCAATAGGACACCCATAGCGCAAGAGTTAACAACTAGAATCAACAAATGGGACTTACTCAAACTAAAAAGTTTTTTCTCAGCAAAAGAAACAATAAGAGAGATAAACAGGGAGCCTACATCCTGGGAACCAATCTTTAATCCACACACTTCAGATAGAGCCCTAATAACCAGAATATACAAAGAACTCAAAAAATTAGACAATAAGATAACAAATAACCCAATCAATAAATGGGCCAAGGACCTGAACAGACAGTTCTCAGAGGAGGACATACAATCAATCAATAAGTACATGAAAAAATGCTCACCATCGCTAGCAGTCAGAGAAATGCAAATCAAAACTACCCTAAGATACCATCTCACTCCAGTAAGATTGGCAGCCATTAGGAAGTCAAACAACAATAAGTGCTGGAGAGGATGCGGGGAAAAGGGCACTCTTGTTCATTGCTGGTGGGACTGCAAATTGGTGCAGCCAATTTGGAAAGCAGTATGGAGATTTCTTGGAAAGCTGGGAATGGAACCACCATTTGACCCAGCTATTCCCCTTCTTTGTCTATTCCCTAAAGACCTAATAAGAGCATGCTACAGAGACACTGCTACATTGATGTTCATAGCAGCACAATTCACTATAGCAAGATTATGGAATCAGCCTAGATGCCCTTCAGTAGATGAATGGATAAAAAAAATGTGGAATTTATACACAATGGAGTATTACTCTGCATTAAAAAATGACAAAATCATAGAATTTGGAGGGAAATGGATGGCATTAGAGCAGATTATGCTAAGTGAAGCTAGTCAATCGTTAAAAAACAAATACCAAATGACCCCTTTGATATAAGGGGAGTAAACAAGGACAGGGTAGGGACGAAGAGCTTGAGAAGAAGATTTACATTAAACAGGGATGAAAGGTGGGAGGGAAAGGGAGTGAGAAGGGAAATCGCATGGAAATGGAAGGCGATCCTCAGGGTTATACAAAATGATATATAAGAGGAAAGGAGGGGTAAGACAAGATAATATAAATGGAAGAAATGATTTACATTAGAAGGGGTAGAGAGAGAAAAGGGGAGGAGAGGGGAGGGGAGGGGGGATAGTAGAGAATAGGATAGACAGCAGAATACATCAGACACTAGAAAGGCAATATGTCAATCAATGGAAGGGTAACTGATGTGATACAGCAATCTGTATACGGGGTAAAGTTGGGAGTTCATAACCCGCTTGAATCAAACTGTGAAATATGATGTATTAAGAACTATGTAATGTTTTGAACGACCAACAATAAAAATAAATAAATAAATACATATTTTTAAAAAACGAAAAAAAAAGAAAATAAATAAATAAATAAATAAACAAAGTAATGAATTAATTACTATCCCAGGCTTCTGGAAACTCCCTAGAAAATCCCTGGCACAGTCCACTTTGCAGGAGTGAAGAAGCAAGAGTCAGATATCCTCAAGTGATGGCAGCAGCAATCAAGAAGAGAAGCATTGGCATCTGCTGATGCTTCCTTGTTCTTTCAACATTTATTGCAAACAAGCCACCATCCTATTGGGAGATGCTGCCCAACTTTAGGGAGGGTGTGCACTTCAGTTGCTATCTCACCTGCCAATGATTCCTAGACACAAACAGAAGGCTCTTAATCATTGACATGTTCAAATCCCATCAAGTTAAATTAATGCTAACAGCAAAGAGGGCTACCAACACTGAATAAGCAAGAACACCTGAACAAATCTTCATCTTGATTCAGATTAAATCAATAAGCAAACACATGGTGAGTCTTGGGATAGAAGTAAACAGCAGTAACAATACTAAACCCACTCTATTCTCATTATGATGACAATGTGTAGATTGCCCTACTCAATGAGGATAAATCATTAAAACAAATGAGAATATATTCTAAATCTTCTCTTGGTCAATATTTTTTAAACATCCCATTTTCTTTTTTTAATAAAAATTGCTTTTTAAAAATATCTTTATTTTTTTAATATGGTTTTGAGGATTTAACCCAGAGCCTCACAAATGCTAGGTGAGTGCAGTATTCCTTGAGCCACATCGCCAACCCTTTGGTTTTATATTTTTAAATAAATTTCATGCGTACCATTCTGTCTCTTTCAAATTCTGTCCAAGGAAAGACCTATTTAGTTATAGAGAGAGTAAATCATGTACAGTTTTTCCTCAATTTTCATAAATGTAGTCTCTATCATGTGAGTTTTTTATGGTAAGATTTCTTTTCTTCCGTTTGCCAAGCATTCTAAATTTTAAAGAAAGGTTGCACCTAATTGACCACTGTGTTCACTGCTAAGTAGACTTTTTTAGATTGACAGAACTTAGATCATTTTGTTACCTTCAGATTACATCAGAATGTAGAATGCACCTCCTAAGTCTTCACTTCTGTGCATCACTTAACACAAATCATGTAAATTGCTGTGAGATTTAACTTGCAGAAAAGTAATCAGTCTGGCTAAAGAAATGTAGGAACTATTTCTTGGAAGTTCAGGTTGGTTGGAATGTTCTGAATAGTTAAAACTATAAAGCAGACAGATGCCCTGGACGAAGATTATCCCCATCACTTCTTCTTCCTGCCCATTGCTTGCTACACATGATTTTCCTTACTTTACAAGCACATTCATGCACCTGAGTTCCCTGAGGTGGCTTTTCTAAGAATGATATCTGCACCCCAGCTTCTCAGAATGCCGACCCTTGAGTAAACCTGATTTTTTTTTAACTCTTGATTCCCAAGTACTTACTTATCAGGGGTGAGTACATGGACTTGGATTCAGTAACAGATTCAGCTTTTAACAATTTGAGTTCACTGGGGACCTGTATCTGCATCCTTCTCATGTTATACACTCACTTCTGAATGGCCTGTCCCATCCTTTGTCCTGAAATACCAAGCAGGAGAGTAAATCTATTTCCTATATGAATCTATTTCCATACTCAAGGTCTGATACTCCAAAAGTGGATTCCTTGTTTTGTACTGAACACCTGAACTGGATTTACTCAGACAACTCAACACTAAGTCTATTCTCCTTGTGGATTCCCTGTCTTGAATAATGATACACATAAATGTTAACAGTAACTCAGAAATCTAGGATGAATGTTCCCTCCCTCCTTCTTACATTGTTTTTTATTGGCATCCTTTTTCCTATTCTCTTTTTGATTTTCCCTTCCTCCTTCACCATAATACTAACTCTGATTCTATCTAGAGACTGAACACTTAATGCCATATTAGTTATCACTGGTTTTAAAAAAAACTGAGATATTCTAAATTTGAAGATGAGGGCTAGAGCATGGAGAGAGAGAGAGAGAGAGAGAGAGAGAGAGAGAGAGAAGAGATATTCAATGAGTTTACTGTTTAGGGTCAGACTAACAGATATGTCCCACATTCCTGAATATATGCTAAAATTTTCACTTGTAACCCCATTTGGTAGCCAACCAGAGCCACCACATCTAACTTATGTGTGAATTTTCTGGACTATGAACATTGTCCAATCCAGAAGCAACAAGTGAACTTTACCACTAGTCCCCAAATTTTTCCATTCTGCATTGTAATGCCTCTTTTACCTATAGCCAATGTAAGCTAAATGTAAAGTGATTTATACTTTACTTCCTCACATTTTAATGATAAGAATACTTTTGGCTCTTAGGGCTGGTATACATATTTTCAGCCACACTCCAGCCTTGCTGCTGATAGTTGTGGAACTTGTCTTGGAACCTGCCCCTTTTCTGGCTAGCATCCAGCATGGCCCAATGTGGACAGTGATTTCAGAGAACCCTCAGTTTAAAGGGGTTTTGTTTCATATCACCTTCTATGTATGCATTCCCTTTTCTAGGGGGAATGATGTCTGCATTCACTGTTCTCAGTATATGTTTCTAAGGCAAGTTCACTAAGACTCACTCCACAGTTTGGTGAAAGAAGAAATTCTCACTAGGTTCTTAGTGATTCACATTAATGCCTAACATTCATGGACTCAGGGTGCCTTGTGTAATCTGAACTCAACTAGGCCCAGGTTCATGCTGTCCCCATGCACTATTGCTTTTCTTTCACAGGAGAGACACAAAGTTTTATCCCAGAGCTTGGTGTGCTCCTGGATTCAGTAACTGAATACAATCCTAGATTATTAGAAACAACTGTACCCAAAATAAAAGTAGCACCAGGAAGGGGACACTATGTGGAATGATTAGAAAAAAATCTTTCATAAGTGTATTATGAGTGCTACTCAGGAAGCTCCTTTTCATCCTGCAGGAACTAGAGAATCAGGGTACTTAATAACCATTCATCTCTTCTAGAGATCATCTTGAAGCAAAGTCCTTTGAGCTGCAATAAGGATGAAAAACTGACACTAAATGACCAGAGAAAGGGTGAATTTTCAATCCAGGAGACCTACGGAAAATGCTCTCTTTTCGGCTGGTGAATAAAGTGCACATTGGAGTTCTCTGTTGAGATAAGAGGCAAAAAGGATTGTGAACTTTCTATCTCAATGTTACTGACCCTGGGGAATGTTCTCTTTTACTTGCTGCTCATTGGTCGCATGGTCTTTTTCTTCACCTGAAATACTAGGTCTGGGGTGATCACTGTTACCTCAGTATTGAGCCTCCAACTCACATTTGAAAGAAGGAGATGAAGATCCTTGCTGTGGTTTGAATGTATCCCTGAAAGCTTATTCACAGGAATCTGAATCCCCCCATGCAACAGTATCAGAAGATGGGGCCTGAAAAATGTGATTAGGCCAGCAGGGCTTTGCCTCCATGAATGGCTTCAGTGCCTTTTGCAAAAGGGATTTCAGTAGTGGGCCCTTGCACACATGTTTCTGTGCGTTTTCATTATAGGACAAGGTAGCACAAAGGCCCTTGTTAGTTGCCTGCACCATGTTTTTGACCTCATTAACTCCAGAACCCATAGAAAATGTGTTTATTTTCTTAATAAATTTCCTGGTTCCTGAGATACTGTTATAGTTACAGGGACCAAATTAATACAATTGTTACAATTAGGAGTTTTCCTAATGAAGAAGATTATGAAAGAAAGTCAGGGTATGCCACCCTCAATATATGCCACTTTGGTCTAAGGATTATTTTGAACTAAAGGCATTTGAGTTTCTGAAATCTCTCTATACCAAAAAATAGGGCTTTCCCAAATAACTTGATTATCATTAGTACTCACCCCAGGAACAATTACATCTCTCTCTGATAAGAGAATTTGCCACCACACTCAAACAGACATTCTCTACAAACTATCTTAATTCCCTACTAAGGAGATTGTAAATTCTCCAATTTTACCACTCCTTTGGAGGAATTAGTTATTTCTGTGATGCATGCATACACACAAAACTTAAAATTCATAAATGGATTATGCCTTTGGTCCTATTCAGCTGTTTCCAAATTATTTCAGTCAAAACTAAGGCCATTGAATCTACCAAGGCAAAGGAAAATCTTTTCTTAGTTTTCCTAGAAAACATAAACATGTATTATTACTATCTCTCTAAGACATTACTTAGCTTCTGAGCCATATCCACACTACCCACAAGGCTCACCTGTGCACACTGCTGGGGTTCCAAACTTCCTTTCTGCATTTTTCCTTCAAATGTTAGAGAATGTCTGTTGTGTGTCACCTTCTTTCAGTAAACAGTATCCTAAAAAGTCTTGTTATTGTGCTACGTTTCTTGGTTTCGTAAAGCTTTACTTAATGACATTTTACAGACTTATCTTTCTCTGTGTACGCTTTGTTTTCTCTTTCCAATGACAAACAAGGAAAGACACTGTGAAAGTCTCCAAATCACATGTTTTTCTGTGCCTCACAATTGGCCCTGGGATGTTGAAACCATGGCCTGGCACCGATATACCTGACATTGCCAGGCTGCCCAGAATGTAGCCAATTTCAGACTGCAAAAGACTTAGCATCTCCTCGTGGGGAATATGCCCTTCCCATGACCAGTGTCTGGCTATTGTCACAGGTGTCCACCACACTGGAATTAGACTGAATTTGAAGGCCTGAAGTAGCTCTGATGCACATTCCTTCAGGGGAGTAACTCCTACCAAATTCCTCTTTAGATTCCTAAACTGGAGTTGGTCACCCTTACCACTAAAGGTGCTAATTCTAACATTTCTGCTAAGATGCAAGGCTAGGGTGGAGAGAAAAAGTTGGGGCTTTAGCTCAGTGATATATCACTTGCCCAGAATCCTTCAAGTACCTGGGTTCAATCTGCAGTACTTCAAAGTGAGAAGGAAGGAAGGAAGGAAGGAAGGAAGGAAGGAAGGAAGGAAGGAAGGAAGGGAGGAAGAAAGGAAGGGGTGATTGTGTGGAAGATAGGACTGATGGGCCCCCAGTTTCTCTTTAAACAGTTCTCTTTCCTGGCCTCTTGATTCTGATAAGGTGGCTGTAACTTTTCTATGGGGACAAGGCACTTCTTCCTTCGTTCTGCAGATTCATAGCAAAGGAGGCAATTAGAGATGCTTCAGGTACTAGATTGGGTTTTGGATAGGGGAAGAAATGGTAAGATAGTGGGAGAAGACTGTAGTAGTTATCTTGAGAGTAGGTGATATAAGGGTCCAAATGGTGTCCACTTACCTCTCTGGGGCACCTGTCCCCTGCTGCAAACAGCCGAGGTTCATCTGGGAAAAGAATGGAATTAATTTGATGAGAGCTAGAGGAGTGTGGGAGATCTTAAGGGCTGCTGGAGATGCACATGGCAGAGTCTGCAGTCTCTGTGAGGCATCCCTTCCATTAGTGCAGATCTTTGGGGGAAGCATAAAATGTCGTGGGGCAGAGCAATTTCCTTCTATGCAGTGGCAACCCCATATTTTGTAGAAAAAAAAAATAACTCAGAGGCTTTAGTCTTACTTGAAAAGTGAGTGGAAAGGGAGGATTCAAGAGCTTGAAACTTTGCCACCATTGCAACATCTCAAAACAGACAAGCCTTCAATGACTCATTTAAAAAGTTAATTTGACAGAAGAACCCCAGCTAAGCAATTAGGGAGGCCTAGTTTGAAGGTTCGGGGGCAGAGTTTCCTATCGGAAAAAGATGTGTTTCTCTGACTTGCCTTAAAAGCACTGAGGTATCTATAAAAGGAGAGGGGTCCCAGACCAAGACGGAGGGGTGGCATGCAAGGAGGGCCCATCACTGCTTTTTGCTAGCAGAGCTGTTGGTGTTCCGGAGGCCTTACTTTCCCCTTAGACCAGCCAGATTGGTGCCCGCCTTGGGTGCTACTCAGCCTGCTGTCACCACGTGCAGCCCTCTGGGTCAGTTGCTGGAGGCTTTGGTAATCAAGGACCCGGACTTCGCCAGGAAAAAGAAAGGTTTTGCTATGAAGCCTGAGTCTAGGGACAGCCAATGGGAGTGGAAATCTCACTAGCTTTATTGACTCACCGACATTGCTGCTGCCTTCTCAGAGCTGGCATAGACTTACCTGCTGCACCCCAGATGGAGCCAGATGTGATGCCTTTGACCTCAGCAAAGCCATAAGGTGGGTTTGGCTTTTGAAGCGTCCAGTGACCCCAGCAACTGGAATCCTGGTTCACTAGTGCTGACCCAAAAGGAAAGGAGCCTGTTTTTCCCCTTAGCACTGCCATTAGTAGCGCCATGTCTCAGGAGAGAATGTTTCTCTGCACTCTGAGCGGTCCCTTTCTTAGTGGATCCTAGGTGAGTTAGTGCAGCCTTTCTCAGTCTCCTTTTCTGGAGTTACCATTCGCTCTCTGACCAGCAGGGGGACCCGACAGTTTTCCAGTCATAGTACATATTTGTACCAAGCCTGGGTGGCAGTAAGGCTCCTTTCTTTGCATTGCCAGATTCTAGGTAACAACACCGTGGTTAGCGCCAAAGTGGAAGTTTGTCACTGGCAGCAAGGCTAGTTGAGGTCCTTTTCGGAATCCCAGAGCACCATTCTCTCCTTCCCACTTTCTCCTTGTCTGGGCTCAGCTAGTTGTGCTCTGTGTGCGTTTTTCGCTAGCATCCCTGACTACACAGCTCTGATAGGTTTCTAATGTTGCCCGGAACAGAGTTCCTTAGTGGCAGCCTGGCTGGCAGGGCCAAGGCACCTCTGCCACTGAGCCCTTCAGCTATGTTCCAAGCATCTTTCTCTCCTTCGCTGCCAAAGAACTGAGTTTTGTTTTGGTGGAAGCTGCCCCTCTGTCTCAGTGACCTCCCTGCGCCATGCTTCTATTGGCTTAACAAGCATCAATTTAGCGGCATCTGTGATTTCCACTTTTTGAAGTGTCCTGATTGGAGGCGAAGCTAGAAGCTTAATCGCGTCCTGGGGTACCACCCTGGGTTTCCTGGTCCTTGGAGTCCCCATGTGTCTATGGCCAGTTAGGACGTAATACCAGAGGGTGATCTCTTCTTCCAAGCAAGTACAGGATTGGCCATTTCTTAAGCATTTATTCCAGCTTCTGGTGTTTAGTCAAAAGAACTTGAGTTTAGCAGCAGTGCCTGCAATTTAAGTGGAAGCAGGTTCCGAATTCCTGAGAACAAACTCCATTTCAGCTTTTTGGGTAATGGTTAAGTCGGGTACAAGCGTGAGTAGAGACGAATGCCATTTTTCTGGAAGGCCACTTCAACAATTTCCACTTTACCACTATCTGCAGTTTCTTTTTTTTAACAAGTTTGGTTTTGCAATGGAGAGTTCCACTTTGACTATGCATGCAGCCGCCTGTGATTTTTTTTACTCACATAAAACTCAGGAAACACCAGCTATGGGACTTGTAGGTGTCACCAATACTGGTGTCTTTTTAATCTTAGGAAATATAGATTTAGGCAGAAAAGATCTCAGTTACATCACACAGGGACATCACAGTCCAAGATCACACTGTGCAACAAACCATGGTTTGCAGTTTCTTTGTAGGGCTCTCTCTGTTTTGTTCATTTTGAGGAAATTTTTCTTTTGGTAAATTTTGCTATGTTTTATTGTGTTTTCGTATTTGCTTTTAATAATTTTATTAGTTGTTTGTACTTACATAAATGTTTTGCTTTTCCTAGGGATTCCCTCAGTGTGGTCCCGGGGCTTTCTGCCTCCACACTTGTTCTTCCAGGAGGTGGTATTAAGCCTTATGTATGGTGTGAGAGAATGCAAGTTTTGGAGAAGAAAGAATTGAGCTTCATTAGTCTGGATTTAATAGGTGAATGGATCCCTGAAGGGATTGACTGGGTGGTAACTGGAGGACAGTGGGATGTAGCCTGAAAAAGCCATTTCTTGGGGGTGTGGATAGGGGTTATATATTCCTACCTGGAAGGTGGAGTCCCCACCACCACCAGATTACAACATGAGCTTCTTCCTTGTGCCACTTCGAAGTTCTGCCTCACCCAAAGCCCAGAGGAATGAGGCCAGGTTTCCATGGATCAGGACCTCTGAAACTGTGGCCTTAAATAAACTCTTTCTCCTCTATAATTGTGCTGGTTGACTCCTTTTAATCACAGCAGCAAAACAGCCAGACAATAGAGCTGGGCCTCTGGGCGGCTGATACGTGCCCAAGTTCTGGTGCCTGCGCTCTCTTAGCCCTACAGGGAGCTGAGTTTCTCACCAGCCCTTGGGGAAACAGCACCTAGCAGATTTCCAGGTTGAGGCTCTGCTCCAAGTGCCCCCCAAACCTTGTCTCCCTCAGAAGACCTTGTGGTTCCCCGTGCAGGCACTCTCTTGTTTCTGGAATCACTATTTTCCCAGGGCTACTTTTCTTCCAGGAGGTCTTCACTGAGAGGGCTGTGCCTCGATTTTTCTGTCACAAGAAAATTTCTGTGTTTTCACAGCTTGGGAGTTTTCAAGGCAGAAGTATAACCGAATCCCAAGAGATTGCCCCTCAGTAACTGCAAAGCCAATTGGCACAGTTAGAAGGCCTGGGAAAAGTCTACTACTTGTAGTAACCAAGTGGCACAGTGGGACCGGTGACCAGTGTCCCCCAAACAAGGAAGGCAGGGAGAACACTTACTGGAAAGATCTCGTGCCTATTCTTGCTGGTAAGACTTGTGACAATTAGCAGGTGGGCAGTTTCCTGCGAATGCTCAGTTGAGACACTTAGGAAAGTCAGTTCAAAGATCTGGGCTGTAAAGTGCTGGGACCCCTTCTAGCCTGAAACTCGTGTGCAATTGAGTGAACCCATGTGGGTGCTAAAACAACGTAGGTTTGAGAATCATCATGGACTCTAACACAACAACTTGAGCTCCTTTTGCAACTGTTTTATTGAAGCAGTTTGAAGTCCATTTCATTATGGCATAAATCACAAATCAGATCAGTAAAATGGACATTCCTCATTTAAGTAGTTCAGAAAACAAAGGTAATGCCCTAGTGGAGCCAGGAGAATAATATGGTGAATCAGTCATTTATTCCCAGGTGCTTCTGTGGATATTTGTTAAAGCCTAGATGCCTGTTTTGAATTTTTTCAGGGTGCTTTTGGATTTCACAAGTGCTCATATTAATGCAGTGGGAAGTACATTGGCAATAGAAAAATATCCTTCTTGCTTGGCTAGAATATAAACTAAAGAAATTTTATTATGGCACACTGATTTCCCTACAAATTCTATACCTTTTTGCTGGGTGCATGATGGCCCAGGAGATTTCATTATTTGTACTTTTTCAGGGTAAAAGACTTGTCATCACAAGTAAAAACACAGGCACAAGCTGGAACTTTAATGAGCATGTTCAGTTCAGATTATGCTTCTTCATACCTGTGTTCACAGGTAGCAAAGGGAACCCCTTCAGGGTAAAAAAAATCTGCATTATAAAGAATTTGAAGCCAGTGGCCTCCAGATTCCTGATGAAGGGATGTTTCCAGGAAGCTTGGATTATGGTAGCCAGCTAGATGTAGCTTAGCCTCCTCCTGCATTGCTTGAAACTGCCAATTCTAGTCTCAGGAGTCCCACTCATTTATCCCTGAGGACCAAAGCACCTGAGGAGTCACCTCAGGGTCCTGGGTCTTATGTGAACTAGGGTCAAATCATGTGTTGGTATGTGTCTTCCTCCTCTTTGGAGAGTCTCTTTTGCTTCCCTAAAAACCAGAGAGGATCCAGCCAACAAGGATTTGTAGTAGACCAGTGGTATCCTGAGTTTCTGACTCAGGGACTCCAGGCTGAGACAGTACAAAGCACACCTGCCCAGGGTCCATCCCACACAATCCTCACCACCACTAAGCAACCACTCTTATGTGCAGACTTCCAGCTTAACAAGGTCCGCCACCAGAACTCTAAGAAACTTCTTCAAAGTCCCTGTGTTGAAAGTGATGAAGCAATAATGGATACTTGCCCAGCTTTAAGTGGCCAATTCACTGCAACTCCATGGGATGCAAATCATGAAGACTCTGTACTTGTATATGTGTTCTTCTACTGAATAAAACAAGACAGTGTCCTATAACCAATCATTCCTACTCATTTACATGTAAGCTTGAAAGGGTAAAGTTTCTAAGCTGCAAAGCCTGAGTTAAAATGTAAAGGACTAGGTATTGTAAAGTTTCTGAACTACGCCCAGAACCTGAAATTCCTGAGGCAATTAAGACAATGACCGGTACTGACCATTTAGTTGTTAAATAACCTGGATCCTGTGCATTTTGGCATGTATGCATTCAGAGTCCAAACCAATCAGTTTAAATGTATCCCCCTCTTTAGGAGTGACCTATCACCCTTGCCCGACCTGTTTCTATCAATGAATGTGCTAATCATGTTTAAGAATTGTTGTTTGATTTTCCTGTGGTATATGGTGATTTGTTAAAGGAGACTGTGATGTATTTAAAGTCCCTGCCCTCTCTAAAAAAGTGTACTTAAGCACTGCTCAACCCCTACTAAGGCTCTTGGCTGCTCCCCCTTCTTGAGTGAGCCTGGAGCCCCAGCACATTGGATTGGATCCTAAATAAACCCCCTTTTACTGTTGCATGAGTCGGTCTCTTTGTGGTCTCTTCCTCCAATGTTCGCCAGAACCTTACAAGCTGGGATTTTAAAAACAATAGCCTCAACTTATCCCCAAAAGATTTGGCTACCAAATGAGCTTCAAAGTCAAATGTATACTCCAAACATTAGGTTTAAACTTTTTTGGATTATTGTATTACTAATGAACAATCATTGAACTGTACTCCAAATTCTTTCTTGCAAGAGAGCCTATGGGAGCTGGGTGCCCTGGTGCATGCCTGTAATCCTAGTGGCTCAGGAGGCTGAGGAAGCAGAATAAAGGGTTTAAAGCCAGCTTCAGCAACTTAGCCAGGCAATAAGCAAATCAGTGAGGCCCTGTCTCTAAATAAAATTCAAAAAAATGGTAGAGGGGGGGTTGCTGGGGATGTGGCTAAGTGCCCTTGAGTTCAATCCCCTGTACCAAACAATAAGAGACTGCCTATGGGGGCTTGTCATTCTCTTAGAAAAAGCAAAGACTATTACATAAACTCTTCACCTTCCAGTGAGAGGTCTCATTGATGTCAATACCAAAAATAGTTGAGGAGGAAAGCAAGAAATAATTCTGAGGAAATAATTCCTTTCCATTGCTTACTGATAGTCTTTCCTATCTATACCTTCTGAGGAATAAGGTGCAAAAAAGTTAGTTAAGGTTTTTAAATAATGGCATTTCAGTGTCTCCATCATAGTCTGTATCATCACTTCCTAGCCTAGGTCTTCTTTGGGCAAACTCACAAAAATATTCCCTGGAATACTGAAAACACAGAGTTATCCTTCAATGGAGTGCAATAGATGGAGAAAAGTAATACTTTGCAATTCACAATAGAAATGTGCATGGTTCTTCATAATGGCATCAACATCCACAGAGGCAACACAGAGAAGTGTGACTGAAAATTGAGAAGAGGATGTGCTGGAGATGTTGGTCTATCTAATGCCCTGACATTTTGCAGCAGTCACAAAGGAAGGATCATCATCTCTGTAATTTCCACTTACTGATATCTTTGATATTGTGCTGATTGTGTATTTTATATCAGTGTTCTCCTTGCTTCTCAGAATGCAAGGGGTGCTCTCAATTCCATTCCCTATTGACCCTATTGAGAGGTTCTGGCACTTGAGCCAATTAATGGATGTAGGAATTCCAAGCAAGACCCTGTCTAAAAAAAATTAAAAAAGGACTGGGGACTGTTAGAAGCTCAGTGTAATAGCACCTCTGATTTCAGTTCCCACTAACAGAAGGAGGTGGGGGAAACTGCACTCTTATGACGTGATGGCAGGTTGCCCTGCTTTCAGGCTTTTTATGGTTTAGGTAGTAGTTGCCTTTCCTCCCCAAAGCTCATGTGTGAAACAATGCAAGAAAGTTTGGAGGAGAAATTACTGGGTTATGCTGATCTTAATCAAATCAATGTATTAGTCCTCTGTTAGGTATTAACTGGGGGGTAAATATAGGCAGCTAGTGTGTGGATGAAATAGGTGGGTCCCTGGGAGCTGCCTTTGGGATATGTTTTGTCCTCATTAAGTGGAGCTACTTTGTCTTCTCCCTCCCGTCACCCCACCCCTGCTCTCACTTCTTTCTGGTTCATTGAGCTGAGATGCTTTTCTCCACCATACATGGTGTTCTGCCCCACCTTGGGCACAGAGCAACAGAACAAGGGAGTTGGTCACCTATGGACTGACATCTCTGAAACAGAGTGCCCCCAAATAAACATATTCTTCTCTAATCATTCTTCTCAGATCTTTTTATCACAATAGTGAAAAAGCTGTCAAAACAAAACCAGAGCCTGGCACAGTGGTGGCCCATGCTCAGGTGCAATAGTGAATCATCTGCCTCAAACAGATCAGGAAGCTTAGGCAGAAGAATCAGGAGTTCAAAGCCAACCTTAGCAAAGTAGCCAGGCACTAGAAAAGTCAGTGAGACTCTAAGTAAAATACAAAATAGGGCTGGGGATGTGGCTCAGTGGTCGAGTGACCCTGAATAAATCTCTGGTACAAGAAAAAAAAAGGGGGGCCAGACTACCACATCTACTTCCTGGCTCTGTTGTTGCACAAATGTTACTAAGGAAAATTGAAGCTATGTGCCTGAACCTCAATCAGCAGAAAAAGTAGTCGTTTACATAAAAAGAAAGAAAATAAGTCCTGAAAAACATTTCTGCAGTTCAACAATAGAAACCAAACATATCCATCCAGGGCCAAAGTATCCGAAAGAAAATTTAAAAAGCATATCATCCAGGCAAGCATCTCCACTAAGTGAAGCTGCAAACTTGGGGCAGGAGCTGTGGGTTGAACTCAGTGTAGCATGCTCCAAGCCCTGGATTCAATACCCTGGCACTGAAAACAAAAAACAAAAACAACGCCTAGTGCAGTCTGGGCTGTATTGATTATCGATGGGGCAAACTAATCCTGTGTTTTTGCTAACTGGGACTGCTGGGTAGGCTAAATTAAAAAGATTTCAGAACTTGTGTACTCTTGTGCAATTGTGATTGTTGCAAACTGAGGCTTCATGTGACCAAGAAATCTGTGGCACAGATAAGAGGAAGCTGGCAATGCCTACAGTCATCCACCAATGGGGTATCAGGTGCGACTAAGAAGTCTGAGGCACTGCTTGGTAGTATTGGTTTCCTTCCACTTAGTTCTGACCTGAAAACAAAACCTTGGGGGGGGGGCACTTCAAATCCTAAGAATAGCTAGCTGGATTTGACTTCTTACTCTTACATAAAAAAAAAAAAAAAAATTTCACCACAACTTTCTCAGAAAAAGAAAATTTGAAAGCACAACTAAGAAATCACAGGCAAGGAATAATCAAAAACGTGTTCCACTTAATTCGTTCACATTCGAGTTTACATCCAACCTGTACAAGGTGGAAAATTCTGAGACAAGGCTAAGTCATACCTCAGGGGCCTACTCACACTTGCCTGGATGAACAAATCTCAGATATGGCCGTACTGAGTCCTGGTACACTTAAGTAATGGTAGCATTCACCTTGTGAGTTGCTAAACCTTGCCTTCCACAGCAAACCTAAGTGGAAAGACTACTAGACATGCAAATCAGTAAGGAATCTTTTCAAACTGGTAATCTGTGCACTTGTCCAGTGTGCGAAATCACCTGGTCCTACCACCAGAAATAGTAAGGTGGATAATCCCTGGCGGGACTTTTGACAAAATCAAAATTACTAAGTATAAAATGCAATGAAACGCCATGCTTAAAAAACAAAGGAAGGCGTGAGAATAGAAATAAAACGAACTGGGACTGAAATAAAATGACAAAAATACACAAAATACATAAATATGTAAACCAATTCACTATTTAAAAACAGGTTAGAGCCTGGCATGGTGGTGCATGCCTACTGTAATTCTGGCGACTCAGAAGGCTGTGGCAGGAGGATCACAAGTTTGAGGACAGCCTCAGCAACTTAGTGAGCCCTGTCTCCCAAGCAACTGAGCGAGAGAATGACTCAATAAATAAATAAATAAATAATTTTTTAAAAAAAACATGTTGTAAAAACGAAAGGCATATGAAATTAAATGAGAAAAGCCAAGGCGTATTTATATTGCAAATCATGCTAAGTAACAAAATGAGTATTAAAGATTAGGAAATAAAATTGAGAAACCAATTCCTTCTTTATTTTTTTTTCTTTTTTTTAATTTTCTTTTTATTTATTGGTTGTTCACAACATTACAAAGCACTTGACATATCATATTTCATACAATAGATTGAAGTGGGTTATGAAAGGTAGCAGAATACAACAGTTACTAATAGGACATTATGTAAAATTGTGGATGTGTAACCGACGAGATTCTGCAATCTGCATTTGGGGTAAAAATTGGGAGTTCATAACCCAATTCCTTCTTTAAACCTACAAAATTTTGAGAGTGATTGTAAAATCGTACAAGTCGTTTCTAAAAGTTGAAGTGGATAAAAGTCTAAAGTTATGGAATGAAATGTGTAATAAGACGAATACGAATGTTTGAAACAGAAGAAAATGGCAGGTAATGGGCGACTTGAAGGCTACAGAGAATCGTCAAAAGAAAGAGAATTTTTTAAAATTGACAAGGAACAACTAAAGGCAAATCTCAGTGAGATTTTGTAGCCGAGAATCTTTTCAGAGAGTAAGATCATTGAGGGTCCTTCTCTGATCTGAGGCTGCCTCGCTGCCAGAGAAGGATGGGCAGAACACCCAAGGCTTTGAGAACCCTGGCGAATCCACGCCAGCAGGCCCGAGGAAACCAGGTGCGGGGTCCACCAGTTGGAGGAGAGAGGTCGAAGGCGCTAGGAGAGACACTAGTCCGCAGAGGTCTTGGTGTCAGTAGGCTTGTCACAGGTTAGGGGGCTGGGGGGCTGCGACCTTGACAGTGAACTCTGCTACACCTTGGCTGCCTCAGGTTCTTCCGCAGGCTCCTCCCATCTTCCCAAGCCTCCAGTTTCTTGCTTCGCAGCTTCCTGGCCTCCTTTAGCTCCCACGTGCTCAAAATGCGGAATGCATTTTGCGGTGGACCAGGCGCCCCAGCCAACAGAACAGGAGAGCCGCTCCCAGTCGAAGGGGCAGTTGTCAACAGAGAACTCTCCTAGGACAGGGTAGCAAGGAAGAGGCCAAGTCCCACCAATCTCTAAGCTCAGCATAGGAGGAGGCCACGGCTCTGGCGCCACCTCCTCAAAGCCCAAGCCTGCTTCACAGGGTCCAGAAAATGCTACTCCATCAGGTGAGCCTCAGACAGCAGGACAGAAGCCTCTGCGCTGATGAAGAGATGAGGCAGAGCCTCCGCACCATCGCCATCTCCAGTATTTATGATCTTCCAGGAGGAGGGCGGAGACAAGCCAGAGAGGCTAAAACGCAGTGATAGCAAACTCCAGGAGCTCACTAGGTGAAAACATCATACATAAAACTGAAACTATTAGACGTGATGGGAAAACTAGCCGAATAACAAACCAAACTAAGTGGAGCTGAAGGGGAACTGAAACTAAGAAATCCAGAGCCGGCTCCAGCCCGGCATCACAGTAGTCTTTGCACAAATTACCTCCTGCCCATTTATGCGACACTGCCCCAAGGTTTGCATGCAGCAGCTGTGCCCACTCTCTCTTAGTACCACAAGAGTGCCCTGTTACTGGCACCAGTTTCCTATCAAGCCATGGCATTTCTCCTAGCTGGGTCTATGGATGGAGCTGCCATACCCTCTCCCCAAGCCCCTTGCTTCTCTGTGATTGCCCGACTAAATGACCAAAAGCAGCCCAAAGAGGTTTTCTTTTGACAACAGCAACTTTCTTCCAAGGAAAGGACCCCAGTGTCTCCTGCGCTGCTGCGAACTTGTTCCCAAGCCAATAGGTGCAGCGCCTTGGGGCGCAGTGTTTCATGGGGCAGCAAGGCTCCTTGCCAGGAGACCTAGAGGCCAGGCAGCGATTGCAGCCCTTTGTAGGTTTAGTTCCCCTTCAGCTCCCTTTATTTCCTTTTGTTATTCAGCTACGATTTCCTGTTGCCTTTAATCCTTTAGGTTTTATGTAGGAGATCTCACCTGCCAGAGGCCAGATAGCAAAGCTTATCCCACAGCCATGCCCCCAGAGAATCCTTCTTCAGACCACACCCCACAGACTCCAGTTACCTATCAGTCATCAGGGATCCATTCACCCATTAAATCAAGGCTAATTAAGCCCAATCATTTCTCTGCCAAACTTTGCATGGCCTCACACGTGAGCTTTTGGGGCACACCACGTTAAAACCCTAACACGTGCTCCTGGAGGAACAAGTTAGGACACAGAAAGCTTTCCAGACTGCAGATATCCATTGTGGACTATCCAGCTTTTGGTCAAGTAAGCAAATCTAATCAATCGCTTTTTTGTAATCGTACTTCCTGTTGATTCTGTTCCTCTCCAGAACCCCAATACACTTTCCTGGTCGCTGTTTCTCCTTCATGCCCCAAATTTTGGTACAGTGGGTTTTTCATTGTTATTCACATCTATGTATTCTTCTACTTAGTCTTGTGCTTTTTTTCTTTGATCTGAAAATTGTTTGAAATGCTTATTGCTTTCTACAAATTTCTGAATTTTTACTTCTCCTTTTTATTATTGATTTCTAGCTTCATTCCATTATGTGTTTAGAAGAAACTGATGGCTATTTTTACAATGTTTTTTTTTTAAATCTTCATTATAGACCATGAATACCTTTCATGAGGGATTATTACCAAACCTACTCCAAAGAGTTCCAAGTCCTCCTCTTATATTGGTGACTCATTTTTCAAGATAGGAGTTGGACATAGTGGGGTATGAAGTGATAGGTCAATCAGATTGCAGCACCAGATCTGAAACTCAAAACTCATTTCCCATTTTTAAATTACTGTTTGGAAGTATTCCTACTCACAAGTATTGTACCGTGTAGGCACAGCTCAAGAAGTAAAAGGGTTACAACCAAACCATGTTGTGTGAATCTAGGTATAGTGCTTAAAACCTTGCTAAAGCCAGAAGAAAAATGTCTATTTTTCAGTGACTTGTATGGAGGAAGACTGCCTCCCTCTTACAAAAAACTGACAGATGCTAGACTTTTGTTGTTGTTATTAATCTCATTAACTAAGCTTTGTGATGGGATTTTTTTTCAGGATTAAAGCCAACACCACCCAGGTTCCCAGTCTGTGGTTAGAAACTCCCTGGAGGCCAGAAGGGTTTCAGCACACCCAAACTGCTGCCTGCTAAGTCCCATATACTTGGTGGTGTCTGGTCTGAGGCCCACAAAGCCATAGAGCAGTGTTTTCCCTGCTGTGTACCACAGGCTTGGAATTCTGCAGAGCAGGCACCAGGGCTCCAGAGGCCACCAACCCTGACCTCAATATATCTTGGGCCCTTGACACTGCCCTTCTACATCCACCTGCCAGATATATCCTATGACTGCCAAGACTTCCACTGCAACCTGCATTCCACATCCTGAGGATTTCGTTCCTAGCATGGGTTAGGAAAAGATGACTTTCCCAGAGGACACAGCACCTTGCACCAGGACACAGAGCCTCTTGTGCTGGAAAGGGCATTCTCAACGCAGACCAAGCCCCAGGTGTCCCACCGTTGACCATCTGCTGGGGCTCCCTTGTCTTGTTCCAGGTGCACCTGTGATGAAAGTCTAGAGCCCAAGACCTCTGGTGGTGGTGATCCTTGTAAGAGTCCTCTTTCTTCTGCCCCTGCAAGCCACCATGGGACTAGCCAAAGTGTTGGCAGTGGATCCAGGCCCTTCTGCATAGGACTGCTTGAGGCTGATGAGTCTGCAACAATTGGGGCTCAGCAGCATTGAGATTTCCTTTGTTTGGAGGACCATTTTGGAACAGATTCTATAACAGTAATGCTTGCCATGGAGGCATCACAGCTATTGTGCATATTTCTCTTTTCTTCTTTTGTCTCAATAAAATTGTGCTAAAATGTGAAATTCTTGGTTGTAGTGTACTCCTGCTGGGGATTGGGGAAAGAGGAGGCTCAGAACCCTCAGTGGTGAGAGACCATGTTCAGATCTAAGAGGGCCCATCCTCATTGCTGTTGCATTGCTTATTGCCATGATGGGTTGGTGGCATCTTCTGAGTACAGATTGGGCAGACAGGGCACTTGTGTATTGGGTGTTTTACAAGCACTAAGTCTCCAAGCAGATACAGAGCAGCCTTGAGAACCCACATGAGAAATGATCTTATGTGCCACCCTGTCATCTGTTTCCCCCAAGACTATTTCAGGGGTGCCTCCCCATCTGGGTCACAGCAGCCACTATATTCTTTACTGCACTCACTATGAGGCCTCTCTACAGACCCCAGAAGCTAGACCTCCAAACTCTGGGCCTAGGTATTCACCCATTGGCATAGATCTTTCAGAACACTTAACCCAGAATATTTTGCTGTCAAGAGCCTTCCAAGGAACTCTGCTAAAGCTGGCCTTCCTGGTACCTTTTTTTCCTTGGGTTTTTAAAAGTTTCAACTTGAAATCATACTCTGGTCCTGACAACCTTATCAGATACATCCTCAAAACTTTTAGATAACAAGATGCATCCCCAATAGATTTTTGTTCTTATTTTGACACATGATGTAGTGCAGTTGCTGAAGCTTTTCTTGATTCTGTAATCCTTTTGCCTCAGCCTCCTAGGTCACTGAGATTACAAACCCTAATAGGTTCAGCTTTCCTACCAGGCCAAGGTGTGTTCCTGGACTAGGAAAAGGAGCAAATGATTCAGTCTGGTATTGACAGAACCTTTTTATAGTGGTCTGTCTTCTAGCTGACCTCAGAAGACATATCCAATCACTTTCCAGAAACATTAATTCGCATTACAAATTTATTGAAGAACCTGATAGGATTAAGGTGCAAGTGGACTAATCCTGAAGGCATTGTTGAAATTCCTTGGTTTTGATTGAATTAGATAGTGAAAAAGTGGGTGGGTGTGTGGGTGGCAAGGCAGGATCCAGTCTTTGGCAGTTTCAAATCATTATAAAAATTCTCTCCTTTTTTCAGATAAACACAGACAAATTGGCTGGGCAAAGTGATGGACCCCTGTAATCCCAGTGTCTTGGGACACTGAGGGAGGAGAATCTTGAGTTCAAAGTCAGACTTGTTAAGGATGAAGTGCTAAGCAACTCAGTGAGACTCTGTCTCTTGTAAAATACCTATATATATATATATATATATATATATATATATATATAGTAATGTGGACCATTCTCAAGTGTCCCTGAGTTCAATTCCTGGTATCCAAAACAAAAACAAACCAACCACATAAATTAATGACTGTGTCCAATTCTGCATCCCATTTTTTTTTTCCATTCATGCTAGTGGTTGAATCTTAGGCTTTAAACCACTGAGCTTCTTCTTAGCCCTTTTTATTTTCTGTTTTGAGACAAGATCTGGCCATGGTGCCTAGTATGGCCTCAAACATGTGTTTTTCTTCCCTCGGTCTTTTCATTTGCTGTGATTACCTCAATGGATTACCAAACCCAGCTAATTCTCCTCATTTGTTCAGGAATTGCCTGGTTTTAGAGACCAGACTCAGTGGTGCTGAATCACAGTCTTAAAACCATAAGCTAATTCATCCTGGAACTGGATGGAGAGGCTAAGTTTCAAAGCATTTTTGGTAAAATAGGGAAATGAGTAAGGAGAGCACTTGTGTTGAGAGAAGGCTATTTTGAATTTTAATTTTTTTTTAATTATACATGGACACATTTTCTTTATTTCTTTATTTATATTAGTGGTGAGGATCAAACGCAGTGCTTCACACATGCTAGTGAATGCTCTACCTCTGAGACCCAGTCCCTAGAATTGTAAATTTTCTAATCTATTTCTAGATTTTCTGCTTTAAAGTGTATCCAAATTTCCTATGATTTTCCTATCTAAAGGACAAATCGATGGAGTTAATCCCACATTATCCATAGTTTTCTTTTCCCAGCAGAATGCTAATCTTTTCTAATGTAAATAGGAGTATTTTATCCTAAGTTGTTCCTCTTTATCTACTTTTCTTTTTTTATAGCAATTCATCCCATTTCCATTTTATTTAAATGTATATTTAGCCAGCTTTACTGCAGTACAGATATAATCTGAGTGAATCTGGAGACTGCAGCAGGAGGATTTAAAGTTCAAAGCCAGTCTCAGCAATTTAGAGATATCTTTCTTTTTCTTTTTCTTTTTCTTTTTGTTGTTGTTGTTTGTTTGTTTGTTTGTTTGTTTTGTGCATGTGCTTGTTGCCATGTGTGTGGGTGCATTTTCTTCGTCTGGTTTAGGAAACAATTTTTTTTCAGTAAGGATCATTCAAGGGGGCAGGGGGAATTCATGTATGGGTTAATCTGTCCATGAGCTCTGTAAATGAGACAGTATATCTAGGTTCTTTACTCATTAGATACATTAAATGACCAAAAAACTCATATCTAAATCCTCAAGTTTAGCATGACTCTTCAATATTTAAGGATGTCTCCCAAAATTGAGCGCTTGTTTTTGGTCTATAGACCCTATGTCAGCTCTAATCTTAGACACACCAATCAACTCTACCATTTTAACAGAGGAATGGCACACATTTTTTGTTTGTTTTTGGTTTTTTTTATTTTTTTTGGTTACTGATGACTGAATCCAGTGGTACTTAATTCTTAGTTAATCCCCTGGTCTTTTTAAATTTTCTGTTTTAAGACAGGGTCTCACTAAGTAGCATAAACCCTCAGGAGGTTGCTGAGGGTGGCCTTGAACTGTGGAATCTCCTGTCTCAGTCTCTACTGCTCCTGGGAATACAGCATGAACCACTATGCCAACTCACATTGTATCTTTAAAGTGACATCTTTCAGACACTTGGTGGCCCTTTGGATATGCATACCCTTGATGACTTGGCAGTTTCATTGTGTTTTAAAAGTCAACACAAAGATTTGAAATCATTATTTTTAAGATTTTGTGGGGTTTTATGTATCAAGACAATATTGAATCATTTTCACAGATCACCTTGGACAAGATGTAGGAAGAGGAATGATTCATTCTATAGGTGATTATATTTTCATTTGATGTAAAAAGTTCCAGGAGACATATCTAATTTTATTAAGAATAAATTTTTAACATTTTGTTTTTATTTATTTATTTATTTTTTGTGGTAGCATTGGGAAGTGTACCCAGAGCCTCATGCATGCCAGGCAACAACTCTACTACTAATCTGCAATCAAAGCCCTTCTTTATGAGTTACTAAGATCTTTTTATGTGCATTTCACCTGAAGCTTTGAACTCTGACACAGTAGTATCTGATGTGCCTTAGCACACTCTACCTCCCCATTGTCCTGCAGTGGACATTTGTATTTCTGCTGTCCCCTATCACCACACATAATTGTCCCTATGCACCTGTGAGAAAATTTACCTAAGGCAGGTGCCCATGAACATAACTGTTTCCTCAAAAGGGTACTACCTGAACTTTTCTGAGCATTGCCAGATTGTGTTTTAGGATGAATGCAGCATTTACTTTTCAACAATAGTCTTGTGCAGTACTGCATGCATACATTTCCCACAAACACTTGAAGTGATCCAGTATTCTGACATTTGCTGGGGCCTTTGTGGCTCTGAAGAGGTTTGCTTCGGGCTTGATAGCCTCCTGATCCAGTTTTTTCTAATTTCTTAAAGTCTCTTTTTGTGAGTCTGTTGCTGTGTGTTTTTAAACATTCTTTGATGTTTAGTCTTAAATCTATCTTTACTTTTTAATCAGATTATGAGTTATTCTCATCCCTCCTGCTTAAACTAAGTGTGTTCAGTTTCTGTTCCTAAAGGCAAAAGGAACACAACTGTGCCTTAGCATTCCTCTTGCTGCCTTTTAGCCTGTTACAATTCCTTTTATTTTTAACAACCACAAAAAATAGACTTAGGTTTCATTCATAAAATATACATTTTCTCCATAGAAAAGTATTAAAATATTCTGTTTTCAGGATGTTCTTATCAAGTTAGTTTAACATTTTTATTTCAGCAAAAATAATGCCTTTCAAAATTTTATGGATTTTTACAGTTTTCCTTTTATATAAGCTTTACAATCAAAAAATAAATTGTCTAAACAGACATTTTTATATTGTCTATATATATTAACTGCATTAACACAGAGTTCCAGAAACCAGAAGCAGAAGTCATGCCCTCTAAAACTTCCTATACCTGGTGGGTATTAAACCATATCTGAGTGACATTAATCTGAATGGGGCCAGGGTCTGGGAGAGGCTGTGTTGGGCATGGGCAGCTGTGTGAAGGCATTAGAAACTGGAGACTTCCAGGCCCTTCCTTAAGTAGATGAAGAACAAAAGTACTATCCAAGGAGACACACTTACTACTTAAGAAACTCCTGCCACACATTCTTTTCTATAGATTTGTTTGAGGCCAACAGCTGGGCTCTTTTGCATTGTTCACCTGGATACCTTTTATACATCTGCCCACCAAAGCAAGAGGATTCCTTATATAAGGCTCTGATATCAAGTCCATAGCACAGCTCAGAATCAGAGCTTTGTCCCACATCCCATGAAGAACTCCTTCATCTCTGTTCTCTCTTCATTCTGTCTACTGTTGAACAAGAGAATCAAATATTTATGAGGGCCTATAAAAACAATATCTTTTGCCAATTAGTAAGTAAACAAAGAGATATGTGTAAGAAAAAAATCTTACATTTGTCTGAAAGGGATAATAAATGGAATCCCTCAGATTTAATACTCAGTACTTGTAGGACTCAGTGATCATGGCTCAGGGTTAAGGATCAGCATGTTTCTGGGGAGCCTCTTTCCAGGACTACATGTATGTGACCAAGAGAAGCTGCCAGGACAGGTGACTTTATGGTTGCTTTGCAGCATGGCACTCTCCTGAGGCTGAATTTGATTTCTTCTGTGCCATGGGCATAGGGTTCCAGGCAGGCAGGTAGGAGGAACTAGGCATGTTTCTCAGGATCTGTGCTGTTGGCAACTGACTATGTCAAGGACAAGGACAAGATAGCAGCCGCCATGGCCTAGAGAGCAGTTCCCAGTAGAAATGTAGGGGAGTACCAATGGCCTAAAATCTTTTGAGCTCAGTATCAAAAGCAACTGGGATCTCAGTGTCATCTCTGCAAAATTTAGAACCTGCTTCACACAGGAGTAAATGGTCCATGGTTTTGGCCTCTAGATCAAGAGAAACAGTGTTAGGGCTGAGAGAAGTGGCAAAGGATTTAGTAACCTGCTAAGCATTCAGATGCTTATATATGGCTCTCTTGCAGAATCTTTTTTTTTAATTATTTTTTTGTTGTTGTTGGACACAATACCTAATTTTTATTGATTTATTTTTACATGGTAATGAGGATCGAACCTAGGGACTCACATGTGCTAGGCGAGCACTCTACCACTGAGCCACAACCCCAGCCCTTCTTGCACAATCCTCCGGTAGAGTTCATTATGCTGAATGATGATGGTACTCTTGGAAACAAATTGCTTCAGAAGGCTGGGTCTGATGAACTTCGGTGGAAAAACAATCATCTTCACTTGACTATTCTGAATATCTAAGAAGAACAAATCAAAAAAGCAAAACAATAAGAAAGGAAAGCAATCATCTTCAATGAAATGAATAAATCAAATGGTATCAGTTATTAATTAGATTAAGGTTAAAATATTTTACAAAGGGTTACTTATTGTGAAATGCCAGTCTCTCTGTTTCCTTTACATATGTGATATCCTATGTCACATAGCATTTCTTCAGTGCATGTACCTTCTTCTACAAAAGCTTAATTCACTATTCCAAATTGAACCACAGGCTATGCTCTTGGTGAGAATGAAATTTAGGACCTCTTAGGGAGGACTGTTTGAGAGAAGATGAAGATCAATTCCTCAGTCTTCCCTGGAATTATCAACTGCCTGTTTTGTTTCTTTACAGATGAATTTCTACATGAAAACCACTAAGGGGAAGAGAGAGGTGATGGGAGGGAAGGAAAGGAAAGAAGGGCAAGCTATAGACTTAAATATCAAGTAACTAAATACGGTTCAGATTCAAATTCTTGTCTCAACTTATAATAGATTTAAGTGACAGTTAAATTTTCTAAGCCACAGGTCGTGGTGATAGATTAACCTGTGAGGGAGAACAAAATTGTTAATTTCAAAAAGTAGATTTCAGATATTAAAAAATCATATAGGTCATTCAGGCACAGTTGTCTCATACACCTGTAATCCTAACTACTAGAGTAGCTGAGGCAGAAAGAGTAAAATTTGAGGCTTGGCTGAGTAACTGGAGGAGATCCTGTCTCAGGATGATAAAAAAGGCTGGGGATGTATCTCTGTTCTAAAGTGATCCAGCTTCAATTCTCAGTACTGAAGAAGGTAAAAGAAAGTGTGAAAAAAAGTGACAGTTTCTGAGACCTAAAACAACTAACAACCCTTTTAAAGTTATATTTATTCTTATGTGTTGGTACTATTATGCTAAAAACATAAGCCCTTTAAACATCTCCCTAATGAAGTAGATTTTTTACATTCTTGTACAAGATCCACTTGATATTTATTTTCTTTTTTAGGTAGGGTCTTACTAAATTTCTCAGGTTGTCCTAGAACTTGAAATCCTTCCACCTCAGTCTCCTGGGATTACATGCATGACTTACTGTTGCCTGGCTATCAGATTCACTTTGAAATTGTCAGAAGTACATATATTTAGCATCTTACATGACCACAGTCTACTGTGTTTAATGATTCTTTTACTTTCAATTTCATAAAATCTGCATTAGTACTAACTTAAGCGTATACATAGTGCTTACCATTTGCCACATATTATTAAAATAGCTATAAGTATGGCATGTTCCCTCTCAAATATGGAATCTTAAGAAAATTTTACTATAATGTAGAATAGGGATTGTTAGGGCTTGGGAAGGTGTGAAGAGAAAGTGGAAGAAGAGTGGATGGATGTGACCAATAGACTCCATATGGAAAGATGACATGAATTTCTCCTCAATATGTACAGTTTAATATGTGCCAATAAATAAATCAATTTTAAAAACACTACATGGGCAAATATGAAAAAATCCATTTTTTTTCTCTCCTGTAGGAGCAGGCACAGAATTCTGCAACTCTAGAGCTCTACCTGGAAAGAGAAAAGGGTTGGGGGGAAATTCCCCAGCTTGGAAAGCCTTGAGGAGACCAGAACCCAATCAAGTTTACTAGGGCTGCTGAGCAGAATTCTGAAAAGCACAGAAATGACTCCACATAGATAGGATTGAAGACTTCTGTCTAAGCACCTTTCTGGTCTTGGCAGCCCCACGCTGGCTGCTGCAGATGAGGTCCTTGTCCCAGTAGATTAGTAGATGCAAAAGAACATAAAGAAAGAATACCCTGTTGGAGGCCATATGTGCGCCCCAGGGGCATTCCCACAACATGCTCCTGCTTTCTTGGTCTCTGAAACTCATTTCTGTTTCTGATCCACTGTCCTGTGCTGTTATCCCCACACAGGAGCCTGCAGATTCACACCTTCCTCAGTTGGGTTAGAAAGACACAGGGTGTAGTGGTGCCCAGATCTTGAGGCTGGAATATGCCTTGGAACAGAGACACTTTCTTTCTGGTTTCTTTCCTATTCTAGACATTTAAGAAGTTTTGCAAATTAAATCAACCTTATTTGGTCTATAATAACATAAAAATATTTGTCTTACTTGGCTTTATGGATTGTGAGATAATATTTCTTGATGACATTTTATCCTCACTTCAAATAAAGAAAAAAATAAGTAGTCATTTCATGAGTTTATTCAGTTAGTTGTTAAATAGGAGAGCAAAACACTCAGTGAATGGGAAAACATAAGACCTTTTTTTGTCCATTTGCCTTTAGGTTAAGTCTTGACTTTTGCCTTCCCATTCTTAACTTATCTGTTACCAGCACTAGCTTCTGCCTTGGGCCCTGGCTTTAGTCCTATTCCTATCTTTCAAAATCCATTAAGTGAGTTCATGCCATACCTATCATCGAAAGTACATAATTTGTTATGGGAAATTGAGATTTCCCATTTATCTTGTTTTATTTAGAGTGAGAATACTAGAGGGCCATTATGAATGGCAGAGGGTGGAACATGACAAAGAGCCCCTCTCAAGAATGAAGGAACTTAGTTCCATGCAAGGATACAAGGTGGCTGCATCCCTGCTCTATGTATGTGTGGTTCAGTCCCCTGCCATTTGCCACAGTGGAGCTCTGGACTTTTCTGATGCTGAATGCACTTAACTGTCCACGCCCCACCAAATAGAGAACAAGGACTTTGGGTTACTTCCCCCTTTCATCAGAAAGTAGTCTGGAGATGTCATTGCCCCCTTTCCATAGAAATAGAGGATAGAAATTGACAGTGGGAAAATGTAACAGGGGTTCATTTAATGCTTTAACTATATCCCTTGTGGCTTTGAAATTTATATGTTTGTTTTTTTTTCCCCACCCTTATTCTCCCTGATTTTCTCCCTGATCTTTTCCCTTACCTTCTTTTCCCTGATCTTCTCCTTGCTGATCTCTCCTCCCTAATCTCATTTTCTCTGAATCACCTCTTTAAAAGCTCCCTGTTTCTGCTGATGGGCCTGATTACAGCCGTTGGGACAGGAATCCTCTGTTTCTCCTTTGCAACCACAGCAATAAACCTTCTTTTCTTTTTTTCTCAAAAAAAAAGTGGGGGGGAGGGAAGACAATTTTGATTCTCAATTGAATTATTTGGATAAATGAATTCTACTCTTTTCCTGAAATTAGATGTGAAAAGACAAAGACTCTTGATCTCCCATTGCTAATTACTGTTCTAGCCTTATGAAAAGGTGTTTTAGAAGAATAGAGAAAAATATCTAAAGCCATAGATAAAGTAGGAAATGGTGATGAATCTTAAAGGGTATCTTTTAATCACTAAAGGCCACTGAAATTAAAATGATGTTACTTACAGCTAAGTTTTCACTACCAGAAATAATACTTTATTTCCCAAGTATATCCAAGCATTTGAAAGGGCAGATGTTTGAGCACCAAGGTACTGACAACAAGCATTTCTGACTGATCCAAAGCAGAAATCAAGAGTGCAGAGTTTCCTTCATACTTCCCTGTCTAATGGCACAAGAAATCAAAGCTCTTCATACCTCACCAAGCAAAGAACTTCTCTTCCCTTTACTATAGTTGTGTTTGATGTGCTGCAGAAGCCAACTGCAGGGTCTGGTTTGTGAAAAGAAAATAGAAAAAGCTTTGCCCTGTAGGCCCTGGTCATGTTGGCTGTGGTTTTTAGTCTGCCAGTACTCTGTACTGTGGTCCCTTTCTGTGGGCTTCACCAGAGTGCTGGTTAGAACTGCACTCTCAGTTTCCACCTACTGATTCAGAATCTTTTTTAAAATGATGGTCTGGTGATTTCTTTTCACATTAGAGTTTGAGGAGAACTTTGCAAATTGGGTCCTGGAAGTTTAGAAACCATTTTCCAAGGGTGCGAGGTGAGGGGAACCTGGCTCAGTAACTCCAAAGCAGAGGGCATCCTGTCTGCTCCACCCAGAAGGATTCTGCGAGCCAGAGTGCAGCACCCTGCTCAGTAGCTACCCAACTGCCCTGAAGACTGGGGCCAATTGAAGCCAGTGTCGCCTCCTCGAGACACAATAATCTCAGGAGACTGTGTGAAGTACAAAGAGGCGGCCATGTTCGCAGTTTCTGAGGCTGCTGAATACCAGGACTGCATCTAAGATTCAGGAAAGCTGTGATCCTCATGCCCCAGCCCAGTGGCAGTTGAGGAAATCTGTGGTCCCAGATCAACCACCACAAGTATGTGGCTTGGGCAGAGCCCTTAGGACCACCTCCTGCCACTGCACTGACCAGTGTCTGCCTGTGACCTAAGGGCGGGCTTCATCCAGCCTCTAGGGCACAGCCAACTGTAGGCAGATAGATCCTTGTGTGAAAATAAAAAAAAATTTAGTATGAGTGTCAGGTTGTTGTTTGTTTGTTTGTTTTGGTACTTTTCCTAATGGGGAATGTGATGTTCTACCACTGAGCTACACATCTTGTACCCTCTCCCTTTTAATATTTAGACAAGGCCTATGTTTCCCAGGCTGACATAAAACTGGCCATCCTCCTGCTTCACTCCTTCCAGCAACTGGGATTACAGGCCTGAGTGCCACTGTGCCCATCTATATGAATTTCTCTTACATAATTCACATCTGTTATTTTCACTTCAGACCAAGGAATTTCTCTAACTCACATCTTTATTTATATCTTCAAGTTTATGGCACAAATAAACCAAAACCAAAATGCTCAGCATGGATTGTCTACCATGTGCTTTTCAAATAGCTGAGAGGCAAGATTAGACACTTAGCTCTCTTATCAGGATTGTCTGTATTCCACCATTTATACACACTAACAAATCATTTAACAGCACTGTGATAATTACTAAGAAAAAGTGGAACACTCCACACATACAGTTCTACCCTCAGGCTGCTTTCTCTCTCACCTACCACCATCCCTTGAAATTTTTACTTCCTATAAGGGATAAGGATCCCCTTTCCAAGTGCTTTTTTTCTGATGGCTGCATTGGCATCAGAGGATGATGTTATATCCACAGGCTTTTGTTATATATTACCCTACCTGGCTCCCCATTCATTATCTCATTTCTATCACAAAAATAAAGGTATGGGAGGAAGCTGGGAATTAAGTGAGGCACTGGAGTTAAATGAGATCATTAGGGCTGGGTCCTAGTTATGGAACTCAGCTGCACCAGCTTTTTATTCTTTATTAAGGAGCAGAGAGGGAAGTGAGCTGAGATGCAAGAGCAAATTGGGAGGTGAGATCAGCACCATTCTCCCAGTCGTTGGCCATCCTAACAGTGTGTGTGTATTGGAGTGGGGGAAAGTTAATTAAGCCTATTTAGGGTTTGTGGCGCTGGAATGGGGGAGGCAGTCAGGGACTGCTGTTGTATTGGCTCCAGGCTTGTCTCTGACCTAGATGGTTTGAGAACATAGGAAGAGAATCTAACCTTTTTGGAGAGTTGTAGGAGCTTCTAGGAAAAGGAACACAGAAAACAATGGTAGAAAAATAGAAAGTTGGGAAACATGGTGGGAGTAAAGAGACTCAGAACTCACTACATTTTTCTGGAGCAGTGTTCTCAGCCCTTCCTAGCATCAGAATCATTTGGGGAGCTGAAGAGGAACAACAAACAACTCCGAAGCCCCAGAAAGTTCAAAACTTAAGTCATTGGTCGGGGTGAGAGTTGTAATATTTTGGTAAGTTTTAATTAACTACTGTGAGAACATTTTCTCATTTGATACACTAGGATTACAAATTTTTTTTCCAGTGAGGGTTAAATGACAGCATATGCAAGGAAGTTCCCACATTCAGTTATGATTCAGTGAAAAACTGAATGCTAGCACAGCAGCCCGAATCCAACACTTACTACAGGGTTGTGTTATCATATAGATTTACCACTGGCTCATATACCAGTGACTCCAGCTCTGACTTATGCCTGCATATGCTAGAGAGAAGCACCCTGGCATCTGCTTCTTGCCCCCAATGGTGATGATGCTGTCATCTTGTTTTTAAAATGATACCTTCTCTCTGCTGGTTTCCAACAGGTGGATCCAAAGGCTTTCACAGATTCCATGCGTTCTAGGTGGGTTCAGCTGAAAGACTGCATTGGTATCCGGGAACCTGGTGGAGTTCACTCCCTCTGGCCTACTTACTGTGACCAGGTGGGAGAGGCTCCTCCTGGACACCTGGCTGGCAGTACAGGTGGTGTTGGATATTAGGTCGGTCCGTGGCCCTAGTAAAAGAGAAGAGGGCCTCTGGTGAGTGGGGAGCCAGACCACACCAACAGGTGTACCATCCCAGAGAAGATGAAACCCGCCTTTCGCTTTTGGGATACAGTGGCCCCAGGAGAAGAAGGGACTGTGCTCAGACTGTGCACCTGTGCTGACTGCTTAGGGCCCTGGGTCTTGGGTGTAAGCCTGGGTAGCAGCACAGGTTTTGCCCCTTCACCTGCCTCCTTCCTAAGAGCAGCTCTTTAAGCTGTGTTCTCCAGTTTCCTTTGCCTCGGTTTACCTGTCGACCACTCTGATGCCTGGTGCAATGGGTTTTTCTTTCCACAGGGGCCCAAGGAGAATTCAGCAGCGCCCTTCAATAGCTAAAGGAAAAGAGAAAGGACTCTTTTAGGCATGCTTAGTGCTTTCCCTCCAGAAGGAGTCCGGGATGTTGGACCTTCTGATGCCACCTAGTGGACATCTAACGTCAAAGCACCGGGAGGCCAGAGGCTGTGTGAAGCAGGTGAAAAGCTCACCAGGAATGTGGATTTTCTAAGTGGTGTTATTGTTGCTCAGCCTCATGACAGTTTCCAACTGAAACAAAGTTTTGAGGAACCTTAAAGTAGTTGTCTTCTTCCTCTCCATCATTTCCTTTATACCTCCAATGCAAGTGTGAAGGGCTCTGACCATGGATGGAAAATGAACATTCAGTTAGTTCAACAGTTAGAGAATGCAGTAGAAGGAAAGTTTCCTATGAAACTAATCAGTCTAATAGTTAGTTAGTTGTCTTATCAGTATTCTCAGAAAGCCCCTAGCCATGTATTCTTGTAACTTGCATACTTAATGTTTTAAAGTTTTCCTTAAATAGATTTCTTTAACCCTCCTCTAATTATATGAGCGTCTTCCTCCACAAAATCTGGGTACATCCCTATCTGGAGTGGTAAGTATCAGAAGTGTATATTGGAATTTCAAAGGATATGGCTGTCAAAGAGGTGCTAGGGAGAGAGGAAAGAGAAATAAGGAGCTGACAAATTGCCCTGTGCCTCAGGCTGTCTTTTCTCTCTTTCTGCTTCTGGATTTGCCCACTTGATCTCCTTGTGCCTATCTAGGGTCACTACAATGGCACCCTCATGGGTAATGTTAAGTTGCAAGAGATTTGGCTGGTGGCCTAGAGTAAAAAATCTGGTGTATAGGTTATTGTTTTTACTTTTTATTTATTTATTTTTAATGCTAGGGATTGAACTTAGGGGCATTTCACCACTGAACCACATGCTAGCTATATTTTGCAATTGATTTAGACACAAGATTCTCACTGAATTGCTTACCACCTCATTTTTTGAGGTTGGCTTTGAGCTCATGGCCTCCTGCCTCAGCCTCCTGAGCTGCTGGGATTATAGGCATGCACCACTGTGCCTAGCCCATTTCCTCTTTTTTGACTTAAAATGTTTGTTAAAACATTTAGTGACCTTTAATAAATTACGCTTAACAAAGTCAAAATCTTTTTTCTTAAATCTGCAAACTTTAGAACTTTAAGAATATACATATGCTTTATTATATATCCTGTATATTTGTCTTTTGTTACTATGTATTCTCCAAGAGTAATGCCAGTTTTAAATTATCTCTTGTATTTGATCAACAGTTCAATAAGGTTAAATGCATCATTTTTTCCAATGACATCTACTTTATAATATCTAATTTCCAAAATTTGTTTAAGAAATTTTATCTGGCTAGGCATGGTGGTGTACGCCTGTAATCCCAGCAGCTCAGGAGGCTGAGACATAAATATAGAGAGTTAAAAGCTAGCCTCAGGAATTTAGCAAGGCTCTATTCAACTTAGTGAGACCCTGTCTCTAAATAAAATACAAAAAATGGCAGGGGATGTGGCTCAGAGGTTGAGTGTCCCTGGATTCACTCTCCATCTCCAGTATAAAAAAAAAAAAGAAAAAGAAAGAAAGAAAGAAAAAAGAAATTCTGTGTGATTGCAATGTCATAGACATTCTGTGTTTTCTTGTAGGGAAATTTAAATTTTTATATTTAGGTCCTTATTAATGGCTTATATTACTTTTGGGTATAAGGTAGAGATGTTAACAATTTCATCTCTATATGAAAATTACAAATCCCAATATTATTTCACTTATTGATATGAAATGTCTCCATTTTACACAAAAATAATATTTATATTTGTATCTGCTTAAACCCATATAATATTCCTAATTAATTTTCTTTCCAAAAAGAATAGAAATACTAATTAAACTGTATGGATTCCAGGTGGCCATATTTGCCGCTCACTTTCTTGGAGTGGGCACATATAGATCAGGTGTCATTTCTGATGTCATAGTTTGTCTTCACACTTGCCTCCCTGATCTTACTAAAAGGCAGTGATATCCTTCACCTCCACATTGCCAGCATCTGGCGAAATGCCTGGACCTTTAGCACTGGGCACAGTATTTTGAAGAGCAGAGAAGTTGGCATGGTGACAATGGAGAAGAATCCTAAGCTAATGTCTACTGATCACCAATGGAGCTGGACACTGACTACCAGTGTCTTCTCCTCCATTGCCTCTCCACTTTGTGATTTTTAAGTCTGAATCTAAGACCTTCCTTGATTCAGCTCCAAGTGTAAAGCCAAACCCAGCTTAGAAGTCCTGAGGTCTTGACTGTAGCTTTAAGATCTTAGTTTCTGTTTCAGCCCTTTATTGATGAATTGGCTCAATATCATTTTCTCAATATAAGTGTCCTGCTTTTGTAATCAAAATTGTATTTGGCCATTTTCTCTGCATTGGCTGCTGTGAGGATTTGTGGGTAACTCTATAACTAATATCCTGAGCCAGGGAAAAAAAGCACATTGGAAGAGCACTTACATGGGTGAGGACCTGAGTTCAACCCCATCACTGCAAGAAAGAAAAAAAGAGAATGCATTCTCAGATTGGTTTAGAGAAGATTGAAAGATTTGGTTTCTGTAAAAATGAAATGGATTCTGAAAGCATGAAAGACTAGGCCAAGTGAAGCTAGAATTAGACAGGCAGCCAGTATAGGTAGGTAAATCGAGTTAGGTCAAACCATGGAGACTAATTTTGAGTGAGTCTGGGAAGTTGGACACTGTCCCCTGAGGGACTAAAATGTTAATTCATTTAGAGCCATTCTTTCACCCTTATCAAGAATCTACCCCTGCTCCATCCTGTTGCCAAGGTAAACTGTCCCAGGAATTGCTCCTTCCTACAGGGAGCTATAAGGTTGTTAATGTGTCCTTAGCTACTCCATCCTGCCCTCCCCCCTTTAGCCCACCTTTTTCCCACCTTTGGGCCATCCCACCAAACATATCTAGGCCTAGTGTTGGGTCTAGTCACATAGGCAGGAAGGAGAAAGAAAAGGAGTGAAAGGCAGGAGAATAGGGTTGGGGTTGTGGATATCATGTGCAGGGGTCTGGGTTTGATCCTCAGCACCACATAAAAATAAATAAAAATAAATAAATAAAGTAAAGGTATTGTGTGGAGCTACAAATCAAAAATAAACATTAAAAAAGCAGGAGAATAAAGGAAACCTAGGACATACAAAAATGGCAGAAGACTTCACTTCTTTGGATACCAGGATACCAGCCATGGCCCCTTTCTCTCTTGAGGGAGAAATCTGTGTTACTTCTTCTTAAATAAACCCTTCTTTATATGCTTACCTTGATGTGAAAGGCAAGTGACTCACAAAAGACAGAGATTAAACCATTAGATTTTATTGGGAGGCTGCCCACAGAGGAAGAAAAGTAGAGGCAGAAAGCAGAGAGAGAAAAGGAGGAGAGCAGAGAACAGAGGAATATAGTGAGAAACTTATGTGACTCTGAAGTAGCACCCCCTTTCTCCACTGAAACATCTTAACTGGGCCTCTCCAGAAATCTTCACCTGGACTAACATTAGGACTGTCAGCAAAAGAGTCTCTGCAAAAGAGTTCAATGTAGACAAACTTCCTATATTCATGTTGCCCTGTTTTACTTAGCCACTGGCTGAGAAGATACCAGTACTCCAGGTGCTGGACACTCCCTTACTAGTTTTCCACAAATGTATCCAGTATAGTACTTTGAAGAAATGTGCAAACAAGGCCACTGGCCTTGAGCTGGGCTTCACAGAGATGTCTACATTTTTAAAACAAGTTACAAATGGGCTCCATGGTGACAGCTGGCAGGGGGAGAGAAGAAAGAGGAGAAGAAGCTCTCCCTTTCTCAGGTGTTGTCCTTGAAGAGTTAACTTGCTCAAAACAGTGAAAGGAAAAGCTGCTTTTATGTGAACTTCTGCAGACTGAATTTCTGAGCCCCTCTCCTTACATGCTGGGTATAAAACTTTGAAACTCTCTGAACTCGGGTTCAGGGGATTAATTGATTACAGCAAAAGCTGTGCCCTCTGAATCTGGCTACAGCCAAATAAAACTTGTTACCTGCTATCTTCAGTGACTTGCCTCCTTTGTCCCTACAACAACTCCATTTTTGAAAACAGCTTCTAGCTCAAGGCCTGTCCAGAGTGAGGAGGCATGACCCTTGTCCTTGGAAAAATGCACAGAATGATCCTAAGCACATATTGGTCCTGCTGAGTTGTTTGTCTGCAAATAACAGGAGAGATTTGTGGTGCCAGGTGTCCCTGACTCAGTTATGCTACCTATTGCAACCCCCTAGAAACCACCAGTCAGCATGAGATGGGGAAAATATCTGGGATGCCAGAAGACCCCACAGTAGTCTCAGTGGTTGATAACGCATTAAGAAACCATGTGATTTAGAATGTACACCTTTCATAGATTAAAGCAATTAGTTGAAATTAATCCCACTCTTGTACTAACCAATCACCCATATCCAACTTGTTCCCAGCAGTGAATGTGCTAATCAATGTTAAGAGTTGTTTTTTGACTTTCCCATAGTATGGAATAATTTGTTGTGTGATGTTGTGATGCATGGAGAACCCCCCTCAAAACCTATAAAATCTCACTGAATAATAGACAGGGGCTCACTTCTCCATACAGCTGCTTCGGAAACAGTTGTGAGTCCAAGCTCGAGCTAATTGCATTGGATTTGGCTTCTGGGGGTCTATTAGATTCCCATGAATCTGGCATTATAAGAGCAAAGAGAAAGAGAGTAGAAGAGAGAAAGAAGAGGAAGAGGGCTGAGAGGAAGAGGAAGAGAGCAGATAGTGTGAGCTATTAAGCTTTGGCTTAAGAAGGGTTGCATAGGTTATGTTGTGGGTGCTGATTGGCAGGGTGACTCAGAAAAAGAGAGAAGACTTTCTGTCCAGTGGGTATTGGTCAAGAAAAACCTTTAAATTTTATGCTCTTTAGCTTGGTACCATTCAGAGAGGAGGGGAATTCATAAGGAATTCCATAATGTTCTCTGGAGACTTAACTTCAGCAGGGAGTCTCCTACAGACCCAACATGATGTGCTTTTCTATTGTTCAAACTTGAACATGTAAGGAAGTAGAACTTGTCACTAGTAACTTGCAGTATCACTAAGACAGGCTACAACTGGTAAAGGATTTTTTTAACATATTTTTAGTTGTCAATGAGCATTTATTTATTTATATATGGTGCCAAGAATTGAACCCAGTGTCTCACACACATGCTAGGCAAGTGCTCTGCCACTGAGCCACAACCCCAGCCCTGGTAAAAAAATTTTAAGAAGCAGCAGCAATCATTGGTAATAACCAAAGTAGGGAATATTTGGTCATTTTTTGTGATTAGGCCAATACTCAGGATTTTGACTAAGTTCACAAGTGATTATAGAGTGATGATGTATTCATTTGACTCACTATTGGCACAAAGGGTCTTGTCTGATGTTTATGTTCTGTGAAATTATTATGTAGGGATCACCAAGGGCTAACTCCTTGCCACACACTTGAGCATAGACGAGTAGCACCCAGATAATGGATCTCGGGACTGCTTTTCTCCTTTTAACGTGTCTGCCATTATATTTCTTAAGGTAAGCGTGAGTGTGCTCATTGGAGAATGAATTCATTTTGTGTCTGAAGTAGCAAAAATAACATGCTGTGGTCATAATGTGGGTTAAAAGTAATATCTTTTTGTCTAACCATGGGCCTGTGATAGCTTTCATACTGAAGAAAGGCTCACAGCACAATTGGTAGCACAGAAAATTGTACAATAGAAAGGTGAAGTGAGAGGAGTATAGTCATTAAAGTTACAAAAGTGGATCAGAGCTCAATGCTTCAGGTCCCTAGATTCAAAATGATGCATAATTTTTGCTCCAGTGAAATAACAAAAAGAACAATTACTTAAAGTAATTATAATGAATACATGGCAAACAATTTCCCTATGCTAGATTGTGCTAAGGTCTTCTAATATATAACTCTGGGAAGAAAGTGGATTCAACAAGTAGTATAATTATAGCATCTATTTGATTAAGAAGGAGAGTGATGGATTAATTCAATTTGTATCAGAAACATTATATCCTGTAGCATATAAGAGAATGAATGAGCTTGGTTTTGAGTCAACACATGAGATGATAGTTTCCTAAGTTTTAAAGTCGAGGTATAAAAGTTTAGTCTCTTGGATTGACATTTATGTTTGTATTTGTACTTGGTATTGGTGTCCTGGGTTGAAATTTCACACTAAGCTCTTTTCATGTACTCATAGTTTGGCATTCTTGCTTCATCTCAAAGGGCTTACTTTTCTTTCTTTCTTTCTTTCTTTCTTTCTTTCTTTCTTTCTTTCTTTCTTTCTTTCTTTCTCTTTCTTTTTTTCTTTCTTTCTTTCTTTTGTTTTCTTTTGTTTTCTTTTATTTGTTTAGTTTTTTTGCATGAATATTCTGCACACGACTTTGACAGATCCCAAACTTCAGGAATAGTCCTTGCAGATGCAGAAAGCTCTGTGACTAGTATCACCAATGCAGCTCCAGACACTTGCTTCTTCCTGGACCTCTAGATATTTTCTTCTTCCTGAATTTTTTTTGTTATATTTGATGCTGGCATTTAGGTTATTGATGTCATTTAGGTTACACAGGTTATAAGGACTACAGAGGTCATAGAGGCTTTTCAGGCCATAGAGAGAGGCTAAATTTTATGCAAGTTCATAGAGGTTACTGTAGTCATACAATTTTCAGGTCACAGAAGGAACACAGAAAGTAGAGGTGATTTATATCATAGAAACTTCACAGGCCATAAAGGCTCTTCTAGTCATAAAGATCTTCATGCCATAGATTCAGAGGTCATAGTCTACTATGCTCATAGAAATACAGAAGACATGAGGCTTCTTTGCCACAGTTTGTGTAGTTTGTAGAGGCTCATCAGGTAATAAGGGCTAAGGTCATATGGGTCACAAAGGTCATAGAAACTGCTGGTCATTTAAGCTACTCAAACCATAAAGGCTACATAGGTCATAAAGGCTACACTGTTCATAGAGGCTACTCAAGCACATAGCCTACGTAGGTAACAGAGGCTACTGAGGTCATAAAATATACTAAGGTTATTTAGTTTACTAAGGCCATAGAGGCTAAGTAGTTCAATTAGACTACTCAGTTCATATAGGATACAGAGGTCATAGCACATACCAAGGTCATAATAGACAACACAGGCTGTAAAAAATATGCAGGTTATAGAAGTACACAGTTAATATTACTAAGGTCATAGAAGCCACACAGTTCACTAAAGATACTCAGGGCATAAAGCCTTTGAAGGTCATAGTGGCTACTGAGGTAATTTAACTATTTAGACCATAAAGCCTATGAGGTTCATAGAGACTGTGAAGTCTATAGAGGCTAATAAGGCCATGGATTATAAGCAAGCCATATGGACTATTCATGTCATACCAGGATTCTCAGGCATAGAGGCTATGCAAGTCATAAGTTCATAAAGGCTATGCAAGTCATTGCAGAAAGGCAGGTTGTGGGTGTAAAATAGGTCATGAAGGCTACCTTGGTTCTAGAAGCTACTCAGGGCATATAGGCTAAGTAGATTTTAGAGATAAGGTTCTGTAGTCTATTCAGGCCTAAGGCCATACAGACCACAGAATACAAAGAAGCTAAACAGGTCCTAGAGGTATACATATCATAGAAGTTACACAGGTCATAGGATCTATGCAGGCCATGGAAGACACATATTTCATAAATGTTATACAGGTCCTAGAGGTTACTTTGGCCATTATGGCTATGCAGATTATGAAGAATAAGCAGGCAATAAGGACTTCACCCATCAGAGAAGCTATGTCTGTCAATGAGATTACCCTGGCCATAGAAACTACTTAGACTAAAGAGCCTACATAGACCATTGGGGCTCCATAAATCAGGAGAGGAAACTAAGTCATAGAACCACTGAGGTCATGGAGTAAGCTATTCAGTAATGAAGTCTAAAAATGACATAGAATATTTATAAGTCTTCTCAGGTCTTAAAGACAACAAAACTCATGGAAGCTACTCAGTTCCAAGAGTCTGCTCATGACATAGATGATACAAAAGCAATAGAAGATTCTCAGGTGAAATATGCTACACAAGCCATAGGAACTATTCAGGTTATTGTAGGTCAAAGAGTCTATGCAGTTTATATAGGCTACTCAAGCCATAGAGGCTACACAGTCCAAAATGGACTATTCAGGTCATAGAGGCTATGCAGGTAATAGGGAAACACAAGTCATAAAGCATTTGCAGGTCATTGTGGCTACTAAGGTCATTTAGGCTAATAAGGGCACAGAGGCTACAGAGGTTACTTCATCTACTCAGGTCATAAAGGCTAGATAGGTTAGAGTGTCTATAGAATTCATACTCAGGTTATAAAGGCTATGTAGGTAAGAGAGGCTACTCAGAAGACAGGCCACTCAGTACATAGAATTTACTTTGGTCATAAAGTCTCCTCCCTGTGTAGCCCATAGAGGCCACTCAGGTCCAAAAGAATATTCACTTCATGTAAGCTACTAAGCCTGTAGAGGGTACACAGTCTATAGAGCATACACATGTCATAGAGGCTACAAAGATGATAGGAACTGCTAAGGTCATTTTGGTCACTAAGAACACAGAGATTATACAGGTCAATTAAGATATTCAAGTCATAAAGATACTGTAGGTACTACAGGCTACCTGATCATACAGAGGCTACTATGTCACAAAGGCTAAGAGGGATTAGTTGTTACTCAGTTATTAGAAGTTATGCAGTTCATAGAGGCAAATCAAGTCATAAAGGCCACAAAGGCCAAAAAGTATTCTTAGAACATACAGGCAACTCAGGCCATAGAGCTTACTTGTGCCATAGAAATGCCAGAATTCACAAATGTTATGTAGGTCATAGAAGCTATTCCAACCCAGGATGATGTAAGTCATATATCTGCCAAGGCCATGAAGGCAATGCAGGACATGGAATAAATACAGGCCCTAGATGTTGTACTGGTCATAGATGCTACACAGCCATACAGGCTATAAAAATCTTAGTGATTATGAGGTAACAACAGTAATGCTGTTATAGGGGCTACTCAGGTTTCACAATGTTCTAAGCATATGGAGGCATAAGAGACTTCTCAGACCATAGCTGCTAAATAATTCATAGGAGCCACTCAGGCCATATAGACTACTTAAGTCATAGAGTATATGCAAATCATGGAAGATATGCAGGTCATAGATGTTATGCAGGCCACAGAGGCTACTGAGACTAGACAGATATACCTGAAATAGAGGTTGTGCAAGCCATATATGCTATGAAGGTCATAGAAGTTATGCTATTTATAAAGGTTACTCAGTCTTAAGAGGTTACTTAGGTCATAGGGGCTACTCAGGTTAAAAAGACTTTGTAGGTCATAGAGGATATTCAAGTCATACAGGCTACATAGGCCATAGAGGCTACACAGGCCATATAACCTACAAAGCTTTAGAGACTTTAGAGAGTCTTAGAAAGTTTATGCTTGTGACAGAGACCACTTGGTTCACAGTCTACACAGGTCATAGATGCTATCCTGTAATAGATACTACTCAGGCCATAAAGATTTATGCAGGTCCTAGGGCTACTCAGAACATACAGTCTACAAAGTTCATGGAAGATAGAGGTCACAATGGCTATTTGGGCCATAGAGGCTACACAGGTAGTAGAGGCTACTCAGGCCACAGAAGATTTGCAAAATATTTGGGAGATTTAATTTATAGAGTGTATGAAAGTAGTACAGGTAATTCAGTTCACAGATATGGGTACATCCTAGAAGCTGCACAAGTCAAGTCTAATAAGGGCACAGAGGCTACAGAGGCCATTCACAAAACTGAGTCTACTTGGTCCCTTGAGAGAACAGATCACAGGTTTTTCTCAGTTGAGTTAGACCATTCGAGACATAAAGAATATACAGTTATACAGGATACTCAGGACACAGAAAACTATGCAGATCATCAAAGCAACACAAAAAAATAGAGAAAACACAGGTGATGAGGGTTATTAAGATTATTTAGATTACACAGGTAATAGAGGAAAGGTTGGCCAAAGTGTTTTCTTGGTCATTGAAGCTACACATGTCAAAGTGGCTACTGAGATCATAGAGGCTAAAGAGGCCATTTATGCCACTGAAGCCATAAAGGCAACAAAGATCATAGAATTACACAGGACCCAGAGGCTATGCAGGTCATACAAGATAAGCAGGTCATAGATATTATTTGGTCATAGAGCCTATACTGGCCATAGTGGCTATGGACATCATCGAGGCTACACAGGTGATAGGAGCTTCATAATAGGAGCTATGCATGTCATTGGAGTTTCATGGGTCATAGAAGTTACTCAGATCATAAAGGCTACATAGGCCATGGAGGCATCATAAATATAGAGGATACTCACATCAAACAGTAAGCCACATAGGCCATAAAGTCTATGAAGGACACAGAATAAATGCAGGGAAAATAATCTACATTATAAAGACTATACAAGCCTTAGATATCTCAGCTCATAGATCCTACATAGGTCTTACTATCTATTCAGGTCTTTAAGGCCATACAGGACACAAATCTTACAAAGGTCTTAGAGAGGCTACACAATGGCATAGAGGTTATGTTTATCATGGAGGCTATGCAGATGTTAGAGGCTTTTTAGATCATAGAGGTGATGAAGGACATGCAAGGTACAAAGATCATGGGGGCTATTAAGTGAATGAAGTCTAATAAGGCCATAAAGGCTAGGAAGGTCATGTGGGCTACTCACATTATAAAAGACACACAGATCATAAAGGATATATAGGTCATAGGGGGTACAAAGACCATAATGGCTACTGAGGTTATATAGTCTATTCAGGTCATTTAGGCAATTTAGGTCATAGATACTACAGAGGTTATAGAGGCTATGCAGGATGTAGGAGCTACTCAGGCATAGAGATGACACTGATTATAGGGGTTTTTCAGGTCACAGGGATTATGCATGTCCTAAAAGTTAGGCTAGCAATAGAAGATTCTCAGTTCCATAGAGCTATATACATTGAGGGTGCAGAGAAAATAGAGACTACTCCAGTCATACTAAGGCCACAGAGGCTTTGTAGATCACAGAAAATAAGCAAGTCATAGAGGTGATACAGATCATAGATACAACACAGCCTATGAAATCTACTCAAGAAATAGAGGTTACTTATTTCATAGAGGCTACTTGGATAATAGCTAAAAAGGTCAAAGACTCTCAGAACATTAAGTTTATATAGACCATAAAGGCTATGCAGGTCACAAAGGATACATAGGTCATAGAGGCTACTCAGTCATAGAGGCAATGCAAGTCATAGTGCCTGTTAAGCCATAGAGGCTACTATATTGTTTAGGATCTCCAAGTCATGATGGTGGTTCTTAGAAGCAGAACAGAACATACAGGCTACTCAGGGTATAGAGCCTACAAAAACCTTATAAACTATTAGGTCATTTAGACTACCCAAGCCATAGAAATGTTTCAAGTCATAAAAGCTATGAAAGTAACAGATAATTTGCCTGACATAGAGGCTACACAGATCCTAGGGACTAAGCAGGACAGAGTTTTCTCAGACCATAAAGCCTATGCAGCTCATAGAAGCTATTCAGGTCATCATGGCTGCTAGGTCATACAGTTTACTCAGGACATTTAAGCTATGCAAGAATATTCAGAGGTTAGATGATTATATTATTAGAGCTTTAATACAATCATGGACTAAATTCACTGGTATGAATTAATTGGGTGATGACTGCAGGAACATAGGATGTGACTGGAAAATGTGGGTCATTGGGAAGTGTGTCTTAGGGTTTACATTTTGTCTCCTGCACAGACCTCTCTCTGTTTTCTGGTGGTCATGGTCTGAGAAGATTTCCTCTGACATGGGATTCCACCATGATATTCTGCCTCTCCAGGACCCCCAAATTTATTGAGTCAGCCAGTGATGGACTCAGACCCATGAAAGCATGAACCCCCAAATAACCTTGTCTTCTACATTGTTCTTGTCAGATCTTTTGGTTACACCGTTGAAAACACTGACTAAAGTGGAAATTTTCCTGAAAAATGAGATTGTTTCTGCAAACAACATGATCATGTGTTCAAAAGCCTTTAGAGATGGTTTGTGTTGGGAAGAATTTTGAAAACTTTAGAGATGCAAGCTGGAAAAGTTTCAGAATGTTGTAACTAGATCTTAATGGGTGATTCTGGTGGGAACTCCAAAACCGGAATGCCAATAGAATGCTGAAAAATAAAGACTGAGCTCACAAGGTTTCAGAGGACGAGGAGTCAATTGGAAATTGGACTCGGGGCCATTCATGTCATTTCTGGTTAAAAGTTGCTATATTTTGCCTCTGTGCTGAGTCTTTTTGCCAGGTTAAATTTAAAAGTGATGTACTAATTAATCTGATAGAGGTAATTTCAAATCTGTATAGTATTTAGATGTTGGTATGGTTATTGGTTATTGTGGCCACTCTTAAGATTACTGTGTTAATCGGGAGAAGAAAACAGAGCCAAAGATTTGAAAAACTTGAGATTGGCCATAAAAGTTTGACTGAAATTTGGTCAATTGGGAAATGCTTTAGTCTCTAAAGATATGCTAAGTATTTTACCCAGGAACAATTGAAGATGTGACATGAGGGCTTCTCAGAATTACTAAGACAACATCCATCTCAGGCTTAAGGTTGTGAAGGTAGAAATTTTTTTAAGAAGAAATTAAGAGACACCTGCTTGCATATGGAGGCAGGTTAAAAAGTTTTTTCACCATACTCAGCTGTCCAGGCACTCAGCAAGAGCTGCCACAGGGATCAGAAAGCTTGTCTATTGCTCAAAATGGTGATAGAATTTGGTGTCAACCACATAACAATGGTTTGAAGGGAATGCATGGGGCTGTGGTTTGGGAGTCATGGAGGCAGGCAATGAGATTTCAAAAGAAGGCTTGGGAGGCCAAGCAAAATGAAAGAGTCAGAGTTCTGATTGGCTGCCCTGATATGGTGATGCCTGAAGTTATGAAAAGGAAGATATACTAAGGAAGCCAACATTCAAGCAGAGAAACCTGAGATTAAGAGATGCCAGTAAAGAGGGACATCTGCCTAGGAAAGCTACAGTAATTGAGCAGAAACAAGACTAGACTGAGGTCATGTGGGCTGCTACCAGCAAGGCTATAAAAGTGGAGCTACATGAGCACTTTGGAGGAAACATCACAATTATATATACTGCAGATGCTGGATATGGAGATACAGACTTGCTTGCCCGGCTGGATTTTAGTGTTGTTCTGGTCCCATCCTTCTCTATAGAAAGAAGTCTCCTTTGCGACACTGAAATATTTACTCTTTGCCATTACATATTGGGTATATGCAATTTGCCTTTTTTATGGAGCTGAAAGTTTGCCTTCTTTCAGAAGACTTTGGACTGTACATTTTGGTAATTTTTGAGATGGTAAGATCATGGAGACTCTTGGAAATGAACTAAATATATTTTGCATTGTGAGATGGGGATGAGGTGTTGGGGACCAAGGGCAGCATGTTATGGTTTAGATGTTGGATGTCCCCCAAAATCACATGTATGAGACAACCTGGGAATAGTCAAATGTAACCAAATGAGTACTTAAATACACTTATGAATCAACTGGGTATTAACTATAAGAATATAGACTGGCTGGAAAAGGTAGGTCACTGGGGGCATGGCTATGGGATTTATATTTTGTTTCTGATGAGAAAAATCTCTTTTTCTTCTTCGTGGTGGAAATGTCCTGAGCTGCTTTCCTCCACCATTAGATTTTAGCATAATATTCTGCCTCACCTAGAGCCCAGAGCCTTGAAATCAACCATGACTAAGTCTGAATTCATTGGCTTTAAGTAAACTTTTTGTACTTTCTTCTCAGGTCTTTTGATCACAGTGTTGAAAAAGATGAAAAAAATTATTTCTGACACTGGCACTTTTATTTTCTTAGCCTCCCCAATGATGGGTTAAAACTTTACTTCTGCTTACTCTGCCTACCCCAGAAGTTCCCAAAGACATAGTTTCATTAGGGCCCTACCAGCCATCTCTGAACAATCCATCTATTACTCAATCGGACCATCCAAGAATAATCCTTATGACCCAATGTGGGGTCTCATGAACCCTAAGGAATGAAAAGAACTAAGACTATGAATGGGCAGGTATCCATGCATGTACTCTGGAAAAACCTGAAAAATGACTATATAAGGCAATCCCATTGCCTGAGATATATAGTATTGGTTTTTCCACAAATTACTTCCCTTAGTTCTTTTTGTTTCTTTTTTATTGTGATGCTTAGAATTGAACCCATAACCTCATGCAAACAGTCAAGCGCTCTAACACTGGCCTACATTCCCAGCCTTGTTTCCCCACCCTTATCAGGAATGGCATAAGACTACCTATAATTGGAAAATTTACATTGTGATTGCCCTCTCCTTTATGGTTGAACTTTACTTCAGGCTTTTTTTCTCTTTCAACAGTTGCAGATGAGAATGAGAAATATATATCCTAGCCCATCCTGGGGACAATTCTTGCCCCAAACCAGAAAGTATTTCCTCCTTACTGAAATGCATTGCTTACTGTGATGCAAAGAAGACCCTTAGGCTTCATGAATTACACACATTTTCATCCTGAGTGTCCTCTGCTTCCTTTTATAAATGTTTAAACTTGCTTCCCCTCGATTATCCTCCCATCAAGACCAGGCCATAGCCTTTGGTGTCCTGGCTGCCTCACTAGCTGTAGTAAATCATTCTCATTACTCTAGCTAGAAGAAAATTTATAGAAGTCTTTTGTGTGGCAACAAAGTGCCCAAGATGTTTCTGACATTTTTCTGGATCTGGGGCAGGTATTCATGCATGCATAATTCCACTACCAGACTCAACATAGGTCCAGACATATTCATTACCTGAGAGAAAATTTCTTTCAGTAATATTGTACTTTTGTTTTTGTGTCATAAAGAGCCTCAGGTAGCATATACCAGGACTTTTGCCTCTGTATTTCCTACTGATTGTATAAACGATGAAGTATGGATTGCCCCTCTGCTCATAGCATTAGCCACATAGCAAGGCACTTTCCTCAGCATTCAGCTTCCATGATTTGAACATTTGATCTCCTAATTTTTTAAAGTTTCACAAGGGAGGTTAATTTCAGCCAGCCACCCAGAATTTTCCAAAAAGTAATATTGTGTTCATTTTGGACATGAGACATGGTATAGGGATTTGCAAATTTATACTACATATCATATCACAAACCTGGGAGCAGGAAAAAGGATTTAAATTGTCTCATCATTGGGGCAGATGAACCCTAAGCATTGTAGAAGTCTAGGACTCTATCTACACATATTAACACAAAATCCTGAAATTTTCCTATAACCAAGAAAACCAACTCCCTGGAATATAGTTATATCCAGGAATTTCTTTCTCCCTACTCCTATTATGAATGGCCTGAAACTGCCTTCAAATGACAAATTTTTATTTAGATTGTCCCCTGCTCCTTGAGTTAAACTTACTTGACTTTTCCTTATTTATTCAGTATTTGATGAAGAGACATTCTCTTACTGGGGCATGCATCCACAGTTTGAACAATTTATTTAATCCCACTTTAAGCTTAATAAGGGTGTTTTCAATACTCAAATAGTGGGCCAGAAAAGCCCTCAGAAATATGGGATTCTTGATGAAAAGCCTGGAGTGGAAAAAGCTCTGAGCCTGTCACTTTGAATCATATTTACCCGAAGGTCAGATCACCCATCCACAGAGAAAAGCAGCTCTCTCCCTGGAAAATTCTCCTCCCTGTTTCTGTCTGGAGTTATTTCAGGCACCATAAAACTGATCACTTTAATACTGGAGTTTTATTACTTTTTTGTGATACATTTGTGCACATTTATCAATTGTCCTGTATTGTTGCTGCAGGTGAAGGCTGTCATGTGGCCCTGGGTTCCCCAGGGAGATAATTAAATCTAAATCTGTCCAAGAAATGGTATTTTATTGAAATAGGGGGAGCCAGTGCATTTGGTGACATGGAACCCTGTTACCAACATCTCAGTCTTTGTCTCTAATGCCAATCCAATAATGAGAACACAACTTTGAGGAAAGGAAAAAGAAATATTATTGCTTTTCCTGAAAAGAAGAAATGGGACTCATGTCTCAGAGGCTGTGATTCGGACAGCCAAGTAGATCAGAGAAGTTTTCAAGAGATTATTGATGTCTAAATTTTATGTGTGCCCAGCCAGGGGTCATGATTTACTTGTAGTATTGAGAGAGCTGTTTCTTAGGGTTTCTGGTGCCTTCTCTGACATCTTAATTACTTCATTCCTATGCCATGTGTGCTTAACTCAGCCTATGATGAGAAAAAGAATAATCTTGCTTTGCGCAAGATTAGAGATAGGGGAGGGAGAAGAGAAAGGGAAATAAACTATGTTAGTTTTAATATAAACTGAAGCAGCAGAGCAGAGTGATTATCTTTAAAGTCTAAAATGGACACCTGCTACTTTCCGCACTGTCAATTTCTGCCTCCCATTTCTATGAAAATATAGGGGACTGCATTTCCAAATTTCTTCCTGCTAAATCTTAGTGAACTATATGTTTTTAAAATGAAAAGTTTCAGGCTGCCAGGCTACTCTTCAACAGAATTTACCCTGGTAATTTTGTATGATTTGGAAAACTCACAGAAATCTGAGTAAAAAATGTTTAAATTGCCAAGACACTTATTAATTATCAAAATAGAAACTCCAGCCAGGTGTAGTGGTACACCACTATAATCCTAGCAGCTTGGGAGGCTAAGGCAGAAGGATCACAAATTCAAAGCCAGCTCAGAAACTTAGCAAAGCTCTTAGAAACTCAGTGAGACCCTGTCACTAAATCAAATATTAAAAAAAGGGCTGGGGATGTGGCTTAGTGGTTAAGTGCCTCTGGGTTCAACCCCTAATATGAAACAACAACAAAAAAAAGAAATAAAAATTTTATTGTTGAGGGGCTGGGGCTGTAGCTCAGTGACAGAGTGCTAGCCTAGCATATGTGAGGATCTAGATTTGATCTTCAGCAACACATAAAAATAAACAAATAAAATAAAAGCCTGCTGTCCATCTGTCCATATACAGATATATATATATATATATATATATATATATATATATTTAAGAAAAAAAGAAAAAGAATTTTCATTGTGGAAAGAAAAAGAGACAGTGTAGCTGAATGCAATGAACATATTCCTGGAATCTTGTGTGCTATGAAACATAAAATTTGTCCTGTGTTCTAATGCAGAATGAGGACATTAAGAAGTACTACTATAAGTGGTTTCCTTTAAGAAAAGTTTATTATTTGTCACTCCAGTTTCTTGAAGGAGCCCACGGTGAGGGAATAAATACTGGCAGTTCCAATTTACCTGAAAATATCTGTGAACCTAATACCATACATTATTCAGAATTTGCAATACAAGTTTGTCTAGTATGTCACAGAAAACATTGTTGATATTATAGTGCATTTGTTATTTGTGGGAGCCCAAGTCAGTGTGGAAGACAGACCAGCTCAGGGGATGAGATTTATGTCACTGGGTTTTTATAGATCTTCAAGTGATCTCTGTTAATGTTTGGATTGAAGCTGGGACAAGGCCAGAAAGAAAATAAATTTGAAAATGTAAAATTCACCTGAATTTCATGGAGAGTGGCCCCAAACTGTAAGTTTAAACTCTCTTGTCTTCTTCTAGCTAACTCTATGTAACTTGAAATAAGCGTCGTCTTGCAAGAATAAAAGGTTGATGAAAAACTTTTGGAAGGCAGGGGTCACAAGAAGAGCTTTGCCTGCATGAAAAATTGAGGAATCCTGAGGAAAAAATTCAATTCACTTGTTTATATAGTTTTTGTATGATTTTGCTGCATTGATTTTTAATCTAAAATTTTGTAATCTAAAAAATGCAAAGAATTATATCAGTTTTGTGGTTCTTAAGAGTTAGTTTATTGTCTAAACAACTATGTTCTATTTTAGAGAAGGTTCCAGGAGCCACTGTAAAGAAAGTGCATTCAGGTCTTATTGGAGGAAATATTCTATTGATTTCTGGTAAGTCTATTGGATTTATGATATATTTCAGGTCCAAAGAGTCTTTACCAAGTTTATGTCAAGATGACCTATCTAATGGTGAGAGAAGTGCATTGAAATCTTGAATTTATTGTACTGAGGTTTATCTGAGACTTCTATCTGTGTACTTTCTCTTTTATGTAATTTTTTGAACCCACATTTGAAGTATAAACATTTCTAATTTTTATATCTGCTTGTTGTATTGTTCCCTTTACCAGTGTGAATTAACCTTTGTCTTTTATTATTTGGGGGTTGAAGTCTGCTTTGTCAGATATTAGAGTGGTTACTCCTATCTCTTTTGGGCCTCCATTCATACAGTACATCAATTTCTATTATTTAATTTCAGCCTGTGACTCACAGCCTATAGTGTGCATTGTTTTTTTTTCAAACAACATATTTTTTGTTCATTTGAAATCCATTCTGCCAGCTTTTGTCTTTTAATGTGAGAAATTTATAGAGAGTGGTTTATTATATATTACTTTCTACAATTTTTCTATTTCTAATGTTTAACTTGGTTTTGCTTGTCATCATTTGCTTAGCTAACCTTCAAATGGGATTTGTTTATTTGTGATCTCTGGTTTTTTTTCTGGGCTATATGAAGTTTTTTTTTGACTGTCTTCTGTATTGCCACTTTAGTAGTCATATATTCTTTTAGTTTCTGCTCATCTTTGAAGGATTTTATTTCTGCATTGAGATTGAAGTAGATCTTTGCTGGATATCTCAAATTTTGTAGACAGTTATTTTCTTTCAGTTCTTAGAATACATCATTCCAAGTATCCTGCTTTCTAGAGTTTGTGCTGAGAAATTCAAAGTTATTCTGTTTGGCTTGCTAGAGTTAATTTCTTTTTTCAAATTAATTTAATCCTTTAAGGATTGCTTTTAAGCTCAGTTGTGTGGGATCAGATTGATTTCAGACTAACAATATTTTATCTCCAAAATAGGTTCCTTTCCTAAGAAATTTGTGGTATGTATCAATGGAACTCATGGTAGCATCCCTTTTTTGGCATGGAAAGTATTTTTATATATTAAAAAGAAATGCATGAAGAAGATGATAGGAGCAGTGGAGCACTTTGCAATATTTCAGTGCTAAACACACAGCACTATATTGTCCAATCAAACCCTGGTAAGTGTTTCAGCACATTATGTACTGAAAACATGAAGATAAACTTTACACATTAGGTCAGGGTGACTGCATCGGGGAGCAGAAACTATAATCATGAAGAAGGGCAGCGGAATGGGAAGCCAAGCCTAGGCCTTGGGTTGTTTTTTATTTTTACTCTTCTCTTCCGTTCCACTGGTCTCCATGTTTATTGTTGTACCAATACCATGCCATTTTTGTTACTGTAGCTCTATAGTATAATTTAAGGTCTAGTATTTTGATGCTTCCTTCTTGACTTTTGTCACTTGCTTTGGCTCTTCAGGGCCTCTAATTTTTCCAAATAAGTTTCATTACTGATTTTTTATTGCAATAAAGAACATCATTGAAACTTTAATAGGAATTGCATTTAATCAGTATAGGTTTTTGGTTGTGTGGCCACTTTGAAAATACAAATCCCAAGAGGCTAAAGTCACTTTTGGGGTGGTCTTACTTCAGAAGAAGTTCAAGTAATTGAAGACATGACCTCAATTTTTTTGAATTAGAACCTCACAGAATTTAGAATTTTGGTAACCAGTCATACACATTCTAGAGGTAGTACCTTGTCTGGTTCATGTGAAGGGAGATGCTTTAAAGAGCGAAATGTTTTCTTGATGATTCCAAACTTTCTAAGTTTGTAGCATAAAAATTTCCAAAGAATCTGCAATGAATGACTAGTTGTGACACAGCTGTTACATTTTTACCACTGGACATGGCTTTCAGGGTGGATATGTAAATATTGGATAATAGTTTTTCTACTCAGATATTTATTCAAAGACTTCATCCCATAATCTGGTATTATCACTGGATGTAGGTCTATGTGCACATTCATGTATATCTGATCTGAGACTAAAAGGTTTCAATGTGAGTCAGCTGGGATAGACATCACTAAAGATTTTCCCACATGTCAGACAATTATCTGCAGAGTTTCAAGTAGATCATCAGGGATTATTTATTAAGTCTGCCTCAATGGGGAAAGATCAAGTACACAACACAGCCAATAATGATATCTCTGTTTTTTAAGTAAGAAGAGACTCCAGAAGGAACTCTATAAGTTGAAATATCCAGAATGGGGCCAGGACAGATACCAAGTTTGGGAACTTCTCTAAACTCTGTCCTAACCCTTTACCTCTGAATGACCAATATTTGTATTCCCAAAAGAATCTGGACTCTATTACTCCTCTGGAAATCTAATAGGTGAAAATCTACAGATCACATACTTGTTGAAAGAATAGAGAATATATTCTTGCATGGTTCTCAATTTAAATGGTAAGGCATATTACTTCACTGTTGCTATCATTTTTGTTTTAGATACCCATCCCAGGTAGCCAATGTAGCAGTCAACTTCACTGTACTTTTAATACATTGATAAGACTTCAATACCAGGAAATAATTTTCAAAAAAAGAGTTATGGTTACATAAACTATTCTATATGTTTTGGTAAATGTACCATGTGATAAACTAATCTCTATGGCCCCACCAGGTAACAGGCTGTGTTCTCACATGCTTTCATACTATTCCAGTAACAAATGCCATTTCTTGCAGCAGTTGAGTATAATGCTGGTAGAATGATGCAATTAAATTCCACCTTTATTCAGCCATTTTTCAGAGATAAAGAATGTGTGCCCTAGTAAGCTACATCACTATCATGGGCTGCCATAAGACAAAGCCACAAATGGGAGTTTAAGGAGAAAAATTTGTTGGTCCTAATTTTAGAGGCTATATATCAAAGTGCTTGCTGGAATGATTTTTTTGTGGCCCACTCTTTGGCATGTAGATTTTTTTCTTCTTTCTCTATGTTTGAGTGTCATTTTTCTGTGCTTCTATTATCTTTATTTTTACTTCTTATAACTGGATTAGATCTCACATAAATTAATTAGGTTAACATTAATCTTGTTTTAATAACCTATATTCAAATGGAGTCACCGTCTGAGGTACTGAGAATCTAGGACAAAAACATATGAGATTTAGGAAGGGGACACAAGGCAGCCCATACCATAAAATAGTCTTCTTCTTCTGAAGACAGGCTCCCAGCAAAAAGAATACTGAGAAAGGAGATATGCACATGTAATTTTTTATAGTTATAGTCAGATTACATTACATAGTGCTGCTAAAGTTCCATTGCCACAAGAAATCTCTGATGGTAGCTATTTCTCTGCAACCACAATCCCCTGGGTGTTGGCATTAAAAAAATTGGTTTGATTAAACTTTTTTCCATGTGGCAAATAAAATCACCTTTGGCCATTTTTTTTCAATTTTCTAACTGACAAGCTTGAGTTAACTTTCAGTTGATTTTGAGCCATTTAGAATTTTTTCTTCCCTGAGTCATACTCAGATTTGGGCCCTGTTACATGCTTTCTTGTACCTTGTATTCTCCAAGCGTTTGCTTCTTTGAGAAACCTGGGTTGACAAAGTTCTGAAAACTTTTCATAACATCAAAGGACAAACAATTTTGTCTTTTAATACAAAGGGACCTCCTAGGGTGTCCTATCTAGGCTTTCTATTTAAAGTGGGGAATAAAAATATTTCTCCACACTGATCCCTAGCAGGAGCAAACCAGACTTCTAGAAGCTTCTAGGAGGAATTGCATACAGTTATGTCTGTGGACAATTCTCAGTTCTGATACATGCTACTGAGAAGCCATCGATATCTAGAAGTCTGTCTTTTCTCATGTCTAAAAGAAGTCTGTCTTATTTCATGTCTCAAAGCACCTACTTATATCAATACCTTCCATTGTGCCATTATCCAACTATCATTAGATATCATTAGATTAGATGATATCTAATGATAGTTGGATAATGGCTTATTGGAAGGTATTGATATAAGTAGGTGCTTTGGCTCCACAGCTGACAAAACATCTTGGAAGTTACTGTGTAGATTCTGCTTAAACATTATCTGACACATTCACCAATTTTCTTTCAGAAGTTTACAACTTTGTTAACATGGGCATTCCTGTCATTCACCTGCCCAAGTACATCACCTCTTCCTTGTCTAAACTTCAGATTCCAATTCTCCAATGATTCATGGTACTGACAAGAATTACATGTCCCTTTTTTACCTCCTTTTACTCCATGCCTCAAATAAAAAAGTTTTCTGCTACATGCCTCTATAGCCTGTGTTCATCTGTGTTTTGAAAATGGAACTTGGTGTTTCATTTCATTCCTCTAGAGCAGCTTGTTCTGTAATTGATAAACTCTTTTGAAACCAAATTATATCAGGATCAATTTTATGTTTAAAGAGGGATTGAAATGAATTCCAGCTGCTGTTTGCCAATGATATTAACTGAAATCTGATTCTCTGGATATTGGAATGTTAGCCCTGAGATGACTCAGATGTATGAAAAGATTATGTCTGTGTTTCAATATGTAATACATGGTTCTAAAATTTATGTACATGCATCATAAATCCTAATATTTAAAAATAATCATTATTTTTCAAATATGAAAAAAATATAAGGAATGTTGCAAGAGTCTTATTGTCTGGTGGAGGTATTTTGGCTTAGAATTGAGACTGAGTTCATCCTTCAGGATGCCCAGCTGCTTATTAGTTGTGGGACTTTGATCACAGGAGGAAACAGATATCATAGCCTGGCCTAAGGTCTAAGGCTAAACTGCCAATGCAAAGTTCACTTTAAATGCAGTAGAGTTAAGGATGTGGACATATTGAAGGGTATGTGTCCCCCACATTTGGGACCCCATCTACCTTTGTTTGCTCTCTGATATCTGCATGGAAAAGAACCATGACCAACATCTAGTGGACTTCTGCCCTCTATGGTGTCTGCCCCTATGTAGTCCTGGCTGGCTGCCCAAGTGCTTCCAATGCTTACCCAGAAGGATGTTGACCCCCTGACCATAACCATCCTCTGGACTGGTTGATACTAGAGAATGGGGGATGCTCCACCTTTATCCTCACCTTCTACATCTCACCATGTCTCCTTATCCATTCACTCTCATCCTCTAATATTCCTTCTGGCTTACTGAGTCTCTTTTCCTGGACCTAAACCCCCAAAACTTATCCATTTGTGGAAAAAAACCTGGTCTCAATATAGTTTAATAACAACTATGAATGGCCATTTAAAGGCACTCTAGATCCAAGTATTATTAGAGATATTTTCAACTATTGTGAGCACTGGGAAAATGGAAATTGATATCATATGTTCAGATCTTCTCCTCTATTCTAAGCCCTCTCTGCAACTCTTGATCTCCCACACAAGTCCTCTTAGCTCTCACATTCCATTTCTTTCTAATGAAGCTGCCACAGCACTGTCCCCTTGACCCCTGTGCCCTTCTCTTCTCCTGCCCCATGTTCACAGGCTGCTGCTGCCCCACCCTTATCTCTGTATCCCTCTCAAGGTGGCTGGAAACAATGGTGTAATCTCGGTTCATATACCTTTCTCTTTGTTAGATCTTCCACAGATAGAAAAGAGGCTTAGGCTTAGGTCCTAAACTTAAAGTCCCACCACATATATGCCCTTATGATCTTGCCTAACACCCTCCTGTCCAAGGAGCACAGGCAAGTTTTGGAGCAAACTAGAAATTATGCTGATGAGGTTAAAAGAGATCTCTCTGAAGCCATACCTGATTGAAACCCTAACTGGAATTATAATTTGCTTGGAGTAGTAACTAGTAAAAACCTAATTCATTAGTTGCCTCATGGTAGGACTTAGAAAGAAAGCCCATAAGGCTATCAATTATGAAAATCTCCAGGAAGTATTCAAGATAAAAATGAAAACACTTCAGCATTTTTAGGTCACCTAATGAAGGCTTTATTTCAATATACTAATCTGGACCCCAAGACTCCAGATGCAAGACAATTAATAATGACCTACATTTTCTCCCAGAGTATCCCCAATATTAAGGCCAAACAAAGGTACCTCAAAAAGGGGTCCCTAACTCCCCAAGCTGAGGTTCTCAGAGTGGCTTTTAATGTTTATAACAGGAGAGATGAGAAGGTCCAGAAGCAAAAATATCAAATGCTCATTCAAGCCATCCAGCCAGCCTTAGCATCTGTCCTGGTTCCACTAGTCCATGGAAGAGTCCCTCGGGATTTCCTGGACCCTGTTTTAAATGTGGTTAGATGGGTCACTGGGCTCATACATGTCCTAAGCCTTGGAAGCCTGCAAGACCTTGTCTTAAATGCCATCAGAAGAGACACTGCACCATTTACTGTCCCCAAGTTCATTGAGGCCCCCAGCCATCCAGCCCTTGTAAATATCTAGCTTTGCTTATGCCTTTGGCTCTCTAATTTTCACCCATGCCTTTTGGTCTTTCCACAGTACCTGTTCTGCTTACGGGTAGGGATATCCTCACAAAGTTGAATGCTATGCTTTCCTTCTCCCCTCATATATACTTCCATCCAGACTTGCCTGCAGCTCCCCTGATCCTCACCCTTGCCTTAGGACCATCCCATATTCTGTCTGCCAGTGACTTCCCATTACCCACTTCTGAGGTGGTCCCTACTTATCTGGGATGTTTCAAGTTCTTCTTTTGCTTCATACCATGAGCCCATTCACATTCATCTCAAAACATTTTGCAGAGCATCCTCGATTATGTTCTCCCATCAGTCTTGCTCTCCCCTCTGGGGATATGAGCTGCTTTGAGATCCTGGCCTCAGGGCCCAGGATAATTACCCTTCTTCCATTCACCTAGCACTATTTTTTACACTCCGCCTCATTTGGTTACAACTCTCCTCTCTAGAACTTAGCTCTTGGCCCAGCACCAAGGTTGTCACCCATTCCTTCTGTTGGGTGTGTGGTAGACACCCTGCTGATGTTTCCATTATGTGAGAACATCACGGAATCCCTTATATCTCCCTCTCCTCTCTGAAGGGCATCAAGCTGAAGAATGCCAAATTTAAAAGTTTTCTTGACCAATCCCCGCAGGACACAGTGAACACTTGGTGTTCCTGGGTCACCCTGCCAATCCGCGCCTGCCATACCACCTATGCAATCTTCTTAAGCTGAAGATTGCAAGCTCACACTCTGCCCTCACACTCTTCTCTCTTCCTCTTCCTTCTATTCTCCCTCTACTCTCTTTCTGTTTCTCTCAGTTCTCTTCCTCTACTCTCTTTCTCTCTGCCCTCCTCCTCTCCTCTCTCTGCTCTGTCTCTCTCTCTCCTTTTCCTTCCCTTCAGGCAGCCCCCCAATAAAATCTCTTGGTTGAATCTTCGGTGAACCACTTGCTTTTCACCTTCCCCTTGTCTAGTTTACTCTTTGGTCTTGGTTTTTAGCTGCTCAGTAGAGCTCAAGAAAGCCCTGGCCAGGCAACTAAGACTCTATACAGGCAAAGCCTGAAGCAGGTGACTCCCTCTCTCAGTCCCAGATACTGGGTCTTGAGAGGATTGGTGAAAAAACCATTGAATTTGTCATGCTCTTTTGCTTGGAGCCCTTCAGAGAGGAGGGAGGAGTAAGGGATTCTGTAATATTTTTCTAGAAGGAAACTTAACTTCAGCAAAAAGCCTCCCACACACACCCAACAATGGGTAACTCTCAAATCCCACCTGATTCATGGCTACTTTCTTGTCCACTTAGCTCCACTCCATTTGGCTCCTGATCTAAAGGTCCATTGACCAATTCAGCCTTCCAATCTTTATAACTTTTGCTTGCACTCAGAAAAATGGAAGAAAAACCCTTATGTTCAGGATTTCTCCTTTCTCCATTCAAAGCCTTCCTTTGCTTCTCTTGCTTCCCTGCTCAGCTTCTACCTGCCACTAAAACTCTAGATTCCTCCAGAGACCCTATTTCTAGACAAACAAAGGACCTAGAATTCACCTACATGGTAAAGTCCTAGGCACAATATCCCTGGCCAAGGGCACATTGAAGCTAACATTGAAATACAAAGGACAAACTCAGCATTGCCCAGCACCACCTGAACATCACTATTGCCTCAATGACACCCTGCACCTGTAACAAGGGTTTAGATGCTGGCCCCTCTCAGCAGGAAAAAGATACAGAATGTTGATCTATGACCCTGTCCCTTATGGGGCCCAAAAACAAACAAAAAAGAGGAGAATGTAAGGTTCTTGCTAAAATTTATATGGCCATCTTAAATAACAGCTGTCATCTGAATAAAAATTTTCAATTTCCACCCAAAGGCCTTTTTGAGAAAGGCTTACAACTCCCTCAAACCAACCCTACCCTTAACTGTCCACATTAGGACCCACCTGGCTCTAACCCCTGAGCCACCCCCTTAAACTCTCTAACTCTAAGCCTGTGTTTCCTCTCTCCCTCTATGGAGAGATGGACTTTATTTGTCAGCTCTGAAAATAAACTGTGTATATCTCTGCCTGATCTTCACCTTTCATTTTTCCTAGCCTGACTCCCCATTCCTTACTTTCATTTCAGTATCAATGTATTCTCAGATGATTTTATTTGCACAATATATAATTTCTAAATGGAACAGAGACTGCCAGCTATATTCTTTCATCCTGGGCATACTACTGAATTATATTTATCAAGCTGCCTTGTAGTTAGCTCTGATCATAACATTAAGCTTTCTAAAACTGGAAATGACTGGAAGTAACATGTGCCACTGCCAAGAATGGGCATACAATAATTCTATTTTTTCCATGCTATTTTCTTTTCTAGATTTCTTGGATGATTTAACTCAAGGTTGCCAACATATCGTAATTCTCATGGTGACAAAAATTTCTTCTATTCCAGTCTATGAATTATGAGTTAAACCATGGAAAAGACATACCATTTCTACCTGCTTCTATGTTCTAAATTTTGACTTAAGAGATTCCACATATTAGTGACTATTCTCTCAGTTGCTGCTATAAAGTCATTGTGTATATTTCTTTTGTAGATGCAAATAATCTCACTAGGTATATAAAAGGTGGACAATTATGGTAGATGCAAATATTTATCTTTTTCCTGGCCTACTTAAGTGTTTTTATGTGTTTGTATCTACATGGATGTGATTAGGTATATGTTCTTGGTATGTCTCAGTTTATACTCAGTAGCATCTTGAGCATCTTGAATATGTATTGATTTTATTGAAGGTGCTAAAGATAGCTTTGATCTCCATGCCTCTCCAAGTGACCATTAGGAAACACAAAAGTCCAAAGTATCATTGAAAATATCAGATCATCCTCAGAAGTTTTTGTAGGAAATATCAGATTGTTTTCAGAAATATGGCTACAATTTTGCATGTTGTGGTTGGCTAAAATCTTTCTCCTACCACCACTGAAGAGTAACACTATCACATAAGTGTGATTTGTTTAAACTTAATCTGTATAATTACCACCATTATCTCATTTCCCTTAAAAAGCCAAATCTTATTTCAATTTATCCATTATAGCTAAAAGTGTTTGTCTCTTTTTTCTTTACATTTTACATAGGTTCTCCAGGTTTCTATCTTAGAGTCTGTAACAAAATAGTTTTTACTCCTGAGTATATAAAGTCTATATAATTTCATATACATCCCTGCATGGCCAGTTTTAAATTGTTTCAATTTCCTTCAGGATTTTCCTCATCCATATGAGCCACTTTCAACTTCACTAAAAGAAAAAATTACTATTAGAAAATATATAAAATTATTTTCACTCAGTTTAATTAGGAAGAGTCTAACAAAAGAACATTTGACAGATATACTCTGACTTTGTTTAGGTGACCTGGATCCAAAGTTCCAGACACAAAACCTGGATCATTAAATGTTTCCTTTACTATCAAAAACATTGGCCCTGGGCTGGGGTTGTGGCTCAGCTGTAGCACACTTGCCTAACATGTGTAAGGCACTGGGTTCAATTCTGAGTATACATATAAATAAATAAAATAAAGATCTATTAACAACTTAAAAATTTTTGAAAATAAAAGAAAAAAAACATTGGCTCTCAGGATAATCTAAGGCAGTAGAATAATACTGCTTTCTCCTTTCTTTCCTCTTTCAGTCTCTTCTTTTGCTCTTTTAATCCCTCTCTCGACTCCTCCTTTTCTACTGACTAAAAATGCTCTTTCTCCTTTTTAAAATGCAGTTGCTGATTATAATAGGTCCAGAGAATATGCCAAAACATACCCCTTGATCATTAGCAGCCTAGGGAATGAGTATCTTTTCAGATGTTACCTCTTTTGCCTTCTTTTCATGGTTCAACTCTTTGGAAGTTTACTCAGATCAGGTCAATTTCTCTCAGAAGCTCAATTCTCCAAAATTTAGCTGATGAATGAAATCTATACCTAAAAGAAAAAAATGCAGTGATGCTATGTGTTCACTAAATTTTTGTACTGAGCAGAGCCCAACACAACATCTGGATTGTTATGAGACCAGCTAACACTAAGGCCTCAACAATGTATTGTGACCTATTGATGACATCACACAGTCCAAGAACCCAGCCAATATTTATAGTACCACAGCATTGATAAAGCTCATCAGCTAATGTGGTACACTTTATATACAGGAAACCCTGTCATTAAGTTGAACATTCATTCTTTGCACTTGATATCAAAAACAGAAGTGACATGAATTAAACAAAGTAAATCCTTTGTATCTTTTGGCCACTTAATTGTTCAATCTTTCCAGTGGTGTGAATATGACAGTACACAAAAGGGTCTGGTTTAGCACCATGTTAGAAAAGTAAAGGCTGTATTTCATATGTACAATCTTTAAAAACCTAGGTGACAGGCATGCTGGAATATGGTGTGATTCTGAGAATATCTCATCTGTCCATAAACTACCCCCAGATTCATGGAAAATTGGATTTCAATTGTATCAGTTTCCTACTGCTTTCATAGAAATTTATCAAAATTTTATCACTTAAAATATAAACATATCATCTTCTAGTCCTGAGGTCAAAAGCCCAGTATGGGACTTTAGGCCTAAAATCAAGGTTTGAGCATGGCTGCTACTATCTTGTGTCTCAACTTGAAAAGCTTTACATCACCTGTCACCCCCACCCCTCCTCCACAGGTTTGAAAACTGCCTACAATACTTAGCTCTTGTTCTTGTTCTTCAACAGGCATTAGTCTAATATCTGCTTCCATGGTTACAGGTCCACTCTGATTGTACCTCCTAAGCTGCTTTTCATAAAGGACATTGTGATGGCCCTGGCTGTATGCAGATGATCTAGGAGTATCTTCTCTTTTAAAATTTATGACTTCATCTCATCTGTTAAATCTCTTTGACCATGAAAGGTCACATATTCATAGTTTTCATGAATTAGGAGGTGGAAATTTCCAGGGCAATTGTTGAAAGAAAGGGTTCTTTCTTTATTCTGCTATACCAAAATATAATCACAGAGTTTCAGAGAGAATTCACCTATATTCAAATATAGTAGTATGAAAATAGAAACTTGAATTTAATAAAACCATGTAATGAGTGAAACAGCAATGATATAAACATATTGAATAAAAAGGCAGAATACAAAGAAACAAAATGAATTTGAAAACTAAAATTAACAAGAGGAATAAAATGACAATCACAAAAAAATTGTTTCATGCTATAAACTTAGGCAAACATTTAACTTAAAATTCAAAGACAGATAATGGGTAAATGTATATAAAAGAATATAGAGTTTTGATCTCTGGAAAAGAGAGCTGCTAAACAAGTCCCTAACTGAATATAAATACTAATTAGAATCTGAAAGATAGAAGGGAGCATAAAGTGTAATATTTGGTAAATAACCTAACATAAAGTGAGGTGAAAAAAGAAACAAAAATATAATTAATTTGAAGAAAGCTTTATATATATATATATATATTTGTATTAAGAATTGAACCTAAGGGAACTTAAACACAGAACTACATCCTCAACAACTGTTATATTTTATTTAGAGACAGAGTCTTGCTAAATTGCTTAGGGTCTTGCTAAAATGCTGAGTCTGAATTTGAACATGTGATCCTCCTCCCTTAGCCTTCTGGGACCCCATGTTAGGGTTACCAACAGGCACCATTTTGTCTGACCAAAAAAGAAAAAAAAATTAAAAACACAAGTCAAGGAATGGAACAAAGTAATAATTATTGGTTTTGATCAAAATAGGTTAAAAACTCAACTGTGTAATATAGGCAACTCAAAAATAAATGGAAATGTCAAGAAAGAACGTGAGTTCAACTTTCAGTGCTATAAGAAAAGAGAACTAGAATTATCATGGAATGTAGGTAGAAATGGTACAGGGTGGAGTTGATTTCTCCAATTGTAATATACTTTTCTAGGAATAGTGCTCCAACTTCAGGTTCTTTAAGCCCTGGTCAGACATGACCCCTGCAGACTCATCTTCCATCCTGGTCTGTCTTACAAGGTACTCCAGAACTATGCCAATTCAGATGTTATATCCACATGATGTCTCTTGGCTTTTATTTTATTGTTCCTCCTGTGTTGAAAACTCACATAAAATCCTGGGATCAAATACTATTTTTTTGGGTGAGTGTATAATTGCTTGTTCAACTTAAAAGTGTTTCTGGTCAGAAAAAATAGTATTCTGGTCCAGGATTTTATGCTGTGTATTCAACACAGGAGGAACAATAAAATAAAGCCAAAGAGCCATACATGAATAATTATAAGACTTTAAGAGATGACACAATATTCAATACTTTAATGTCTATGCACTGTATTAGAAAATACATCTAAAATAATCAACTTGATCATGAAATCTCATAAATTAAGAAATGACTTTAAAAATCTACTATATAAGTATGATAAAGGACCGAGAAGATTACTAAATACATTTATATTTTAAAAATGAGAGGGGAGTATGGAAATTATAAATAGAGAAGAAAATGTAAATTTTCAAAGGTTTTAGAAAATAAAAATAGCTACAAAATGCTGGTGTTGGGCACAGAGGAGGAGGTTAAGATATGTTAATATCTTCATTGCAAATCTCAGGATTTAGTTTATGCTTCCTTGAATGATATAAACCCACCCTTTTCAATATCTTAAACCTTTTCATCTTAATTACATGGAGGATTATTAATACACTTGTGTTTATTGTTAGATTTTTTCCAGTTCCATATTTTCCAACAAAATCAATAATTATTAAATTCAATTTGTAATTTAAAATACTATCATTCAATTTTGAAAAATAAATTCTGTTTCACTTTCCATCATCTCTTTTTCTCATATGCATTTAAGAACTTTATTGATGTATAATTTATATACATTAAAGAATCATATTTAATTATATAACTGAATGAGTCTGATTCATCTACCCATTTTGCCTTCTACTTATAGGTAGGGATAGATACAATATTCCTTTGTGATAACATCTAACTCTTGTTGAGCATGGTTACATTTGAGTAGTGAACTCAATACCAACTTGAAAGCCAGCCTCAGCAACTTATGGAGGCTTAAGAAACTTAGTGAGACCCTATCTCTAAATAAAATATTTAAAATGTTGGGATGTGATTCAGTGCACTCTGAATTGAATCCCTGGGGGGAAAAGAAAAAAAATTCTTTGAATTATATTTTTCTTTCTTTTCTTCATCTTATTTTTATAACTTTATTTACTAAATATTAAATTTTATGCTCCCTTCTATTTTTAAAAATTTATTTTTATTTTAATTTGTTATATATGAAAACAGAATGCATTACAATTTATATTACACATATAGAAGGCAATTCTTTTTTTGTATCTCTGTTTGTACACAAAGTAAAGTCACATCCTTCATACATATACTTAGGGTTATGATGACCATTGCATTCCACTGTCTTTTCTACCCCTATGTCTCCTCCCTTCCCCTCCCTCCCTATTTCTCCTCTAGATAGGGCAAAGGAGAAAAGGGCTCCCTTCTCTTTCTTTCAAATTTTAATTAGGCTATTTATTCAGTTATGCACTTGTTTAGTATCAGAGCTCTAAAGTCTGCAATTTTTTAATTTTTTTTTACATAGATCTGCCATCTTGTCTTTGAGTATTTTATTAAAGTTTTTGCAAGACTTGTATGGCTCAAAACATTATTTTGTAATTGCAATTTCATTCCTTCTGTTAATGTTTAATTTTCAAGTGACTTATTGTTTCTTTTATTTTTCTTTGTTTTATTCATTATGTTTACATCGCTGTGTCAATTCATTCCAAACTTTTGCTCAATTTCAGGTTTTTGCTATCAAAATATTATATTTTACTTGAGGTGAATTTTCTCTGAAACACTGCAATTTTTTCTCAGCATAGCAGGATGAAGATAAAACCCTCTACTATGACAGCTACTCTTAGAACCCATGCATTGTGGACTGGCATGGCAGAAGAGACTTTGCTACCATTGGTCAACAAATCTATTTTGGTGCCAATACCATGCTGTTTTTTTATTACTAATGGCTGTAGTATAGTGATGCCACCTGCTTCATTTTTCTTGCTAAGGATTGCTTTAACTATTCTGGGTCTCTTAATTTTCTAGATTAATTTCATGAATGCTTTTTTCTACTTCTATTAGGAATATCATAGGGATTTTGATTGAAAATGCATGAAATATGTATAGTGTTTTGGTAATGTGGTCATCTTGACAATTTTAATTCTGCCTGTCCAAAAACAAGGTAGATCTTTCCATCTTCTAAGGTCTTCTTTAATTTCTTTCTTTAGCATTCTGAGGTTTTTATTATAGAGGTCTTTTATCTCTTTCATTAAGTTGATTCCCAAGTATTTTATTTATTTTTTGATGCTATTGTAAATAGTGTATTTTTCCTAGTTTCCTTTTAGAGGACTTTTCACTGATATGCAGAAATGCCTTTGATTTAATTTTGTTGATTTTGTTACTTTGCAGAATTTATTTACTAGTTCTAGAAGTTTTCTTATAGAATTTTTTGGGTCTTCTAGATACATAATTATATCATTAGAAAATAGTGCTAATTTGAGTTTTTATTCACCTATATATATCCTTTTAATTTCTTTAATGTAGCTCTGGACAGTATTTTAAAAACTATGAAAAATAGAAATTTTGAAAGAGGGCATTACTGTCTTGTTCCAGTTTTAAGTGGAAATATTTTCAATTTTTCTCCATTTAGAATGATGTTGGCCTGGGACTTAGCATAGTTATCTTTAAGTTTATTGATGTGATGAATTACATATTAAAAATAAACACAAAAATTACACATAATAAATAAATAAATAAATGTATGTATCTATCTACAACTAAAAATAGTTTTTTAGAAAGAATGTTTGCATTAAATCTAAAGTCAAATTTGATCATGTATATTATTTCTCTTCTTCATTGTTATTTGTTACCTTAATAGTGAACATTATACCTTCAATACATTTGAATGTATTCTAATGTTCTAAAACATCAATTGGAATCATTCTTCATCTCTTTGTTTTCCCCTTCCTAGATTATACTTGCTCTTCTTAACTTCTAGTCTCTCTTTTACATTACATTATCTACTGCTAGTTCAAGTATATCTCTTATTTTTTTCCCTTTCATCTTGGTGTATATTATTTCTTACCTTCTTTTCTTTTTTCTTTTTTTCTTTTCTTTCTTTTACCCAATTCTTCTTTTTGTCCTTTAAGTCCTTGTTTAATGTTTTAGCAGTTTATTATATTTAATAACTAATCTTTCCATTTGTTTCAGAACTCTACTACAAAATTATACCTGGATTATGGGAACATTGAAGAACAATATTAACAAGTTTTTCATTTTTATTAAGGAGGAAATAAATAGGGTTCAATGACTTTTCTCAAATGGTACTATTACAGGCATCATAAAAGATCACACATTGAATTTATTTGTTCAACCCAGAGCACTAAAGATAAAGCTCACAAAGTAATCTCTTCCTTAATTGAAGAAGCAATAACCATCTCAATAGGGTAGACATGGAAGGAATATGAAGAAGACTTTAAATGATCTATAGTACTTCAGCAACTGCTCCATTGAATAATGGCTGAGAAATTTTAGAGAAAAATATTGAGAAATTCGTAGTTAAATTTTTTCAATGAGATAAAAAAGATGTAAGGAGTAAAATTAGAAAACACAGAAAGTGTCAGATCATTACAATAGAGATGGAGATTTGAAAAAAAAATAGAATTCAAGCCAAAATTCTTCAAAGAGACATAGAAAATCACCTCATATTGGTTGAGGGAATCATCCAACAACAACATATACCAATTATAAATATTTATATTTTATGTACATAAAAAACTCTTCTTGATATTAAGAATCAAATAGACCACAATTCAATAATACTAGGTGAAGTTAGTACAACTCTCTAACCACTGGATTGATAATACAGACATAAACTTAGGGAAGATTGTATAGAAATAAAAAATACTCTGAACCAAATGAACCTAACAGACATCTATGGAATATTTAATTAATCGATGATTGAATTCACTTTCTCAATAGTACATAAAATATTTAATCATATTTTACATCACAAATCAAACTACAACAAACATAAAACTGAAGAGAATTTCTTGCAAACTATCAGACCATAAGCAATAAATTAGAAATCCATGACAAAATAAAAAAAATAGCCTCTCTAATACTTGAAGATAAATTCACCTTTGAATAATAAATAAAGATGAAATCAGGGAACAAATAAAAATTCTTAGAAACAAGTAAGACTTAGCAAGGGAAGTAAACTTGAAGTAAATACCTTTGATGAACACAAATGCACAAATTCTTAATATAATATTGGCAGACTGCATACAAAAACACATCAAAATGTTAGTGCATGCCTGGGGCAGTAGCTCAGTTGCAGAGTGCTTGTCTAGCATGTGTGAGGCATTGGGTTCGATCCTTAGCATCACATAAAAATAAATGAAATAATGGTATTTGGTCCATCTGCAACTAAAAAACATTATTTTGTTTTTGTTGTAGTTATAGATGAACAGAATGTCTTTATTTTATTTATTTGTATGTGATGCTAAGGATCACACCCAGTGCCTCTTCCATGCTAGGCAAGCCCTCTACCACTGAGCCACAACCTTGACCTCAACAAAAATATGGTTTTTAAAAATGGTAGTGCATTATGATTAAGTGGATTTCAGTCTAGATATGCAAGGAAGGTTCAACATATACAAATCAGTAATTGTAATTTACTACATAAATAAATTTAAGAACAAAAATCACATGATTGTCTTAATAGATCCAGAAAAAGTGTTTGAAAAACTACATCTACCATTTATATTTAAAACATTAGAAAACTAAGAATATAAGAAAATTACAGCAAAATTGTGAAGCTTACATTATACTAAATGGAGAATAACTGAAAGCATTTCCTGTAAAAACAGAAACAAGAAAAGGATGTCCAAACTTACCAGTACTATTGGTACTATTTAGTGCTTAAAACTCTATCCAGAGAAATTAGGCAAAAGAAGAAAATTAAGGGAAAATTATAGGAAAAGAAGAAATTAAATAGTCTGTTTGCTGATGACATGATTCTAAATTTAGAAGACCCAAAATATTCCACAAGAAGATATCTAGAATGATCAATTTAGTAAAGTATCAGGATACAAGAACAACATAAATCAATCACTTTTGGACACTACTGTGAAAAATATCACATTCTATCAATCAGAAATATTTTGGAATTAGTCTACTGAAGTATATAAAGAAACTCTATAAAAAAAACTCCAGAAGACTGAAGAAAAAAATTGAAAAAGACCTTAAAAGATGAAAAGATAGGCAGAATAACATGATCAAAATGTTCATCCTCTCAAAAGCATAATTCAGGCTCAATGCAATCTCCATCAAAATACAAGTGACATTCTTCAAAGAATTAGAAATATCATTTCTAAAATTCACGGAAAAAAAGAAAACCAGAATACCAAAAGTATCCCAAGCAAAAAGAGCAATGTTGGAGTCATCACAATACTGAATCTAAAATCATACTAAAGGGCTATAAAAATAAAAACAACATGGTACTGGCACCAAAATAGGCATGAAGACCAGTGGGATACAATAAAAAACACCGACAGAAATCCGTAGTTATCTGTTTCTAGACTAAGGTGCCAAAAACACACATTGGAGAAAAAATAGCCCCTTCAACAAATGGTACTGGGAAAACCGAAAATCCATGTATAGTACAATGGAATTAACCCCTCTTACCCTGCACAAAATTCAAATTGAATCAAATACCTAGGAATGGGAACAGAAATTCAGCAACTGCAAGAAGAAAATGTAGGCCCAACACTCCAATATGTCAACACAGGATACAACTTTCCTAACAACACTCCTAAAGAGATAGAAATAAAGTTAAATTCATTAGGTGGATGGCATCAAATTAAAAAGCTTCTGCACAGGACTGAGGTTGTCGCTCAGCTGTAGAGTGCTTGCCTAGCATGTGGGAGGCCCTGGGTTCAATCCTCAGCACCACATAAAAATAAATAAATAAAATAAAGATATTGCATCCAATTACTATATATATATATATATATATATATATATATATATATATATATATATATATATATATATATTTCTGCACACAGAATATAGAACAGAAAAAACTTGATAGCTAAAAACAAATGACCCATGGCTGGGATTGTAGCTCAGTGGTAGAGCACTCACCTAGCATACGTGAGGCACTGGGTTTGATCATTAGCACCGCATAAATATACAATAAAAATATTGTATCCACCTATAACTAAGAAAATAAATATTAAAAAGGACCCAATTTATAAATGGGCAAAAGAACTAAACAGACACTTATCAAAAAAAGAAATGCAGACAACATATGCATGAAAAAAATTTAAACATCTCTAAGAATTAGACAAATCCAAATCCAAACTACACTGAGATATTTTACTCCCATTAGAAGCGTAATTATTAAAAATACTAGCAAAAATAAATGTTGACCAGGATGTGGGGGAAATTATACACTCATACATTGCTGATGGGACTGAAAACTGGTGCAACCCTTATGAAAAGCAGTATGAAGATTTCCTCAGAAAACTTGGAATAGAATAACCATTTGATTCAGTTATCTCACTCCTTGATTTATATACAAAGGACATAAAATCAGCATACTAAAGTGATGCAGCAACATCAATGTTTATAGCAGCTCAATTTAAAATAGCTAAACTTTGAAGCCAACCTAAGTGCCGTTCAACAGATGAAAATATTAAGAAAATTATATATATATATATATATATATATATATATATATATTTATATGTACAGAACAGAATGTTACTCAGCCTTAAAGAAGAATGAAATTATAGCATTTTTCAGTAATAGGATAGAGATCTATCTATCATGCTAAGTGAAATAAGCCCATTCCAAAAAACCAAAGGCCAAATATTTTCTCTGATATGCTAATGAACTCTCAATAAGGAGGGGGATAGAAGTAATTGAGATTAGACAACGGGAATTAAGAGAAGGGAGGGGGAATGGAAATAGGAAATATAGTAGATTTAAATTACTATCCTCTGTGCATTTGTGCATATGTCATTACATGACCTATGTAATTCTACATCATGTACAACCAGAAGAATAAGGGATTATACTCCATATATGTATAATATGTACAAATACATTATACTATCATGTATAACTCATAACACATAAAAAAATAGAAAATACATTGATATTTGGGCTGAGGTTTTGTTTCAGTGGTAGAGTGCTTGTCTACCATGTGTGAAGCACTGGGTTTGATCCTCAGCACCACATAAATAAATTAATTAATTAAATAATTAAAAATACATTTATATCAATTCATGAATATATACTTATTGATACCATTTTATCATATAAACTTTGATATAGATTAATAAATATTAATTAATTGATATTGATTCATCAGTATCATTTCATTGATATAGATTGATTCAGACTTGATATATATTAGTTAAATTCATTGATATAGATTCACCAATATTCAATTTCATTACTATGTATTCATCAATATCAATTTATCCATATAGGTCCATTGATAGATTTTTCAATATACATTGATATAGTTTCATCAATATCAAATACATCTGTATTGATTGATCAGAAGAGATTCATTGATTTAGATACATCAACATGTATACATCAATATACATATATTGGTATTATTACATTGATATATATTCATCAATATAGATTTGCCAATATTGATTCATTGTTATTGTTTGGATGTGAGCATCCCCCAAGTCTCACATGTGAGACAATGCAAGAAGGTTCAGAGGAGAAATGATTGGGTTGTGAGGGTCTTAAGCCAATCAGTGATTTAATTCCCTGATAGAGATTAACTAAATGATAACTGAAGTGGTAGGGTATGGCTGGAGGAGGTGGGAATTGGGGTGTGGCTTTGGGATATATATTTTGTACCTCTTTATCTGCTTTCTGATCATTGTAATATGAGCTTCTTCCCTTTGCTACCCTCTCCTGCCATGATCTTCAGCCTCACCTTAAGCCCCAAGGAATGGAAACAGCCTTCTATGGACGAAGACCTCTGAAACTGTGAACCCTCAAATAAGCTTTTCCTTCTATACAATTGTTCTGGTGATCCTTTAGTCACAGCAGCAAAAAAGCTGACTAAAACATCTCATTGATACCAATTCATTGATATCTATTCATTGATATCAATTAATTGATAGAGAATCATTGATAGTAATATGTCAATACAGATTCATTGGTATCAATTCATCAATTTAGATTCATTGTTGTCAATTCATAAATATAAATTCATAGATGTAGATTCATTGATACTGATTTATTAATATGGATCCATCAAACATAATTTATCAATATCATTTTATTGATATAGCATTCTCCATGCAGATTCATCAACAGATACATGATTTAGATTCATTGATACAGATTTATGGATATAGATTCATTAATGTTAATTCATCAATATAGATTCATCAATACAGATTTATTAGTATAAATATATTGGTATTGATTCATCAATATCAATTTGTTGATATAGATTCATTGATATTGATTCTTCAATACATCCTTTCAATTTAGTTTCATTGATATGAATCTTTTATATAGATTCTATATAATATTTTATATAGATTAATCAGCATAGTATGGTTTCCTAATATTGTTTCATCAATATAGACAAATTAATGTAGATTCCACTAGATCTATTCACTGATTTGATTCATAAATAACAATTCATCATATCAATTAATGTAGATTGATATCAATTTGTCTATATAGATTCATTGATATATATATTAATCAATATATTTTAGAGATGTAAATACACTGATATTGATGTATTGATTTAGATTCATCAATATGGATTATTGATATAGATACATTAATGAAGATTTATCAATACTGACTTTTTTTAAAAAAATTTATTTTAGTTCTTGATGGACCTTTATTTTATTTATTTATATATGGTGCTTAGAATCAAACCCAGTGCTTCACACATGCTACGCAAGTGTTCTTCCACTGAGCTACAACCCCAGCCCAATATTGACTCTTTGAGATCAATGAACTGATAATGATTCATTCATAACAATTAATCATATAACATTTGATATTGATATTTTAATATCAGTATCATTGGTACAGATGCATCAATATTAAGTGATATCTATTCTTTGATGGAGATACATTGATATCATTTTTTTGATATAGTTTCATTCATATAGTCATCAATATTGATAAAATAAATTTCAATTTATTAATATAAATTCATTGATATGACATATCTATATACATTTAGTGATATTGATTCATCGATTATATTCATTGTTGTAGATTCATTTATATCAATTCTTCAATATCTCATTTCATTGATACAGACTCAATGATAACTATGCATTGATATAGATTCATCAATGTCAAATCTTCAATTTAGATTTATCAACATAGAATCATGGATGTAGATGCCATGCGGTTTGCATGGTGATTGCTGAAAAGAGATGCTCCGCCAATGGCAGCTCATCATGATCATGGGGGTGCTGTATGAATACAATGAATGAATCTTTAAAAAGTACACAGAAGGGGGCCTGGCACTTAGGTGGCACTCTCTGGGTGGCTGTTATAACAGTATTGAGTCCGAGCTTCTTCTGTTAAACTCATTTTTTAACCCTCTGCAGACATGTTGATCCCATTTGATGGACAGTGTCCTGCACCTCCATTTGGGTAAGTGATCATACACTGAGCAGTGAGATGCTCTTAAGAAAGCAGACAGATGTCCTCCCTGACAAGGGTAGGCTCTTGGAGCCATGCCCCTTACTTTCCTGGCTTTCATTCATGGCCAAGCACCACCTGGGGCTTGGAGTAGGCTTGAGAGTCAGGGATTACGTCTCTTGGATTAGTCTGCACTTTCACTCATGATGTTCTTTAATGGCCAATTAGGATCAAGGTCTTGTTTGCCCACCTCACCCAGTGTTACAGAACCACTAGCTTGGCCATTGCTGACCAGCATCAGGCTTTGAACCCTCCCAGCCTCCCCCTATGGTAACAGGTCTCTCAAGTAACCCTGGCTCCATACCTAGACTGTTTTGCCCCAGTGTTGAATATGCTCCACCTGTGAGAGTAAAGTTCCCCAGGATATGGAGCTGGCTTCTGTTCCATTTCCCAAAACCTGGGTTCCTACCCCTAAGATTGTCATGCATTATGATCCTCACTGGTGAGCCTGCTAATCAGTGAAGGCCAGATCCCCTGGAGCTCTTCCCAGGTAATGCTTCCTGCAGATTTTCATCCAACCAATAATTTCCTCACCCTTGTTGAAAGCAAGGCTGAATACTGAATGCTTATTTGGGGTACATTCATGTTTTCCTCCTGGGAATCATGTGACCAGAAGAACATGCCAGCTGTGAGCACTCATACTCCTTGGCACTTTCCATTCTAGGCATGTTTTTTAATTGCAGCTCCCCACGTCAGAGAAAAACCTTCACCTGAAATGTTTTCTGGCCACTAGTCTCCCTTCTTTCCATCAGTGAGGCATGTTGGAAGTGTGAGGAAATCAGCATCTCACTGGAGCATTCCTAAGCCAATGGCTGACAGGTTTGGTGCATAAATACCCAGCTCCCTTGCACCTCAGGTGAGCAAGCTCTGAAATGTGCATGCTTTACACAGTCCCTCAGGGGTCCCCCAAAAAATTAGGCACAGTTGCCTCTTATGGAAACCTACTTGGTAATAGCCCCTTACTCTTGATCTTTATTACCGTGTCTCACTTGAACTCCCTGATACCCATGCTTCTTAGAAGCACCTCCCAAATTATCAACTTACATTGTGATCCTTATCTGAGGAAACTCTGATGAAGCAGTGTATTTAGGACAGGGCTTCTCCAACTTAGTTTTTCTGTATGATGGCTGGAAGCATCCTTTATAGGATGGGGTTGTCCTGTTCATGGGAGGATGCCTGAGCACTGTACCAGGGCTCCACCCCTTCTTGCCAAGCTTTCATGTTCCTCCAAGTTGTGACAACAAAAAATGTCTCTAAACATTGCCAAGAGTTCTCTTGGTGGGCATAGAGTTTGCCAAATTCCACCTGCTTGAGATCCAGTGATTTAAAAATAAAACCATCACTGTATTCTGTTCTATCACTGCAGGACACCCCCATGATCCTTCCTGTTCAAGTCTCCTTTCCTACTCTGGAGAACAGGGTAACAACACTCCACACTCATGTTGAATTCTGAGGGGCCAGAGCAATGATTGTGAAACACCTTTCACCAGGTGTAGGTCCTTGCTGGGTTTCTGTTCTAATGACTAAAAGGCTCAGGGGTCACTCCAGGAAAATTGTGCTAACTGGGCTGTGCAAAATAACCACACAAGAGACACAAATACCTTTTTCTTTGGGGTCACAGTAATGGCTCCTCTGATTTTAAGGGTATGCAGGAAGAGAGAGAGAGAGCATGTGTTTACACTTTTTATTGAGGAGAAGATATTCAAATGAGGCAAGGGGTTAGGTTTCATGGGGCTGAGTCTATCTTAATGATGTCCACTATCAGCATGTTGACTGATATCGTGGTAGACCACACCCAAAGGCATAGAAAGAAAAGGGGACACACAAGGCACTTCCATGGATGATTCTACCTAGAAAGGGCAAGGGGTTATATTATAAAGGAACAGGTGACCATAGCTTCACTCTTGGGCCTGTAGCAAGACAAACCTGGGAAGAAAGACACAAGTCACTCGAACCCTAGTAGAGTGGGGCAGTCTAGCAGCATGTATGCCTGATGCCACATCAACCAGCAGGAGAGTTAACTTAGTCACATGAGAGGTTGATCTCCTACAGGCCCTATCTTTGGCAGATGCTCAGGTCACAGTAGTAGGTTTTCAGTCCAAACACCCACTTCTGCATTCTCTGTCTTAATTAATTTAATCCCCAACACAGCCTCTGAGGCAGAATGTCATCACCATCCCTTGTTATGCAGAGGAGAAGACTGAGGCATGGAAATGTAAAGTAATTGATCCAAGGTCACACAGCTGGTTTTTGTCATGGCTGGGCTTTGAACACAGGTGGTCTGGCTCCCAAGCTTGTGCCTCTACCACCAGTCCAAGGCACAATGGTTTGATGGTGAGGTAGAGGACAAAGTGGTTTCACCCTCTTCATCATCAAGTCAGAGGCAGCCCTCAAAAATGGTGACCTCATCCCCATCCTTATTGAAAATTTTCAGGGGCCTTAGCCACACAGGATTTACCGATAATGATAATAATAATAATAATAATACTAAAGCAAATAAAAAACCCAGAATTTGACAAACTCCTTCCAATGGGCCACCTTTTGCAAATAAATATTTATTGGATCCCAGTCACATTTGTTCATTTACATATTGACTGGCTAATTCCATGCCTTAATAGCAGAGTTCTATAATCGTGACTGAGATCATGTTGCCCACAAAGCCAGAAATATTTATTTTCTGGCACTTTGTCAAGAAAGCATGCAGACGCTTGCCTTAAATGACAAGACAATTATTTTACCATGAACCATGGCCATATAAAGTTACTATTCAAGGAAATAAAGCCACTTATTATTCTACCCATAATATCAGTTTAAATATTATTGCAAACATAAATTTAAAACAATGAACTCATGAATGAATTCTAGTTTTTTTACCAGTCCATAGCATAATGTCTTATCTAAACCCAATGATGAATTAATATTCCTTAGTCACAAATGTTTTCTGGATACTCTTATAGCCACTATTATTGCTCTCACTGTTGCAGCAGCAATTGTCCTACAGCTGCCAGTATGTTAGCCACTTTCTTCCAAACAGCTTATAAATTGAATACTTATATGCAACACATTACATCAATGACAATTACGAGAAGATGCATATTGATATAGAAATATTAAAAAGATTATTATCGAGGGAAGTTAAGATAAAGAAAGCAAGGAATGTAGGAAGGAAGAAATAAATAGCTTTATTTTGGAAAATATGGCAATAATATGAGAGAATGAAATCTTCAATATTTGTGGCAAATACTTGGTATCATTAATGTATAAAGATTTCTTAAAGATATTTTAAAAAGAAGACAAATACCACAATATAACATGGGCAAAAAATGAACAGGCAATTCAAAAAGGGGGAAAATTCAAATGACTTGATTATCAGCCTTTAAAGGTTCAACCTCACTAATGAAATAGATACATGAGCTGGGCATAAGGGTGCACATCTGTAGTAACAGTGACTCTGGAGGTTAAGGCAGGAGGATAGCAAATTCAAGCCCAGCCTGGGCAATGTATCAAGACTCTGACTCTCAAATGCTTTTATCTAATTCTGAAGACAGGGTAACCCAGTGTGAGAGAACTGGGATAAAACCGACTTTTTTCATTGTTTACACCTGGAATATGGGCTCTGTAAACTTCAGAAATCTCTGAACTCTCAGGCAATTTACACATGTGGTTTGTGTTTATGGGCTTCTTTTTTATTTCTTTCCTTTTTTCGGGGGGGGAGTTAAACTGTAGGTTTCCAAAGGGGTCTAAGATTCATGATTATAAAATTATTTAAGGGGTATGGAAAAGTTGAATAAACCCATGTCAGTTGAAGCTTGAGGGTCATGAAATTAAAGATTTGCCTTTGAAGTATTTTTCTTTGGAAGAGAATCAAGTCAGGTCTGACTGGAGAGTTATAGCAAAACTAGACAGGAAAACTGGAGAATAGCTGAGAATTGGATTCAGAAAGGCCCATTGTATAAAATAGGGTAACATTCAATTATATAGAATATCTAAAAACATTAAAAGTGACTTGGCAGAATAAAAGTTTATTTCTCATTCACATAAAGATCAGTTTGGAAATTTCTAGTCAGTAGGCAGTCTTTTCTGCCATCATTCAGAGAACCAGGCTCCTTGCATCCTGCCCCTGTCTTCTTGTATGGCCTTGATTCTGTTAGAACCCTGTATCTAGACAATCCATAGAGGAAGAGAGAGAAGGTGTGGGGCCAAAAAAAAGAAGGACATTATTTCTGCCCACATTCCTTTAGATAGATTTCAGTGACATGACCAAATCTAACTGTAAGGGAAGTTAGAACATGCAGTCTAACTCTACACTCACAAGGCAGAAGAAATGAGTTTTTCTTAACACATAGCATCTCTACCCACTTAAATAAAACAACAGTATCAGGAAGCAGCTTGAGGTAAAAAAAAAAAAAAGGAAAAAGAAAAAAGAAACACTGCTTTAAACACCAAGATAAAGTCCAATGTCATAGACAGACAAGATAGTCCACAGATTAGGCAAAGTAGGCAGGCTTATAGAAAAAGGAAAGTGTACAAAGGACAGGATGGTCACAGTGATATTAAAACCTATGAGCAAAGTGCTCAGAGTTTCAGGCATGAAGGAAAAAGGAGTTTGGGGAATCAATCATTACAAGTGGAGTCGAAGTGACCCAATAGGTATTTAGGAAGATTAGAACTAGGAATGGGGAATAGGAACAGAGTAAAGCAGGAACTGGGATGGAATAACCAAGCTCTGGGAAGATCACAGACATGGGGAACAGAGCACAAGCATAGATAGTCAGGACAGGTTATCTGTGAGATGGCTTATTCATAAATAGCATGTCAGACAAGAGCTGGTCAAGTTCATTTTGCCCAGGAACAGCATCATTCCTGGAATAATACACAGCCTCTTGACAAGAGTCAGCTGTGAGAGAAAGCATCAGGGAACAGGTAAGACCTTATATAATCCATCAAGTTTTACAGTAAGTTTTCTTAGCTTCTTGGTCACCAAAAACAGCCCTAACTATCACTAACTTCCTTCCAAATATCCTGGGATGAAACAGCATCATACAGTCAGTTCAAACCCTCTAGAGCAGAAATCAAATGCCAATTAAGAGGATGAAGGACCTGAGGTGGTTTCTTTTCTTAGAAGAAACAATAATAAAAATGATGTTCAATATGTGCAAGGCATAATTCTTAGGCTTTTGACATGCTTAAGCATTTAAATTATGATTAAGGTTCCTTTATTACCCCAATATTACAGATTAAACACTGAGCAATGGAGGTTTAAGTGGCTTATCAAAGCAAGTATTAGAGCTGGGATTCAAAGAGAACTGACTCCAGAGTGGATGATCTTAGAAAGGCCACATTTAAGTTTCATGGAAACTTTTACTCACTCAGTGGATGAAGATGCACCCTGAAAATCTTTCCCAAATATCTGATGTAACATTTTGTGGTCAGAAACCTACCCCATCCTTGTGCAATGAAGATTGAGTCTTTCACCTCCAAGAAGAAGACATTAACAGTTCCCTAATGAGGCAATATTCTCAAATAATGTAAGCTATCTGCACTCAAAAGTTCTGAAGTAAAATATGTCACAAGGAATGATTGCAGAAAGTCAGGGTTAGAATGAATTTCAGACTTATCTACTTGCACTAGGAAACCACGTTATTCAGCATAACTGAGTCAAGAGGATTATGACTCAGAAACTTCTGACAGTGATACAACTGCTCTAGTTCTTAAATGGCTAAGGGACAATGATAAAAGGGCTCAATTTCATAGAATTTCATTTTTATGAATTGAGGAGTCAAGTATCTTGTCTAGCTAATCAAGAATTATATAGTAATCTATCATTTATCTGTCCATGTGTTTATTCATTTGCGAAAATATTCACTCATTCAAAAATATCTACTGAACCAAAACTTGTACTAAATCCTATGAGTTTCTAATTCTTTCAAATGAGATTCTTCCTTATACCTTGTTTTTGAGATTTTGATAAGCTCATAGCTGGGATACCATAATATGTTAATAAAATTTATATTATTTTTCAGGAATCATAATCAGGTCATTAATTATGGCACAGTGTGAAGGTTCCTGCCAAAAAATCCAAAGTAAAGAATTCACTTTTTACTTTGGAATTCTAAGAGGATTTTTTAGAACCTAATTAAAATCCAAGGTGTCTTTTCCAAGCCATATGCTTAGTCTCGAGGCAAACATGAACAAGGTTCAATCAATAGTATGTTGTTTTCAGAACCAAATAAGTACTCAGTTTTCTTTCTTGTTTTTAAGTTTTCTTTTTTTTATCTTTATTATTTTATTTCCTTATTTTCGTGTGGTGTTAAGGATCAAATCCAGTACCTCACATGTGTGAGACAATGCTCTTTCACTGAACTACAGCCCCAGTCCCAGTACTCAGTTTTCTACAAACAGGGTCCACAAGAGTTGTAAGGTTCTTTTGGTCCTCAGTGAAAAGTGCATCACCCATGACAAAGACATGTATTCTGAGTTAACACCCTAGGCTTGCAGGAGAACAGGAACAAGGCCTAGAGAATGTCTCATGGCCTGGAATACTGACTGGCTTGAAAGACTTTTTACTATCTTGTCCTCAAAGTTATATGCATAGCCATGAAGAACTCACTTGACTAGCAGCATGTCAATCATTTAAAGACTGGATAAACAGAATTTCAGAATGCTATTTCCATTTTGGTTTTCCAAGTCATATGGTTCTAACAGATCATCTTCTAATGTTACATGATTTACTTGTTTTCCTCTGGACACAATTCATATCACAGTGTTGATGCACTGTGGATGAAGCTTATTTTTATTTGGGCTATAATTGATGGAAAAATAAAAGTTTTCCAACAGGTTATAAAAGAGTCAACTCATTGCTCTCGACTAGATTATTTAAACAATCAAAGCAGGTTATGACTCTTCTTGTTAGGTACTAGAGCCAGGGTCAGTTGAAATGTGTTTGTTTTTATTATAGTATATACCTAATTAGAATCTTGAAATTGAACTCAGACTTTCTCCTCAGGTGCAAGAACACTGTAAGACAAAACTGGCTGAAAAGAGGCAAGACAATGTCTCTAGGCCTTTTTCCTGATCCTGCTAGCCTAGGGTGGTAAAGAGGCAAAGACATCCAGTTAATTCTGCAGAGGGGCTCTAGGTCAGTGTTTTTGTGGGGACAATACTGCCCTCCAGGGAGAGCTTGGAAACTTGCAGGAGCAGTTTATGGTTATCATAATATCTGAGGTTTCCAAAGGAACATACCGCTGAATTGTTATTTTTTTTTTCTTTTGGTACAAGAGATTGAACCCAGGGTCTTTTAACTACTGAGTCACATTCCCAGTCCTTTTTATTTTACTTTTTTTTATTTTGAGACACAGTCTTGGTAAGTTGCTTATGGCCTGGTTAATTTGCTAAAGCTAGCATGAACTTGAGATTCTCCTTCCTTAACCTCCTGCACCACCATATCTGGTTGATATTTATGTAGGTGAAAGCATTAGATTTTTATCATTTTCTGAGTCTAGATAACAACTCTGACTTACACATTAAGAATCAATTGCATGGTGTAGTCATACATTGAGTATACTAGCTTTAGTTCTATCATCCACTGGCACCCTTCCTTATATTTTGACTTTTGTACATGGAATAGCTTCTAACATTCTTACTTGTCTCACATCCAATATTTTCATTATCTGAGTAAGCATCTGACAATTTTTATATCTTTTCTTATGAAGATGTGCATGATTGTTATATTGAAAATCATATTATTAAAAATTGTTTTCTTTTTATTTCTCCAGCCTCAAACTAGTCTCTGAAGCAGGATTTATCTGTCCTAAAATAATCTTTCTGCTCAGTCCTCCTGCCCATACCTGTTGTTTATTTTTTAAAATATTATTAAATTCTGAGAAATACTAGCATTGTTATTGTGTAACAGGTAGCTTACAAACATCTACCTGAGCTTAAAGGAATAAAACAATTTAGTAATATTAATGAGGTAAAATTAAATTTGAAACCATAATATATAAAAACTGTATATTCATTTTATATAAAGTATCCAAGGATAATTTCTTTCAGAAGGGCCTTAAATTTATATTTCTTCAAACAACTTGGAAAATCATTGTTATTCTGATCTCACTCTGAAGTTTAATCTATATAATATAGCAAATTTATTTTAGTTAATGTGCATATTATTTGTCTACAAGTTTTGCTTGATTTCTGATTAAATTTAGTTTAATGGGCATAGTCCCTATTAGAACTACATTTTTTAAAAAAGATTATGAAAGCAGTGTGGATGGAAAAAAACTCTAAAATATCTAAAATGAGCCATAGAAGGATACAATCAAGACTTGTAAGCATCTTAATATTGATTTCAATTATGCAGATAATTTACACAATAAACGTTTTTTGGCCTTTGTCTTGTACTTTTGAAAAATCGTGTTATTCAAGTAGAAAAATAATTATTGTTATGTAAGATGTAGAAAATTGGCACATATTCTGAAATGAATTTGTGAGAAATTTTTGGCTATGATTTGAAAGACTTTTACTAGCTACCTGTGCCCTTCCTTTTATTCAGCAAGTCTATTCATCTAAAGTCACCCTCGCACAATATCTTGAAAATACATGTTCAAGTTTTTTCATTGTAACTTTGTTTATAATAAAAGAAAATTGTTAAAAAAATGAACCTAGCCTCAATTATATATAATTAAGGCATGCATATTATTTAGTTCCAATCTTAAGTTTTTACCCTACTCAAGTAATTGTCCTCAAGGCCTTCTCCCCATGCAGTGCCTCGGAGGGAATGTGAGCCAGGTCAGCAAAGCCACACACACCAACAGTTTGACCCAGGACTCAGGTGTCTGAATCTTTTAATCTTCAGAAAAGCAGGCTTTTAGAAATCTTTCCTCCCATCTTATCTTAATGAGAAAGATTTTCTTGAGCTTATTCCTGCCTTAAATATCATCTGGAACTTTTTTTATGCCATGTATTCACAGAGAGTATAGCATACATCAGGCCCTAATTCTTACATGTGTGTACTAATTCTATTTCAGAGACATCCAGGTCCTAGTATAAGCTCATATAGAGAAAAAACTTGTGTGGTGACCTAGTTTTAATTATACCAGGTGTTGAACAGAGGCTGTGAAATTCCTTGCCAGGTTTGCATTCTGGGAAAGCAAAGTGGTCACCTGTGGCAGTTTCCCTGAATGGTGATATCAACTTGTACAGCTTGGTTCTATATCCCAGCAAGCTCAGATTAAGGGTTAAGTTAGTAGAGGAAAATTCAAGGCATGGTGGAAATATAGAAATATTCAGAGGCAGCCATAGCAATTAGCCAGTCTCCTTGTCCCTTCAGCTTCAGCTTCTAGCCAGTTTCATTTCAGCCCCTCCTCACATCCATTTCCATAGGCTCTTTTTTTATTGTTGGTTGTTCAAAACATTACATAGTTTTTGATATATCATATTTCACACTTTGATTCAAGTGGCTTATAAACTCCCATTTTTACCCCATATACAAATTGCAGAATCACATCAGTTACACTTCCATTGATTTACATATTGCCATACTAGTGTCTGTTGTATTCTGCTGCCTTTCCTATCCTCTACTATCCCCCCTCCCCTCCCCCTCCTCCCCTCTTCTCTCTCTACCCCCTCTACTGTAATTCATTTTTCCCCCTTGTATTATTTTTTTCCTTTCCCTTCACTTCCTCTTGTATGTAGTTTTGTATAACCCTGAGGGTCTCCTTCTATTTCCATGCATTTTCCCTTCTCTCTTCCTTTCCCTCCCACCTTTCATCCCTGTTTAATGTTAATCTTCTTCTCATGCTCTTCGTCCCTACTCTGTTCTTAGTTACTCTCCTTATATCAAAGAAGACATTTGGCATTTGTTTTTCAGGGATTGGCTAGCTTCAATTAGCATAATCTGCTCTAATGCCATCCATTTCCTTCCAAATTCTATGATCTTGTCATTTTTTAATGCAGAGTAATACTCCATAGTGTATAAATGCCACATTTTTTTATCCATTTGTCTATTGAAGGGCATCTAGGTTGGTTCCACAGTCTTACTATTGTGTCCATAGGATCTTTTTATATGCAGTTGAAACAAAGAAGGCAAACTGCCAACAGGTTACATGGGGTGGGCAGGGGATGCTTCCAAGTTCATGTTTATGACCTTGAGTCTATATGGTGAATTACTGTGTTTCTGACCTTGACTAACCGTAAGAGCCAGTTCCTACCTCTGGATATATAACATAGCCCACCAGAATTCTCAGTGAGGCAGCCTAAATATAGTCATTTCTGGCTTGCCCCCAAATCTACCTCTTTAAGATTTTTTACTGTATAATCTACACATCTGAAGTCTTCTGCAATGATCCCTTTGCAAGGAGAGAAGAGCCCTGTATTCATAACAACATGAGCTGCAACAATATACAACTGAAAGAAAAGCCCCATCCATTATGATTACTAAAAGTGATTGTCAATTTTATCCTATACTTAGATGGCAATTAAAGTCTTTCCAGCCATGTTCAATTGTTCAGGAATAGACTTGATTAACCAGGGTTGTTCAGCAAAGCTTACAAGCATTTCAGTGCATACCCAGAAAGAATGTCTGGTATAGGTGTGTGTACAGTTCACAATGGTGTTGGTGAGGACACACCTACAGATGAAAGAACAAAGCAGTTACAAGTATTATCACAGGAAAATCACATGCATTTGGGGAAATTCATGGCAGCTTTCAGTCCTGGGAAAGCACAGTGGCTGCCTGTTGCAGCTTCCCTTATGGTGATATCACAGTTGTAAGGCTTGGTCCTGTACCCCAGCAAGTTCAGTGTGCACCAGCACCAGGGAACTCACAATGGGTCAAAAGGTAAAAACAAATGTGCACTTTAGAATTTGTGTCCCATCTGTGGTACCTGGGCCTAGTCATCCAGGGGGAGGAGCTTCATTAGTTATCCATGGCATTACAAAAATATCACACTCCAAACATGTTCTCTGTGGGGCTAACAGGGCTACCCAGTGAAGGTGGGAGAACTTTTCTGTCCATAGTCATGTCCAATCCACAGTCTTCCCCCTAGTCATTCCAGTGGTAGCAGGCAATAGAACATTCCTTCATTTCCCAAACCCAGTCTTAAGTTCAGCATCCTTTGTTTTCACCTGGATGCATATTGGTGTTGCTATGTGACACAGCAAAGCTTCCACAATAGCTGTTTTTCCTCACTGGGGACCCATATTCAGAGCTTTCACAGCTACCATAGGCACTGTGCCCACCCTCTTTGTGGAAGGTGTGTTGGCTGCAGACCTAAGTCCTTGCTTAAGCAACCCATTATATCTCTCTATCGTGCCTGCAGCCTGTAGGTAACATAGAACACACAGCTTCCATTGAATCTGAATTGCTGATAACTATACATCCTGACCTGTAAAATGTGTACCTTAGTCACTTTCTATTGTGATGTGCTGGTTATTCAAGGCTGATAACACAGGGTGAAATCATAGTGCATTGAGTTGTTTGACCACTGGTTCAGGCAAACAACAAGCCTGTGGTCATATCCACTGCTGTCAAGGCGAACAATACAGGGTGATTGTCAACCTACAATTGTGTCAAAATGATGTGTCTCCACATTACCTGGCAATCTGGAAATTCAAAACATGGTGGGTGTGTACACTCTAGAGACCAAACCACACATGCCTGGTAAGCCTCTACCAGGGCATCCCATATTAAAGTCAAACCCCACTCTTTGACTACATGACACATCATCTTCATACCTGCAATTTTAAGGCAGCAGTGCAACTAAGCCACAACTTTGGTGGGAGGCACCCACTCTAATTACTGCACCCTAGCCAAAGCATCTGCTTCATCATTCCCTGGGCTAGTCATGGGGGGCAATGGTCCATAACATGTTCCACAGTTACCTGTTCTTGGATGCTTAGCTCCCAAGGCTCTTGACACAGAACTTGTCCCAATACACAGCACAATTATCAGACATATCACTATGGGGAATTCTTCATTTGCTATCACCATTTAGTTCAGCTAACTGGCTTTCTTGTCTTATACCTATATAAAACCAAACAGTGCTTGTTTCTGACTTCAGAGCCACTGCCAGCCACATGGGCAATTGTCCACTACTGGAATCATTAGTGTAACAAACACTAAAGAGTATGGATGCCTTACTTCTGAGGTATGAGCTTGTTTCTGGTTCACCTACATAGGTAATAGGCCCTAGCACCTCTCTCTTTTTTGGCTCATGCCAGCTCCTAATACACTTGGGCTCTCTTGGCACTGGCTGGCTCCTGACACCTTTGGGTTCTCTGGTGCCTGCCAGCTTCTAGTATACAGTACTCTTCTGGCTCCTGCTGGCCTCCAGTACATCTAAGTCAGAAGTTTGTGCAGGATCCATAACATGTAGCACATGGGGTGTCTTGCCCCTCTTGGCCAGCAGAACCTTTAAATCTCACATACATAACAACAAATTGGCCAGGGGCTCTCTTGGCCTCTGTCCAAATTTTTTTCTCAAGTCCACCATTTCCAACTCTACTACAGGTGGAATAAGGTGAACTTGACTACTGGGCCAACCCTGCTGGCAGCTGCCCATCAGAGCCATCGGCTGCACTGTTTGATTTTTCTCTTTGACCACTGGCTGGGCTTGCAGGCATTAGTTAACCTTCCTCCTTTTACTGGGACTCCATCAGCATGATGGGGAAGGCTGAGGGGTATTTTCAAGGTATGCAGATCCTCTTCTGGCAACCATACTCTTGTTCTCAAGGCTTCTTTCTTGTGACTTCTTCTTGGCAGTCTCTGGTAAAGCTGCATCAGTGTTTGCTCTCAGAGTTGTAAGACACAGTTACCCCATGGCCCCAGAAGCTGTGCATGCAGCTCCTTAGTGTGTTACTCTGTCTCACTGGCACCACCACTGCCATCTTTGTCCTTGGCCATGGGCTGGCACCTGGGTACCACTGCTCAGTTCACAGTCTGCTCCAGAAGGTCCACATTCACTGCAGGGTAATCAGAAGTCTTCTCTATGCTCACAAGGGACCTATTCACCATATCCCAACTCTACACAGGAATTTGTGCTAATAGGACCATGGCAACTGAGTGCTACAAGGTGTTCATTAGCCACAGGTCTCTCCTGTCCACCAGGGTTAAAGCATCTCTCACTTGTGGAACATCCTGCCAACTATGCCAATTATCATGCGGGGGCTCAGACCCAGGAAACATATTTAGCAGGTAGAAGATGTAAGACATGGTGGGAATATTGGTCATCCTTTATTCAAAGGCAGCCATAGCCATTAGCCAGCTTCAGCTTCAGCCCCTAACCAGTTCCATTTTAGCCCCTCCTCACAACCATTTCCATAGGCCCTTTTTATATGGACTTCAAACAAAGTAGTCACACTGCCAACAGGTTACATAAGGGGTGGGGGGTACATGTGTTGCTCCCTGCAACAAGGGTACATGGGAGACAGGCAAGACAACCCTGTCATCTCCAAGGGTTTGAGCGACAGGGTAAGGGTTGCAGCCCAGTCCCCACTCCAAGATTGAGAAGAAACCACACTGAGCCAGGAGTTATGTCTGCCATGAAGGCGCAGCAAATCTCAAGTTTATTGTGTCAGGGACAAGGTTATATAGTGATAGAAAAAGAGAAAGTATCAAGAACCAATAGGGGGCAGTTAGGTTAGTAACACTAGAGGCGTAGGCAGATTTCAGGTTAAACAGGTTGGGCTAAGGTCAAAAGCCCGCACGTGCGGGCTAAAAGCCTGTGTTCGCCAATCCAGCTAGGTCACTTATAGGAAAATGCTCTGGAGGAACCCATGAGGCCACCTCAGCCAACACCCAATAATGGCCGCAGTCCCAAAGGAGGTGAAAGGTTCCAACATACATGCTCACAAGTTCATGTTTATGACCTTGAGCCTATACCCTAAATCTGTTTCCTGGGTCAGAGTCCCTGCACAACAGCAGGGCACATCTAAAAACACGACTGTCTGCTTTGCAGCTTCATTACCTAGCTGGTGAACTGTCTGTGGTGACAGTACAGGAAAGAGGTGTGGTCTGAACTGACTGAGATCAGACACTGGTGTTTTAATTTCTGTTTTACTTTTGTCTTTTTAAAGTTAATCAGACATTTCTGTACCTAAAGTATAGGTATGGGAGTGGCTTCATAGAAATATTTTATGTAATCCCCTAGACACACACATATGCATACTTGACTAGTTTGGTGATAAGCATCAGTAATTTCTACCCATCCTCACTGACCTGAGCATAATAAAGACATGAAAAATCCTCACTTGTCTCCTACAAAGAAGATCTAGTTCTGTTTGGCAACTGTGCACTAAATCATTTATCTACCATTGATCATTTTGAGATTTCAAAATTTAACTCTGGCTCCTAATATTATGAGCCAGGCTATCTGGGCAATGACCAAACAGACTCCATCTTGCCCTGAGATGCCACATAATGTAAGAAATGCTTTTCCCATGGAAAGCCCACTTCTGTACCCATCAACAGTGTCTGAGCATAGCCTATTTGGCAACACAAAATGGAAATTCTTATACAATGTAAAAGTGTTCTCTCTTTGGTTTCTATTTTTTCTTGGACAATGTCTGAGATTGATTGTGTAGATGTTAGTAACCATTCTTTAAATTGTACTCACCTAGGGATGTTTTTGCCCACTCCTTTTTCTTCTTATGATTTTAGATCTCATGACATTTGTTTATGGTTTTGGATCATAGCAACAGCCACTTATGCCTTAATATGGTTTTGGTCTATAAAATAGTGTACTAAAACCCTGGGAAGGGGTCAAATTGTGTAGACATGCAGCCTACCTTTTGGCCCACCAGATGGTGGATCCCGAATGCTGGCTGGTGAATAAAGTTTCCATCTTCTGGTTTAAGATTTACTCAGTAATTTATTGTAATCTCTCTTTAACACTAATGACTTTTGAGAGGCTGTATAGCTGCTAGAAGTTAAAAAAATTCAACAGTTCAGTAATGTTCTCTGAAGCTTAGCAGTTGAGTGTTTTTTTCTATGAGTAATACACTTATATGTGAAAACAGTTTTTAATTATTATACTATTACTAATTAATTAATTGATCATACAGCCATTGTAAAAACAAAGAGTAGAGATTCATTTTAGCCCCAAAAAGAAAAAAGAAAAAAGAAACTTTGTGTGTGTGTGTGTGTGTGTGTGTGTGTGTGTGTGCGTGCGTGCGCAGAGATGTAGCTTAGTGGCAGAGTGCTTGCCTATCATGCAAGAGGTTCTGTGTTCAATCCCAGCAGCAAGAGTGAAAACAGTGAGTGGTGAACAAAATACCTGTGTAATGAGCACAACAAGCATGTTTTTAAGGTTGTAAGTGTTCTGTATATGCTGCTGAATTTAATTGAAAAATCTTTAAGTGCAAGAGAAAAGCAATTATTTATAAATAAATTGCTTGAGTTGTATTGGACTTACACAGCTTGTGAGCTCAAAAAATTGTTGTGAGAATCTGGATATGCAGGTCCACATACCTGTAGTCTCAGTTACTTTAGAAGTTGAGGCATGAGGATCACTTGAGTTTAGGAGTTGGAGGCAAGTCTGAGCAATAAACTGAGACCCTATTTCAAGGATATACTTTTAAAAAGACATTCATGTAAAACATTGGAGATGTATGATTTTGCCTTGGTCCTCCTTCCTCTCAGCTGTGTGACCATGGGAGTATATATGATCAGCATGGATATAGCCACTCTGCACTTGACTCTTTCCTTAAGAGCACATGCTTAATTTCAAAATCCTTAGCCCACTTACCCCCGATTATTTCAACCAGTTGGTGAAAGTGTCATGGATGATTAACCCTTAAATCCCCCAGGTAAGAATCAGAAAGCTGAGGCACAGGAGGATTACATCTTTAACCTGGGCCTACTGATATTTTCATCATTTTACATTTATTGCTAAAATGTAAATAAAATTTTCAAGGAATCCTTTAAAGGCAAAATTAAGAAACATTATCTGTTGAACAAATATGAAGGAAACACCAGATCCAGACATGGTGCTAGGTCCATTTCACTAAAATGGTAAGTTGAAAATAAGTTTAGTCTCTCATCATTTACAGTCTAGTGGAGAAAACATCTAGATCAGCTGTCAAATGAGATTATCAGCATTGGGTAATACACTTATATGGGTATTACAAATTAGAATCCCATCATTCATTGAATGCATATTATGTCACAGGAGCACTGTCTAAAAATGAAATGGGAAAAAAAGATTTGACAAAATACAGCACACCTTCATATTCAAAATGTTAGAAAACCCAGGGATAGTAGGAACACACTTCAACATTGTAAAATCTATATATGCTAAACCCAAGACCAACATCATTCTAAATGGAGAAAAATTGAAAATATTCCTGCTAAAAACTGGAACAAGAATGTTCTATTTTACCACTTCTATTCAATATCATCTTTGAAACTCTAGCCAGAGCAATTAACAAAAGAGATAAATTGAAGGGATACAAATAGAAAAAAAGAACTCAAACTATCACTATTTGCTGATAACATGATTCTATATCTAGAAGATCCAAAAAGTTCCAACAGACAACTGCTAGAACTAATAAATGAATTCAGCCAAGTAGCAGGATATCAAATCAACACCCATAAATCAAATGCATTGTTATATGTCAACAATGAGTTCACTAAAGAAAAAATTAGAAAAACTACTCCATTTCACAATAGTCTCAAAAAATAAAATACCTGGGAATCAATCTAACGAAAGAGGTTAAAGACCTCTACAATGAAAACTACAAAACACTAAAGAAAGAAATTGAAGAAAATCTCAGAAGATGGAAAGATCTCCCATGCTTCTGTATAGGCAGAATTAATATTGTCAAAATGGCCATACTACCAAAAATGTTATACAGATTTAATGCAATTCTTATGAAAATCTCAATGACATTCTTCATAGAAATAGAAAAAGCAATCATAAAATTTATTTAGAAAAATGAGAGACAAAGAATAGATAAAGCAATCCTTAGCAATAAAAATGAAGTAGGAGGCATACAATACCAGACTTTAAACTATACTACAGAGATTTAGTACTTAAAATGGCATGGTATTAGCACAAGAATAAACTTGTAGATCAATGGTACACAATAGAGGACACAGAGACGAACCCACATAAATACAGTTATCACATACTAGACAAGGATGCCAAAAACATTCACTGGAGAAAAGATAGCCTATTCAACAAATGATGCTACACCCAAGTAAAATCTTACTCCACCACACTGTCCACCCACATGTCCCTTTTCAACTTTTATTACACTATTCTCTGACCCCCCTAGATTCTTACCTCCACAGGCATCCAACCCGGCCCATATCCCTGACCCCACTGGCCTTTCACATCTCCTTCACAAGTCCTCCCACTTGACTTCTCCCTCTAGACCTGCCCTTGGTCTCCTCTGTCCCTCCTCAGCTGTTTGCCCATCCCTACCCACCAAAAGCAGCTCTTCTCATGGTGGGCCCTTGGGACTGTGTGGATACGTCTAGGTATAGTCCAGGAATGCCATGTGCCTACTGTGCATGATGAAAACCATGCAGGTGGTCAGCATGGCACCAAAGTAGAGGCACAGGCACAGGAGGAGAAGCAGGAAGAGAAAGATGTTTTGGTGCCCCAAACAAATATTCACCCACCTGCAGTGGTGTTCGAACTCCTAGGGGAGAGGAGGCAGGACTGAGGATTTGTCTGGATTGGCCTTCATCACCCCCTAATCTTTAGGCATATGCCAAATCAACCCTCTAGGCCACCTGCTCTTGGGCCTACACACAGGTTTCAATCTCAGGGAGAACCTGGCATTTTCATGGTTTAGAGCACAGTTAGCCTCATACCTCATCAGTTCACCTGTCCTGAGTGAGGTCTTTAGAGACAAGACCTGCCTGGTATCACTTGGAGCAGGATAGAACATCTCTGGGCCTCCGTTTTCTCAGACACTGGATAAGGATGAAAAAACACCCTTGCCCAACCAGTCATCTGCACTTGTGAAACCCTGCAGGGTGATCACATCAGAGAAAGGCACTCATATTCCAGGAAACCCTCCAACTGTGACACCCAGACCAAGACAGGCAAAGATCCCCAGGACATGGCAGCAATAGCCTAAAGGGCTGAAGATCTACTATCAAAAAGCCAGGGGAGGGGACAGTCACTGCTTTTCCTCTCCCTGACTCCACAAGGCCCAGCCCAGTTGTGATGCCCTTCGCATATCAACACCTGTGCAAACAATGCCAGCCTCCATGGACAGGTGCACACACAGAGGTGATGACATATATAAGTGCCCAACAGTGGCTGAGAGCCACTTGAAGCACTCTGGGAACATGGTTTGCCACCCCCACCTGGCCTACTCATGATGTGAGGTTCCTGGTCTTGGTCAGATGCCAGGAGATAGGTTGTTGAGTGGACAGGGAGGAGTAGGAATCACCTCCACACAGATGTCACAGCTTTTGTAGTGGGCAGGCGGTGAAAAATAACAGGTGGGACACCATGGCATTTTGTATAACCTGCCATTCACTCGTGCCATGTAGGGAGACTCAGAATCCTTCTCAAAGGCGCCTGGTAGGGAAAGAGGTTTGAGCAGTGAAGGAGGCCATTGTATCACTCTGCTGCTCATGGCAACCCATAGTATCACTGGGCAATAAGAAGATGGGGAGGAGGTGGGCAGGGGAATCCTGGACCCTGTTGAGCAAACTGACCACTCAGATTAAGGGCAGTCAGAGAGAAGGACTTTCCAGCCAAAAGATATCTACATGGAGCTCCCCCCTTTCGAATAGTGACCAGTGCTTGGAGTCATGTGTGAAATAGGAATGAGGAAGACTGAAGTTCATGGTTTTGGAATAGCCTGTTGGCCTCTTGTGCTAGTCTGCCAAGGCCTCTCTTCTAAGGCAACTGGGAAACCTCCAGTGTTCTGTTTTTTTCACAATACAGTGGCTTGGTAAATGAAGTGCCACGGCCCAAGTAATGATGACAGGGTAAGAAGAGACCCTGAGGCCAAGGAAGTCTCAGACCTTCAGAAATGACCCCTGTAGGCACCAGCCCTTGGGGTGCCACCTCCCTCTCCCACAGGTCTTAGCCTTACCTCTGTGTAAGATGCCTGGGTCTGAAGCATTCATACAAATGAGGCTGCACATACTGAAGAGGCAGAGAAGCCCCATGGCCACCGGAAAGACCCTCTCTCCATCTTGGGCCAGTGCTTGGCATCTTAAATTAGGGTCAGACTCAGGTCTAGTCTGGGGCAACCCAGAACCCCCATGAGGCCCGGCTCACCTGAAATCAGACTTACGTAGCTTAATAGCAGATCTGAATATCCAGGCTAGAGACAGACCCCATTCCCTCCACTAAATGTCACAGGATTATCAGACTCCCATATCAGTGCTTCTCACTAAATATCCTCCTTCCCCTCCTGACCTCCCTCCACTTCCCTGGCTCTGCACTCTCACAGTCTATTTCCCGTCTGTCTCTTGGAGATAAAACCAACAGCTAGCATGGAGACTCATGGAAACGTGAAGAACACTAGGCTTAGAGAGACCAGTGCTGCCATAGTCCAACAAGCCCAAATGCTCGAGAAAAGCCAGGATCTGGCTGGGGGTCTTGGTGGGGACCAGAAAGCATTTGAGATAGTCATGCTTAGCTGCCTTCTTTCAAACAAATGAGAGCTCCTTCTCCTGTCTTGGTATCCAGAGTACCATGACTACAAGTGTGACATAAGAGAGGATTTGGAATGGGGGCTCTAGCTGCTTCCAGTGCCCTCTGAGAGCAACCCTCCCCTGCCCTCACATACACACTACTAGACTGGGACATCCTGCTCTTACAATGGTGGCTTTGTTGGGGGTGGTGAGGATGGGATATGATTTGTCCCTCAAAGGTTCATAGGCTGGAGGCTTGGTCCTGGTGTGGCACTGTTGAGCTGGTAGCACCTGCAAGAGGTGGGGCCTAGAGGGAAGTAATTGTGCCACTGAAATTCTCATGGGCCCTCATTAGTTTCTGTGAGAGAGGCTTCTTCTAAAAAGAACAAGACTCATCCTCCTCAGTTTCTGGCCATAAGTCTCAACCCCTTGCATGTCCTCCCATCATGATGCCATTCACCATTTTGTGAGCACTCTCACCAAAGGTTAGTCACAGGGACTGCCAAATGTTGGACTTCAGCTAAATACACCTCATCTCTTAATAAAGTAACCATTCTTGGGTAATTTGTTAGAGCCAGAGAAATCAGGCTAATAAAGAGACCATATACTATGGTTCCTGAGGAGATGGCATGGGGAGAAGTTTGGTGATGGTTATCCACTCTCAGGCCCAGTGCTAATTGAACCAGGCAGTGCTGGTTGCTTATTCTATCTCTATTTCTTTCTCTTTCTGTTAAGAGAGAGAGAAAAAAATAGTATCACTGGGTAACAGAAAGGTGGAAAGGAGGTGGGCATTCTACAGAACTAAATAATCTCCCAGTTTCCCTCATTAACAGGGCAGGCTTTATGGCACAATTCTGTCTCAAAATAAAAAAATTAAATATGTTTGGGTTGTGACTCAATGGTTAAGCAACCCTGGGATCAATCCCTGATGATGATGAAAATGATGATGATGATGATGATGATGATGATGATGATGATAACTTGTACATGATTATGGCATACAACATATCTTGAAACATATTCACTGAAAAATGGCTGAGTCAAGCTATTGAACATATACACTCTTTCATTACTTTTTTTGTAATGAGAACCCTTAAAATTGACTGAGTCATTTTCAAGTGTATAAAACATTACCAACTGTAGTCATTCTGTTGTATGTTGTTAACTGTAGTAATTATATTGGATAGTAGACTGTTTTAACTCAACCCTCCCATCTAAGTGTAATTTGGTCTCCTGTGACCAGCACCTTACCAGTCCATAGCCCAACCACCCCTGGGCCCCTGGCAGTCATTATTCTGCTATTTTTTCTGATTTTTTAAATTAATTATTGCAGAATACTTTATAATTATATTACACATATAGAGCACAATTTTTATACCTCTTGTTGTATAGAAAGTATGTTTACACCAATTCGTATCTTCATACATGTACTTTGGATAATGATGTCCATCACATTCCACCATCATTTCTAACCCCCTGCCTGCTCTCTTCACATCCCACTACTCTGCCTTATCTAGAGTTTGTCTATTCCTCCCATGCTCCCCCACTCCCATCCCACTATAAATCAGTCACCTTATATCAGAAAAAAACATTTGGCATTTGTTTTTTGGGAATTGGCTTACTTAGTAATATTTCTTTTTCTCCAACTCCATTTATTTACTCAAATGCCAAGATTTTATTCTCTTTTATTGCTGATTAATATTCAATTTTGTATAAGCCACATTTTATTTTTTGTCCATTCATCTACTGAAGGGCATCTAGATTAGTTCCATAGTTTAGCTATTTTGAATAGTGTGGCTAACCTTGATCCCGGTGGACAGTGCAGGACAGTATCCATTTGTCAAAGTCCTTGACCATAGATGAAAAAGAGTAAATTATACTGTGTGTAAATTATTCCTCAAGTAACAACTTAAAAAAACTTCTCCCATTGCTCCCAGCTTTTTACTGCATCTAAACTGAATTCCACTCTTGACTTTCTGGACCTTTTTAATCCTGACCCCCAGGGGGTCAACTTCACTGCCTATGCCACCTTGGGTTTCAGTTAGAGCCATATCTTCATCATTCCCTTAACATCCTACTTTTGGGATTCTGTGCCTTTTAGCACTGGTGTGTCTCTCACAGGCCATGCACTCTGTCCTCTGCCTCTCCGCAATCACACCTAGGATAGGAAGTATGGCCTCGCCACGCTCTCAGCTCCTTTCACTCGGCTGCACCACTGAGGAACAACCCTGCTCACAGTGTTCCTGGGTGTCTCCGGTGTTATTGTGATTGCAGGTTGCTCATCAACAGAAGTGCACCATGTACTTACTCACAACTCTACCCATCGCTCAAATAACCCACAGCCTAGCACACCTAGCACACAGTAGGCTCTGGAAGCAATGCACCCAGGAGGGAAAAGGACCATCGAGCTCCAAGTGGATGAGAGGTCTGAGCTGCATCTGAAGAGGTAGGTGTGGAAGGACTAATGAGGCCAAGGGAAGTGGAGAAAGCATAGAAAGTAGCGGGTGGCAGAAGTGCAACTTCACTCTGCATAGCCAGGTATCCTGACATCGTCCCTGTGCCCCACTTATATGTCCCTCTGAGGCACCTGGTGGTGCTCACAGCTACAGCCTGGATCAACAGCCTCCAAATGAATGGCAGCAGGGTGGCTGTGGCGGGTACAGCTCCTAGGAATCTGTGCGGAAGCTAAGAAGCCAACCCTGGGACAGTTGCTCACTGGCCCCGCCCCTTGATGAGACTCTGCCCTCCATGGCCCTTCCCTCATATGACCCCACCCACCTACTCTACCTCCCTGCACTGGACAGTTACTCCAGTACACCAACGGAAACCTCACTGTACCACACTGTCTTCCTACCTCTCCCTTTCTTACCTTTATTACCGATCTCTCTGGCCACCTAGATTCTAAACTCCACAATATATTCTACCCTACCTAGCTCCCTGACTCCACTTACCTTCAACTCCTCCTGCACAAGTCCTCCCAAGGGACTTTTCCCTCTAGACCAGCCCACATCAGTCCAGCCCTCTGTTATCCAACCCCTTGGCTTCCTGCCCCTCCCTCCACAAACTGCTGCTGTTTCCAATGTGGGTCCTGGGGAGTGCATGGACAAGTCATGGCCTTGTCCAAGGACAACGGCATATCTCTGGGGTGCAAGAGGAATATGATACATGTCACCAGCAGGGCACCCAGGTACAGACAAAGAGACCCAAGCAGCAGCAGGATCTGCCTGATGTTACCATGCCACATGCAGTTGTTCACCCACCTACAGTGGTGGTCAGACTTCTCTGGGGAGAGGAGGCAGACTTCGAGGTTCTATCTAGCCTGGCCTCCATCACCCTCAAATGATCAGGCCTTGCCCAACCCGACCCTCTAGGCTGCCTGTTCTTGGCCTCACATATGGGCTCCCATCTCAGGGAAAACCTGGCATTTCCACTGTTAGAGCACAGTTAGGATGCCATGGCTAATCAGGTCACCCATCATGGGTGAGGTCTGGTGTCACATGGAACAGGATATACAAAAACTCTGGGCCTATGTTTTCTCAGATACAAGATAAGGACATAAAAATCACCCTTCCTCAGCCAGGCTTCTGCACTTGGAAAACTGTGCAAGGTGTGCTTATGAGAGAAGAGAACTCAGAACCCAGGAAACCCTCCCACTTGGACACCCAGACGAGGACAGGAAAGGATCCCCAGAAGAGGGCAGCTGGCCTAAGGGTCTAGGTATCTAGTATCAACAACCTAGGGGATGAGACAGGCGCTGCCTTTCCTCTCTGATTCCACCTGGCTCAGCACAGATGTGATGCCCACTGCATGTCAGTTTCTGTGTAAAGGGCCACCCTCTCAGGACAAGTGCAGACACAGAGGCAATAAGAAATGTAAGTGATCAAGAATGGCTGGAATCCACTTTTAAGCAGTGTGGGAAGATAGTCTCATACCTACTCCTTATGCTGTGAGGTTCCTGGTCCTGGCCAGGTGCCCAGTGATGGATTGGTGAGGGGACAGGAAAGAGGGGTGCTCAGCTCCACACAAATATTATAATATTCACAGTGGAAGATCCTGGGTGGGTGGTGGAAGAAGCAATGGGAGCACTTGTGTATTTTAAATACCCTTCAATACATCCAAGTGATGTATGCTGCCTCAGGATCCTGCTCAAAGTAGCCTGGCATGGGAAGAGGTTTGGGAAGTGACAGGAGGCGTTCCATCATGTGGCTGCCAGAGGCAGCCCCATAGCTTTTCTAGGGCAACAAGAAGGATTGGAAAGAGGCGGGCAGAGAAATCCTGGCCCTTGTTGAGCAAGCTGACCACTCTGATGGGTTGGCAGTCTAAGAGAAGGGGGTTTCCAGGCAAAAGAGCTCTGTATGGAGCTCTCCCCTTTGGAATAGTGACCAGTTCTTGAAGTCATGTGTGAAATGGGAAGAGGCAAGTGTGGAAGGACTAATGTGGTTTGGAAGAGCCTGCTGGTCCCTCTGTCCAGACTGCCCATTCCTCCCTTCCAAAGCAACTGGAAACCCTCCAGGATTCTATTTTTACACACCTCATTACCTTGGGAAACAAAATGCCACAACCTAAGTAATAATGACATGGGGAGAATGGACCCTGAACCATAGGTGGGGTTAGCATTTTAGAAATTACTCTTGTGGGCATCAGCCCTTGTGATGCCACCTCCTTTTCTCAGTGGTCTGAGACTTCACCTCAATGTAAGATGCCAGTGTCAGAGAAGTTGAGAGACACCAGGCTGCTGAAGGTTACCAGAAAGAGGAGGCCAGTAACCAGGGTAAAGTCCCACTCCCCACTCAGGGCAAGCAACCTGAACATGAAACCAGAGCCAGATTCAGTTGTAATCTAGAGCAACCAAGAGCTCTCTATGAGGCCTGGCTTACCTGAGGTCAGATTCACAGACCTTAAGGACAGATCTAAATATCCAGGCAAGAGACAGATCACAGAGACTCCACCAAATGTTCCCAGCATTACCAGCCTCCCACAGTTCCATAAATGCATCAGGTACTCTAAACCTCTGTGCTTCTAACTATAGATCCTTGTCCCCACTTCTGACCATGTCCACTTTCCTGCTTCTGCATTATCTCCTTTTTATGTCTTTGTAAGCAACTTGATAGCTTGCACGGAGACTCAGAGGAAGGCAAAAAACACTCCACTGACATTCAACAGCAGCACCACATTGAACATGGCAGGAAGACTGGGTATGAACCAAGCATATCCAACTGAATGTTGGGTTGGGTACTTCAAGTAATTGAAGAACTCCATGGCTTGGCCTCCTTTTCCCAGCAAAATAAAGCCACCAGTGACTTCTTCTGGGTTGCCACTCAGAGTACTGTGACAACAGCAGGAAAGGAAAAAAGTATCAAAGGAACATCACAGAGTTTCCAGAATGGGGGCTCTGGCTGCTTCCTGTGCCCTCTAATATCAACCCTCCCCTGCCCTCACATACACACTTGTAGACTTGGACATCCTGCTCTCACAATGGTGGTTTTGTTGCAGCTTGTGAGGATGTGATGTGGTTTATCTCACAAAGGTTCATAGGCTGGAGGCTTGGTTCTCAGTGTGGCAGTGTTGAGGGGGTAGAATCTGCAAGAGGTGGGGCGTACTAGGAGATAATTGTGCCACTGGGGATGAGGCCCTTGGAGGGAGTAATGGACTTCTCATGGGCCCCCATTAGTTCCTGTGAGAAGGGGTTGTTCTAAAAAGAAAAAGACTCATCCTCCCCAGTTTCTGGCTATGCAGTCCTCACACCATGTTGCCATTCACCACGTTGTGATGATCCTCATCAAAGGTCAGTTGCAGGGGCTGCCAAATGTTGGATTCTGAGCTAAATAAACCTCATCTCTTTACAGAATACCCATGCCTGGTTATTTTGTTAGAGCAATAGGAAGCTGACTAATACAGAATCTCTGGGGAGATGTCATGGAGAGGAGTCGGCTGATTCTTATCCCCCTTTTGGGCCCAGTGCTAATTGAAGCAGGCAGTGCTCATTGCTCATCCTATCTCCCCTTCTTCCTTTTTGTTCTGACAGAGTTCCAGTTTGGGGAAGGAGGTAGCAATCTACCAACTAAATATCTTAGTTTCCCTAATTTATGGGGTGGAAAACTCTCACAATTTCAGAATTTCACAATTCTGGTGAAAAGGATGTGTGCAAATGTCTATTGAGGATTTCTGGAGAAGCTTTTGCATTTTCAATAAAAGGGAAGATGATGCAGTTGGCAGAGATGTGCCCCCCCCTTCCTTCTGTCTTGAGGCTAGACCTGCTGAATGGAGTGCAACTTGGAAGTGCCACCAAGAGTGCTATCCTTGAGGCAACAAGTCATGCTACCCAGACACTCCTTGGGATATTGTTGAGTCCCTGTCCTGTCCCTCAACTTCCTTCCCATGAGCTGCATATTATGAGAAAATAATTGTGTTTCTTTTATACTGATATGTGTCATTGTATTGGCCACGGAGCACCTAAACCTCTGTGTTTGGCAGATTCTTTCCACCATAAGACTTGGTGAGGGAAAGAAATCATCTTCCCATCCCAACTGGAGCTGAAAATGGCCATATATTTCTGGTTTTCTTCTCACAATGATTACAGAAACCTGTGATCGGGTGACATCAATTTCACTCTAAAACTGCTACCACCAACTGACTGAGAAGTCTGTGCTGAGATGCAGCAACTGCACAGTTGTCTAAAGCCCATATGTAGTGACCCCCTTTTTCTTGACCCAGGGGCACTGAGCTACATCTGTAGCCCTTCATATTTTGAGACAGGGTCTCAAAACATTGCTGAAGCTGGCTTTCAACTTCCAATCCTCCTGCCTCAGCCTCCCAAGCCTGTGGGTTTAGAGGGATGTGCCACCACCGTGCCTGGACAAGAAAAATTAAATTGATGAAAGATAGAGCAGTGCTGTTGGCATTGAGACCAGAGCAAAAGGACAGTCAGTGTAGATAAAGAAGGATTGGGTCAGAAAGATGGAGACTCTTTAAAAAGGAAATAAAATGCAAATATCTCCAGAGCACTTCCCCCTTCTCCAACCTGTTGCCAAAGTTACCTGCATCCAGGGAATTGTTTATCCCAGAAAGGAGTTGTTAATGAGTACCCGCTCAGTTGTTCCTTTCCTGACATATGTAAAACAGTTAGGAGGTACCAGCTGGATGGCTCCCTTCCCACCTTTTGGCCACATAGGCAGGATGGAAGTAGAGGAATTTGACAAGAAAGAAAAATCTGAAATCTATTAAAGGTGCAAGACATCCCCACTCCCTTTAGTACCAGCTCTGGATCCCCTCCTCTCCAGAAAACTCAATCTCTCTCTCTCTCTCTCTCTCTCTCTCTCTCTCTCTCTCTCTCTCTCGTGTGTGTGTGTGGGGGGGTGTTCTATTTTTTAAATAAAACATTTTACTCTTGCCTTAGTGTTTCTTGGGTGTTAATCTTCAACCCTGGGAGGAACAGAACTTGATCCTGATTTTCTGGTTCCACATTGGCACTCTGCAGGGATTATCACCAGGATAAGCTCCTTCTCACCCTACTTCTTTCAGAGATGCACCTTTCTTTCTTTCTGGAAGACAATAATGGGCACCTGTCAGCTAATTAAATGCAGTTATTGCAAGCCACAGTTCTACCAGACTCAGGTGAAAAGATTCATGACCTATGTGGCTCCTAACCACCTGTCCTGTCAGGCATGTTGGCTTATGGCAAAGCCATTTCTCATCATTGTACCCAGGCTTGTAGCATGTGTGGTATGAGTATACAGTGTCTCTTATCCCATCTGCTTTTGGATTTTGTGGAGCTGAACAAAGGGCTGGTGTAAGCAAAAATAATAAAACGGTTTGCCACTTTAATTAAAGCACAAATTACTGGGGCGGGCACAGACTTCATGGATTAGCTATGCCTTTTATTCAGTAGCAGAGTCAGGCATCAGAGAAGCCCAATTTCTGAGTACAAAATGGAACTCAGTTACAGAAGGAATGTGGGATTTTTGTATGTTACAGTGACAAATGACTTATCTTTTCAACAGAATGTGTCACTTTGGGCATTCAGAAAAGAGATTGAAAAAATTTGAAATTTGTTTTTATTGGGCAAGGGGGAGAGGCCCAGAGTTGATCTTTTCCCCCAGGGGATCACTGTACTGTCACTGGGAAAGGATTCATATCTGCCTTATTTCTCTGAGGCCTATTGTTAACTCAGAGCTTCACTATTTGTTTTTCTCCTTCACAAATAGGACTCATCAGCAATAAGAAAGGGTGAAAGCATTGAGGGCTGCTGCACCCTGGTGGCGGCTGCTCCAGGACTCCCACGTCCTCCTCAGTGATGTCCCCGCCTTCCCTCTCGGTGGCTCCACTTCCCTCCGCAGCCCCAGCGGCAGTGGCCTTTTTGCCCGGTTCAGTGCCGCCTGCCAGCGGGCAGGGAATCCAGGCTGCCCACCACGCCTCCTCTGTGGCCGGGCTGAGGCAAGAGCGGGCCTTGTCCACAGGTGGTGGAGCAAGGAGCAAACCACTCTGAGGAGGCAAGATAGAGGGGCCAGGCTCCACCTGCTTAGCTGATTGGCTCCTCTGAGGTGATCTTCATTGGGCTGTTTCCCCGCCCTTTCAGACCACGGAGCTGCTCATTGGGGGACTCTTTTGGCTCCGCCCACACGACCCAGCCAATCTGCCTCAAGAGGGGGAAAATTGAAAATGACCTAGGAGTTCCCATTGAGTGTGCTCGCTGGAAGTGCTGCAGGTGGTGGTTGGGCTCTCTGGAATTCCTGGAGAGTTCCCGTGGTTTGGCGTGGGTGCTAAAAATAAAGTTCATTCCTGATTGACAAGTGGCTTGTGAATTGTGCCCAGCCAGACTGTGGCAGTCCAGAGTGGTGTCACATATCCACCTCCTCTATTCAAGACCCATTGTCACTGGGAAGGGATGAATGTTTTGCTTTCTTCCAAAGTTATGGGCCAGGCTACATGGGCTGTTACCAAACAGACTCCATTTTACCCTGAGACTCCATGTCATGAAAGAAGTGCTTCTCCCATTAGAAAACTCTACCTCTGCTATCTAGATCCTGTAGCATATCTTGCTTAGAAACACAAATATTTCTGTTCTTAGGCAATGTCAAATTGTTCTTCTTTGGGTTTTTTGTGGAATCTACCCTCTCAGAGAATGCTTGTCTAGACATTAGTAACCATTTTTCACTTGTACCCAACCAGGGTCCCCTTCTACTTATGCTTTTAGATATCATGATGTTTGTTTATGATTTTGAATCATAGCTACAGCCACTTATGATTAATGTACTGGCCTGGTATATTTATGGTTTTAAAAGTATACTCAAACCCCTGGAGTGGGTCAAAGGGTATAGAATTGCAATGTGGCTTTTCACCCAGCACTGGTAGATCCAGGCAGCCAGTTGATGAATAAAGATGTTTTAAGATTTATTCAGTAATTTATTTCAATCTCTCTACAACACCTCCCTCTTTCCTCCAAGGTCACATTGTCTTGGGGGGCTGTCATTTTCCATATCTTTCAGTTGGGACAAATGCGAGATTCTGGCTAGGGTCACTTCCCAGTGAAACTAAAAGGTTTCTCCCCCAGTTCCTGTCCCAATCCCATTTTGCGGTATCCTGTGGCAACTAATGGATGAAAAGATGCTCTGAAAAAGCCCCAGTGACACACTTCAGAATGAGCCAAACTCTACTCTCCCACATTCATTTCTCTTGAGCATTCCTCTTCCCTCTCTGACCAAACTCTACCCATTGAGAGAGGGGCATTACCTGGAGTGGTTCCTCAGGAAATGGCTGGGTTCCCTTTGTTTGCTTATGAAGCCTTTATAAACCTGTAAGGATTCTACCTACTGTTGTTTCTGTGCTCCATTGAGTTTATTTGACTGCACAAGGGAGGCATTTTCAATTAACCCCTTCTGCAAACGTTAAGCATCTAACAACCATTAGCTGTCCTCCTTACCCTCCAGAGATTCTTTTGGCTAACAGAGTAGAGAAATATGTACCACAAGGGTCATTTTTTCCAGTGGATTATCACATTTGGACATTTATAGTGACAGGAGAGGTCAGCCATGCCTCTAAGTCTGAACTCTCAAGGGTCTTGGCATTAGGCAAAAACCTAAAAAGACCCTTGTTCATTGGGCCAAATGATGCCAGCAATAGATTTGATAGAACCAAGTGGTGAGAGACAGTTTTGCTGCCCATCAGAAGCTCATAGGGAGATGTTTTTAAAGAAAAAACATGACTTTTCTCTGGCCTGGGCGCCCGAGTTATGTTTTCTCCAAAAGCAGGTTTGGAAACTGCTGGACACTAGAGGCTCTGGGAGCTGGATGATCAACAAGTGCCTCATTTTCTTCTGCTGCCAGGCCCAGGAAATGACCTAATTTTCACATTTGGATAAAGGAAATGTCTCACATTTAACCTCACCTGATTACCAACTGGAGTAATGAAAATTGGTCTCCAAAGGAAACAGAAACTATAGGACCACACCTTAAGAGTGGAGGCAGAGTGAAGATGCTTATGTTTAGATAAAATAGCAACAATCTTTGGTTTTCTTCAATTTTATTAGAATTTTCATAGAAACCAAGAAGGTGGTTCTTTCTTTCTCTCCCAGCTTCTTCAGTAGCCACACTGACTCTCCCCTGCCCAGGCCTGGCCCTTGGCTCTAATCACTCCACCTTTTGCTTCCTAGATAAGGGAGAAGACATGGGACACTCATCTCCTCCTCATCCCCATGTATGCTCCTGTGCATTCTCTATGCCCTCATTCTTTCTGAAAAACATGCTGTTTGGATAAAGGACTGGAGGAGGCAAGCAAAGCACTTGTAGATAAGTGGTAGAGTGCTTGCCTACCACGTGTGAGGCACTGGGTTTGATCCTTAGCACCACGTATAAATGAATAAAATAAAGATCCATTGACAACTAAAAAAAAAAAAAGTTTTGAAAAAAGTCTTTTTATAAAAAAGCATGAAAGAACATAATTCTCAATGTATTCTTTAAATATAGTATTTTTAATTGAAGTTAATTGTAAAAATTATCAGCATTTTAAATAAGGCAGCATCCAATTATGCAAGTACACAGCATTCTCTCCACCCCGATGATTGTAGCTCTACCTGAGTACTTACTGAGTGCTTCTAACTAGTAGATGATCTTGATTGTGCATTCATAGCTACATCTGAAACAGTTTTACCAAACAATATTTATCATTACTATTTATCCTATATAGTTTCCAGTATCCCTCCCCAATCCCCAATTCTGGGGGCAACTCACTATGTGGATGCCATGAACAATTAATTAGTGAAGACCTGTAATTTTAAGAAAACACCAGTAGAGGGATCCACAGTTCTATCCTTAACTTGATACTTGGCAAAACAAAAGTAAATCCCCAAATTCCAGATAAGTAGGTGATATAATCCAAAAGCATGACTAGTGGATTATAATTGGGGGATATTATATGACTATCAAAAAAAAACCTATGTCATTTAATCATCCAATGTGACTCCAGATTTTTCCTTTTTAGGGAAGTGTAATGAAACGTGCTTATTTAAATGTATCTCTAGCTCCTCTATGTAAATGCACTCAAATTTAGGTCTCTTATTCTAGTCTGAATACACAGTCTGATGTGTATTAGGAAACTGGACTACTGTTCTAACTAAATAATCAGTCCAAGATTCAAAATACCCCATAAAACTGATGAGTTTAAGTTTTGAACATAACTGATAAAATTCCTCTAAGAAGCTACAGCAAAAATCGGTCAATATGCCTGTTACTTTTGCTTTTTAAATCCCATAGTAGGGTGATTCTTGGTTCTTGTCCAGGGATGGCTAGTGAAGAAAGATTAAATTATCTGTAAATTATTTATGTTATCAGTTTCTACATTCTATTCTTCCCTACCTTCTTGTGGTGATATATTCCTGACTAAAGCAATTTGTTCCTGTTAAAAGCAGTCCAGAAGCCAAACTGCTGTCACAAATCATTCAGCGTTGACTGGAACACTTGTAATTTCAACTCCATGAATTTTTTCTCAGTAAATCCATTGATACTGGGAAGTGTGAATAACTACTATTTAGTAGTAATTACTTATCCTATCTGCCTAAGAAGGGAGCAACCAACCTGAAGATCAAATTTTCAAACCACATTTTAAGTGTGGGAAAGTTCTGTATCCAGTTGTTATACCATTTATTAATTCAAATTTGAAGTCTTCCAATTTGTTGGATCCTCTAGAGAAGATAAAATTTTACTCAATTTCTGTCTTTGGGTGTTTGATGACTGTGACTAGCCATGACTTTCTAAGGTCATAGGCAAAGATGAGGGATTTTTCACAAAAACACACACACACACACACACACACACACACACACACTACAACTACAGAGAATTAATTCTTGATCAATGTTAGCCCAAAGACTAAATTGCAATTTTGTGTGAATGCTGGGCAAAGGGAAAACTTGGGTTCTGTTGCCATCTCTCTGTTGGCAACTTGAGACCTACTCTGTCAATTCGGTGACAAGATCCCCAGCTACATAAACTAGTTTATGTGTTTGGTCAGAGTTAAGCAGGAGTGCACAATTCTGTTCATTGGTGTGAAGGAATAAAGGCAGGAACCAGCCAAATGAACAAATACACATAAGACCGAATATTTAGTTTTTTAAAAAGGATTATAGAGTGTCAATGTATTTTAAAGGAGTTATGTTAAAACCCATTTAAAATTTTCAGGACCTAGTTTGTGCAGACATATAAAACAGGTCTCAGTAAGTTCAGACTCTTGCTTTTTTCCATGGCTCCTGAGTCAGCACTCTTGAGAAAGTTGTCTTGCTGATGGGACTGCTTGTAAATGCCATTCTTGTCTTGTCAGTGTTTTTCTTGGCCCCTTAGGAAACAAAGGTCTCCTTTGGCAGGTTCCTTCCTTGTGTTTACTGCACGCCAGGCACTGTTCCAAGTACTTCACATCCCTGGTAATTCTTCAAGCCTCCCAACAAATTATGAGGGAGAAATGATCTCCCTGTTTTACAGAAGAAATGGAAACACAAAGATACCTGATTATCCATGTCACCTCCATCAGTTTGAGACCCTATGGCAGTTCAGAGCAGAAAACTGCTCCCATCAGTCCCCAAAGTGTTCACTGGCCTTCCTGGCACTGCTCCTCCTGCAGTTCCCATCAGGATGGGAAGGCAGGAAAGTGGGTGGGGAAGTGTCAAGAGCCCAGATCCTTAAAGTCAAAGAATTTCCTTCTCTGTCTAAAGTTTGCATTCATTTATGCTTCACCACTGCCTCATTTTGTTAGCACCTGTCTTCATTTTCTTCATAATGTATCCTTTTCCTAATCCTCTACCTTAACATTTTTAAGTAACTCCACTTAATAAAAGCCACTCTATAAAGTTTTCCCCAGGGAGAAAGTTGGATGACCCAGGAAAAGGACCTAGAGTGGCACTTGCTGCTGCTCTCAGGCATGAGGGGAGTTAGGAGAAAGAGAAGAAATAGAAGGAGTAGAGAAATGCATAGCATAAACCATAGCCTATCTATCAGAGAGTGTGTCTTAAAAGAAAATTTATCTTAATGAATTTATATGCTGCCGTACAGTTAGAGATATGTCTCTTCCTACCAAAGAAAAATTTGCTTTATTAGAAAGCAAAATTAAAACTTAAAATCTATGTTGCATCCATTTTTTTTTTTGGTACTGAGGATTGAACTCAGAGGTGCTTAACCACTGAGCCACATCCCTAGCTATTTTTTATATTTTATTTAGAGATAGGGTTTCACTGACTTTTTTTAGGACCTCGCTAAATTGCTGAGGTTGTTATTGAACTTAAAATTCTCCTGCCTCAGCCTCCAGAGCCACTGGAATTATAGACATGTGCCAGGTGCCAGACATGATTGCTTTCATAGAGCACCGCAACATGATTTTTCAATCCTTCCATTTTTATTGTAGATCCCACACAGGGTCATGACTCAGCACTCAGTATTATTTACTTTCAGTGAAAAGTGTAGAGTTTATTGCCTCAAAGTATAAAACATTATTTTCCCATCGAATCATAAAAAGTACTGATTTATAATTTATATCTACAACTTGTTATAAAACCACCAGCATTAATCAATACTCATGTAATTCATTGTTGAATAGAGAACAAATCTCATCTGCTCCTTTGCTCCATCCACTTCAAATATCAATCCTGAGCAGAAGCAGCCTATATTTGGAATACTGAATATATTGTATGCTCAAATGCCCACACAAGTTTTTCTTCCTCTCAGGTACTACTCACTTAAGTTCCCATGTCTGAATTGTACCTGCAAAAATACATAGGACCCCACCCCAATTACTTGTGGACTAATAGTCACACATTCAAAATTTAAAACCCACATAATCCTACATATAATAAATCAATCACATAAATAAACACTCTCAGAGTAAGTCAGGAGATTGTTGAAAGGATGTTGGGCTTTTTGTGGAAGAGAAGACAAACAGCGTATAGATGAGAGCTGCGGACAACCAGAATGACCCAGAAGGCTCCTCCTGAGGCCCACACATGTACTCACACACAGGGAAGTGGGAGAAAAGGGAGGACCCTTTGCCCATCTGGAAACATTTTCTAGAGGAAACTGGATCCCCAGGGAAAGCCTTAAAGGATATAAACAGAGTAGTATGTTTTATGTTTCCGAACAAAGTGTTTCTGGTGGAAGAAATAGAGTATAGCTGGGCATGGTGGCACATGTCTATAATTCCAGCAACTCTGGAGGCTGAGACAGGAAGATCATAATTGAAACCCAGGCTCAGCAACTTAGTCAGGTCCTCAGCAACTTAATGAGACCCACCCAGACTCAATAAAAAATAAATAGGACTGGGGACAAATCTCAGTGATAAATCGTCTCCTGGTTAAATCCCTAGTACATACCCCCAAAAAATTGTTGTATAGGTGATAGTCTGAGACATTATCACCAAACTGGGAACTGGGGAGATGGCCAAGACTGACTTCAACATCATGGAGGATCACCTAGGTGGTGCTCTTGCAATGAATGCAAGATAAATGTCAGACCATGTATCATAAGATCATTATAAGAATTGACAATATTGGTAATCACACTTATGATTGGGGAAAAAAGCATTCGAGACATTATAACTCATGCTGGGGTGGAAGACTTTGAAAACAGAAATAAGAGAGTTTCCATACAAAAGAGTTGAAGTTTGCTAGTAGTTTACCCTGAAATTTGGTATACCATTTTCCTAAGCTGAAAATGTTTTCCTGCAGCTAACTACTATGTGTGGAAAGATTTTATATTATAATGCTCATTCTTATCACTTACTATGTAGATAGTTTATACAGTAATTTTCCCCCAGTTTCTTGAACATAGTATCTTTGTGTCTTGGATCTGATCTGTCAAGCTATTAATTATTAAACACAAAAACTTGAAGAAATTGTCAATTATGTAGTACACCACATTAATAGTGGAGAAAAAATATCATACATGATCATTTGGTACAAAAAAAGCATTTGACAAAATCTAATACATTCCATAATTAAAAAAGACACACAAACACACACACACACACAGAGATAAAAGGTAACTTCCTCAAACTTATAAAGGACATTTATGAAAAATATTTCATTATATTTATTAAAAGTTATAGCCACAGAAATTAGGCAAGAAAAATATTAATATCCAGGTGAGAAAGAAAGAAGAAAAACTATATGTTTTCAGGTGGCAAGATCTTGCACATAGAAAACTCTAAGAGACTCATGGCAGGTAACTCCTGTAACTTGGGAGCCTATGGGGAAGGTTGAGACAGGGGACCACAAGTTGGAGACCAGGCTGGCCAACTTAGTGAGAGCATGTCTGAAAATTAAAAAGGGCTCGGGATGTAACTCAGTAGTGAAGCACTTGCCTACCATGCATAAAGCCCTGGGTTTGATTTGATCCCCAGTACCACACACAGTCTCTCTCTCTCTCTCTCTCTATCTCTCTCTCTCTCTCTCTCTCTCTCTCTCTCTCTCTCTCTCTCTATCTCTCTCTCTCTCTCTCTCTCTCTCTCTCTCTCTCTCTTTCTCAAACACACACACACACACACACACACACACACACACACACACACTCCTAAAGAGTACACACATGTGCACACACATTGGAGCTACTAATAGATAAGTTCCATTTCTATTTTGTGGAGTAGTAGTTTGTGGTGAACTGGTATTTTACAGGTTGGTCAGTTTTCTCTTCTCTCATCTCCAGCCCTTGCCAGGAAGCCAGACAGTTTAGTCACTGTGATTATTACTGTTGCCATATTTTAAAGATGAGAGAAATGCTAAGTGTCTTCCCAAGGTCAAAAATCCAGACAGTGTTGGTTTCTGAGCTTGGGTCTCCAGAGAGCAAGATCTTCCCTTCCATGAGGGCTCTGTCCAGCCCCTTACCCACAGGAAACTTGCTTCTCCAAACATAGAACAAACAGAGAGAAGTGATAAAAACCAACAAAAAATATATTCTATAAGGCTTAGATAACTGTGGGGGCCATGGCAGCCCCAACAGGGGATTTAGTGAGGGCTCAGGCCCAAAAGACCTTGATGTAGGGCTCACATCCTGGCATCACTGAATGGAATGTTGCAGCACTGGCCTTATGGGAAGATAAACACAGAGTCAGGACATGGGGGCTCTCCCTAATATCCACCCAACTGCTCACAGTCAAGTTCCTCATCTTTTGAAGGCAAAAAAAGGAGAGGGCTGGCACCATAAGTCATTGCAAGGGCCCTTGGGGGGGCACTGGGTGTTACTAACCCCACTGCACTCCTAATACTCCACTCCATCTGATTCATATGGGACTGAGTAAAAATTTCCAATTAAAAAAAATTTACTTTTAAACATTAGAAATTACTGGACTAATCTCAGACCTCATTAGTGGCTGAGGAGGGTAAGGGACTGTCCCAGGCTAACCAGCTAGTTAGCAGTGCAGTCTTTTCTCTTTTTCTATCCAGGGGCAACTGGGTGTGCTCTGAAGCCCTGTGACCTGGACCCTATATCCTCCAGGTCCATAATCCCACTCCTTAGGCTCCAAGGGCTTCAGCTTAAGGGCCATCCTGACATCGGGGGCTTCCCCCAAAATATGTGCAACCACAGACTCCCATGTTTCAAAGCTCAACCGGTACTCCTTACCTTCTCTAAGAGTGCAGACTTGCCACACTTTGGGAGGGCCTGAGTTGCAGACTTGGGCCCAAGGAAATCTTTTAAGATGTAATGTTGGCCCCCAGGTGGTGCCCTGCTTTACCTGAAGGCACAGAGCCTCTGACATGTACCTGGGAAGCAACACACCAAATGCAAGAAGTCACTACCCACCTTGGTCTGGTCTCGCTGACCACTCTCACCCCTCAGCTGGGAAAGCACAGAGCCCAGGGCTCTCATCCAGGAGCCTTATCCAGGCTGCCATTTCCATCTACCACATTTCTTTGGGAAAGAATCTTAAACACCAAGGAAGAATGAAATTCCCAGAAACTCCCAGAGTGCCCTGGAGAAAAGCCAAAAGCAAAGGAACAGGAAGTGTTAAGGCCTGGGAGCTGGGGACAGGGACCAGGGAAATAGACCCAGTGTCACACCATACCACCAGCCCCACTTGAGCCCTTGGATTACCTACTCACTTGGGTCCCAAGGGTGTGCAGAGAATGATGAAACATTTTCTTCTGCAGCCTGCATTATATGGGTTATCATGCTGCAGGGAGATGAGGAAAGGAAGAGCAGCTCAAACACAGCAGAACTGGGTGAGGCCATCTCCCAGTGACCGTCGCTAAGTTGGTCTGTTAAGCCAGGGCTCAACATGGCAAGGCTCAAAGAGTGACCAGGGCCTCCTGCCTTTCCAGGCTCCAAGGAAGAGTTACCTCCTTCGACGCACTTGTGAGCAGCTCTCCCGAGACAGTGGTGACTCAGCACCCACCTCTCCTGCCTTCTCAGGATTCCTCATCCCCTTGTGCTTCCCTTTGCAGAATCCTTGCTCTTTCTCCATTGGCCACACCTGTCCTCTCACCTCATACTTCCAGGTACCTTTTAAGATCTTTCTAGTGCTGTTTTGCTCAACTGATCCAAAAATGGTTTCACCACCCTGCTTCCAATTTACTCTTTTATCTCAATTTTTTTCTAAAAATCTACTTCATTGAATTTAACTATCTTGGAGACTAGTAGCAGAAGGGAATGCCCAGACATATTTCCCTAATCAAAAATCAAATTTTCCAGGCAAATATGAGCTGAAGACCTTTAGTACACAAGGCAGGAAAGGTCAAGCTTAAAGGTCATGTCCTTCCCTGGATACTGACTCTCTTCTCCTCTCCCTTACTTTACTTTCTCTTTTCCCTGATTTCATCCATCACCCTCGAGCCCTCCTTCTTCCAGACAAAGTGGAGTTTCAATCCAACTTCATGAGCTTTAGGTAGCAAATACTCTGTTATAATGGCAGGTGGGCCAGCAGCACTTCTATCCACTTCTATCCAGCACCTCTATCCAACAATCTTCTCCACTAAAGGAAAGATGATTCCACATCAGAATAGCTCTGGAATATGTCCAAAAAGCAATATGAATCATTGTCCTCTATGATGTTCTGCCTCCTAAATGGTGTTCACAGCACTTAAGAAATGAATATACCACCAGGTGCAATGGTGCAAACAGAATCCCAGAGATTTGGGATTCTGAGGCTGAAGGATCGCAAGTTCAACGCCAGCCTCAACAACTTAGCATGGCCCTCAACAATTTAGTGACACTCTATCTCAAAACAAAATATACTAAAAATTAGGGATGCAGCTTTGGTGGTAAAGCACCCCTGGGTTCAATCCCTAGTACCAGAAGAAATGAATTAATGTCAGAGTATTAAAAAGTTGCAGAATTTTTAAATTTAGAGAAAGAATGTTTGATTAGATATATATCATGCATAGGAAATATTGGTTGTACATAAGGCATACAAAATGCTTAAGGGAGCCAACATGGCGGCAGGCGGGGAGGCAGTGCTTTCAGTACCTCCTCAATAACAGGGTCAGAAAGTCGCATTAATACGTTCAGATTCTACCTGCTAAGAAACTTCTAGCAAAATTCCGCTGAAGTGAGACCTGTTAGTGAATTTGTAGGATTATTAGAGGTGAAGTTTGCCCCAGATGAGTGAATCTCTGCCACGCGGCGTGGAGGTCCATACCCGCCACCCACCGCTGCTGCGCAGGGACCAGCCTCTGGGGCAGTTCAACAGGAGGTCTCGAACCAAGCCTTCATGAAATAGCAAACCTGGAACCAAAACCAACTGAGACTGGGTCAGAGGAGAGACAGGCCAGACCCACCCCTCCCTTTGGATACTCAGGCAAGGAGCCTGGGGCCCGGCATGGCAGAGAGGTGATGTCACCAGAATTCAGCTGATGGTATTCCTTCCCAGCTGAATCGGCTTTAGCAGGTGTGTGTCTCCCACCCCCACCCCCACCAGATACATACAGCCGGGAAAACTCAACCCAGAGCCCTGTGGGCGTGACTGTGGGGGCCGAGGGAAGCAGAGGAGACTTCCAACACCCAACTCCCCCTACCGCCAGTGGTGGACGTGTCTGTAGGGGCCGAGGGAAGCAGAGGGGATTCTCGATCCCCAACTCCCCTTACCACCAGTGGCAACACCCAAGGTCTTAGCCACCAGTTCCCGGGGGCGTGCCCACCAAAGGGGTCCGGAAAAATTAAACTGTCAGTTCCCAGATCACCGCTCCACAGCACTGGAGCTTGTATGAGTGACAGAGAGAGTGCTCAATTATTCGGGAAATAGGGCATTCAGTGGGGCTTCAAGTGTAACCAGATCCTTAGAAAGCACCTCCAGTGAGCGGGCTGGGCTGACTGGCAGGAGGAATGGGGGGAGGGGCTGGTGAAGAGAAATGGCTCTGTACTAACAGTTGAGAGAATCCCAGGAGCTGCCTTACAGGGATTGCTGCCGGCACAGAGGGCAGAAGCACTGCTCAGAAGGCACAGCTCCGCCTACTGGAAGAGAAAAAAATGAATCTCTAAGACTTCATTTCTTTTAAAATTTCTATTTTATTAGTTTTTCTCCCCTTTTCTTTCCTTCTTTTTTTCCCTTTTCAAGTTTTATTGTTCTTTCCTTTCTCCTCTATTCTATCTATCTCTCTCTCACACTCTTTCTTTTTAAGAGCACCTTCCTTCAAACTTCCCCCAACTTTCATCCCAATTACATGTAATTGTCTAAATGCAAATAGATGATTTATTCGAGGCTGTCTATAGGGCTCCTAAATACCTAGCTATTACCAAACACCGTGATCCAATCGCCTGGTAATATCCCCCTTCAGTAGAGCAATCTTCCAAAGTAACCAAGACATACTAACCTTCATACCATCATAGCAACTAACCTAAACATAAAGTCCTAAGACCAAAATGCTTAAGGAATGATAATTAATAAATTTCTAAGAACTGAGCAGTAAATTTGAATACCTTCCTCTCCCCACATGGAACCCTATCACACACAACTGGAATCCAACAGCTCTGAGGCACCCAGACAAGCCTCTCCCGCTGGCTCCACTCCTGGGACTCCTGTTCCAATTGTGTGTGTCAAACACCCTCACACTCCACAGGACCAAAATCCAGCGGCATCATCTTCTTGCCCCATCTTCTGACTAACTTCCTGCTGCCTCTTCTTCTTCCCCTTATCCTGGGGGATCAGGGCACCAGGCCTCTCTCTGTTTCTTTCTCTCTTTTTTTCTATTCCCAAATGTTGATTCTTATGTATGTAGCTTCACTCATTGATACAGAGGTCTTCTCAATCTGTGCTGGGGATTGAAGAATTCAGGGCCTAGCACATGCTAAGCACACACTCTACCACTAGGATGCACCCCCATCAGAAATATTTCAGGGCCTCAAAAATGCTTCTGTCCAACCAGGCATGGTGGCACACACCTGTAATCCCAGTGACTTGGGACACTGAGGCAGGTTTGAGACCAGCCTCAGCAAATTAGCAACACCCTGATTTATAATAAAAAGTAGCAGGGACTGGGGATGTGGCTCAGTGGTAAAGTGCCCCAGGGTTCATTACATAGTAGCAAAAAAATAAAACCCAGTCACTGCACTGGGGATGGAAAGCACCCTGCATACAGCATGGCCAGCCTCCTTTCAGTGGTGAGGGCAGCTGCAACACAAGGCCCTGAGCAACATGGAGAGTGCCCAGGGTAGAGCAGAGAGAGGGTATCATGGGAACCATGTAGGCAACCCAGCTCACAGCTCATGAATTAATCCATAATTTCCTGATTTACAGCTAGGAAAATTGAGTTACTAGGGGCTAAGTAGCATACCCAAGGTATCCCTGATGGTCAGTTTTACAGCTGGGATTTTAACTTATGTGCTTTTTTCCAGAGTCTTTGCCACCAACCACCAAACAAGTGACTCCAGAAGGAGTTGCAGTCAGGGAATGGAGTATGGTGGGAGTAAAAGTTGGAGCATGGGATGAATGCCTGAAATGGGTGCTGCAGGTAATGGAAAGAAGACCTGTCTGAAGAATCCCAGAGTGCATTTAGGTTCCTTGAGCCTTGGGGACCCTGGACTTGGAGGGCCTCACTCTGAGCAGATGAGGAAGGGCAATGGCGTATGGCCTAACCTGGGGCTGGAAGAAACACAGGATGGGGGAAGGGTAAAATCTGCCAGGAAAATTCAATGGTGATACTAGAAGCTGGAGAGAGGAGAAGAAAGGCAGACAACAGGGCTGAGGAATAAGGGTCAAGCACAGGAGTCACAGGTGGGAGGGAACCACATATGGCAGTGGTGGGCTAGTGACTAAAAGGATGGGAGGTGATGAGCAGACAGGCTCCTCTGTCTGTTCAGCTGTCTTGGGGTCTTCAGCTTCTCCTCCCTCACTGATGCTGCCCACCAGTCTTCCTGAAAGAGCCTTTAGTCAAGTGATTGCCATACTAAAGGAATCCCATGGCAGAGATGCCCACTCATCATTCCTAGTCAAAGCTCAAAGAAAAAGCAATAAAGACACACAGATGGGGAAGAAAGCAATGAAAATATTCCTCACAAAGGACATGAGGTTCCATTAAAAATGAACAACAAGGAATGCTGTTGAAGAATCACAGTGGTCCAGCACCCAGTCTCAATCCCCAGTGCTGGAAAAACAGCAACACTAAGGACTCCTGCTCTTTGGAAGATGCTATGAAGAAAATGAAATTACAAGCCATAAATTGCAATAAAAGGTTTGCAAAACATAGATCTGATTTCAGTATACAGAACTCCTGAAACCCAATAAGAAAACAACATGAAAATATGCTGAACATCATTAGTCATTAGGAAAATACAGACTGGAGCCCTAGTGAGGTACCATTACTCATTTATTGGACAGGCTACAATTTGAAAACAAGAAAGAATAGTAACAAATGACAGTGTCAAAAGCTAGTGAGGTTGTGGAGATACTGGAATTCTCATTCATTGCTGGTAGAAAGTAGAAATGGTACAGTTGTTTTTCCCAGAAAGTCCCACATATGTTGACCTTATGACTCAGCAATGCCACCCTTAACAATTTATCTAACAGAAATATAAACTTATGTCCGCATGTCTGTGCACCAATAGATATTGTAGCAGCTTTATTTGTATCTGCCCCAAACTGGCTGGGCACAGTGGCCTGTGCCTGTACTTTCAGTGGCTTGGGAGGCAAAGGCAAGATGGTGGCAAGTTCAAAGCCTCAGAAACTTAGTAACTTAACAAGACCTTAAGCAACATAGTAAGACCCTTTCTCAGAATTTTAAAAATTTTTCAAAAAGAAAACATAAGGGTGCGGGGCGTGGTGGGGGGTGGAGGGGTCTGGGAATGTTGCTCAGTGGTTAAGCACATCTGGATTCAATCGTTTGTACAAAAACAAAACAAAATAGACCACAAAAACACTGCCAAAAACTAGATGCAAAGTAAAAATTCCTTCAGTTTGTAAATGTATAAATAATCTGTAGGGAAACACAATGCTACACAGAAACAAAAAAAATAAACTACTGATATGAGCAACTACATAGATGAATCTCAAATGTGTTGTGCTCAGTGAATGAAGCCACATTATAAAGCCCACAACACTATTTATGCATGATTCTGGAAAGAGAAACACCACAAGGACTTGGGGAGAGAATGTGACAACAAGAGATTAAAGGATTTTCTGGGGTAATGAAACTGGTTAACCTTGATCTTGGTGGAGAGTACATGATGACATTAGTCAAAATCCCTAACTATAGATTAAAATGGGTGAATTTTACTGTTTGTAATTACCCTCAATAATTGACATTTTTACAAAATTTTACCATGGCTCCCAGGTTTCCACTACTTGAAAACTACATTCCACACTTGAGGTTCTGGGTCTTTTTAATCTTGACCCCCTTGGGGTCAATGTCATGCCACCTTGTGCTTGAACTAGATCCGTTTCTTCATCATTCTGTTAACACCCTACTTTTAGTTTTCTGGGCCTTTCTGAAAAATTGTACCTCTCACAGTAAATGCCCTCCTGTCTCCTCTCCAAAAGCATTCAGGACACAGAGTGTGGCATGTTTACTCTACAGCATTGGCTTCGTCAAACTCCCAGTCTCTTCCAGCCTGTTACACCACTCAGGACTGACCCCTCTTTTCATAGTGTTCCTGGGTGTCTCCCGGTGTTATTCTGATTGCCAGTTACTGATCAACAAATGTGCATGACATAATTACTCATCTCTACACCCATCCCTCAAATAACTGCCACCTAGCACACAGTAGGCTTCAATGCAATGCACCCAGGCGGGAGAATGGCCACCAAGCTCCAGGGTATAGAGATATCTGAGTTGCATCTTCAGAGGTGTGTCTGGAAGGACTCATGAAGCAACATCAGGGCAAAGGACAGTGGAGAAAGCAAAGTGCCTAATTGCAGAGGTGCAAGATGCCTCCACACAGTCAGGGACACACACACACAGACCAATTACCTGTTCCTTTTACGGTCATCTGGCAGTGCCCACAAACACTCCCTTGATGAACAACTACAGGATGAGGGGTAGTAGGAGGGCCCCAGCAGGTACAGCCACTAGGATGCTGTGCACAGATTAAAAAGTGAAACCATTAAATAGCTCTTCCCTGGCCCCGCTTTTCTACCAAATACCTCCCTCACTCCTCCCACCCCAGCTAGCACTGCCCAAACACTCTCCCTTCCTGGACTGGACAGTTAGTCCAGTACACCCAAGTGAAACCTCACTCCATCAAACTGTCTGCCTACATGTCCCTTTTCAAATTTCATTACCCTATTCTGTAGCCCCCCTAGATTCTTAACTCCACAGGCATCCAACCCAGCCCATGTCACTGACCCCACTGGACTTCCACATCTCCTTCACATGTCCTCCCAAGTGACTTCTCCCTCTAGCCCTTCCCTTGGTATCCTCTGTCCCTTCTTGGCTGTTTGCCCCTCCCTCCCCACCAGAAGCAGCTCTTCTTAGGGTGGGCCATTGGGACTGTGTGGATACGTCTTAGTATAGTCCAGGAATGCCATGTGCCTCCTGTGCATGAAGAAAACCTTGCAGGTGGTCAGCATGGCACCCAGGTAGAGGCACAGGCACAGGAAGAGTAGCAGGAAGAAGAAGATGTTTCGGTGCCCCACACAGTTATTCACCCACCTGAAATAGTGGTTGAACTCTAAGGGAAGAAGAAGTAGGACTGCAGATCTTTTCAGATTGGCCTCCATCACCCCCTAATCCTGAAGCATCCCACAATTCAGTCCTCTAGGCTGCCTTCTCTTGGCCCTACACACAGGTTCCAGTCTCAAGGAGAACCTGGCATTTCCATGGTTAGAGCACAGTGAGCCCAATAGCTCCTCAGTTCACCTGTCCTGAGTGAGGTCTTTAGAGACAAGACCTGCCTGGTATCACTTGGAGCATGATAGAACATCTCTGAGCCTCCGTTTTTTCAGACATTGGATGAGGATGAAAAAACACCCTTCACCAACCTGCCGTCTGCACTTGTGAACCCGAGTAGGGTGTGCACATCAGAGAAAGGCTCTCAGAATCCAGAAAACCCTCCAACTGGGACATCCAGACCAAGACAGGCAAAGATCCCCAGGACATGGTAGCAGTCAGCCAAAAGGGCTGGGGATCTACTATCAACAAGCCAGGGGAGGGGACAATCACTGATTTTCCTCCCACTGACTCCACAGGCTCAGCACAGTTGTGAAGACCTTTGCATATCAACACCTGTGCACACAATGCCAGCCTCCCTGGACAGGTGCACACACAGAGGTGATGACATATCTAAGTGCCCAACAGTAGCTGAGAGCCACTTGAAGCACTCTGGGAACATGGTCTGATACCCCCACCTGGCCTACTCATGATGTGAGGTTCTTGGTCCTGGCCAGGTACCCGGAGATAGGTTGGTGAGTGGACAGAAAGGAGGAGCACTCACCTCGACACAGATGTCATATTTTTTGCAGTGTATGGTTCGGTGCAGGCAGTGAAAATAACAGGTGGGTCACCATGGCATTTTGTATAACCTGCCATTCACTTGTGCCATGTAGGGAGCCTCAAGGTCCTGCTCGAAGGTGCCTGGCAGGGGAAGAGGTTTGGGCAGTTGAAGAGGCCCTTTTATAACTCTGCTGCTCAGGGCAACCCATAGTCTCACTGGGCAACAAGAAGATGGGGAAGAGGTGGGAAGGGGAATCCTGGTCCCTGTTGAGCAAACTGACCACTCAGATGTATGGGCAGTCAGAGAAGGACTTTCCAGCCACAAGAGATCTTTCCAGCCAAAAAGCTCCCCGCTTTGTAATAGTGATCAGTGCTTGGAGTCATGTGTGAAATGGAAAGGAAGAAGAGTGAACTGCGTGGTTTTGGAAGAGCCTGTTGGCCTCTCGTGCAAGTCTGCTCAGGCCTCTCTTCTAAAGCAACTGGGAAACCTCCAGGATTCTGTTTTTTCACAATTCAGTGGCTTGGGAAATGAAATGCCAGGGCCCAAATAATGATGACAGAGTAAGAAGGGATCATGAGGCCACAGGGGACCTCAGCCCTATAGAAATGACCCCTGTAGGCACCAGCCCTTGGGGTGCCACCTTCCTCTCCCACAGGTCTGAGGCCTTACCTCTGTGTAGGATGCCTGAGTCTGAAGCATTCATACAAATGAGGCTGTACATAGTGAGGAGGCAGAGAAGCCCTGTGGCCATGGGAAAGCCCACACTCCATCTTGGGCCAGTGCTCAGCATTTGAAATCAGGGCCAGACTCTGTTCTACTCTGGGGCAACCCAGAGCCCCCATGAGGCCTAGCTCACCTGAGATCAGACTTACCCACATTAAGGGCAGATCTGAATATCCAGGGTAGAGACAGACCCCATTCCCTCCACCAAATGTCACCACGATTACCAGCCTCCCATAGTTCCCGGATAGGCTCCCCACATCTCTGTGCTTCTCACTAAATATCCTCCTTCCCCTCCTGGCCTCCCTCCACTTCCCTGCCTCTGCACTCTCCCAGTCTATTTCCCATCTGTCTCTTGGAGAGAAACCCAACTGCTGGCATGGAGACTCATGGAAATGTGAAGAACACTAGGCTTAGAGAGACCAGTGCTGCCATAGTCCAACAAGTCCAAAGGCTCGAGAAAAGCCAGGATCTGGCTTGGGGCCTGGGTGGGGACCAGAAAGCTTTTGAGATACTCATGCTGAGCCTGCTCTCAAACAAATGAGAGCCAACCCCTCCTTCTCCTGGCTTGGCACCCAGAGTACCATGACTACAAGTGTGACATCAGAGAGGTTTCAGAATGAGGGCTCTGGCTACTTTCAGTGCCCTCTGAGAGCAACCCTCCCCTGCCCTCACATACATACCTATAGACTGGGACATCCTACTCTTACAATGGTGGCTTTGTTGTAACTGGTGAGGATGAGATGTGGTTTGTCCCTCAAAGGTTCATAGGCTGGAGTCTTGGTCCTGGGTGTGGCACTGTTGAGCTGGTAGCACCTGTAAGAGGTGGGGCCTAGAGGGAAGTAATTGTGCCACTGGGGATGAGGTCCTTGGAAGAGAGTAATGAAATTCTTAATGGCCCCCATTAGTTCCCGTGAGAGAGGCTTGTTCTAAAAAGAACAAGACCCATCCTCCCCAGTTTCTGCCATGAAGTCTGGACCCCTTTCATGTCCTCCCACCATGATGCCATTCACCATTTTGTGAGCACTCTCACTGAAGTTCAGTCACAGGTGCTGCCAAATGTTGGACTCTGATCTAAATAAACCTCATCTCTTAATAAAGTACCAATTTTTGGGTAATTTGTTAGAGTCAGAGAAATCAGGCTAATACAGAGACAATATAATATGGTTCCTGGGGAGATGGCATGGGGAGAAGTTTGGTGATGGTTATCAACTCTCAGGCCCAGTGCGAATTGAACCAGGCAATGCAGGTTGCTCATCCTATCTCTATTTATTTCTTTCTGTTAACAGAGTTCCAGTTTGGGGAAGGAGGTAGCAATCTACATAACTAAATAATCTCCCAGCTTCCCTCATTAACAGGGTGGGCATTATGACAGAATTCTGATAAAAATAAAAAATAAAGTATGTTGGGGATGTGACTCAATGGTTAAGCAACCCTGGGATCAATCCCTGATGATGATGACAATGATGATTATGATGATAAATTGAACATGATTATGGCATACAACATATCTTGAAACATATTCACTGAAGAATGGCTGAGTCAAGCTATTGAACATATACACTCTTTCATTACTTTTTTGTGATGAGAACCCTTAAAATCAACTCTCTGATTCATTTTCAAGTGTATATAACATTACCAACTGTAGTCATTCTGTTGTATGTTGTTAACTGTAGTCATTATATTGGATAGTACACCCTTTAAACTCAACCCTCTCATCTAAGTGTAATTTGGTCTCCTGTGACCAGCACCTTACAAGTCCACAGCCCAACCACCCCTGGGCCCCTGGCAGTCATTATTCTGCTACTTCTTTTTTTTCTGATATTTTAAATAAATTACTGCAGAATACATTACAATTATATTACACATATAGAGCACAATTTTTATACCTCTGATTGTATAGAAAGTATGTTCACACCAATTTGTATTTTCATACATGTACTTTGGATAATGATGTCCATCACATTCCACCATCAATTCTAACCCCCTGCCTCTTCTCTTCCCATCCCACTACTCTGCCTTAGAGTTTGTCTATTCCTTCCATGCTCCCCCACCCCCACCCCACTATGAGTCAGTCACCTTATATCAAAGAAAACATTTGGCATTTGTTTTTTGGGAATTGGATTACGTCACTTAGTATTATCTTCTCCAACTCCATTAATTTACCTCAAATGCCAATATTTTATTCTCTTTTATTGCTGAGTAATATTCAATTGTGTATAAGACACATTTTTTTGTCCATTCATCTACTGAAGGGCATCTAGGTTGGTTCCACACTTTAGTTATTGTGAATTGTGCTAGTACTTTTAGCACAATTCACAATAGTACTTCTATCCTAAGTACCAATTATTATGCATGGGCTTATTGCAGAAAGGCAGTAGGCATTCAGTGAATTGATTTAATAGTAATTCTAGGTTGGGAAATAAATCAAGGCTGTGGTATTGATTTTGGCTGAATCTGTTAAAGATGTAACTTTTGGAAGAGGATTATTGGAAGTGAATTTTCAAGGGTGTGTAGAATTGGAGAGATGTGAAAGACAGTGATATAATACTGACCTTACTCAGGGATCAAAAAATTTTTCTGAAAAGGGCCAGATCATTAATACATTTTTGTTTGTGTGTGTGTGCCTCTGTGTGTGTGTGTGTGTGTGTGTGTGTGTGTATGCCCAGTAATTAAACTCAGTGGCACTTAACTACTAAGCCACATCCCCAGCCCCCCCTTTTTATTTTATCTAGACACAGGGTCTCACAGAGTTGCTTAAAACCTTATTAAGTTGCTGAGGCTATTTCTGAATTGGCAATCCTCCTGCCTCAGACTTCCAAGCTGCTGGGATTACAGGTGTGCACCACCTTGCCAGGCAGGGCTGGTAAATACTTCAGGCTTATGCATGACATGGTTTCATCACGATTACTCAACCGTGTCCTGGTAGCACAAAATCAGTCATAGACAACAGGGAAACAGTGTCCATGGCTGTTCCCATAAAACTTTGTTTATGATCAATAAAATTTAAATTTCATTTACTTTTTATGTGTCACAAAATAGTATTCATGTTCTAAATTTTTCAACCACTTAAAATGCAAATACTATTTTCAGCTGTGAACCATACAAAACCAGCATTTGATCTGAAAGTTATATTTGTTGAGACATGATAGGAAAAAAAAACACAGAAAGAAAGTGGGAGTGATTTGAGTGCTGCAAAGGGCAGAAACAATGCTTGGAAAAAGAAAAAAGAAAAAGAAGAAATCAGATGACATTAGAGAGATAAATAATGAGAAATGGGGCTGTATAAGATTCTATAGGGGGGCTGGGGATGTGGTTCAAGCAGTAGCGCACTCACCTGGCATGCGTGTGTCCCAGGTTTGATCCTCAGCACCACATACAAACAAAGATGTTGTGTCTGCCGAAAACTAAAAAATAAATATCAAAAAAATCTCTCTCTCTCTCTCTCTCTCTCTCTCTCTCTCTCTCTCTCTTTCTCTCTCAAAAAAAAGATTCTATAGGTTTTTTTTTTTTCTTGAGAACTCGGCTTTAGCAAAATAGTGAATCATTAAAAAGTTTTAGGTTTGAACAGAGAAATGCCCTGATTTGATTTATAGTCTGTAGAGGATCATGAAGTCCAAGTTTAAGCTGGTTTTAAAATAGGAAGTAGTTAAACCTTAATGGATGAATTTATGAGTGAAAAACCTAAGGGAGATTCTCTTCTGATACAAAAATCAATTTTATCCCCATTGTGTGTGCTCAAATAATTCATGGTTTGGGTAAATCACTGGGGGCGGGGTGCAGTAAGGAGGTGGCACTTTCAGAGACTGTCCTTATAGCTTTCAACCAGAATGAATTTAATTCTCTCCAATTTGGAAAGACTTTTCTCTATTGAATTCAATGCATAACAGGAAGGCATTTGAATCCCATTTAATCCTGACTGATCAGGAACCGGCTGCAAAGTCTGAATACTCATGCTGAAAAAACTAGTTTTCTTCTCTGGAACCAGTTTGGGTAAATTCAGCAATGGAAGTTCTTTTTTATCACAAACTCTATAGAGGCAAAGCACTAAGGTTTATATTTCTGTATTACTCTCCACTTTCCTTAACAGAATGTTAGTGGAGAGATAAGGCCTGAATAAATAACCTCAGTGACTCAGTGCAATTGCCTTGTGCACCCTACATCAAAGCATGACTGTTAGGAGTCAGTGAGGCTTACATCCAGGTGAGGAACCTGGCAGATGCTGATTCAGTGTCCCTCCTACTGCTGTGTTACTTGGAAGCCAGATAACCAGATTGGAAGAAAGGAGGCCTTGGCCAATGGCTTTTGTGATCACTGGCTCCCACAGCTCTGGCTCTTTGTTTCTGGATCAGGCTGTGTGTTAAGTCAATTATCCAGAAGTTATCTGCCTGTTTGCTCAAGAAGTATAAAACTCTATCACATTAGTTCTCACTGCCAGGAATGAAAAGTTGAGCACCTCCAAAGAGGTCTCTTTCTAGTGTCACTAGATTTACTCTCCCAGGCTGATCCTTCATTTGAGCCTGGTAGTTACATCTGAAATACATATGCCTAGAGAATGTCCAGACAACAAAATGATGGCACTTTTTAATCAAAACAGAAGTGACACTTTAGAGTCCCCTGTGCAGAATAAATAAATGAAGTTCACAGAATAGCACCTGGCTTAGTGTCAATTTTCTCTCATAATGTTCCTTTCTCCAAAATAAGAAATGCTTTAGGTTCAGACCTTCAGTCAGGGAAATGGAAAACTTCTGTGTGTTATAGAGGGTCCTTGGAAAATTGTGCATAAATTCTTGACCTTTCTTTCTGGAAGGAAAAGAAAAATCTTGGATGGAACCAAATTTCCTCATTTTAAACCTGTGTGAGAAGAGCTGACACTGAACTGGGGGACCTGCTGTGGTCCCATTCCACCATCTAGCGAACATGAAGAGAAATGCCAAATTTAGAGTAAAATTGGCAAACATGTCATAATTTTGTTTTCAAAATCTGTAATTCACCAAATATGTGTTTTCTGATCCAGATAACTAAAATCCTATGTTATGTTTGCTCACGAAGGTATTTCACTTGTGAACCTAAATAACAATCAGAGATTCTCTAAAGATTAATAAAGTTTACTGAAGAAAAGCAGACCTATTCCAGGGGAAACTATGGGTGTATTCAAAGAGATTGAGGCAAGAGGAAGTTTTGTGTTTTTTTTTTTAATAAATAAGATATTTTGAACAATAATATTTAGATGCAAGGATCAATGAAAGGGTGGTGTCAGTCCAAGGTAAACAGAGTTTACACAATTTTCTGTGTAAGGTTGTGGTGGCCTTTGTCTGAGGTTTGGGTTCTGGCACAGTCTTTTCTGAATAATAGTTCTTGTGACCATCACACATGTATGAGACCCCTTCTTTATAACTGCCTGGCATGGTTATATTCTTATTGTTAGGGCTTGACAAAAAAACTCCATTTTTATTCTGAAAATTTTTACATATTCAATTTTTTAAACAAAAATGACTACTAGGTTTTAAATGCTAAGCTCCCCCCCCAAATGATTTCCTAAATTATTTTCTGTGATTGCCTCTGAGGGGAAGAACAGGGCTTCCCATCACTCACATAAATTTTCCCCCCACCTTTCCCATTCCTCTTATCCTTTTGTCCCAACATACTGTATTTATTCTGGTGCATAGACTGGGAGTGGCTCAGAGGCCAGGATTATATCCTCCCAGCATACCAGGGGGCTTTGGCTGGAACCAGAGTCTTTCTGTTTATTTTCCAAGAATGCAGCTATCACTTGTAACCAAAGGAAATGCTTGTCATGGGCTTGTGTCCTCTGCTTGGTTTCATGTGTGTTTTTCCTCTCCTTTTATTATTCAACCTGTTCACAAACATAATCTGCTTCCTCCCCGAAGTTTTTATGAAAGTTTTCTTTTTGCTTGGGATGATGCAAAAAATGGCAACCAAATCCCCTCCAAAGCTATCACAGAGAGTTATCCAGAGTTGTTTTGAGACCCACCAGTTAGAATCATTGTGATTACTATTAACAATAATCATAGCATGTGCCATTTTTTAGTTCACATCAATTCAATAGAATTGTACATTAGATATATTTTTTCCTATTCCTCATACTAACCCTACAAAATAGGCAGTGTCAGCCCCATTTTAGAAATAAGGAAACATGGACTGGGATTTTGGCTCAGTAGTAGAGCACTTGCCTAGCACATGTGAGGCCCTCAGTTTAATCCTAAGTTCCACATAAAGATAAATAAATAAAGATATTGTGTCTATCTACAACTAAAAAAAAGAAATAAGAAAAGTGTATATAGTGTCAAAGGAGCATACCCCAAATCACAGCTTGTGATGGCAAAGGCAGAAACACACTCAGGTCTGGCTGGCACCAAAGCCCCTTATTCCACCAGTGGGCAATGAGGAGTGGGAAGTGGGCCTCTTCTCTGTTCATTCACACTCATGCCCATGACTGGCCAGACCCTGAGTCTGAGATTCTGTGTTGTGTCTCTGTGCCAGCTCTTTAGAATCTAAGACTTAATACCAAAAACTCAGGTCTGCAGGGCCCAGGGCCATAAACCAGGAATGAATTAAATGTACAAGTGATTTTAACTAGAGCAAAAGGCAGCCCTGGGAGCTGAGACTGGAAGGGTCAAAGTAAGGAAGGAACATAGTCTAGGGGCCAGGACCCAAAGCCCCTAACCCCAATTTGTGAACTGAGAAGTCCCCACAGGTCAATTACCATAGCTGGCTGGATGCTTGTGAGCTGAACCTTCCTCCCCATAAACCAGACTTTGCCCCCAGGATCTTTTCCAAGGTTTGCAGATTCTAAGAATTCCAAGTTTCTTCCAGGAGCCATCAGGATAGAGAGTGAATAGAGCATTGTCTCTGCTGCCCAGAGCCCAGGGCCATAGGAGAAGACACCCAGAGCAGCTGCAGTTTGGGACTCACCCTGGAAGAACTCTGGTGATCCCTCACACATGCCCACAGAGCTTCACCTGCTTTGCCTCTAGAGTAGAGCAGAACACATGGGGATGGGGTGGGAAGGACAGATGAGGCCATCACACTAAGGGTAAATATCATCCAGGAAGCTGTTGGTTTAATTTCATAAATGTACTTATAAGTATACACTGTGTTATGGTATAAAGTTTTGCATCTCCCTTTAGGGAGAAGGAAAATTCAGTTCTACAAAAACTGAGGTTCTTGTGGGTGCCCCAGTTGTCCCCATCCTCACCTGAGGCACTAGGAGCTGAGGGAACCCAGTTCCTCCATTACTATCCAACATTAGTCTTCTTCTTTCTCTCCCCTGTCACAGGCAGCACTGACACTGGGAGGTGGGATCTGGGTCTTTATGGAGCTCAGAGTATCCTTTCTTTCTCCAGGCTAAGGCAAACCTTGGAGTGGGGGCAGGGTGGCCTAGATGACCCCTTACATGGTTCAGTCAAGTGTCTGAGACCCTCTTGTGTCCTGACCTGCAGCCCCACCCCTCCTCTTTCCTGTAGGGCCCAGCAGAAGAGTGGGACAGCAGCCCCAGCTCCAGGTGATCACCTCAGCTCAAGGTGCCAGCTGCCTGCAGGCCTCTCAGTTCCCATCCTGCCCACCTGGGCTGTGGGGGTTCCAGGCTAAGCCAGGCCTCAGATCCAGGCCAGGATCACCACCAAAGCCTCCCAGCAGGGAGCTCTGTGGTCCCTGACAACCCCTGCAATGTCTGGGACACTGAGGCTATTGAACCCTGGAGGCTCAGCCCCTCTGGTTCCCACAGGGGGTGATATAGGACACAGCTCCCTCCATCCCTCCAAGACTCCCTTGCAGACCTCTCAGGAAAAAAGTCATTTTACTCTTCTCACTATTTGCTGCTTGAGTAAGGGACCACTGAACTGGATGATAGCCCAGAGGAGGAGTCTCATGGGGTTTCTGCAGAGTCTTATCTGGAGAATGAAGGTAGGGCACATCCCTGAGCCAGGTCCCTGCTGCCAACTACCCTTCACCCTCTATATGTGTATGTATTTGTTATCCACATCTATAAATATAGTAAGTTCATTAATAAAAATAATTAGTTTCAGTAATAAATTCCCTGATCCTTAGTAGCTTAAAACACTAAATGCTTATTATCACAGTTTCTCTTACAACTCAATCATTGGAAAACAAAATAGCCCAATTTAAAAGAAACAAAAGATTTAAACAGACATTTCTTCAAAGATATTTGAATGGCCTATAAGCAGAAAGATACTCATTATTGATCATTAGGAAAATACATATTTAAAAGAGTAGTATGAGGAGATACAACTACAGACTCACTGGGATGGCTATAATAGAAAAGACAGACAACAGCACATGCTAACAAGAAGACAGAAAAATTGGAGTGCTACACTTTGCTGGAGGGAATACAAAATGGTTCTGCTACTTTGAAAAATAGTTTGGCTGTTTCTTGGAATATCAAGCAAGGAGTTACACTGTGGCCCAGCAATTTTATTCCCAGGTATATATCTGAGAGAAATGAAAAATATGTCTACACAAAAATTTGTATTTAAATATCTAGAGTGGCCTTATTTATAATAGTCCAGGTGTGAAAGTAACCAAAATTTTTATCAATGGATAAATTTGGTATACCCACATAATGGAATACTGTTCAGTCACCAAAAAAATGAAGCATTCAAGAAATATTGTATTGTATATCATTCAACTACATAAAATATGTTTTATATTGTGTTGAATGTATTGTGTTATATGTATTATATATTTTATGTACATACACATTTTGTATCATTCAACTATATTAAAAGTTAAGAATAGGCAAACCTGTACAGACAGTACAGAAGTGGTTGCCTAGGGATCAGGATGGAAATGTATGATTTCAAAGAGGTATCAGTTGTCTTTGCAAATGATGGAAATGTTCTAAAATTAGAACATTGGTGATGTATGCATAGCTCTGTACATATAATGAAAACCATTGGATCATTCACTTAAATTGGATGAATTTTATGGAAGGTAAATAATATTTCAATAAGGGCTGTTTCCTTTTTTTAATATTTACTTTTTCAGTATAGTTGGACACAATACATTTATTTTACTTATTTATTTTTATGTGGTGCTGAGGATTGAACCCAGAGCCTCACACGTAGTAGGTAAGTGCTCCACTGCTGAGCCACAACTCAGCCCTGTTTTCTATTTTTTAAAGAAAAAAAATTAATGTTTTGATACAAACAATAATTATAAATCTCAAAAGAATTGCTGAGTGAAAGAAGCTAGAGGAGGTGAAAGGCATATATTTACAATTACATTTATACTAGAAAATGCAAACTGATCTGTACTGACAGAAAGCAGATCCCTGGCTGCCTGTATACAGGAATGGAGGAGGGGATGTGTTCGCAGGAGGGGTTGTAAAGAGGCAGGAGGAAACTTTTGGACTGGACCGTTTCATTACCATGTTTGTGATAATGGTTTCAGATATATGAGGACATGTACTTTAAGTGCAGTTTATGGTATGTCAATTATACTCCCATAAAGACTTTCTAAGAAATTATTTAATGATAATAATGCTCTGATTTGGCATTGAAACCAAGTTATATTCAGAAAAGCATAGAAATAGAGCAATGGTTCCTGGAGAGATGGCATGGGGAGAAGTTTGGTGATGGTTATTCACTCTCAGGCCCAGTGCTCACTGCTCATCCTATCTCTGTTTCTTTCTCTTTCTTTTAACTAAGTTCCAGTTTGGGGAAGGAGGTAGCAATCTACACAACTAAATAACTTCCCAGTTTTCCTCATTAACAGGGTGGGCTTTATAACACAATTCTGTCTGAAAATAAAACATAAAATATTTTTGGGATGTGACTCAATGGTTAAGAAACCCTGGGATTAATCTCTGATGATGATGATGATGATGATGACGATGATGATGATAACTTGTACATGATTATGGCACACACCATATCTTGAAACATATTCACTGAAGAATGGCTGAGACAAGCTATTGAACAGATACATTCTTTCATATAATTATTTGTGATGAGAACCCTTATAATTGAATCTCTGAGTCATTTTCAAGTGTATATAACATTGCCAACTGTAGTCATTCTTTTGTATGTTGTTATTAACGTTATTCATTATATTGCACAGTAGATCCCTTAATTGTCTTTTTCCCATCTAAGTATAATTTTATCTCCTGTGACCAGCATCTCCCCAGTCCAAGACCAGCCACTCCTGGGCCCTGGCAGTCATTATTCTGATCTCTATTTTTTTCGTTCTTTTTTAATTTTTAAAAATAAATTATAGCAAAGTGCATTACAATTCATATTAGACATATAAAGCACAATTTTTATACCTCTGATTCTATATATACTATGTTCACACCAAATCATGACTTCATATATACACATTAGAAAATGATGTCCACCACATTCCACCATCATTACTAACCTTCTGCCCACTCCCTTCCTGTCCCACCCCTCTGCCTTATCTAAAGTTTGTCTCTTCCTCCCATGCTCCCCTCCCTATGCAACTATGTGTCAGCCTCCTTATATAAGAGAAAACATTCACCATTTGTTGTTTTTTTTTTGGGGGGGGATTGGCTCACTTCTCTTAGCATTATCTTCTCCAATTCCACACATTTATCTGCAAATGCCATAATTTTAATCGCTTTTATTGCTGAGTAATATTCAATTGGGTATATTTGCCATATTTTTTATCCATTCTTTTCTGAAGAGCATCTAGGTTTGTTCCACAGTTTAGTTATTGTGAATTGTGCTGTTGTAAACATTGATGTTGCTGTGACCCTGTAGTATGCTTTTTTTTTTTTTTAAGTTCTATGAGTTCAACTTTTCTAGATCCCACATGTAGCTGAGTTCATGGGATATTTTCCCTGTGCTTGCCTTATATCACCTAGTAAAATGTTATTTGGGCTCATTCATTTAACACAAATGACAGGAGTTCCTTATTTGTTTAAAGACTGAGTAGTGTTCCCTTATGTTTCTAAACCATATTTTCGGTGTCCATTCATCCAAGACTGCTTTTTCCATATCTTGGTTATGAGAATAGTGTTGAAATGAACATGGGGTACAGATGTCTTTTAACACACTGATGCCATTTCTTTGGATATATACCAAGTAGAGAGATTGCTGCACCATAGGGAAGTTGGGGTTTTTTTGTTTTGTTTTGTTTTGTTTTGTTTTTTGTTTTTTGTTTTGTTTTGTTTTTGTGCTAGGGATCAAACCCAGAGCTCTGTGCATGCAAGGAAAGCACTCTAACATCTGAGCTCTATTTGTAATTTTTAAAGAAACTTCCCATACTGATTTTCATAATGGTTGTGTTCATTTACATTCCCTCAAACATTGTGCACAAATTCCAATTTCTCCACATTCTGACCAGACCTCAATATTCTTTTGTCTTTCTTTCTTTTTCTTTTATATTTACTGGGAGTTGAACCCAGAGGTACTTTACCCCTGTGATACATCTGTAACCCTTTTTATTTTTTTATTCCGAGACCAGGTCTCACTAAGTTGCTGAGGTTTACCTTGAATTTGTAATCCTTTTGCCTCAGCCTCCTGAATTACTGGGATTAAAGGCATGTGCCACCAAGCCTGCTTCTTTTGTCCATTTAATAATATACATTCTAATAGGTATGTGATGGTGTCTCATTTGGGGTTTAATTCTCATTTCTGTAATGATTAGGAATGTTGAGCCTCTTTTTCAAATTTCTGTTGGCCAGTTGGGTTTCTACTGAGATGCAGTAATGTTTAGGCCATAGTCTACCATCAATTTTTATGTTGATTTCTGTTACAGCACAGGAAGGAGGAATCATATGCATTGGTTCATGAAAGAAGGTCAGAAGTGGTACTAGAATCATACTAACCAGTTTTATTGAGCTTTGGGGCACATCATGCAAGCCTTAGTTTTCTTTTTAATTAGGTATATAAGACAGCAGAATGCATTTTAATTAATCATGCACAATTGTAGCACAACTTTACATTTCTATGGTTGTACACGATATAGCATCGCACCATATGTGCAGTCATACATCTCCTTATGGTAATGATTTCCATCTCATTGCACCATCATTTCTAAAAATATGCCCCATCCCCACCTCTGCCTCCACTTTGCCCCACTAAAGTGCCTCCAATTATCCTATGCCCCCCACCCTCATTATGGATCAGTGTCCAATTATAAGAGAGAGAACATTCGACCTTTGGTGTTGGGGGATGGGCTTACTTCACTTAGCATAATATTCTCTAATTTCATCCATTTATCTGCACATGTCATAATTTTATTCTCTTTTAATGCTGAGAATAATTTTATTCTCTTTTAATGATGAAGGACATCCAGACTGTTTCCACAGTTTAGTTATTGTGAATTGAGCTGCTATAAATATTGATGTAGCTGTGTCCCTGTAGTATGCTACTTTTAAGTCCTTTGGGTATAGACCAAGCAATAAAATAGATGCGTCAAAGAGTGGCTCCATTCCAAGTTTTCTAAAAATTCTCCATACTGCTTTCCAGATTGCTTGCACCAATTTGAAGTCCCATCTGTAATGAATGAGTGTGCCTTTCCCCCCATATCCTCACCAACATTGTCTGTATTCTTGATAACTACCATTCTGACTGGCGTGTGATGAAATCTTAGAGTATGTTTGATTTGCATTTATCTAATTACAACAGATGTTGAACATTTCTTCAATATTTGTGGCTTGAATGTATCAAAATCAAATTTATTTCTACATCTCAATGATGAATCCCCTGAGAGAGAATTAGTAAAACTCCCCCATTCACAATAGCCTCAAATAAAATAAAATACTTGGGAGTCAACTTTGTAAAAGAGATGAAAGACCTCTAAAATAAAAACTATGAAACACTAAAGAAAGAAATTGAATAAGACTTTAGAAGATGGACAGATCTCCCATGCTCTTGGATAGGCAAAATGAATAATGTCAAAATGGTGATACTACTTAAAGTGCTACAGAGATTCAAAGCAAATCCAATTAAAATTCCATCATCATTTATTTTAGTAATAGAAAATGGAATAATGAAATTCATTTGGATAAATAAGAGACTCAGAATAGCAAAAGCAATCCTTAGCAACAAGAGTGAAGCAGGAGGTATCACAATACCAGACCTTCAACTATACAACAAAGCTACAGGAACAAAAATGGCATGGTATTGGCACCAAATAGACATGTAGACCAATGGTACAGAACAGAAGACACAGACAAACCCACATAAATACAGTAATCTCATAGTAGACAAAGGTGCCAAAAACATACTTTGGAGAAAGGATTGCCTATTCAACAAATGATGCTGGGTGAACTGGATATCTATATGCAACAAAATGAAAATAAACCCCTCTTCCTCACCATGCACAGTACTCAATTCAAAGTGGATCAAGGACCTAGGAATTAGACCAGAGCCACTGCACCTAATAGAGGAAAAACTTGGCCCAAATCTCCATCATGCCAATTAGGCCTTGGCTTTCTTAACAAGGCTCCTAAAGTGAAAAAAAGAAATTCAAGGAATGATAAATGGGAGGGTCTCAAACTAAAAAGCTTCTTCTCAGCAAAAGAAACATCAATGAGGTGAAGAGGGAACCTACAATTTGGGAGCCAATTTTTACCACACACATGTCAGATAGAACAATAATCTCCAGGATATGTAAAGAACTCAAAAAACTTAACACTAAAAAGAAAAACGGCATGAGGTTTCATTGGACCAAAGACTTCCTACCACTACAATTTTTTTAAATTTATTCATTTGTTTATTTTGTCTGTCTCAACAGAAATCCTTCCTTGAATGTGGGAGTCCATTCCATATGGTTATCCCCTTCCTTCTTTCTATAAGGCTTATGGCAACTCTGGACTCTGGCCCAGCCAGTGTACCCTCCCTGACATTTTGATAATAGTATAATTATTTCTAAATATTACTAATGTTCATAAGTTGGCACATGATCCAAGCAGAGCCAAACTGTTTACACCAAATCATCTCATTGAGCTGATTTGGTAGCCCCTTTGCCATAAGACAGGGGAAGTCTACTGGAGGATAAAATCATAGAAGGGGAAAGCAGGTGAGAAGGAGATAAGGATAAATAAATGTGTTGTTGATGGTGTCCTTTGGACCCTTGAATCCAATCAAGTGTTCAACCTGTTGCACCCTTCCAGACTTTCTAGTTATTAATTTATTAGTTATGAGAATTTACTAGTTATTAATTTACTAGTTATGAGAATTGATATACCCCTTTCTCACTGGACATGCTAGTTTGATTTTCTATGATTTGCAATTGCAAGGATACTGACAACAAATGCACTGGGTGGGATATGGGGAAAGATGGTGGGTCTGACCTCTATGCAAACTCATAGCCAGCACATGGCCAGCACAGGGCCCACTATGCCCCCAGCATGCTGCTGAGTGGACTTGAAGAAACAACTACATAGTGAAGCTGGCTGGTAATACAGAATCACAGAGGCTGGTCTGACCCTTTATCCATGGGTGGGAAGCAGGGTCTGCCTGGGTGACCTGGCAGCATCCCCTCTCTGCCTGCTTTAGGATGTAGAGCATTTTTTTTTTATCTTGCAGAGCCAGCTCATCAGGACAGCTTTGAGATGAAGGAAAAAACCCAACACCACATCTGGAAAAGCACCTACTTCCCCATTCTTCCCAGGCCCTGAGCCTTGGGGAGGTGGACTCCCAACTTTAGCCCCAGCCAACCCTTTAAGAGTTCCCTAAGTTCCAGAAACTATTTTTAATAATTAACTGAGAGGACACAAACACACACAAAAAAAATCACAGGATATCATATGATAGGGCCTTAGAAAGCATCTAGCTGGGGAAGTGTCCCAGCTCTAGTTGCCATAACAAAGTGCCACCAGTGGGGTTTATTAAACCACAGAAGCTTAACAAATAATCAGATTGACAGGGTTAAACATGAGGGGGATTTCTTTCTTTCTTTCTTTTATTTTATTTTTTTTGCAGAAATGAAGGGTGAAAGTCTGAGGTCAAGGGACCTGAGGCCTCTACTCAGCTTGAGATGGGCTGTCTTCTCCCTAGGTTGTGAGGACACAGGCCCATGTGTCCATGTTTCCTCTTCTTATCAGAGACCATCATATTGGATTTTATACATGATCATTTTTTTGCAGGCTATTTTTCCTATGACCAACCCAAAATGTACATGGTTGGACAGGCCGATCCTTAGACCCCTGCAGGGTCTGACATCAGAATGGGGTTTGACACCAACTCTGGGTAAGTTTCATGGCAATACACCCAATTCATCTCATCTGGACACCCCAGTAAGGTGAAAGTGGCCCATACTTTTCTTCCCAAGAAGCAGGAGATGGACACCAACATGCAATAAATGAGGTAGGACTGGGCACCAGCCCTCAGGGGTGGAAGACATTAAAGAAATCATACATTCAACAGAATGATTTTGTTTTGTTAAGTGTTAGAAGCTGTAAAACTGAAGCAAGCCCTCTCACAGAGCTTTTACCTAACAGAAAATAAGAAATTTCCAGCAAAGACAAAGAGAGACTCAAGAAGCCATAATTTCAATTCTGGGCACTCTGAAATCCAGAGGCTAATTTCCCTCAACACAGACATCTCTTTGGCAAGGATAGGGATAAAGCAAAATAGAAGCAAGAGTCCTATAATTGGGGATCAAGAGAGCTGGGTGTGAAGCTGAACCTTTCCTCCCCATCTCCCTGGCCTCTTTTCTGCCAAACTGTGAAATGAGTGCACCAGACCTATGAGCACTGATTTCCCCAGCTCCAAGATTCCGTGACTTTTCCCAGGGACAGGCCCTTCTCTCTTACTCTTTGGTTCCAGAACAAACAGCAAGTTTCTCAGCCAGTTCTCACCCCTGAGCCTGAAGGGAATGCTTTTCTTAGAGTCTGAACTTAGCTCATTGTACCGTATCGCCAGCTTGTGACAATGAAGAGTGTCCATCTCCACCAAGCACTCCTAGCCCCAGGTGAGCTCCAGCTCCTCCTGTCTAGAAGGTTGCCCAGTAAAGACCACCATCCAACCCCAACATTTTAAAATACAAAATTCAAAACACAAAAGACTTTCTAAAGTCTGTTTCAATATAATTCATATACAACCTGGGAAATTACCCCAACTGTGTAAAGCTCTGAAGCATCTCATCTGGAAATAACAAGATCTACAACAAAGTTGTGGCAACAGGTCAGAGGTCCCTGTGTTCTTCATCAGCTGCCACAACCTTGCCACATCTTCCCTGACCACACACTTCTCAAACCAAGAGGCTGCTGCAGGGATGGGCTGTTAGCCACTCATTCTGTTCCAGCGTCCAGCCCAGGGTACCACAACATTCTGCAACCTCCATTTTGACTATCACTTCTGTTTTGTTCAGTCCCAGCATGAATCTCAGCCCTAGCTGTTTGCTCAAATCACCTAAAAAGCCTTAGAAAGGCACCAAGTTCAGAGCCAAAATGCCAGTCACATGAGAGTTCCTGCTGGAGGCAGGACTGGCACCTGAAGCTCTGGAAATTCTGATGCACAGCCATTTAGTATTGAGCTATGCTGCCCTCAGAATGCCAGCAGGTGTCCATCCCACCAAGCTCTTGATGTGGACATGTGTCTATTTCTAAATTAACTTTAAATGACACATGAATCTTCAATACATTCCTCACACAGTGCTCACTAGTGCTCTATCTCTATTTAATCAAATTAGAACATTACAACTAAAAGTTAAGTCCTTTTAATTAATCCCTCAATTATATTCTCTCAACTCTTCTCTGGAGAAACTCATCTTTCTGTCTTTGGCCTGTACCCTTACAGCCTTTTTGCTCTAATTTTTTTTTTGTTGTTGTTGTTTTTTGTTTGTTATTTATATATAACAGCAGACTGCATTATAATTCTTATTACATATATACAGCACAATTTTTCATATCTCTGGTTGTATACATAGTATACTCACACCTGTCTTCATACATGTACTTTGGATAATACTGATCATCACATTCAACCATCATTAATTACCCCATGCCTCCTTCTTTCCCCTCCCACCCCTCTTCCCTATCTAGAGTTTCTCTATTCCTCTCATGCTCCTGCTCCCTATCCCACACTGAAGCAGCCTTCTTATGTCAAAGAAAACATTCAGCATTTGGTTTTTTGGGATTGACTAACTTCACTTAGCATTATCTTCTCCAACTCCATCCATTTACCTGCAAATGCCATGATTTTATTGTCTTTTATTGCTGAGTAAAACTCCATTGTGTATATATGCCACATTTGTTTCATCCATTCGTCTACTGAGGGACATCTAGGTTGGCTCCACAGTTTAGCTCCTGTAAATTGTGCTGCTATGAACACTCATGTGGTTGTGTCCCTGCAGTATGCTGCTTTTTAAGTCCTTTGGGTATAGACAGAGGAGAGGGATAGCTGGGGCAAATGGTGGTGCCATTCCCAATTTTCCAAGAAACTTTCATACTGCTTTACATATTGGCTTCACCAACTTGCAGTCTCATCAGCAGTGTAGGAGTGTACTTTTTCCTATAGTGGGAAGGGTCTGAGGAATGGTGCTGGGTGGGTGGGGGCCAGGACCCTAGCAAGAAGCCCAGGCTAGGGACTTAGGGGAGAGACCATGCCAAGGGACATCAGGGAAGGGCGGGGATGGGGAGACTGGTGTCACTAGTGGACTGCAGTGCAGGGACACCAAGGGGAGCAGAGAAATGGCCAAAGAAAGGGGACCATAGTCAATACACAGGGTCATGCTGGGCAACAAGGGCTACCAGAGGCTCAAGATAGGAGCCCAGCCACGGAATAGAGAGAGAAGAGCGTGTCTAGGGAAGAGGACTTAGGACTGAGGACAGTGCTGGGGAGGGAAGGCAGGGGATCCAGCAAGAAGTAGGCAAACTTGAGACCCAGTGCCACTGCCAGGTATCAGAGTTCAGGGTGAAGGACCAAGGGCCCAGAAAGAGCAAGGGGCCCAGGCAAGGGGCAGGGGTCTATTTCCAATAAGGCACCCTGGTTCAGATGAAAATCCTTGGCAAGGGACTTGGAAAAGGGTGCCTGGCAAGGAACGGGGACCAGGAGGAGGAGGAGGATGAGACTGGAGGGCGAAGAATCAGGTTTCAGGAGGGCTGAGTTGGGGTAAGGGCAGCATGCAAGGCTAGAATACAGGGGAGGAAAGGAAGGGGGTCGCCCAGGGCAAGGTGATGCTAGGCCCATGTCCACTGCCAGGTGTCAAGTTTGGGCAGTGAAGGGGGTCCAGGCCAGAGGCATAGTTGTGTTTCCTCTAGAAAGGGTTCAGGGCACAGAGCCAGCCAATTCCAGTCTTCTGTCCCAAGTGAGTAGGTCCTCAGAGAGAGAGAAGGACCAAAGGAGAGGATACTTTTGGTCCTGGATTGGGAAGGGTCATTGGGCAGCCAGAACCCAATCTAGGAGCCCAGGCTAGAAAAAAGCAAGGGGAAGGGAGGGTCTGGGCAGTGCCAGGATATCACAATAGAAGGTTAACAGAAGATAGGAAGAGGGGGTGAAAAAGGGGCTTGAAATCAAGGGACAGGGACAGGGTCCTTGAGAAAGAATGCCTGGGGCTCAAGCAAGGAGCAAGGCCCAAGAATGGAGAGCCAAGTGCCAGGACTCCTGGGTCCCTTAAATTAAACAGGACTGGGGAGAGAAGGGAATGGAGAAAAAAGAGTGGTTGGTACAGGGAGAGGTCTCATGGCCCAGGTTCACTGCTGTGCGTCAGGTTTGGAGTGCAGGACCTGGGCTGAAGAAGGCCAAAGGGCCCAGGCAAGAGCCTGGGCTACCTTTTTCCAAAGGAAGCCCGCAAGGCCAAATGTCCAGGTCCAGTTCCTTGACCCTGGTGAGCATCCTGACAAATGGATCTGAAAAGGGGGCCCAGCAGGGACAGGGATGACAGGAGGGCCAAAAGAGGGCACAGCATGAAGGGCCCAGGAAGAGTGTTGGTGGGGTGCGGGCCAGGACCCCAAAAAGGAGCCCAGGCTAGAAACCTAGAGGAAGGCCCAGGAAAGGGGAGAGCAAGGAAGGGCAGGCCGGTACATGAGAGGCACTAGGGTTCTGAGGTGCAGGGAAGCCAAGGGGAGTGGAAAAGTAACTAAGGCTAGGGGCTTGCAGACCAAGCTCGAGGTAGCACAGAGCAAGAAAGGGCCCCAGAGGCTCAAGCATGGATTGAGGTTAGAGAATGGAGAGCCTAAGACAAGTGCTGGGGCAGGGGTTCAGAAAAGTAGACTGGGCTGGGGTGGAAAGGCAGGAGATCCAGCAGGGGGAGGCAGGCTTGAGGCCCAGCACCACTGTCAGGTGTCAGGGTTCTGGGTGCTGGGGCCCAAGTGTGGGGAATGGCTTTGTTTCCCATAGGGAGTCTACAGGAAACCTAGGCCAGTCAATGACATTCCTCTGACCCAGGGGCTAGATCAGCAGAGAGAGTCGTGGACAACATGAGGGCCAAAAGAGGGCATTTTTAGGGGATACCTTAGGGCAGGGATGGTGGGGTGAGTGTGCAGCCAGGACCCATTCGAGGAACCTAGGCTATTGGCCTTAGCATGGGGCCTGAAATCAAGGGACAGGGTTAGGGTCCTTGAGAAAAATGGCTGGGGACTCCAGCAAGGAGCCAGGACCAAGAATAGAGAGCCAAGTGACAGGAACCTCTCCTGGGGCCCATGAAAAGAGACAGGGTTGTTGATGGGTATGAGAAAAGAAAGGGGAACAAGTGGCACAGGGAGAGGAGAGCTCAAGGCCCAGGTTCACTGCTGGGTGTCAGAATTAAGGAGCAGGGCCCCAGCTGAGGGAGGCTAAAGGGTCCATTCAAGGGGCAGGGCTACCTTTTCCAAAGGGGAGCCTGCAAGGATAAATGCCCAGTTCCAGTCCCCTGGCTCTGGTGAGCGTCCTGGAAAAGGGATCTGGAAAAAGAACCCAGCAGGCACAGGGATGACAGGAGGGCTGAACGAGAACACAGCAAGAAGGGCCACAGGAAGGGTGTTGGTGGGGTGTGAGCCAAAACCCCAGGAAGGAGCCCAGGCTAGAAACCTAGAGGAGGGCCCAGGCCAAAGGAGATCAGGGAAGAAAGGGGCCTGAAAAAGGGCAGGAGGGTGACACTAGTGCTCTGCACTACAGGAAACCCAAAGGGAGCAGGAAAGTGGCCCCAAAAAGGGCCCCACAATCAAAGCCCATGGAAGCCAGGAGCAAGAATGGCTCCCAGAGGATCAAGTGAGGAGCCAGGACAGGGAATGGAGAGCCAAGGGCCAGCACTGGGTATGGGACTCAGGACAGTGGACAAGGTTAGGGAGGGAAGACAGGGAATCCAGACAGGGGGAGGCAGACTCTAGGCCCAAAGGCACTGCCAGGTGTCAGGGTTCCAGGTTCAGGGAGAGCAAGGGCATAGGCGAGGGGCAGGACACTGATTCCCATAAGGTGCCCTGGCCCAGATGAGAATCAAGGGCCAGGGACCAGGCCAAGGGTGCCTGGAAAGGGACATGGGCCAGGAGGAGTGTGACAGGAGGGCATGGTGGGTGCAGAGAGGAGCAAGAGCCAGGACCCAATCAAAGAGCTCAGTCAAGAGACTGACCACTCCAAAAGATATTAGGGATCAAATAAGCAAGAACCATGCGCACCAGCAAAATGCACTAGGGGAAGGAGAGAAAAGAACAGAGCATGCTAGGATGAGGAGACAGAGGTCCACGCAAAGGGCACAGAATGGAGCATGCTAGCAGGCTGGAGCAAAGGCTCCCAGTTCAGACCCTACATGATGGGATACCATGCAAAGCAATGCCACACGAGGAATGCAGCAAGGGGCTCAGGCCAGCAACCTGGCCTGGGGATTGCAGGGCAAAGGGTCAGGGTGAGGGAGGGCTGGGTTGGCTTAGGGGGTCATCTCTAGGGTCATGTCCACTGCCAGGTGTCAAGGTTGGACAGTGAAGGGGACCCAGTCGAGGGGCAGGGCTGTCTTTCCCGTAGGGAGATTTCAGACCCAGAATCCAGCCAATTCCACTCCTCTGCCACAGGTGAGTAGATCCTCAGAGAGAGACCAGGACCAAAGAAGTGCCCAAGGAAGGCACTTTGAGGGATAACTTTGGTACAAGATTGGGGAAGTGTCAGTGGGCAACCATCACCCATTGAAGGAGCCCAGGCTAGGGAGAAGCAGGGGGAAGGGAGGGTCTAGGCAATGCCAGAAAAACACGTGCAATGGGAACAGAGAGGAGGCATAGGAACGGCAGGCTCAAGGGGCCAAAAATCAATGGACAGTGACAAGGTCCTCGAGAAGGGCATCCCGGAGGCTCGAACAAGGAGCCAGGCGCAAGAATGGAAAGCCAAATGTAAGGGCCTGGGCCTAGGCTCATAAAAACAAACAGGGTTGGGGAGGGACAAAGATGAGGGAGCGGAGAAAGGGGAGCCAGTGGCTCAGTGGGAAGAAGGTTAAAAACCCAGGTCCCTAGCCAGATGTCAGGGTTCTGGAGCAGGGGCCGGGTTGAGGGAAGGCAAAGGACCCAGGGAAGGGGCAGGGCTACATTTTCTCAAAGGGAGCCCGCAGGGCCAAGTGCCCAGGTCCAGTTCCCTGGCCTGAATAAGCATCCTAGGAAGGGGTTCAGAAAAAAGAGATCAGCAGATACAGGGAAACACAGGAGGGTCCAAATAGGACACAGACTGAAGGGTCAGAGGCCAGGTGTGGGTGGAGTGGGGGCCAGGAACCCAGCAAGGAGCCCTGGTTAGGGACCTAGAGGAGCGCCCATGCCTGAGGAGAGCAGGGAAGGGCGGGGCCCAGAAGGTGGCCTGGCACTAGAATTCTGCACTACAAAGAAACCAAGGGGAGCAGGGAAGTGGCCGAGCAAGGGGCCCGCAGTCAAAGCCCAGGGACTCAAGGAGCAAGAAGGGACACAGAGGCTTAATCCAGGAGCCAGGCCAGGGAATGGAGAGCCAAATTCCATCGCTGGGGCAGCAGCTCAGGAAAGTGGACAAGGCTGGGAGAGAAGGCAGGGTGTCCAGCAGTGGGCAGCTAGCATCCAGGCCCAGGGCCACTGCCAGGTGACAAGGTTCCCACTGCAGGCCCAAGGGCCCAAGGAGAGCACAAGGCCCAGATGAAGGGCAGGGCTCTGTTTCTCACCAGGCGACCTGGCCCAGGTGAGAATCCAGGGCCAGGGATGGGCAAAGGAGGCCTGGCCAGAAAAGGAGGTCTGGAATAGGGCGATGAGAGGCCATAGCAAGGGGTCAGTGTGGGTGCAGAGATGGGCGAGAGACAGGACCTAAGCCAGGAGCCCAGGTAAGGGACCCATCTGACACATCTAAGCTGAGGGACCCAAGGAGCAGGAGACTGGGAAGCGCCAGGGTAAAGCGGGAGAGGAAGGGGAGGAGGGGGCTGCATTAGGACCAGGAGGTAAAAGGAGGTGAAAGGTCACCTGAGGGATCACTCTAGGTAAGCCCAGCAAGGACCCCCAGTCAAACAGGACACAAAGCACCCCAAGATGTGCCACACAACAGGGAAAACTGGGTCATGGCCTCAGGAGAGTGGCAAGGCCTGGGGACAAGAGCAGGAAGGGCCAAGGTTAGAAAGGGCTGGGTTGAAGAAGTGTCAGCATGCAAGGTCAGAGGGCTGAGGAGGGAAGGGAGGAGATCGCTCAGGGCTAGGTAAGTAGAAATCCCACCTCCACTGCCAGGAATCAAGGATCCAGGGGCCTAGGGGACACATGCCAGGGGCAGGGCTGTGTTTTCCATAGGGAGCATTGAGGGTGCAAAGGCCAGCCAATTCCACTCCTCTGCCCCAGGTGAGTAGATTCTCAGAGAGGAAGCTAGACTGAAGGAGAGCCAAAAGAGGGAACTGTGAGGGGCTACCTGGCATGCAGGGGGGTGGAAGGTCAGTGGGGAGCAAGAACCCATTGGAGGAGCCCAGGCTAAGGAGAGGCAGAGGTAGCAGAGGGTCCAGGACATGCCAGGATTCTACAGCACAAGGGGAAGAGAGTGGAGGCAGAGGAAGGGCAAAAAAAATGGGCCTGAAATCAAGGGATAGGAACAGGATCCTGGAGAAGGGCGGCCGGAGGCTCAAACAAAGAGCCATGCCAAGGAATGTAGAGCCAATTGAATACAGAGCCAATGTGAGTGCCTGGGCCAAGATGCATGTAAAAGGACAGGCTGGGGAGGGGAGGGAGGGGAGAAAGGAGAGCAGGTGGCTCAGAGGGAGGAAGACTCAAGGCCCAGGTCCATTGCTGGATATCAGGGATCAGGAGCAGGGCCCAGGCTGAGGGAGGCCAAAGGGCCCAGGCAAAGTGCAAGGCTCCATTTCCTCAAAGAGAGCCCACATGACCAAGAGGCCAGGTCCAATCCCCTGGCCCAGGTAAGCATCCTGGCAAGGGGTTCCAGAAAAGGGGCCTAGCAGATACAGGAACACACAGGAGGGTCCAAGCAGGGCACACCCAGAAAAGCCAGAGGCCCCTGTGGGAGGGATGGGAGCCAAGAACCCAGCAAGGAGCCCAGGTTAGGGACCTAGAGGAGGGCCCATGCCTGGGGAGAGCAGGGAAGGGCAGGGCCCAGCAGTGGCCTGGCACTAGTGTTCTGCACTACAGATAAGCCAAGAATAGCAGGGAAGCGGCCCCAGCAAGGGGCCTGCAATCAAAGCCCAGAGACTCAAGGAGCAAGAATGGCCACTAGAGGTTCAAGTGAGGAGCTAGGCCAGGGAATAAAGAGCCAAGGGCCAGGGCTGGGCCAGGGGCCTCAGGAAAGTGGACAAGGCTAGAGAGGGAAGGCAGGGAATCCAGTAGTGGAAGCTAGCGTCCACGTCCAAGGCCATTGCCAATATTCAGGGTTCCTGGTGCAGGATCAAGGGCCCAGGGAGAGCAAGGTACCCAGGCAAAGGACAGGGCTCTGTTTCTACCAAGACATCCTTGCCAAGGTGAGAATCCAGGGCCAGGGACCTGGCAAAAGAGGCCTGGCAAGAAAAAGGGGTCAGGAGTAGGGCAAAGGGTGGGAATGGCAAGGGTTCAGGGTGGGTGCAGATAGGGGTGAGAGCCAGGACCCCAGCCAGGAGCTCAGCAAAGTACCCATCTGACCCACCTAGGATGAGGGACCCAAGGAGCAGGAGACTGGCAAGCACCAGGTGAAAGCATGAGAGAAAGGGGAGGAAGGGGCTGCATGAGGGCCAGGAAAAAGAAGGTGGCACAAAGATCAATGAGAGAATCATCTCAGGTTACCCCAGCAAGGGGCCCCCAGGTCAAATCCGACCCCAAGCTGTGCCACTCTACAGGAGGAATGCAGTCTGGGCCTCAAGTGAGCGGCCAGGCCTGGGGACTAGAGCTGGAAAGGTCAGGGTTTGAAAGGGCTTGGTTGAAGAAGGAGCAGCATGAAAGGCCAAAGGGCAGAGAATGGAAGAGAGCAGATCGCCCAGGACTAGGTCTGCACAGGTCCCACCTCCACTGCCAGGCATCAAGGTTTCAGCGGGCTAGGGGAACCAGGCCAGGGGCAGGGCTGTGTTTCCCATAGGGAACATTGAGGGTGAAAAGGCCAGCCAATTCCACTCCTCTGCCCCAGGTAAGCAGGTCCTCAGAAAGGAGGGCCAAAAGAGTGCACTTTGAGGGGCTTCTTTGCATGCGGGGGGGTGGTCACTGGGGAGCCAGAACCCATTGGAAGAGCCCAGGCTAAGGAGAGGCAGAGGTAGCAGAGGGTCCAAACAGTGCCAGGATAGCACAGTACAAGGGGAACAGAGGGAACGGAAATATGGGCCTGAAATCAAGGGACAGGGACAGCATCCTGGAGAAGGGAGAGCAAAAAGCCATGGCCAGAAATGGAGAGCAAAGTGTGAGAGCCTGGGCCAAGGTGCATGAAAAGGGAAAGGGCTGGGAAGGGGAGGAAAGGGAGAAAGCATAGTGGGGGGCTCAGAAAAAGGAAGACTCAAATCCCAGGTCCAGTGCTAAGTGTCAGGATTCATGAGCAGGCTGAGGGAGGCCTAAGGGCCCAGGCAAGGGGCAGGGCTACGTTTTCTCAAGGGAGCCCACATGGACAATATCCCAGGTCTAGTCCCCTGGTCCATTTAAGCATTCTGGAAAGGGGTTTGGGAAAAGGGGCATGGCAGAGAGAGGGACACAAAGGAGGGCCCAAGCAGGGCACAGCCTAAGGGGCCAGAGGCCCATGTAAGTTGGGTGAGAGCCAGGAACCCAGCAAGGAGCCCAGGTTAGGAACCTAGAGAAGGGCCCATGCCTGTGGGGTACAGGAAAGGGCATGGCCCAGAAGGTGGCCTGGCACTAGTGTTCTCCACTCTAGCTAAGCTAAGAGGAGCAGGGAAGCAGCCCCAGTAAGGGGCCAGAAGTCAAAGCCCAGGGACTCAAGGAGCAAGAAAGGACACCAGAGGCTCAAGAGAGAAACCAGGCCAGGAAATAGAGAGCCAAGGGCCAGGGCTAGGTCTGGGGGCTCAGAAATGTGGTCAAGGCTGGAGAAGGAAAGTAGGGGACCCAGCAGGGGAGAGCTAGCTTTAAAGCCCAGGGCCACGGCCAGGTGACAGGGTTCCCAGTGCAGGACCAAGGGCCCAGGGAAGGCAAGAAGCCAAGTTGAAGGGCAGGGCTCTATTTCTCACAGGGCAACCTGGCGCAGGTGATAATCCAGGGCCAGGGACCCATAAATGAGTACTGGTAAGATAAAGGGGTTCAGGAGTAGGGCATCAGGAGGGCACGGCAAGCAGTCAGAGTAGGTGCAGAGAGGGGCGAGAGCCAGGACCCAAGCCAGTAACCCAGGCAAGGGATCCATGTGACCCACCTAGGATGAAGGACCCAAGGAGCAGGAGACTGGCGAGTGCCAGGTGAAAGTGCGAGAGGAAGGGGAGGAAGGGGCTGGATGAGGACTGGGAGAAAGAAGGAGGTGCAAAGGTCACTGGGGGGATAGCGGTACAGGGCCCCAGCTAAGGGCAACCAGGTCAGGACCAAGACAAAGTGACCCCATGCTCTGCCACATGATATTAGGATTGCGGTCATGGCCTCAGGCAAAAGGCCAGGCCTGAGGACTAGACCTGAAATGGTCAGGGTTAGAAAGGGCTGGGTTGAAGGAGGGACAGCATGCAAGGCCAGATGGCAGAGGGGGGAATGAAAGGGATCACTCAGGGCTAGGTCAGAACAAGTCCCACCTCTACTTGTAGGCTTCATGTTTCCAGTGGCCTAGGGGACCCAGGCCAGTGACAGGGCTGGGTTTCCTGTAGGGAGAATGGAGGGTGCAAAGGCCAGCCAATTCCACTACTTTGCACCAGGGGACCAAGTCCTCAGAGAGGAACCTGGACCAAAGGAGGGCCAAAAGAGAGCACTGTGAGGGGCTACCTGGCATGCAGAGGTGAGAGGGAGGTTGGTTGGGAGACAGAACCCATTGTAGTAGCCCAGGCTAAGGAGATGCATGGGTAGTGGCGAGCCCAGGCAGTGCAGGGATACCACAGCACGAAGAGAAAAGAGTGGAGGCAGAGGAGGGGAGAATAAAAGAGCCTAAAATCAAAGAACAGGGACAGGGTCATTGAGAAAGGCAGACAGGGGCTCAATCAAGGAGCCATGCCCAAGAATGGAGAGCCAAGCATGAGGGTCTGGGCCAAAGTGCATGAAAAGGGCCAGGGCTGGGGAGGGGAGAGAGTGGAGAAACAGGAGTGGGTGGTGCAGAGAGAGGAAGACTCAAAGGCCAGGTCCAGTGCTGGGTGTCAGGGTTCGGGAGCAGGGCCTGGGCTGAGGGAGGCCAAAGGACCCAGGCAAGGGGCAGGGCTCCTTTTTCTCAAAGGGAGCCCACAGCACCAAGAGCCCAGGTCCAGTACCCTGTCCCAGGTAAGCCTCCTGGCAAGGGTTTGGGAAAAGGGGCCCGGCAGACACAGGGACACACAGGAGGGCCCAAGCAGGGCACAGCCTGAAGGGCCAGATGCCTCTGTGTGTGGGATGGGGACCAGAAACCCAGCAAGGAGCCCAGGTTAGGGACCTAGAGGAGGGCCCATGCATGGGGAAAGCAGGGAAGGTCGGGACCAGGATGGAGGCCTGGCACTAGTGTTCTGCACTCCAGGGAAGCCAAGGGGAGCAGGGATGTAGCCTCATCAAGGGGCCCAAAGTCAAATTGCAGGGACTCAAGGAGCAAATTGCAGGGACTCCCATTGCCTACCAGAGGCTCAAACGTGGAGCCATGCCAGGGACTGGAGAGCCAAGGGCCAGGGCTGTGCCAGGGGGCTCAGCAAAGTGCACATGCTGGAGAGGGAAGGCAGGGGATCCAGCACAGGGGAGCTAGCCTTCATGCCAAAAGCCACTGCCAAGTGTCAGGGTTCCTGGTGCAGGACCAAGGGCCCAGGGAGAGCAAGGGGCCCAGTAGAAGGGAAGGGCTCTGTTTCTCCCAAGGCATCCAGCCCAGGTAAGAATCTTGGATCAGCGACCTGGTAAAGGAGGCCTGGCAAGAAAAGAGGCTCAGGAGTAAGGCAATGGGATGTCACGGCAGGGTGTCGGGGTGGGTGGAGAGAGAGGTGAGAGCCAGGATCCAAGCCAGAAACTCAGCCAAGGGACCCATCTGACCTATCTAGGATAAGGATCTAAGGAGCAGGAGACTAGCCAGCGACAGGGGAAAGTGCGAGAGGAAGGGGAGGAAGGGGCTGCATGAGGACCAGGAGGAAGAAGGAGGTACAAAGGTAAGAAAGAGGATTGTCCTACGGGACCCTAGCAAGGTGCCCCCAGGTCAGTCCCAATACAAAGAACCCCAATCTGTGCCATGCTACAGGGGGAACGCGGTCTGGGACTCAGGTGAGCAGAGGAGCCTGGGGTCTAGAGCTGGTAGGGTCAGGGTTTGAAAAGGCTGGGTTGAAAGAGGGCAGAATGCAAGGCCAAAGGGCACAGGATGGAAGGGAGGGGATCGCACAGGGCTAGGTCTACCCAGGACCCACTTTCACTGCCAGCCATCAAGGTTCCAGCAGCCTAGGGACCAAGGCCAGGGGCAGGGCTATGTTTCCCATAGGAAGCATTGAGTGCCAAAGCCCAGCTAATTCCACTCCTCTGCCTCAGGTGAGCAGGTCCTAGAAAGGAGCCTGTACCAAAAGAGGGCCAAAAGAGGGCACTTTGAGGGGCTACGTGGCATGCAGTGGGGGCAGGGCAGGTTGGTGGGGAGCCAGAACCCACTGGAGGAGCCCAGGGTAAGAAAAGGCAGGTGTAGTGGAGGGTCCAGGTACTGCCAGGATACCACAGTACAAGGGGAACAGAAGGAAGGCAGACGAGGGGCCGGAAATATGGGCCTGAAATCAAGGTATAGGGATGGAATCCTGGAGAAGGGCAGCTGGAGGCTCAAGCAAGGAGCCATGGCCAGGAATGGAGAGCCAAGTATGAGGGTCTGGGCCAAAGTGCATGAAAAGGGCCAGGGCTGGGGAGGGGAGAGAGGGGAGAGAGAGGAGAAAGGGGAACGGTTGGTCGCAGAGGGAGGAAGACTCAAAGTACAGGTCCCCTGTTGGGTGTCAGGGTTGAGGAGCAGGGCTTGGGTGAGGAAGACCAAATGGCCCATGAAAAGGGCAGGGTTATGTTTTCTCAAAGGGAGCCCCCAGGGCCAAGAGCACAAGTCTAGTGCTCTGGCCCAGGTAAGCATCGTGGCAAGGGGTTCCAGAAAAGGGGCCCAACAGAGACATGGACACACAGAAGGGCCCAAGAAGGGCACAGCCAGGAAGGCCAGAGGCCCCTGTGGGAGCAGTGGGAGCCAGGAACCCAGCAAGGAGCACAGGTTAGGGACTAGAGGAGGGCCCATGCCCAGGGTTGGGCCCAGAATGTGGCCTGGCACTAATGTTCTGCACTCCAAGGAAGCCAAGGAGAGCAGGGAAGCAGCCCCAGCAAGGGGCCTGCAATCAAAGCTCAGGGACTCAAGAAATAAGTATGTTCACCAGAGGCTCAAGTGAGGAGCTAGGCCAGGGAATGGAAAGCCAAGGGTCATGTCTGAGCATGGGGGCTCAGGAAAGTGGACAAGCCTGGAGAGGGAAGGCAGGGGATCTGGCAGGGGGAGCCAGCCTCCAGGCCCAGGGCCACTGCTAGGTGTCAGGGTTCCCAGTGCATGACCAAGGGCCCAGGGAGAGCACGGGGCGCAGGCAGAGGGCAGGGCTCTGTTTCTCACATGGCAAACTGGCCTAGGTGAGAATCCAGGGCCAGGGATCAGGCAAAGGAGGCCTAGCAAGAAAAGAGGGCCAGGAGGAGGGCAACAGGATTGCATGGCCGGGGTTCGCTGTGGGTTCAGAGAGGGGCGAGAGCCAGAACCCAAGCCAGGAGTCCAGGCAAGGGACATACTGACAAACTGAGATATGGGACCAAGGAGCAGGAGGTTTGTGAGTGCTAGAGGAAAGGTCAATGGGAAGGGGTGAAAGGGGCTGCATGAGGAGCAGGAGACAGAGGCAGGTGCAAAGGTCATCGAGGGAAGCATGCCCGGGGACCCAAGCAAGGGGCCCTCAGGTCAGACCAGACACACAGCGATGCCATACTATGCCACTCGACATGAGGAAAGTAGTCAGGGGCTCAGGCAAGAGGCCAGGACCGGGGACTGGAGTGCAATGGCTCAGGGTTAGGGACAGCTGTATTGGTGTAGAGACAGCATGTATGGTGAGAGAGTAGGAGAGGAATGAATGGGATCCCTCAGGGCTAGGTTGATGCAAATCCCATGTCCACTGCCAGGTATTAAGGTTCCAGCAAGGAAGGGATCAAAGAGAGGGGCAGGGCTGGTGTTTCCCATAGGGAATAAAAATGATTATCCCCTTCTGCACTTTCCTCATTCAACTCCCTTACTGAGTTAACCTAATATTAATAGTCTGGGTATCATAATGAGTTATTAATGAGTGGTATACATGCATATATAAATAAATACAAGGCACAGTCTGTGGTGATGTTATTTGGCATAAGACTAATTGCTATATGTGCTTTTCTTCAATTATTACTTTCTCTTAACAAAACATTTGTCCCTATCAGCACACATGACCTACCCCACTGTTTTCACTTTTACATAATGCTCTAGAGCATGTGGCATATCCGTGACCTATTACTGTGTAACAAATTTCACCTCAAAAGTCAGCAGCTGAAAACAACAAAAAAAGTATTATCTCACACCATTTCTGAACCCATAACCTGAAGCAGCTTGTCCCTGTGGTTCTGGATCAGGGCCTTTGGTGAGGTTGCAGCTGAGCTGTGGGCTGGGGCTGGAGTCTTCTGAAGAGGCTCCAGTCACTGTGAGGCTTGTGTAGAACTTTGGCTCCCATGTGGCTCATTCCCATAGATGGTGGCAGGTGGACTCTGCTCTGTCCACATGGGCTCTCTCCAGTACTGCTCATGATAAGGCAGCTTCCCCAGAGCAAGTGATCAGAGAGAAAGGAGGATAAAAATATCCCAAGATGGAAGCCCTAGTCTTGACAATGTGATCTGCCTTTCCTTTTGCCATTTGCTATTGATTATTTAGATTGGCCCTGGTTTACCACCTGGGGCAATACCAGAGGTGAGGGTGGCTAGGCACCAACTTGGAGAATGGCTACCACTCAGGTCACTGTGGTTCATTGCTGTTATCCTGGGTGGTCTTCAGTTTTTCCTGCTATCATTCAGAGCTGCTGTGTGCATCCTTGGGCATGCTTTTTGATGCCTGGGTACTTTCCGTCTAGGCAGAAAAATGACTTTTCCAAGGACATACTGCTAATCTTCTATAAGATCAAATTTCCTACATTAATCATGTGACTTCCAGTTCTCTCCAATTCCAGACCATTATGTGAGAAAGGCAAATAGGGGCTGAAATTTCAACAAGTATACCAGAGAAGACTGGCTGGAATAGCCAACAATTTCCAGAATACCAACAAACACATAATGGCTTATCATACCTGGTAAGTGCTAAACAAACATCACTGTGTTTGAAGGCTAGATTCAAGGCATGATCTTTCTTGATTAAAAGGAAATTGGCAGAAACAAGAACCCCTTTCCATGCCATGATTTGCAGAAACACATGATGCAGATGAACCCAAATGCACATGAGTTGCAATCCTGGCTCGAGCTCTGTGATGTGGGCAAGACACATAAAGGCCGAGATGCTCTTTCTTCATCTGCAAATTGGGTTTCTGAGGATTTCATGTGATGTAGGTGGTGTATTCAGCACAGGGTCTGGCCACAGGGCTGCTGCAGTTTGATTTCCCCCAGTTGACCTAATTTGATTTACCCTCCTGAATGAACTCCATTTTCTAGAGCTCATTGTATCCTATTTTCCCACATCTCAGCTTCATGCTGTTTCTACTGACCATCGTTTTGTGACCCATGTTTCCTGTTGCAACTGTCCACATTTTGACCAATGAGGCAATGTGTGGACCTGACATCCTGACAGTGCCTAGTGAAAGCTGCCCTCAGCACCCCTCCTCCCACTGGCAGGAGTGTCAGTCACACAGAAACAGAGCTTGTAGCCAAAACCTGAATCCTCCCTCCTTTTGTGACATAACTCGCACACAGAGCCCAGTACTTCCAAAGTACCTGAGAGTAATCAATATAAGTAAATCAAGTAAAATAGGTTAGTTACAAAGGAAGTCTTTGGGACATCAGATTATTGCCTGATGCTGTAATTAAAGGAGTGTCCCTCAAAGGCCCATGTGGAAAAGAACTGGTACCCAGTTTTGCACTATTGAGAGGTGATGGAAACTAGAGGAGGTAGGGACTAGTGGGAGGTCTTAGGTTTTTGGGGATTTGCCCAAGAAGGGGATTAGGACCCCAGTCTCTTCCTCTTACAGTCTTATTTTTTGCTTCTGGGCTCAAGAGATTTTGCGAAGTTTGTCATTACAATCAGTGCCCTCACCAGAGGCACTGAATAATGGGGCCACCTGACCATGTACTAGAACCTCCCAAACCAGGAGCCACAATGACTTTGTTCTCTTTATAGGTTAATTGCTCCTGAATTTCACTACAGGGACAGAAAGTTGATGAATACACCTAGATTCTGATTTAATGTCAAGAGGATGCGATGTTTTGATTATTTATGTTGCTCTAAAATTCCTTTGTGGAAATCTAATTCCTATTGCTGTGATACAAAGACATAGAGTTCTTAGAAGGCAATTAGGCCACAAGAGCATATTTGTGCCTATGTAATGCAGGCCCAAGGGAGTGTATTCACCCTGCAAGCACATGAAGATATCTTTGGAAGGTGCCATTTATGAGTCAGAGACGGGCTCACCAAACAGTGAGCCTATTGACACTTTGATCTTGGACTTCCAGACACTGCAACCGTGAATAAAAATTCCCAGCCTGAGGTATCTTGTTATAGCACTGAGCACACTAAGGTAGGTGAAGTGTGGAATGACTTGGAGTGCTCAGGCAGGCAGCAGAGGGCAGAGGGTGAAGCAGCAAGAGAAAAGGGTCATTTGCAGTCAGTTTTCTGTGGGAGAGATTCAGAGTCCATCGGGCCTGCCAGGGTATACATCCTGTCTAAAACTAAAGACAGAAACCCATTCTTCTGAACTAGCTGATGAGAAAGTGGGTTTTTCCCAAAGCCCTGGCTTCTCTGAGCTTTAGAAAAGGCTTCCAGGGACCTTACTGCTCTTCAGAAACTAAGGTCCAAGCAGGACCTGGAGAAAGAGGATGCAGCAAATGACCCAGAAAGGGAATGTTCAATGTCCAGATTTTTTCTCTTTTAGGACTGTCAATGGTCAGGTGACATACCATAAAGAACACCTGAGTTTGGTGACCCCACACACTGCCACCCCCATACCACCTGTCAGCCTTTAGGAAGAATTGAGCTTCCTGGAAGGTGGCTAGCTTGCTGGCCTCAGTGGTGAAGACCATTTCCTTGTTTACTCAGCAAGCCCCAAAGAGGTTGGCCAAGGCCATCAGTTGCCCTTGCTGGTATAGAGGAAAATAGAGCCTCCAAGGCTCTATTGCCCTCTGGGCGAGAAACACATGGTGCCAGTGTGACCATGCAGTGGGAAGGGCCCACAGCTTCTCAGGGAACATAATAAGTTCCTGAACCTCTCTATTTAAGCAGGCCTAGAGTCTTATATTCCCAGAAGCATAGAACAATCACAGAGACACATCAAAAAACCATTTCTTCTTCAGGGTAACATCCTATTGGTGGTAAGGAAAGGCAATCACTTTAATATGGTTAGGTAAATCCATGCCTTACTGGCATTGTTACTGGGACTTTAGAACAGAACAGGCCACAAGCTTGCTTATGTGACTTGTTAAGAAGAGCCATTCCAAGGTCTTGAAAAACCCTTCTCAGATCCTGTTAGGAGATACAGGTGACATGGAGGACTAAAGGGACTGCTGAAGATCATCCAAAATGAATCTCCAACCGGGAGTGTGTGCCTTTCCCTTTGTGTGAAACTTGGTCTCCTCATCTGAGACAAGAAAAAATGAAAAATTTGAAAAGATGATCTTGTAAGACTGTCCTTGCCATGAAAGTGCCCTAAACTGATCTGAAACCTACCACCTCAACCCATAGGATAGAGGATGCTGAGCTGTGGCTGGGATCCTGGGGACACAGCCACCTGCACCCATCTTCCAGGGCATGACAGGCAGCTGGCCTTTGGAATACAAATGTGGACAGATGCACAAACGGACTGACCCATGAAGACTAAGCACTGACTCTTCTCCAATGTAGCCCTCAGCCTGTGTCCTCTGCTGGTCCACAAGCTCCCTGGGACAAGAGATAGACCTTTATTTCCCCAAAACTTTCATTCTCAGTCAGGATGCTCTGGGGTGTCCAGGCTGTTGTTGAAGTCCTGAAGTAAACTTGTTTGACCATATCTGCAGGTTTGGTATCCATACTTTCAATCAAATATGAATCACATGCTTTTGAGAAAAATAATTTTGTGGATCATACATATGTATAAATTTTTTCCTAATTATTATTCCTAAAAAACACAGTACAACAACTGTTTATATAACATTTATATTGTATGAGGTATTATAAATCACCTAGAGTTTATTTAACCTGTATGTAAAGTTTTTTGTGTTTTATATTTAAATATTTCACCATTTTAGGTAAAGGTCTTGTGTAGCTAGAGATTTGGGTATCTTTGGAAATACTACAACCAATCCCCCATGAATTCTGAGAAACATTACCTGTGTACAGTTGTAGCCTGAGCCCCAGGAGACCCCCACCAGGTCACTGTATAACCCACAGTCAGCCCTCTCCCAATGCACACCTGCCTCTCCTTGTCTCCTAGATAATTGCAGCCTCCCCACTCTCTGGGGAGCCCTGCCCATGGGAGTCAAAATCCATTCTGTGAAAGATGCGCCCAGGGAGGTCTGTATGATGGTGTGCTGGGGAGTATGAGCGTGACCGATCACATCCATTGGATTCAATTCAGTCTCCTCCTCCCTCTGGAGCCACACAGTTTCTGACATGGACCTGCTGAGTGACAGGTCAGAACCAAGGGGTCAATACCACCTTGGCCTGGACTCCCTGACCACCCTCACCCCTCAGCCTGGAAGACACAGTGCCCACGGCTCCCAGCCAGGAGCCTCAGCCAGGTGTAGTTTCCCTTACATTATTTTTTGGGGCAAGAACAAAGAAAGAGAAGAAAAAGGAAATTCCCAGAGGGTCGTGGAGGGCACTGAAAAAAAAACTCAAAAAAGGAACAGTTGAGTGTCAGGGCCTGGAAGCAGGGCCAAGGAAGCATGGAAAATGACCAGCTTTACCCCCACACTTCCAGCCCCAGGGTCCACCTCTTGAGCCTCTGGCTTACCAACTCACTTGGATCCCAGTGGTATGCAGGGGTTCACATAGCAATTACTGACATAGCCCTGGTCAAAGGGGTTGTGTCCTGAAGAAAGTGATCCTAGAGGGACATGGGGAATGGAAGGGGACCTCAAGAACAATAGCACTAGGTAAGGAAATTTTTCAGTGACCATCCCTAAGTTTGCCAGCTAAGCCAGGACTCAACTCAGGCCTGAAGCATGACTCCAAGGCCATGGAAGCCCATGAGTGACCCAGGGCATCCTAGCTTCACGGGCTCTTAGGAAGAGTGACCTCCCTGACACACTCATGGGCAGCTCTCCCCAGACATGGCTGACATGGCAACCACTCCTAATACCTTCTCAGGGCACCTCATTTCCTTGTGCCTCCCTATGCAACATCCTTGCTCTGTCTCCATTGGCCACACCTATACTCCTTCCAGATACTTTATCAGCTCTTCCTTGGGGTGCATAACTACTCTTAAGACAGTGTCACCACCCCACTCCTACCTCACTTTCTCACCTCTCACATTTTCCTAAACCTGCACCTTCATTGAATTTCACTACCTGGGAGAGTAGGGGCAGCAGCAATGCCCCATGATAATTTTCTAGTCAAACCAACAACAACAGAAGAAACAACAACAAAAAAACAAAAAAACATGACCCAAGAACATCTGGGCTGAAGTAAACAAAGCAGTAAAAGTCAAGCCTAAAGATCAAGTCCTCCCCTGGACACTGACTGGTTTCTTTTCTCCCATATTTCATTTTCTCTTTCTCACAACCTCATCCATCGGCTTCACCACTCTCTTCTCCCCAGACCAGGCTGCATCTCACCCACTTTATAAGCTTTAGCTGGCCATATTTTGTCACAATGGGAAGTGGCCCAGCAGCAACTGTGTCCACCCCTAACTCTCCCATGACCCATGACACATGAAGACTTAGATCTTCAACACTGTTCTCCACTAAAAGGAACTAGCATTACCACTCAGGACAGCTCTAAAGTAATCCCACCATGGGCAAAAGATCAGAGGGAACACTTTAACAAAGACATGCCGATGGCCAAGAAGACATGCAAATATTCACAGCATCATACACAACATGGATTCTTCATGAGATACCACTACTCATTTATTAAACAGGCTCCAATAAAAAGACAATACAAAAGAACAAATGACAATGTCAAAAGTTGGTGAGGATGTGGAGCAATTAGAATCCTCATTATTGGCTTGTAGTAAATAAGAAGGGTACAGTGGTTTTGGAAGACAAATTTGACAATTTTGAGTAAAGTTCCACACATGGTTACTTTATGACTCAGCAATGCTACCCCTAACAATTAACTCAACAGAAATAAAAGCTTATGTCCATGTGCCTGTATACCGATGTTTGCAGAAGTTTTAATTATAAGTTTAAAACACTAGTTGGGCACAATGGCCCATGTCTGAATAGTAGCAGCTTGAGAAGCTTAAAATGTAAGATTGCAAGTTCAAAGCAAGACTCAACAACTTAGCAAGGCCCTAAGCACCTTAGTAAGACCCTGACTCAAAAACAGCAACAAAAAATAAATAAATAAATAAGGGAAAAAAATGAAGGGCAAAGGAGCTAGGGATGTAGCTCAGTGGTTAAGCTCCCCTGGTTTCAATCCCTGGTACAAACAAAATAATACAAAACAAAAACACTGTGGAAAAACAGATAAATGAATTATCCTTCAATAAGTGAATGTATAAATAATGTGCAGGGCATCCATACTATATGACACAACAATAAAAGGAAATAAAATACTGATAGGAGCAACACAGGGATGGATCTCAAATGCATTGTACAAAATGAGTGAAGCCAAACTTAAAAGGCAAAGACTCCATTTATATGTGATTCTCAAAAAAAAAAAAAAAAAACAGAAGGATGTAGGGAGTGAAGCTGATAACAGAAGATGATGAAGGAACTTTCTGGTCTATCTTTATCACATTGGAGAGTGCATCCACTTTTCCAAATCCTTAATTGTAGATGAAAAAGGGCGAATTTTACTGTGTGTGAATTAATCCTCAAGAAACAACTTTAAAAAAAAAATTAATATGGCTGCCAGGTTTTTTTCTATATCCAAACTAAATTCTACACTTGAGTTTCTGGAGCCTTTTAATCCTGAGCCCCAGAGGGTCAACTTCACTTCCCATGGCATATCCTAGAGCTATATCTTCATCATTCCTTAAACATCCTACTTTTGGAATCCTGTGCCTTTTTCCACTACTGTGCCCTACACAGGTCACGCCCTCCTGTCCATACCTATGTCCTCGGGAGAGGCGGCACTCCTGAATCTTCAATGCGATTTCTCCACACTCTCAGTTCCTTTCACTGGGCTGCACCACTCAGGACCAATACTGCTAAGAGTGTTCCTGGGTGTCTCCTGTGTCATTGTCTTTGCAGGTTGCTCATCAACACAAGTGCACGATGTAATTACTCATCCCTGTACCCATGCCCCAAATAACCAACAGCCTAGCACACCTAGTGCACAGTAGGCTCTGGAAGCAATGCACCCAAGAGGGAGTAGGACCAGCGAGCTCCAGGAGGAGATATCTGAGCTGCATCTGAAGAGGTGGGTGTGGAATGACTAATGAGGCACCATCAGGGCCAAGGATATTCGAGCAAGCACAGAGAGTGGCGGGAGGAAGAGGTACAAGTTGACTCTGCACAGCCGTGTATCCTGACACAGGCCCCAAGCCCCACTTACATATCCCTGGGGCACCTGGCAGTGCTCACCTCTAGAGTCTGGATCTACACCCCAAGATGAATTACAGTAAGGCAGCTGTGGAAGGTCTAGCCACTAGGAAGCTGTGTGCGTGCTAAAAAGCCAACCCTGGGGACAGTTGCTCACTGGCCCCGCCCCTGGGCTCAACTCTGCCCTCCGTGACCCCTCCCCCAAGTAGCCCCGCCAACCCACTCTTCCTCCTTGGACTAGACAGTTAGACCAGTACTCCCAACAGAAACGTCCCTCCACCACGCTGCGTTGTCCTCCTGCTCTTCCTGTTTTACCTTCATTACCTCTCTCTCTGACCCAGCTGGAATCTCTGTTCCACAGTGTATATAGCCTACCCCACCTAGCTCCCTGACCCCACAAAACTTGAACATGTCTCTGACAGGTTCTCCCAAGGGGCTTTGCCCTAGACCTGCCCTCCATTACCCCATCTCTTTGCTTTCCACCCCTCCACCCACACAACGCTGCTGTTTCCAGTGTGGGCCCTGGGGACTGCATGGACCCGCCATGGCCTTGTCCAAGGAGAACAGCATCTCTCTAGTACACAAAAGGAAGATGACACATGTCACCAGCTGGGCATCCAGGTACAGGCAAAGGGGACCAAGAAGCAGCAAGAACAGCTTGATATTACAGTGCTCCACACAGTTCTTTACCCACCTACAGTGGTGCTCAGACTCCTATGGGAGAGGTGGCAGGCTTTGAGATTATATCTAGCCTGGTCTCCATCATCCCCAAATAATAAGGCCTCCCCCAAAGCTGTCCTCTAGGCATCCTTCTCTTGGCCCTACACACAGGCTCCCATCTCATGGAGAACCTAGCATATCCATTGTTAGAGCACAGTTAGGACTCCATGGCTCATCACGTCACTGGTCATGAGTGAGGTCTTTAGAGAATAGACCTGCCTGGTGTTACCTGGAGCAGGATATGCAATAACTCTGGGCCTCTATTTACTCAGATGCTGGTTAAGGATGTAAAGAACACCCTTCCCATCCATGCTTCTGCTCTTGGAGAACCCTGCAGGGTGTGCACATGAGAGAGCATTCAGAACCCAGCAAACCCTCCAACTGGGACACCCAGATCAAGACAGGCAAAGACCTCCAGAAGATGGGAGCAGCCGGCCTACAGATCAGGTATTTAGTACCAATAAGCCAGGGGATGGGACAGTCACTGTTTTTTCTCCGCCTGACTCCACCAGGCTCAGCACAGATTGGATGCCCTTTGCATGTCATCATCTATGCAAGCAAGGCCAGCCTCTCAGAACACATGCTGACACAGAGGCCATAACAGATGTAAGTGACCAAGTGTGGCTGGGAGCCACTCTTAAGAGTCTGGGAGGATAGTCTTGTACCCACCTCCGGCTTACTTATGCTGTGACGTTCCTGGTCCTGATCAGGTGCCTAGGAATGAGTTGGTGATTGGACAGGGAGGAGGAGTACTCACCTTCACACAGATGCTACAACAGGGACAGTGGAAGGTCCTGGGTGGACAGTGGGAAGAGCAATGTGGGCATCAGGGCATTAAAAGGCTTTTGATACATTCAGGCCATGTATGCTGCCTTAGGGTTCCGCTTGTAGGAGTCTGGCATGGGAAGAGGTTTGGGCAGTGACAAGAGACCATTTCTATCACTCTGCTGCTCAGGGCAGCCCATAGCTGGAAAGCAGGCAGTGTTGTTAGAGAAGGACCTGCCTTTGCACTGTCTTCCTGCAATTATGCCACTAAGCCTTGCTTCAGCAAAACATCAAGAAGGGTATTGAAATTTATTTCTGAATACTTTGCCTGATCTTAAAACAAAATCATAATTTTAGCAGCAGGACGAACTCTGGTATGCCTTGTGCTATTTGGCTTCAAAAAAAGTGTGTAAATTTTCAAGAACATTTTACTTTTAATTGATATTCTTCCCTGGGTAAATATAAAAACTTACTAGTTGGTGCCATAGAGATGTTGTCAAGAGTAAAATTATGTAATTTTGCTGTTGTCTGGGATGGAATGTTGGATGGATTATCTTCTATGTCAAAATAAATACATATATTTACATTGTAACAAAGATGCTCAAATGAAACAATAAAATGATAAAATTGAAGGCACAATTCACATCCTTGGGTAGTGAGCTACAAATATTTCACCCCTTTGAAGTTGGAAAAAAATTTTAGTGTAGCAGTACTGACTTTTCCAGATGAAACTGACTTATACAAACCAAATGTAAATATATGTGATTTCACTCACACCAATTCTCCTGGCTCAGAGCCCTGATACAAAACCCAACCAACTAAAGCAAATGCATAATCCTTTTCTTGGATTGCTTAAAGAAAAAGAGAGGCCAGATTTTTTTTTCATGCACCAAGATTCTCTGTGCAGAATTTGAACTTTACTGTTCTGCATTGAGTGGGAGGAATGCAATGGGGAAAGTTTAGAAGGTTCTTTGAAGGAGAAGCCAAGTTACTAGAGAAAGCACCAGTTTTTTTCAGACTCACTTTCCTGTCCTTCACTGGTCACAGTCAGTACTTCCACTGCCTTTCCACCTGGGAGGAAGGCAAAGCATGGAGGGATGGTAGAGGAGGGAGAAAGGCAGCTAAGCATTGAACATACGTCTTTGAGTTGGGTATGTCTGGGTATATGATTGGCAGATGAGGAAGAGACTGATAAAATTTCTTTGACTTTGAAAATGACTTTGACTCCTACTACACTAAAATGTGCTTTAGACAAATATGACTATTTGTAGTGTTCTAAGTAATCCGTACACCACTCCCACAGGCAAGTTCACAGGCAGTCTTGTTTGTTTCAGAACTTTTCACTGTGTTTGCTCAAGAATCTCTTCAGCTCTCCCAGTCTGAAGGAGCTTGGTGCTGGAAAAGAGGGCAAGAAACAAAACCTCAGGGTTCCACCTGAGCAGACCCCATGCTTCATCTCAGTCTTCCATATCAACCACTAGGGGGAGTCCACACTTGAGGAAGACTAAGTTCTTTTGTTTTCTGACTGCTTATGCTGCTCCTCCTGGCCTCTCTATGGGACCTTTTAGGGAGGTGGAAGGATCTACGTGGAGTACTTTCCTGCCAGCTGACCCCAGACCTGGTCAACTCAGCCCACCAGAGAACTAATATGTGAAATTTTCAAATTAAAGGAAATAGGATATCTTTTGCAAATTTGTCTCTGGCTTCTGCAAATTTGCTAACCCTGTCCCCCAGGTAGGGCAGTGGGGTGAAGGAGGGACACACTCACACCTGGTTAGGAAAATCTCCAAATCTGTAAACAATCATAGGTGTAACTCTTGTCTTTTGCTATGGAGAATTCTGTCTATGGTAGAAAGCTTTCACAAGTCAAAGGGGACCTGTGATGTTTCACTGTGTTTTGTCACTTCCCAGAGATTTTGAGGCTTGAGCCAAGGGCTAGTAAGCTGCAAGGAAATTTACCTTGACCTCAGAGAGCTGCCCCAAATAGAAGAGACATGTGGTAGAAGTAATGTTAGTTTTAGAGTCTGTGTGCTTAGTTATGTGAAACTAACTCTACATATAATAGTATGGACTTAGAATACACTCTTACATTTTAAATTAAAAAAAAAAACATTAACTCTTAAGTTGATGCTAAAAATTTAAGATTTAGAGCAAAGGCCAGATGGTACATACAGGAAACAAAGAGCAAAATATGAGGCTTAAATCCAAATATATCAATATTACACTGAACAGAATGAATTAAAACCCCAGTTAAAAGGCAGATATTATCAGAATGGGTTAAAAAATCAAGATCTAATCATGTCTACAAGTGATGTGCTTTAAATGTAAAGATACAGATATATTGAAAATTAAGAATCAGGAAAATAATAATGAAAAAATAAAGAATGAAAAGTTGTAAATGCTGAATTAATATCAGACAAAATAAACTTGAAAAGTATTACTATAAATAGAAATTATGAAGACAGATATGACAATAATTAATGTTCCTGTACCCATTAACAGAGATTTAAAATATATAAAGCAAAAATTAACAGAATGAAAGGGAGAAACATACAGTTACCAACCATCATGGGAGATTTTGATATCTGTCTCTCAGTAAATACATTAATTTGGCAAAAATATTAATAAAGACATAGAAGTTTTGAGCAAGAGAATCAAATACCTTAGCCTAAATGACTTTATAGAATACAACACCCAACAACTACAGAACTCCTGTTCCCTTTAGGGCACATAATACTTTCAGTAACAGGTCATATTCTGGGCTATAAAACAATATTCCTTACCAATAATGAAATAGATTCAAACTCAGAAACTTTTTCTCAGAAATAGGAATGATCAATAATGTAAAGAGAGAGCCCACAGAGTGTAAGATCATTTTTACTACACGCACATCAGATAGAGCACTAATTTCCAAAATATATAAAGATCTCAAAAATCTTAACACCCCAAAACCAAATAACCCAATCAATAAATTGACTAAGGAACTGAACACAGAATTCTCAGAAGATATATGTTCATCAACCAGTATGTGAAAAAATGTTCAACATCTCTAGCAATTAAAGAAATACAAATCAAAACTATCAGATTTGATCTCACTTCAGTCAGAATGGCAATTATCACGAAGACAAGTAAGAAGAAATGTTGGTGAGATTGTGGGGGAAAAGACACACTCATAGATTGCTGGTGGGACTCCAAAATGGTGCAACCATTATGAAAAGCAATATGGATATTCCTTAGAAAACTTGGAATAAAACCACAATTTGACCCAGTTATCCCACTTCTTTATTCCCAACAAACATAAAATCGGCATACAACAGTGACGTGGCCACATCAATGTTATAAAGCAGCTCAACTCACAATAGTTTAACTATGGAACAAACCTAGGAGTCCTTCAACAGATGAAGAAAATGTGGTCTCTATGCACAATGGAATATTACACAGTTTTAAAGAAAAACGCAGTGATGGCATCTGCCAGTAAATGGGTGGAAGTGGAGAATATCATACTAAGCAAAATAAGCCAATTCCTAAAACAAAAGTCTAAATGTTTTCTCTGATATATTGACACTAATTCACAATAAGAAGCACGGCTATGGAAAAATAGAATTATTTGTATCAGGCAGAGGGGAGTGAAAGGAGGGAAGCCAGGTATGAGGGTAGGAAGAAGAGTAGAATGAATCAGACATTATTACCCTATATGCATGTGTGACTACATGACTGATGTGATTCTGCATCATGAACAACCAGAAAAATGAGAAGTTATACACCATTTGTGTATGATGTGTCAAAGTGCATTTTACTGTCATGTATTGCCATTGTGCAACTGGGCGAAATAACTGGGAGATGACAAGCAACTTGAAGATTGAAGTGGGAACTACTTTATTGCGAGTGAACTCAGTGGGAACTGAGCGGGAACTCAAAGTAGTGGGTACCCTAGGTAGCAGGCACCACCTCTCTGCCGGACTGCAGAGGTACATATACCCAACTAATTACACACAGCTTAACTTAATTAACATAAACTAGATACAGCAGTCAGTTCATTAAGGAATCCTTATAATCTTAATGGCTCCCTGGCATTGGCTCAGAAACCACTCCTCCTAGCAAATTGCCAGGCGCCATCTTAACTTGGTTGTGGCCCTCATCAATGTATAACTAATTAAAACAAATAAAAAAAAAAAGACTGGTGGCAGCCAAGGGGTGGAGGAGGAGGAATGGGAGTTTTACTTACATGGTGGCAGAGCTTCTGTTTGGAGTGACAAAACTGTTCTGGAAGCAGAAGCTTGTACAATATTGTGAGTGTAATTAATGCCTTTGAGTTGGTCACTTACCATGGCTAAAATGGCAAATTTTATGTTACAAGTCTTTTACAATAATGAACACTTTATTATAGTTTTAAAAATTTTTCCTTTCAGAAAATGAAAGAATAAGATGTCATGTTAGTAGCTATTTTTGAGAACCACATTGGCCGCCAGGATGTGTGAGTTAAACTTGCTAGCACTTTTGCCAAGTTCAGGAATGGGTGCTGCCAAAGAGAGGAAACAAAAAGTGCATAATTTAAAAGCAAAACATGTTCTTTCAACTAAGGCCTGAAGACTACTTATGAATACAATTGATTTAAACAACCCATATTTTAATACTTGCCCAAATGTCTCATAATCACAACCATAACTTTCATAAACTGTTTTGAAAACAGAGTTGTTTTTAATTGTTCTAATTTCTAAAAATCAACAGTTAAACAGCCCATTAATACACTCCTGCCAGCATTGAATGGATACAATATTTGATAATATACCAAAACAAACTCTCACGAAATTAAACTTTTACTCCTGGCAGATTAAGTCCTAAAATATAGCAGCTGCCTATTGGTAGTAATCAATGAATAGTGAAGTGGAAACTTTCTGTGGGTTATTTAAAAAGAGTCAATATTTTATCCAACTCACATTATTTCAAAATTTAACTCTAACAATACCTTGGTTGAACCCCTTTTCTCCACATCCACTTCCAAACACTTATGTAAGAAATCGTGAAATACCGGGGAAAGTTTGTCTGGATTTGGAAGTTCTGGAGTTCCATATGTTGCAATCAGGTGTAAGGCCTAAAAACAGAAAAACATCTCTGACATTCTTTTGGGGGGGGCTGAAATACTGAGGGTTGAACAGAGGTGGCATTGCCAGTCATCTACATTCCTAATCCTCATTTTTATTTTTGAGATAGGGTCTCACAAAATACTTGAGGCTGGCCTTGAACTTGTGATCCTCCTTTTTTTTTTTGCCTCCTGAGTCACTGAGATTATAGGTGTGCAACCATTGGGTATAGTACTTGTGACATTCTTAAGGTAGCTCAACAAAGTTATAATATATAAAGTTTATGGATTGTTATGGGTTTTTTTTAGGAATTGAACCCAAAAACATGCTAAACAAATAAGTGCTCCACTGCTGAGCTATACACCAGGCCTCTTTTCATTTATTTTGAGACAGAGTATCTCTAAATTGCCCAGGTGGGCTCAAATATGAGATCCTCCTGCCTGAGCCTCTCTAGAAGCTGAGACTACAGGTGCGCGCCCCCAGGCCTGGCAGCTTCATTTTTTCTGAGTTGAAGTATAACTGCATACACTTGCTTAAAGAAAATAAAATCAACAACAGCAAAAACCCCACCTGCGTTGCATAAATATATAAAGAAAAATGATGACAATCCTACTACCAATTTGGACTACCCTGTTAAACCTTTGTAAAAGTCACATTTCAAAACTATTTGGATCTGCTGAAACTCTTTCCTTCAAAAGCTATATGCCAGCTTCATCTTTCCTAATAACTGACCATAAAATGATTCTAATGGCTAGATTGAATAGTGCCTTAACATGGGTCTTTTCATAATTTAAACAATCTCCTTTAGAAAATCTTTGTATTCTTTAATTTTGATTATTACCTTTAAATTTCTAAAAGTGAAATTATTTCTAATTAATGGGTTTTTTAAGTAGAAGTTTTAAGTTTTATGATTAAGCAGACAGTAGAAACCCTCGTTAAGTTGCCTGTGAGACAGGAGGAACACTTTAAGGGATCTGGCTGACCTTCTTCAAAACTGAAAAGACAACTAGATAGCCTTGCAAATGCAATTTCTAAATGCATACTGGGTCTTAAAATGGGGATCCTGAAATGTTCCCATGTTGGCCTCTCATGCTCTTATTATTAATATCTTGCATAACAATACAGTGTAATTATTATATTGATATTTGTGTATCAATTTTATAAATTTTTTTTATATTTATCAATATTTTATATTGATAAATATAAAATATTTATATGTTATATCTAAATACAAATGTATTTTGTTATTTTTTTGGCTGGCACTTGAAATCTAGGGAAGTTGTGAATGCTATGCAAAAACTCTAAACAAATAAACAAAGATGGATGTACTTCTATTAATCCAAAGTTTACAACTTTACATTAGAGTGAGTTTGGTATTGTATTATATAATCTCTTATTAGGTATTATTATATAATTGTGCATTGTATTATTTTATTCTGTGGGTTTTGAAAAATCAATATTGTCATGTATCCACCATTATAACATCAACTGAATAAATTCACTGCACTAAACACTTACTACTCAACTGCTGCAGTCCGGCTGCAGCAAAATAACCAGGGGAGGGGGGTGACGAGCAACTTGTGTAGATTGATACAGCAGGAGTGGGAGCCGTTTATTGAAGGACCAGAGGGGTATATATACATTTCACACAGCTTATCTTAATTAACATAAACTAGATACAGCAGTCAACCAATAAGGAATCTCCACACTTAATGGCTCACTGGCATTACTTCACAAACCACTCCCTCTACAAAATGCCAGGCACCATCTTTACTTGTTTACAGACTCTAACACTCAACCTCTTCACATTTCTGAATCCCTGCAATTATTGAGTTTTTAAAACTTTTCCTACTTGACATGTCCTCTACATACATGCTGGGCAAGTGCCCTAGCATGGATGAACACTTCCAACCCACACATTCAACTTGCAATTGGAGAGCATCTATCCCCTTCAAACTTAAAAACATCATTATTAAGCACTATTCTTTTAAACATCTTTCAGAATATAATATGCCCAAACCATATTTTCAATGTTAGTTCCCTATAATAAGCAAATAGATAAAGTTCTGTCATGTATATTGTTGTTATGATATCTCAATTTTTATCCATGAGTACTATTTTATTGTATGGATATAACATATACATTTGATTTCTTTTATTCATTTTGTGGTACTGGGAATGGAACCAAGGGCCGCAGCATGCGAGGTATGTGCTCTACCACTGAGTTGTGCACAGACCTCACATTCACTTTTTGAAATACATCTTGGTTGTACATTCAGTGTCAAAGGAACTGCTTAGCTAGAGCCAGTCTTGGTTCCAAGTTTGGCAAACACAAATAAAGATGCTATAAAATTTTTCATAGGTTTTTTGTGTGGACATGTTTCAATGCCTGGGGGTAAATACCTAGGAACACATTATTCTAATGGTTAAATTGAATAGTGCCTTAATATGGCTGTTTTCATTATTTAACAAACAGATTGCTGAGTTATGTGGTAAGGTCATGTTTTGTGGGAGCCTGAAAAAATTCTCTTCTTGAGGGAGCCTCCCACTAGCAATGCAGAAGCGTTCCTATTACTCCATCTCTCTTCCAGCAATTCTTACTTTTTTATTATTCTCATTTCTTAGAGATTAGGTACAACTCTCTCTTATTATTGAATGTTTGCATCTTTCAGTGAGCACACTTGACCATCATGTGACACACAATGTCACACAGGACAAGAAACAGGGTTGTTGTTCTTGGCCCTGAGGCTTTTGTTGTCATTTTACACAAGCATATCTTCTGCCTCCACTGTTATTATTTTTATTTAAATGGTTTTATCTTTTAAAGATACTTATATAGAAAAAATTCATATACTTATTCAGGTAGTTAGAAGTAGTTTCAATTTACTGCATTTGAGAAAGCTGTTATTTAGCTTTTGGGAGATAGATTTCTGGGTTGATTTTTTTCTTTCAGAACTTCATTACACATCATGAAAACACTTGAAACTGTCTCAAAGCTCAATAATTCTATTTCATTGAAAAGTTGTTTTCACATCTCTCCCTATGTTTCACTGTGGTAGTTTCCATTACTGCAATAATCTATCATTAATCCAGTCTCACATATTATAGTTTCCATAATGTGTTAGCCAATTGTCTCACTGTGACCAAAGTACCTGACAAGACAAAGTTAGAGAAACAGGTATCTTGGCTCACAGTTTCAGAGGTTTAGTCCATGGTGCACTTACTCCACCGCTCTGGGCTCAAGGTGAAGCAGAACATCATGGTGGAAGGGCACGGTGGAGGAGAGCTGCTCAGCTCAAGGAGGCCAGGAAACATAGAAGCAGAGAAGGGGAAAAGGGGTACTGGGCAAAAAGCCCTTTGAGGGCACCTTCCAGTGTCCCATATGCTCCAGCCACACTCCTATAGTGACCAACTCTCCATTCAAACTTGGAGAGAGTGATTAGGTTATGGCTGTCACAATCCTATCATTTCTCTTACAAATATCTTTACATTAACACTGGAGCTTTTCAGGGACATGTCATATCCAAATCACTATATGTAACTAAGTTTGGTTTGCATCATTTAAAAATTTGCCTTCAAAATGCGTAGTGTTTTAAACCCTGGAACATAATTATAAATATTATTTTCATGACCTTGTGTGCTAATTCTTTTATCTGAGTCAAGTATGGGCTGGTTCCATCTGAATATTTTCTCCTCATGATAGACTGTATTTTCTACCCTTTTGTCTTTTTGTTGAAGCTTTGACTGGAGGTCTGGGTGCCTGTTTTATCCTGACCACTTCTGGATTCCTATCAATATTCTCTGACTTTTTCTCAGTCAGATCAAGGCTTCTTTTATTTGAAGGGCACATCTGTGTTAACTCTAGAGACTACAATGAAGGTAGAGCTTTACTTCTGGGCTTCATCCTCTTTGGAAAGTCTTGATGATCTCCTCTTCTTTTCTTGGCCTGGAGGTGCTCTTTACAAAGGTGGCCCTCACCAAGGTCAGTCACGATTCTCATAGGTCTTATCTGCCTTCAGCTTGTGGACATGTTCCATGAGAATCTGCTTTGTTTGGGGCCATGTTTCTTCATCTCCAGTACAGGCTCTGATACAAGTGGCAATCTTTTTAGATTCATGGTATCTTATGAGAACCTGGTATACAGCTCTCACTCTCTCCTCCAGGTTACCTATTCTAACTATGCCCATGTGACTGCTTTACCTGCAGGCCAATGTGTTTTCCATATTGAGCCCAGGGAATGGACAGTAGCAAGCTCATTGATGACCAGCCCATCTTTTATCACCTCTTATCTACTGATAGTTGATGACATATAGGATTTAGCCAGATTCACTAGGGTCTAATCAGATCCACAGCAGAGGACACTGAGGACAAGCCTCTTCTGAGGCATAAGTAGTACCATGGTTGTGATTGTGGCCCTATAAATATTCTTGAGCTTTGTTCTGGGATACAGTTTTCAGCTATTTGTGTCTCATTTGTAAGATTTGTTAAGTGGAACTTAAACAATGTTTAAGGATAATTATTTTCTATCATTGAGATAAGACAATTATGACTCTTCTCAATATCTTGTGAGTGATAAGGTTTTTTTTATGGTAGCTGATAGAAACAGGCACTCCTCCAAAACCTACACACGTGGCAGAAACTACTCTTTCTGATCTTGTTCTTCTGAGCTTGGGGGTCTCACCATGTTGCCCAGACTTGAGCTCAAGTGATCCTCAGTGTTCCAATTACCTGGGACTATAGGCGTGAACCATCACACCCAGCCCCAGGGTTTGTTCCTACTGATGGCTGTTGAACCAAGAGCCTTGTGCATGCTAGGCAAGCACTCTGTCACTGAACTACACCTCAGCCCAGTTCTTGCCAATCTCATCAGACAATTATATCTCAGTCTTTACAGTGGATCTTCGCATGAATTCATAAGTGGCGTGTTGTTGAATTCATAAGGGGGGCTCTCCCCAGAGCTCAAGAGTGTCCATATTTTCTATTTTCTCAGGTTCTCCAGCAATGTCCCATCTGTGTTATGCCTCTCTGCACATGGCCTAGAAATTGGGGCAGTTGTAGGGTTCATTTAAGTTGTTACTTTCTGACATCACTATCTTTCATTCAATGTCTGACACAGCATCTTGAAAACCACTGTTTCCTATAATCTAGTTTCTTGAGGTCATTTTCAGCAAGAAGGACTAAAATGGTCCTAGTTACTTTATTTTAACAAAAAGTAGATGTTCCCATTCTTCAAGTTTTCACCAACACTATATCTTAATTGATGAAGTCTCAGTCTTCATCTTTATTGATATAACTGTGGTTTCTGCCAAGCAGATCTCTCCGTCACTTTTTGCCTATAGATTTCAGGGCATATCTTTTTCCCTGTCTTTCCTTCCATTCTTTCTTGGTCTCCTTGCTGGTATGCCTCATCAACTCTTAGTTATGAACTGTGTCAGGGTGCAAAGTAAATTTCTGTCCATTTATTCCCACTTGACTCTGTGACCTCATCTTGCCTTGCAGCTTTAGGAAACATCTGTAGCTAAGAAGCTTCAATTTTATCTCTCTAACTTGGATCCCAGGCTTGCATACCCAACAGCCTCATCAATATATCCACTTGAATATCTTACTAGGTGTCCTAACTTTAAAATGTCTAAAACACATTAAAATGCTCACTACTAAACTCCCAATTACCACCCCAACCCCTCTACCTATCTTGAAGTCCTTCCCATCTCAACTAAGGGACACTTCAATTTCTTCATTCCCATTCTTAGGCCATAACTCTTAGAACTACCCTCAACTCTTCTTTACATAGATGCTCCTTTCAAAATACATCCAGAATCTGATTATTGTTTTTTTTTTATCACTTCTATTGATACCATTCTTGTCTACATTTCTGTCATTTCTCACCTGAATTATTGCAACAGCATTCTAATTGGTCTTCCTGCTTCTGCCTTGGCCTTCCTTGAGAATCTCTTTTGAATAAATTGACCAGAGTGAGCCTCTTAATATTTAAGTAAGACCATTTTATACCTCTGCTCAAAACTTTCAACTGGTTTCCCCATCTTAGAGTGGAAGCCAGAAGCCCTACAAAGCACTACATAGGGCCTCATTCACTGACCCTCACCACCTACTGCTTGCTCAGTGCACTGTGACTCTGCTAAAGCCCTTCAAGATCTTTCACTACACTAGGAACATTCCTTCCTCAGGGCTTTCCATGCTTGTAATGCTTTTCTGCTTGCCATGCTCTTCCCTAGGTAAGGAACCCTTTGAAAACAACCCTCTGACTCTCACTCTCCTGCCAGTCCATCACCTAAAGAGTCCATTGCTTAAGGTATTATTCTTATTTCCTTTATAGTTTCTCTCCTTCTAGTAGAATGTAGGTTCTACAGGGCAGGAATTTTTATGGGTTCTCTAGGCAGCAAATTGAATAGTGCCTTGCACAAGGCAGGGACTAAATTCAATATTGGCTAAATGAATATATAAAACAAAAGTGTTTCGAAAATGGCTCTGGAAAGTGTTCTAAATAGATCTACTGTCAAAACTACTTTAACTGCTTACTTAAACTGGAATCAGGCAAAGGGGCAAAAAGCATCAGGGAAAGCATATGCAAATCCAATTTCCTCTGCTATTTCACCTGTTTTCCTTAGTAGAACACATTCAAGGGTCATTGGTGTACATGTATTAGAACTTCCTTCCCTTTTATGGCCAAATAATATTCCACTTTTCATCAGATGAAAGGTAATTGAATTGTTTCTAATTTTTGTTATTTTAAATAACACTGCAATGAACACTTTGAAAATGTTTTGTGTGAATATGTGCTTTTATTGCCTTTTTTTCTTTTGTTAGTGCTGTGAACTGACCCAGGGCCTGCTAGGCACTCTATCATTGAGCTACATCTCCCACTCCATTGACATATGCTTTTTATTAATTTATTTATTTTTATTTAATTTTCTGCTTTGATGTGGTGCTGAGATTGGAAATCAGTGTCCCACACATGCAAGGCAAGCATGCTTCTACTTATCCACAACTCTTGCCCTGGACATATGCTTCTAATTCTCTTGGATATATATCTAGTAGTAGTAGTGCTAGTTTATACGGTAACTCAATATTAGCTTTCTGAAGAACTTTTTATGACCTCCTCTTTCTAAGAGAGTGGATAATACAAAATCACATAAAATACTAAGTATAACCAGAAAAGTGGAAAAATGCATAAAGAACAAATGCAAAATGGAGAAAGCAGATATAAATACATTAAATACTACTCCAACTCTACTAATAATCACTTTAAATGTGACTAGTCTAAAATGACAATTAAAAAAAAAAGTTTCAAACTGAATAAAGAAACAAGACTCTACCATATATTGTCCATAAGAAACCACTTTGATTAAGAAGATTCAGATACAATTACAGCCAAAAGATGAACAGAGATGCACTATAGGAACTAATCAATGGGAAATCTGCAATAGCTTTATTAATTTTATATAAAGTACATTTCAGAATATGGAACATTATCAGGGATAAAGTGGGACAAACTCCAAGAAGACATAACAATTCTAAATATGTAAGCATTTAACAACAGACATCTAAATATGTGACACTAAAACTGATATAACTCAAGGAGAAATTGACAAAATTTACTCCTAAAGTTGCAGACTTCCAAACACATCTCTCAGGGCTTAATAGATGAAGGAAGCAGAAAATCAATAAGGATATAGTTGACCTGAGTGGCGCTGTCAATAAACTTGATCTTATTGGCATTTCTAAAATAATCTACTCCAAAACAATAGAGTACACATTCTTTTCAAGTTTACATAAAATTCTGAAAGGTCCACCATGTCCTGTGCCATAAAAGAGTAATCAGTAAATTTAAGACATTAGAAATAAAATAAAACATATTTTTATATCACAATGAAATTAAGCTAAAAATCACTAATAGAAGGAGAACTGAAAAATGCTCAAATATTTGGGAATTCAATAATACATTTATAAATAACACATGAGTAAAAATAGTCTCGAGGGAATTTTTTAAATATTTTGAATTGAAATGAAAAAAATACAATGTATTTTAATTTCACAACTTATCCAAAGCACTGTGTAAGCATTTAGAGCACTTAGGGGAATTTATAACATTAAATACACAGATGAGAGAAGAAAAGGGAGCTAAATTCAGTAATCTAGCTTTTAGAGGCCAAAGCCAAAAGAACAATTTAAGTTAAATGAAGCAAATGAAAAGAAAAAAGAAAAAGAAAAAAAGGAAACAGAAAGAAAGAAAAAGAAAAATCAATGAAATTTAAAACTATATGCCAGCTATATGCCAGCTTCATCATTCCTAATATCTGATCATAACATTATTCTAATGGCTCAATTGATAGTGCCTTAATATGGGTGTTTTCATAATTTAATCAATACCTTTTTAAAAAATTTTATTGTTTGTTCAAAATATTACATAGTTCTTGATATATCATATTTCACACTTTGATTCAAGTGGCTTATAAACTCTCATTCTTACCCCATGTACAGATTGCAGAATCACATCGGTTACACATCCATTGATTTACATATTGCCATACTAGCGTCTGTTGTATTCTGCTGCCTTTCCTATCCTCTACTATCCCCCCTCGCCTCCCCTTCCTTTTCCTCTTCTCTCTCTACCCCCTCTACTGTAATTCATTTCTCCCCCTTGTATTTTTTCCCTTTCCCCTCACTTCCTCTTGTATGTAATTTTGTAGACCCCTGAGGGTCTCCTTCCATTTCCATTCAATTTCCCTTCTCTCTCCCTTTCCCTCCCACCTCTCATCCTGTTTAATGTTAATCTTCTTCTCATGCTCTTCATCTCTACTCTGTTCTTAGTTACTCTCCTTATATCAAAGAAGACATTTGGCATTTGTTTTTTAGGGATTGGCTAGCTTCACTTAGCATAATCTGCTCTAATGCCATACATTTCCCTTCAAATTATATGATTTTGTCATTTTTTAATGCAGAGTAATATTCCATTGTGTATAAATGCCACATTTTTTTATTCATTCGTCTATTGAAGGGCATCTAGGTTGGTTCCACAGTCTTGCTATTGTGAATTGTGCTGCTATGAACATTGATGTAGCAGTGTCCCTGTATTATTCTTTTTTTTTAGGTCTTTAGGGAATAGACCAAGAAGGGGAATAGCTAGAGGTAAATAGGGAGCCTACATTTTGGGAACAAATCTTTACTCCTCACACTTCAGATAGAGCCCTAATATCCAGAGTATACAAAGAACTCAAAAAATTAGACAATAAAATAACAAATAACCCAATCAACAAATGGGCCAAGGACCTGAACAGACACTTCTCAGAGGAGGACATACAATCAATCAACAAGTACATGAAAAAATTCTCACCATCTCTAGCAGTCAGAGAAATGCAAATCAAAACCACCCTAAGATACCATCTCACTCCAGTAAGATTGGCAGCCATTAGGAAGTCAAACAACAACAAGTGCTGACGAGGATGTGGGGGAAAGGGTACACTTGTACATTGCTGGTGGGACTGCAAATTGTTGCGCCCAATTTGGAAAGCCGTATGAGATTTTTTGGAAAGCTGGAAATGGAACCACCATTTGACCTAACCAATACCCTTTAGAAAATCTTTGTAGACTTTAATTTTTGGTTATTACCTTTAAGTTTCTAGAAATAAAATTATATCTAATTAATGGATTTTTTAGTATAAATTTTAGGTTTTAAAATTGAGCAGACAATAGAGACCCTCACTGAGTTGCCTGTGACACAGGAAGAACACTTTAAGGGATCTTGCTGATGTTCTTCAAAACTGAAAAGACAACTAGAGAGCCTTGCAATATTTTTTTTTATTTCAATGTCTATGCAGTTATAAAGCAAAACCTCCTTCTATGCCACTGACAATAAACTTATTTCCAGCATAAACATGTCTATAAATTGAACTTTTTCCTTCTAAGCTGAAAAACATTTAAGGCAGTAAGAAGAGAAAACACCCCAAGGAAATACAACAACTTGGAACAAGTGTCAGTCCCACTACCATGTTTAATTATAATGTATAAGAAATATGGAATAATATAAAACATCCAATTTAATTTCTAACAAAACTATGAGATCAAAGTAATCCTCAGGTTCCAGAAGATGTTCAAGAGCAATTCAGACAGTTGACAAAAAGCAATTTCTATGTAGGAGAAACTAGGGACAATATAGCTTAGCCTTTTATTTTTCCAGAAATGATCTTTTCATCTATCAGTGCTTCACAAGTTTCTATGTGATTCAGTGTTTTACCACTGTCTGATGTCTTACCAGGGGGAGTAAAGCTTAGATGTTTCTGCTTCACTGTGTTGAAGTCATGCCCACTTCTCTGGCATGCCCTAACAAAGAGAAATTCAGAAATTAGTTGTAGTTTCAATTGCTCTAATAAATCAGTTTTCAGAGATTAATGTCAAGCATACATAAAACAAACCAATACACATAATTTTAGATTTGACTAAATTCTAAATGGTCTAGCTTTCTAGAATTCTATGTTTCCATATCTATTTTGCAAATGAACAGGAATGTTCAAAACAGAGTACTAGGAATGGAGTGCTGGGTTTTTTTGGGGAGAGGGACAGAAGTGTCAAACTTGTATTTCCTTCTGTTAATCACCCACCAGAGTAGATCATAATTTAAAAGACTTAAGCTAAGAGCAAAAGTCAGGTGACAGCAAACAGGAAGAATGATGCTTGCTTATGTCTGGTTCTGGTATAGGCTTTAGACCAATACAGAACACAGGGTAGCAGGCCCATTCCAACTTCAGCATTTCAGGAAATAAAAATTTAGGGTTTCTAAACCAGGAAGCCACCTTATACAGTGTTTACTGTTTCATATCATTTTGGGGGGGAGAGAGGGGAAGGGGTACCAGGGATTGAACTCAGGGGCACTCAACTACCAAGCCACATCCTCAGCCTTTATATTTTTTTAAGACAGGGTCTCACTAAATTGCTTAGTTCCTCCCTTAGTTGCTGAGTCTGGCTTTGAATTTGCAAACCTCTTAAGTCAGCTTCACAAGCTGCTGGAATTATAGTCATGCTCCACTGATCCCAGCAATACATGACAGTTTTTTACCCTTAAATTCATTTAAAATAACCAAGTAGTACATTAAATGGTCATGCCACATTTTAACCAATTTACCACTAATAATATTTGAGTTAAGTTTTTGCTACATTTTGCTATCTAAATAATGGAACAAAACTCTTAATATATGCTGTTCTATTGTTTCCCTAGGACACATATGCTAAAAATTACATTTCTGGGTCAAAAGGTATACAGGCGAAACTAACATTTTTATTTGTGATTTGGGAAATATACATAAAGTTTTTTAAATTGTTTTTATTGTTTTCTAGGTGTTTGAGATTAAACCAGGGCCTCAAGCTGCTAAGTGTAAGCTAAACACACTACAAGTTACACATCTAGTTCCAAGATTTTAACGTTATGGAGTCATTTCCTCCCCCATCTCCTGGACTGAATCCAGGGGTGCTTTACCACTGAGCTTCATCCCCATCCAACAACCCTTTTTTAAATTTGGAGACAAGAGTCTTGTTAAGATCCCAACACCTGCATCCTCCTACCTAAACCTCTGGAGATTCTGGGATTACAGGGGTGAACACAGTGCTTGGCTTTACAAATTATTATTATTATTATTATTATTTTAGTGTGTTTTTTTTCTTGAGACATAAGGTCTCACTGTTTTTTCACAGGCTTATCTCAAAATCATGGACTCAAGTGATCTTTGTGTATGGGTCTGCAGAGTAGCTGGAACTACAGGCATGTGTCACCAAGCCCAGCTTTAAAGTTTATTCTTTTTTTAAAAAAAAATATTTAGTTATAGATGGACACAATACCTTCGTTTTACTTATTTTTATGTGGTACTGAGGATAGAACCCAGGGGTTTGTGCATGCTAGACAAGTATTCTACCATTGAGCCACAACTCTAATGTTTTTATTCTTTGTTTTTGGCAGTACAAGGTATTGAAGCCAGGATCATTATACCACTGAGCTACATTTACAACCCTTTTGACTTTGAGATAGAGTCTTGCTAAACTGCCCAGGCTGGTCTCAAACTTAAGTTCCTTCTGCCTCAGGCTCCTGAGCTGCTTGGATGATAGGCTTATGACACTATGCCCAGTCATCTTAAGTTGCTGTTTTTTATTCTGGGTTTCCTGTCACATGTAAAAGGTCTTATCAATATGAAATTATACAGCCAGGTATGGTGGTATGTACCTGTTGTCCCACCTGATCAGAAAGAAGCAGCAGGATAATCACTTGAACCTACAAATTTGGGACCAGTCTGAGCATCACAGAAAGCCCCACAAGACCCCCAAAGAAAATTGGGAAAAAAAGATAAAAGTGGGGTGCTTCAATAACTAACAGGGAGAAAATAATCTAAATTTAAATGTAAGGTCTCTGGTGTGACTCAATGCCTAGCATGATCAAGGACAAGAGTTTCTATGCTTATTCATATTAGCCCCAAAGCAGAAATCTAAACTCTCCAAATCCTTCTATATGATAGAATATGTATGTATGTATTATGTATGTATTATGTATGTATGTATATCCCTCCCCCAGAACTGGGGCATTGACCCCAAGGACATCCTACCACTTAGCTTTATCCCTAGCTCTTCTTATTTTGGGATACAGTCTTGCTAAATTGCAGAGGCTGGCCTAAAGCATGTGATCCTGCTGCTTCAATTTCCTGAGTTGCTAGAATTAGTCATGTGCCACCAAACCCAGTTTACAATCTCTTTTCTAGCCAGTCCAGTGGTGCACACCTGCCTTCCAGCACTCAGCACATTGACATAGGAGCACTCAGCACATTGACCTCAGGAGTTCAGGACTGGCCTGGCCAATATACTGGGACTCCACCTCAAAAAAACATAAAAACCACAAAACTGATTGTCAATTTTTCTTGCCTTCTCCACCTCTGTGGATTGAATCCAGGAGTGTTACCATTGAACTACAGTCCTATGATTTTTAGTTGTTTTTATTTTTTATTTTGAGACATAAAACAATTATCTTTCAGTTACTGATCTTTGACTTGTGATCCTCCTGCCTCAGCCTCTCGAGTAGCTGAACTTATAGATGTGTACCCCTATACCAAACTCTATTATTAGTTTTCAAGTATGCAGTAAATTAACTGCAACAACCATATTGACAACTATATCTCCAAAACTTACTCATGTTTAACTGAAACTTTGCAATTTATGACTAATATACTAGCCTATTAGGACTAATAATAAACAAGTTCCCATCCTATTTTATGAAATAGTTTGAGGTGCACTTAGTATTATCCAGGCTGGTAGGCATCTGCCCCTCTTCAGCCCTTGCCAGGAAGCCAGCCAGGTCTATGATTGTTACTGTTGCCACATTTTTAGAGTGAGAGACATGTTGAACGTTTTGCCCAAGGTCAAAGAGTCAGGCAGTGTTGAGCTTGAGTTCCTGAGCTTGAGTCTCCAGAGTGCAAGGATCTTCCCTTCCAGGAGGGAGCTATCCCAGCCCCTCTGAGCCTCCACTCATGCCCAGAAAACCCACTTCTCTGAACCTAGGACAGACAGCACAGCAGCCATAAGAAGCAGAAAAAAATATGAGTATATAACAGGTGTGGGGGTCTTAGCACTCTTTTCAGGAGAGTGAGTGAGGGCTCAGGCACAAATCCCCCACATGTGGCTCAGGAGATGAACTTCTGTGAGTGTCCTGGCATTGCTGGGTGTGAAGGGAGAATGGGAGGCCAAGCCTCCCCTGAAAGCCTCCCAATACATCACTGAGCTAATGGTAAGCTAAACACAGAGTCAGTACATGGGGGCTCTCCCTAATCTTCATCCCACAGATCACATTCAAGTCTCTGGGTGCCTAGAGGCAGGACAAGAAAGGGCTGGAACAACATCACTGCAAGAGACCATGGGGGGCACTGTTGGTGACCCATCCCATTGCACTTCTAATGCTCCACTCTAAATGTTTCATATCATATGTGAAAAAAAATTCCAATAAAAGGTAAATCTGGGGGTGCTGGGGTTGTGGCCCAGTGGTAGAGTGCTTGCCTAGCATGCATGAGGAACTAGGTTCAATTCTTGGCACCATATAAAAACAAACAAATAAAATAAATATATGTGTCCATCTACAACTAATACACACACACACACACACACACACACACACATACATAAATATAAAAAAACAGAATTTTCTTTAAAACAAACTATTGGAGTAGTCTCAGTCCTCATTAATAGCTGAGGAAACTGGGAACCAAAAATGTAAGGACTAGCCCAAAGCCAATTAGAAAGTTAGTGTTTCAGTCTTTTCTTTCTCTTTACAGGGTCACCTTAGTGTGCTCTGAAGCCCTGTGACCTGGACCCTGCATCCTCCAGGTCCATAATCCCACTGTTATGCCCCAAGTGCTTCAGCTTCAGGGCCAGCCTGACATCAGGGGCTTCCCCCAATACATGTGCCACACACAGACCCCCATGTTTCAAAGCACACCCAATACTCCTCACCTCCTGTAAGGGTGCAGACTTGCCCCTCCTTGAGGAGACCTGAGTTGCAGACCTGGGCCCAGGAAGTTCTGTAAGATGGTGTGCTGAGTAGTGCACATCCATTGGCCCCCAGTTGGTACCCTGCTCCACTTGAAGGCATACAGCCTCCAACATGTACCTGCGAAGCAACAGACCAAATGCAAGGAGTCACTACCCACCTTGGCCTGGTCTCCTTTACCACTCTCACCCCTCAGCTAGAAAAGCACAGAGCCGAGGGCTCTCATCCAGGAGCCTTATCCAGGCTGCCATTCCCATCTACCACATTTCTTGGGGCAAGAACCTACAACGACAAGGAAGAGTGAAATTCCCAGAAACTTCTAGAGCACCCTGGAGAAAACCCCAAAGGATGGGAACAGTGAGTGTCAGGGCCTGGGAGCTGGGGTCAGAGACCAGGTAAAAAGATCTAGCTTCACCCCACACCACCAGCCCCAGGCAGGGTCCACCACTTGAGCCCTTGGTTTACCAACTCACTTGGGTCACAGGGGAGCACATATCATGATGGAACAGTTCCTGGTAAAGCCCTGGTCAAATGTATTATCATTATGGAGGGAGATGAGGAAGGGAAGAGGAGCTAAGAATCAGAAGGACTACATAAGATCATCTCCCAGTGACTCTCCCTAAGTTGGTCAGGTAAGCCAGGGCTCAACCTGGGCCTGAGGCCAGGCTCTAGGTACAGGGGTGCCCAAGAGTGAGTGACCCAGGCCCTCCTGCATTCTGAGGCTCCTAGGAAGAGTGACCTCCCTAGACCCACTTGTAAGTAGCTCTCCCCATACAGTTCTGACCCAGCACCCACCTCTCCTGCCTTCTCAGGGTTCCTCATCCCCTTGTGCCTAACTTTGCAGGATCCTTATTCTGTCTCTATTGGCCACAACTGTCCTCTCACCATGTTCTTCCATGTACCTTTTAAGATCTTTCTAGTGCTGTTCTGCTCAACTGATTCAAAGATGGTGTCACCACCCTGCTCCTCCTTTACTCTCTGAATCTTGATTTTTTTCTAAAAATCTACCTTAACTTAATTTCACCATCTGGGAGAGCAGTGGCAGTGGAGGATACCCAGACATATTTTCCTAGTGAAAAAATCAGATTTTCCAGGAAAACATGGGCTGCAGGCCTTCAGTAAACAAAGCAGGAAAGGTCAAGCTCAAAGGTCATTTCCTTCCCTGGACACTGACTGGCATCTTCTCTTCCTTATTCCACTTTCTTCTTCTGCTGAGTCCATCCATCAGCCTCAACCCCTCCTCCTTCCAGACCAGGTTGAGTTTCACCCCAACTTCAAGAGCTTCAGCTAGCAAACACTCTGTTATAATGGAAAGTGGCCCAGCAGCACCTCTATCCACCCCCAATTCTTCCATGGCAAACATATGAAGACTTTGATCTTTAATACTTTTCTCCACCAGAAGGAAAGATGATTCCACATCAGAACAGTTCTGGAATATGTCCAAAAAGCAACATGAATCATGTCCTTTATGAGGTTATGCCTCGTTTAAGGTGTTCACAGCACTTAAGAAATGAATATACCACCAGATGCAGTGGAGCACACATGTAATCCCAGTGACTTGGAGCATCACAAGTTCAATGCCAGGCTCAACAACTTAGAAAGGCCCTCAACAATTTAGTGACACCCGATCAGAAAACAAAATATAGCAAGCTTGTGGATGCAACTTTGGTGGTAAAGCACCCCTGAGTTCAATCCCTAGTACCAGAAGAAATAAATTAATAATGGCAGATTATTTTAAAAATTACAGAATTTTTAAACCTAGAGAAAAAAATTTGATTATAATATATATATAATGTATAGAAAATATTGATTGTACATAAGGTATAGAAAATGCTTCAAGGAATGATAATAAATTCTTAAGAACTGATCAGTAAATGTGAATACCTTCCTCCCCCCACATGGAACCCTATCACACAACTGGAATCCAACAGCTCTGAGGCACACAGACCAGCCTCTCTCACTGGCTCCACTCCTGGGACTCCTGCTTCAATTCTGTGTCTTAAACACCCTCACACTCCACAGGACCAAAATCCAGCAGCATCATCTTCTTGCCCCATCTTCTGACCAACTTCCTGCTGCCTCTCCTTCTTCCCCTTATCCTGGGGGATCAGGGCATCAGGCTTCTCTGTTCCTTTCTCTCTTTCCTTCTATCCCCAAATGTTGATTCTTCTGTTTATTGGTTCACTCATTTATCCAGGTGTCTTTTCTTTGTGTGCTGGGATTGAAGAATTCAGGCCCTTGCACATGCTAAGCACAAACTCTACCACTGAGATGCACCCCCATCAGAAGTATTTCAGGGCATCAAAAATACTTCTCTCAAACTGTGCACCATGGTGCACATTTATAATCCCAGTGACTTGAGTAAATGAGGCAGGTTTGAGACCAGCTCAGCAACTTAGTCAGACCCTGATTCACAATAAAAAATAGCAGGGACTGGGGATGTAGGTCACTGATAAAGAGCCCCTGGGTTCAATACCCCGTAGCAAAAAAAAAAAAAAAAAAAAAAACATCGTCCAGTCACTGCACGGGGGTGGAAAGCACCCTGCAAACAGCATGGCCAGCATACATTCAGAGCAGTGAGGTCAGCTGCAACACGAGGCCCTGAGAACCATGGGAAATGGCCAGGGTAGAGTAGAGAGAGAGAGTATCATGAGAACCATGTAGGCAACGCAGCTCACAGCACCCAGGTATATTCAGAGGAGAAGCCCAGAGAATTAAGTGCTGAGACAGCTACTTCTGGTTTCAGAGGCTGTGTCCAGTTCAGAAAGAATAGTCTGAAGAGGTATGTTGGCTTTGGCCATTAATGAGAGCATCATTCTGACAGCAAGGGTTGGACTGACCCGGGCCAGGAAGTGAAGGGTGAGCTAGTGAACAAGGGCAAGTCTTTCAGGGAATAAGACCCAGAAGGTACAACAGGTAAGGGTGGGACTTGTATGGCTTTTAAGATGAGGCACAAACATATGTAGATGACCATGGAAAGGAATGGTAGTGAGGTAATAGCAGCACATAGGGCACTTTCTGGTATCGGCCACTGTTCTATGTGATTTACCTGATTTAACCTACAATTTCCTCTTTTATTACAGATAGGAAAATTGAGTGACCCAGTGGCTAATTAGCATACCCAAGGTCTCCCTGCTGTTCAGTTCTAGAGCTGTAATTTGAACTTATGTGGTTTATACCAGAGTCTTTGCCACCAACCACCAAACAAGTGACTACAGGAGGAGTTGCAGTCAGGGAATGGAGTATGGTGGGAATGAAATTTGGAGCATGGGGTCAGTGCCTGAAATTAGTGCTGCCAATAATGGAAGATAGCCCTGTTTGTTGAATGCCAGAGGGCAGACCACATTTAGGTCCCTTGAGACTTGAGGATTCTGGTCTTGGAGAGTCTCTCTCTGAGCAGAGGAGAAAGGCCAATGGCCTCTGGCCTGACCTGGGATGGAAGAACCACATGATAGAGAAAGGGAAAAGGCTGCCAGGCAAACTCAATGATATACTAGAAGCTGGAGAGAAGAGGAGACAGGCAGACCACAGGGCTGAGAAAAAGGGTCAAGCATAGGAGTCACAGGTGGGAGAGGAAACCATATATGGCAGTGGTGGGGTCCTGAATATAAGGATGGGAGGTGATGAACAGACAGCCTCCTCTGTCTGTTCAGCTGTCTCAGGGTCTTCAGCTTCCCCTCCCCCACTGATGCTGCCCACCAGTCTTCCTGAAAGAGCCTTTAGTAAAGTGATTTCCATACTAAAAGAATCCCATGGCAGAGATGCCCACTCCTATCATTTCTAGTTGAAGCTCAAAGAAAAATAAATAACACAGAAGGTGAAGAAAGTAATGAAAGTGTTCCTCACACAGGACATGAGGTTCCAATCAGAGGGAACAACAAGGAAAGTTGGGGAAGAAGCTTAGTGGTCCTGCACCCCTGACTCAATCCCCAGTGCTGGAAAAACAGCAAAACTAAGGACTCCTGCTCTTTGGAAGATGCTATGAAGAAAATAAAATGATAAGCCATGAAATGCAAGAAAAGATTTGCAAAACATAGATCTGAAGCCAGTATAGAGAACTCCTGAAACCCAGTAAGAAAACAACACATTTTTTTAAATGGGCAAAAGATTGGAGCAAACACTTAACCAACAATATACTCATGGGTGAGAAGACATGAAAATATGTTCAACATCATAAGTCATTAGGAAAATACAGATTGGAGCTCTAATGAGATACCACTACTCATTTATTAGACTACAATTTGAAAACAAAAAGAATGACAGTGTAAAAATCTAGTGAGGATGTGAAGCAACTGGAAACCTCATTCATTGCTGGTAGAAAATAGAAATGGTGCAGATGTTTCCTAAAAATTCCCACATATGTTTACCTTATGACTCAGCAATGCCACTCTTAACAATTTATCCAACAGAAATGAAAAGTTATGTCCACATGTCTCTGCACCAATGGTTGTTACAGCAGCTTTATTTATAACTGCCCAAAACTTGCTGGGCACAGTGGCCCGTGCCTGTAATCCCAGTGGAATGGAAGGATAAGACAAGAGCTTGGCAAGTTCAAAGCCTCAGTAACTTAGTAACTTAACAAGGCTTTAAGCAACTTAGTAAGACCCTTTCTCAAAATTTTAAAAATTTTTCAGAAAGAAAATATAAGGGTCCTGATGGTGGGGTGGGGTGAGGCTAGGAATGTTGCTCAGAGGTTAAGCACCTCTGGGTTTAATCCCTGGTACAAAACAAAACAAAATAAACCAAAAATAATACTACCAAAAACTAGATACAAAGTAAAAATCCTTCAATAGATGAATGTATAAATAATCTCTAGGGAAAAACAATACTATGCAGAAAGAAAAGACAATAAACTACTGATATGAGCAACTACATATATGGATCACAAATGTGTCATGCTCAATAGATGAAGCTAGACTAAAAAGCCTACAATGCCATTTATACATGATTCTGGAAAGAGAAAAACCACAAGAACTCAGAGATGAATGGATTCTCTGGGGTAATGGAACTGGTTAACCTTGATCTTGGAGGAGAGTATACAATGTCATTAGTCAAAATTCCTAACTATAGACAAAAAGAGTGAATTTTACTGTTTTTAATTATTCAACAATAAATGACATTTTTACAAAATGTTACCATGCTGCCCAGATTTCCACTCCTTCTAAACTACTTCCCATGCTTGATGATCTTTCTAATCTTGAGCCCCAAAGGATCAAACTCATTGCCCATGCCACTTTGTGCTTGAACTAGATCCATTTCTTTATCATTCTGTTAACACCCTACTTTCAGGTTTCTGTGCCTTTCTGCAAAATTGTACCTCTCACAGTAAATGCCCTTCTGTCTCCTCTCTAAGTGCACACCAAGGACACAGAGAGGGACATGTTCTATTCTACAGCCTGGGTCTTGCCAAACTCCCAGTCTCTTTCAGTCTGCTATATCACTCAGGACTCACCCCTTGGCTCACAGAGTTCCTGTGTATATCCCAGTGTTATTCTGATTGCAGGTTGTTTATCAAAACAAGTAAATGATGTACTTACTCACCTCTACACCCATCCTTCAAATAACTACCACCTAGCACACCCAGCACACAGTAGGCTTTCAATTCAATGCACCCAGGAGGGAGAATGTCCAGCAAGCTCCAGGGTATGGAGATATATAAGCTGAATCTTCATAGATGGGTCTGGAAAAACTCCTGAGGCACCATCAGAGCCAAGCCTGCAGATAAAGCACAGAAAATGCCTAATTGCAGAGGTGCAAGTTGCCTCCACACAGCCAAGGGCACAACACTCATACCACTTACCTGATTCTCATAGGGTCGCCTGGCATTGCCCACTGCCACAGCTTTGATGAACAGCTTCAGAATTAGGGGGAGAAGAAGGGCTCCCGTGGGTACAGCCACTAGGATGCTTTGCACAGGCTAAGAAGTGAAGCCATGGAATAGCTCCTTCTTGGCCCAGCATTTCAACCCACATCATCCCCTCCATCCCTCCCACTGCAGCTAGCACCGCCCACCAACTCTCACTCCCTGGACTGGACAGTTAGTCCAGTAAAACGAAGTGAACCCTAACTTCACCACACTGTCCTCCCACCTGTTCCTTTTCAACTTCTTTTATGCTACTCTGTGGTCCCCCTAGATTCTTAACTTCACAAGCATCCTAACCCTCCCATATCCCTGACTCCACTGGCCCTCCACATGTCCTTCAAAAGTCCTCCCAAGTGACTTCTCCCTCTAGCCCTGCCCTTGGCCTCCCCCATTCCTTCTTGGCTGTTCACCCCTACTTCTCCACCACACTAGCTCTTCACACTGTGGGCCTTTGGGACTGTGTGGATACATCATGGTATAGTCCAGAAATGCCATGTGCCTCCTGTGCATGATGAAAAGCACACAGGTGGCCAGCATGGCACCCAGGTAGAGGCACAGGGACAGGAGGAGTAGCAGGTAGAGCTGGATGTTTGATGCCTCACACAGTTATTCAAACACCTGCAATGGTGATCAAACTTTTAGGGGAGAGGAGGCAGGATTGAGGATCCCTATGGAATGGCCTCCATCACCCCCTAATCCTGAGGCCTCCCCCAATTAAGCCCTCTAGGCCTCCTGCTCTTGCCCTACACACAGGTTCCATTTCAGAAAGAACCTGGCATTTTCAGGGTTAGAGCACAGTTAGGACCCCATGGCTCATCAGGTCACCTGTCCTGAGTGAGGTGTATAGAGACAAAACCTGCCTGGTGTCGCTTGGAGCAGGATATAACATCTCTGGACCTCTGTTTTTACAGAAACTGAATCAAGATGAAAAAACATCCTCGCCCATCCAGACATATGCATTTGTGAACCCAAGCAGGATGGGCACATCAGAGAAACACACTCAGAGCCAAGGAAACTCTCCAACTGGGACACCCAGACCAAGACAGGCAAAGATCCCCAGGACATGGCAGCAGTCAGCTTGAAGGGCTGAGGATCTAGTATCAGCAAGCCAGGAGAGAGGACAGTCACTACTTTTCCTCCCCAACTCCACCAGGCCCAGCACAGATGACCTCCCCTCTTTGGCATATCAGCACCTGTGCAAGCAAGGACAGCCTCCATGGACAGCTACAGACACAGAGGTGATGACATATATAAGTGACCAACAGAGGCTGAGAGCCACTTGAAGCACTCTGGGAACATGGTCTGATACTCCCATCTGGCCTACTCATGATGTGAGGTTCCTGGTCCTGTCAAAGTGCCTAGGGACAGGTTGGTGAGTGGACAGGGAGGAGGAGCACTCACTTCCACACAGACGTCACAGCTTTTACAGTGGAAGGTTCGGGGCAGGAGTTGAAAATAACAGGTGGGACACCACGACATTTCGTATAACCTGCCATTCACTCATGCCATGTAGGGAGCCTCAGGATCCTGCTCGAAGGTGCCAGGCAGGGAAAGAGGTTTGGGCAGTGGAGGAGGCCCTTGTATCACTCTGCTGCTCAGGGCAACCCATAGCATCACTGGGCAACAAGAATGTGGGGTGGAAGTAAACAGGGGAATCCTGGTCCTTGTTGAGCAAGCTGAAAATTCAGGTAGGCGGCAGTCAAAGAGAAGAGGCTGTCCAGCCTCAAGAGCTCTGTATGTTGCTCCCCCTTTTGGAATAGTAATCAGTTCTTGGAATTGTGTGAAATGGGAAGTAGGAGGAGTGAACTACATGGTTTTTGAAGAATATGTAGGCCTCTCATGCCAGCCTATCTAGGCCTCTCTTCTAAAGCAACTGGGAAACCTCCAGGGATTCTGTTTTTTTCACACTTCAGTGACTTGGGAAGTGAAGTGTCAGGGCCCAAGTAATGATGACAGAATAAGAAGGAATCCTGAGGTCACAGGTGGGGTCAGCCCTTTAGAAATAACCCCTGTAGGCACCAGCCCTTTGGGTGCCACATCCCTCTCCAGGGGTCTGAGGCCTTACCTCTGTGTAAGATGCCTGGGTTCGATATAGTCATAGAAATGAGGCTGTAGATAGTGAGGGGGCAGAGAAGACCCATGGCCACTGGAAAAGCCCACTCTTTTTTGGGCCAGTGCTCATCATCTGAAACAAGGGCCAGACTCAATTCTAATCTGGGAAAACCCGGAGCCCCCATGAGGCCCTGCTCACCTGAGGTCAGTCTCACACACCTTAAGGTCAGATCTGAATATCCAGGTAGAGAGAGACCCCATTTTCTTCACCAAATATCACCAGCATTATCAACCTCCCATACTTCTCTAAAAGCCTCAGGCTCCCCATGTCTCTGCGCTTCTAACTAAATATCCTCCTTCCCCTCCTGGCCTCCCTCCACTTCCCTGCCTCTGCATTCTCACTGTCTATTTCCTGTCTGTCTCTTGGTGAGAAACCTGACAGCTGGCATGGAGACTCATGGAAAGGTGAAGAATATTGTGCTCAGAGAGACCAGTGCTGTCACAGTCAAACAAGCCCAATGTCTCAAGAAAAGCCAGAATGTGGTTGGGGGTGGGGGTGGGGACCAGAAAGCATTTGAGATACTCATGCTCTGATGCCTGCTCTCAAACAAATGAGAGCCAACCCCTCCTTCTCCTGGCTTGGCACCCAGAGTACCATGACTACAAGTGTGACATCAGAGTGGTTCCAGAATGGGGGCTGTAGCTGCTTCCAGTGCCCTCTGAGAGCAACCCTCCCCTGAATTCACATACACACCTGTATACTGGGAAATCCTGCTTTTACAATGGTGGTTTTGTTGGAGCTGGTGAGGATGGGATCTGGTTTGTCCTCCAAATGTTCATAGGCTGGAGAGTTGGTCCTGGGTGTGGCAGTGTTGAGCTGGTAGCACCTGCAAGAAGTGTGGCCTAGTGGAAGGTAATTGTGCCACTGGGGATGAGATCCTTGGAAGGGAGTAATAAACTTCTCATGGGCCCCCATTAGTTCCAGTGAGAGAGGCTTGTTATAAAAAAGAACAAGACTCATGCTCCCCAGTTTCTCATCATGCAGCCTGTACCCCTTGCATTTCCTCTCACCATGATGCCATTCACCATGTTGTGAGCACTCTCACCAAAGGTTAATCACAGGGGCTGCCAAATGTTGGACTCTGAGCTAAATAAACCTCATCTCGTTATGAAGTACCCATTCTTGGGTAATTTGTTAGAGCCAGAGAAAGCAGGCTAATACAGAGACCATGTATTATGGTTCCTGGGGAGATGGCATGGGGAGAAGTTTGGTGATGGTTATCCACTCTCAGGCCCAGTGCTAATTGAAGTAGGCAGTGCTCATTGCTCATCCTATCTCTATTTCTTTCTTTTTCTTTAAACAGAGTTCCAGTTTCGGGAAGGAGTTATCAATCTACAAAACTAAACAACTTCCCAGTTCCCCTCAAAATGAAAAATAAAATGTTTTGGGGATGTGACTCAATGGATAAGCAACCCGGGGTTCAATCCCTGATGATGATGATAATGATGATGATGATGATGATGATGATGATGATGATGATGATGATGTTGATGATGATGATACTTGTACATGTTTATGGCATACAACATATTTTGAATCATGTATATACTGAAGAATGGCTGAGTCAAGCTATTGAAGATATACACTCTTTCATATACTTATTTGTAGTGAGAACACTTAAAATCTACTGTCTCAGTCATTTTCATGTGTATATAACATTACCAACTGTAGTCATTCTGTTGTATGTTGTTATTAACTGTAGTCATTATATTGTATATTAGATCCTTGAAACTCATCCCTCCCATCTAAGTGTAATTTGATCTCCTGTGACCAGCATCTCACCAGAGCAGAGCCAAGCTACCCTTGGGCCCCTGGCAGTCACTACTCTGCTATCTATTTCCTTTTTTGTACATTTTAAAATGAATGATAGCAGACTGCATTACAATTCCTATTACACATATAGCGCACAATTTTTCATTCATTCACCTTGATGGGATTAAGACATACCAAAGATTAAGAGATTCTGAGTGTTTCAGTGAGGGTGTGTTTAGGAATGATTGACATGTGGGATAACAACTGAAGTGGAGAATCTCCCCAAAGTGGGTCAGAACCATCCAATAGCATGGTGAATTGAATGGAATAAAAGGTGGGAGGACAAGGAAGCAGTAGCAGATACAAGTGTGATTCTTTTAGGAAGGGTTCTTGATTGCTGCTGCAATCACTTGAGAATATAAGACTCCCGCTTCTTCAATCCTGCAAAGTGAGCTCTGCCATTAATCATCTAAGTAGTTTCTGGAAGCCTTCCGTTTCAGACTTTGAGAGTACTGTTGATCTCTCTTGTTTCAGGGTCTTCAGTCACTTGTGCAGCTACTGGTTCCTCCAGCTCTAAGCCTGCAGATGGCCATTGGGGACTATTCAGTTTCTGGTCAAGTAAGCCAATCTAACCAATCCCTTTTTATAATTATACTTCCTGTTCATTTTGTTCCTCTGCAGAGCCCTGACTAATACACCTTCCTGGTCACTGTTTCTGCTTCATCCCAGAAATTTTGGTATAATGTGTTCTCATGGTTATTAGTTATCTATGTATTTTATCCTCTATCTTATGCTTTTTTCCTTGATCAGAATATTATTTTATATGCTTTTTTGCTTTTGACAAATTTGTGAATATTCACTTCTTTTTTATTATGTATTTCTAGCTTTATTCTATTGAGGGTTTAGAAGATACTAATGTGTGTAAAATATTTTGCTGAAAAAATCTCCAGTATGGGACATAAATACATTTCATGGGGGATTATGGCCTCATTTACTCTAAAGAGCCCAAAATTCTCTGATTATAATATTGGGGTTTCATTTTTCAAGTTATGAATTGGATGGAGTTTTGGATAAAGTGATAGAGCAATCCGATTATAACACCAGATCTGAAACCCAAGACTCATTTTTCATTTTAAATTTCTTTTTGGAAGTATTCCTAGTGACAAGTATTCTACCACACAGGCAGAGTTCAGGAAGAAAAAGGGTTACAACCAAACCAAGTTGTGATAATCTAGGTATTGTGCTGACAACCCTGCTGAAGCCAGAAGAAAAATGTCCATTTTTCAGTGTCTTGTATGGAGCAAGACTTCTTATTACACAGACTAACAGATAATTGTTGCTGTTGTTAATCTCATTAAGTGAGCTTTGTAATGGGATTTCCTTTCAGGATTAAAGCAAACACCACCCAGGTTCCCAGTGTGGTTGGACACTCACTGGAGGCCTGAGACGTTTCAGAACACCAAAGCTGCTGCCTGCTGAGTCCCACATGCTTGGTGGTACCTGGTGTGAGGCCCACAAGGCCATGGAGCAGCACTTTCTCTGCTTTGTGCCACAGGCTTTGCATTCTGCAGACCAGGCACCTGGGCTACAGAGGCCTCCAACCCTGAGCTTAATATGTCCTGGGCCCTTGTCATTGTCCTTCTATATCCAACTGCCAGATACTTCCTATGACTACCATGACTTGCACTGCAACCTGCATCCCACACCCCAAGCGCATCTTCTCTGGCATTGGTCATGGAAAGATGACTTTCCCTGGGCACACAGCACCTTGCGCCATGGCACAGAGCTTCCTGTCCTGGACTCTGTGTCTGCAATCCAGAAGAAGCCCCAGGCGCCCCCAGGAAAGTCAGGGGTCTTCAAAGTGCCTTGCCATCGACCACCTGCTGGGGTTTTCCTGTGTTCCAGGTGCGTGGGTGAGGGATGTCTACAGCCCAAGACCTCTGGTGGTGACCCTTGTAAGAGTCCTCTTCCCCCTGCTCCCATCAGCATCCAGGAGACAAGCCAAAGCTGCTGGGAGTGGATCCAGGCCCTTCTGCACAAGACTCCCTGAGGCTGCTTGAGTCTGCAAACTTTGGGACCCAGACGCACTGAGATTTCTTCTACAACCATGTTTGGAGGAGCATTTTGGAAGGGATCATCTAGAAGTAACGCTTCTGTTTGCTAGTCCACCATGGAGGCTTCAGAGTTCTTGTGCATTTTTCTTCTGTTTTCTCAATAATATTGTGTCAATGCGAAATTCTTGGTTGTAGTATACTCCTGTTGGGGATGTTGGGGAAAGAAGAGGCTCAGAACACTGGGTGGTGAGAGACCAGGTCTAGATCTAAGTGGTCAATTCTAAACCTAACGGGGCCCTCCCTTATTGTTCTTTCTCTGCTTATTGGCAGCATGATTTGGTGGTGTCTCCAGGTATCCAGAGCACTGGTGTATTGGGTGTTGTACACGCACTGCATCTCCAAGTAGATACACAGCAGCCTTGAGAACCCAGATGAGAAATGATCTTCCTTTGTTACCCTGCCATCTAGTCCTCCCAAGACTATTTAAAAGGTGCTTTCACATCTTACAGTTGACTAACTGCTACCTCCGCCTGTCTTCCTTTCAAACCCACCTACAATCTTCTTCTTCTTGGGACTCACAGTCTGCCCAGGCAGTCAAGATTTAATGGAGTGGAGCTGGGGTTGTGGCTCAGTGGTAGAGCACTGGCCTAGCATATGTGAGGCTCTGGGTTTGATCCTCAGCACCACATATAAATAAATAAACAAACAAAAAAACACACAAACAAACAAATAAATAAATAAAATGTATTAAACAAAGATTCAAAGGACTCAAGAAGCCAGAGAAGAAGATCAAGACTAGCCAGGGAAGGGCAGGCAATCTGCCCAGTCTGAGTCACAGCTGCTACTATACCCTTGACTGCGCTCATTGTGAGGCCATACAACAGACCTCAATAGCTAGACCTCCAAACTCTAGGCCTTCGTATTCTCCCATTGGCATAGATCCTCCAGAAGACTCCACCCAGAGTGTTCTGCTGCCAGGGGTCCTGCAAAGTAAGCTACTAAAGATGGCCTTCTTGGACCCAACTTTGTCTAGCGTTTTTATAATTTGAACTTGAAATCATGGATCTTTGGTTTTTTACAACCTTACAAGATGTATCTCCAATAATTTTTAGTTTTTGTTTTGAGACATTATCTAATGAAGTTGCTGAACAGTCTTTTGAATTTTCTTAAAGTATTTTTATTAGGTGTTTATAAACTTTTTACTTTATTTGTTTGTATGTGGTGCTGAGAACCAAACCTAGGGCCTCACACATGCTAGGCAAGTTCTCTATCACTGAGCCACAATCCCAGCTCCTTGATTTTTTTTTTAATACCACAATTGAACTTAGGGGTACTCAACCACTGAGCCACATACCCAGCCCTATTTCGTTATTTTGTATTTTATTTACATACAGGGACTCACTGAGTTGTCTAGCACCTCATTGTTCCTGTGGTTGGCATAGACATCACAATCCTCCTTGCTCAGCCTCCATAGCCATTGGGATTACAGGTGTGTGCCACCCTGCCTGCCTTGTCTTGAATTTGTAGTCCTCTTGTGTCAGCCTTCTAGGTCACTAAGATTACAAGCCAGTACTATCCTGACCACCTGGCAGGATTTATCTTTACAATCAATTTATTATTCAGGGAGCCAGAGAACTGTTGCTCAGTGATATTTTACAAAATATCAAAATGTAGCTAAATTTTTGCTCCAGTGAATTAACTGGAAAAAAAACAAAACAGTGAATAAATTAATTGTAATAAACATATACCAAATAATTTTGTTATGCTAGAATATGCTAAGGTCTTCTAGTATATAATTCTGGGAAGAAAGTGGATTCAATAAGTTTTGTATTTATAGCATCTATTTGACTAAGAAGAAAAGTGAGGGGTGACTTCAAATTGCATTAGAAACTTTACACCCCATAGTATATAAAAGAATGAAGCAGTTTGATTTTGAATGAACACATGAGATGGCAGTTCCCTAGGTTTTTAAGTCCAAGTATAAAAGGCTAATCCATTGGATTGACAGTTATGTTTGTGTTTATTCTTGGTATTGGTCTCCTGGGATGAAATTTCACCCTGAGTTTTTTGCATGCACTCTTAGTTTGGCATTCTTGTTTCAGACCAAAGCGCTTCCTTTCTGCCACCTTCTCTTTCCTTTCCCCTCCCTCCACCCACTCTTTCTTCTTTCTCCCCTCTCACTATTTTTCAGATACTGCACACAACTTTGATAGATCCCAAGCTCCAGGATGACCTCTGTGACTTCTATGGCCAATGCAGCTCCAGACACTGGCTTCTTCCTGGACCTCTAGGGAGTTTTTGTCCTGAATCTTTTCTCCTGCCACCCCTTCTCCTGGAATTCTACAGCTCTATTCAATGATGTCCTCCCCCACCACGTTTCACCCAATCTGACTGCTGATGTGTTCTTACCTTAAAACTACATGACTTTTTTTCCTGGAGCAAAAAGTAATGAGGCTTGTGGGCAGTGTGAACCTGGAATCTGGAAAGGAGAGTTCAGACGACACTGGGTATCCAGAGTTCTTGGCTATTATGGTGCAAAGTGGAGCCATGAAGAGATGTTTCGAGGTGAAGTGTTTGAAATCATAATTGAAGATTCAGCAAGAGAGCAAATTGGGATGAGTATTAGGGAGAAAAAAATGGATGTGAATGAGGCAAAGAGGAAATAAAGTACATAAGATGGGATGCTTTAAGCTTTTGAAAGTACTAATTATTGATAATTACATATTATCAATGTCAATCACTCCAAATCAATTAGAAAAGTGATGAAAATTATGGAACTCTTCAAATTCTCGCAGAGAAACACATAACATTACTAGCTTTTTAGTAGCAATGTTGAGCCTAGTCTCACCAATGTTAGACACCAGGAAATTAAAAGAAACACATATTTAAAAGGCATATTAGAAAGAGTTAAAAACTTTCATCACAGGGTCCAGGGATGTAGGTCAGTGGTGGAGCACTTGCCTAGCATGAATGAGTTCAAGGATTTGATTCCTGCTATATAAAAAAGGAGAAGGGATGTTCATTATAATCCATGTTGTTAAAATGTTGGCAAAGGACTAGGTTGTGGCTCAGTGTCAGAGCACTTGTCTTGCACATGTGAAGGACAGGGTTCTGAAAATAAACAAAGATAATATGTCCTTGTGAAACTAAGAAAACCATTTTAAATAAACATTTTTAAATAATGTTGGCAGAAATATGTTCCTCAATATTGGTGTTTGAATGAATTTGATATGCAACATATCCATGTGTTTTAACAATTTTAAATATACTGTTTTGATATAGGAATTCCACTTTTAGGAATTTATTGTACAGATTTATTCACAAAAAAAAACTCTATTAAGGAAAAAATAGTGTTCTTTCATAGTACAAGATAAAAATAATCCACTTAGTTAGAAATAAAGCAACCCTTAAAATCTCAAAGGAAATAGACAGCATAGAGGTTCTAGGACATATTAAATATCCTTATAATTCTAAGAGGTAGAGAGCATTAAGGAATTTTATATATATCTAAATTTTTATGATATTTAAAACATGGCTCCCTTTTGATATGGAATCACATAAATTTTACATCTCTAAACAAAGATAATGATGCTACAAAATTTTATACATTTTGTATAGGACCTTTAATAAAAAATATTTGATAAAATCATTCTCTAATTTCATATCTTCCACTTTCATTCTCTTTCCTGTACTACTGGAAATTATTCTAGTGAAATGAAATTTAAGTAATGAATATTCTAGCAAAGTATTTAGTAAGACTCACAAAAACTACAAAAATATTATGAGATTTTAGTTTGCAAAATGGATGCAAATGATATCAAAGATAATTATATAAGAACTTTATAAAATTATGGATGGATTTAAAAATTACTAAAGATTATTCAATGACAAACTTTATATAATACAAACATTACTTAAGACAAGTAAATGTGTCATAGTACAGTTAAGTGGAGGTCAAGTCAGGAGATAATTCCTCTTCCTGGTGCATTCACCAGCTAAGACCAAAGCACTTGGCCTCCCTCTGTGCTACTTATCAAAGACTGAGCCTTCCTCAGCCTGGGGAATTAGAACACATACTGTGGCCCTCTGCCTGTAGCAGAAACCCACCTGATTCTTTGGCATTCTTTTGCCTTAAGGTACTCATTCCTGAACTAAAAACTTAATCAATACATTAAATTAAAAATTATTGTCAAACACTATGGTTTTATAAAATATGCTGATGTTATATAACAGGTGTTATATTATGCATGATAATTATTTTTTTCTTTCAGTTTCAAAAAAAATTAAAACAATTATGTAGGACCATAATGTATTTTAAGGCCCTAGTCACTTTGCACTGTGGATGGGTGAGCCCTGCCTGAAATCTTACTGATTTATGTTAACAGCAGCTAAGGCTCCGACTCTAGAGGGCCAAGTTATAAACCTACTACAAAGCAGAGTTTTATTGGCCCAAATGAATTGTTAAGAAGCAAGTTTGTGAAGGAGTCTATACTTTTATGGATGTTTTTAGAGCTCCTAATGATAAAAACTACTTCTCCTTGGATCATTGTGACAAAAAATGTGACAGTAAAATCCACACTGTAACTTCTTTCTCACAAATATATGCCACAGAGATTTTTTCATGGATCAGTTTTAATTCAAGATCATGAGACTTTGACTATATTTCAGAAAAATAATACCATATAGAAAATGAATGTGAACATAATCTGAGGAGTGTCCTGCCCTAAATTAAAAAAAAAATCACCATTTATCTAAATGTAATAATTTGAAATAGTTAGGAATTGAGAAAGTCAGCCATAGAGGTAGTTGTGTACTATCTCTATGCAATATTGATGCTGCCCATTATCAATAATGATATTTGATTATTAATGTTGCCCATTATCAACCTCTAAAATGTCTTTAATTCCAGCTACTCAGGAGGCTCAAGCAAGAAGATCATAAACACACAAGCAACATAGTGTGACTCTCTCTTCCAATATAAAAACAGCAGGAGATGTAGCTTGGTGTTAAAGTGCCCCAAATTCAATCCCAACTTGCAAGGAGGGGGGGGGAACTTTTAAATGTCAGGTTTTTTGTTCTTTTGTTATCTATTACTTTATTTTGCCCATATTAAAATTTGGATTCTGCAATCTGAATACTCGGAAAATGAGAAATTATATCCCATCTGATTCAAATGTATGATATGTCAAAGTCATTGTACTGTCATGTGTAACAAAAAAAATTATAATGTGCTATGCTATGTAGTTCGTCTCATCATTTTCAATACTGAAAGCATAGTTGTATAAAGATTGAGACTTCTAATTTTGTTTTATGTAAATAAACCAAAGGAAAGTACATTATTAAAATGCTCAATATTTTGGTAGGCATGGTGTATGTGTGTGTAAAGCAGTGAAAGGTTCTCAAAAATGAAGATGTCATTTAGTACTATTACATTTGTAAAATATATCATCTCACAAGGTCTGGAATCATTTTTCCACAGTTACATATGTGGTCATGACACACTATAGGTGTTTTTTTCCCCCTTGGTGGTGCAGGTGAGTGAACAAAGAGCTTCATACATCTCTATACACAACTACAACTCCATTGTGTGTGTGTGTGTGTGTGTGTGTGTGTGTGAGAGAGAGAGAGAGAGAGAGAGAGAGAGAGAGAGAGAGAGAGAGAGAGAAGAGTGATAGAAAGAAGGACTTTTAATTTTGCTGTCACTGGCCTTGAACTTATTTTCCTCCTGCTTCAGACTCCAAATCCCTGGGATTACAGGCCTTGGCCTCTGCACCTAGCTTCCTTTGTTTATTGTGGAGGCTAAACCTCGAGTTGTCCCCAAGGTTCAAGAAAATCCATGAGAGGGAGAGGAAGAAAAGCTGATTTAGATTTTAACTTTTTAGGAAAAAGGATGATCCTATTGGAATCCTGTCTGTATATCTGAACCACAAAAATACTCAAACTTCTTCTAGACCTCTACTCCCATTCCATGCCACAGACAATTGACACTCAATTTAGCTGATGAGAAAAGCAAGGCAAACAAGTCTGATCTCACTGTTCAGTAAGACTTAGCACCTAAGCCCCTCTAAATCCAAATCCCCTCAATCTAAAACCTACGTGGTTTCAGGGAACAGGAAAGTTTAAAAATCCATGTCCATGCTAATGAAGGCATTACATCCCATCAAGCTGAGCTCAATGTATAATTTATGTTTTTATCTTTTGAGACAGGATCTTGTTCTGTTCTCCAGGGAGGCTTCAAAGTCCTGGGCCCAAGCAATGCTCCTGCCTGAGCCTCCTGTGTAGCTTAGACTACTAGTAAACAACATGGCACCCTGCTGATGATAATTTGATAAAGCTACCTGAGCCAACTGACATTAGGCATATGACCCCACCCAAAAGCTTTCAGTTTTGGTGGATCTCAAAAGAAAATCTGTAAAGTCTCTTAACCTAGACATAGCCCACCAGGGCAGGATTCTGTCACTGTCTGGACATGTCTGACCTAGAGCTGATGTCGTGGATCCCATGATTGTTAACTCAGAAGTCCCAAGACTAGAGATTTCATTTTGATGTTCTTCTTAGTTAATAAGAAATTAACTGTAGACCATTTAAAGGATATTTATTGATGCTTATTCTCTCTCCTCTTCTGGAAGGTCACATTCAGTTTTGAGAAGACACCATCAAGTGGCCACCCAACTATACATTCTGTTAGCACACTACCCTCATATCTCCAGAGATGGCATTGAGTTCAGCCACAGATCTGAGCTGGGTAATTGGCTCCTTCCTGCCCCAGACCTACCTATACAGCTTCCCATCCTAACCCTTTACTCACCCCCTCCACATCAATAGACAAGCAGTGAATACAGGAATGGCTCATCATGAAAAATTCAATCACATTAGAAACTAGAAGAATTCTCAGTTCATCTAAAAAAAGAGTTCTTTAACAAATTAATTACACAAAGAATTTTTTTTTATTCAAGAACCTTTATATCATTTCAGAGATAAAGAACAAAATGAGGGATGATTACCACAGCCAAGATTTCAAAGTGCCTAGGCATGCAGAGCATAGTCCCAGTGCATTGAGTCCACAGGGGCTGTATGAAGGTCCCCAGTGGTGTATTTCAGGTTCCTTCTAGGGCTTTGGCTGAAGGGCATTGTACTCCAAGGCATCCTCAAGATGAGATTCCTTTCCTTTCTGGGTTCCTCTGGGATGTGAGCCTCTGTTTTCAGCAGCTTCTAGTGACATGCTGGGCTCCAAGAGAAGGCCTGAGTGTGGGTTTGTCCAATTGTCCAGGCACTGGCACCTCCTGGGAAGTTCAGGACCCAATGGTCCCACTGACCATAGTGTTTGCAGATATTTGAGGTGACTAGAGCTCCTGAGAGGTTTTAGTCATTGGCTGCTGGATGGTCTTGAACTTGGTGCTGGTCCATCTCAACTCCCTGCTCCTGTGTAACAACACATACTGTTAGTGCATGACCTCAGTTCCCCAAAGACAGCTCCCTGCTCTTTGTAAGCCCAGTGAGGCAGTTGGCTTACTGGAAAATTCACATCTCTGCAGCTCTGGAGGCACTGGCAGGAGTGGCAGCTCAGTGAAGGAAAATTATCTGAGTTCAGGCCTAGGGGCATGCGGGGCTCTGGACAAGATCTCCTAAGAGTCAATGATCTCCAGGTTGACTGACAGACTTCCATAGCTTCAGCTTCCCTACCATGCCAAGGTGTGTTTTTACCTGGCCTAGGAAAAGGACCAACTCATTCAGTCTGGCATGGACTGAAGCTTTTCATAGTGTTCTGTCCAGTAGTTGACCTCAGAAGCAACACCCAATCATGTGGGAGGGACATTCATTTGCACCATACATTGATTGAAGAACCTCATAAGATTAAGGTGCAAGTGGACCAATCCTGAAGGCATTTTTGAAATTCCTTGGTTTTGATTGAATTAGGGAAAGGATGCGAGAATGAGGTATGATAGAAGCGAGCCTCTAGTTCTTTCAAGTTTCAATTCACTCCAAAAATTTTTTCTCTATTTCAAATAAACATAGACAAATTAACCATCTATGGTGGTGCACCTCTGCTCTCCCAGCAGCTTGGGAGGTCAAGGCAGGAGAATGTTGAATTCAAAGCCAGCCTTAGCAAGGGCAAGGTGCAAAGCAACTCAGTGAGACTCTGTCTCTAAATAAAATACAAAAAAAAAAAAATTCAAAATCACTGGTCTAATTATGCACTTAATTTTTGTTAGTTTTTCGATGATTCTCGTGATTGAATATTAGGCTTTACCACAGATCTTTCTCTCAGCCCATTTTATCTTGTGTTTGGGACAAGATCTGGCTATCTTTCCTAGGATGGCCTCAAACATCTGTATTTCTTCCCTCAGTCACTTGCTTTTTTCGGATTGCCTGCAAGGGTCACTACACCTAGCTAGTTCTCCACATATGGACTAGCTGGTTTCAGAGACCAGACTCAGTGGTGCTGGATCATACTCTTAAGACCATGGATATGCATACCCTTGATGGCCTTGACAGTTTCACTGTGTTTCAAAAGTGAACACAAATATTTGAACCTCTTGATTTGCAAGATTTTGTGGAGCTTTTTGTATAAACACAATAGTGAACCATTTTCACACATAACTTTTAACAAGTTATAGGAAGAGGATTGATTCATTCTTCAGGAGATTATATTTTTAATTGATGTAAAAAGTTTCAGGGGACATACTCAATTGTATTTAGAAGAAGTTTTAACATTTCCTTTTTTTTTTCTTTTTCTTTCTTTCAACTATTGTATTAAGTATCATTGGGTATTGACTCTAGGACTTCATGCATGCTGGCAACCACTCTCCCACTAATCTGCACTCAAAGTCCCCATCTGCAACTTATTAAGATCTTTTTATGTACATTTCATCTGCTGCTTCAAATTCTGACATAGTAGCCTCTGATGTGCCTTAGCACACCCCAACTCTCTATTGTTCTGCAGTGGACATTTGTATTGCTGCTGTCCCCATAACCACACATAATTGTCTCTATGAACCTGTGGGAGAATTTCTCTAGAACAGGTGACGATTAATAAAACTGTTTCATAAAAAGTGTATGACCTTAATTTTACCGATAATTGACAGATTTTTTCTTAGGGTGCAGCATTTATTTTCCAATAGTGATGTGCAGTAATGCATGCACATATTCCCCCAAAACACTTGGAATGACCCAGTATTCTGACATTTGCCATGGGCTTTGTGGCTCTGTAGAGGTTTACTCTGGTGCTGATGGCTACCTGTCCAGTCTTTTCTAATTTCTGAAACTCTCTCTATGGGCCAGTTGCTGTGCAATTTTTGAGAGACATTCTCTGATATTCAGTCTGAAATCTGCTTTTGGTTTTTGATCGGATTGCTAATTTTCTTTATCCCTTGTGCATAAACTGTGTGTGTTCAGTGTGGGTTCCTAAAGACTGAAGGAATACAATCATGCTATTATATTAGACTTTGTGCCTTGAGCTTATTATAATCTCTTTTACTTTTGACAACCCCAGAAGAATGGATACATAAAATAATACATTTCCTGTTGGGCTGGGGTTGTGACTCAGAAATACAGTGCTCACCTAACATGTGTGGGGCCCTGGGTTTGATTCTTAGCACCACATAAAGAGAAATAAAGAAAGGTATTGTGTCCATCTACAACTGAGAAAAAATATTTAAAAATACATATTCTCCATAAAAAGAATATTTAAAATTTTTAGGATGTTTTTATAAGGTTAGTTTTATATAATTTTTTCTTTGAGAAAATGTACAGGTAAAAGAAAACATGTCTTTCAAAATTTCATCTAGATACTTTATAGGTTTTCTTCTGTGTAAGCCTTTCCATCAAGAAATACATTGTTTAAATAGAGACATTTGTACATTTTCTATATAGGTTAACTCATTACCACAGGGATCCAGGGACAAGAGGCAGACATTCTGCCTTCCAGGACCTCTTCTCCCTGGTTGGTATTAAACTGGATCACAGTGACACCACTCAGAGATGCTAGTGTCTGAGAAGCTGTGCTGGTCAGGGACAGCCTTGTGGCTGTCTTAGACACTGAAGACTCCAGGCCCTTCCTTAGGTAGATGCAGGATACAGATATTGTGCAAAGAGACACATTTCCCAGCTAAGGAGCTCCTATCATCCCATACTTTCTTTCCTATACTTGGATAGATATATTTGTTTCAGGCTAAAATTTGGGGCTTCTTTGCATTGCCCTCTCTGGATACTTTCCATACCTCTGTCCACCAAAGGAGACCATCTCTAAGGCTCCAATGTCCAGTCCACAGCACAGCTCAGAATCAGAGCTCTGTCTCCTACTGCTTGCAGCACTCCTCCATCCTCTCAACTCTCTTCATTCTGCCTCCTGTTGATCAAAAGAACCAAATATTCATGAGAGCCTGTACAACAACATCAATTGCCTATTAGAAAGTAAACAAGGAGACTTTGGTAAGTGATATATCTTACATTTTTCTGGAACAAAAGTAAAAACAAAATCTACCAATCTGAACACTCAGTACTCCTAAAACTCAGTGGTCATAAATCAGGGTTAGAAGTTTGCATGTCTCTAGGGAGCCTGTCTCTAGGACTATACGGATTTTACCAAGAGAAGCTGCCAGGTCAGGCGACTGTCTGGTTGCTTTGCAGCATGGCACTCTCCTGAGGATGAATTTGAGTTCTTTGATGTCATAGGCATACGGTTCTGGAAAAGCAGGCAGGTAGAACTAGGGATGGTTCTATGGTGTATGGGCGCTAGGCAAGTGTCTGGGTGGAAGGAGACCAAATATAGCAGCCCCCATGGCCTATATTTTAGGCTTTCCCACCTCGGTTCTCCCAGCTGAGGACAGAAAGGGAAAGCACTTCCCAGAATCTTCTAAGCTCAGTGACAAAGGCAACTGGGATCTTACTGTCACTCTGTAGATTCCAGAGCCTGCTTGTCACAGGAGTGATTGGTCCATGACTTTGGCCTCTAGATCAGAAGAAGCAGTGGCAGGGCTGAAAGAGGAGGGAAAAAATTGAGTGGCTGCTCAGCATTTGTTATTTATTGATGGCCCACTTGAATGAACAATTTCAAGGTAGAGTTCATTATGTTGGATGATGATGGTACTCTTGGCAGCAAATTGCTTCACAAGGTTGGGTCTGATGAACTTCAGTAGAAAAGCAATCATCTTTACTGTCCTGTATATCTAAGAAGAAAAAAATAAAAATAAAAGAAAAAAATAAGACAATCATCTTGGATGCAATTATAATATATCTAATTGGTATGAGTAATTCATTAGATTAAGTAATTAATTAATTAGATTAAGTAGATTAAGGCTAAAATATTTCACAAAGGCTTACTCATTATGAAACACCAGATTCTCTGTTTTCTTTGTGTATGTGAAATCCCATTATCACAGCACTTCTTTAGGGCTTGTACCTTTGCTTTTACAAAGGCTGAATTCATTATCCAAAATCACACCAAAGGCAATGCTGCAACCGAGTCCTCTGTAGAGAGTCCTGTTAGGAGAAAAGATAAAAATCAATTCTCCACTCTTGATTGGAATTCTCAGCTACCTGTTTTGTTTCTCTACTGATGAATTCCTAAATTATAAAGACTAAGGGGAATAGAGAGGTGGGGTGGGGGAATGGAAAGCTATACTCAAATATCAAAAAAAAATGGTTCAGACTTAAATTCTTATCTCAACATTTAATAGATTAAAATGTGATTATAAATTTAACATTTTTAAGTCACAGCTGATGGACATTATTCAATCTGTGAAGTGAGAACAAAATTCTTAATTTTGAAACTTATGTCTTAGGATTCTAAGAAACCATAGGTCAGTCCAGCATAGTTGTGTCACACACTTGTCATCACAACAACTAGGAAGCTGAGGTAGAAGGAATAAAAGTTTGAAGTCAGGTGAGGGACTAAAGGAGACTCTCTCTCAAAATTATAAAAAGCCTGGAACTGTAGCTTTGTTCTAGCGACCTTGCTTCAATTCCCAGTACTGAAGAAGAAAAAAGGAAATATGAGCAAAGTAACAACAGTTCCTGAAACATAGTACAACAAATAACCTTTGTAAAGGTTTGATCATTCTTACATGATCATACTGCTTATTATCTTAGAAGCATAAACCCAATGAAGAACAAAACTGTGGCCCTTTAAAACATCTCCCTAATGTAAAAGAATTTTTCATGTTTTACTACCAGAGCCCCTTTATTGGTATTTTCTTTCAGCCACAGAGCCTTCCTAAATATCCCAGGCTTTCTAAACATTGAAGTCCTCCCACCTCAGGTTCCTTAATAGGTGTGATTACAGGTATGGCCCACTGTTGCAAGGTTACCAGAAATTGGTTATTAAAAAATTATCAGAAGCACACATATATTTACATCTTATAGAAACACTGGCCCCCTGTTTAATGATCCCTTCAATGTCATCAACTCTGCATTATTATTCAATCAAGCATATTTCAGCAAGGTGTTATGAAAAGAGCTACATGTATGGCATGTTCTCTCTCAAATGTAGAATTTTATAAACAAAAAGTTTACTTGAATGTAGAGTAAGGATTATTAGGGTCTAGGAAAGATTGAGGAAAAGATGGAAGACAAGTTGGTGGAAGTCACCAATGCCCTTGGTATGAATGAAGATATAACATGAACCCCTTCAATGTTTGTTGTAAATATGTCAATAGACACATTTTTAAACCAATACAAAAAATGAACATGAAAAAAACTAATTCTTTTCTCTCCTGTGGGAGCAGGTGCAGAATTCTGTAGTACTTGAGTTCTACCTGGAAAGGGACCACAATGTGGGGGGAAATTTCCCACCTTGGGAAAGCCTTGAGCAAGCAAGAACCAATCCAGTTACCTGAGGGTTGCTGAGAAGGATCCTTAAACTCACAGAAATTACTTCCTTTATGGATAGGATTGGAGGCTTCTGTATAAGCACCTATCAGGTCTTGGCATCCCCAAGCTACTGTAGATGAGGTCCTAGTCCCAAAAGATCAGTGCATGCAAAAGTACAGAAGGAAAGATGAGCCTGTTGGACACCACATATGTCTCCCAGGGGCATTCCCACAGCTTTTTTGGTCTCTGAAACCCATTTCTATTTCAGATCCACTGCCCTGGGCTGCCAGCCCCACACAGGAGCCCTGCAGATTCACATCTTCCTTGTTTGGGTTGGAAGGTACAAGGTGGAGTGGTGCCCAAACTGAACCTGGAATATCCAGCTATACTAGTGTCTTGGTGCAGGCACACTTTCCATCTGTGCCCTTCGTATTCTAGACCTTTAGGAAGATTTTCAGATTAAATCAGCCTCTTTTGGTCTATAATAACATAATGAGATTTGTATTAATGGATTATAGTAATTGTGAGGGATTTTCTAAAAATATTTATTTAGTTGTAGATGCACACACAATATCTATGTATTTTTATGTGGTACAGAGGATTAAACCCAGTGCATCACACATGTGAAGCAAGCACTTTACCACTGAGGTATGGCTTCAGCCCAGAGAATTTTTCTAAATGACATTTTATCCTCTCTTTAAATAAAAGAAAAAAAAGTAAGTAGTTATTTCATGAATTTAGTCAGTTAGTTGTAAAGCAGAAGAGCAAAACCCTCAGTGAATGGCAAAACAAAAGCCCCTTCTTTTGACATTTGCCTTTAGGTTAAGCCCCAACTTTTGTCTTGCCATTTTCAAACTTAAGCTCTTACCAGCACCAGATTCTGAGTTGGGTCCTGGCTACTATGCTACTCCTATCATTCAGAATCCTATAAGTGAGTTATCATTAGGTTTATCATAGAAAGCATATCATTTCTTATGAAAAATTGACATTTTCCTTTTATCTTGTTTTATTCAGAGTGAGAAAACTAGAGGGAAATATGAAAGGCAAAGGGCAAAATATGAAAAAGATGGTCTCCTCTCAAGAATAAAGGAACTGGCAGTGGTTGTAGTTCAGTGGTAGGGGGCTTGCCTACCATGTATGAGGCACTGGGTTGGATTCTCAGCACCACATAAAAAATAAATGAATAAAATAAAGCTATTGTGTCCATCTGCAACTAAAAACTTTTTTAAAAAGGAAGGAACTTAAATTTGATTAACAATTAGAAGTGTTTGAATAAATGATCTGCACATTTCTTTTACTGTCATTAGATATAAAAAGACAGACTCTTGATCTCCCATGGTTTATTAATGTTCTAGGTTTATGAAAAAGTTTTTAGAAAATAGAAAAAATATCTTAACTCATTGCTTAAGAGATCCTGACAAATCATAGAGTGTACTTATTAATCACTAAAGGCCACTGAAATGAAAACAATGTTACTGAGATGTAAAAAAAATTTAACTACCTAAAATAAAACTTTCTTTCGCAGCAACATCAATACCCCAGAGTATATCCTAACATTTGAAAGGGTGGATGTTGGAGCATCATGGTGCTGAAGACCAGTGTGTCTCATTGATCCAAAGCAGAATCAAGAGGCAGAGGTTTTGTTGTCTTGCCTGCCTAATGGCTCATTCCAACCACGCCTATTCACACCTCACCAAGCAAATATCTTCACTTCTGCTCATTTCAGTGGTGGTAAGTGTGCTGCAGCAGCCAGAAACAGGATCCTGTTTGTGAATGAAAAACAGATAAGGCTGTCTTAGCCTTCCCACTTTCTGCCCTGTGGGCCTGGGTCCCATTGGCTGTGGATTGTAGTCTACTGATGGCTGTGAGCTGTTCCATGCTGGGAGGCCTTCACCTGAGAGCAGGCTGGAACTGCACTGTCAGGCTCCCCACAGACCTACTGAATCAGAATCTCCTGTTAAAGTATGAGCAGGTGATTCCTTTTGGTATTAGAGTTTGGGGAGCACTCTGGTAGCTAAAGAACGATTTTCTAAGGGTGTGGAAACCAGAATTAGACAGGCATCAGTATAGATAAGTAAATAAAGTCAGGTCACATCTAGGAGGCCAATTTTGAGTGAGTCTGGGAAGTGGGAGACTGTCCCTGAGGGATCTTATTAGGAACCTGCCCCTGCTCCAACCTGTTGTCAAAGTAACCAGTCTCAGGAAAATCTCTGCCCTACAAGGAGCTATAAGGTTATTAGGGTGTTTTTCCTCTACTCCATCCTGCCCTTCCACCTTCAGCCTACCTATTTCCCACCTTTTGGCCATCCCACCAAGCATTCCTGGGCCTAGTCATGACCACAGGAAGGAGAAAAATAAGGAGGGAAGGAGAACATCAAAGGAAGCCTAGGACATATAAAAAGGGCAGAACACCTGGCTTCTCGGGATACCAGGATATCAGCTACGCCCCCTTTCTCCCTCGCAAGAGTAGTCTTTTAAATAAACCCTGCTTCATTTGCTTGCCTTGGCCTGCTTCTCTAATGTTCAAACTTCAACATGTGCAGAAGCAGCAGTCTTCACCAATAACCAGTGATATCATATTTGGAGATTCATATTTTGAGGAGCTTACCTCTATACTGAGGTAAGCTCCTCTCCATACATCCCACATCAGTTTGAGGTACATCTTTCTTTCTCTTATTTTGGAGGATGATGGGTACCTGTTTGCTATTTAAATGCAGTTAGTAGAGCCATCACTCATCAAGACTAGGGTGAAAGGTTTCTGGCCTAGGAAGCTGTTAATCACCTGTTAAACACAGAGCAGGTATGTTGGCATCTGCTGACACCTCTTCCTACTCTTCTGTCCAGGCTCAGAGAGCAATTGGCTTGAGTATACAGTGTCCCTAGTCCCGATCTTCCTTGGATGTGTGGAAGTGGATGAAGGAGTATGGAACAACATGAGGAATTTCTGGCCTGAGCTACAGTCAGGGGAAAATTCTAAGGTTCCTTCTCTGAAAATTCCTCCCGGCTGCCCTAGGAGGTATAAAAGGTGACCTGTAGATGAATGACACTGAGGGAAAGCCCCAGTTACATTTGCCTCCATTTGAGCCACACAACACTCCCAACCCCATGTGCATTCCCTCCTGGATGCTCCCTTCCTTTGCAAATCAGAAACACTGGCAAACACTGGAGAAGGAGAAAAGAGTGTGGTGGGGTGGGGGGCGCAAGGGGCACCGAGGGGAGTGCGTGTGGTAGGGGACCCAAGCAAGGGGCCCCCGGATTGACCCAATGACCCAGAGCGGCGCCACCCAACCCCACAGCACGCCACGAGACACGACGACGAACACGCGCACAGGGGCCCGGCACAGGAGCCAGGCCCCAGGACTGGAGCTTAAAGCTCCATGGTTAGGGAGGGCTGGCTTGGGTTAGGGGCAGCCCCCAAAGGAAGAGGACAGAGGAGGGAAGGTAGAGGATCCGCAGGCCAAGGTCAGCGCAGGGCCCACGTCCACTGCCAGGTGTAAGGCTACGGGTAGCCAAGGGGGCCCAGGCGAGGGGCAGGGCTGTGTTTCCCCTAGGGAGCCTCGAGGGCTCAGAGGCCAGCCCATTGCACTCCTCTGCAATCCAGGGGAGTAGATCCTCCAGACAGGGACCTGGAGCCAAGCAGGGCCAAAGGAGGGCCCTGGCTGTGGAAAGGATTCCAGCGCCAGCATGAACCTTGGTGTCTGGGTGGGTAGGGACCCAGGACCCATGAAGGAGCCCAGGCTGGGGAGAATCAGGTTGACTGGAGGGACCAGGCAGTGCAGGGATCCCACAGCACCAGGGCTAAAAAGGGGAGGTTCAAGTGGAGGCACCAGCAAGAAGCCTGAGATCCAGAGATGGGGACAGGGCCAGGGTCCTGGAGATGACTGGTCTGGGACTATAGCAAAGAGCCAGGCCCAGGTCTGAAAAGCCAGTTACCACGCCCCCCATCAGTCCCAGGGGATGGGAGGAAGGGAGTGGAGACAGTGGATCAGGTGGCACAGGGGGGAGGAAGGCTCAAGGCTCAGGTCCACCTCAAGCTGTCTGGGGTCCTGGAGCATGGTCACAGGTCTGAGAAAGAGGATGTCTTAATGATCCCTACTAAGGGGCCCAGGCACTGTCCCAGGACTATGTATCTAAGGAAAGGTTCTTGAAACCTAGACAAGGATGGGAATCTATGGCCATGGAAGTTGTACACAATGACATCTTAATTTTGTGAGGCCAAGTTTTTACGACCAGGCAGTAAACATGTGGGAATGGGATAATGGCACAGGACTGGTGCAGGGAATATTAAAAAGAAATTTAAATGGGTCCAAAGCAAGAAATCTAGGCAACAAGTGTAAAGAGCCAGTAACACCAAAAGGAAGAGATGCTGGGCATGGGGGGGGGGCTTATGGAGTATCTATCTGCAGCTTCCCCAAAAAAAGGCCACAACACTTGCATTGCCCAGCAAAATCCCCATATCCGGTGCCCACACTGGCACTGTTCAGCTGGATCTTATTTCCTTCACACATACCTACTGTGCAACTATGGCATTTCCTCATAACCCTATTTCTCACACTTGTATGGTAGAGCTGAGAGGCCTGATTGCCTGTGATGTTTCCAGCTCTGCTGCTGTGTCCAGTGTTCAGCCCCAGGTGTGACAGGAGCCCAGCAGTCCCATGACAATCCAATCTCAGGAAATCAAAAGTTCTAGGCAACCCCCTACCCCCATTCCACCCCACCACTATATGAAGGAAGGAGACTTACCATCTGAAGCAGGGACATCCGGCTTGGCCACCAGTAAAGCCCCTCAAGATAGAAAGGGCTTCTTCCTAGTCATTTCAGTAACATGATTCTCACACATCAGGTACTGGCTATGAGTGGGTCAAACTGGCCCTTCCTGAAAGTCTGATATAGGAGACATCCAGGAGCAAGTCTTCTGCTCAAACCTCAATTTTTTTGTGTGAGAATCATGCAAACCCATAAAAAATACTGAACTGTTGACAAAAGGTTTACCTCTGTGGTCCCAGTTACAGTCACATATGACATAACATTTCAGTCAATGAAGATCAGTTTATAAGTTGGTCCCATCAGACTAGATCGCTTAGTGATGTAGCCATCTTACTTTATGTGGGTACATACTCTGATGTTTGCATATGGACAAAATTACCTCAGGATGCATTTGTCAGAAAACATTACATCATAGAGCAATACCTTAAGTGTATGCCTGTGAACAAGCATCATTTTGTTCCTTTATATAAATTACTCTTACTTATATGCCTTATAATTAAAATTGTCTATTGTGCTCCAAAGAGAGGCTAAGGTAGAAAAGCTGCCTAAAATTTTACAGCCTGCTGCCTAATGTTAGGAGTGTCAATCAGTGATTGCTTCCCTAGCTTGTACCAGGCCCTGGATTTTAATCACAAGAACAAAACAAGTCCTAGAGCCTTAGTCTTCTAATTCCACCAACAATATGGGGCCACCAAACCAGAACAAATTCAAGTGAATTTGCTCTTTCTCATCTCAGATGTGAACATGTCAATCCTGTGTTGACTTCATAGGATCAATTCCCCTGCTATAACCCTGCCCCTAATAACCAACCTTCCTCATGTCTGCTCTTTATTGAGTCTGAGTTTCTTCTGATATTCTAGACACTTGGACAATACAAAGCCATAAAACAAATTACATCATGAAACTCAGTTATAACAACTACATTATGCTAAAATAGAACCAATAATAAAATCTGTTACTGTTTTTAATCTGGAAAGCCCATGGTTAAGGCAGTGCCACCATGTTCCAGAGGTGAATGTTCATGAGAGTTCTGACATTGCCAGTGGGTTAATCTATTAGTTGGCTTAATAATTTAAAGGGACCACAGGGAGGTGGTGAAAAGTATAGGCATATGGGGCATGAATGGAGGAAGTAAGTCATTATGGGTTTGGCCTTGAGGACAGTATTTGTCCTTGGCCCCTTCCTTTTCTACCCTGGTTCCCCACAGCCAAGAGCTGAGCAGCTTTCTCTACCATACCCTCTGCCATGATATTCTGCCTCATTTGGGTGCCAGATCAATGGTGCTAATTGACCATGACTGAGTCCACTGAAACCATGAACCAAAATAAACTGTTCTTTCTCCAAGTTGTTCTTGTTTAGGTTATTTTGATCACAGCCATGAAAAACTGACATAGCATCTTTATATCTTTTTTAGAATATTTTTTATTTGTCAATGGACCTTTATTTTAATTATTGATATGTGGTGCTGAGAATCAAACCCAGTGCCTCACACATGCTAGGAAAGCACTCTGCCGCTGAGCCACAACCTCAGCCCTAAAGTTATTCTTAAAAATATTTATCAAATATATAGAACCTCAATCATATAACCACAAATATTGACTTAATAAAATTATTAGTTACAACACCAGAAATGTACCACTTGCCTGAGACTCTGTTCCTCACAATTAACATCCTGGAGGCGTCAACCTATAGGAACTTGATGACAAGTACCAACACAAAAGTATTTTATTTTTTAAATACATGACTGAAATTACCATTAATTTTAAAATAAAGGCACTCTGCTTATTTTTCTATGAAATCTTTATACTGAAAATATAAATGTTCCTCCTGGTAAGAAAATATCCACCAAGTGCCTAAAAACATGAACCAATAACAAATGTATTCCTTAAGTACATCTTATCTTCATTTTCCTTGGAAAACCTATATTCAACCATTTCAGTTAATACTCAGTGGAAATTAAAGTTGATCATTCCCTTCTATCTTATAGAAGATAACACTCAACTGTTACTAAAAATTAAGCATAAAAACCAAAGTTCCTAAGCACTATAACTATATGGAATACAACTATTTTACTTCATTTCGCAAATGTTGCTGGTACTTAACCATGTGCCAAACATTACAAATTACTTCTGCTGAATTTCCATTACAGTCCTCACATGGGTCCATTATTTCTATCATTTTTGAAAACACACAAGTGATGAAAATTTTTATAACTCCCATATCAATATCATGCGGTCAATGTCCACAGGTCAAGTTCAAACTCCAAAGCAAGACAGATTACCAAAAGACCCACAAAGGGGTTGGACACAGGAAAGAGGGTCCATCTGGTTGCAGCTTGTTGGGCCAGGCCACCCAACACCAATTCCCTTTCAATTCCCTCTTCCAGACCCTCTTTGCCCCCACCCACACAGCCCTGGGTGCATTTTCAGCAGCACTCACCCTAGGACTTTGTCCAGCAGGTTCTTCACCTCAGTACTCACAGTTTGTAGAGACCAGGAAGGGCACTGGCTGAAGCTGGGGAGATGCAGGAAGTAGGTGTGAAAAGTCCAGTTTCACGTGAAGGGTCAAAGGTGAAGGACAAATGCAAGAGCTAATGGATGCCAGGCCTGGGAAGAACCTCAGTGTCTAATGTACCATCCACTGCTTCCTCTCAATCCTCCTCAACAACTTTGTAACTTACTGCACCATCTACTAATTTCTTTCCTATTGCCAATCTCTCCCCCACTAGAACATATACCCTTTTAAGGGCAGCATTTTTCCTGGTAAGGAAAATATTGAAGCAATGTCCCCGAAGTCTAATTGAAAAGGATCATGTTATGATTTGGACATAAAGTGAAAACTGTTAATGCAGAATGATTCAAAGGTGAAATTATTACACTTAGAGCTGTGACCTAAATCAGTTCATCTTATTTTGAATAGAGTAATTGTGTGGTAATCATACACATGTGGGGTATGATTGAAGGAAGTGGGTCACTGGGTACCTATCTGGAATGGGTCCATATTCCCCATGGCCTCTTCCCCTTCCCCTCTTTCTATCTCCTGGCCAACATCAATGGGGCAGCACTCCTCCATCATGCCCTTCTGCCATGACATTCTGCTTCATTTTGGGCCCAGAGCAATGGAGTACGTCCACCATGGATTGAACCTCTGAAACTAGTTTTCTTATCATGAACTTTGTAGTTAGTGACAAAAACCTGACTAACACAGGCCACAAGCCTTGTCTAGCGGAGGTGAAGGATACAGGAATGCACATACTAGAAAATGCCTCCTTGGAGGGCCAACCAGTAAATAATTCTGCCTTGTAGGTCATCCAGTGTGCTCCAGGACTCAACTCTGCTCCTGTGCCAAGAAAGCAGCCATGACTGTGTTCCAGTGAAACCTTACTTAGAAAAACATGTGGTAGGCCAAATTTGATGCACAAAAAAAACCATGTCCTAAATGAAGTAAAGTTCAAGTACACAGAAAAATGCCATCATTGGATTGGGTGGATCTGTCAAACAGAAACAACAATGGCAGAGGTTTTAACAAGTCTAACAGTGACACAAAAACCTGAAAATAATGCCCCAGGCTGGGAGTGGTGGCTCCTACCTGTAATTCCAGCAGCTCAGGAAGCTAAGACAGGGGGATTGTGAGTTCAATGCCAACCTCAGCAACTTATCAAAGCCCTAAGCAATTTTCTGAGACCCCTGTCTCTATGTAAAATATTAAAAAGTATTGGGTAGGTGACTTGGTAGTTAAGTACCACTGAGTTCAATCCTCAGAACCTGAAAAAAAAAATTAAAAGGTACCACATTGTTAGCTAGAGACAGGACCACAAATGTAAACATTAAGAACCTGAATCTAACCTGAATCTAATATCAACCTCACAGCCTCAGGAACATATTTTGTAAGGTCAACACCCACTTGAGTTTATAAGGTCAACACCCAGTTAAGAGTTTAACACAGGTACAACTGAATTTTATAACCAATCTCATGGTGGAACTAAAGGACACAAGTTTTCAGGGACCAGACAGGAGTACTGAAGAACATTTCTACTACCTGATGATACCTGCACCAATTACACAAAGTAGAAAATAAAAAAATAAATAAGAAAATGAAAATCCATCATTTCTCATTCTCATGAAAATTATTAGAAAAATCACTGAATCAGCAATAACCTCATATAAAAGTCCCTTTCAGGGCTGGGATGCAACTCAGTTGATAGAGTGCTTACCTTGCATGCACACCATGTTGGGTTCAATTCCCAGCACCACCAAAAAAAAAAAAAAGTCTCCCTTTCACAACAGACATAAAATATTTAAATCCTCAGGAACAAACAACATAAAATATATACAGCTCGGGGCTGGGATTGTGGCTCAGTAGTAGCGCACTTGCCTAGCAGGAGCAGGACCTGGTTCAATCCTCACCACCACATAAAAAAATAAATAAATAAAAGCATTTTGTTGTATCCATCTACACCTAAAAAAAAAATATTAAAAAAATATGCAGAGCCAAACTTCAGTAAGGGGAACATGTGGTGACTGAAGGGAACACATGCCCTGCATGGGTCAAAAAAACATTAATTTTGGAAACAAGATGTCATAATGAATGTTAATTTTAATCAATATCACAAACTTTGGGAGCAAGATAAAGTTGTTGGAAAATATATTTGAAGAGGTATGGGGAAGGGGGCCAATCTTGTAAAGACTAGCTGTGATATGTGGGAAGCCAGAGTGAATGCTTTGTCTATTTCTGGACCCCACAGTCCTGTAGGCAAGAGCAACCACACTTTTTTTGGTTAGAGAGGTGTGGTGAGTGCAGTGCTGGGGATGGAACCCAGGGTCACTCTATCATGGAGCAACAATGTGGCCATTTTAATTTCTAACAGCATTTTGTAAGTTGCTGAGGCTGGCTTCCTACTTGCAAACCTGCTGCTTAAGCCTTCCCAGTCACTAGAATTATAGGCATGGGCCACCAGGCCAGCCAGGTTCTTCTTCTAAGAAATCATTTTCTCCGCCCACTTACTCCATAAAGCTCCTGGGTAGCCTTTTCAGACTCTAGAATTACAAAGGCTTGGAATAATGGCATCTTCTGTCCACCTGGTCATGGGTTGAGCCTAAAATCAGGTCAGAGGGTGGCTTGGTTTTGGTGCTAGGCCATACGTTATGTAAGTATGAAATATTTCTAAATACTTCTAAATGTTTGATGTTTTGGAGAGTTTTCCCTCCTTGCTAGAGCATGATGTGTTGCCAGACCTTATATGTCCCATCAGACTTTCCATGTGTCAGCCACTGATCTAAACTACTGAGCTTCAGAAAAATCTCCACTCCATAGTTTTGCCAGACACCCTGAGAGCTTAGGTTAAGGTAGGGCCACCTCTGTCATGTGAAAGACCATGACACTTCTCTGAAAGCCTGGAGCCAAGCAGTGACAAGGCCTCATCAGCTGCAAATTAATCTCAAAAGCCTCATCAACCAATACCACCTGTATCAACTAGTAATTAGAGACCTTACCTGTTATCCTGACTGTCCACCAAGGTGGTCAAGCTGGCTTCTCCAAGAACTGCTCCTGTACAGGAAAATCTCAGCTTCAAGGACACTTTACTTTTCACAAAGCCTTTTTCCATATTAATTGAACAGTGGGCTTTAAGAATTTTGCAAACCATTAATATGTGGTTAAAGTACTTCATCTACCAGCAGTATGCTATGAAGATTTTTCACATTATTCTCTCCCCTCTGAGCATGTAAACCTACACAAAAATTCTCATTCTATTTCAATAAACTCTGATTCAGCAAATCATCTCTTCATTTCTGTCATATACAACAACTGGCTGCCAGCAGGATTTCATAATTCATAGAGGTAAATATTGAACAAGGTTCAAATTTTAATTACAATTTTAATGAAAGCATAGAGAATACAAATTGCATAGCATCCTTCTTCATGCTCAATATTCCACTGTATTTTCAACTTTGATGACCTGGGAAGAATTTCTAAAAGTGGCAAAAACTATAAGAATTCTGTGCCATGCTCACAAACACTTCTGTCAAATTAGTTCAGTAGCATAAAGCTGTTTTCACTATAACTTGTGATATGTGCACTACTCAGTACCTTAAGATGATGGCATAAATTTTTTTTGACCAGTAAGCATATAAAGGTAAATGAGTAAATTACTTTTCTTAATCTTTTCATTTTGAAATTTTGAAACTATTCTCTATCCTAACAAGCTAGAAAATTTTAATTACTTATATATTTATGTAACAGGAATTAAACCCAGAGGACTTCAATCACTGAGCCACATCCCCAGCCCTACTTTGTGTTTTATTTAGAGATGGGGTTTCACCAATTGTTTTGGACATCCCTAAGTTGCAAAGCATGGCTTTGAAGTCATGATCCTACTGCTTCAGGACCCTGAGCTGCTGAGTTTATGGGCATGCACCACAACACTCAACTAAGTTACCAAGTTTTAAATACATGGTATACATAAAACAATAAGTTGGAAGCCAGGAATGCTGGTATGTGCATGCAATTCCAGTGAGGTGGGAATTTGAGGCAGGAGGATCACAAGTTTGGGGCCAGCTAGGAAACTTAGTGAGACCCTGTCTCAAAAGCAAATTTAAAATAACTGGGGCTATAGTTCCTTAGTACAGCACCCATATACCCCCAGTCCAGAAAATTAAGGTATGAAGATCTCCACTATCTACACGTAGTAATTTAAAGACAAACAATTTCAGATCACACAGATGGTTCAACTACGACCTGTCTACATCGCAGAACAAGGCTTCTGTATGCGTTTTACAAGTATCTTTTCAGGTTTAAGACCTCAAGAATACACACTCCTTGTATGAAAACTCAAACAACTGAGTGTTGTGAAGGCACACATCTCACAAGAAAAATTTACATACTCATGGGCTGATGATGAAATTTCCACATTCTTTATAATCCTACTGCCACTATCTCTATCCAATGCTTTAATACCTTGCTTAAATAAAAGCTTCAATTTCTTACTAAACCCTTAAAACAGAGACAAAAACCAAAGTTCTTTAGCAAGCTACAAAATCATTAAAAAAAAAAATGGAAAGCCCCTGCCCCTTGTAATCCCAGAAACATGGAATGCTGAGGCAAGAGGAATGCAAGTTCAAACCCAGCCTCAGAAACTCACCAAAGCCTTAAGCAACTCACTGAGGCCCTAAGCAATCACCAAAGCCCTGTCTCTAAATAAAATATAAGAAACTAGCTGGGTATGTGATGCAGTGCCTCTGGGTTCAATCTCCAGTACCAAAACCAACTAAACAAACGAAGATATACATACAATAGCAACACTCCTGTGAAAACATTACTACCAGCAAGGATCACCAATACATCTTATTATACAGAAGATCACCACTGATTATTCTAAACAATTGAAAAGTCTTAATTAAAAACAGGAGAAGACTGGGGTTGTGGCTCAGTGGTAGTGAGCTTGCCTGGCAGTTGAGATACTGGGTTAGATTCTCAGCATCACCTATAAATAAATAAATTTTTAAAAATGTCCATTGACAACTATATATATACTAAAAACAAACAAAAAACATGAAAGCCAGGCACAGTGGTAACCATCTGTAATTCCCTCTCAGTCACTTGGGGAATAAGGAAGAAATACAGAAAGTTACTGAGCAGCCTGGGCAATTTAGGCCTTGTGCCAGAATAAGCAATAAAATCTGCTGTGGCTAAGCCAGGCGAGGTAGTGCACACCTATAGTCCCAGTGGCTCCAGAAGCTGAGGCAGGAGGACTAACAATTCAAAGCCAGTTTCACCCATTTAACTAGGCAGTAAGCAAATCAGTGAGACCGTCTGTAAAAAAATATTTAAAAAGGGCTGAGGATGTGATTCAGTGCTTAAGTGCCCAGGGGTTCAATGCCCTGTACATAACAAAACAAAAAAACTCAATGGCTGTAGCTCAGTAGTAAAACTCCCCTGTGTTCAATCCCCAGTGTCAAACACACAAACACACACACACACAAACACACACACACACACACACACACACACCCAACATAAGAACGAATGTCCAACTTGTTTATAAAGTACACACTTTTCTAGCAACTCTGCAAACTGAGGAAGGAGGAATCAAAGTTTGAAACCATTCTTAGCAACTGAGGGAGACACTTTCTTAAAATATAAAGCAAAAAAGGACTGGGGCTGTGGCTCAGAGGCAGAGCACTCAGCTGGCATGTGTCAGGCACTGGGTTCGATCCTCAGCACCACATAAAATGAAATAAAGTTATTGTGTTCACTTATAATTTAAAAAAATATGAAAAAATAAAATAAATAGAAAGCAAAAAGGCCTTGAATGTAGCTTGGTTACAGAGAATATCTGGGTTCTACCCCTAAATGCCCACAAGAAAAAAAAGAATGTTGGCCCATGAGTGCAGCTCTGAATTTAACCCCCACTCCCGCCAAAACCAGAGTATATATATTATCATTCATTAAATTGCTTATGTGGGCTGGGAATGTAACTCAGTGAAAGAGTCCTTGCCTAGCATATGTGAGGCACTGGGTTTGATCTTCAGCACCACATAAAAATATACAAAAACAAAACAGAGATATTGTTTCCATCTATAATCTAAAAAAGTATTAAAAGTTCTTGTTTGAGTTATAAGAATACTAGTAAACAAATATCTTTACAAACAAGAATAGCCAGTTAGAACACAATGGGGGAAAATTCATTAGGAATAGACAGGTTGGTGGTTGGTGCCTCCCTGAACAAGAACACTAGACATTAAACCCAGGGCCTCTACGAATGCTCAACATTGAAAGTATATCTCAGCACAGAAATCAGCAATTGTTAAAAATATTAACAATTCAAAGCCAGTTTCACCCATTTAGGAATAAACTCACATGCAAGTTCTACAATTATAAAACTGCAAAACTTTCTTGAAATGAGAAAAAACATCACCCAACTTGAGTCAAACCTCTATTTCGATGAAAAACATGAGAAACACAAAAGAGGGCTGGGGATGTGGCTCAAGCTGTAGCGCACTCGCCTGGCATGCGTGCAGCCCGGATTCGATCCTCAGCACCACATACAAACAAACATGTTGTGTCCGCCGAAAACTAAACAATAAATATTAAAATTAAAAAAAAAAAAAACACAAAAGACAAAAGCCTAAACCTGGACGCAGGGGGTACCAGCCTGTAGTCCCAGGTGCTCAGAAAGCTGAGACAGGAGGACAACTTGAGCCCCAAACTTTATCGCAAACCTGCACAACATAGGAAGACACTCTGAAAGAAAGAAGAAAAAAAGGAAGGAAGAAGAAAGAAAGAAAGAAAGAAAACAAGCAACAAATATGAAATAACTCTACTCTGGAGCTGAGGCCAAGGAAGAAAAGTTGCAGGCTAGCCTGCTTCTAAATAAAAAATGAAAAGTGCCAGGGATAAAGCTCAGTGGGAGATCACCCCAGGGTCAATTCCCTAGTTCCAGAAAATAATAAAAATAATAATAATAATAATAATAATAAAACCATAGAGCAGTTCACAAAGAACTGGACAGGCTGGCATAGTGGCACACATGAGCTTGGGAGGCTGAGGCAGGAGGAGCACAAATTCAAAATCAGCATCAGCAATTTAGTGAAGCCTTAAGCAACTCAGCAAGACCCTCTCTCTAAATAAAAATAAAAAAAACTGGCTGAGGATGTGGCTCAGTGGTTAAACTCCCCTGGGTTCAATCCCCAGTATCAAACACACACACACAAACACAACACAGTGAATGTCCAGCTGTTAAAAAGGTACACTCCTTTAATTAATCCCAGCAACTCTGCAAAATAAGGAAGGAGGAACCAAATTAGAAGCCAGCCTTGGTAACTGAGGAAGCCACTGTCTTAAAATAAAAAGTAAAAAGGGTTTGGGATTTAGCACAGTGGCAAAGAATCTCTAGATTCAATGCCTAAACTACCAACTTAAAAAAAAAGTTGGCCGATGAGAGCAGCTCTGAATTTAATCCCCAGTTCCGCAAAAAATAGAGCATGTAATATTATGATCCTTTAAATAAATGCATCAGAATGCTAGAAAACAAATATCTTTATAAACAAGAATAACCAATTAGAACACAATGGGGAAAAACTCATTAGGAATAAATGAGGGTTTGAAGAGTTGGGGGAAGGTTGATGTGATGACGCAGGTGAATGCTAGGCATTAAACCCCAGGCATCCACACATGCTCAACATTCACCCTACAACCTCAGTACAGAAATCAGCAATTGTTAAAAATATGTAACACCTAGGAATAAACTCTTATGCAAGCTCTATAATTATAAAACTGCAAAATTTTCCTGAAATGAGGAAAACAAAAGACAAACGCCTAAACCTGGACCCAGAATGTACCAGCCTGTACTCCCGGCTTCTCAGAAAGCTGAGACAGGAGGACACCTTGAGCCCCCAACTTTAACACTGCACTGGAAAATATAGGAAAACCCTCTTCTAGAAAAAGAAAACAAACAACAACAAATATGAAATAACTCTACTCCAGAGGTGAGGCAGTAGGATGAAAAGTTGCAAACTAGCCTGATCTAAAAAAAAAAAAAAAAAAAAGGTCAGGGATAAATCTTGGTGGTAGATCACCCCTGGGTCCACTTCCAGTACCTAAATAAATAAATAAACTAACCAAAAAGCAGTTCACAAACAACCGGATAGGCCTCAAAACAAACAAACGAAAGACATATGTACAATAGAAACACTCCTATGGAAACATTACTACCAGCACCAATCACCACTACACTTACTATACATAAGATTACCACTTATTATCATAAACAATTTCAAAGGAAAACTCTTCATTACAAAATGTGAGAGCCAGGCATAGAGGTGACCATCTATAATCCCCCCTCAGTTGCTGAAGTTAGAGAGCGGCCTAGGAATTTAGACCTTCTGCCAAAATAAGCAATAAAAATTGTAATGGCTAAACCAGGCAAGGTGGTGCACACCTGTTACCCCAAAGGCTCCAGGGATGAGGCAGAATGAATGTGAGTTCTAAGCTAGCCTCAGCAACTTAGCAAGGCACTAAACAACTAAGTGAGACCCTGTCTCTAAATAAAATATTTTAAAAAGGCTGAAGATGTGGCTCAGTGCTTAAGTGTCCTGGATTCAATTCCTAGGGAAAAATAACAACAAACAAACAAACAAAAATGCATAGCTATAGCTTAATGGTGAAATTTCCCTGGTTTGAATCTCCAGTGTCAAAAATACACAATACACACACATACACACACACACACACACAAGCACACACAAGGGAATTAATGTCCATCTGCTTACAGAGATACACTCCTTTAATCCAAACAACTCTTCAAACTGAGGAAACAGGAATCCCAGTTTGAGGCCAGCTTCAGCAACTGACAAAGACATTGTCTTAAAAACTACAAAAGGGGCTGGTTTGTGGCAAGGCACTGAATTCCATCCTCAGCACCACATTAAAAAAAAAAAAAAATTAAAGACAGTGGGTCCAACTACAACCGAAAAAAAGAAAAAGAAAAAACTTAAAAAAACATAAAAAGACTTTGAGATGTATCTCCATAGCAGAAAAATATCTGAGATCAACCCCTATATCCCTAATAAAAAAAAAAAAAAGCTGGCCCATCAGTGAATCTCTCAATTTAATCCCCAGTTCTGCCAAAAATAGAGGATGTATATTATCATTCATTAAGTCATAAAAATGCTAGAAAACAAATATCTATATAAACAAGAATAACCAGTTAGAACACAATGGGGGAAAACTCATTAGGAATGAATGAGGGGTTGAAGGGTTGGGGGGTGATGAACACCGGGCCTCTACACATGCTCAGTATTCACCTATACTCTCAGCACAGAAATCAGCAATTGTTAAAAATATGTAACACCTAGGAATAAACTCTCATGCAAGCTCTACAATTATAAAACTGCAAAACTTTACTGAAATGATAAAAAAACTTCACCCAAATGGAGTCAAACCTATATTTGGATAAAATTCATAAGGAAAACAAAGACAAATGCCTAAACTGGACTCAAAAGGTACCAGCCTATGGTCCCAGCTGCTCAGAAAGCTGGCACATGAGGTCAACTTAAGCCCTGAACTTTAAGGCTAACCTGGACAACATAGAAAGACCCTTTTCCAAAAAAAGAAAACAAACAACAACAATAAATATGAAATAAATACTTCAGAGGTAAGGCAGTAGGATGAAAAGTTGCAGGGTAGCCTGCTTCTAAATAAAAAATAAAAAAGGCTAGGGATAAAGCTCAGTGGTAGATCACCCCTAGGTCTCATTTCTAGTTCCTGGAGACAAAATAAATAATAATAGAACTATAAAGCAGCTCACAAACAAAAGGATATGCCTCAAAGCAAACAAACAAAAGATATATGTACAATAGTGACACTCCTGTGGAAACATTACTACCAGCAGCAATCACCAATACACTTACTATACATATGATAACCATTGATTATCATAAACACTTTAAAGTAAAAGTCTTCGTTAGAAAATGTGAGAGCCAGGCATAGAGATGACCATCTATAATTCCCTCTCAGTCTCTGAGAGGGAAACTAAGGCACTAAGGCAGGAGGAATGAAAGTTAGAGAGCAGCCTGGGAATTCAAACCTTGTGCCAAAATAAGCAATAAAATTGTCATGGCTAAACCAGGCAAGGTGGTGTACACCTATAATCCCAGTGGCTCCAGAGGTGAGGCAGGAGGATTGTGAGTTCAAAGCCAGCCTCAGCAACTTAGCAAGGCACTAAGCAACTCAGTGAGACCCTGTCTCTAAGTAAAATATTTCAAAAAGGCTGAAGATGTGGCTCAGTGCTTAAGAGCCCTGAATTCAATCACTAGGGAAAAACAACAACAACAACAAAATGCATAGCTCTAGCTTAATGTTGAAACTCCCATGGTTTGAATCCGCAGTATAAAACACACACACACACTCATTCACAAACACTCACACACAGGACACACACACAATGCACGCACACACACACACAGGATGCACTCACAAACACACACACAAGGGAATTAATGTCGAGCTGGTTACAGTGGTACACTCCTTTAATCCCAACAACTCTTCAAACGGAGGAAAGAGGAATCCCAGTTTTAAGCCAGCTTCAGCCACTGAGGAAGACATTGTCTTAAAAAGTAAAAAGGGGGGCTGGGGTTGTGGCCTAGCAGGTGCGAGATGCTGAGTTCCATCCTCAGCACCACATAAAAATAAAATAAAGGCAGTGGGTCCAACTACAACTAAAAAAAAAAAATGTAAAAGGGTTTGAGATGTATCTCCATAGAACAAAAATATCTGCGATTAACCTCTAAATCCCCAAAAGGGGGGGGGGGAAGCTGACCCATCAGTGCATCTCTCAATTTAATCTCCAGTTCTGCCAAAAATAGAGCATGTATATTATCATTCATTAACTCATAAAAATACTAGAAAACAAATATCTTTATTAAAAAAATAGCCAGTTAGAATACAATGGGGAAAACTCATTAGGAACAAATGAGGGGTTGAAGGGTTGGGGGGTGGCTGGCGAGCCACTGCAGGTGAACACTAGACATTAAACCCCAGGACTTCCACAAAGGCTCAACATTCACCCTATACCCTCAGCACAGAAATCAGCAATTGTTAAAAATATATAACACGGGGCTGGGGATGTGGCTCAAGCGGTAGCATGCTTGCCTGGCATGCATGCAGCCCGGGTTAGATCCTCAGTAACACATACAAACAAAGATGTTGTGTCCGCCGAGAAGTAAAAAATAAATATTACAAAATTCTCTCTCTCTCTCTCTCTCTCTCTCTCTCTCTCTCTCTCTCTCTCTCTCTCTCTCAAATATATATAATAAAACACTTAGGAATAAACTCTCATGCAAGCTCTACAATTAGAAAACTGCAAAACTTTCCTGAAATTATGAAAACTTCACCCAACTAGAGTCAAACCTCTATTTTCATGAAAATCACAAGGAAAATGAAAAACAAACGCCTAACCCTGGACCCAGAAAGTACCAGCCTGTAGTCTCAGCTACTCAGAAAGCTGAGGCAGGAGGACAATTTGAACCCCAAACTTCAGGACAACATAGAAAGACCCTCTTCCATAAAAAGAAAACAAACAACAACAACAAATATGAAATAACTCTACTTTTGGAGGTGAGGCAGTAGGATGAAAAGTTCCAAGCTAGCCTGCCTCTAAAAAATTTAAAAAGGCTAGGGATAAAGCTCAGTGGTAGAACACCTCTGGGTCAAATTCCTAGTACTGGCAGAAAAAAAAAAAATAGAACCAAAATCAATTATAAGAAAAGACTGGCTGGGCAAGGTGGCACACACTCCATAATCTCAGCAGAGCTCACGATGTTGAGGCAGGAGTACAAATTCAAAGCCAGTCTCAGCAATTTAGCAAGGCCCTAAGCAACTTAGCCATACCCTGTCTCTAAATAAAATATAAAAAACCACCTGGAAAAGTGGTTCAGTAATTAATCTCCCTGGAGTTCAAACCCCAGGACCCCCCAAAGTGTAAAAAGACAAAAATGTTCTACCACACAGGTGCTGAACAAAATGCAAAGGAAGTCTACCTACCGAACCTACAGAAATGCAAAGACTCAACCCTGTTGCTGGACCTTGGGTACTGACCCAGCGATTTCACTTCCACAAACTCATTTTGAAGATTTAGGGCCAATTCAACAAATATATTCCACAAACTCGCTTAAATAAGGGCAAATAATGTGGGCAAACTAGTGCCTGAGTAGATCCCAAGTATTCCGAAATACGAGCCTAGAGGATACCAATTTTAGGCCAATCTCAAGCAAGTCAGTGAGACCCTATTGACTCAAAATAAAAAGTAAAATAAATAACAAAAATGGACTGAGAAGGCTGGGATTGTGGCTCAGTGGCAGAGCGCTTGCCTACCATGTGTGAGATGTGGAGTTCAATTCTCAGCACCACATATAAAAAAGTAAAATAAGATTCATGACAACTAAAAATATATTTTGGAGATGTAGCTCAGCAATAAAGTAGTCCTAGGCTCAATCCCCATTAGCAAAACTAGTTTAAACAAACAACGACAGACTACTATGAGGAAATATCAGAGCTTTGGCTCATTCAGGCTTCTAAAACAAGACCCCATGGCATCTCTACCTTGCAAACAACCATTTATTTCTTACCGTTTTTCAGGGGTAGAAGTTGGAGATTGAAGACTGCTTCCAAATTGCTTAAGACACCTTCCTGCAGGCTCCTCACAAAAAGGAGAATCACTTTGGGACTTCCTTTACATAGCCACAGCTATATCCTGGGTTGTGGACTCCACCCCCAGGGTCCTCCCCCTAGGAGATAAGTTTCAGCACACTAATGGCACACTTCTGGTATCACCACTCCCTCAATAGGGTGGAGTAAATTAGAGTTCATCCAAAAAAAATATCACTCAGCCTTTGGGAAACTATTTAGACCATGAGGCAAACAAACTTTTCATGTTTTGAGACAACTAAGGAAATACAAACACCACCAGTGTGACAATAGTAATGAATTACTGTAGATAGTCTTAACTATTTCTGAAAACTTAGCATTGAGAGATATACAATAGAACATTCAATGCAATGGTTTTGCTGGCCATGCATGGAGAACTATTGAAGAGGTGAAAAGTGGCAAAAGCACAATCTCTCAACTTTTGTGAATATTGAAAATGCTCCAGGGCTTCCTTCTCAGTGAAGGAGCGCTTCCACTCGTGCTCCTGCTCCCATCATGATATGAGGCACTGGGTTCCATCCTCAGCACCACATAGAAATGAATAAATAAAATAAAGGTACTATGTCCATCAAAACTAAACATAAATTAAATAAATAAATAAATACAAAAGAAAGAAAATGCTCCACTATTTTTTTTAAGTTATTCATATTTCCATTTACTGATATGAAAAACCTTAAGACAAACTGTCACATAAGGCAGCAGGAAACAAGCCAGGTGCAAAGGCAAAGGCAAAGGCATGTAATCCCAATGGCTCTGGAGGCTGAGGCTGCAGGACTGTAATTTCAAAGCTAGCCTCAGCAACATAGTGAGGCCCTAAGCAACTTTGCAAGACCCTATCTCTAAATAAAAATTTTAAAATGGCCGGGGGATGTGGCTCAGTAGTTAATTGCCCCTGGCTTCAATTTTAATTTATTTATTGGTGCCAATAAATAAATAAATAAGAATCAAAATTTTAAAATACCAGGGAACAAAATGTGAGTTCATTCAGGTAAATTTATGTGTTATATGTGCATGGTAAACACAAATCCAGGGTGATAACCTCAAATTAACTATGAAAATATTAATACTGAAGTCACATTAGACTATGATTTCCATGACTACTTCCTAATGAGACATTTCTGCATGACTTGAGTTTTAAAATAAGCTCTGTTTTCACAATTTAGTAAAATAAAATTATTTCATTTTCTAAATGATACACAGGCACAAACATTAAGAAGCTCTACTAAGGTCCTAGGGGCATAGCTCAGTGGTAGGGTGCTTGCCTAGGATTATGAGTCATATTTGATCCCCAATACCAAAAAGCGAAAAAGAAATATTAGGGGCCAACAAGGAGGAGATTAAAGCTGCAGACCTTAGGTCAGTTGAGGGTCACCCACAGAAAAATCCAAACAGCAAGGGGCAATAGAAGCACATAACTTAACAGACAGTGGGCAGAGCAGGAAAGTTCAGAGAACAAAAGACAAATCAGAGTCAGAAGAGGTATGGAGGGGTTGTGTGGGCAACCAAAGAATTGTGATTCTCCTTCACAAGACAAAAAAGTCAAAGAAAGAAAGAGCAGGCTGCTAAATTTAGCAACAAGATATTGAGGACCTAAAGGGAGTGCTCAGCATAGTATTCTATGCAAATAATGTAAATTTCCAGAGGCGCCCCCAAGTCCTACAGGAGTTGAAGCACAGATCACAATCCAGGGGGAGAAGGAATGTTCCCAGAACAGCCAGAACACCCACAGGTTTTCTAATAAGACAGCTCAGACCTTGAGGCTTAAGGATAGATTCCATCCCTTTGCTACTAAAAAGAGATCAATCTGATGCGAAAATTTTAAAATTATAATCCCTTTACTCCACTGAAGAAGTACATGATGAAGGTACCACCACCCTTTTGTTCACAAGGGAATGAAAGGTCAGCAGTTTGTGCTAGATTCAGCATCTGTCTCCACACTGGACTTTAAAGCCCTTCATAGAATGTCACCCACAGGCCAAGAGCAGAGGCTCATGTTTGAAGGTCAACCTCTAGGGGAGCAGAGGCAGGAGGACTGAGAATTCAGTGCCAGTCTCTGATAAACCCAACCTGATCTTTTATTAAATTGGGAGCCATCTTGCCACAAAGCCATGAAAAGCTAATTTCGGCTTTACTATAAATTACTGCAAATTCTGAACCTGCTTGGAATGCCTGCCCATGCCTTGAACTCACCCATGCCTGGCTCTCTGACCAGATAGAAGCCCTCTCTGAAACTTTAGTGACACTTCATAAATATTGGCCTTCCCTGGCCAGACAACGACCCTCTCTGAGACTCTAATGGTCCTCATAAATTCTGATGTTGGGGCCAGCAAAAAATGTAAACTACCATTAGTGTGATGCTTGTCAGAGTCCTGTTATCTGTAACCCCCCTTTTGTGTAACTTTCTGGGCTATAAAGCTGGGCTGTAGGAAAGCTGGGGCTGCTCTCTTGTTCCTGCCATTTTGGGAGGAAAAGGCAGTCCAGCCGGTCGAAATAATAAGCTTGCTTTAATTTGATTTTAATTGGAGTCAGTGGTCTTTTCTTGCGTCCTGGTCTAACATTTTTGGAGGCCCCAGCGAGATGACCCTGCCAGACCAGACCACAAGACCAGACTGCTGGAAATTCTGAAGCCGGCCTTCGCTCCAGGGCTCCGGGCTGGAGAGCCACTCTAGGGGGTGCGCAACTTGAGATGTTCCAAGGCCTCGGAGTGAGCCTTTGGTCCCCGGAACCCTGCAGTGAACTGCCGCACTAAAACTATTAGCAAGCACCTGGTGGAGGAGGCCTCCATAGGTAAGTGGCGCCTTTATAACATCTGATATCTGGTTAAGGGAGATCTCTTCTGATGACAGAGAGGTGGCCTGGCGAGGCTCACATATACTCCTGTCCGGACAGTACGAGAAATCGAGAAATCGTTCTGTCTTCTGTTCTGTTCTGTAGGGAATTCCTCTGGAAGGGTAGAGAGGTGCCGACGGGCACGCACGCACTCCTACCCCGGAGCTTTGGCAAGACATTGCATTGTTCCTCTGTTTCTGTTTCGGCGCCGGGTTTCTGTTTTCTTGTTTTTGTTCTGTGTTCTATATGTTTTTTGTTTGTTTGTTTTTGTGCGTTTTGTTGTGTGATTTCAGTGATAAAAACTTAAGGATATTGGACGTGAAAATGGGTAATAAAGCAAGTCAGCCTGACACCCCTTTGGACTGTGTTTTAAGGAACTGTGATGAACTGTACCCCCCTTTGTTAAGCAGGAGGAGAGAAGCCCCTAGCTGGCTGCTTGAAGCACCTCCAGTGCAGAGGGCAATGCCTGCTGGGGACCTAAGAACTGAGTATCTCCCAGGTTAACAAGTGAGACTCCTTTAAAACCCCTTGTCCCTCCAGATCAAGAGAGTCACAACATTTGGGCAGAGTTCCCGGTGTTTCTCCTTTGTTAGCAAAACAATAAAACTCCCTTTTTCTTTTTCTCAAAACCCTGTCCTCATTATTAAATTGGCATTAATTGGCTCTAAGGTCAGGAACCGAACTTTCAGTTACAAATTTTGATACCCCCCCACCCCCAGAACTTTTTGAGAACTGACTACTGAAATGTTAGGAGATGAAATGTGCTTGGGGTGGAATCCTGTAAGTAAAAGGAGGGACTGAGGGACTCCCAGCAGCTGCCGAAGCCCTGTTGCTTCGGGGATTCCCTCCTTCTTTCCCTGCACTGTAAGGATTATGCCACCTCTGTCTTCTTGAAAAGAGAAAAAGAAAAAGGAGACACTTAATGCAGTAAAGTCGCCATGGAGACCCTTGATTTATATTTCAGATTGCTCCTCTGTGAAAACATCTGGTCCCCTTGTGGGGACATCTATGGTGCCACTGGTGTAGGAGATTTTCCTCTTATCTGCTCTGTTTTAAAAGGTTTCTGTCAGCCATAGTCTGGAGCTCCTCTCTGTCTGTCCTGTGTCTTTGTTTCTGACCCTTTAAGACATGTGCAATAGTGTGTTGATATTATAAATTGTTTCTTGGGAATGATCTTGGCTGAATGTGTATCTAAAAGATGATGTTTTATTGTAACAATCTGGTATCTGAATGGGTTTTTGATGCATTGCACAATGCTGCAGTTAAAAGTTGGGTTTAGGTAGTTGTTTAGTTTATGATTTCAGATAATTCATGTCAGAGAACTTAAATACTTAGGATGGAAAACTAAAGAACTCTACTTCCAAGTTGGCAAGTAACTTCCCAATCATTCAGTCTTTTTTCACCAATTTTGAATTGGGTAGCCTGGGAAAATGTTACTGTGTGTACCAGTGCATTAATTTGGACAAAGATAGTAAATCATAGTATGGTATCTGTTGACAAAACAAGATGTAAAGATATAAAATTTTGTGAATTGTATCTTAAACTTGTATCATAATTTTCAACATTGGAACCTGAAAATTATGACTTATAGTTAAAATGCCTTAGGCCTGAGGTGTCTGCTCAGAATAGCAGTTTTTCCCTGCTCCTTCCAGACCTCAGCCAGGACTTATGTTGAAATGCAAATGAAAGAAGCCTGCAAGCTCAGTAGGAGACTGATCTGAGACCTAAGGAAAAAAAGTAAATTGTATGGTATTTACTAATTACTGGCCAGTCATTTTTACTAGGACTCTTGTTTTTTTCCTTAGATTCTGTATTTTTTTGAGCTCATGATTTTGACCCTACAGACCTAGGTTAATGTTTTTCTGATCAGTCCTATCTTTGACCAACTGTGGAGTTTTTGAAACATTGCAATGGAGATTTCACCTGTGAAAAGTTACTAAGGCCTTTACTATTGTTATGTGTGCACACTTTTGTTATGTGTTGTATGTCTATATATACATATGTTCGTATATCATATATATGATATACAAATTAACATATATAAGGAGCGCTCATAAAAACAAATTAAAAAAAATGGATCCAAAGATTTTTAATTCATGTGATTTAAATGGCTCAATTTAAATTGGATAAACAGATAAAAATAAATGTCTTTAAATTTAACTTACAAGTTTTTCTAGGTGTTCAAAAACTCATAAAATATTAATGTCTATAAAATGTCTAATATGCCTTGGTTCTAGGACTTTTCCTTCAACAAAAAATGGTTTACACTGTTCAATACATTTGTCTAATATTTTGATAAATAAGTAAAGAAAATTTGATATGGGATTATTCATGAGTACTTTTGTTAGATATCTGATTGATTTACTAAGGTCTGTATAAGTTTGTACTAAAGTCTGTATAAGATTGTAAAAATCAGTCATGTGTTAAAGAGACAAAAATTTCTTAAAATATAAGTTTACCCATAACATTGTGTTTATTAAGTTTTACTTTTTTCTAGAGCAAGCAACCATAAAAATTAAACAACTGGTTAAATAAGAACTGTTATTTTAGAGCACTGTACTGCCATTTCTTTAAAAGCTAAGCTTGGTTAATGTAGAAACAGCAATGTAATTGTGATGCTATTAATGTGCTCATATCTTCCAGGTATACAAGTCTGTAAGGTAGAAACTTTAAAAGAGCATTATATCAAGCTGGTGTTCGGAAGTTGTATGGTAAAAAAATATATTGGGGATTTATTTACCTGTTATCAATAAGATATGTAAAGTTTTGTTACTTCTTACATTGGGGAACAATTTAAATGTATTTTTAAGTTAATGAGAGCCTAATCTATGTAAAGGTTAAAACTTTCAGCCTTTCTTTAATTCATGTTTTAAATGTGATATCAAATGGTGTTAGCTAATGTTCATGTGACCTCAAACAATTTATGTAAACTTTGTAAAATGATAATTAAAAATACAAAGATCAGCTTTAGAACTAAAACACTTAAGAATTATAAAGAGCCCTGCCTTACCTGAGATGAGGCTCTGTGTCCCATCTTACTACATGTGAGAAAGACTATGAAAACAGTAGGCCAGATTTTAGTTCATTTAAAGTTATGTTCAAAAATTTGTTTTTTTGTTGTTTTTTTTTGTCAAGATTACTAGGATCTCAAACAGGGGATATAATGTATAACTCAGCCAAAAATTCAGGGTAGCTGTTACACGAACTAAGTGTTTTTACTCTTGTTAATTTTATTTTGTAATTTCCTTATAAGTGATCTAAAGATTCCCTGTTAGTGTTTTACAGAAGTGTTGCTTTAAGAACACAACATGGGTTAGTTTGAGATAATAAGCCATCACCTACAAGACAGATAGGATAATACAGATCCCAATTAATAAAAAGATAAATAATTATAAAGTTATAGACATTAAAGCCCAGTACTCTTAATATAAGGCTGTTAAAATTTATTTGCTGGATGTTTAAGATTAAGTTTTAAAATTAAAGTTAAATTAAAAGGGCCAGAAAAACCAATATTCGGCTCTTGCCCTCTGAGTCAGTCTGAATCCAGGGAACAGGGGACTTCTCTAAAGAGCTTTGCAACTCTGGGCCACATAACCTCCCGATCAGGGAGACTAATGAGACCACTGGAGAACAGAAAGCCAATCAGTGCATTTGCTATGAAGAGGAGAGTCATCAGAGAAGGGAGACATCCCTGGTGCTTCTGAGGGAAGCCACATGGTCAAGCAAGACCTAGACCCATCCTAGCGCAAATGGCACTAGCAGAACTGAGAAGTTTCCCCAGGAATGACTCCCATAAAAGCTCAGCTGTTAACAATAGATAGAAACAGAAGTCAGTTTGACTGCTTCATCTTAAACACTTAGCAAAGACAGTTAAAACCAAAATACAGCCATTCCTGGGCATTTTAAATAATAATAATGATGATAATAATAATTATTATTATTATTTAAGGTATACACTTTATGTTAGCCTCCCAAAATAAGTAAGACTGGAGGCTACAAAAAAGGATTCTCAGACAGAAATGTCTGATAACTATAAAAAGAGACTATCAAGAGGAGCTGCCAGAGACAGAAGTTTTTAGTTTAAGGCCTACAGTTATTCCTAACCTACACAGGTAGGCTTCGTGTTTGCTAGTATGATTATCCAGCCCTGAGTAACAGAATTAAAGGTTTCTCTATTAGACACAGAGCTCATACTAGTAAAAAAAATTTTGCAAGATCAGGTGGCATTAAATTATTAAACTGTATCTTATGGGGAAGGACATCTGTAACACTAAAAGTTAAATGTTAAATTTACAGGCCTGATAACTGGAAATGTTAAAGCCTGGTGAGGGAACTTCTATACAGTGACACGTTCCAGCTGCTACAACATTTACTCAGTACTCATGGTTTTTGTTTCTCTCATAGAAGCACCCATCCCCAGATGACTTTAAAACCTGTTCTTCCCCAACCAGACTTCAAACCGAACTGACTTCTAAAAGGCAACTCATGTCCCTCACGCTGTGCTCCCTCACGTCACCCTCTCTCAGCTCAGAAGAAGCCAAAATGAGTGACGCCTGTCTTCTTACAACAATGGAGCCAAAAATAAATAGATTATCAATATAAGTAATTAATTAAGTCAGGTAAAATCAGGGAGACCGGTTTTGGGTGAGTTCTAAAAATTTGGAGACTGTTACCTGAGGGATTAAAATTCCCTCAGTGCTCTTCCCCTACCCTATCAAAGATTTGAAAGGGACACATAAGAAAAGGGGGGAATGATAAACCCAACCTGATCTTTTATTAAATTGGGAGCCCTCTCACCACAAAGCCATGAAAAGCTAATTTCGGCTTTACTATAAATTACTGCAAATTCTGAACCTGCTTGGAATGCCTGCCCATGCCTTGAACTCACCCATGCCTGGCTCTCTGACCAGATAGAAGCCCTCTCTGAAACTTTAGTGACACCTCATAAATATTGGCCTTCCCTGGCCAGACAACGACCCTCTCTGAGGCTCTAATGGGCTTCATAAATTCTGATGTTGGGGCCAGCAAAAAATGTAAACTACCATTAGTGTGATGCTTGTCAGAGTCTGTTATCTGTAACCCCCCTTTTGTGTAACTTTCTGGGCTATAAAGCTGGGCTGTAGGAAAGCTGGGGCTGCTCTCTTGTTCCTGCCATTTTGGGAGGAAAAGGCAGTCCAGCCGGTCGAAATAATAAGCTTGCTTTAATTTGATTTTAATTGGAGTCAGTGGTCTTTTCTTGCGTCCTGGTCTAACAAGAGTGCTCAGCATAGTATAAAAATTTCCAAAGATGCCACCCAGTCCAACAGGAGTTGAAGCACTGGTCACAATCTAGGGGGAGATGGGATTTTCCCAGAACAGCCAGAACACCCACAGGTTTTCTAATAAGACCACAGCTCAGACCCTGAAGCATTGAAGTGGTACTCCCTCTCTCCACAGGAAGGTCTTAACTGGGATTCTCCAGAAATCTTTACCATGGCTGATTTTAAGACTGTCAGCAAAAGAGTCTCTGCAAAAGAGTTCAATGTATAAACTTCCTATATTCTTGTTGCCCTGTTTTATTTGGCCACTGGCAGAGAAGATAGCAGAACTCCAGGTGCTGGACACCCCTTACTAGTTTTTCACAAACATATTCAGTATACTACTTTGAATAAATGTGCAAACAAGGCCTCTGGCCTTGAGTTGGGCTTCACAGAGATGTCTATATTTTTAAGATAAGTTATAATTGGGTTCCTTGGTAACAACTGGCAGGGAGAGGAAAAAAGGGGAAAAGAAGCTCTCCCCTTCTCAGGTGTTGTCCTTGAAGAGTTGACTTGCCCAAAACAGTGAAAGAAAAAGCTGCTTTAATGTGAACTTCTGCAGACTGTGAACTTCTGAGACCCTCCCCTTACATGCTTGGTATAAAAGTTTGAAACTTCCTGAACTCGGAATTCAGGAAATTGATTGATTACAGCAAAGGCTGTACCCTATGAACCTGGCTACAGCCAAATAAAATTGTTTCCTGCCATCTTCGGTGCCTTGCCTCATTTGTCCCTACAACAGATCAACCTCTGTTGGGTCCGGAGTACTGTCCAAAGTAGTTGAAGCTGAAATGAACCCGGGGAGTTATCAGAGTAGTCTCTGTTCAGGGACAGTGAGTAGAGGGGAAACCGTGACTCCCTTTTTGTTTCGTTGGGAATTATTGGAATTTGGGCGGTATAGAAATTCTGTCCTGGCAATGTCTGTGGGAAAGTGTGTGAAACTTTGTTAATGAGACAGACAAAGAGAAAAGTTCCGACCCAACCCAAGGGCCAAAGCAAGTGCAGAATCCTGATCCAGGTTTTCCTGGTAACTATGGAGTGAAACTCACTCCACAAATATTGTGTACTCTGTGAATTAGAATGGCCCACCCAAGATGTGGGCTGGCCACCAGATGGATCTTTAAAAGAGAGAGTAATTTCTGAGGTCCTTTTGATTGTTGTTGGAACCCCTGAACCAATTTGCTTATATTGATTGCTTGCAAGAGATAGTTCAGAAACAGCCCCCTTGGTTGAGAACCTGTCTAGATGAACAGTCCAAGGTGATGTTCACCAGGAGCATCTCTAATACCCAGCGGAAAGCAGCTAAACAGAAAATATGACTAGGAAAGGGGAAGGCAAACAGTTTTTCCTTTGAGCCAGAAGACGACCCAATCCCTTATGTGCCACTCTACCCAACTTTGCCAAGACCACTGCGACAACAGACTCTCCTTTCAGCTCCCTTGTCCTCAGAGGCAACAAATGATGGCCCCCAATACTGGCTATTCCTTCCTCTGTGATGTCCTCAGAGCTAAAGGCTTCCTAGGACCAAAGACTTTTTCACCTCCAAAGATGAAGGTAGAGGATCTGTCCTAAGACCATAGCCACAACTCAGATAAGAACTCTCTAGATGTCCCTCCAAGGGACTAAAGGACATACCCATGTTGACCAGAAGGGAAATGTCTGAGGGAGACAAGGCAGTTTTGTGTGCCAGCCTTTCACCACCACTGAGCTCATAAGCTGGAAAAATCATACTTTCTCCTACATGGAGAAAGCTTGGGCCATGACTGATCTGATGCAGCCCATTATCCAGACCTAGGACGGGGCCTCAACAAAGAAGAAGGTCTAAAAATGAAGAGATGTCAAGAAGCCCTCATAGAAACTCTAAAAGAAAAGTAAAAAGAGAACAAAACACACTGTCTGGGCCCTGAGCCCAAGCCTAATCCCAGCACATCTGCAGACAATCAGAGCTGAGATAAGCCTCCCGCTGCTCCACCATCTCCCTGTTGCACCCTCCATAGCCCTGAACATTTCTCTGGCAGCAATTATCAAAAGAGATGTGCCCAACTGACTCAGAGCTAAATGTCCAGGCCACCTCCGCTGCCGCCCCTCCGTCTGCCCAGAGGTGTCCGGGGGAGGAGGGGCACATACAAGTGTAACAGCCACAATGCAAGTTTGTCAGTAAAGAAATGCACAGGAGCAAGCAACAGGTGATCAATGCAGCCTTAGTGGGACAGGCTCAGAGAGCCATTTGCCAAAAAATACCATCCTAGAGGGCTTTACTGAGAAGTGTGCCAGTGAGTAGATTAAGGTGGCCACCACAGTTTTCATCAATTGAGATCCAGAGACTCAAAGACAGGCAGACCGAAAAGATGAAGAGGAGGATGAATCTTCTTACAGTGGCCCTCACCACAAACCCAAGGTCACTCAAAGGAGTGGGGGTCTCACTAGAACAAAGCCAATGGTCCAAATGTTTATAAGAAAAAAAAGCGTGGCCAGAAAAATGGAAAGCCTCCAGTGGCCCCAGCAGGCAAGCACCCACTGCCATGCTTAAATGCTAAGCCTTGAAAAGAGAAGGAGTGAATATTTTCCTCCAGCCTTTGGCCCCAGCCCCTCCTTTCAGTTTCTTCCCACTTGCTTGGAAGTTGATGATTGACGAATATGGCAGGGGTCCCATAGACACACAACTGCATCTGATGCTCAGGACCCAGCACCTCAGGAGGGCTCAGCTGCTGCGAGCCTCCAAATGAACCATGAATATGTTCATTAACAGCCTATAGTGGGCCATAGGGTGCTCACTCCAAAAGGACATGCCACCCTGGCTCCAAGCCACACACTGGAAGCCACCAGCAGGAAGGGCCACAGAGCCCCATGCACCCAGGCATACTGAACAAAAACACAAGTGGGGCAGCTACTATGGACAATTAGAGCAGGCTTCCACCTGGCAGGAGGAGAAAGCCACACAGTCAAGGAGCAACACCTAGGTGGGCACAATGTGGCTTCCACACTGGGACCTGCACGGGACCACACCACTGCCCTCCATCCTTGGCAGACAGCCCATGACGAGATTGACATAAGTGGCTTTTACACAAATGATGTGCCAGATCATCAGTCTCTGTTATGATTTACATTAGATTTAAGAGTTGGAGAATCCTAGCAGCCAAGATCCTGCACTGGGAAATAACAACAACAACAAAATTTCTGCATCTTAAAGCACCAGAGGCTCTATATATGCCTCCCTTCCATAAATGACAGTTCCTCCCAGGTGCTTGAGTACACCATCTTTGTGAGATCACTGGACTCTAATGTAAAAGTCCACATCTATCAAGAAAAAGTCAAATACCTTAGTCACCATCTGACTCAGCAACAGAACAGAACAACCACTGGGCCTCAAAAGAAACAGGAGATCTGCTCAATTCCAGTCCCTTCAACCTGCCATCAGACTAGAGAATTCTTGGGGGCTACTGAGTTCAGTCATATATGGATCCCCATCTTTCAGTTAAGACAAAACCCCTCTATGAAGCCACAAAGAGTGGAGAATGGGATCCTCTAATATGGGGGCCAACTAAGCAAAAGGCCTTTGAAGATATTAAACAAGCACTCACCGGTGCACCTGGATTAGGGCTCCCTGACCTCACAAAGCCTTTCTTTCTGTATGTCCATAATAGGTCTGGAGTGGCTATGGGAGTTTTGACTCAGATGCTGGGGACATGGAACCTTCCAGTGGCCTAATTGTCTAAACAGCTGGACTCTGTAGCAGAGGACTGGCCACCTGGTTTACGGGCCCTTGTAGCCACAGCTCTTCTGGTATTGGAAGCTGATAAAGTGGCCATGGGACAAGAGCTGGTTGTCAGAGTACCTCATTCAATTTGACATTGTTAGAATATAAAGGACACTATTGGTTGGCCAATGAAAAAATGGTCAAATATCAGGACATGTTATGTGAAAATCCACGTATCCATGTCAAGGTCCTCAGAACTCTAAACCCAGAGAGTTGACAGAGAGGCCAGGTTACCTATCTGTAAGAAACGGGAAGAAAATCCAGTCCCATGTTTAAATGCTGCCCTTCTGTCTGGCTGACTAGCTAACAGAATAGGAGCCAACATACTCCCAACATGAAAATAAGTGATTTAAGACTGAAAAAGAAACTTTTCTTCTAGGTGGATGGTGGAGATTTTCTGATGGCTGGAATAGCCATCCCGGAGATTCTAGCCCCAGCCTTTATCAGACAGTTTCGCAGGAAAACATGTTGGACCTATGTTACTGCTGATGAGTCCTTGCTTCCGCAATGCTGAAGTATAACACCAGAGAAGCACACCCAGGCAAGTTTAGAGTGGAAAGTAGAAACTTTATTAAGGACAGCAGAAAAGACTTCTACCTGGAGGAAGAAGGGTACCCAAGAGGTGGAATCTGTGGAAGGGATTATAGCTAAGGTCTTCTTTCATCTTTCCCACATTTCTGTCCTTTGTTCTGTTGTCTTGAAGTGATAGAATGTAGGTGAGAAGACTAAAGGTGAGGGGTAGATAGGCCAGAGGAGTAATCTGAGCAGGAAAAGCCTGGGGCTGCCTTTGATTAGCACTTCCCAGTTGGCTGGGAGCTTCTTCTTTAACATTTCTTTAGAGTGGGCTCTGGGCCTTTGGAATGTTAACATTTCAATTTCCCCAACTGCTGCTCTGCTTCCCTGGGCTCCATTCTCAACATTGCCTTAATTTTTTATTTTACTGCTTATTAGACCCGATTTACTAACTACACTATATACCTATCTTTAAACGTGGCTTCACATACAGCACTTGAGACAGTTCTGAGTTGACATTTCTATGTCCCCTGGCTCACAAGCAACACCTGGATGATCTGCAAACAATGTGAGGTTTGTGCTCACAACAATCCTTGTCAGGGGCCAGAGCTCCCAACAGAAATCCAAACTATAGGAGGAGCATCTTTTGAAGACTTGGAAGTAAACTTCACTGAACTAAATGCTCAGGGGGCTATAAATAACTTTTGGTTTTTGTGTGTTCATACTCTAACTGGGTGGAAGCCTTTCCCACCTGCATTGAAAAGGCTAGGGAGATACTAGGATGCTTCTCTGGAAAATTATTCCCACATTTAGTGTCCCAATAACTGTTGGCTCAGACAATGGGCCAGCTTTTGGACAGAGGTGATATTATTACTGACGAAAAGTGTAAACATCAGATGGAAGTTACATACTGTCTATAGACTTCGGAGTTCTGGATGAACAGGACTTTAAGGTTCAATTGGATAAGCGGTGTCAGGAGACTCACTTACATTGTGATGAATTTCTCCCTATTACACTGTTGAGGATTAGATCTACTTCCACTAGAAGGAATGAAAGATTCTGATGCTGTGGTGGGGTCTGAGATTCTGAGATTCTGAGATTCTAGCAAGTTCCCCAATGCTTCTGCTGCAGCTGCTGCTAAGGGAACAAAAACTGCAAGGTTGTACACACCTGTGCAGAGGCAGGAGATTAAAACATTAGCACAAGAAAGGTCCAGAGGGAAAACCCAAGGCCAGCCTGTTGCCAGGACACCAGATTAATGACACTGAGCAGAAAGAGGGATGATGCCTGGAGTAGCTATCAAGTGATACCATCTTAATTACTCATTGAAAAGAGTGCTACTTCCACCAGAGCATTATTTCCTGATCAATAGCCCTGTCTTTTCAAATATGCTTTCTGGCCATTTATAACCAAACCTTTGTTGTACTTGTCCTGAGAAAGAGAATCAGCTTCTCAGCCATCTCTACTTATCAGCAGCCTATATCCCTCAGGACCCACAGAAGTTTCTGTGTGGAGCTATTTTGAATGGTTGGAAACTCCTCATCACTTGCTGTGTGTCAGGGACTTTGGGCTATGGATTACAGAAGCTGGCATCTCCCCTTGTAGCCCTTGTGTTATGCCCCTGAGGCAGGCCTCTGTTTGAGGAAAGGGAGGGGGTTCTTGTGAGCCTTCTTTGAGGCATTTTGACCTGGGCTTCCTGTTGTTGCCTGAGGGCTTGTGGCTGGCCATCCCTTAATGTGCTGAGAGATGGTCTAGGAAGGCAGAGTGGCCCTGCCTTCCCTCCATGATACTGTAAGGGTCCGGCGAAATGTCGGAGGGAGAGACCACCCAAGAGACTGACTCCATGCAAATGGCAAAAGGGGATTTATTGGGGATCCATTCCAGCGCACTGGGACTCTGTGCTCACTCAAGAAGGGAGAGCAGCCCAGAGCCCAGAGCAGAGTTCAAGTGGAGCTTAAGTACACTTTTTGGAGAGGGTGGGGGGCTTTGCATACATCAGAACAAATCATCATGAGGCGTGGGAAAATTGAACAACAACCCTGAGTCAGGATTAGTGCATACATTGGTGGGAACAATCAGGGCAGGAGTGATTGGTGCTCCTAGGTGGGGTATACATTCAAACTGATTGGTTTAGGTCCTGCAATGCCTACGTTGCAAGCAACTCAGAACCCTTAGCTATTAAACAACCAGAAAGTCAGTGGAAATATTTACTGGGCAGTTCCAGTATTGTCCTAACAGCTGCAGGGATTACAGGTTTTGGGGGTAGCAGAGGGACTCTAACAATACCTAGTCTTTTACTTTTTAACCCAATCTCTGCACTTTGGAAACTTTAGGATGCCTGGTCTTTTACACTTTAACTCAGGCTCTGCGACTTAGAATCAGCTTGGAAATTTTACCTTTACAATACCACCTCATTGATTAGAAAGGTATTGATGAATACAGGGGATTGAATAGTGTCCTCGCCAGATTTCTCTGTATTCCCTTTTTCTGTTTGCCTCTGATTAGAGTTAGTGGTTCTTTTCTTTTCTTTTTTAAAAGATTGGTGTTTTTTGGTGTTTGGACCTTTATTTTTTTTAATTTATATGTGGTGTCCAGAATTGAACCCAGTGCCTCACACATGCTAGACAAGTGTTCTACCCTGAGCCACAACACCAGCCTGAGGCCTTTTGTTTCTTTGGATCTTTTTTCTCTTTACTGAGGAGGCCTGGAGACTTGGCAGAGTTAGCAGAGCAGTCCGTGTCACAATGCAATGATGCCAGCTGACACCATCCTGTGAAAGACCTCTGGACAGAGAAGATGGTCCTGATGCTTGGCAGTGATCTATAGAAGACCCTCTGTATAGAAGGGAAGTGAACCAGGAACCCAGAACAGCTGGCTTGAGCCTTGAGCACCCCTGTTGGCTGATGCCTTCTTGGGGTTCTCAAAAACTAAAGTGATGGAAATGTGTAGAATCTAAGGTGCCAGGTCCTGCTGCTCCTGATGAAGCCCTAGTTCTTTCAATTGACTCTAATTTTTACCTGTGAGGGTATTGTCTGCACTCAATCATTTCTTCTGCCTAGTTTATCAACTGTGGTGTGTTGATGAGTCCACCTGTGGGGTTCCCAGCCTCAGCCCTGGTCAGGTGTACTACTAGAGGTCAGCAGGAGAGGTGTTCTCTCTGTTGGAAGAAGGCTGCTGGCTTTCCTCAATGGCCTGTGTGGAGCAGCATGGAGCACACAGACAAAGAGCACACTGATGGGCCTGGTAGTGATACTGTCAGCACTGTTACAGTAAGCAGCTATTGCCACCTGGCAGGGCCACTTTCCAGGGCTTAGCACCATGACAGGAAATGTTAAACTGATTAGGGACTTTGATATCCTGCCAAAGCGTGTCTGGGGAAGCCACCACCAGAGGTTGATGAGCCAGACATATATGTGCAGCACTGAGAGGTTGGTCTGTCCAGAAAGCTCAGCTTCTGAATTGAGGGGCAGGGCTTGTAGCAGTGCAAGTACAGCCAGTCCCAAAGTATCTTCAAAGACCCCTTGGGCACGTTCTCCCTGCACTTCCTCTTGCCAACCAGGGAGAGAAGGCTTTGGTTCTCACCCAGATCATGTTCGACATGGTGCCTAGGAGCTAGACAGGACCTTGGATGAGCTTTTCTTGATGGCTTTCAGACCCACTTGGCCTCATCTGGGCATTCTGGGTGGGACAGGGGAACTGGGGTTGCACACAGCATATCGACCAGGCCTGACAGCTCACAGTCTAACCTCCTTAACTTTTTTTTTAATATTTATTTTTTAGTTGTAGTTGGACACAATACCTTTTTATTTTATTTATTTATTTTTTTGTGGTGCTGAGGCTTGAACCCAGGGCCTTGGACATGCTAGGTGAGCGCTCTACCATTGAGTGACAACCCCAGCCCTAACCTTCTGAGCTTTAAGAGAATACATTCATGCTGTTTTAAGCCATTAAGTGAGTGTGGTAAATTGTCTACACTCAATCATTTCTTCTGCCTTGTTTATCAACTGCTTAAAGTCTGAATGTCTGGCTTTCTATAATTAGATTTTGGGCTGTTGAAGGGAAAAAAATATTATTATTTACATTTTTTTTTTGTTTTGAGTATTTCTTTTATTTCTGTGCCCCCAACCCAGTATTGGGAATTGAACCCAGGGGTGCTTTACCACTAAGCTTCATTCTTAGCCCCTTTTTAAAAATGTTTTGTTTTGAAACAGGGGCTTATCAAGGTGCTAAGACTGGCCTCAAACTTATAATCCTCTTGTCTCAGCCTCTCAACTTACGGAGATTACAGGCAGATGCCATGGTGCCAGCTTTTTTTATGTACTTCTTAGTAACCAGAAAATTGCATACACATATATAATCACCTCTAAGTAAGTATGCAACTTAATGCAATAGCATTTTACTTTTTTATTTTGTCTCCTCTTTTTAAAACTTGTTCTTTTAGATATACATGATGGTAGATGTATTTTGACATATTTTACTAACATGGAGTACATCTTATACTAATCAGAATCCCATTTTTGTGGGTTATACATGATATGGAGTTTCACTGGTCATGTATTTATTTATGCACCTAGGAAAGTCATGTCCAATTCATTCTATTTTCTTTTCTATTCTTATCCTCCTTTCCTTTCATTCTCCTTAGTATAATCCACTGAACTTCCATAGCTGCTCCCATTGTTAGATCTGCAGATCAGAGAGAAAATCTGACTTTTTAGAACTGGCTTTATTTTACTTAGCATGATAGTCTACAGAGCCATCCATTTACCATAATTTCATTCTTCTGAGAATATTCCATTGTGTATGTATACTACATTTCCTTTATCCATTCATCTTTTGAAGGATAGGTTGGTTCCATAGCCTGTTATAAACTGAGCTACTATAAACATTGATGTGGCTGTGTCATTGTATAATGCTGATTTTTAGTCCTTTGGGTATATAGCATGGAGTGGGATAACAGGGCCAAATGCTAGTTCCCATTCCAATTTTTCTGAGAAATGCAAGAGCATTTTAAAAGTCAAAAATTTTAAAAAATAGGGCTGTGAGTATAGCTCAGTGATACAGTGCTTGCCTAGCAAGCAAGTGTAAGGCCCTAGGTTCAATTCTCAGTACTGCAAATAAATAAATAGAGAGATAAAATTTAAAAATTAAAATCTCCAATTGTTGTCATTTCAAAAATGATCATTGAACTCATTGATAAAATTATAATGTAATTCATGGAAGAAACAATTCAATTGTCTAAGAGCCTTCCAAGGAAGCAACACTTGTAAAGAATGGTATGTCTGTGTCTATGTTAGTGGCAAGTTAAGCTGCAATAGAAATGAGTGAGCTATCTTTGTTGCAAATGAGTTACCTACAGATGAAATATACCACTTTCTTACTAGCTTGGGGAAGAGATCAGCCTGCTTGCTAAGGAGAATAAATTGTTAGTGCTTGAGAAGTGGGAAAACTTTCGAAGGGTCCTGAATTCCCAATGCTTATCTTGTGCTTTGTGTATGTTTTGTTGAATTTAATTTTGTACTTTAAAGCAGAAAACTTCCCCTTTAATAAATTGATACAGTTGACATTCTACTTAGTATTACACATATAATAAAATGATCTCAGGGGCTGGGGATCAGTGGTAGTCAACTTGTCTGGCATGTGTGAGGCACTGAGTTCAGTTTTCAGCACCACATATAAATAAATAAAACAAAGGTCTATCAACAACTAAAAATAAATTTAAAAAGGAAAGAAAGTGAATTTAGTCCTGATATTCTGCCACAGAATGCACACACCATTGGAAAAATGATAAGAGAGTTCTTGAGCCTCTTAGGGAAAATAGAATGAGAAATAATGCAAGCATAAAATGAAACAAAAGGAGATTCTCTTTTCTTTTAACACAGTTGATTTCTTGATATACTTATTTGCTAATCCCTGCTGCTGCTTCTATGTAAGAGAACATTAGTCATCTTGACCTATAGGCTTTAATGATTTTGGTAATTGTCAATTCCATTTGCATTTTCCTTTTGGAGGGGGGACCAGAGACTGAACTCAGGGGCACTTGGCCTATTTCCAGCCCTAGTGTATTTTATTTAGAAACAAGGTCTCACTGAATTGCTTAGCACCTCACTTTTGCTGAGGCTGGCTTTGAACTTGCAATCCTCCTGCCTCAGACCCCTGAGCCACTGGGATTACACCACACCCAGCTGCATCTTCCTTTTGAACACGCAATTGTGCTTCAAGGGTAGAGGAATTTTGCAGCAGTGTCTGAAATTAAGCAGAAAAAGATTAATCTCATTAAAAACACTTGAGTAAACAGGGGAGAGAACAAAGAGTGTGCTAGTAACACTGGTCCCTGCTGCATGTCTGCATGTACTCTGGATGAGATTCATGGCTTATCAACAGCTATAGTAACTGTCTGTCATTGTTGCTGCTTCTTTTTCTTGGTCCCCTGGGTACCAAAAAAACTTAACTGAGATGGAGTCCCTAGAAAGAAAACGTTTATTTTTCTGTTTCCCCCAAATTGGTGGCCAGGCTGTATTGCTCCAATGCTAGTATTCCATACATCACAACTGTCTGTTTGTCCTTGGCCAGCTCCTTAAAGTACACTGGAAATACTATTAGGCATATTGGCTGAAATGATGAGAAATAAAATGCATCAATTAAATTACAATACATAAAAATATTTTCTTATAAACTCACGATACCTGAAATTAGCAAGTGTATGGCTTGTCTCAATTAATTTACCCCTAAAACTCTTCAAGAGCTTGAAGATGAAGGTGGCAGGAGATTTAAGTGGAAGACAGAACTTAGCTCTTAGCTTAGGTGCTCTGAGCTCCTCCCCTTGGTTTGAGTGTGGTGCTGAAATCCCAGTGCCAAGGGTGAATGGGTTGTCTTCTCATTCTGGTCCTCTTATTTTGTGATTGTGTCTTGTCAACTGTCATTTTCTTCTTCCTCTGTCTCCCATTGCATCTGTTTTATGCTTTTCCTGTGTCATTTTGCCTTTAGGGTAATTTTGGTTGTTTATGTTGGGTCTCAGCTACTATTAAGATTAAGTTCCTTCACAGTCAAAAATTTATTACTCAGGCTGGGGCTGGAGCTCAGTGGCAGAGAACTTGCCTAGCCTGTGTGAGGCACTGGGTTCGATCCTCAGCACAACATAAAAATAAATAAATAAAATAAAGTCATGCTGTCCAACTATAAAAATTTTAAAATTATCACTCATATTTGTCTCTCACAACATATCAAAGCTCTGTGCACATACACATTTGCTGAGTATTTATTGACTGAATAATGGCAACTGATTGAATTATTAACCTACAGATTCTTACAGGGCCAGGTCTGCAATTGTCTGGAAGAATTACCTGGTAGATGCTTACCAAGGATTTTTACTGTATTCTTTTAAAAATTATGTAGAGTATAATTTTGTAAGCAAATTCCTTTCTTAAAAAAAAACTTAATGTATTTTTTTAGTTGCTGATGAAACTTTATTTTGTCTTATATGTGGTGCTAAGAATCAAACCCAGTGTCTCACACCTTCTAAGCAAGTGCTCTATGGCTGAGACACAACCCCAGCCCAGCCCTGTTTTTGTTTTAATTGATGATGTTTACATTCATAGAAAGTTTTGCTTTTTTTTTCTTTTGGTGGTGCTGGAGATTGAACGCAGGCCCTTTTGCAAGTGAAGCAGGCAGTCTACCAACTGACCTATATCCCCAGGCCCATAGAATGATTTTTAAAAAGCTGTATTTATCCATCAAATCTACCTTATTTTATTTGTTGCCACACTCAGGATTGAACTATGGTCTGGCACATGCTAGGAAACACTCTTCCACTGAGTTGCATCTTCAGGCCTACTTCATTCTTTGGACAAAGAACATGTATATAAGGATATTTTAGAATTTTTAAAATGACCAAGCACATCCCAAGATACTTATTATTTGAATAGAATTCATTGTCTGTAGAAGTCTTGGAGCTTCAAATTTCATTGAAAAGAAATACTGATGAAGTCTAAATCAATCACAGTAAGACAAAAATGAAGGTAAATTTGTCACATGGAGTCATTAGGCTGGTTTCAAACTAGCCCGTTTTTCCTTTTTTTTCTTTTTGAAAATGATGTTCAGTTAATCTATATAGCCTTTTACATAGATAAACTAGAAGCACATTGTAAAAGCTATACCTTTAGTCATTAACTACTGAAATCAAACTCTGATAGCTTTTAAAAATATATTTTTAGTTATACATGGACACAGTATATTTATTGTATTTATTTATTTCCTGTGTGGTGCTGAGGATTGAACCCTGTGTTGCACATGTGCGAGGGAAGCTCTCTGCCACTGAATGTAACACCAGCCCTCAAACTCTGCTAGTTTTGATTGTTTATATTAGTAAGCCCTTACTCCACTGGGTCACCATATCCCTCTGTTGGGAAAAAAAAAAAAGAAAGGTGTTAGGAAGAGGAAAGAAAGAAGGGATGTGACAGCTCATGCTGAGAAGGACCCCCTCTGTCCATTCACCTGTCCATTTAGAGCACAGGTAACTCTAAAATATGTCCTAGACCACCTGTATTATTTTTACGTATGATACCCAATTATCAAGAGTCCCATAAAACCGTGTCAGGCTAAACCAAATAAAATAAACCAAGGGTGAAAAAAAAATTTAGAGCATTTGGAAAATTACACAAAAATGTTAATAAAAAGATAGAGATCATTCAGTCATATTTGAATTAAATTCTATAGTCATATAATATATTAAATAAGAAGTACTGGGTCTCTGATTACCATGTGTTTCTGACATTATCTAGATCTTGGGGCCAGATATGAGTGCTCAAATTATCTGGTGCTGTGCACTGCCATATGTGAAATGAAAATATTTCTAACAAAAATATCACGGAATGTATCTGATTCAGCTACTTACAGTGGAATTTGAATTCTGGAATTATTAAAGAAATCATCAATTTCTTTGTTATTGAAAAGGACTGAGTTGTACAAAATAAGTGTATTGTCTATTATTTATGACTCAAGTCTAAGATTTTTTTTTTGGAAAATGAATAAAATCTTTATGTAACTATTAATCTGACATCTGGTGTTTTACAATAACAAATAAGAAAGTGTTGACATTTTATAATTTGTTGCTGACACAAACCCATGAAATGAAATGTCATCCTCTAATTATTTATTGATACCAACCTATCACAATTCTTACACTAACTTTGAAATGTGCTGTATTTAATTTTCTGGTACCATCAATCTCCCCGCAGCATAACTCAGGTGACTCAACATAATCTTCAGATTAAACAGTGCCTCCAGTCACTCTATGAACACTCTATGTTCCAATAAGGTTGAAAAATGTGTGAATAAGTTCAGTTGCAATCACTAAGACAGGCTTCTGATTAATGGCTGTTAGAGTAACCACCATCCTTTGAAATGAGGAAAATTTTTCTTCTATAAGTTTACAATTGGAACAACAATTTGATGAAGAAAACTCACTCTTCATTAAAGTTGGCAAACATGAGAAATGGCTGATATAACCACTTCCTAATTTATTCATTTGTTTAATTCTTTTTTTGGTACCAGGAATTGAACTCAGGAATGCTTAACAATTGAATCACCTCCAAAGCCCTTTCTCACTGAGTTACTTAGAGCCCCGCTAAATTGCTGAGGCTGGCTTTGAACTCACATTCCTTCTGCCTCAGCCTCCTGAGCCATTGAAATTACATGCATGTGCCATGGCATCTGGATATTCATGGCATCTTGTTTATTCTTCAAAAAATATTGATACTACTGTGTGCCACCCACTTGCCAACTGCAGATACAAAAGAACAAAGTAGACATGGTCTCTGCCTCAAGGAATTTGCATTGGAATTAAGTCAGTCATGTGTTGCCACATGCACTTTTTAAAATTTTTTATTTGTTCTTTTTAGTTATACATGACAGTAGAATGTATTTTGACATATTATACATATGTGAAGTATAACATCTCATTCTATGATTGTACATAATGTAGAGTTACACTGGTCATGTGTTCATATATGAATGTATAAAAGTTATGTCTAATTCATTCTACTGTCTTTCCCATTCCCATCCCTCCTCTCTTTCCCCCATTCTTTGCTGTCCAATGCAATAAACCTCCAGCCCTTCCCTCATTCTCCCACTTATTGTGAGTCAGCATCCACATATCAGAGACAATATTTGGCCTTTGGTTTTTGGAATTGGTTTATTTCCTTTAGCATTCTACAGAGCCATCCATTTACTGTCAAATGCCATAATTTTATTCTTTTTTGTGGCTGAGTGATATTACATTGTATATATATTCCACATTTTCTTTATTCATTCATCTGTTTTTACTTTATTTGTTCTAATTAGCTATACTTGACAGTAGAACACATTTTTTAAAGAGAGAGTGAGAGAGGAGAGAGAGAGAGAGAGAGAGAGAGAGAGAGAGAGAGAGAATTTTTTTAATATTTATTTTTTAGTTCTCGGCAGACACAACATCTTTGTTGGTATATGGTGCTGAGGATCGAACCCGATCCGCACGCATGCCAGGCGAGCGCGCTACCGATTGAGCCACATCCCCAGCCCCAGTAGAATACATTTTGACACATCATACATTAAGGGAGAACTCCTACCTCTTCTGGTTGTACACAATATAGAATAACACTGGTCGTGTAATTGTATATGCACACAGGGCAATAATGTCTAATTCATTCTACGACCATTTCTACTCCCATATTCTCTTTTCTCCCTTCACTCTCCTCTGTCTAACCTCAATTACATCTGTTCTTCCCTAGCCCCCACCCCCTTATTGTGAATTAGCATCCACATATCAGAGAAAACATTTGGCCTTTGGTTTTTTTGTTGTTGTTGTTGTTTGTTTGTTTGTTTTTTGTTTTGTTTTTTAAACTGGCTTATTTCCCTTAGCATGATAGTCTACAGAGCCATCCATTTACTGGCAACTGCCATAATTTCATTCTTCTTTAAGTCTCAGTAATATTCTACTGTGTATATATACCACATTTTCTTTATCCATTCATCTGTTGAAGGACATCTAGGTTTGTTCCTCAGTTTTGCTATTGTGAATTGAGCTGTTATAACATTGATGTGGCTGTATTATTGTAGCATACTGATTTTAAGTTCTTTGGATATATAATGAGGAGTAGGATAGATGGGTTAAATGGTGGTTCCATTTCAAGTTTTCTGAGAAATCTCTATACTGCTTTGCATTATGGTTCCACCAATTTGCATTCCCACCAGCAATGTATGAGTGTACATTTTCGCCTACATCCTCACCATTATTTATGATTGCTTTTATTTTTAATAATTGTCATTTTGACTGGAGTGAGATGAAATCTTAGTTTTGATTTGCATTTCTCTAACTGCTAGAGATGGTGAACACTTTTTCTTATATTTTTTGATCAATTGTATTTTTTCTTCTGTGAATCATCTGGTTCCATTCTTTAGCCCATTTGTTGATTGGGTTATTTGTGTGTGTGTGTGTGTGTGTGTGTGTGTGTGTGTGTGTGTGTGTGTGTTTTGATTTTAAGCTTTTTAAATTCTTTATATATCCTGGTGATTTATGTTCTATCTGAGGTGCATGTGGTAAAGATTTTATTTAATTCTGTGGGCTTTCTCTTCATGTTATTGATTGTTTCCTTTGCTGAGAAGAAGCTTTTTAGTTTAAATCCATCACATTTATTTATTCTTGATTTTTCTTCTTAACACTTTAAGTGTCCTGTTAAGGAAGTCAGTTTCTAAGCCAACAAGGTGAAGAGTTAGACCTACTTTTTCTTCTAGTAGGTTCAGGGCCTAATAGAAATAGAAAATAAATAAAAAAGTTTAAAGACATCAACAAATTTCTGGAGACATATAACCTATTCAAATTGAATCAGGAGAACATACCCAATTTAAACAGATCAGTTTCAAGCAATGAAATAGAATATGCCATCAAAAGCCTACCAACCAAGAAAATCCTAGGACCGGATGGATTCTCAACTGAGTTCTACAAGATCTTCAAAAAAGAATTAATACCAATACTTCTCAAGTTATCCCATGAAATAGAAAAAGAAGAACCCCTCCAAACTCATTTTATGAGGCTAATATCACCCTATGCCAAAACCAGACAAAGGCACATCAAGGAAAGAAAACTTCTGTCCAATATCTCTGATGGATATACATGCAAAAATTCTCAGTAAAATTCTGGCAAATTGCATGAAAAAACATTAAAAAGATAGTGCATCACAATCAAGTGGGGTTCACCTCAGGGATTCAACATACAGAAATCAATAAATGTAATTCATCACATCAACAGACTTAAAGACAAGAATCATATGATCATTTCAATAGATGCAGACAAAGCATTTGACAAAATACAGCACTTCTTCATGTTCAAAACACTAGAAAAACTAGGGATAGTAGGAACATACTTCAACTTTGTAAAAGCTATATATGCTAAACCCAAGACCTGCATCATTCTAAATGGAGAAAAATTGAAAACATTTTCTCTAAAAAAACAGAACAAGGGGCTGGGATTGTGGCTCAGTGGTAGAGCACTCGTCTTGCACATGTGAGGCACTGGGTTCAATCCTCAACACCACATAAAAATAAATAAATAAAATAGAGATATTGTGTCCAACTACAACTCTTAAAAATATTTAAAAATAAAACTAGAACTATATAAGAATGCCTTTTTTTAATCACTTCTCTTCAACATAGTCCTGGAAACTAGCCAGAGCAATTAGATGAAAGAAATTAAAGAGATATGAATAGGAAAAGAAGAACTCACTATCCCTATTTGCCAATGACATGATTCTATATATAGAAGACACAAAAATTCCACCAGAAAATCTGTAAAACTCATAAATGAATTCAGCAAAGTCAGAGGATATAAAATTAACACCCATAATACATCAGTGATGAATCCACTCAAGGAGAAATTAGGAAAACTACCCCATTTGCAATAGACTCACACACACAAAAAAAATATTTGGGAATGAATCCAACAAAATAGGTGAAAGACCTCTACATCGAAAACTATATAACTCTTAAAAAAGAAATTGAAGAAGACCTTAGAAGAAGGAAAGATCTCCCATTCTTGGATAGGCAGAACTAGTATAGTCAAAATGACCATACTACCAAAAGTGTTATACAGATTTAATGCAATTCCTATTAATATCCCAATGAAATTCTTCACAGAAGTAGAAAAAGCAACCATGAAATTCATTTGTAAAAATAAGGGACCCAGAAGAGCCAAAGCAATTCTTAGCAAGAAGAGTGAAGCAGGAGGCATCACAATATTAGACCTTAAACTATACTACAAATCCATAGTAACAAAAACAGCATGGTATTGGCACCATAACAGACATGTAGACCAATGGTACAGAATAGGAGACACAGAAACAAACCCACATGAGCACAGTTATTTCATACTAGACACAGTCACCAAAAACATTTGTGGAGAAAAGATAGTCTCTTCAACAAATGGTTCTGGGAAAACTGGAAATCCATATGTAGCAAAATGAAATTAAATCCTTATGTTTCACCCTGTACAAAGCTCAACTCATTCTTCTGTGGAGGGGCATCTAGGTTGGTTCCAAGTCTTAGCTATCTTGAATTGAGATGCTATGAACATTGAGCCCAATGCACTCTTGGAAAGAACCATTGTCCAGGGGTTTTCCTGTATTCAACCACACTTCGTTCAAAGTATATTTTCCACAGATAATATTCACAGGTGTTACTTAGAAGAACTTGATCGTGCTGTAAAAATTTTGAAACAATTTTCTAAATGGAGGCCCACAGAGCAATTGAGAACATCATTTACAATACCTTGAAAGACTGACAAAGCATTACGTAATCTCAAAAGACTATAATCCGGGCTGGGGATGTGGCTCAAGCGGTAGCGCTCGCCTAGCATGTGTGCGGCCCAGGTTCGATCCTCAGCACCACATACCAACAAAGATGTTGTGTCCACCGAGAACTAAAAAATAAATATTAAAAAAAAAGACTATAATCCTATGGTCAAAATATTCAAGATTAAAAGAATTTTTCATTCCTACTACCTAATGTTTCTCAGCTTTCTGCATCAATAAAGTTCTTTGAAACATTTGAAATCTTTTTTTTTTTTTTGCAGTGTTGAGGGCCCATAGTCCTAGTTTCTTGGGAGGCTGAAGCAGGAGAATTGCTTGAGCCCAGGGGTTCAGGGCCAGCCTGAGCAACACAGTGAGACCTCCATCTCCAAATAAATGAATGAAATATAACATTAAAGCACTTTACAAGAAAAGCTGCAGGAAATTGATTTTCAAGGATGGAAACACATGGAGGTCACCACAGTGGACCACCTTATAGAATTGTTACATTTTTCTCAAATTCCCATCATTCACATCTGCCTGTCTCCAGCAATTGGGTGGTGGTGAATGTGGAAAAAAGCAATGTTCACCGGTCCTCTGCACAGTCCTGGCACATACCAAACACTGAATGTAATATTTACCATCATTGCTGATTTATCTTATTACTACTTTTATTTATTTTATAACTACTTTGGGTTGTTAACAATTTTTTAAGCTTTTTGATAAGTATGATTTTAAAATACATAAAATCCACTGAAAGATTATTCTAGGAAAATATAAACATCTCAGGGAAATTATCTCAAGCCCCTGCTCCAACAACCACAGCCCATCCCTACCCCTAAGGGAAAAAAGAAAGAAAGAAAAAAAAAGCTCTTAAAGAACAGTTGAGGTATTTTTCACTCCCTGGATCCATCAAATGATAAATTTGAAATGTGGCATGTCATATTTCACAAATCCAGCAGGTGGCAGGATTCCCAAATGTAAATGCTCTGGGGCTGAGAAACAGAGGTGATGCCCTGAGGGGAGGGCAGTGTGGAATCTGTGGACTTTCAGGAATGTAATACTTCCTTCAAGAAAATAAGAAATCAAAAAAAACAAACAAACAATATTTTAAGGTCTGGAAACCTTCCTGGATGTATGTCATCTGCCTGCCCTGGCCTGCTGCAAGCTTGTGAAATAAACAAAGACCATGTCTGGTATTCACAGTCACTCTTCTCCTTGCCTTTGCCCTAGTACTCTGTCTGCTTCCTCCCACTTCTTTGTTTCCTTCCTCTATGGAAAACTATCTCCAGGAGAATAACTGGGATATAAATGTTAAAGAAATGGAAATCCTAGGGCTTTGACTTCATTACCAACACAGTCAAGATTGTCAATAACAATGGGACTTCACGTTTTTCAGATGTGCTCCCAACATTCATAATAAAAGTGGCCCAGTAGGAGTGGCTCAAAGCAAGGGCATCACAGTCTCTTCTGTGCTCTTGTCTCAGGTAACTGTGCCAGGAAGATTTCTTTGCTGTGACAAAATACCTGTGAGATCAATTTAAAGAAGGAAAGATTTGTTTGAGCTCATGGTTTCAGAGGTTTCAGTTTATGTCCCTTGTCTCCATCACTTTGGTCCTGGGGTGAGGCAGAACATCCTGGAGGAGGGGTGTGATAGAGAACACAGCTGATTACCTTGTGGCAGCCAGAAAGCAAAGAAAAAGGAAGAGGGAGGAGCAGGGTCACTATATATCCCTCAAGGGAAGGCCCCAATTGATTTTCTCCACGTAGGCCCCACCACCTCCCAACAGTGCCATCAGCTGGAGACCAAGCCTTCAAAAATGGGCTTTTGGGGGACATTTAATATCCAATCAACTATAATTTTACTCACTGACTATATAGAGAGAGAACATTTGTTCTCTAGTGCATCTTCTCCCCTACAATCCACAGAAAATAATAACAACCACAAATAATTAGAGGGACCACAGACCAGAAAAAGAAGTAGTTCTAGTAACAACAAAACCTAACAAACCATGTCAACAGCCCTTTCTTTACTCTGGTCTTTGTCATGTAGTCATGATGGTGTTACAAAGCGCTAACAATCTCTCCTGACTTCTCCAATCATGTGTTAGAGCCAATGCATGGGATACACTCACTTTTGTGGAAAACAGAGGTTTGTTTTAAAATTTCATGACTTTTGAAGCAGCCATGTAATAAAGACCTAAATTTCGAGATTTCTGTCATTTCCTTTCAGTGGAGAGTTATCAGAGATAAACAGAAAATTCGTTTAAAAAATTCTATTTAAATGAGTGAAGCTATTTTGTCCTAAAGCAGTGAATCCTAACTTTTTTCCCAAAGGGTTTAGGGAGGTATTTTAGTGACTTAGACTGGTGGACAAACATCTCTCTTCTTTCCTGACTTTTCATACTCACAGGTCTGGTACATTCTGGTTCCCACTCAGGTCATCTCTTGCTATATCCAGACTTGTGACTCCTCTGGGGGAAGGAAAAAGTCAAGTTGCTTCCCTTGTTTCCAAACTATGATCTCAATCTTAAGGTTTTGTTATTGTTATTGTTGTTGTTTAGTTGTAGATGGACATTATACTTTTATTTTAATTATTTTTATGTGGTGCTGAGGATCAAACACAGTGCCTCACATGTGCAGGCAAGCACTCTACAACTGAGCCACAATCCCAGCTCTTCAATCTTAAGTCTTAAAAACAGATATTATGGGGTAGCTCACACATTCCTTTAAATTTTCTCATCCTCAGAATTACTTAATGTTAGCCAAGTATGGTGGTGTATGCCTATAATCTCCGCAATTCAGGAAGCTGAGGCAGGAGAATCACAATTTCAAAACCAGCCTCAGAAACTTAAATGAGACAATAAGCAACTTAGCAAAACAAAACATAAAAAAAGGTTCTGGGGTTGTAGCTCAATGGCAGAGCACTTGTCTAGCATGTGTGAGGCACTGGGTTTGATCCTCTGCACCACATAAAAATAAACAAATAAGGTGAAGTGCTGGCACACACCTGTAATTCCAGTGACTCAGGAGGCTGAGGCAAGAGAATGGCAAGTTCTATGCCAGCCTCAACGAATTAGCAAGGCCCTCAGAAACTTAAAAAAAAAAAAAAATAGGTCAGGGCATGTGGCTCAGGAGCATAGTGCCCCTGATTTCAATTTCCAATATAAAATAAAACAAAACAAAAAAAAACTATTTGGCACTGGGCAACATTATAGAAATCCTAATGCAACAGTAATCAAAGAACTCACAGTTTGCTTGTCTATATTGTTGGCTTCCCATGTTCATTTCAGAGTGTAGTTTTTTTTAACCCCCTTTTTTTTTAATTGGCTGTTCAAAACATTACAAAGCTCTTGACATATCATATTTCATACATTAGATTCAAGTGGGTTATGAACTCCCATTTTTACCCCAAATACAGATTGCAGAATCACATCGGTTACACATCCACATTTTTACGTAATGCCATATTAGTAACTGTTGTATTCTGCTACCTTTCCTATCCTCTACTATCCCCCCTCCCCTCCCCTCTCATCTTCTCTCTCTACCCCATCTACTGTAATTCATTTCTCTCCTTGTTTTTTTTTCCCATTCCCCTCACAACCTCTTATATGTAATTGTGTATAACAATGAGGGTCTCCTTCCATTTCCATGCAATTTCCCTTTTTTCTCCCTTTCTCTCCCACCTCATGTCTCTGTTTAATGTTAATCTTTTCCTCCTGCTCTTCCTCCCTGCTCTGTTCTTAATTGTTCTCATTATATCAAAGAAGACATGTGGCATTTGTTTTTTAGGGATTGGCTAGCTTCACTTAGCATAATCTGCTCTAATGCCATCAATTTCCCTGCAAATTCCATGATTTTGTCATTTTTAGTGCTGTGTAATACTCCATTGTGTATAAATGCCACATTTTTTTATCCATTCATCTATTGAAGGGCATCTGGGTTGGTTCCACAGTCTAGCTATTGTGAATGGTGCTGCTATGAACATCGATGTGGCAGTATCTCTGTAGTACGCTCTATTAAGGTCTTCAGGGAATAGTCCGAGAAGTGCAATAGCTGGGTCAAATCGTGGTTTCATTCCCAGCTTTCCCAGGAATCTACATACTGCTTTCCAAATTGGCTGCACCAATTTGCAGTTCCACCAGCAATGTACAAGAGTACCCTTTTCCCCACATCCTCACCAGCACTTGTTGTTTGACTTCATAATGGCTGCCAATCTTACTAGAGTGAGACAGTATCTTAGGGTGTTTTTTTTTTCCTTAGGGTGGTTTTGATTTGCATTTTTCTGACTGCTAGAGATAGTGAGCATTTTTTCATGTACTTGTTGATTGACTGTATGTCCTCCTCTGAGAAGTGTTTGTTCAGGTCCTTGGCCCATTTGTTGATTGGGTTATTTGTTATCTTATTGTTTAATTTTTTGAGTTCTTTGTATACTCTGGATATTAGGGCTCTATCTGAAGTGTGAGGAGTAAAAATTTGTTCCCATGATGTAGGCTCCCTATTTACCTCTCTTATTGTTTCTCTTGCTGAGAAAAAAACTTTTTAGTTTAAGTAAGTCCCATTTGTCGATTCTTGTTATTAACTCTTGTGCTATCGATGTCCTATTAAGGAATTTGGAGCCCGACCCCCCAATATGTAGATCTGAGCCAACTTTTTCTTCTACCAGATGCAGAGTCTCTGATTTGATATCAAGCTCCTTGATCCATTTTGAGTTAATTTTTTTTCATGGCGAGAGAAGGGGATTCAGTTTCATTTTCTTGCATATGGATTTCCAGTTTTCCCAGCACCATTTGTAGAAGATGCTATCCTTCCTCCATTGCATGCTTTTAGCCACTTTATCAAATACAAGATAGTTGAAACTTTGTGGATTAGTCTCTGTGTCCTCTATTCTGTACCATTTGTCCACCAGCCTGTTTTGGTACCAGTACCATGCTGTTTCTGTTACTATTGCTCTGTAGTATAGTTTGAAAGCTGGTATCACTATGCCGCCTGATTCACACTTCCTGTTTAGAGTTGATAATTAATTTATTTATTATAATTATTTATACATGAGAGCAGAATTTATACATGAGAACATTTTGATTCATAGTACACAAATGGAGAACAATTTTTCATTTCTCTGGTTGTGCAAAAGTAAGGTCACACTATTAATGTCATTATACGTGTACCTGGGTAATGATGTCCAACTCATTTTACCATCTTTTCTATCTTCATGACCCCTCCCTTCCCCACACTCCCTTTTGCTCTATGCAAAGTTCATCCATTCCACCCATGATGTACCCATTATGAATCAGCATTCACTTATCAGGGAAAACCTTGGTCTTTAGTTTTCTGAGAGTGACTTACTTCATTTAACACAATTCTACAACTCCATCCATTTATCTGAAAATGCCATGATTTTATTCTCTTTTATTGCTGAATAATATTCCATTGTGTATATATACCACATTTTTTTATCCATTAATCTATAGAGGGAATCTAGATTGGTTCTTCAGTTTAGCTATTATGAATTGTGCGGCTATAAATTTGATGTGGCTGTGTTTTTGTAGTATGCTGTTTTTAAGTTCTTTAGGTATAAACTGAGGAGTGAGATAGCTGGGTCAAATGGTGGTTCCATTCCATGTTTTCTAAGGAATCTCCACCAATTCGCAGTCCCAACAGCAATGTATGAGTATGCCTTTCCTTCCATATTCTTGACAACACTTAATATTACTGACTGAAGTGAGATGAAATCTTAGAGTAGTTTTGATTCTCATTTCTCTAATTACTAAAAAAGTTAAACATTCTTTCATATATTTGTTGGTCAATTGTATATCTTCTGAGAAGTGTCTGTTCAGTTCCTTAGCCCATTTATTGATTGGGTTATTTGGTTTTTCAGTGTTAAGTTTTTGGGGTTCTTTACATATCCTGGACATTAGTGCTTTCTCTGATGTGCATATAGTAAAAATTTGCTTCCATTCTGTAGGCTCTTTCTTCACCTCATTGTTTCTGTTTCTGAGAAGAAGCTTTTCAGTTTGAATCCATATATTTATTGATACTTGATTTATTTCTTGTTCTTTAGGATTCTTGTCAACAGAGTGTAGTTTTTAAGAATGGGTTTTATGAATAAGTTTGTCCAATGAGCTAGGAATGGAATACAAGACAAATGAGTTCTAGGTGGCAGTGGAAAAAAATAGGAAAAGTCTTAATTTATTACATAAGAGAAAGAAAGTTTAATAATATATTTGGAGAGGTAGCATAGTGGAGAGATAATGAGTCTGGAGCCAGATAGCCTGAGTTCAAATCCCAGCACTGCCACTCCTGAGCTGGGAGACCTCGGGGAAGTTACTTAAAGTTCTACCCCTCAGTTTTGTCAACTGTCTTCATCTCCAAGTGGTGGGTAAAAGTGAGGCTTGCTATTTATAAAGAACTCAATATAGCACCTGTTTCCTAAAAAGTTCTGAATTTAGGAAAGCCATTGTTTTTCTTCCCCAGGTCTATTTAGGTAAGGTTTTGCTTAGGTCGGTCTCTCATTCAGGTCTGTGGTACATAACATACTAAACTTATCCAAACTTGCTCTCCTTCTACTTTGACCAATAGTGCAGGAATGGGGAAGTCTCCTGGAGAAAGTCCCCTAGGATGTCATGTATGGTGCTCACCCTAAGGGCAGACTTTGTGGAAGTTAAATTTACCTTTTGATAATACACTCATGTTACTCTATTTTTGGATAGCTTTAAGAATCTGGATGCTATTTAGGTTTATAGTTAATTTAGGGTTTGGGTGTCTCCTCATCTACAGTTTGATTAATATGAGTAATTCAGTTAAATATTTGATGAACCCATCTCAAATGCAAGGCAGTTTATGTACAAATTTCTGTAAAAATGACTAAAAAACAGTTCTCAGTCTTGGGTTTGACAAGGAAGTCTATTTAACAGATTGCTAACTAAATCTAATGACATTCTTACATGAAATAGGGGAGGAAAGAATCATTTATACAAGATGATCACATTGTCGGTGAATTTCTTCCAAATGTCTCTTATCAACTGCTTCTAGGGTCATAACATAATCCTAAACATCCATCTCTGAGGTTTACTTCACTACATGTATCCCTGGTAAACTGAGAAATTGATTATATATTATCAAAGATAATTCTGATTGTCAACAAGAGAAAGAAAGGTTGTTTTTATGCAAAAATATAAAGACAGTTCCATAAAATAGAATGTGCTGTTTTTCCCAAACTCACAAGGATATAGAGCCATAAAAGGAAGAAAATTTTAAAAAACACTGGGTTTGATCCTCAGCACCACATAAAAGTAAATAAACAAAGTAAAGATACTGTGCCCATGTAAAACTAAAAAATTATAATTTTAAAAAGGGGGGGCTGGGGATGTGGCTCAAGCAGTATCATGCTCACCTGGCATGCACAGGGCACTGGGTTCGATCCTCAGAACCACATAATAAATAAAATAAAGATATTGTGTCCATCGAACACTGAAAAATAAATATTTAAAAAATTCTCTTAATCTCTCTCTCTCTCTCTCTCTCTCTCTCTCTCTCTCTCTCTCTCTCTCTCTTTCTCTCTCTCTTTAAAAAAATAAAATAAAAAAGAGCTGACAATACAATGGGGAGTTTCAGCAGGTGGTGTTGAAAGTAGAAGTGGAAGGAGAGATGAAGGTAAGCAAATGAACTTCCTGTCCTCTCTCAGTGAAAAGCTGGTCAGAAGCAGCCCTGGGAACTGGGGATGTGGCTCAGTGGTAGAGGGATCCTAGCATGCACGAGGCCCTGGGTTTGAACACCAGTATGGCAAAAACAAAAAATAAGAAAGAAGAAAGAAAGGAAGGAAGGAAGAAAAGCAGCCCTGGAAGGACAAGTTGCACATGCAGTGCTTTGCAAAACAGGACAAATTTTTGCCCCTATAAATTCTACTGCAATCAACAGATGGAGTATATGGCAGGTGTTTTCAACCTGAATTGTATATTGGCCTCCTCAGACCAATTTTTAGTGGGTCAGGGCCCAGATACCATCAGTTCTTTTGAATGTTTCTAGTGTCCAGCCAGGATGAGAATCCTGGTCTTGTAAATGTGGATTTTCCAGAACAATTCTTACACTGGGAGTTTGTATTGTCTTTGATGGCAAGTTGCTAAATTATAACTGAGTAGAGTTTATTTTTCTAAAATTTTGTGTTTTTTTCTTCAGTCATCATCATTTTGTTTATGCTTTTGAGATGGAATCTCACTTCATATTGGTCCTGAATTTGTTATTTTCCTGTCTCAACCTCCCAGTTCCTGGCACCCCAGGGCAGAGGTCTTGCTGGTGTACAGATGGAGTGGATTTGGCTTTTGCATCTGAAATAAGAAAAAAACAATATAAAAAGAAAAAATGAATTTAATTGTAGTTTGACCCAAACTGAGAAGGCAGCTAGTCTTTCTTCTCTAATCTTACACTAGTGTTGCAATTTATAGGAACAAAAGGCAGGAATACACATATGCAGATTTAGCCAGGCTGTGCTACTCCAAGATATGTTACAATTCCAGTTTCAAGCCCATTATCCAGACCTAAGATGGGGCCCCAACAAAGAAGAAGGTCTAAAGATAAAGAGATGTCAAGAGACCCTCAGAGAAAGTCTAAAAAAAATAGAAAAAAGAGAACAAAACACACTGTTTGTGCCCAAGAGTTAGAAGGCATCAGAGCCAGCCCTGAGCCCTAGCCAAAGCCCAGCACATCTGCAGACAAACAGAGCTGAGATAAGCCTCCTGTTACTCCAGCATCTCCCTCTCACACCCTTTATAGCCCTGAACATTTCTCTTGGCCCCACATCTGCCCTATGAAACTGGCAGCAATCATCCAAAGAGATGTGCCCAACTGACTAAGAGCTAAATGTCCAGGCCACCTCCGCTGCCGCCCTCTCCCTGCCCCAAGGTTACCAGGGAAGGAGGGGCACATACAAGTGTAACTGTTTGTCTATTGTCATCCTTTTGGATTCAGCAATCTGAGCTGTTGAACTCTCCATATATTTATTTTTCCTCAGACAGTTTCCAAACTCCCAGGACCCAATTTGCAAAGTGCACCTCAAACTCTAATGCAAAAAGGAATCACCAGCCCATACTTTAAAAAGAGATTTTGATTCCGTAGGTGGAAGTGCAGTTCTAACCAGCCCTTGGGTGAAGCCCACAGAAAGGAACCACACCACACAGTGCTAATAGGTTAAAAACCACAGCCAACATGACCTGGGCCTACAGGGCAAAGTCTTTTCTATTTTCTTTTCACAAACCAGATCCTGGTGTTTGCAGCTGCAGCACACCACCTGCCATTATAGAAAAGGGAAGAGAAGATCTTTGCTTCATGAGGTATGAAGAGCTGTGATTTCTATGTGCCATTAGGCAGGGTAGTATAAACAAAACTCTGAGCTCTTGATTTCTGCTTTGGATCAGTTAGAAACACTAGTCATTGGTACCCTGGTGCTCCAACATCTGCCCTTTCAAATATTTGGATATACTTGGGGGTTTTGATGGCACTGGGAAATAAAGTTTTATTTTAGGCAATGAAAACTTATGTCTCAGCAACATCATTTTAATTTCAGTTGCCTTTAGTGATTAAATGATACCCTTTGTGATTTATCACTATCTCCTACTTTATCTTTGGCTTTAGATATCTTTCTCTATTTTTTAAAACACCTTTTAATAAACCTAGAACAGTAAAGAGGAATTGAAGATCAAGAGTCTTTGTCTTTTCACATCTAATGGCAGGAAAAGAGTAGAGTCCATTTATCCAAATGCATTCAATTGAAAAATCAAAATTAAGTCCCTTTTTTTTATTGATAAAAAGAGAAAAGAAGGTTTATTGCTTTGCTAGCAAAGGAGAAACACAGGGGTCTCCTGTCCCAAAGGCTGTGATTCTGCCCATCAGCAGGATCAGGGAGCTTTTATAGAGGTGATTCAGAAAAAATGAGATTAGGGATAAGAGATCATGAAGGTGAAGATCAGGGAAAAAAGGATAGGAAAAAGATTACGAAGAAGATCAGGGAGAAAAAGGTTGGACAAAAAAAAAATGTAAGTTTCAAAGCCCCAAGGGATATAGTGAAAGCATCAAATGAACCCCTGTTACATTTCCCCATTGTCAATTTCTAGCCTCTATTTCTATGAAAAGTGGGCAATGACATCTCCAAGCTATTTTTTGCTGAAAGGGGCAAAGTCCTTGTTCTCTATTTAGCAGGGCATGGGCAGTTAAGGGCATTCAGCATCAGAACAGTCCAGAGCTCCACAGTGGCAAATGGCAGGTGACTGGACAGGGCATACATAGAGCAGGGATGCAGCCACCTTGGATCCTCAGCATGAAAGTAAGTTTCTTCATTTTTGAGAGGAGCTCTTTTGTCATGTTCCAACCTCTGCCTTTCATAATGGCCCTCTAGTTTTTCACTCTAAAAAATAAAACAAGATGAATGAGGAAATCTCAATTTTCCATAACAAATTATGTACTTTCAATGATAGGTGTGGTGTGAACTCACTTAAGGGATTCTGAAAGATAGGGATAGAATTGTAGCCAGGGCCCAAGGAAGAAGCTAGTGATGGTAACAGGGAATAGAAAGGCAAAAGTCAGGTCAGAACCTAGAGGCAAATGAACATAAAAGGGTCTTCTGTTGCCCCAATCACTGAGGGTTTTGCTCTCCTACTTAACAACTAACTGAATAAATTTATGAAATGATTACTTATTTTTTTCTTTATTAGAATAGGGGATAGAATGCCATTGAGAAATATTTCCTCACAATCCATAAAACAAATTAAGACAAATATTATTATATACATTATAATAGACCAAATAATGTTGATTGAATTTGCGAAACTTCTTAAATGTCTAGAAAGGAAAGGCACAGAAAGGAAACTGTCTCTGTGCCAAGGCATATTCCAGGCTCAAGATCTGGGCACCACTCCACCCTGTGCCTTTCCAACCCAACCCAGGAAGGTGTGAATCTGCAGGGCTCCTGAGTGGGGACAGCAGCACAAGACAGTGGATCAGAAACAGAAATGGGTTTCAGAGACAAAGAAAGCAGGAGCAGGCTGTGGGAAAGCCTCTGGGGGCACATATGGCCTTCATCAGGTTCTTCTTCCCTTCTGTTCTTTTATATATCCTAATCTACTGGGACAAGAACCTCATCTGCAGCAGCTTGGGGCTGCCAATACCAGACAGGTGCTTAGACCGAAGTCTCCAATCCTATCCTTGTGGTAGTCATTTCTGTGCTTTTAAGAATTCTGCTCATCAGCCCCAGGAAACTAGATTGGAATCTGGTCTCCTGAAGGCTTTTCAAGCTGGGGAATTATTCCCTAACCCTGTTCTCTTTCTAGGTGGTGCTCTAGGGTTGCAGAATTTTGTGCCTGCTCCTAAAGGAGAGGGAATAATGGATTTTATTCATCTTTGCTTATGTAATGCCTTTAAAATTGATTTACTTATTGGCACATATTAAACAGTACATATTGGGGAGGGATTAATGTTATATTTCCATATATAAATATGGAGTGTAATGGTCACATCCATCCACTCTTCTTCTACTTCTCTTGACGCCTTCCCAGTCCCTAATAATTCCTATTCTACATTAAAGTAATGGGTTTTTTTTTCAAAAAATTCCACATTTGAGAAGAAATATGACATACTTATAGCTATTTTCATAACATCTGGCAAAAGGTAAGCACTCTGTATATGCTTAAGTTAATACTAATGCAGAGTTTATGACATTGAAAGTAAAAGGATAATTAATCACCGTAGACTGTAATCCTGTAAAATGCTAAATATATGTAGTTCTGACAATTTTAAAGTGAATCCGATAGCGAGGCAACAGTGCACCATGCATGTAATCCCATCCACTCAGGAGACTGAGATGGAATAATTTCAAGTTCTAGGACAACCTGAGAAATTTAGTAAGACCCTTTCTCATAAAGAAAATAAATATATAGTGGATCTGGTACAAGAATGTGAAAAATCCTCTTACATTAGGGAGATGTTTAAAGGGCCACAGTCATGCATTTGTCCTTCATTGGAGTTATGTTTTTAGCATAATAGTACCAATCATGTAAGAATAAATATAATTTTAAAAGAGTTATTAGTCGTATTATGTCTCAGGAACTGTCACTTTGTTTACATTTTCTTTTATCTTCTTCAGTACTGGGAATTGAAGCTGAATAGCTTTAGAACAGAGATACATCCCCAGCCTTTGTTATCATTCTGAGACAGAATCTCCTTCAGTTACTCAGCCAGGCCTCAAACTTTCATTCTTTCCATGTTAGCTTCTCTAGTAGCTAAGATTACAGGTGTATGAGACAACTGTGCCTGACTGACCTGTATGATTTCTTAATATCTACAATCTGCTTTTTGAAATTAACAATTTGGTTCTCATTCAGAGGTTAATCAATAACCACCACCTGTGGCTTGGAAAAATTAAATAACACTTAAATCTGTTATAAGTTGAGACAAGTATTTGAATCTGAACTGTATTTAGTTATTTGATATTTAAGCTATAGCTTTCCCTCCCTCCCTTTCCTTCCCTCCCACCACCTCTCTCTTCTGCTTAGTCCTTTTGATGTAGAAATTCATCTGGACAGAAACACAACAGGCAGCTGAGAATTCTAGTGAAGACTGGAGAATTGATCTCCATCTTCTTTCAAACATTCCATTCTTTTGCAGTTGTTAAAAATAAAAGAAATTGTAACAGACTAAAAGGTAAACACAGTTTTGTTCCTTTTTCCTTTAGGAACAGAAACTGAACACCCTCAGTTTAAGCATGAGGGATGAAGAAACTCATAATCTTTTCAAAAAGCAAAGACATATTTAAGACTGAACATCAGAGAATATCTCTCAGAAATACACAGCAACAGACCCACAAAGAGAGAATTTAAGAAATTAGAAAAAACTTGATCAGGAGTCCATCAATCCCAAAGCCCCAGCAAATGTCAGAATACTGGGTCTCTCCAAGTGTTTGTGGGGAATGTGTGCATGCAGTAATGCACAACACTATTGTTGGAAAGTAAATGCAGTGTTCACCCTAAAAAACAATGTGGCAATGCTCAGCAAAATTCAGGTAATACTCTTTTGAGGGAGCAGTGATGTTTATGGGCACCTGCCCTACATAAATTCTCCCACAAGTGCATAGGGACAATTATGTGTGGTGACAGGGGATAGCAGCAATATGAATGTTCACTGCAGGAGAATAAAGAGGTAGGGTGTGCTGAGGCACATCAGAGACTACTATGTTAGAGTTCAAAGCCACAGATGAAATGTACATAAAAGAATCTTAGTAACTCGCAAAGAAGGGCTTTGATTGCAGATTAGTAGTAGAGTTCTTGCCTGGCCTGTATGAGGCCCTGGTTTTGCTTCCCAATGCTACCAAAAAAATAAATTAATAAATTAATTTTTAATAATGTTGAAATTCCTTCTTAATAAAATTATATATGTCCCCTGAAGCTTTTTACATCAAGTGAAAGTATAATCACCTGAAAAATGAATCACTCCTCTTCCTATAACTTGTCCAAGGTGATCTGTGAAAAAGCTCACTATTGTCTTGATGCACATAAACCCACAAAATCTTACAAATCAAGAGGTTCAAATCTTTGTGTTCACTTTTAAGACACAAAGAAACTGCCAAAGCCATCATGGGTATGCATATCCATAGGGCCACCAAGTGTCTGAAAAATGTCACTTTAAAGAAACAATGTGGTTTGGCATAGTGGTTCATGCCTGTAATCCCAGCAGCTCTAGAGACTAAGACAAGAGATTCCCAAGTTCAAGATCATCCTCAGCAACTTTGTGAGGCTTTATGCAACTTAGTGAGACCTTGTCTCAAAACAGAAAATTTAAAAAGACCTAGGGATTAACTCAGTATTAAGTACCCCTTGGTTCAGTCATCAGTAACCAAAAAAAAAAAAAATGTTTGCCATTCCACTTTTAAAATGGTAGAGTTGATTGGTGTGTCTAGACCAAAGAGTGGGGCTGAATTAGGGTCTATAAATTTTAAAAAATAAAAGTGCTCAATTTTGACAGACATTCTTAAATATGGAGAGAGTAATGTTGAACTTGAGGATTTAGATGTAGGTTTTTTTGGTCATTTAATGTATCCAAATGAGCAAAGAACCAAGATATACTGCCACACTTACAGAGCTCATGGCCAGATTAACCTGTACATGAACCCCCCTATCCCACTGAGATTATCCTTACTGAAAAAAAAAATTGTTTTCCTAAACCAGAAGAAGAAAATGCACACACATGAACACAGACACATGCACATAAAATAAAAACAAAACAACAACAAACAAACAAACAATAAAAGAAAGATATCTCTAAATTGCTGAGACTGGTCTTGAACTTTAAATCTTCCTTCTTTGTGTAATTAATTTGATAAGAAAGTCTTCTTTCAGATGGACTGAGAATTCTCATAGTTTCTAATATGATTGAATTCTTTATGATGATTAAAGCTATTCCTTTATTCACTATTTGTCTATTGATTTTAAGAGAGTGAGTCAGAGTGGGAAGATATATAGGTGGGTCTGAAGCAAGAAGGAGACAATTACCCAGCTCAGAGCTATGGGCTGAACCCAAGGGCATCTCTGGAGATATGAGGGTAGTGTATAACAGAATGTGTAGTTGGGTGGCTGATTGTTGGTGTTTCTTCATAACTGAATGTGACCTTCTTGAGCTCTGGAGAGAACCAGCATCAATAAATGTCTTTTAAATGGTCTCCAGTTACATTAACTAGAAAAGGAGACCAAATGAAATCTCTAGTTTTGGGCCTTCTGAGTTGAAAACCAGGGAATCCAAGACATCAGCTCTAGGTCAGACATGTCCAGGCAGTTACAGATTCCTGCCCTGGTGGGCTTTGTTTAGTGGTGGGTGTAAGGATGGCCTTAGGTCTTAGCCTAAGCAACTCCATTATAACCCTCCAGTTTGAAACCTGCAGTCTCACGAGGCATGCCTACCTACAGAGCCCTCTAGTATGGCCCTCAAACACAAAATAGTCACTTCTCCCTACTCTGACAAGCTCAGAGTCGAGTCTCTCCCATCTTGCCCTCACCCTGATGAGAGCAAAAAGCAAGAAAATCAGGGTGGCAATAACCAGACCAGATGTTTAACCCCAGAGCAAATGATGTAACTGAGAAACCTGGTGGCAATTGATAGGGATTGAAAGGATGATAAGAAGCCCCAAAATTTAGTATAAATGATGGGTCAAATAAACAGATATTCTGCCAGCTGACACTGATGCACACAAGCCTGAGAGCTTGATGAGGACCTAGACTGACATCCCAACTCTTCTTATCTGCCTGATCCTCAAAGCATTATTCTCACAGCTCTTGACTCTACAGCAGCCTCTTGACTCTAGTGAGAAAGAACTTTTCCCTATGACTGCCTCCTCAGCCAGACATAAGCTCCACCCTAGGAGAAGCCTGCCTTGGTTCCTGATCTGACTACCACAGTCAGAGTAAGTGTGCATCTGCTGGACTTAGAGCCCAAGGCTTGAAAGGTTTGATTTGACACTTCAGCTTAACATGCACAGGGAGTGTCTTGTAAGGGTCCAGCGGAATATCGGGAAAGAGACCACACAAGAGACTGGCTCCATGCAATTGGCAAAAGGGGATTTATTGGGGATCCATTCCAGCGCGCTGGGGCCCCGTGCTCACACAAGAGGGGAGAGCATCCCGGAGCCCAGAGCTGAGGTCAAGCAGAGCTTAAGTACACTTTCTGGAGAGGGCAGTGGGCTTTGCATACATCAGAACAAATCATCATGAGGCGCGGGAAAATTGAACAACAACTCTGAGACGTGATTGGCACATTCATTGGGGGAACAGGTTGGGCAGGGGTTATTGGTCATTCCTAAGCGGGTTACACATTCAAACTGATTGGTTCGGACCCTGTGATGAACTGCACAGGGCCCTAGGCTAAATGGCCAATAGGGCGTTGTTTTAACTATCTCAGGAATCTGGGTGTAACAGAGGAACTTAATAATACCTAATCTTTTACATTCAAGCTTTCCAGCTTAGAAACTTTACCCTTTCAGTCTTTCATGAGCCTGTCATGATTAAGTGTGTTTTCAGTGCTTAGAATTAATCTAAAATTGTTTACTGTGAATGGATTATATTTATTGCAGTGCCTAACATTAAGGATTGTCAATTCCTTGTTAAGAACCTATAGAGTAAAATTATATTGAGTGATATGAGTGAACAAAGCATTGAAAATGGCAGAAGCACATGGACATTATTTGTTTCTCCACCAGGACTGCATATGTTGCACCTTTTGCCACATGTCACATGGCAAATATCAGTTTGCTCAGGTTGCTTTAGCCAATTATCATCAGCATGGTGCCATGATGTGTACCACTAGTCCAAGCTACATAGAAGGCTCAGACTCAGGAGCCTTGCTTGAGCCCAGGACTTTGAAGCCACCCTGAACAACAGAGAAATATCCTGTAGCAAAGAATGAAAATAAATTACTATACACTGGGCTGAGCTTTAAAGGAAGTAAATGTCTTCATTAGGATGGACATGAACTTTTACATTTTCCTGTTCCCTGAAATCCAGTTGGCTTTAGATTAAGGGGATTTTGATTTAGAGGGGTTTAGGTGCTAGGTTTTCCTGAACAGTGGGATTAGATCTGTTTTCCTTGTGTTTCTCATCAGTTTAATTGTCCATGGCCTGGAATAGGAGTACAGAATCAAAGAGGAGTTAGAGTGTTTTTGTAGTTCAGATATAGAGAAACATGCCATGTGATCACCCTCACTTTAAAGACTTAAAGTCTTAATCAGCTTTTCATCATTTCCCTCTCCTTGTTGATTTTTTGGAAACTTGAGAACAACTGGAGGATTAGACTCCAAGATAAAGAAAGGCAGGAAGCTAGGTGTAGTGGCTCAGTCCTGTAGTCCCAAAGACTTAGAGTCTGAGGGAGGGGGGAAACAAGTTTAAGGTCAGCCACAGTAAATAAGCAAGTTTCTGTCTCAAAAAAAATTTGAGATGGAGGTGAGGGTTAGAGGCCTTGTTGACCATGTGTGAAGCCCTTGTTTCAATCACCAGCACCACCAAGGGGAAGAAAGAAAAAAACAAAAAAACACAATGAGACATGACTACATATGCCACTGCCCAAAGTTTCCAGACCTTGGGAGATTTTATACGTTACAAAAGTAGATGTACAAAAAAGTTTCATTGTTTTTACATGCATGCACACACACATACACAGCCTAGCCAAATAATTAGCTGTACTTTCCTTTGGTTAAATTTGCATAAAACAAAATTAGAACTCTATAAAAGTCTTTATACAACTTATGCTATCAGTATTGATAATCATGGGAAGAAATACATAGCATAGCACATGATAAAAATAATGTTAGCAGAATAAATTAATAGAAAAGAAAAACTGACATTAAATTGTTTTTTTTTTTTTCTTCTTCTTCTTGGTACTTGGGAATGAACCTGGGATACCTTTACACTGGGTTTCATCCTCTGCTGTTTTTATCTTTGAAGAGAGAGTCACACTTAGTTGCTTGTGGCCTCTTTAAATTACTGAGTCTAGACTGGAACTTGTGATCCTCTTGCCTTAACCTTCTGAGTAGTATAAATGATGGAGTAATAGAATTATGGACATTTTAGGCATTGATAATGGTCAATTACATAGAGGTAGTACACAAAGCTGGCTGACTTTCACCATCACTAACTCTATTTCAAAATCTTACATTGAAAGGAATTATGCTTTAAAACATAGTATTTATTTTTTAGTTTTAGTTGGACATAATAACTATGTTTTTATTTATTTATTTTTATGTGCTGCTGAGGATCTAACCCAGGGCTCGCATATGCTAGGGCAGTGCTCTATCACTGAGTCACAACCCAGCCCTTTTTTAAAAATTTTAAGACTCTCCTAGGAGATTATGTTTATTTTCTATATGGTATTGTTTTCCTGAAATACAATGAAGAGTCTCATGATCTTGAATTGAAAACGATTCATAAAGAAATCTCTGTTTGAGAGAAAGAAGCCACAGTGTAGGTTTTACTGTCAAATTTTTGTCACAAAAATCCAAGGAGGAGGAGTTTTTATCATTGGGAGTCTAGGAAAACACACAAAAGCATAGACTCCCTTACAAATTTTCATCTTAAACATGCAGGACCAAGTGAATTCTGCTTTAAAGTGGGTTTATAATTTGGCCCTTCTAGAGCCAGAGCCCAGCTGCTGCTAACACAAATCCCTAGGATACCAGGCAGGTCTTACCCACCCACTAGACAAAGTAATGTAAGGCCTTACAATATTTTAGGGGCCTACAATATTGTTTTAATTTCTTGTAAAACTGAAAGAAAACAATTAACTCTCATACCTAATATAACATCTGATACCTAATATTAACATATTGTCTTAAAACCTTAGTGAAAACAGGGTGGCACAGGAAGAACTTTTCTCAAGCTGAGTGCTCAAGACTGCTGTGTATCTGCTTGGAGACAAAGCATGTGAAACCCCTGGTACACTAGTTACCCGTCTAACCTACCTATATCTAGCAAAAGTCACTAACCCACCCTGCCAATAAGCAAAGCAAGAACAATGAGGTAGGGCCCTCTTAGATCCAGACTTGACCCTCTTAAATATGGACATGGTCTCTTACCACCCAACATTTGAGCCTCCACTTTCCCCAACATTCTCAACAGGAGGACTATACAACAAAGAATTTCACATTTTGGCACAATTTTATTAAGAAAACATGATCCCTTCCAAAACGCTTTTCTAAACAAGAGTTGCATGGGAATTCTCAATGCTCCTGGGTTTTAAAGGTGGCAGACTCAAGAAGCCTCAGGGAGTCCTGCGCAGAAGGCCTGGAATCCACTCCCAACAGCCTTGGCTAGTCTCCTGGCTGCTGGCAGGGGCAGTAGGAAAGCCTTCTTCCAAGGGTCACCACAACCAGATTTCTTGGGCTCCAGACATCCCTCACATGTGTACCTAGAACATGACAAGGGAGTCCCAGTGGGCAACCAATGGAGGGGTACCTGTGAGACCCCTGACTTTTATGGGGGTGCCTGGGGCTTCTTCTTCAGAGATGCCTGGTCCAGGAAAGGAGGCTCTGTGACCTGGCACAAGGTGCTGTGTTCTCTGGGAAAGTCACCTTTTTTTTTTTTGACCTATGCTAGGAAAAAAGCCCTTGGGGTGTAGAATGCAGGTCACAGAGGAAGTCTTGGTGGTCATAGGAGATATCTGGTGGGTGGATGTAGAAGGACAGTGGCAAGGGCCCAGGATATAGTGAGCTCAGGGTTGGAGGCCTCTGGAGCCCTGGCGACTGCTCTGCAGAATTCCAAGCCTGTGGCACACAGCAGGGAATTCTGCTCCAAGGTTTTGTGGGCCTCACACCAGGCACCACCAAGTATGTGGGACTTAGCAGACAGCAGTTTGGGTGTTCTTAAATCCCTCTGGCCTCCAGGGACTTTCTAACTACAGACTGGGAACCTGGGTGGTGTTGGCTTTAATCCTAAAAGGAAATCCCATCACAAAGTTCAGTTAACGAGTTTAACCACAACAAAAATCTGTTAGTTTGTATAGTTGGGAGGCAGCCTTGCTCCATACAAGTCACTGAAAAATAGATATTTTTCCTCTGGTTTTAGCAGGGTTGTCAGCACAATACCCAGATTCTCACAACATGGCCCATAATGGAGATTTTTTAAAACATTTTAAAGATAGCCGTAATGAAGCTAGAAATCAATAATAAAGAAGGGGAAGTAAAAATTCACACATTTGTAGAAAGCAAAAAGCATTTCAAACAATTTTCTGATCAAGGAAAAAAGCACAAGGTAAAGTAGAAAATATATAGATGTGAATAACAATGAAAATCACTGGGTACCAAAGTTTGGGAGATGAAGCAGGAACAGTGACCAGTAAGTTATATTAGTCAGGGGTCTCCAGAGGAACAGAATCAACAGGAAGTATGATTATCAAAATGGGATTGATTAGATTGGCTTACTTGACCAGAAACTGGGCAGTCAACAATGGCCATCTGCAGTCTGGAAATCTTTCTGCCTCCTGACTTGTTCCTCCAGGAGCCTGTGTTACAGTTGATGTGATTTTTCGCAAAAGTTCATGTGTGAGACAATGCAAAGTTTAGAAGAGAAATGATTGGGCTTAATTAGCCTTGATTTACTGGGTGACTGAATCTCTGATGAGAATGAGTGGTAACTGGAGGCCGGTGGGTGTGGCCTGAGGAAGGGATTCCCTGGGGGCGTGGCTATTGGGTATACACTGCTCTCTGGCGGGTGGAGTCTTCTAAAGAAAACCGAAAGGATTAAATGTCATAGGAAAATGTAGCCGAATAACAAACCGAAATAAACGGAACTGAAGGGGAACTGAACCTATAAGGGGCGGCAACCTGGGTGGTGTTGGCTTTAATCCTAAAAGGAAATCCCATCACAAAGTTCAGTTAATGAGATTAACAACACCAAAAAAATCTGTTAGTTTGTGTAGTTTGGCAGCTATCTTTCTCCATTCAAGTCACTGAAAAATAGATATTTTTCTTATGGCTTTAGTAGGGTTGTCAGCACAATACCCAGATTCTCACAACATGGTTTGGTTTTAACCCTTTTTCTTCCTGAACTCTGCCTGCAGGGTACTTGTGGGTAGAAATACTTCCAAAAACAAATTTAAAAATGGAAAATGAGTTTTGGTTTTCAGATCTGGTGCTTTAGTCTGATTGATCTTCTCATATCCGACTGTACAATTCATATCTTGAAAAATGAGTCACCAATATAAGAGGATGACTTGGGGCTCTTTGGTGTAAGTTAGGTTATAATCCCTCATGAAAGGTATTCATAGCCCATAATAGAGATTTTTAAAAACATTTTAAAGATAGCCGTCAGTGTCTTCTAAACACCCAATGAGATGAAGCTGGAAATCAATAATAAAGAAGGGGAAATAAAAATTAACACATTTGTAGAAAGCAAAAAGCATTTCAAATAATTTTCTGATCAAGGAAAAAAGCACAAGGTAAAGTAGAAAATAAATACATGTGAATAACCATAAAAATCACTCAGTACCAAAATTTGGGCAAGGAAATTTTGTATTAGTCAGGGGTCTCCAGAGGAACAGAATCAACAGGAAGTATGATTATCAAAGGAGAGTTGATTAAATTGGGCAATCAACAATGGCCTTCTGCAGTCTGGAAATCTTTGTGCCTCCTGACTTGTTCCTCCAGGAGCCTGTGTTTATGTGATGTGCCCCGAAAGTTCACGTGTGAGACAATGCAAAGATTAGAGGAGAAATGATTGGGCTTAATGTTAACCTTGATTTATTGGGTGAATGAATCCCTGAAGAGATTGACAGAGGAGGCCTGCGGGGTGTGGCCTGAGGAAGGGATTCCCTGGGGGCGTGGCTATTGGGTATATATTGCTCTCTGGCGGGTGGAGTCTCCTACAGAAAACCGAAAGGATTAAAGGATACAGGAAAAGGAAGCCAAATAACAAATCCAAATAATCGGAGCTGAAGGGGAACTGAACCTACAAGGGATGGCAATCACTGCCTGGCCCCTAGGTCTCCTGGCAATGAGACCTGTGCCTAGCGGCTTGGGAACCCAGACGCAGTGGCACAGGAGACACCAGGCTCCAGCGAAGGGCGTTGCTGTTGTCAAAAGAACAGGGCTTTGGGCTGCGTTTAGTCCTTTAGTCGGTTGGTTAAGGAGAAATAAGAGCTTTGGGAGAGGGTGCGGCAGCTCCACCTACAGGCCCAGCTGGGAGAAATGCCACGGCTCGGTAGGAAACTGGTGCCAGAAACCTGACACTCCTGTTGTTTTAAGAGAGCTGGAGCCCACACAGCGGCCAGGTGCCGTGCTGGCAGGATACTGCATAAATGGGCAGGAGGCGATTTGTGCAACCATCACAGTGATGCAGGCCGCAGAGCTCCCTCTGGATTTCTTGGTTCAGTTCCCTTCAGCTCCGTTTATTTCGTTTGTTATTCGGCTACGTTTTCCCGCAGCGTTTAATCGTTTCCGTTTTATGTGCGATCTAAATTTCTATCATATTGTTTTCATCTACTGAGCTCCAGGAGTTTGCTGTCACTGCGTTTTAGCCTCTCTGGCTTGTCTCCGCCCTCCCTCCGCCTGGAGGACATAAATACTCAGATGGTGTGGAGCCTCTCCAGCAGCGCAGAGGCTTCTGTCCTCCTTCCCTGAGGCTCACGCGATGGAGCAGCATTTTCTGGGCCCTGTGAAGCAGCTTGGGATTCACAGCTTGGGATTCCGTGGAGGTGGCGCCAGAGGCGCGGCCTCCTCCTGTGCTTAGAAGCCGGTGGCCTTGTCCTCTCCCTTTCAACCCTGTCCTAGGAGAGTGCTCCCGGTGACAACTGTGACTTCCACTGGGAGCGGCTCTCCAGTCCTGTTGGCCGGGGCGCTGGGGCCACCTGCAAAACGGATTCCGCGGGAGTCCAGAACTCCTGGGAACCAACCGAGGCCAGGAAGTTGCGATGCCAGAAACTGGAGGCAAACGGGGAGGAGCCTGTGGAAGAGCCCGAGGTAGTGAAGCTGTAGCAGATTTCACTGCCAAGGATGCAGCCCCCCAGCCCCTACCCTGGCGATAAGCCGCCAAACACCCAGACCTCTGCGGACCAGTGTCTCTCCGAGTGCCCTCCAGCCGGCTCTGGTTCAGTTCCCGACCTGTCTCCTCCAACTGGTGGACCCCGCACCTGCTTTCCTCAGCCCTCCTGGTGGATTCGCCCCAGTTCTCAACGCCAGGGGGCTGCTGCCATCCTTCTCTGGCAGCGAGGCAGCCTTAGGTCGGAGAAGGAGCCGCTGGGAACTTACTCTGTGAAAAGATTCTGGGTTACAAAACGACTTCACTAGGAAATCAAAACGCACTGAGATTTGCCTTTAGTTGTTCTTTGTCAATTTTTAAAAATTCTCTTTCTCCTGACGATTCTCTGTAACGTTTCAGGTCGCCTATTACTTGCCGTTTTCTTCTGTTTCAAACGTTTGTATTCGTCCTATTACACATTCCCTTCCATAAATTTAGACTTTTATCCATTTCAACTTTTAGAAATGACATGTACAATTTTAGAATCACTCTCAGAATTTTGTAGCTTCAAAGAATGAATTGTTTTCTCGATTTTATTTTTTAATCCTTAATACTCATTAAGTTTTGTTACTTAGCGCGATTTGCAATATAAATATCCCGTGGCTTTGCTCATTTCATATTCCTTTCGTTTTTACAACGTGGTTTTAAAATATTTATTTATTTATTGAGACATCCTCTCACTCAGTTGCTTGGGAGACTGGGCTCACTAAGTTGCTGAGGCTGGCAACTTGTGATCCCCAGCCTTTCAAGTTGCTAGGATTACAGTAGGCATGAGCCATCATACCAGGCTCTAACGCAATTTTACATACTGATTTGGTTTAAGTATTTATGCATTTTGTATATTTTTGTCTTTTTTTTTCAGTCCCACCCAGTTTGTTTTATTTCTATTCTCATGTCTTTCTTTGTTTTTTAAGGAATGCGTAATTTTGATTCTGTCAAAAGTCCTGCAGGGGTGGTTATCAATCTTATGATTTCTGTTCGCAGGACCAGGAGATTGCACACATGGGACAAGTGCACAGATCACCAGTTTGGAAAGATTCCTTGCTGATTTGCAGGTCTAGCAGTCTTTCCACTTAGGTTTGCTGTGGAAGGCATGATTTAGCACCAAAGGTGAGTGCTACCATTACTTAAGTGTACCAGGATTCCCTTTGGCCATATCTGAGATTTCTTTGTTCAGGCAAGTGCGGGTAGGCCCAGAAGATCCAATTTAGCCTTGTCTCAGAATTTTTCACCTCTGAATGTGAACGAATTAAGCGGAAACGTTCCTGTTTTTTTCCTTGCCTGTGATTTCTTAGTTGTGCTTTGAAATGTTCTTTTTCTGAGTAACTTCCGGTGAAAGATTTTTTCTTTTCTTCTTTCTTTCTTTCTTTCTTTCTTTCTTTCTTCTTTCATTTTTTTCTCTCCCTCCCTCTCTCCCTCCCTTCATTCCTTCCTTTCTTCCTTTCTTTCAAATACAGCTAGCTATGCTTGAGATTTGAAGCACCTCCCAAGGTTGCGTTTTCAGGTCAGAACTTAGTGGAGGGAAACCAGTACTAGCCAAGTAGTGCCTCAGATTTCTTAGTCACACAGAATACCCGATTGGTGAATGACTTAGGCATTACCAGCTTTCTCTTACCTGATGCCAAGGATTTCTAGGTCGCATGACAGTTTACAACAGTCACAGTTGCACAAGTGTACACAAATTCTGAAATCCTTTTAATTTAGCCTATCCAGCAACCCCAGTTAGCAACAACGTTGGCTTAGTATGCTACATGGATAATCGATATAGCCCATTCTGCACTGGGTGTTTTTTTTTGTTTTGTTTTTGGTGCATGGGTATTGAATCCAGGGCTTGGAGCATGCTACACTGAGTTCCATCCACAGCCCTTGCCCCAGGTGTGCAGCTTCACTTTATGGAAATGGTTGCCCGGATGTTTTGCTTTTAAAATTTCTTTTGGAGAGTTTGGCCTTGGACGGATGTGTTTGGTTTGTATTGTTTCCTAATTGCAATGAAGAAATGTTTTTCATGACTTATTTTCTGTCTTTTTATTTAAACGCCGTGTATTTCTTCTGCTGGTTTGAGTGCCAGGCACAGGGCTTTACGTTTCCTTAGTAACATTCCCTCAACAACCAAGCCAGGAAGTAGTTGGGAAGAAAGTAGCAGTTTCAACTGAGGTCCCAGGGAAAAAGCTCTAGGCGATGGGATGGGGGTGTGGAGCTGAGGGGAGGGTGAGGGACAGTGGTGTTGGAAATCAGGTTCCAGTGAAACTCCTGGCCAACCCAGGGCAGATCATCCAGGTCCAGAGAGAAAGCGGGTGGCCATGTTCCACAGTATATTGATCTCAGAAGTTCTGCCACCTGGTCTGTTGAACTCCCAGGACCACTGCCTGCTGCCACATACTGCTCCCTGACAGGTTACACAGATTATGGCAGGGGGTTGGTGTCAGAAATCATGAGCACCTGTCTGAGTATTCACTTCTGATCTCCTGGGCAGTCCTATCTAGATTCCGGGAAGATGGGTAGGGAGTATAGTCTTTGGAGCAAATTACCTCCTAAAACAGAATTAATGATATTCACACAGAATCTTATCCTCCTGGATGAAATTATGGAGGTTGAGAGGAGATTGGCATGAGGTTTTGAAAGAAAAATCCCTACCAGTTGTGAGAGGAAAGCTGTTTGGGGGCAGCTGGTTGATTACTGCACCAAATTACATTGCTAGTTTTGGAGCACAGTCTAGAACCCTGTTCTCTGAACAGAGAAATCTGGAAGGGAAATGTGTGAATGGTGACTTAGGATGTTGAGGAGCAGGGCAGGGGCACACACTCAGTTTTGCTGTGGTCTTTCACTTTACCAGTTTAGTGTTCTGGTACCAAATTGCTAAATTAAAGAGATTTCAGAATCTGTGTACACGTGTGCAACTGCAAGAAGCTAAAGTCTCAAACTGAGTCACAGAGTAGTGTGACTTTCTAGATGAGTGACCCTCACCAAGTTCTCAAACTGCTGCAGCCTTTTATTTTAAGCTTCTCTGAAATGGAGGCCAAGTCAGCTCTCACTTTTTCAAGGAGGTTTCTTGAATACTCTTTGGTGGTGTAAGTGAATGATGAGTATCATGAATTGAAAAAAGAACTTAATGGGAACAAAAGTAAAATGGACATATCTTTTGCAGGTTCTGTCTTCCTTCCTTCTTTTCTTTCTTTCTTTTCCCTCATATCATTTCCATGTTGGGAGTGTAATACAGCTTCATCTGAGTCAAACCCACTACTGTAAAGGAATCAATGGATTTACATATAGACCACTGATGATTTAATAAAGCCTGACTGATCACAGTACTTAGATCTTTGTATTTATTTAATTTTATGCTATTAGATGGTACTTAAAAATTGGTGTCTTATACTGTGATGTAATGGGTGCAGGACCCTCTCTTGCTCTGCTCTAGTAGGCATGGGGCTGGTGGTGGCTTGTGCCTTCTTAGAAGGGGGTGGCCAGGGGCCATAGACATCTTGTTATTTACACACATGTGGTCTATCTAGCAGACAGGCAGCTACCCAGAGAAATTAGTCTGGGAATAATCCTGCTGGATCTCCTGGCACTTCTTCCCTGAGTCTGTCTCAGGGGGCCACATGTGAGCCTCAAGATGCTCTGAGGCCTCCAGCAAACACACCTCCAAACATTGGGTTCTGGAGATGCATAGTCTCTGGCTCCCTTGGGTGCAGACAAATTCCCACAACAAAATGTCCTTTCTATTCTGAGTTTCCATTCTGGAAATCCTGCTCTACCAATCCAGCTCACCTGTGGAAACAGGGCTGAGGTGGACAGTTGTGGCAGTCTGGCCCCATTTTTGTTGTTGTTGTTGTTCTAGAGATTTACTCGGGGCACTCGACCACTGAGCCACATCCCCAGCCCTATTTTGTATTATATTTAGAGACAGGGTTTCACTGAGTTGCTTAGTGCCTGGCTAATTTGCTGAGATTGGCTTTGAACCCTTGATCCTCTTGCCTTAGCCTCCTGGGCTGAGCTGAGCATATGTCACCACTGTGCCAGGCCCTGGGTTTGTTTTATCAGCTTTTTCACTGCTGTGGTAAAAAGATATGAGAAGAACAACTAGAAGAGAAAATGTTTATTTGGGGGCTCTCGGTTTCAGAGATGTCAGTCAATAGGTGACCAACTCCATTGTTCTGTTGCTCTGTGCCCAAGGTGGGCCAGAACATCATGTATGGTAAAGAAAAGCAGCTCAGGTTATTGAACCAGAAGAGAAAGCAGGGGTGGAGTAGGGGGAGGGAGAGCACAAAGTTGCTCCACTTAAGGAGGACAAAATATAAACCAAAGGAAGCTACCAGGGACACACCTCCTCCATCCACACCCTACCTGCCTATAGTTACCTCCCAGTTAATACCTCTCAGAGGACTGATGCATTGATTAAGTTAAGATCTGCATGACCCAGTTATTCCCCCCCCCCAAAAAAAATTTCTTGCTTTGTTTCACACATGAGTTTGGGGGGGGGGTCAACTAATACCTAAACTATAACAAGCCTGAAAGCAAGACAATCGCCATCAGGTCATAACAGTGTAGTTTCCCCCACCTCCTCCTGATAGTGGGGATTGAAATCAGGTGCGCTATGACACTGAGCTACTATCAGTCCTCAGCCCTTTTTATTTTTGGAGACAGGGTCTTGCTTGAAATCTGTACATCCATTAGTTGGCTAAGGTGCCAGAACCTTAATAGGGTCAATAGGGTCAACAGGGAACGGAATTGAGAGCACCAACTGCATTCTGAGGCAAGGAGAACACTGACATAAAATAGATGATCAACACAATATCAAAGACATCAGGAAGTGAAAATTAGAGATAATGATTCATCTGCACGCCATGGAGATAACAGAACTGGCACAAGGGAGAAATGGCTTTGGTGGCCACATCGCATTTCCCAGGGAGGTACAAACCCCGAAGGTAGTCAAAGCAGAGCTCTCTGTTGCAAAACCAACTTGTTAGGAAAAATAAACTGCGGATAGTGCTAAAGTGACAATTGTTGAACTGGCCTTTCAGAAAAATGGCATTCTTCAGTATCCACGTTTGTATCCGACATAACCATCACCCACAAAGCTGAAATGGAGTTTACTCTCAGGAATCCGGAACTTGCTTCCACTTAAATGACAGGAGCTGCTGCTAAACCCCAGTTCTTAAGACTAAAAATCAGAGGCTGGAATAAACACTAAGAAATGGCCAGTCCCGGACTTGCTCTGACAAAGCCATCGCCCTCCGGTGTTAAGTTTCAACTGGGACTCCAAGGACCTGGTAACCCAAGGCTGGAGCCCAGGATGAGCTTTTGCTTCTAGCTTAGGCTCCAATCAGGACAAGGTACTGGTACTTGGGCGGACAAGGAATGGAAATCACAGGAGCCTCTAAATCGAAGCTTGCTAAGCCAATAAACGCAGGAAGCAGGGAGGACAGGGATTCTGCGACAGAGATGAAGCCCCACCCAAACAAAACTCGGTTCTTGGGTGGCCAAAGAGAGAAGAGCGCTGGGAAGACTGATCTGGGAAAGAAAAAGCTCAGGCGCCGCTATAGCCAAAGGGCTCCGGAACAGAGGAGCAGTGGCCCTGCCAGCCTGGCTGCCACTAAGGAACTCTGATCCCGGCAACCGCGGAAACTGCACTTTAGGACCCCTCACAGCTGTGTATTCTGCGGTGCCACCGAGAAAATGCGCCCACAGAACAACTAGCTGAGCCAAGACCAAGAGAAAGTAGGCGGGAGAGAATGGTGTGCTGGGATTCCCCAAAGGACCGCAACTGGATATTGCTGCCAGCGACAAACTTCCACTTTGGCGCCAACCACAGCGCTGTTATCTAGAATCTGGCGATGCAAAGAAAGGAGGCTTACTGCCACCCAGGCTTGGTGTGAATATGTGCTGTGACGGGAAAACTGTCGGGGGGGGGGGGGGCGGCGCGCTACTGGTCCCAGAGCAAATGGGAACGCCCAGAAAGACAACCTGGGAAAGGCTGCACCAACCTGCCTAGGGTGGAGAAAGGGAAAGCCCAGAGTGTGGAGAAACATTCTCTCCGTGCTACTAAAGGCAGTGCTAAGGTGAAAAGCAGGCTCCTTTCCTTTTGGGTAAGGCGCTAGTGATCTGGAATTCCAGTTGCTGGCTTCAAAATCCAAAATCCAAAATCCTGCAAAATCCAAACCCAGTTTATGGCTTCACCAAAGCCAAAGGCATTACTTCTGGCTCCATCATCGGTGCCGCAGGTAAATTTACACCAGATGTGAGAAGGTAGCAGGAATGTAGGTGAGTCAATGCTGCTAGTGAGATTTCCACTCCCACTGGCTGTCTCCAAACCCACACTTGCCACATAATAAAACCTTTCTTTTTCTTGCCCAAGTCTTGGTCCCCAGCTACTGACCCATAGGGCTGCACGTGGTGAGAACAGGCTGAGTATCACCCAAGGCGGGCATGCATCAGGCTGGTCTAAGGGAAAAGTAGGGCCTCCAGGTCACCAACAGCTGTGCCACCAGGAAGCAGTGCTGGGCCCTTCTTGCATGCCACCCCTCTGTCTTGGTCTGGGGCCCCTCTTCTTTTATATACATCTCAGAGCTTTTAAGGCAAGTGAGAAAAACACATCCCTTTGGGACAGGAAACTGCCACCAAACCTTCAAAGGAGGGCTCCCTAATTACTTAGCTGGGGTTCTGTCAATGAGTCATTTTAAATGAGTCATTGATGGCTTCTAGGTCTTTGAGGTGTTGCAGTGGTGGCAAAGTTTCAAGCACTTGAACCCTCCCTTTCCACTCACTTTTCAACTAAGACTGATACCTCTGAATTACTTTTTTCTACAAAGTATGGAGGTGCCACTGCACAGAAGAAAATTGCTCTGTCCCATGATTTTTTATGCTTCCCCCAAACAGCTGCACTACTGGAAGGGATGCCCACGAGATTACAGACTCCTCCATGTGCTTCTCTAGCAGCCCTTAGGATCTTCCATACTCCTCTGGCTGATTCCATCAAATCAATTCCATCATTTTCCAAGATGAACCTCAGCTGTTTGCAGGAGGGGACAGGTGCCCCAGAGAGGTAAGGGGACCCCTTTTGGACCCTCATCTCACCTACTCTCAAGCTGGCTACTACAGTCTTCCCCCACTATCCTACCAGTTCCTCCCCTAGCCAAAACCCTCTCTGGTACTTGAAGCATCTCCAATTGCCTCCTTTGCTGTGGGTCTGGAGAATGAAAGAAGAAGTGCCTTGTCCCCACAGGAAAAGTTACAGCCATCTTATCAGGACCAAGAGGCCAGGGCAGAGAGCTGTTTAAAGCAAAATTGGGGGCCCATCAGTCCTATCTCCCACACATCTACCCCTTTCCTACTTCATTCATTCATTCATTCATTCATTCACACTTTGCAGTACTACAGATTGAACCCAGGTACTTGAGTCATGCTGGGCAAGTGCTACACCACTGAGCCAAACCCCCAACACTTTCCCTTCACCCTAGCCTTGTATCTTAGCAGAAATGTTGGAAATTAGCACCCCTCGTGGTAAGGGTGACCCACTCCAGTTTAGGAATCTAAAGAGGAGTTTGGTAGGAGTTACTCCCCTGAAGGAGTGTGCATCAGAGCTACTTCAGGCCTTCGAATTCAGTCTAATTCCAGTGTGGTGTGCACGTGTGAGAATGGCCAGAGACTGCTCATGGGAATGGCATATTCCCCATGAAGAGACTCTAAGTCTTTTGCAGTCTGAAATTGGCTACATTCTGGGCAGGCTGGCAATGTCAGGTGTATAGGTGCCAGGCCATGGTTTCAACCCCCAGGGCCAGTTGTGGGGCACAGATAAACATGTGATGTGGAGCCTTTCAAAGTGTCTGTCCTCATTTGTCATTGGAAAGAGGAAACAAAGTGTAAACAGCGAGAGATATGTCTGTAAAATGTCATTAAGGAAACCTTCACCAAACCAAGATATGCAGCACACTAACAAGACTTGTTAGGATATTATTGACTGAAAAAAGGTGAAACACAACAAACTTTCTCTAACATTTGAGGCAAAAATGCAGAAAGGAAGTTTGGAACCACAGCGATGTGCACAGGTGAACCTTGTGGGAAGTATGGGCATGGTTCAGAAGCTATGCAATAATGTCTTAGAAAGATAGTAATAATACATGTCCATGCTTTCCAGGAAAACAAAGAAAAGCTTTTCCTCTGCCTTGGGAGGTTCAGTGGCCTTGGTTGGGACTGTGAAATAAAATGGAAACAGCTGAACAGAACCAAAGGCATTACAGATTTATGAATTTTAAGTTTTGTGTATCGGAGGCATCAGAGAAAGAACTAATTACTCAAAAGGAGTGGTGAAATTAGAGAACTTACAATCACCTTAATAGGAAATTAAGATAGTTTTTAGAGAATGTCTGTTTGAGTGTGGTGGCAAATTCTCTTATCAGAGGGAGATGTAATTGTTTCTGGGTGAGTACTAATAATGATCAAGGTATTTGGGAAAGCCCTATTTTTAGGTATAAAGAGATATTTCAGAAACTCAAATGCCTTTAGTTCAAAATAATCCTTATGCCAAAGCATATATTGAGGGTGACTTTCTTTCATATTCCCTTTATTAGGAAAACTCCTCATTGTAACAATTGTTTTTAATTTGGTTCCTGTCACTATAACAGAATCTCAGAAACCAGGCAACTTATTAAGAAAATAAACACATTTTCTATGGGTTCGGGAGTCAAGGAGGTCAAAGAATATGGTGCAGGCAACTGAAAAGGACCTTTGTGGTACCTTGTCTTATGATGGAAAGGCACAGGAACATATGTGTGAAGACCCACTATTAAAAGCCCTTTCATAAAAGGCACTGAAGCCACTCATTGAGGCAGAGCCCTGCTGGCCTAATCACATTTTTAAAGACCCACCTCCCAGATACTGATCCGTGGGGGATTCAGTTCCTATGAATTAGCTTTCAGGGATACATTCAAACCATAGCAAGGATCTCCACCCCCTTTTTTCAAATGTCAATTTGAGGCTCAATACTGAGGTAACAGTGATCACCTCTGGGCATGGTAGTTCAGGTGAAGACAAAGACCATGGTGACCAATAAACAGCAATAAAAGACAACATTCCCCAGAGATCTCCACTATGTCACCTCATTCACCAGCCAAAAAGAGAGTATTTTCCATTGGTCTCCTGGATTGAAAATTCACCCTTCCACCTGGCCATTTAGTGTCAGTTTTGCATCCTTGTTGCAGCTCAAAGGAGTTTGCTTTTAGATGCTCTCTAGAAGAGATGGAGGAATTTTTAAATACCCTGATTCTCTAGTCCCTGCAGGGTGAAGAGGAGCTCCCTGAGTAGCACTCCCAATACACTTATGGAAGATTTCTTCCTGATCCTTTAACATAGTGTCTGCTTCCTGGTGCTACTTTTATTTCGGGTACAGTTGTTTCTAATGATCTAGGGCTGTATTCAGTTACTGATTCCAGGAGCTCACCTAGCTCTGGGTTAAAACTATGTGTCTCTCCTGTGAGTCTCCATGCAGTGCGTGGAGACAGCATGAACCTGGGCCTAGTTGAGTTCAGATTACACAAGGCATCTTGAGTTCGTGAATGCTATGACATTAATGTGAACCACTAGGAATCTAGTGAGAATTTCTTCTTTCATCAAACTTTGGTGTGAATCTGAGTGCACTTGCCTGAGGAACATGTACTGAGGACAGTGAATGCAGACATCATTCCCCCTAGAAAGGGAAATGTGTACATAGAGGGTGATATTAAACAAAACCCCTTTAAACTGAAGGTTCCCTGAAATCACTGTCCACATTGTGCCATGCAGATGCTAGCCAGAAAAGGGGCAGGTCCTAAGGTAAGTTCCACAACTACCAGCAGCAAGGGTAGAGTGTGGCTGGAAATATGTATACCAGGCCTAAGAGCCAAAAGTATTCTTAACATGAAAATGTGGGGAAGGAAAGCATAAATCACTTTACATTTAGCTTACATTGGCTATAGATAAGAGAGGCATTACAATGCAAAATGGGGAAATTTGGGGACTAGTGGGACAGTTCACTTGTTGTTTTTGGATTGGTCAATCTTCATAGTCCAGAAAATTCATAATAAGCTAGAAAGGTAGATGTGGTGGCCTTGGTAAACTGCCACATGGGGTTATAAGTGAAAATTTCAGCATATATTCAGGAATGTGGGACATATCTGTTAGTCTGACCCTAAGCAGTGAACTCATTGAAAATCAATCTCTCTCTCTCTCTCTCTCTCTCTCTCTCTCTCTCTCTCTCTCTCTCTCTCTCTTCTCTATCACTCTATCTCTCTCTTTCTCTCTCTCTCCATGTCCTGGTCTTGAAATTTGGAATATCTCAGTTTTTTTTTAACTAGTGATAAGTAATATGGCATGAAGGGTTCAGTCTCTGGATAGAATTAGAGTTAGGATTATGGTGAAGGAGGCAGGGAAGTTCAAAGGGAGAATAGGAAAAAGGATGCCAATAAAAAAAAATGAGAGAGGGAGGGAGGGAACATTCATCCTAGATTTCTGAGTTTCTGTTAACATTTCTAGGTATCATTATTCAACACAGGGAATCCACAAGGAGGGTAGGCTTAGTGTTGAGTTGTCTGAGTGCATCCAGTGCATGTGTTCAGAACAGAAAAAGGAATCCACTATTGGAGTATTAGAGCTTGAATTGGGGGAATAGATTCATGTGGGGGATAGATTTACTCTCCTGCTTGGTATTTCAGGACAAGGGACTGGATGGGCCCTTTGCAAGTGAATGTATGGCATGAGAAGGATGCAGATACAGGTCCCCTGTGAACTCAAACTGTTAAAAGGTGAATGTGTTACCACATCCAAGTCCATGTACTCACCCCTGGTAAGCAAATACTTGGAAATCAAGAGTTCAGAAACAATCAGGTTTACTTAAGGTTGGCACCCTGAGAAAGTGGGGTGTGAACATCATTCCCGGAAAGACCACATCAGGGAACTCAGGAGCATGAATGGGGTTGTAAAGAAAGGGAAGTGAGGTGTAGTAAGCAATGGGCAGGAAGAAGGTGTGATGGGGATAATCTTCATCCAGGGCATCTGTCTGCTTCACCGTTTTTCCTCCTCAGAACATTCCAACCAACATGATCCTCCTGGGAATAGTTCTATATTTCTTTAGCTACACTCATTTTTCTGCAAGTTAGATCTCACAGCAATTTTCATGCTTTGTGTTAACTGATGCACAGAAGTGAAGACTTAGGAGGTGCATTCCACATTCTGATGTAATCTGAAGGTCACCAAATGATCTAGCTTTCATCAATCTAAAGAAAGGCTACGTAGCAGTGAACATAGTGGGAAGTTAGGTGCAAACTTTCTTTAGAATTTACAATACTTGGCAAAGAGAAGGGAAGGAAACTTACCAAGGAACAACTCAAATGACAATTACGAACATTGAGGAAAAACTGTACTTGTTTTACTTTGTCTATAACTAAGTAGGCCTTTCCTCAGACAAAATTTTATAGTTTGAAAGAGACTGAAAAATATGGATAAAATTTATTTAAAAATTACAAAGAAAAGTTTTAGAATATATTCTAGTTTGTTATAATGATTTATCCTCACTTTAGAGGGCAAACTACACTTTGACAACATAAGTAGGAAGGAAGTGGGTGTAGTATTTTAAAGGGAAATGTAAGGAATGAACCTAATTTTAAAATACATCTATACTAAAACCCAAATGTTAACTTTTTGTTCAGTGTACATCTTTCATGTTTTTCAAGTACATTCTCTCTCTCTCTCTCTCTCTCTCTCCTCTCTCTCTCTCTCTCTCTCTCTCTCTCTCTCTCTCTCTCTCACACACACACACACACACACACACACACACACACACACACATACACACACACACACTCACACACCTACAAGCTGAAGATTATCACAATCCAAACATTTAAATTGGGCAATAGCTGGCAATAAGGGATTAGAAATAAAATATTATGAATCCAAATCAGGACATATGAAATTGGTGAACACAATCTCATGATATGGTTACAACTTATTAAGTGATGGAAAGGTAGTGAAACAATGGTATGTATCTCAGAGTTCCACTTGTTTTATATGCATGAATATTTTGAAAATAAACAGCTCCTCAATAGCTTCTCAGAATGTGAGAAGTACTAGTTCACCCTCCAACTCCCCCAAGATAGATACTCAGGTACTTTGGGGACCAGGCCACAAGCCCGTCTGCCTCAGTCACCCACCTTTGGTCTCTGAGATCTTCACCATTTTCCCCAGAGACCCTCAGCTGGAGATAGGATGTTCCAGTAACACTTCTGTGTTTGTTCAGACAGTATGTGACAAATTTCTTGTTCACTTTGCTTCCTGCCTTTTTCTGTGGCCTGCCCAATAAAAGGGTCCACAAAATGTGAACTCCTGCCACATGTGTTCCTCCTTATGCTGGAGGCTCAAGATGCAGGCCTGCCCTGGGGAGTCCTAGGGACTCAGAGTAAGAGCTTAAGTCAAGAGCCAAAGTTCAGGGTTTAAAGCAAAAAAAGAGAGTACACACTTAACTGCTTGGCAGTTATAGAATCCTTGCCTCATCGCCCTCATGGCAGAAACTGTGTCTAAGCTATGCGGAGGAGAGCCCATTTGAGAAGATTTAGAATTCACCTTGCTTCAGCCTGGAATGAATAGGCGACCAACCAGAACCGACTCATCCACCAGATGGATGGGGCCTCATATTACTTTTGAAGCCACATGCAAATAGATATAATTTCATTCAAAAGCCACAAAGAGGAGAGGGGTAAAAATAAAGGGGAAGGGGACAAAAACTCCAAGTTCAAAAAAAATGTTTCATATGGTGTAAAATTTTTAACATTGCCTTTAAGCAAACACAGCCATAAGATATGATTTTTCTCTTATGGAGGAAAGGACTGATGAAGGTAAAAGCAGGGCTAGGGTAATGTACGTATGGATGCGACCCTGCCAACAGAGCAAGGGCACCATCACCCAGCGTCAGGGGTGTGCACGCACGAGCACAGGAGCAGGAGTAGGCAGAGGGGCCGAGAAGAGGGCCCGAACCTACACCTGCTTCTGCGCCTTCAGTGTCTCTGCCTTTAGCTTCCAGAAGGGCCTCCCGCATTTTAATTCATCTCATGAAAAGAATCCAGAAAATCAACTTCAAATCATTGCGTTAAACATTGATTTGATTTTTTTTTCTTCCACATTCCCAAGAGAATGTTCCGAAATGTATGATGTTTGTTTACAGTTGTGTGCGTTTGAGAATTTCTTTGTGGCTGCGAAAGGAATATCCCTGTGGATGAGTAGGTTGGAGAGCGCCAGTGAGGGTCCTCCAGCGGACCCAACCAGGAAAGCTCCTTTCTTGACTGGCGGAAGCACCAGCAAGCAGCCCTGTGAGGGGAGCAAAAGCAGCAGGTGGCCCTCTGAGCGGCCATGCAGGGTAGAACCGGGGAGAAGGCACTCAAGGAGTCTGTGAATCGGGCAGCCCTGTCTGTCCAGTGTCCTGGATTCTGTTCATGCAGACGGTGGTGACAAGCAGGATCAGAAGTCGCACTTACTTAACACTCTGAGCCTCAGAGACATGCAGCAGATGGCAGCCCTGTGAACCTGGCCTGCACCTTCAGAGTGGCGTTTCTGGCATCTACTAGTTGTGCAGCCTCTACCACTTTAGACTGAAGAATGACACGTGGTAGGGACAGATCCATCGCTGATTCTGACCCATGAGAGAAGGTCTCTTCTCCCTCTGGTGGGTCGGGAAACTAGTCCAGAACTTAGCTCATGTGCATGTGTCTAAAGAGGCAAGTGCAATTGTTTATCCTAAAGTCAGTCTCAAATTTTGAGCAACAGTGGAAATGGGATTAGGGTGGAAGTATGGTTAGGTTCAGATTGAAGCCTTTCACTTCAAAATCTTCCTTTCTGGATTTATCTGTGTAGCAGCTCTTTGGTCTTCAGTTTCAAGGTCCACTCTTCCTGTTCTCTGCCTACCCCTCAAGCACCACCACTCTCAGGCCCTACCCACAAGGTGGACTCAGGAGCCCAACTCTACTCCTGTTCCCAGAAAGGATTGATAAAAATCCTGGTTTGTCTCCCTGCATTCATGTTAATGAAGTAAATACATACAAAAGAGAACAAAGGATATTTATGAGAGCATTTTGGATGGAAGAGCACTTAAAAAAAGGAAAACCTACAAACTTCCAAGGTGAAATATGAGAGGAATTATCATTATTATTATTTATTTTTTTATTTTGTCCTCATGTAAATGTAATGACCAGTATAAAACAAACATTTTGAAAATATCCTGAAAACCAAGAAACCATGTAATTACTTACATGTTTTATTAAATAATTTATATTCACTTTTCAAAGCTTGTAAATAGAAAAAAAGGTGCAATATGTTAGTAGGAATAAAGTTGAATGTGGTGTTGGTTTCATTTCTTTTTGTGGTCATGTGTGTGAGTGTTTGGGTGTTGAGAACACACCAAGAGTTAAAGCTTAATGAAATTTATCACTATTATAGATCTGTCTTGGGAGAAGAATCTGTGTTGAAGACTCAAAATGTGCCAAGGTCTTCTAGTATATAATTCTGGGAAGAAATAATTTCAATAAGTTGTGTATTTATAGCTTCTATAGCACTTTCCTTAGAAGGAAAGTGAGGGATGACTTCAAATTGCATCAGAAACTTTACACTCATAGAGTATAAGAGAATGAAGCAGTTTGGTTCTGAGTCAACACATAAGATGATAGTTCTCTAGGTTTTTAAGTCCAAGTATAAAAGGTTAATCCCTTGGAATGACATTTATGGTTGTATTTGTTCTTGGTATTGGTCTCCTGGGTTAAAATTTCACCCTCAGTTTTTTGCATGCAGTCTTAGTTTGGCATTCTTGTTTCAGACCAAATGGCTTCCTTTCTGCCTACTTCTCTTTCATTTTCTTTTCATTCCTTCCTCCCTACTTCTCTTTCTTTCCCCATCCCTCCCTTTCTTCTCTCTCTCTCTCCCTCCCTCTCCCTCTCTCTCTCCCTCTCCCTCTCCCTCCCCCTCTCCCTCTCTCTGTGTTTGTTTTTCAGATACTGCACACAACTTTGATATATTCCAAGCTCCAGGATGACTACTGTGACTCCTATTGCCAATGCAGTTCCAGACACTTACTTTTTCCTGGACCTCTAGGTAGTTTCTTCTTCCTGAGTCTTTTCTTCTGGCACTCCAGAGCTATACTCAGTGATGTCCTTTCCTTACCAAAGTTTATCTAATTCTGACTGCTGACATGTTCTTGCCTTAAAACTACACGAGTGTTTCTCCTGGAGCAGAAAAGTAATGATGCTTGGGGGCAGTGTGAATCTGGAATCTGGAAAGGAGAGTTCAGATTACACTGGTATCCAGAGTTCTTGACTGTTATGGTGCTAAGTGGAGCCATAAAGAGATGTTATGAGGTCAAAGATTAGAATCATAATTGAAGATTCATCAAGAGAACATATTGGGTGAGAGTAGGGGCAAAACAATTGTATGTAAAAAAGGCAAAGAGGAAACAAAGTACATAAGATGGGATGCTGTAAGCTTTTGAAAGTACGAATTATTGACAGTTAGATATTATCAATATCATTCACCAAAAATCAATTAGAAAAGTCATTAAAATTATGGAACTCTTTTCAAATTCCCACGGATAAATACACAATCCTAAACACTTCTGTAGTAGGAAACATAATCATGGCTTCACTAATATTAGACACAAATTAAAAGAAGTACATATTTAAATGGCATATTAAAAAGTATTCAAAACTTATATTACAGCGTCCAGGGATGAAGGTCAGTGGTGGAGCACTTGCCTAGCATGCGTGAGACCCTGGATTTGATACCTGCTATATAAAAAAAAGAAGGAATTTTTATTATAATCCATTTTATTAAAAGGTCTAAGGGCTGGGGTTGTGACTCAGGGTCAGAGCACTTGCCTGGCACCTGTGAAGCATGGGGTTTGATCCTCAGCACCACCTAAAAACAAATAAACAAAATAAAGATATTGTGTATAACTAAGAGAAGAATTTTAAAAATTGTTGGCAGAAGGACCTTTCTCAATACTGTTTGAATGAATTCAGTAGGCTCCTGGAACATGCAACATATCCACGTGTTTTAACAAATTTAAATATACTATTTTGATACAGGATTTTCACTTTTATAAATTTATTCCACAGATTCATTCGGAGAAACAAGAAACTCTATTAAGGAAAATATAGTGTTCTTTAATAGTACAAGATAAAAATCATCCACTTGGTTAGAACTAAGGCAACCCTTAGAATCCAAGGGGCAATAAATTGTATGAAGCTTCTAGGACATATTAAATGTCCTTGTAATTCCAAGAGGTAGTGAGCAGTGTGATTTAACATGTATGTATTCCAAAAGGTAATGAGCAGTATGATTTAACATGTATGTACGTTTTAATAGTAGTGAAAACAAGGCTCCCTGTTGAACTGGAATCATGTAGATTTTAAATGTATAAACAAAGATAATGATGTTACACAATTTTGTAGATTTTCTGTAGGACCTTTAATCAGAAAAATATTTGGTAACACCAATTCTTTAGTCTCACATCTTTCACTTTCACTCTCTTTTCTTTCTTTCTGGAAATTATTCTAGTGAAATGCAAATTAAGTAATGAATTTTTTAGTTAGATATTTCATAAGAGTCACAAAAACTACAAAAAAATGGGTACAAATGATATCAAAGATAATTACATAAGAACTTTATTAAATATGAAAAAATGCAAAAGTTACTAAAAATTATTAAATGACAATCTTTTAAATAATACAAAGAATAGGCTGGGGTTGAGGCTCAGTGGTAGATTACTTACCTCTCATGCATGAAGCCCTGGGTTCTAGCCTCAGCACAATATAAAAATAAATAAATAAAAATAAAGATATTATTATTAATAATAATATTACAAAGAGTAGTTAAGGCAAGTAAAGATGTCATAGTAAAGTTAAGTGGAAGTTAAATCAGGAGATAACTAACTCTCTTCCTGGTGCTTTCACCAGCTTGGACCAAATCTCTTAGCCTCTTCCTGTGCTACTTGTCAAAGGCTGAGCCTTCATGAGGCTGGCGAAGTGAAACATAACCTGTGGCCCTCTGCCCCTTGCAGAGACCCACCCTGACCCTTGGCCCATGGCACACTTTTCTGAACTGAAAACTCAATCAATACATTAAATTTAAAAATTATAATCTCTCACTATGGTTTTACCATAATATGTTGATATTATATATCAGATGTTATATTATCCATGAGAACTAATTTTTTCTTTCAATTTTAAACAAAATTAAACAAATTATATACATAGAGCACAAATTTTCATATCTCTGCTTGTATACAATGTGTATTCACACCAATTCATGACTTCATACATGTACTTTGGATAATAATGATCATCACGGTCCACCATAATTTCTAACCCCATGCCCTCTCCTTTTCCTTCCAACCCCTGTGCCGTATGTAGAGTTCTTCTATTCCTCTTATCCCACTATAAATCAGCCTTTCTATATAAAAAAAAAAAACCATGGCATTTGTTTTTTTTCGGATTGGCTAACTTCACTTAGAATTATCTTCTGTAACTCCATCCATATGCCTGCAAATGCCATGATTTTATTCTCTTTTATTGCTGAGTATTAAAAGCTGATTTAGACTTTAGGTTTTTAGAAGAAAGGCTGATCCCATTGGAATTCTGTCTGTATATCTGAACCACAAAAACACTCCAACTCCTCTTTGACCCTCTACTCCAATTCCTTGCCATGGACCATTGACATGCAATTAAACTGATGAGAAAAACAAGACAAATTGGTCTGATTCAGTGGGACCTAGCACCTAAACCCCTCTAAATCCAAATGCCTTCAATTTAAAACCTACTGGATTTCAAAGAACAGAAAAGTTTAAAAGTCCATCACCATGTTAATGAAGGCATTTACATCCCTTGAAGCTCAGCCCAGTGTATAGTAATTTATCTTTTTATTTTATTGAGACAGAACAATGCTCTGTTGTCCAGGGTGACTTCAAAGTCCTGAGCTCAAGCAATGGTCCAGTCTGAGCCTCCTGTGTAGCTTGGATTACTAGTAAACAACTTGGCACCCTACTGATGATAGTTTGCTAAAACAACCTGAGCAAACTGACATTTGCCATGTGACCCCACCCACAAGCCTTCACTTTTGGAGGATCTTCAATTACAATCTGTGAAGTCTCTTATGCTGGACACAGCCCACTTGTGCAGGATTTTGGAACTACCTGAACATGTCTGACCTAGAGCTGATGTTCTGAACCCCATGGTTGTCAACTCAGAAGGCCCAAACTAGAGATTTCGTTTTGGTGTGCTTTCCTGTTTAATAAGAAAGTAACTGAAGGATACTATTTGATGCTGATTCTCTCCCCTCCTCTGAAGGTCACATTCAGTTTTGAAGAAACAGCAGCAAGTGGCCACCCAAATGCACATTCTGTTAGCACATTAACCTGACATCTCCAGAGATGCCCTTGGTTCAGCCCACAGCTCTGACCTGGGTAATTGTCTTCTTCTTACCCCAGACCCACCTATACATCTTTCCACTCTGACTCACCTCCTCGGAATCAATAGACAAGCAGTGAATAAAGAAATGCCTTTAATCATCATGAAAAATTCAATCAGATTAGAAACTATGAGAATTCTCTGTCCATCTGAAATAAGAGTTCCTTATCAAATTAATTACACAGAGTTTTTCTTATTCAAGAACCTGTAAATCATTCAAGAGTGAAGGCACAAAATAAGGACTGATCACCACAGCCAAGACTTCAAGGCTCCTAGGCATTCAGGGCACAGTCCCAGCTCATGAGTCTACAGGGACAGTATGAGAGTCTGCACTGGAGTCCTTCTGGCTCCTTGTAGGGCATTGGCTGAAGGGCATTGTACTGCAAGGTGCCCTCAAGGCTCTTTTTTGTTTTTTTCCTTCTAGTTTCCTCTGTGATGTAAGCTTGGGTTTTCAGCAGCTTAGGGGGTGACCTGGGCTCTAGGAGACAGCCTGAGTGTGTGCCTGTCCAATTGCCCAGCCACTGGCACTTCCTGGGATGTTCAGGTCCCATTGGGCCGCCCTGACCTCTTCTTGAGGTGACTAGAGCTCCTGAAAGGTTTCAGCCATTGGCTGCTGGATGGTCTTGAATTCGGTGCTGGTCCATCTCAACTCCCTGCTCCTGTGTAACAACACATTCTGTTAGTTCCCCAAAGACAGCTAGCTCCCTGCTCTGTGTAAGCCCAGTGAGGCAGTTGGCTTACTGGAAAATTTACATCTCTGCAGCTCTGGGGACACTGGCAGGAGTGGTGGCTCAGTGCAGGAAAATTATCCAGTGCCCTGGCCTGGGTTCAGGCCTGGTGGCATGTTGGTCTCTGGACATGCCCTCCTGGGAGTCAGCCATCCTGAGGTTGACAGACAGACCGTCATAACTTCAGTTTCCCTACCAATGAAGGTGTGTACGTGGTCTAGGAAAAGAAGAAAATGAATTAGTCTGGTATGGACTGCACCATTGCAGTAGTGGGGCTTCTAGTAACTGACCTCAGAAGCCACACCAAAAAAGTGGGAGGGACCTTCCTTTGTATCACAAATTGACTGAAGACCCTGATAAGATGAAGATGCAAATGGACCAATACTGAAGGCATTATTGAAATTCCTTGGTTTTGAATGAATTAAGAAAAGGGTGGGTGGATGAGATGTGATAGAAGAGAGGCTCTAGTTCTAGTCTCAATTCACTGTAAAAATTATTTTCCCATTTCAGATAAACATAGACAAGTTAGCCAGGCTTGGAGGTGCACCCTTGTAATCCCAGTGGCTTGGGAGACTGAAGCAGGAGGATCTGGAGCTAAAGCCAACCTCAGTAAGGGTGAGAAGCTGATGTGACTCCATTTTTAAAATAAACAGCAGCTTCTAGCTCAAGGCCTGTCCTATGGAAGGGGGCATGACCCTTGTCTTTGGTAAAACCCACAGAGCCTTTGGTCACATACCCACCTTGCTGAGTTATTTGCAAATAACAGGAAAGATCTGTGGCAGGTGCTAGGTGTCCCAGACTCAGTTAGGCTAGGTGAAGACCCATAGCAACCCCCTAGTAACCACCAATCAGCATGAGACAGGGAGAATACCTGGAATGCCAGTTGAACCCCCAGTAGTTTATGGTGGTTGATACCATGTTGGGAAACCATGTAGTTTAGCAAGTACACCCCTCATGGCTTAAACCAATAAGTTCAAAGGAATCCCTCTTTTGTACTAACAAATCACCCCTACCCAACTTGTTTCTGCCAATGAATGTGCTAATTAATGTTAAGAGTTGTTGTTTGGTTTTCCTGAGGTAGGGAATGATTTGCTGTGTGATGTTGTGATGCATAGAGTATTCCCCTAAAACCTATAAAATCTCACTGAACAAAGGACCAGGACTGACTCCCTGAGACCACTGCATAGGAAATTGTTGTGAATCCAGGTTCCATCTTGCAATAAAGACTCTTGTGTGAATGCATTGGATTTGGCTCCTGGAGGTCTATTGGGGTCCCAGGAATCTGGCATTACAAGGGCAAGCACAAAGCATACATGAGTTCATTTTCTTCTTTTGGTTTAGGAAAAAAAAGTTCTTATTAATTAAGGCTCATATCTGAATGTGGCAGGGGGAGTTCATGTATAGGTTACTCTGGCCATGAGCTCTGTAAGTGTGGCAGTGTGTCTTGAGTGCTTTGTTCATCCTGGAAACATTCAATGAACAGAAAATCCACATCTAAACCCTCAAGTTCAGCTTTATTTTTGTCATATTTAAGCATGTCTGCCAAAATTCAGCACTTTGTTTGGTCTATGAATCCATGCGGGTCCCACAGTTTGGCCTAGACACACCTATCAACTCCCACATTTAAAAGTGGTTGATTACTGATGGCTGAATCCAGGAGTACTTACTACTGAGTCCGTCTTCAGGTTTTTTTTAATTCTCTATTTCGAGACAGGGTCTCATAATGTTGAATAAGGCCTCACAAATTACTGAGGGTGACCTAGATTTGGGGATCCTCCTGGATCAGTCTCTGGAGCTTCTGGGATTACAAGCAGGAACCACTATGCCCACCCACATTGCTTCTCTAAAGTGACATCTTTCAGATACATGGTGGTCCTTTGAATATGCATATCCTTGATGGCCTTGACAGTTTCTCTGTGTTTTAAAAGTGAGTACAAATATTTGAACCTCTTGATTTGTGAGATTTTGTGAGATTTTGTGTATCAAGACATACTGAATCATTTTCACAGATCAACATGGACAAAATATAGGTAGAGGAGTGATTCATTCTTCAGGTGATCATATTTTCAATTGATGTAAAATGTTTCAGGGGACATACCTAATTTTATTTAGAAGAAAATTTAACCTTTCCTGTTTTTTTTTCTTTTATTGTTGTTTCATTTTATTTATTTATTTGTTTGTCTGAGAGAGGCATTGGGGGATGGACCTAATGCCAGACAAGCACTCTACACTAACCTGCACTCAAAGACCCCATTCGCAAGTTACTAAGATCTTTATATGTACATTTCATCTTCTTCTTTAAACTCTGACATGGTAGCCTCTGATGTGCCTTAGCACACCCTACATCTCCACTGTCATGCAGTGGACATTCATATTGCTGTATCCCTCATCACTACACATAATTGTCCCTATAAACCTGTGAAAGAATTTCTCTAGGCCAGGTGCACATAAATACAATTGTTCCTTCAAAAGAGTATAACCTGAGTTTTACTGAGCATTGCCAAATTTTTCTTTAGGGTGAACACAGCATTTACTTTCCAACAATAGTGGCCTGCAGTGCTACCTGCATACATTCCCCACAAGACAATTGGAATGACCCAGTATTCTGACATTTTCCAGGATCTTTGTGGCTCTGTAGAGGTTTGCTCTGGTGCTGATGGCTGCCTGCTCCAGTCTTTTCTAATTTCTGAAAGTTTTTCTCTATGGGCCAGTTGCTGTGTGATTTTGAGAGACATTCTCTGATGTTCAGTCTGAAATCTGCTTTTGCTTTTTGATAAGATTGCTAGTTATCTTTATCCCTTGTGTTTAAACTGTGTTTGTTTAGTGTCTGTTCCTAATGACAGAAGGAAAACAAGAGTGCCTTTATATTTCACTTCTTACCTTTGAGCATATTATAATCTCTTTTATTTTTAACAACCCCCAAAGAATGGAATTAGGTTTTATCCATCAATAATAGATTTCCTCTTAGGCTGGGGTTGTGGCTCAGAGGTACAATACTCACCTAGGATGTGTGGGGCTCTGGGTTTGATCCTCAGCAACACAGAGAGATAAATAAAGGTGTTCAGTCTTCTACAACTGAAAAAAAATATTAAAAAATATATATTCTCCATAAAATACTATTTAAAATCTTTTGCTTTTAGGATGTCTTTATTAGGTTAGTTTCACATAATTTTTATTTGAGCAAAAATACAGGTAAAAAAAAACATGTTTTTCAAAATTTTTTCTTGATTTTTTAGTTTTTCTTTTGTATAAGCCTTTCCAACAAGAAATAAATTGTTTAAATAGAGACATTTGTACATTTTCTATATATGTTAATTGCATTACCATAGGGATCCTGTGACCAGAGGCAGACATTCTGCCTTCCAGGACCTCCTCTCCCTAGTGGGTATTAAACTGGATCTGAGTGACACTAGTCTGAGAGAGGCCAGTGTCTGGGAGAGGCTATGCTGGACAGGGACAGCTATGTGGAGTCTTAGAAACTCCAGGCCCATTCTTAGGTAGATGCAGAATAAAAATACTGTCCAAGGAGACAGACTTCCCATGTAAGAAACTCCTGCCTTCCCCTATGTTCTTTACTAAACTTGGATAGATTTGAGGTGAAGATTTGGAGCTCCTTTGCATTGCTCTCCATGGATACTTTCCACACCTCTGTCCATGAAAAGAGACCTTGTATAAGGCTCTGATGTCCAGTCCACAGCACAGCTCAGAATCAGAGCTCTGTCTCCCACCCCATGCAGCAACCCTCCATCCTCTCTTCTCTCTTCATTCTGTCTGCTTGTAAGCAAGGGAACCAAATATTCATGAGGGCCTGTACAACAACATCAATTGCCTAGTAATAAGTAAGAAAGGAGACTTTGGTAAGTGATCAGTCTTTCATTTTTCTGGAACAGAAGTAAAAATAAAATCTACCAATCTGAACACTCAGTACTCCTAGGACTCAGTGGTCATGGATCAGGGTGAAAGGTCTGCCTGTTTCTGAGAAGCCTGTCAACAGGACTACATGGATTTCACCAAGAGAAGCTGCCAGGGCAGGCAACCGTCTGGTTGCTTTGCAGCATGGCAGTCTCCTGAGGCTGAATTTTATTTCTTCTGTGTAATGGGCATAGAGTTCCAGGCAGGGAGGCAGAAAAAAAACAATGGTGCCTGTGCTCTAGGCAAGTATCTGTGTGGAGGGCAGGCCCAATATAGCAGCCCTCATGGATTAGAGAGCATATCCCAGTGGAAACGTAGGCTACCCCACCAGGGAGTACCCTTGGTCCATAATCTTCTTATATCAGTGACAAAGGCAACTGGGATCTTAGTGTCATCTCTGCAGATTCCAGAGCCTGCTTCACACAGGAGTGACTGGTCCATGACTTTGGCCTCTAGGTCCGAAAAAGCAGTGGCAGGGCTGAGAGAGGAGGCAAAAGGTTGAGTGGCTGCTGCTCAGCATTTGGTGTATACTGATGGCACTCTTGCAGAATCTCAAAATAGAGTTCATTACGTTGGGTGATAATGGTACTCCTGGGGAAGAGAGAGGTTGGGAAAAGGGGGGAAGAGGAATGGGAAGCTATAGACTTTAAATATGAAATAAACACATATGTTTCAGATTGAAATTCTTATCTCAACTTTTAATAGGTTGAAGTGTCATTTAAATTTTCTAAGCCACAGCTGATAGTCATTGTTCAATCTGTGAAGTGAGAACAAAATTTTTCATTTTAAAAAGTAGGTTTCAGGATGTTAAGTATGCATGGGTCAGTCAGGCACAGTCGTCACACACACCTGTAATCCCAGCAATGAGGAAGCTGAGTAACTGAAGGAGACCCTGTCACAAAATGATAAAAGAGGCTGGAGATGTAGCTTTGTTCTAGAGACCTGGCTTCAATTCCCAACTGAAGAAGAAAAAGGAAAATAGGAGCAAAGTAACTACAATTCCTGAGACATAATACAACAAATAACCTTTGTAAATTATTATCCCAGAAGCATAACCCCAATGAAGGATAAATGCATAAATGTAGCCCTTTAAAAATCTTCCTAACCTAAAAGGATTTTTCACCTTCTTCTACCAGAGCCACTTTATTGGTGTTTTCTTTTTGAAACAGGGTCTTCCTAAATTTCCCAGGCTTTCTACTACTTGAAATTATCCCACCTCAGGCTCCCAAATAGGTGTGATTGTAGGTATGATCCACTGTTTTCTGGTTATCAGAAATTGGTTATTAAAAAATTGTCAGAAGCATACTTATATTTACATCTTATAGGAACACAGTCTATTCTGTTTAATGATTCTTTTACCTTCAGTGTCATCAACTCTGCATTATTATTTACTTAAGCATATATAAGTGCTTACCTGTGCCAGTCGTTATGAAAAGAGCTATAAGCATGACATTTTCTCTCTCAAATGTGGAATTTTATAACAACAAAGATTACTTGAATGCATAGTAGGAATTCTTAGAGTCTAGGAAGGGTTGAAGACTAGTTGTTGGAAGTGACCAATGCACTCTGTTTGAACAAGGATATAACATGAACCCCATTCAATGATTGTTGTAAATATGTGTCAATAAATGAATTTTCAAAGCACTACAACAACAATAACAACAACAACAACAATAAAGATGAATAAAACTAATTTTTTTCCTTTCCTTTGGGAGCAGGTGCAGAATTCTGTAGTCCTTGAGTTCTACCTGGAAAGGGACCACAATGTAAGGGGAAATTCCCCACCTTGGGAAAGCTGTGAGCAGGCAAGAACCAATCCACTTATCTGAGAGTTGCTGAGCAGGATCCTTAAAGTCACAGAAATGACTTCCTTTATGGATAGGATTGGAGACTTCTGTATAAGCACCTATCAGGTCTTGACAGCCCCAAGCTACTGCAGATGAGGCCCTAGTCCCAGGAGATCAGTGCATGCAAAAGTACAGAAGGGAAGAAGAGCCTGCTGGAGGCCACATGTATCCCCCAGGAGCATTCCCACAGCCTACTTCTGCTTTCTTGGTCCCTGAAACCCATTTCTATTTCAGATCCACTGCCCTGTGCCACCAGCCCCACAAAGGAGCCCTGCAGATTCACACGTCCCTTGGTTGGCCTGGTTGCAATTATAATAAATCCAATTGTTATCAGTTGTTAATTAGATTATGGTTAAAATCTTTAACAATAGCTTACTTATCATGAAATGCCAGTCTCTCTGCTTCCTTTACATATGTGATATCCCATTTTCATAGCACTTCTTCAGGGCATGTATCTCTGCTCTTACAAAGGCTTAATTCATTATCCCAAATTGGCTGACTATCAACTCAAAGCTGGCTTCCTTCCAACTTTGAGGCTCTGCAGCCCACTGGAGTTTCCTTCTATACCCATCTTCCTTGTTGCTTCATATTCAAGTGACAGTAGTCACCTTTATGTTATTAAAAATTATTATAGGACCAATTGTTCTGTTTTTTTTTAAAATATTGATTTCTTAGTTGTATTCAGACACAATACCTTTATTGTATTTATTTATTTTTATGTGGTTCTGAGGATCGAACCCAGGGCCTCACACATGCTAGGTAAGCGCTCTACTGATGAGCCATAACCTGAACCCCGACCACTTGTCTTTCTATGTATTTGTAGTACTGGGAATTAGACTCAGTTGTGCTCTAACACTGAGCCATACATCTAGCTGCTGCCCCTTTTAATTTTGAGGCAAGTTTCAGGCTGGCCAGGAACTTGCCATGATTCTGCCTCATTCTTGCCAACAGCTAGAATAACAAGCTGGTGTGCCACTGTGCCCATCCATATCAATTTCTTTTACATAATTCACATCTACGTATTTTCCCTTCATTCTAAGGAACATCTCTGACTCTTGTTGTATCTGCAATCTTGTGACACAAACCAGTAAAACTAAAATGTTCAGCATGGCCAGTATACCATGGGCTTTTCAAATTGCTGAGAATCAAAAATGAGCCTTTCAGTTCTCTTATGAGGATCATCTGTATCCATTGGTTCTCACACACTAACAAGTCATATAACCGAACTGTGATAACTTCTAGGAAAAAATGGAATATCATTAGACAAAGAGTTCTGCTTTCAGACTGCTACGCCCTAACCACCATCATCCCTTGAAATATCATTAATTTCCTGGGAGGGATCAGGATGCCCTTTCAGAGTCTTTGTTTCTGATGGTGCCATTGGAAGCAGTGGATGATATGCCAAGGATTCTTGTTGTAAATTACACTACCTGGCTCCCCATTCATTATCTTATTTTTAATACAAAACCAAGGAAGGAAAGGACCTGGGAATGAGGTGAGGCCCTGGATTTAAATGAGGTCATTAGGTCTGTGGTTCTAGTGATCAGAACTCAGCTGTAGCAGCTTTTTATTCTTTACCAAGAAAAAGATAGGGGAGTGAGCTGAGATGCAAAAGCAAGTTGGGAGCTGAGATCAGCCCTCTTCTCCCAGTCCTTGGTCATCCTGACAGGTGTCTGTATGTGTGTGTGTGTGTGTGGGTGGGGGGGTGTCCTAATTAAACCTTCTGAGGATGGGTAGGGATGGAGTGGCGGAGGCAGTCAGGGACTGGTGTTGTCTTAGCTCCAGGCCTGTCTCTAGCCTGGATGTTTAGGTGAAAGTCCCTAGCCCAGTTAGCCCAGTTACCTAAGGCCAAGATATGAAACCAAGATACCAGGCACGCCATAAACAGGTTCAGGCGCCAGGCATGCTTTCCAGACAACCGGTTGAAGAACAGAGCACCCACATCCTAAGGCATGAATGAATAAACAGGAACAGATAAGCAGGAACATAAAGAATAGAATGCAGACCTGTGGTTTTTGGAATGCAGACCTGTACCCCCTAGGTGGCCTATATACTAGATTTAAACAAACCAATAAGAAACCTGTTGCTTCCCGCGCACGTGAAACCTGTCCCAAACCCTATAAAAATCTCTGTATCCCCAAGCCTGGTGTTCCAGTTCACCAAAGCTGAGGTTCTGCTGGGCACCCGCAGGCGCCTGTGTCCCAATAAACAAACCTCTTGCTTTTGCAGCCAGTGTTTCGTGTGATTCTCCTTGGACAGGGATACCAGGGGTCTTTAACATAGGAACATAGGAAGAGAAGCTAACCTTGTAGGAGAATTGTGGGAACTTCTAGGAAAAGGAACATAGGAAACAATGGTATAAAAGGAAAACGTTGGGAAACATGGTGGAAGTAAGAGACTCAGAACTCACTCTATTTTCTTGGAGTGGTGTTCTCAGCCTGTCCCAGCAACAGAATCATATGGGGAGAAATATCTCCCCCTTCCCTGACTCCACACACACACACACAAGAAGCCCCAGAAACCAAGTTGAAAGATTAAGACATTGGTTGGGGTGTATGTTGTAGTATTTTTGGTAAATTTTAATCAACTTCTGTAAGCACATTTTCTGACTTGATACATTAGGATAATAGACTTATTCCCAATGAGGATAAGATGATAGCACAGGCAAGGACGATCTCACATTCAGTTATGGTTCTGTTTTTCCTATGCTAGCGCACCGCCTGAGTCCAACACTTGAAACAGGGTTATGCTGTTATATAGGTTTAACACTGGCTCATTTACCAGCAATTACCTCCCGTGAGCTCCCACTCTGTCACATGCTTGCATAAGTTGGAGAGAAGAAAAGACTTGAACCCTGACATCTACTTCTTACCCTCAGTGGTGACAATGCTGTCATCTTGTTTTTTTTTTTTTTTTTTTTTTTTTTTTTTTTTTTTTTTTTTTATAAGAGAGAGTGAGAGAGGAGAGAAAGAGAGAATTTTTAATATTTATTTTTTAGTTCTTGGCGGACACAACATCTTTGTTGGTATGTGGTGCTGAGGATCAAACCCGGGCCGCACGCATGCCAGGCGAGGGCGCTACCGCTTGAGCCACATCCCCAGCCCTGTCATTTTGTTTTTGAGGTCCCCGAATAGTGAATCCAATGACTTCTACAGATTTCATGACTTCTAAGCAGGTTCAGCTGAGAGACTATGATTGGCGTCTGGGAAGCCAGTGAAGTACTTTACTCCTGCCTCTTCTGACCAGGCAGGAGTGGATGCACCTGGACACTTTGCTAGCAGTGCAGGTATTGGGTAACCAGGTGGGTGGCCCTAATAAAGGAGCAGAAGTCCTCCCGGTGAATGGGGAGCCCAATCACACTAAGAGGAGTTCCATCCCAGAGAAGCTGAAACCCGCCTTTCCCATACAGAGGCCCCAAGAGGTGAAGGGACTATGCTCAGGGTGTGCACCTGTGATGACTGCCTGGAGGCCCTGGGTCTTCAGGTGTAAGCCTGGGCAGCAGAGAGGGCTTTATCCCTGCTCCCACCACCGTCCTAAGCACAGCTCTTTTAAGCTTGTTTTCCAGTTTCTCTTGCCTCAGTTTACCTGTCGACCCCTCTGATTCCTGGTGCAATTGGGTGTTCTCTCCACAGGGGCCCAAGGAGGCTTCAGCAGCACCCTTCAGTAGCTAAAGAAAAAAAAGAGGAAGCACTCCTTTAGGCATGCTTGGGGTTTTTTCCTAAAAGGAATCCACGGGTTTTCGACCTTCTGGCACCACCTAGTGGGCAGCAAGATTCAAGAACCTCGAGGTCAGAGGCAGTGTGAGGGGGATGAAGCACTAGGGGAGTGAGTCTTTGCTAAGTAGGGTCCATATCAAGTAGCCTGATGGCAGTTTCCAATTGAAAAAAAGTTCTGAGGGGTCTTAAAATAGTTGCCTTCCTCATCTCCATCAGTTCCTTTATCCCCCCAAGTGCAAGCGTGTTTCTCAGATCAGCTTGGCATTTTCTGCCACCCGCACTCTAGGGGAGTTGTCCAAGCCTTCCCCAAGGCACCAGAACTCACCCTAATCTTAAAAAAGACTAGGCCTCTGACCATGAATGGGAAATGAACATTCAGATAGTTTAAGAATTAGAGAATGCAGTAGGAGAAGGTTTACTATAAAATTCACCAATCTCATAAAGCTAATGTACCCTCAGAGCTTCTGAGAAGGTCCCTAGCCTTGTAACATGGATACTTGAGGTTTTTCAGTCTTCCTTAAATAGATTTCGCTAGCCCTCACCCTATTACTAGAACTTCCCCCTCCACAAAATCTGAATACATGACTACTGGAGTGGTGAGTCTCAGAAGGGTATCTTGAAATTTTAAAAGATATGAGTGTCAAAGAGGAGCTGGGAGAGGAGAAAGAGAAAGAAGAAACTAGAAGGACCTGAACTCTGAGACCTTCTCTGACTTACCTCCAAGTCTAGAGCCAAACCCAGCTTGGCAGACCTAAGGTCTTGACTGTAGCTTAAAGATCCTGATACCTGATTCAGCCCTTGTTGGAGAATTACTTTCATATCACTTTAAATCCTGTGTTTAATAAACAACATTGTACTTGGCTAACAGGAAAAGCCAGCGATCTCATTTCAACTATTTTATGTAAGATTCTTGCATGTCTCCAGGGTGGAACATTAACACATTGCTAAGACATTATTATAGGAACAAATGTATAAACTCATTGATTATATAGGATGAGGACTCAGTGGCCAAAGATGGCTCCATTTACTCTGGAGAAAAGAATTCTTGGGAAGAACTTGCTAGGACCCCAGATGAAGCTTTGTACTTTTTAAGTCTAGTGAACAAGGGGTGCAGTGTCTCTGCTCTACTTATCGTGCTGAGCAGCAGAAAGCCCTCATGCTTCTCAAAGTTGCAGGTCTCTTAAAACATGAGAAGACACAGGAACTAGAAGGGGAGAGAGTGAGAGTGGAGAGCTTCGGGTGGTCTCACCTCACAACTTCCTCCTGGTTCTGTTTTTCCCAAGTGGAAAGCAGATATTGGTACTTTTTGCCAGTTTCTTTGTAAAATTTTGATGCTGCAACATGTTTTTCTCTTTCCCAGCACCTGGACATTTGGGGCCTGAGGTCTCTGCAGTGCCCACCACTCCTTCCTCTCTCTTCCTCTCATAAATGACTGAACACTTTTCAGTGAGATAAATCTCCTTTTTAAATTTATCCAATTCTGTGGCTAATTATCATATTCTGTGTACCTTTTGATCTATTCATAATTGTGGTTTTTCTTTTATTAAAATTTACAACATGATTAAAGCCTTTTCCTTTCACCTTTGGAATTCAAATTTTGTGTGGTATTGAAGTCAAGAGAGGAAATAGCAGGGTTGGAACTGTGACCTGAGCAAGAGCACAAGGATGTGTGAGTCACTAACATCATAGAAATTCAAATTTCAAAAGTGAGGTAAAATGTTCATTAATATTCTGTCACATTCTAAACATCTGCCTTCTCTCCAAAGTAGGTAAGTAGGTAGATAGTCATATCTTAGTGACTCTCAAACAGTTGGTAGAAATACATAAGATAAGATCATTTGAAAGCAAATATGGGAGCTGAGGGTCTAGCTCCTAGGTTGAATATTTTTCTAGTGGGCTGTAGGCTCTGGTTCTGATCCCCAGAGCCACAGAACACAAGGTGTTGAGAGCTGAGGGGGAGAGTGGAAGAGAAACCCAATAAAACAACACCGATTCAGCATTTCACTGTGGATACTTTATGTGTGTGAGAATGCTTTTAAAACCATAATTCCACATTTTTGAGGAGGAAATTATGCTTTAAAGGGAGGTGGACCCACAGTTATCACTTCTAGTATCTAGAGGTAGTGACACCAATGATTATACCCCTCAGAGTGCCTGACTTCTTTTTGGCCTAGTTCTTTAAGCAAAAAGTAGAGCAATAACATCTGGGCTAGGTGCTGGTGTTGTGGCTCAGTAGTAGAGCCCTTGCCTAGAATGTGTGAGGCACTGGGTTTAATCTTCAGCACTACAATAAAATAAAGGTATTGTGTCCAACTACAAAAACAAACAAACAAAAAACAGCTGGGCTAAGTGGCCCACATCTGTAATCCTGGGGACTTGGGATGCTGAGGAAGATGGATGGCAAATTCAAGACCAGCCTCAGTGACTTAGGGAGTTCTTAAACAACTTAAGAAGACCTTGTTTTAAAATAAAAAAGAAAAGGGCTGGGCATGGTTGCACATGCCTGTAATGCCAGTGACTCAGAAGGCTAAGGCAGAAGGATGGTGAGTTCAAAGCCAGCCTCAGCAATTTAGCTAAACCCTTAATAATTTAGTGATTCTCTGTCTCAAAATAAAACCTAAAAAAAGCTGATATGTGGCTCAGTGGTTAAGCACCCAGGTTCAATTCCCAGTTTACATAAATGAACAAATAAATAGGCTAGATTTTTGTCTCAATGATTAATCTCCCCTGGGTTCAATGCTGGTACAAAAATTAATAGTTTAGAAATAATGGGAAACAATAGGCAAGCCCACCTTACCCAAACACTGGAAAGCAAATCTCAACAATGGGATGATCTGAAGTTAGGATCCCAGAGAAGACTTGCCCCATCACTAAAGCTGCCCTTGTTCCTGACCAGGGAAAGCCCTATTCTCTGCTCATGAAATAAGAATGTTTTTAAACTTTTTTTTTTTTAACAAGTATACATGTTTTTGTACATTCTTCCCTAAAGATGGATTACAATTTACTTTTTATGAATTAAAGTAGGGGGGAGCTTATCTTGTTATAAAAACCCTCTATACTGATTTCACATAACTTATGGTGACAATCTATGAAATGTCAAAAAAGTCTGTCTGCCTTTTCCATTTTTAAACCACTCTATTTCTACTGCTCAGATAACAGTTAGCTGTCCCATGGACCTGCTCCTCTCAGCTGTGGGCTGCTACCTGGAAAAGCCAGGCCTTGGAGGTAGGGAGGGGCCCAGTAGGGAGCCTGGGGCTGAAAATAGTATTTCTAGGGGCTAGACCTGTGGGTGAATTTGTTGGGCAGCCTCTAACTCCTGACCTCTGACCCTTAGACTTTGCCTCCCACTGAGGCTGTGTCACCATAGAGTAAGCCCCCATCCTGTGCCTTGTCCTTGAAGAGTTAACTTTCCCAAACAGTGAAAGAAAAAGCTGCTTTTATTTGATCTTCTGCAGACTGTGAACTTGTGAGCCCCCCCCCCCCTTACATACTGGGTATAAAGTTCTGAAACTACCTGAATCAGAGTTCAGGGAATTAATTGATTACAGTGAAATTTGTACCTCTGAACCTGGCTACAGCCAAATAGAATTGTTTTCTGCTATCTTTAGAACCCTGCTTGTCTGTTCCTACAACACTCCCAGCATGATTGGATCTGCCTCTAGGATTAGGAGATCCTACCTTCTGAAGAAATACCCCCTGAGATCCTATCTCCACTCAACTTTAGACAATGTGCTTCTGATCAAGAGGAGCCCAGAAGAGTAGAAATGATCAGGCAAACGGTCCCTGGAGACTTTTTCTCCTCTGAGACACTGCAGCTATGGACAAATATTTGCCCTGCTGTGTGGAAGGTGAAGCTCCAGGGACCCAGGGGCTGCCAAGCCCTAAAGGAAGCAGATTCTGGGCCCTGGCCTCTTCTTTTTTATCTCAGACTGGACTTCCTTTCTTGGGATCCCCAGGACTTAAACTGTGTAATACCTTCTACACCTTGTGAGTTTCTCAGCTGGTCCTGACCCTTCCGTGGACCCAGATCACACAGCACCATGAGAAGAGAAATACAGCCGTCTGCCTGTCCAGGACAGATGTGTGAGACCCAGCAGTAGCCCCAAGTACCCCCAGGAGAGAAGGATGCCTCTGAGAAACCCGGCTGACCAGCGTCCAGCCTGCCCCCATGATCAAGGAATCCTGAGACTGCCCATGCTCTTTCAAGAGTCTCCCTCTGTGAGTGCCAATAAATACCATCCCATGTCTGCAGGATGCTGCCTGAGGTTTCCAATCATGCTCAGTGAATTTAAAATAATGGGGGCTCTGGATTCCTCACTGCCTTCCTTTGGGTTGAGAGCCATGAGGTCTCTGCCAACACACTGCAATGGAAGATCCTCTGTGAAGAAATGGTATTAAAAAAAAACATTTCTCAGAGCTGGGGTTGTGGCTCAGCACATGCCAGGGCCTGAGTGAAATCCTCAGCACCACATAGGAATAGAAAAAATAAAGGTATTAAATAAATAAATAATTTTTAAAAGTTTCTCAATTTAGTAATCATGTGAGAAATTTATGGTTTCTTGGATTTTCGTGAATTTTCTGTCCCATGTATAATAAAATTATAGAAAAAATTGTTTTTTTCACTTGTGTGTTTGTTTTGGAGATTGAGAAAGGGAGGCTGGGTTTCCTGGGTGCCAGTATGTGTCCTGTGTGGGTATCTTTGCTGGATATGGGTTGGGTCCTCGGTCCCCTTTTCCCAGAGGTCAGACAAGGTTCTCACTTCTCTGTTAATTCTGCCAGGTAAATGTGTGGTCAATGTTAATTACAAGTACTCTTAAACTCATTTCACTTATGTAGTAGTTCTGGGGCCAAACAGCCATGCAGATTAATCTGAGTTCTCTAAACATCAGAACCCTTTCCTCCATTTCTTAGAGTGAATTCCATAAGTCTTACTTTTAAACTTTTGAGAGAGCACAGGGAGAAATTTTACTTTGTCAGATTCAAAAAGAGTTTTCCAGGAAAGGCAAAACATGATAAGCAGAGTATTCCCAGAGAAACTGATAATCCAGATATGTGTGTTAGAGATGTTGATGCACCCTTAAGGAAGTACTTCAATTTTCTACTTTCTTTTTTATTTGTATTTTTACTTTTTCGAGTTGAATAGTAAAAATGTAATCAGGGAAAAACAGCAATTAAAGGCAGCCCCTAAGTTAATACTTTATTTCATGTTCAACATTTTCACCATCAATTGCAAAATACATTATAGACAAAAATGTGAAAGATTGGTACAATTGAAATATTCCTTTAATTCACACACTGACAGTTCTCTCTGAACCCACTTGCAAATAATCACAGGTAGAATTAGGAATAGAGTTCTATTACTGCTTTTTACCAGTGACAAGTCTTTGCTTCCCAGAATGCTGAAGTATAACACCAGAGAAGTATGCCAAGGCAAGTATAGAATGGAAAGAAGAAGCTTTATTAAAGAACATCAGAAAAGACTTCTCCCTGGAGGAAGAAGGGGACCCAAAAGGTGGAATCCAAGGTAGGGCCAGGTTTTCCCTTTTTTATAGCTAAGGTCTTCTTTCAGCTTTCCCACATTCCTGTCCTTTGTTGTCCCTTATCTTGCAGTGATAGAATACAGGTGGGGAGGCCCAAAAGATGGGAGATAGGTGGACTGGAGAAGTAATCTAGGTAGGAGGGACCTGGGGTGGCTTTTGTATTAGCATCTTGGAGTTTACTGGAGTTTCTTCTTTAATATTTCCTTGGAATAGGCTTGGGACCTTGGGGACAATAACATTTAAATTTCCTCAAGTGCTGCACTGGTTTCCTGCATTCCATTCTCAAAAATGGTCTCCATTTTATTTATCTCACTCCATATTAGACCTTATTTACCTAACTACACTAATTACCTATCTTTAAATCTGGCTTCAGGTCCACAATAGTTTTCACTATTCCTCTTCATTTTTTTTGAATGCGACTCAGAGTAATTGGTAGTGTTTCTCTAACTGCTTGTCTAAATCTTTCATAGAATTCATGGATGAAGCCATTATGTCCACAGCTTTCACTTACTGGGATAGATTTTTATCCTGCAGTGGTGGACACTGAACCCAGAAAGGGTATCCTGCAAGTGTTCTGTACCAATGAGCTACATCCTCAGCCTCACCTCATGTTTGATTAGTGATTTAATCCCAGTCATTGTTGTAGCATTGTTCTGGTGTTCCTGTTGATTCAGTCTTGGTAGTTTTTGTTAATGTTAGCATTCATTCAACTTGATGGGATTAAGACATATCAAAGATTAAGAGATTTTGAGTGTGTCAGTAAGGGTGTGTTTAGGAATGATTGACATGTGGGATAACAACTGAAGTGGAGACCCTCCCTAAAGTGGGTCAGCACCATCCAATAGCATGGTGGCTTGGATGGAATAAAAGGTGGGAGGACAAGGAAGCAGCAGCAGATGCAAGTGTAATTCTTTTAGGAAGGGTTCTTGATTGCTGCTGCCATCACTTGAGAATATCAGACTCCTGCTTCTTCATTCCTGCAAAGTGAGCTCTGCCAGTAATCCTCTAAGGAGTTTCTCAAAGCCTTCTCTTTCAGATCAAGAGCACTATTGATCTCTCTTGTTTCAGGGCTTCAGTCACTTGTGCAGCTACTGGTTCCTCCAGCTCTACAGCCTGAAGATGGCCATTGGGGACTATCCAGTTTCTGGTCAAGTAAGCCAATCTAACCAATCCCTTTTTAGAATTATACTTCCTGTTCATTTTGTTCCTCTGCAGAGCCCTGACTAATACACCTTCCTGGTCACTGTTTCTGCTTCATGCCAGAAATTTTGGTATAATGTGTTCTCATAATTATTAGTTATCTATGTATTTTCTCCTCTATCTTATGCTTTTTTTCCTTGATCAGAATATTATTTTATATGCTTTTTTGCTTTTGACAAATTTGTGAATTTTCACTTCTTTTTTATTATGGATTTCTAGCTTTATTCTATTGAGGGTTTAGAAGATACTAATGTGTGTAAAATATTTTGCTGAAAAAAATTTCCAGTATGGGACATAAATACATTTCATGGGGTATTATGGCCTCATTTACTCTAAAGAGCCCAAAGTTCTCCGATTATCATATTGGGGTTTCGTTTTTCAAGTTATGAATTGGATGGAGTTTGGGATGAGGTGATAGATCAATAAGCTTATAGCACCAGATCTGAAACCCAAGACTCATTTGCCATTTTAAATTTCTTTTTGGAAGTATTCCTAGTGAAAAGTATTCTACCACACAGGCAGAGTTCAGGAAGAAAAAGGGTTACAAACAAACCAAGTTGTGATAGTCTAGGTATTGTGCTAACAACCTTGCTGAAGCCAGAAGAAAAATGTCCAGTTTTCAGTGTCTTGTATGAAGCAAGACTTCCTATTACACAGACTAACAGATAATTGTTGCTGTTGTTAATCTCATTAAGTGAGCTTTGTAATGAGATTTCCTTTCAGGATTAAAGCAAGCAACACCCAGGTTCCCAGTGTGGTTGAACACTCACTGGAGGCCAGAGGAGTTTCAGAACACCAAAGCTGCTGCATGCCGAGTCCCACATGCTTGGTGGTACCTGGTGTGAGGCCCACAATGCCATGGAGCAGCACTTTCCCTGTTGTGTGCCACAGGTTTTGCATTCTGCAGACCTGGCACCAGGGCTACAGAGGCCTCCAACCCTGAGCTTAATATGTCCTGGGTCCTTGCCATTACCCTTCTATATCCAACCGCCAGATATTTCCTATGACTACCAAGACTTGCACTGCAACCTGCATCCCACACCCCAAGCGCATCCTCTCTGGCATTGGCCATGGAAAGATGACTTTCCCTGGGCACACAGCACCTTGTGCCATGGCACAGAGCTTCCTGTCCAGGACTCTGTGTCTGCAATCCAGAAGAAGCCCCAGGCGCCCCCAGGAAAGTCAGGGGTCTTCAAAGTGTCTCGCCATCGACCACCTGCTGGGGTTTTCTTGTGTTCCAGGAGTGCTGGTGAGGGATGTCTAGAGCCCAGGACCTCTGGTGGTGACTCTTGTAAAAGTCCTCTTTCCTCTGCTCCCATCAGCGGCCAGGAGACAAGCCAAGGCTGCTGGAAGTGGATCCAGGCCCTTCTGCACAAGACTCCCTGAGTCAGCTTGAGTCTGCAACCTTTGGGACCCAGGAGCACTGAGATTTCTTCTACAACCATGTTTGGAGGAGGGGTCTGCAACCTTTGGGACCCAGGAGCACTGAGATTTCTTTTACAACCATGTTTGGAGGAGGGTTTTGGAAGGAATCATCTAGAAGTAATGCTTGTGTTTGCTAGTCCAACATGGAGGCTTCAGAGCTCTTATGAATTTTTTCTTCTGTTTTTTCAATAAAATTGTGTCAATGCGAAATTCTTGGTTGTAGTATACTCCTGTTGGCAATGTTGGGGAAAGAGGAGGCTCAGACCACTGGGTGGTGAGAGACCATGTCCAGATCTAAGGGGGTCAATTCTAAACCTAAGGGAGCCCTCCCTCATTGTCTTTCTCTGTTTATTGGCAGCATGATTTGGTGGTGTCTCCAGGTATCCAGAGCACTGGTGTATTGGGTATTGTACACGCACTGCATCCCCAAGTAGATACACAGCAGCCTTGAGAACCCAGATGAGAAATGATCTTCCTGTGTTACCCTGCCATCTAGTTCCCCCAAGACTATTTAAGAGGTGCATTCACACCTTGTAGTTGACTAACTGCTACCTCTGCATGTCTTCCTTTCAAACCCACCTACAATCTTCTGATTCTTGGGACTCACAGTCTGCCCAGGCAGTCAAGATTCAATGGAGTGGAGCTGGGGTTGTGGCTCAGTGGTAGAGCACTGGCCTAGCATGTGTGAGGCTCTGGGTTTGATCCTCAGCACCACAAATAAATAAATAAATAAAATGTATTAAACAAAGATTCAAAGGACTCAAGAAGCCAGAGAAGAAAATCAAGTCCAGCCAAGGAAGGGCAGGCAATCTGCCCACTTTGGGTCACAGCTGCCACTATACCCTTGACTGTGCTCACTGTGAGGCCATTCAACAGACCTCAAAACTCTAGGCCTTGGTATTCTCCCATTGGCATAGATCCTCCAGAAGTCTCCACCCTGAGTGTACTGCTGCCAGGGGTCCTGGAAAGAACTCTACTAAAGATGGCCTTCTTGGACCCAACTTTGTCTAGCGTTTTTATATTTTGAAATTGAAATCATGGATCTTTGGTTTTTGACATCCTTACAAGATGTATCTCCAATAATTTTTAGTTTTTGTTTTGAGACATGATTTAATGAAGTTGCTAAACAGTTTTTTGAATTTTTTAAAGTATTTTTATTAGGTGTTTATAAACTTTTTATTTTATTTGTTTGTATGTGGTGCTGAGAACCAAACCTAGTGCCTCACACATGCTAGTCAAGTGCTCTATCACTGAGCCACAATCCCAGCCCCTTGAATTTTTTTTTAATAACAGAATTGAACTTAGGGGTACTCAACCACTGAACCACATACCCAGCCCTATTTTGTTATTTTGTATTTTATTTACATACAGGGTCTCACTGAGTTGTCTAGCACCTCATTGTTGCTGTGGCTGGCTTAGACATCACAATCCTCCTTTCTCAGCCTCCATAGCCACTGGGATTACAGGTGTGTGCCACCCTGCGTGCCTTGTCTTGAATTTGTAGTCCTCTTGTGTCAGCCTTCTAGGTCACTAAGATTACAAGCCAGTACTATCCTGACCACCTGGCAGGATTTATCTTTACAATCAATTTATTATTCAGGGAGCTAGAGAACTGTTGCTCAGTGATATTATACAAAATATCAAAATGTACCTACTTTTTTGCTCCAGTGAAATAACTGGGAAAAAAACAAAACAGTGCATAAATTAATTGTAATGAACATATACCAAATAATTCTGTTATGCTAAAATATGCTAAGGTCTTCTAGTATATAATTCTGGGAAGAAAGTGGATTCAATAAGTTGTGTATTTATAGCATCTATTTGACTAAGAAGAAAAGTGAGGGATGACTTCAAATTGCATCAGAAACTTTACACCCCATAGTATATAAGAGAATGAAGCAGTTTGATTTTGAATCAACACATGAGATGGCAGTTCCCTAGGTTTTTAAGTCCAAGTATAAAAGGCTAATCCATTGGATTGACAGTTATGTTTGTGTTTATTCTTGGTATTGGTCTCCTGGGGTGAAATTTTACCCTGAGTTTTTTGCATGCAATCTTAGTTTGGCATTCTTGTTTCATACCAAAGCACTTCCTTTCTGCCACCTTCTCTTTACTTTCCTCTCCCTCCACCCCCTCTTTCTTTCTTTGTTCTCCTCTCTATTTTTCAGATACTGCACACAACTTTGATAGATCCCAAGCTCCAGGATGACCTCTGTGACTTCTATGGCCAATGCAGCTCCAGACACTAGCTTATTCCTGGACCTCTAGGGAGTTTTTCTTCCTGAATCTTCTCTCCTGCTACCTCTTCTCCTGGAATTCTAGAGCTCTATTCAATGATGTCCTCCTCCACCACGTTTTACCCAATCTGACTGCTGATGTGTTCTTACCTTAAAACTACATGAGTTTTTCTCCTGGAGCAAAAAGTAATGGTGCTTGGGGGCAGTGTGAACCTGGAATCTGTAAAAGAGAGTTCAGATGACACTGGGTATCCAGAGTTCTTGGCTGTTATGGTGCAAAGTGAAGCCATGAAGAGATGTTTCGATGTGAAGTGTGTCCCACAGAGAAACACATAACATTACTAGCTTTTCAGTAGCAATATTGAGCCTAGTCTCACCAATGTTAGACACCAGGAAATTAAAAGAAACACACATTTAAATGATATATTAGAAAGAGTTAAAAACTTTCATCACAGGGTCCAGGGATGTAGGTCAGTGGTGGAGCACTTGCCTAGCATGAATGAGTTCAAGGATTTGATTCCTGCTATATAAAATAGGAGAAGAAACGTTCATTATAATCCATGTTTTTAAAATATAGGCAAAGGACTGGGTGTGGCTCAGTGTCAGAGCGCTTGCCTTGCACATGTGAAGCACAGGGTTCTGAAAATAAACAAAATAAAGATATTATGTCTTTGTGCAACTAAGAAAACCATTTTAAATAAACATTTTAAAATAATGTTGGCAGAAATATGTTCCTCAATATTGGTGTTTGAATGAATTTGGTATGCAACATAGCCATGTGTTTTAACAATTTTAAATATACTGTTTTGATATAGGAATTCCACTTTTAGGAATTTATTGTGCAGATTCATTCACAGAAAAAAAGAAACTCTATTAAGGAAAAAATAGTGTTCTTTCATAGTAACAGATAAAAATGATCCACTTAGTTAGAAATAAGGCAACCCTTAAAATCTCAAAGGGAATAGATAGCATAGAGGTTCTAGGACATATTAAATGCCCTTATAATTCCAAGAGGTAGAGAGCATTAAGGAATTATATATATGTGTAAATTTTTATGGTATTGAAAACATGGCTCCCTTTTGATATGGAATCATATACATTTTATAACTCTAAACAAAGATAATAATGCTACACAATTTTATATATTTTGTGTAGGACCTTTAATAAAAAATATTTGATAAAATCATTCTCTAATTTCATATCTTCCACTTTCATTCTCTTTCCTGTACTACTGGAAATTATTCTAGTGAAATGAAATTTGAGTAATGAATATTTGAGCAAAGTATTTAGTAAGACTCGCAAAAACTACAAAAATATTATGAGATTTTAGTTTGCAAAATGGATGCATATGATATCAAAGATAATTATATAAGAACTTTATAAAATTATGAATGGATGTAAAAGTTACTAAAGATTATTCAATGACAAACTTTTAAATTATACAAACATTACTTAAGACAAGTAAATGTGTCATAGTACAGTTAAGTGGAGGTCAAGTCAGGAGATAACTCCTCTTCCTGGTGCATTCACCAGCTTAGACCAAAGCAAGTGGCCTCCCTCTGTGCTACTTGTCAAAGACTGAGCCTTCCTCAGCCTGGGGAATTAGAACACATACTGTGGCCCTCTGCGCCTAGCAGAAACCCACCTGATCCTTTGGCATTCTTTTGCCTTAAGGTACTCATTCCTGAACTAAAAACTTAATCAATACATTAAATTAAAAATTATTGTCAAACACTATGGTTTTATAAAATATGCTGATATTATATATGCATGATAATTATTTTTTTCTTTCAGTTTCAAAAGAAATTAAAACAATTTTGTAGGACCATAATGTATTTTAAGGCTCTAGTCACTTTGCACTTGGATGGGTGAGCCCTGCCTGGAATCTTACTGATTTATGTTAGTAGCAGCTAAGGCTCCGACTCTCGAGGGCCAAGTTATAAACCCACTACAAAGCAGAGTTTGCTTGGCCCAAATGAATTGTTAAGAAGCAAGTTTGTGAAGGAGTCTATAGTTTTATGGATGTTCTTAGAGCTCCTAATGATAACTACTTCTCCTTGGATCATTGTGACAAAAAATGTGACAGTAAAAACCACTGTAACTTCTTTCTCTCAAACATATGCCACAGAGATTTTTCATGGATAAGTTTTAATTCAAGATCATGAGGCTTTGATTATATTTCAGAATAATAATACCATATAGAAAATGAATGTGAACATAATCTGAAGAGTGTCCTGCCCTAAATTTAAAAAAAAATCACCATTTATCAAAATGAACTTTGAAATTGTGATTGAGAAAGTCAGCCATAGAGGTAGTTGTGTACTACCTCTACGCAATATTGATGTTGCCCATTATCAATAATGATATTTGATTATTAATGTTGCCCATTATCAACCTCTAAAGTGTCTTTAATTCAAGCTACTCAGGAGGCTCAAGCAAGAGGATCATAAACACACAAGCAACATAGTGAGACTCTCTCTTCAAATATAAAAACAGCAGGAGATGTAGCTTGGTGTTAAAGTGCCCCAAGTTCAATCCCAAGTTGCAAGGAGTGGGGGAAAAAACTTTTAAATGTCAGGTTTTTCATTCTTTTGTTATCTATTATTTTATTTTGCCCATATTAAAATTTGGATTCTGCAATCTGAATACTCAGGAAATCAGAAATTATATCCCATCTGATTAAAATGTATTATATGTCAAAGTCATTGTACTGTCATGTGTAACAAAAAAATTATAATGTGCTATGCTATGTATTTCTTCTCATCATTTTCAATACTGAAAGCATAGTTGTATAAAGATTTTTAGAGACTTCTAATTTTGTTTTATGTAAATTTAACCAAAGGAAAGTACATTATTAGAATGCTCAATTTTGGTAGACATGGTGTATGTGTGTGTAAAGCAATGAAAGGTTCTCAAAAATGAAGATGTCCTTTAGTACTATTACATTTGTAAAATATATCATTTCACAAGGTCTGGAATCTTTTTTTGCACAGTGACATATGTGGTCATGACATGCTATAGGTGTTTTTTTTCCCCCTTGGTGGTGCAGGTGATTGAACCAAGAGCTTCATACACCTCTATACCAAACTACATCTCCTGTGTGTGTGTGTGTGTGTGTGTGTGTGTGTGTGTGTGTGTGTGTGTGAGAGAGAGAGAGAGAGAGAGAGAGAGAGAGAAGGACTTTTAATTTTGCTGTCTCTGGCCTTGAACTTGTTTTCCTCCTGCTTCAGACTCCAAATCCCTGAGATTACAGGCCTTGGCCTCTGCACCTAGCTTCCTTTGTTTATTGTGGAGGCTAATCCTCTAGTTTTCCCCAAGGTTCAAGAAAATCCATGAGAGGGAGAGGAAGAAAAGCTGATTTAGATTTTAATTTTTTTTTAAAAAAAGGATGATCCTATTGGAATCCTGTCTGTATATCTGAACCACAAAAATACTCCAACTTCTCCTTGACCTCTACTCCCATTTTATGCCATAGACAGTTGACACTCAATTTAGCTGATGAGAAAAGCAAGGCAAACAGGTCTGATCTCACTGTTCAGTAAGACCTAGCACCTAACCCCTCTAAATCTAAATCCCCTCAATCTAAAACCTACCAGGTTTCAGGGAACAGGAAAGTTTAAAAGTCCATGTCCATGCTAATGAAGGCATTACATCCCTTCAAGCTAAGCCCAATGTATAATTTATCTTTTTATTTTTTGAGACAGGATCTTGTTCTATTGTCCAGGGAGGCTTCAAAATCCTGGACCCAAGCAATGCTCCTGCTTGAGCCTCCTGTGTACCTTGGACTACTAGTAAACAACATGGCACCCTGCTGATGATAGTTTGCTAAAGCTATCTGAGCCAACTGACATTAGGCATATGACCCCACCCAAAAGCCTTCAGTTTTGGTGGATCTCAAAAAAAAATCTGTAAAGTTTCTCAACCTGGAATTAGCCCACCAGAGCAGGATTCTGTCACCGTCTGGACATGTCTGACCTAGAGCTGATGTCTTGGATCCCATGATTGACAACTCAGAAGTCCCAAGACTAGAGATTTCATTTTGAAGTCCTTCTTAGTTAATGAGAAATTAACTGTAGAACATTTAAAGGATATTTATTGATGCTTATTCTCTCTCCTCTTCCAGAAGGTCACATTCAGTTTCGAGGAGACGCCATCAAGTGGTCACCCAACTATACATTCTGTTAGCACACTACCCTCATATCTCCAGAGATGGCATTGAGTTCAGCCACAGATCTGAGCTGGGTAATTGGCTCCTTTCTGCCCCAGACCTACCTATATAGATTCCAATCCTGACCCTTTACTCATCCCCTCCACATCAATAGACAAGCAGTGAATACAGGAATGGCTCATCATGAACAATTCAATCACATTAGAAACTAGAAGAATTTTCAGTTCATCTAAAAGAAGAGTTCTTTAACAAATTAATTACACAAAGAATTTTTGTTTATTCAAGAACCTTTATATCATTTCAGAGATAAAGAACAAAATGAGGGATGATCACCATAGCCAAGACTTCAAAGTGCCTAGGCATGCAGGGCATAGTCCTAGTGCATAAGTCCACAGGGGCAGTATGAGGGTCCCCAGTGGTGTATTTCAGGTTCCTTCTAGGGCTTTGGCTGAAGGGCATTGTACTGCAAGGCATCCTCAAGATGAGATTGCTTTTATTTCTGCGTTCCTCTGAGATGTGAGCCTCAGTTTTCAGCAGCTTCTGGGGACATCCTGGGCTCCAAGAGAAGGCCTGAATGTGGGTTTGTCCAATTGTCCAGGCACTGGCACCTCCTGGGAAGTTCAAGACCCATTGGTCCCACTGACCATAGTGTTTGCAGATATTTGAGGTGACTAGAGCTCCTGAGAGGTTTCAGTCATTGACTGCTGGATGGTCTTGAACTCCGTGCTGGTCCATCTCAACTCCGTGCTCCTGTGTAACAACACGTACTGTTAGTGCACGACCTCAGTTCCCCAAAGAAAGCTCCCTGCTCTCTGTAAGCCCAGTGAGGCAGTTGGCTTACTGGAAAATTCACATCTCTGCAGCTCTGGAGGCACTGGGAGGAGTGGCAGCTCAGTGAAGGAAAATTATCTGGGTTCAGGCCTAGGGGAATGCAGAGCTCTGGACAAGATCTCCTAAGAGTCAATGATCTCCAGGTTGACTGACAGACTGCCATAGCTTCAGCTTCCCTACCATGCCAATGTGTGTGTGTACCTGGCCTAGGAAAAGGACCAACTCATTCAGTCTGGTATGGACTGAAGCTTTTCATAGTGTTCTGTCCAGTAGTTGACCTCAGAAGCAACACCCAATCATGTGGGAGGGACATTCATTTGTATCATACATTGATTGAAGTACCTCATAGGATTAAGGTGCAAGTGGACCAATCCTGAAGGCATTTTGGAAATTCCTTGGTTTTGATTGAATGAGGGAAAGGATGCGTGGATGAGGTAGGATAGAAGCGAGCCTCTAGTTCTTTCAAGTTTCAATTCACTCTAAAAATTCTTTCTCTGTTTCAAATAAACATAGACAAATTAACAAGGCATGGTGGTGCACCTCTGTAATCCTAGAGGCTTGGGAGGTCAAGGCAGGAGAATGTTGAATTCAAAGCCAGCCTTAGCAAGGGCAAGGTGCAAAGCAACTCAGTGAGACTCTGTCTCTAAATAAAATACAAAAAAAAAAAAAAATTCAAAATCACTGGTCTAATTCTGCACTTAATTTTTGTTTGTTTTTCGATGATTCTCATGATTGAATATTAGGCTTTACCACTGAGCTTTTTGTCAGCCTTTTTTATCTTGGGTTTGAGACCATATCTGGCTATCTTGCCTAGGATGGCCTCAAACATCTGTATTTCTTCCCTCAGTCTCTTGCTTCTTTGGGATTGCCTGCAAGGGTCACTACACCTAGCTAGTTCTCCGCATATGGACTGGCTGGTTTTAGAGACCAGACTCAGTGGTGCTGGATCATACTCTTAAGACCATGGATGTGCATACCCTTGATGGCCTTGACAGTTTTGCTATGTTTCAAAAGTGAACACAAATATTTGAACCTCTTGATTTGCAAGATTTTGTGGAGCTTTTTGTATCAACACAATAGTGAACCATTTTCACACATAACCTCTAACAAGTTATAGGAAGAGGATTGATTCATTCTTCAGGAGATTATATTTTTAATTGATGTAAAAGTTTCAGGGGACATACTCAATTGTATTTAGAAGAAATTTAAACGTTTCCTTTTTTTTCTTTTTCTTTCCTTCGACTTTTTTTTTAAGTATCACTGGGTATTGACTCTAGGACTTCATGCATGCTGGCAAGCACTCTACCACTAATCTGCACTCAGAGCCCCCATCTGCAACTTATTAAGATCTTTTTATGTACATTTCATCTGCTGCTTCAAATTCTGACATAGTAGCCTCTGATGTGCCTTAGCACACCCCAACTTTCAATTTTCCTGCAGTGGACATTCATATTGCTGCTGTCTCCATAACCACACATAATTGTCTCTATGAACCTGTGGGAAAATTTCTCTAGAACAGGTGACGATTAATAAAACTGTTTCATAAAAAGTGTATGACCTTAATTTTACTGATAATTGACAGATTGTTCTTTAGGGTGCAACATTTATTTTTCAATAGTGATGTGCAGTAATGCATGCACATATTCCCCCAAAACACTTGGAATGACCCAGTATTCTGACATTTGCCAGGGGCTTTGTGGCTCTGTAGAGGTTTGCTCTGGTGCTGATGGCTACCTGTCCAGTCTTTTCTAATTTCTGAAGCTCTCTCTGTGGGCCAATTGCTGTGTGATTTTTGAGAGACATTCTCTCATATTCAGTCTGAAATCTGCTTTTGCTTTTTGATCAGATTGCTGATTTTCTTTATCCCTTGTGCATAAACTGTGTGTATTCAGTGTGGGTTCCTAAAGACAGAAGGAATACAATTGTGCTATTATATTACACTTTGTGCCTTGAGCTTATTATAATCTCTTCCGTTTTTGATAACCCCAGTATAATGGATACAGAAAAGAATACATTTCCTGTTGGGCTGGGGTTGTGACTCAGAGATACAGTGCTCACCTAACATGTGTGAGGCCCTGGGTTTGATTCTTAGCACCACATAAAGAGAAATAAAGAAAGGTATTGTGTCCATCTACAACTGAGAAAAAATATTTAAAAATACATATTCCCCATAAAAAGAATATTTAAAATATTTTTGATTTTAGGATGTTTTTATAAGGTTAGTTTTTTATAATTTTTTCTTTGAGAAAATATACAGTAAAGAAAACATGTCTTTCAAAATTTCATCTAGATACTCTATAGGTTTTCTTCTGTGTAAGCCTTTCCAGCAAGAAATACATTGTTTAAATAGAGACATTTGTACATTTTCTATATAGTTTAACTCATTACCACAGGGATCCAGGGACCAGAGGCAGACATTCTGCCTTCCAGGACCTCCTCTCCCTGGTTGGTATTAAACTGGATCTCAGTGACATCATTCTGAGAGATGCTAGTGTCTGAGAGAAGCTGTGCTGGTCAGGGACAGCCTTGTGGCTGTCTTAGACACTGAAGACTCCAGGCCCTTCCTTAGGTAGATGCAGGATACAGATATTGTGCAAAGAGACACATTTCTCAGCTAAGGAACTCCTATCATCCCACACTTTCTTTCCTATACTTGGATATATTTGTTTGAGGCTAAAATTTGGGGCTCCTTTGCATCACCCTCCCTGGATACCTTCCATATCTCTGTCCACCAAAGGAGACCATCTCTAAGGCTCTGATGACAAGTCCACAGCACAGCTCAGAATCAGAGCTCTGTTTCCTATGGCTTGCAGCACTCTTCCATCCTCTCTTCTCTCTTCATTCTGTCTCCTGTTGATCAAGAGAACCAAATATTCATGAGAGCCTGTACAACAACATCAATTGCCTATTAGAAAGTAAACAAGGAGACTTTGGTAAGTGATACATCTTACATTTTTTTGTAACAGAAGTAAAAACAAAATCTACCAATCTGAACACTCAGTACTCCTAGAACTCAGTGGTCATGGATCAGGTTTAAAAGCTTGCATGTCTCTGGGGAGCCTGTCTCTTGGACTATAGGGATTTCACAAAAGAAGCTGCCAGGTCAGGCGACTGTTTGCTTGCTTTGCAGCATGGCACTCTCCTGAGGATGAATTTGAGTTCTTTAATGTCATAGGCATAGGGTTCTGGAAAGGCAGGCAGGTAGAACTAGGGATGGTTCTATGGTGTATGGGTGCTAGGCAAGTGTCTGGGTGGAAGGAGACCAAATATAGCAGCCCCCATGGCCTATATTTTAGGCTTTCCCACCTGGGTTCTCCCAGCTGAGGACAGAAAGGGGAACCACTTCCCAGAATCTTCTAAGCTCAGTGACAAAGGGAACTGGGATCTTACTGTCACTCTGTAGATTCCAGAGCCTGCTTGACACAGGAGTGATTGGTCCATGACTTTGGCCTCTAGATCTGAAGAAGCAGTGGCAGGGCTGAAAAAAGGAGGGAAAGAATTGAGTGGCTGCTCAGCATTTGTTTTTTATTGATGGCCCACTGGAATGAACAATTTCAAGGTTGAGTTCATTATGTTAGATGATGATAGTATTCTTGGCAGTAAATTGCTTCACAAGGTTGGGTCTGATGAACTTCAGTAGAAAAGCAATCATCTTTACTGTCCTGTATATCTAGGAAGAAAAAATTTAAAAAAAAAAAAGAAAAAAAGAAGAGAAATCATCTTGGATGCAATTATAATAAATCTAATTGGGATGAGTAATTCATTAGGTTAAGTAATTAATTAATTAGATTAAGTAGATTAAGGTTAAAATATTTCACAAAGGCTTACTCATTATGAAACACCAGATTCTCTTTTTCCTTTGTGTATGTGAAATCCCATGATCACAGTGCTTATTCAGGGCATGTACCTTTGCTTCTACAAAGACTTAATTCATTATCCAAAATCACACCAAAGGCAATGCTGCAACCCAGTCCTCTGTAGAGAGTCCTGTTAGGAGAAAAGATGGAAATCAATTCTCCACTCTTGATTGAAATTCTCAGCTACCTGTTTTTTTTTCTCTACTGATGAATTCCTAAATTATAAGGACTAAGGGGAATAGAGAGGTGGGGTGGGGGAATGGAAAGCTATACTCTTAAAATATAAAAAAAATATATGGTTCGGACTTAAATTCTTATCTCAACATTTAATAGAAAAAAATGTAATTATAAATTTAAAATTTTTAAGTCACAGCTGGTGGACATTATTCAATCTGTGAAGTGAGAACAAAATTCTTAATTTTGAAACTTATGTCTTAGGATTCTAAAAACCATAGGTCAGTCCAGCATAATTGTGTCACACACTTGTCATCACAACAACTAGGAAGCTGAGGTAGAAGGAATGAAAGTCTGAAGTCAGGTGAGGGACTAAAGGAGACTCTCTCTCAAAATTATAAAAAGTCTGGAAATGTAGCTTTGTTCAAGGGACCTTGCTTCAATTTCCAGTACTGAAGAAGAAAAAAGGAAATATGAGCAAAGTAACAACAGTTCCTGAAACATAGTACAACAAATAACCTTTGTAAAGGTTTGATCATTCTTACATGATCATACTGCTTATTATCTTAGAAGCATAAACCCAATGAAGAACAAAACTGTGGCCCTTTAAAACATCTCCCTAATGTAAAAAAATTTTTCACGTTTTACTACCAGAGCCCCTTTATTGGTATTTTCTTTCAGCCACAGAGCCTTCCTAAATATCCCAGGCTTTCTAAATCTTGAAGTCCTCCCACCTCAGGCTCCTTAATAGGTGTGATTACAGGTATTGCCCACTGTTGCAAAGTTACCAGAAATTGGTTATTAAAAAATTATCAGAAGCACACATATATTTACATCTTATAGAAACACCGGCCCCCCTGTTTAATTATCCCTTCAATGTCATCAACTCTGCATTATTATTCAATCAAGCACTTTTATTCAATCAAGCATATTTCAGCAAGTTGTTATGAAAAGAGCTACATGTATGGCATGTTCTCTCTCTAATGTAGAATTTTATAAACAAAAAGTTTACTTGAATGTAGAGTAAGGATTATTAGGGTCTAGGAAGAATTGAGGAGAAGATGGAAGACAAGTTGGTGGAAGTGACCAATGCCCTTGGTATGAATGAAGATATAACATGAACCCCTTCAATGTTTGTTGTAAATATGTCAATAGATACATTTTTAAACAATACAAAAAATGAACATGAGGAAAACTAATTCTTTTCTCTCCTGTGGGAGCAGGTGCAGAATTCTGTAGTCCTTGAGTTCTACCTGGAAAGGGACCACAATGTGGGGGGAAATTTCCCACCTTGGGAAAGCCTTGAGCAAGCAAGAACCAATCCACTTACCTGAGGGTTGCTGAGCAGGATCCTAAAAGTCACAGAAATTACTTCCTTTATGGATAGGATTGGAGGCTTCTGTATAAGCACCTATCAGGTCTTGGCATCCCCAAGCTACTGCAGATGAGGTCCTAGTCCAAAGAGATCAGTGCATGCAAAAGTACAGAAGGGAAGATGAGACTGTTGGACACCACATATGTCTCCCATGGGCATTCCCACAGCTTTTTTGGTCTCTGAAACCCATTTCTATTTCAGATCTGCTTCCCCGGGCCACAAGCCCCACACAGGAGCCCTGCAGATTCACACCTTCCTTGTTTGGGTTGGAAGGTACAAGGTGGAGTGGTGCCCAAACTGAACCTGGAATATCCAGCTATAGTAGTGTCTTGGTGCAGGCACATTTTCCATCTGTGCCCTTCAACTTCTAGACCTTTAGGAAGATTTTCAGATTAAATCAGCCTCTTTTGGTCTATAATAACATAATGAGATTTGTATTAATGGATTATAGTAATTGTGGGGGATTTTCTAAAAATATTTATTTAGTTATAGATGCACACACAGTATCTATGTATTTTTATGTGGTACAGAGGATTAAACCCAGTGCATCACACGTGTGAAGTAAGCACTTTACCACTGAGGTATAGCTTCAGCCCAGGGAATTTTTCTAAATGACATTTTATCCCCTCTTTAAATAAGAGAAAAAAAGTAAGTAGTTATTTCATGAATTTAATCAGTTAGTTGTAAAGCAGAAGAGCAAAACCCTCAGTGAATGGCAAAACAAAAGCCCCTTCTTCTGACATTTGCCTTTAGTTTAAACCCCAACTATTGTCTTGCCATTTTCAAACTTAACCTCTTACCAGCATCAGCTTCTGACTTGGGCCCTGGCTACTATGCTACTCCTATCATTCAGAATTTTATAAGTGAGTTATCATTACACCTATCATAGAAAGCATATCATTTCTTATGAAAAATTGACATTTTCTCTTTTGTCTTGTTTTATTCAGAGTGAGAAAACTATAGGGAAATATGGAAGGCAAAGGGTAAAATATGAAATAGATGGTCTCCTCTCAAGAATGAAGGAACTGGCAGGGGTTGTAGTTCAGTGGTAGGGGGCTTGCCTACCATGTGTGAGGCACTGGGTTGGATTCTCAGCACCACATAAAAAATAAATGAATAAAATAAAGCTATTGTGTCCATCTGCAACTAAATTTTTTTTAAAAAGGAAGGAACTTAAATTTGATTAACAATTAGAAGTGTTTGGATAAATGATCTGCACACTTCTTTTACTGTAATTAGATATAAGAAGACAGACTCTTGATCTTCCATTGTTTATTAATGTTCTAGGTTTATGAAAAAGTTTTTAGAAAATAGAAAAAATATCTTAACTCATTGCTTAAGAGATCCTGACAAATCGTAGAGTGTACTTATTAATCACTAAAGGCCACTGAAATGAAAACAATGTTACTGAGATGTAAAAAAAATTTAACTACCTAAAATAAAACTTTCTTTCGCAGCAACATCAATACCCCAGAGTATATCCTAACATTTGAAAGGGTGGATGTTGGAGCATCAGGGTGCTGAAGACCAGTGTGTCTCACTGATCCAAAGCAGAATCAAGAGGCAGAGGTTGTGTTGTCTTGCCTGCCTAATGGCTCATTCTAACAACACCTATTCACACCTCACCAAGCAAATATCTTCACTTCTGTTCTTTTCAGTGGTGGTAGGTGTGCTGCAGCAGCCAGCAACAGGGTCCTGTTTGTGAATGAAAAACAGATAAGGCTGTCTTAGCCTTCCCACTTTCTGCCCTGTGGGCCTGGGTCCCATTGGCTGTGGATTGTAGTCTACTGATGGCTGTGAGCTGTTCCCTGCTGAGAGGCCTTCACCTGAGAGCAGGCTGGAACTGCACTCTCAGGCTCCCCACAGACCTACTGAATCAGAATCTCCTGTTAAAGTATGAGCAGGTGATTCCTTTTGGTATTAGAGTTTGGGGAGCACTCTGGGAGCTAAAGAACGATTTTCTAAGGGTGTGGAAATCAGAATTAGACAGGCATCAGTATAGATAAGTAAATAAAGTCAGGTCACATCTAGGAGGCCAATTTTGAGTGAGTCTGGGAAGTGGGAGACTTTTCCTGAGGGATCTTATCAGGAACCTGCCCCTGCTCCAACCTGTTGTCAAAGTAACCAGTCTCAGGAAAATCTCTGCCCTACAAGGAGCTATAAGGTTATTAGGGTGTTTTTCCTCTACTCCATCCTGCCCTTCTGCCTTCAGCCTACCTATTTCTCACCTTTTGGCCATCCCACCAAGCATTCCTGGGCCTAGTCATGACCACAGGAACAAGAAAAATAAGGAGGGAAAGAGAACATCAAAGGAAGCCTAGGACATATAAAAAGGGCAGAACACCTGGCTTCTTGGGATACCAGGATAGCAACTATGCCCCCTTTCTCCCTCGCAAGAGTAGTCTTTTAAATAAATTCTGCTTTATTTGCTTGCCTTGGCCTGCTTCTCTAATGTTCAAACTTCAACATGTGCAGAAGCAGCAGTCTTCACCAATAACCAGCGATATCATATTTGGAGGTTCATATTTTGAGGAGCTTACCTCTATACTGAGGTAAGCTCCTCTCCATACATCCCACATCAGTTTGAGGTACATCTTTCTTTCTCTTATTTTGGAGGATGATGGGTACCTGTCGGCTATTTAAATGCAGTTAGTGCAGCCACCACTCTTCAAGACTAGGGTGAAATGTTTCTGGACTAGGCAGATGTTAATCACCTGTTAAACACAGAGCAGGTATGTTGGGGTCTGCTGAAGCCTCTTCCTACTCTTCTGTCCAGGCTCAGAGAGCAATTGGCTTGAGTATACAGTGTCCCTAGTCCCGATCTTCCTTGGATGTGTGGAAGTGGATGAAGGAGTATGGAACAACATGAGGAATTTCTGGCCTGAGCTACAGTCAGGGGAAAATCCTAAGGTTCCTTCTCTGAAAATTTCTCCCAGCTGCCCTAAGAGGTATAAAAGGTGATCTGTAGATGAATGACACTGAGGGAAAGCCCCAGTTACATTTGCCTCCATTTGAGCCACACAACACTCCCAACCCCATGTGCATTCCCTCCTGGATGCTCCCTTCCTTTGCAAATCAGAAACACTGGCAAACACTGGAGAAGGAGGAAAGAGTGGGGTGGGGTGGGGGGGCGCAAGGGGCACCGAGAAGAGTGCGTGCAAAGGGCCCCCGGTTTGACCCGACGACCCAGAGCAACGCCACCCGACCCCACAGCACCACCCGACCCCACAGCACGCCGAGACATGACGACGAACACGCGCACAGGGGCCCGGCACAGGAGCCAGGCCCCAGGACTGGAGCTTAAAGCTCCATGGTTAGGGAGGGCTGGCTTGGGTTAGGGGCAGCCCCCAAAGGAAGAGGGCAGAGGAGGGAAGGTAGGGGATTCCGCAGGCCAAGGTCAGCGCAGCGCCCACGTCCACTGCCAGGTGTAAGGCTACGGGCAGCCAAGGGGGCCCAGGCGAGGGGCAGGGCTGTGTTTCCCCTAGGGAGCCTCAAGGGCTCAGAGGCCAGCCCATTGCACTCCTCTGCAATCCAGGGGAGTAGATCCTCCAGACAGGGACCTGGAGCCAAGCAGGGCCAAAGGAGGGCCCTGGGTGTGGAAAGGATTCCAGCGCCAGCATGAACCTTGGTGTCTGGGTGGGTAGGGACCCAGGACCCATGAAGGAGCCCAGGCTGGGGAGAATCAGGTTGACTGGAGGGACCAGGCAGTGCAGGGATCCCACAGCACCAGGGCTAAAAAGGGGAGGTTCAAGTGGAGGCACCAGCAAGAAGCCTGAGATCCAGAGATGGGGACAGGGCCAGGGTCCTGGAGATGACTGGTCTGGGACTATAGCAAAGAGCCAGGCCCAGGTCTGAAAAGCCAGTTACCATGCCCCCCATCAGTCCCAGGGGATGGGAGGAAGGGAGTGGAGACAGTGGATCAGGTGGCACAGGGGGTAGGAAGGCTCAAGGCTCAGGTCCACCTCAAGCTGTCTGGGGTCTTGGAGCATGGTCACAGGTCTGAGAAAGAGGATGTCTTAATGATCCCTACTAAAGGGCCCAGGCACTGTCCCAGGACTATGTATCTAAGGAAAGGGTCTTGAAACCTAGACAAGGATGGGAATCTATGGCCATGGAAGTTGTACACAATGACATCGTAATTTTGTGAGGCCAAGTTTTTACGACCAGGCAGTAAACATGTGGGAATGGGATAATGGCACAGGACTGGTGCAGGGAATATTAAAAAGAAATTTAAACGGGCCCAAAGCAAGAAATCTAGGCAACAAGTGTAAAGAGCCAGTAACACCAAAAGGAAGAGATGCTGGGCATGGGGGGGGGATGGAGTATCTATCTGCAGCTTCCCTCAAAAAAGGCCACAACACTTGCATTTCCCAGCCAAATTCCCATATTCAGTGCCCACACTGGCACTGTTCAGCTGGATCTTATTTCCTGCAAACATACCTACTGTGCACCTATGGCCTTTCCTCATAACCCTATTTCTCACACTTGCATGGTAGAGCTGAGAGGCCTAATTGCCTGTGATGTTTCCAGCTCTGCTGCTGTGTCCAGTGTTCAGCCCCAGGTGTGACAGGAGCCCAGCCGTCCCATGGCAATCCCATCTCAGGAAACCAAAAGTTCTAGGCAACCCCCTACCCCGACCCCACCCCACCACTATATGAAGGAAGGAGACTTACCATCTGAAGCAGGGACATCCGGCTTGGCCACCAGTATAGCCCCTCAAAATGGAAAGGGCTTCTTCCTAGTCATTTCAGTGACATGATTCTCACACATCAGGTACTGGCAAGGAATGGGTCAAACTGGCCCTTCCTGGAAGTCTGATATAGGAGACTTCCAGGAGCAAGTCTTCTGCTCAAACCTCAGTTTGTTTGTGTGAGAATCATGCGAACCCATAAAAAAATACTGAACTGTTGACAAAAGGTTTACCTCTGTGGTCCCAGTTACAGTCACAAATGACATAACATTTCAGTCAATGAAGATCAGTTTATAAGTTGGTCCCATCAGACTAGATCGCTTAGTGATGTAGCCATCTTACTTTATGTGGGTACATACTCTGATGTTTGCATATGGACAAAATTACCTCAGGATGCATTTGTCAGAAAACATTACATCATAGAGCAATACCTTAAGTGTATGCCTGTGAACAAGCATCATTTTGTTCCTTTATATAAATTACTCTTACTTATATGCCTTATAATTAAAATTGTCTATTGTGCTCCAAAGAGAGGCTAAGGTAGAAAAGCTGCCTAAAATTTTACAGCCTGCTGCCTAAAGCTAGGAGTGTCAATCAGTGATTGCTTCCCTAGCTTGTACCAGGCCCTGGTTTTTAATCACAAGAACAAAACAAGTCCTAGAGCCTTAGTCTTCTAATTCCACCAACAATATGGGGCCACCAAACCAGAACAAATTCAAGTAAATTTGCTCTTTCTCATCTCAGATGTGTATTGCTCTATGGTGAAAATGTCAATCCTGCGTTGACTTCATAGGATCAATTCCCCTGCTATAACCCTGCCCCTAATAACCAACCTCCCTCATGTCTGCTCTTTATTGAGTCTGAGTTTCTTCTGATACTCTAGACACTTGGACAATACAAAGTCATAAAACAAATTACATCATGAAACTCAGTTATAACAACTACATTATGCTAAAATAGAACCAATAATAAAATCTGTTACTATTTTTAATCTGGAAAGCCCATGGTTAAGGCAATGCCACCATGTTCCAGAGGAGAATGTTCATGAGAGTTCTGACGTTACCAGTGGGTTAATCTATTAGTTGGCTTAATAATTTGAAGAGACCACAGGGAGGTGGTGAAAAATATAGGCATATGGGGCATAAATGGAGGAAGTAAGTCATTATGGGTTTGGCCTTGAGGACAGTATTTGTCTTTGGCCCCTTCCTCTTCTACCCTGGTTCCCCACTGCCAAGAGCTGAGCAGCTTTCTCTACCATACCCTCTGCCATGATATTCTGCCTCATTTGGGTGCCAGATCAATGGTGCTAATTGACCATGACTGAGTCCACTGAAACCATGAACCAAAATAAACTGTTCTTTCTCCAAGTTGTTCTTGTTTAGGTTATTTTGATCACAGCCATGAAAAACTGACATAGCATCTTTACATCTTTTTTAGAAATTTTTTTTACTTGTCAATAGACCTTTATTTTAATTATTGATATGTGGTGCTGAGAATCAAACCCAGTGCCTCACACATGCTAGGCAAGCACTCTGCCGCTGAGCCACAACCTCAGCCCTGAAGTTATTCTTAAAAATATTTATCAAATATATAGAACCTCAATCATATAACCACAAATATTGACTTAATAAAATTATTAGTTACAACACCAGAAATGTACCACTTGCCTGAGACTCTGTTCCTCACAATTAATATCCTGGAGGCGTCAACCTATAGGAACTTGATGACAAGTACCAATACAAAAGTATTTTATTTTTTATATACATGACTGAAATTACCATTAATTTTAAAATAAAGGCACTCTGCTTATTTTTCTATGAAATCTTTATACTGAAAATATAAATGTTCCTCCTGGTAAGAAAATGTCCACCAAGTGCCTAAAAACATGAACCAATAACAAATGTATACTTAAGTACATCTTATCTTCATTTTCCTTGGAAAACCTATATTCAACCATTTGAGTTAATACTCAGTGGAAACTAAAGTTGATAATTCCCTTCCATCTTATAGAAGATAACACTCAACTATTACTAACACTTAAGCATAAAAACCAAAGTTCCTAAGCACTATAACTATATGGAATACAACTATTTTACTTCATTTAGCAAATGTTACTGGTACTTAACCATGTGCCAGACATTACAAATGACCTCTACTAAATTTTCATTACAGTCCTCACATGGGTCCATTATTTCTATCATTTTTGAAAACACACAAGTGATGAAAATTTTTATAACTCCCATATCAATATCATGCGGTCAATGTCCACAGGTCAAGTTCAAACTCCAAAGCAAGACAGATTACCAAGAGACCCACAAAGGGGTCGGACACAGGAAAGAGGGTCCATCTGGTTGCAGCTTGTTGGGCCAGGCCACCCAACACCAATTCCCTTTCAATTCCCTCTTCCAGACCCTCTTTGCCCCCACCCACACAGCCCTGGGTGCATTTTTAACAGCACTCACCCTAGGACTTTGTCCAGCAGGTTTTTCACCTCAGTACTCACAGTTTGTAGAGACCAGGAAGGGCACTGGCTACAGCTGGAGAGATGTAGGAAGTAGGTGTGAAAAGTCCAGTTTCACTTGAAGGGTCAAAGGTGAAGGACAAATGCAAGAGCTCATGGATGCCAGGCCTGGGAAGAACCTCAGTGTCTAATGTACCATCCACTGCTTCCTCTCAATCCTTCTCCACAACTTTGTAACTTACTGCACCATCTACTAATTTCTTTCCTATTGCCAATCTCTCCCCCACTAGAACATATACCCTTTTAAGGGCAGCATTTTTCCTGGTAAGGAAAATATTGAAGCAATGTCCCCGCAGTCTAATTGAAAAGGATCATGTTATGATTTGGACATAAAGTGAAAACTGTTAATACAGAATGATTCAAAGGTGAAATTATTACACTTAGAGCTGTGATCTAATTCAGTTCATCTTATTTTGAATAGAGTAATTGGGTGGTAATCATACACAGGTGGGGTATGATTGAAGGAAGTGGGTCACTGGGTACCTATCTGGAATGGGTCCATATTCCCTATGGCCTCTTCCCCTTCCCCTCTTTCTGTCTCCTGGCCAACATCAATGGGGCAGCACTCCTCCATCATGCCCTTCCGCCATGACATTCTGCCTCATTTTGGGCCAAGAGCAATGGAGTACGTTCACCATGTACTGAACCTCTGAAACTAGTTTTCTTATCATGTACATTGTAGTTAGTGATAAAAACCTGACTAACACAGGCCACAAGCCTTGTCTAGGGGAGGTGAAGGATACAGAAATGCACATACTAGAAAATGCCTCCTTGGAGGGCCAACCAGTAAATAATTCTGCCTTGTAGTGTGCTCCACTACTCAACTCTGCTCCTGTGCCAAGAAAGCAGCCATGACTGTGTTCCATTGAAACCTTACTTAGAAAAACATGTGGCCGGCCAAATTTGATGCACAAAAAAACCATGTCCTAAATGAAGTAAAGTTCAAGTACATAGAAAAATGCCATCATTGGATTGGGTGGATCTGTCAAACAGAAACAAGAATGGCAGAGGTTTTAACAAGTCTAACAGTGACACAAAACCCTGAAAATAATTCCCCAGGCTGGGAGTGGTGGCTCCTATCTGTAATTCCAGCAGCTCAGAAAGCTAAGACAGGGGGATTGTGAGTTCAATGCCAGCCTCAGCAAATTATGGAAGCCCTAAGCAATTTAATGAGACCCCTGTCTCTATGTAAAATATTAAAAAGTGTTGGGTAGGTGACTTGGTAGTTAAGCACCACTGGGTTCAATCCTCAGTACCTAAAAAATTAAAAATAAATTAAAAGGTACCACATTGTTAGCTAAAGACAGGACCACAAATGTAAACATTAAGAACCTGAATCTAACCTGAATATAATATCAACCTCACAGCCTCAGGAACATATTTTGTAAGGTCAACACCCACTTGAGTTTATAAGGTCAACACCCAGTTAAGAGTTTAACACAGGTACAACTGAATTTTATAACCAACCTCATGGTGGAGCTAAAGGACACAGGCTTTCAGGGACCAGACAGGAGTACTGAAGAACATTTCTACTACCTGATGATACCTGCACCAATTACACAAAGTAGAAAATAAAAAAGAAGAAAAGAAAGAAAATGAAAATCCATCATTTCTCATTCTCATGAAAATTATTAGAAAAATCACTGAATCAGCAATAACCTCATATAAAAGTCCCATTCAGGGTTGGGATGCAGCTCAGTTGATAGAGTGCTTACCTTGCATGCACACCATGTTGGGTTCAATTCCCAGCACCACCACCAAAAAAAAAAAAAAAAAGTCTCCCTTTCACAACAGACATAAAATATTTAAATCCTCAGGAACAAACAACATAAAATATATGCAGCTCGGGGCTGGGATTGTGGCTCAGTAGTAGCGCACTTGCCTAGCAGGAGCAAGACCCGGGTTCAATCCTCAGCACCACATAAAAAAATAAATAAATAAAAGCATTTTGTTGTATCCATCTACACCTAAAAAATAAATATTAAAAAAAATTTGCAGAGCCAAACTTCAGTAAGGAGCACATGTGGTTACTGCAGGGAACACATGCCCTGCATGGGTCAAAAAAACATTAACTTTTGAAAAAAGATGTCATAATGAATGTTAATTTTAATCAATATCACAAACTTTGGGCGCAAGATAAAGTCGTTGGAAAATATATTTGAAGAGGTATGGGGAAGGGGGCCAATCTTGTAGAGACTAGCTGTGATATGTGGGAAGCCAGAGTGAATGTTTTGTCTATTTCTGGACCCCACAGTCTTGCAGGCAGGAGCAACCACACTTTTTTTGTTTGGAGGGGTGTGGTGAGGGAAGTGCTGGGGATGGAACCCAGGGTCACTCTATCATGGAGCAACACTTGTGGCCATTTTAATTTCGAACAGCATTTTGTAAGTTGCTGAGGCTGGATTCCAACTTGCAAACCTTCTGCTTAAGCCTTCCCAGTCACTAGAATTATAGGCATTGGCCACCAGGCCAGTCAGGTTCTTCTTCTAAGAAATCATTTTCTCCACCCACTTACTTTTAAAAGCTCCTGGGTAGCCTTTTCAGACTCCAGAATTACAAAGGCTTGGAATAATGGCATCTTTTTTCCACCTGGTCATGGGTTGAGCCTGGAACCAGGGCAGAGGGTGGCTTGGTTTTGGTGCTAGGCCATATGTTATGTAAGTATGAAATATTTTTAAATACTTCTAAATGTTTCATGTTTTGGAGAGTTTTCCCTCCTTGCTAGAGCATGATGTGTTGCCAGACCTTATATGTCCCATCAGACTCCCCATGTGTCAGCCACTGATCTAAACTACTGAGCTTCAGAAAAATCTCAACTCCATAGTTTTGCCAGACACCCTGAGAGCTTAGGTTAAGGTAGGGCCACCTCTGTCATGTGAAAGACCATAACACTTCTCTGAAAGCCTGGAGCCAAGCAGTGACAAGGCCTCATCAGCTGCGAATTAATCTCAGAAGCCTCATCCACCAATACCACCTGTATAAACTAGAAATTCGATACCTTACCTGTTATCCTGACTGTCCACCAAGGTGGTCAAGCTGGCTTCACCAAAAACTGCTCCTGTACAGGAAAATCTCAGCTTCAAGGACACTTTACTTTTCACAAAGCCTTTTTCCATATTAATTGAACAGTGGGCTTTAAGAATTTTGGAAACCATTAATATGTGGTTAAAGTACTTCATCTATGAAGATTTTTCACATTATTCTCTCCCCTCTGAGCATGTAAACCTACACAACAATTGTCATTCTATTTCAATAAACTCTGATTCAGCAAATCATCTCCTCATTTCTGTCATATACAACAACTGGCTGCCAGTAGGATTTCATAATCCATAGAGGTAAATGATTGAACAAGGTTCAAATTTTAATTATAATTTTAATAAAAGCATAGAGAATACAAATTGCATAGCATTCTTCTTCATGCTCAATATTCCACTGTATTTTCAACTTTGATGACCTGGGAAGAATTTCTAAAAGTGGTAAAAACTATAAGAATTCTGTGCCATGCTCACAAACACTTCTGTCAAATTAGTTGAGTAGCATAAAGCTGTTTTCACTATAACTTGTGATATGCGCACTACTCAGTACCTTAAGATGATGGCATAATTTTTTTTTTTACCAGTAAGCATATAAAGGTAAATGAGTAAATTACTATTCTTAGTCTTTTCATTTTGAAATTTTGAAACTATTCTCTATCCTAACAAGCTAGAAAATTTTAATTACTTATATATTTAGGTAACAGGAATTAAACCCAGAGGACTTCAATCACTGAGCCACATCCCCAGCCCTACTTTGTGTTTTATTTAGAGATGGGGTTTCACCAATTGTTTTGGACATCCCTAAGTTGCAAAGCATGGCTTTGAAGTCATGATCCTACTGCTTCAGGACCCTGAGCTGCTGAGTTTATGGGCATGCACCACCACACCCAACTAAGTTACCAAGTTTTAAATACATGGTATACATAAAACAATAGGTTGGAAGCCAGGAAGGGTGGTATGTGCATGCAATTCCAGTGAGGTGGGAATTTGAGGCAGGAGGATCACAAGTTTGAGGCCAGCTAGTAAACATAGTGAGACCCTGTCTCAAAAGCAAATTTAAAATAACTGGGGCTATAGTTCCTTAGTACAGCACCCATATACCCCCAGTCCAGAAAATTAAGGTATGAAGATATCCACTATCTACACCTAGTAAATTAAAGACAAACAATTTCAGATCACACAGATGGTTCAACTAGGACCTGTCTACATCGCAGAACAAGGCTTCTGTATGCATTTTACAAGTATCTTTTCAGGTTTAAGACCTCAAGAATACACACTCCTTTTATGAAAACTCAAACAACTGAGTGTTGTGAAGGCACACATCTCACAAGAAAAATTTACATACTCATGGGCTGATGATGAAATTTCCACATTCTTTATAATCCTACTGCCACTATCTCTATCAAATGCTTTAATACCTTGCTTAAATAAAAGCTTCAATTGCTTACTAAACCCTTAAAACACAGACAAAAACCAAAGTTCTTTAGCAAGCTACAAAATCATTAAAAAAAAAAAAATGGAAATCCCCTGCCCCTTGTAATCCCAGCAACACGGAATGCTGAGGCAAGAAATGCAAGTTCAAACCCAGCATCAGCAACTCTCCAAAGCCTTAAGCAACTCACTGAGGCCCTAAGCAACTCACCAAAGCCCTGTCTCTAAATAAAATATAAGAAACTGGCTGGGGATGTGATGCAGTGCCTCTGGGTTCAATCTCCAGCACCAAAACCAAGCAACCAAACAAAGATATAGATACAATAGCGACACTCCTGTGAAAACATTACTACCAGCAAGAATCACCAATACATCTTATAATACAGAAGATCACCATTGATTATCCTAAACACTTGAAAAGTCTTAATTAAAAACAGGAGAAGACTGGGATTGTGGCTCAGTGGTAGTGAGCTTGCCTGGCGGTTGAGATACTGGGTTGGATTCTCAGCATCACATATAAATAAATAAATTTTTAAAAATGTCCAATGACAACTAAATATATACTAAAAACAAACAAAAAGCATGAAAGCCAGGCACAGTGGTAACCATCTGTAATTCCCTCTCAGTTAACTGGAGGAATAAGGAAGAAATACAGAAAGTTAGTAAGCAGCCTGGGCAATTTAGGCCTTGTGCCAGAATAAGCAATAAAATCTTCTGTGGCTAAGCCAGGCGAGGTAGTACAAACCTATAGTCCCAGTGGCTCCAGAAGCTGAGGCAGGAGGACTAACAATTCAAAGCCAGTTTCACCCATTTAACTAGGCAGTAAGCAAATCAGTGAGACCGTCTGTAAAAAAAAAATATCTAAAAAGGGCTGAGGATGTGATTCTGTGCTTAAGTGCCCAGGGGTTCAATGCCCTGTACATAACAAAACAAAAAAATTCAATGGCTGTAGCTCAGTAGTAAAACTCCCCTGGATTCAATCCCCGGTATCAAACACACACACACACACACACACACACACGCACACACACACACACACCCCACATAAGAATAAGAATGAATATCCAACTTGTTTATTAAATACACACATTTCTAGCAACTCTGCAAACTGAGGAAGGAGGAATCAAAGTTTGAAACCAGTCTTAGCAACTGAGGGAGACACTGTCTTAAAATAGAAAGCAAAAAAGGGCTGGGAGTGAGGCTCAGAGGCAGAGCACTCACCTGGCATGTATGAGGCACTGGGTTCGATTCTCAGTACCACATAAATGAAATAAAGTTTGTCACAGTCCAGCTGCAGCAAAATAACCAGAGGGTGACGAACAACTTGTGTAAGCTGATACAGCAGGAGTGGAAGCCATTTATTGTAGGACAACAGAGGTATTTATACATTTTGCACATCTTATCTTAATTAATATAAACTAGATACATCAGTCAACCAATAAGGAATCTCTACCCTTAATGGCTCGCTTTTGTTACTTCTCAAACCACTCCCTCTGGCATTTTGCCAGGCACTATCCAGACTTGTTTAGGAACTCTAACATTCCCCTGGCAAATTACCAGGTGTTATTTTGGCTATTTACAATCTCTAACAAAAGTTATTGTGTTCACTTATAATTTTAAAAAAAATATATTAAAAAATAAAATAGAAAGCAAAAAGGACTTGAAGGTAGCTAAGTTACAGAGAATATCTATGTTCTACCCCTAAATCCCCACAAGAAAATCAAGAATGTTGGCCCATGACTGCAGCTCTGAATTCAACCCTTACTCCCACCTAAAACAGAGTACATATATTATCATTCATTAAATTGCTTAAGTTGGGCTGGGGTTGTAACTCAGTGGAAGAGTGCTTGCCTAGCATATGTGAGGCACTGGGTTTGATCTTCAGCACCACATAAAAATATACAAAAACAAAACAGAGGTATTGTGTCCACGTATATTCTAAAAAAATATTAAAAGACCTTTTTTGAGTTATAAAAGTACTAGAAAACAAATATCTTTACAAACAAGAATACCCAGTTAGAACACAATGGGGGAAGACTCATAAGGAATAGACATGTTGGTGGTTCGTGCCTCCCTGCACAGGAACACTAGACACTAAACCCAGGGCCTCCATGCATGCTCAACAATCACCCTATACCTCAGCACAGAAATCAGCAATTGTTAAAAATATATAACACCTAGGAATAAACTCACATGCAAGCTCTACAATTATAAAACTGCAAAAGTTTTCTGAAATGAGAAAAAAAAATCACCCAACTGGAGTCAAACCTCTATTCGGATGAAAATCATAAGAAACACAAAAGACAAACACCTAAACCTGGACCCTGAATGTATGAGCCTGTAGTAACAGCTGCTCAGAAAGCTGAGACAGGAGGACAACTTGAGCCCCAAACATTATCACAAGCCTGCACAACATAGGAAGACACTCTGAAAGAAAGAAGAAAAAAAGGAAGGAAGAAGAAAGAAAGAAAGAAAGAAAGAAAGAAAGAAAGAAAGAAAGAAAGAAAGAAAGGAAACAAGCAACAAATATGAAATAACTCTACTCCGGAGCTGAGGCCAAGGAAGAAAAGTTGCAGGCTAGCCTGCTTCTAAATAAAAAATGAAAAGTGCCAGGAATAAAGCTCAGTGGGAGATCACCCCTGGGTCAATTCCCTAGTTCCAGAAAATAATAATAATAATAAAAAAAACATAAGACAGTTCACAAAGAACTGGACAGGCTGGCATAGTGGCACACATGAGCTTGGGAGGCGGAGGCAGGAGGAGCACAAATTCAAAATCAGCGTCAGCAATTTAGTGAAGCCTTAAGCAACTCAGCAAGACCCTCTCTCTAAATAAAAATAAAAAAAACTGGCTGAGGATGTGGCTCAGTGGTTAAACTCCCCTGGGTTCAATCCCCAGTATCTAACACACACACACAAACACAACACAATGAATGTCCAGCTGTTAAAGAGGTACACTCAATCCCAGCAACTCTGCAAAATAAGGAAGGAGGAACCAAATTTGAAGCCAGCCTTGGTAAATGAGGAAGCCACTGTCTTAAAATAAAAAGTAAAAAGGGCTTGGGATTTAGCACAGTGGCAGAGAAAATCTGGATTCAATCCCTAAACTACCAACTTTAAAAAAGAGTTGGCTGATGAGAGCAGCTCTGAATTTAATCCCCAGTTCCGCAAAAAATAGAGCCTGTAATATTATGATCCTTTAAATAAAGGCATAAGAATGCTAGAAAACAAATATCTTTATAAACAAAAATAACCAATTAGAATGCAATTGGGGAAAACTCATTAGGAATGAATAAGGGTTTGAAGAGTTGGGGGGAGGTTGACGTGATGATGCAGGTGAACACTAGGCATTAAACCCCAGACCTCCACACATGCTCAACATTCACCCTACATCCTCAGCACAGAAATCAGCAATTGTTAAAACTATGTAACACCTAGGAATAAACTCTCATGCAAGCTCTACAATTATAAAACTGCAAAACTTTTCTGAAATGAGGAAAACAAAAGACAAACACCTAAAACTGGACCCAAAATGTACCAGCCTGTACTCCCAGCTTCTCAGAAAGCTGAGACAGGAGGACACCTTGAGCCCCCAACTTTAACACTGCACTGGACAAGATAGGAAAACCCTCTTCCAGAAAAAGAAAACAAACAACAACAAATATGAAATAACTCTACTCCAGAGGTGAGGCAGTAGGATGAAAAGTTGCAAACTAGCCTGTTCTTAAAAAAAAAAAAAAAAAAAAAAAAAAAAAAAAAAACAGACCAGGGATAAAGCTTGGTGATAGATCACCCCTGGGTCCAATTCCAGCACCTAAATAAATAAATAAATAAATAAATAAACGAACCATAAAGCAGTTCACAAACAACCGGATAGGCCTCAAAACAAACAAACATAAGACATATGTACAATAGCAACACTCCTATAGAAACATTAATACCAGCACCAATCACCAATACACTTACTATACATAAGATTACCACTGATTATCATAAACACTTTAAAAGGAAAACTCTTCATTATAAAATGTGAGAGCCAGGCATACAGGTGACCATCTATAATCCCCCCTCAGTTGCTGAAGTTAGAGAGCGGCCTAGGAATTCAGACCTTTTGCCAAAATAAGCAGTAAAAATTGTCATGGCTAAACCAGGCAAGGTGGTGCACACCTGTTACCCCAAGGGCTCCAGGGGTGAGGCAGAATGAATGTGAGTTCTAAGCTAGCCTCAGCAACTTAGCAAGGCACTAAACAACTTAGTGAGACCCTGTCTCTAAATAAAATATTTTAAAAAGGCTGAAAATGCGGCTCAGTGCTTAAGTGCCCTGGATTCAATTCCTAAGGAAAAATAACAATAAACAAACAAACAAACAAAAATGCATAGCTTTACCTTAATGGTGAAATTTCCCTGGTTTGAATCCCCAGTGTCAAAAACACACAATACACACACACACACACACACATACACACACACAGACACACAAGCACACACAAGGGAATTAGTGTCCACCTGCTTACAGAGATACACTCCTTTAATCCAAACAACTCTGCAAACTGAGGAAACAGGAATCCCAATTTGAGGCTAGCTTCAGCAACTGACGGACACATTGTCTTAAAAACTACAAAAGGGGCTGGTTTGTGGCAAGGCACTGAATTCCATTCTCAGCACCACATAAAAATAAAATAAAATTAAAGGCAGTGGGTCCAATTACAACTGAAAAAAAGAAAAAGAAAAAACTTAAAAAACATAAAAAGACTTTGAGATGTATCTCCATAGCAGAAAAATATCTGTGATCAACCCCTATATCCCTAACAGAAAAAATAAAAAAAAAGCTCTCCCATCAGTGCATCTCTTAATTTAATCCCCAGTTCTGCCAAAAATAGAGCACGCATATTATCTTTCATTAAGTCATAAGAATGCTAGAAAACAAATATCTTTGTAAACAAGAATAACCAGTTAGAACACAATGGGGGAAAACTCATTAGGAATGAATGAGGGGTTGAAGGATTGGAGGGTGATGAATACTGGGCCTCCACACATGCTCAATATTCACCCTATACTCTCAGCACAGAAATCAGCAATTGTTAAAAATATGTAACACCTAGGAATAAAGTCTCATGCAAGCTCTACAGTTATAAAACTGCAAAACTTTACTGAAATGATAAAAAACTTGACCCAAATGGAGTCAAACCTCTATTTGGATAAAAATCATAAGGAAAACAAAGACAAATGCCTAAACTGGACTCAAAAGGTACCAGCCTGTAGTCCCAGCTGCTCAGAAAGCTGGGACATGAGGTCAACTTAAGCCTTGAACTTTAAGGCTAAACTGGACAACATAGGAAGACCCTCTTCCAGAAAAAGAAAACAAACAACAACAATAAATATGAAATAACTTTACTTCAGAGGAAAGGCAGTAGGATGAAAAGTTGCAGGGTAGCCTGCTTCTATATAAAAAATGAAAAGGGCCAGGGATAAAGCTCAGTGGTAGATCACCCCTAGGTCCCATTTCTAGTTCCTGGAGAAAAAATAAATAATAATAGAACTATAAAGCAGTTCACAAACAACAGGATAAGCCTCAAAGCAAACAAACAAAAGATATATGTACAATAGTGACACTCCTGTGGAAACATTACTACCAGCAGCAATCACCAATACACTTACTATACATAAGATTACCATTGATTATCATAAACACTTTAAAGGAAAAGTCTTCATTAGAAAATGTGAGAGCCAGGCATAGAGGTGACCATCTATAATTTCCTCTCAGTCTCTGAGAGGGGAACTAAGGCACTAAAGCAGGAGGAATAAAAGTTAGAGAGCAGCCTGGGAACTCAGACCTTCTGCCAAAATAAGCAATGAAAATTGTCATGGCTAAACCAGGCAAGGTGGTGCACACCTGTAATCCCAGCGGCTCCAGAGACGAGGCAGAAGGATTGTGAGTTCAAAGCCAGCCTCAGCAACTTAGCAAGGCACTAAGCAACTCAGTGAGACCCTGTCTCTAAGTAAAATATTTTAAAAAGGCTGAAGATGCGGCTCAGTGCTTAAGAGCCCTGGATTCAATCCCTAGGGAAAAACAACAACAACAAAATGCATAGCTGTAGCTTAATGTTGAAACTCCCATGGTTTGAATCCTCAGTATCAAACACACACACACTCATTAACACACACACACACACACACACAGGACACACACAAGATGCACGCACACACACACAGGATGCACTCACACACACACAAGGGAATTAATGTCCAGCTGGTTACAGTGGTACACTCTTTTAATCCCAACAACTCTTCAAACTGAGGAAAGAGGAATCCCAGTTTGAAGCCAGCTTCAGCCACTGAGGGAGACATTGTCTTAAAAAGTAAAAAGTGGGGCTGGGGTTGTGGCCTAGCAGGTGCGAGATGCCGAGTTCCATCCTCAGCACCACATAAAAATATTAGACAGGCAGTGGGTCCAACTACAACTAAAAAAAAGAAAAGAAAAAAAACTCAAAAAATGTAAAAGGGTTTGAGATGTATCTCCATAGCAGAAAAATATCTGTGATTAACCTCTAAATCCCCAAAAGGGAGGGGGGGGGGAAGCTGACCCATCTATGCATCTCTCAATTTAATCTCCAGTTCTGCCAAAAATAGAGCATGTATATTATCATTCATTAACTCATAAAAATGCTAGAAAACAAATATCTTTATTAAAAAGAATAACCAGTTAGAATACAATGGGAAAACTCATTAGGAACAAATAAGAGGTTGAAGGGTTGGGGGTGGCTGGAGAGCTGCTGCAGGTGAACACTAGACATTAAACCCCAGGAATTCCACACAGGATCAACATTCACCCTATACCTTCAGCACAGAAATCAGCAATTGTTAAAAATATATAACATTGGGCTGGGGATGTGGCTCAAGCGGTAGCATGCTTACCTGGCATGCATGCAGCACGGGTTAGATCCTCAGTACCACATACAAACAAAGATGTTGTGTCCAACGAGAAGTAAAAAATAAATATTACAAAATTCTCTCTCTCTCTCTCTCTCTCTCTCTCTCTCTCTCTCTGTCTCTCTCTCTCTCTCTCTCCCTCTCTCTCTCTCTCTCTCTCAAATATATATAATAAAACACTTAGGAATAAACTCTCATGCAAGCTCTACAATTATAAAACTGCAAAACTTTCCTGAAATGATGAAAACTTCACCCAACTGGAGTCAAACCTCTATTTTGCATGAAAATAAGGAAAATAAAAAACAAACGCCTAAACCTGGACCCAGAAAGTACCAGCCTGTAGCCTCAGCTGCTCAGAAAGCTGAGGCAGGAGGACAACTTGAACCCCGAACTTTAGGACAACATAGAAAGACCCTCTTCCAGAAAAAAAACCAAACAACAACAAAAAATATGAAATAACTCTACTTTTAGAGGTGAGGCAGTAGGTTGAAAAGTTCCAAGCTAGCCTGCCTCTAAAAAATTTAAAAAGGCTAGGGATAAAGCTCAGTGGTAGAACACCTCTGGGTCTAATTCCTAGTACCGGCCAAAAAAAAAAAAAAAAAAGGACCAAAATCAATTATAAGAAAAGACTGGCTGGGCAAAGTGGCACACACTCCAAAATCTCAGCAGAGCTCAGGATGTTGAGGCAGGAGTACAAATTCAAAGCCAGTCTCAGCAATTTAGCAAGGCCCTAAGCAACTTAGCCAGACCCTGTCTCTAAATAAAATATAAAAAACCACCTGGGAAAGTGATTCAGTAATTAATCTTCCTGGGGTTCAAACCCCAGGACCCCCCCAAAATATAAAAAGACAAAAATGTTCTACCACACAGGTGCTGAACAAAATGCAAAGGAAGTCTACCTACCAAACCCACAGAAATGCAAAGACTCACAACCCTGTTGCTGGACCTTGGGTACTGACTTCAGCAATTTCACTTCCACAAACTCATTTTGAAGAGTTAGGGCCAATTCAACAAATATATTCCACAAACGCGCTTAAATAAGGGCAAATAATGTGGGCAAACTAGTGCCTGAGTAGATCCCAAGTATTCCGGAGCACAAGCCTAGAGGATACCAATTTTAGGCCAATCTCAAGCAAGTCAGTGAGACCCTATTGACTCAAAATAAAAAGTAAAATAAATAACAAAAATGGACTGAGGGGGCAGGGATTGTGGCTCAGTGGTAGAGCGCTTGCCTACCATGTGTGAGATGTGGAGTTCAATTCTCAGCACCACATATAAAAAAGTAAAATAAGATTCATGACAACTAAAAATATATTTTGGAGATGTAGCTCAGCGATAAAGTAGTCCTAGGCTCAATCCCCATTAGCAAAACTAGTTTAAACAAACAGCAGCAGACTACTATGAGGAAATATCAGAGCTTTGGCTCATTCAGGCTTCTAAAACAAGACCCCATGGCATCTCTACCTTGCAAACAACCATTTATTTCTTACCGTTTTGCAGGGGTAGAAGTTGGAGATTGAAGACTGCTTCCAAATTGCTTAAGACACTTTCCTGCGGGCTCCTCACAAAAGGGAGAATCACTTTGGAACTTTCTTTACATAGCCACAGCTATATCCTGGGGTGTGGACTCCACCCCAGGGGTCAAAAGGTGGAAGGGTCCTCCCCCTAGGAGATAAGTTTCAGCACACTAATGGCACACTTCTGGCATCACCACTCCCTCAATAGGGTGGAGTAAATTAGAGTGCATCCAAAGAAAATATCACTCAGCCTTTGGGAAACTATTAGACCATGAGGCAAACAAACTTTTCATGTTGAGAGACAACTAAGGAAATCCAAACACCACCAAACACAATACTAATGAACTACTGTTGATAGTCTTAACTATTTGTGAAAACTTAGCATTGAGAGATACACAATAGAACATTCAATGCAATGGTTTTGCTGGCCATGCATGGAGAACTATTGAAGAGGTGAAAAGTGGCAAAAGCACAATCTCTCAACTTTTGTGAATATTGAAAATGCTCCAGGGATTCCTTCTCAGTGAAGGAGCTCTCCCGCTCCCGTCATGATATGAGGCACTGGGTTCCATCCTCAGCACCACATAGAAATGAATAAATAAAATAAAGGTACTATGTCCATCAAAACTAAACATAAATAAAGTAAATAAATAAATACAAAAGAAAGAAAATGCTCCACTCTTTTTTTAAGTTATTCATGTTTCCATTTACTGATATGAAAAACCTTAAGACAAACTGTCACATAAGGCAGCAGGAAACAAGCCAGGTGCAATGGCAAAGGCAAAGGCATGTAATCCCAATGGCTCTGGAGCTGAGGCTGCAGGAGTGTAAATTCAAAGCTAGCCTCAGCAACATAGTGAGGTCCTAAGCAACTTTGCAAGACCCTGTCTCTAAATAAAAATTTTAAAATGGGCTGGGGATGTGGCTCAGTAGTTAAGTGCCCCTGGGTTCAATTCCAATTTATTTATTAGTGTCAATAAATGAATAAATAAGAATCAAAATTTTAAAATACCAGGGAACAAAATGTGAGTTCATTCAGGTAAATTTATGTGTTATATGTGCATAGTAAACAAAAATTCAGGGTGATATCCTCAAATTAACTTGAAAATATTAATACTAAAGTCACATTAGACTATGATTTCCATGACTACTTCCTAATGAGACATTTCTACATCACTTGAATTTAAAATAAACTCTGTTTTCACAATTTAGTAAAATAAAAATATTTCATTTTCTAAATGATACAGAGGCACAAACATTAAGAAGCTCTACTAAGGTCCTAGGGGCATAGCTCAGTGGTAGGGTGCTTGCCTAGGTTTTTGAGTCATATTTGATCCCCAATACCAAAAAGCAAAAAAGAACTATAAGGGGCCAACAAGGAGGAGATTAAAGCTGCAGACCTTAGGTCAGTTGAGGGTCACCCACAGAAAAATCCAAACAGCAAGGGGCAATAGAAGCAGATACCTTAACAGACAGTGGGCAGAGCTGGACAGTTCAGAGAACCACAGACCAATCAGAGTCAGGAGAGGTAGGGAGGGGTTGAGTGGGCAACCAAAGAATTTTGATTCTCCTTCACAAGACAAAAAAGACAAAGGAAAGAAAGAGCAGGCTGCTAAATTTAGCAACAAGATGTTGAGGACCTAAAGGGAGTGCTCAGCATAGTATTCTATGCAAATAATGTAAATTACCAGAGGTGCCCCCCAGTCCAACAGGAGTTGAAGCACAGATCACAATCTAGGGGGAGAGAAACTGTTCCCAGAACAGCCAGAACACCCACAGGTTTTCTAATAAGACAGCTCAGACCCTGAGGCCTAAGGATAGTTTCCATCCCTTTGCACCTAAAAAGAGATCAATCTGATGCTAAAATTTTAAAATTATAATCCCTTCACTCCACTGAAGAAGTACATGATGCAGGTACCACCACCCTTGTGTTCACAAGGGGATGAAAGGCCTGCAGTTTGTGCTAGATTCAGCATCTGTCTCCACACTGGACTTTGAAGCCCTTCTTAGAAGTTCACTCCAGGCCAAGAGCAGAGGCTCATGTTTGGAGGTCAACCACTAGTGGAGCAGAGGCAGGAGGTCTGAGAATTCAGTGCCAGTTTCAGCAACTTATGAGGCCCTTAGCAACTTGGTGAGACACTGTTTCTAATTAAAAAATTAAAAATTGGCTGGGGATGTGGCTCAGTGGTTAAGTGCCCCTGAGTTCAATTCCTGGTGCCAATAAATAAATAAAAAAGAATCAAAATTTTAAAATACCAGGGAACAAAATGTGAGTTCATTCAGGTAAGTTTATGTGTTATATATGCATGGTAAACACAAATCCAGGGTGATATCCTCAAATTAACTATGAAAATATTAACACTAGAATCACATTAAATATGATTTTCTCGAGTACTTCCTAATGAGATCTTTCTACATCACTTGAATTTTAAAATAAACTCTTTGTTTTCACAATATAGTAAAATAAAATTATTTCGTTTTGTGTGATGCCGAGGATCGAACCCAGTGCCTCATGCATGCTAGGCGAGCACTCTACACCTGAGCCATCACCCCAGCCCCAAAATTATTTCATTTTCTAAATGATACAGAGGCACAAACATTAAGAAACTCTACTAAGGTCCTAGGGGCATAGCTCAGTGGTAGGGTGCTTGCCTAAGAGTGTGAGGCATATTTGATCCCGAATACCAAAAAGCAAAAAAGAACTATAAGGGGCCAACAAGGAGGAGATTAAATCTGCAGACATTAGGTCAGTTGAGGGTCACCCACAGAAAAATCCAAACAGCAAAGGGGCAATAGAAGCAGATACCTTAACAGACAGTGGGCAGAGCAGGACAGGTCAGAGAACCACAGACCAATCAGAATCAGGAGAGGTAGGGAGGGGTTGAGTGGGCAACCAAAGAATTCTAATTCTCCTTCAACAGACAAAAAAGACAAAGGAAAGAAAGAGCAGGCTGCTAAATTTAGCAACAAGACACCTAGGACCTGAAGAGAGTGCTCAGCATAGTATACAAATTTCCAAAGATGCCACCCAGTCAAACAGGAGTTGAAGCACTGGTCACAATCTAGGGGGAGACGGGATGTTCCTAGAATAGCCAGAACACCCACAGGTTTTCTAATAAGACCACAGCTCAGACCCTTAAGCATTGAAGTGGCACACCCTCTCTCCACAGGAAGGTCTTAACTGGGCTTCTCCAGAAATCTTTACCATGGCTGATTTTAGGACTGTCAGCAAAAGAGTCTCTGCAAAAGAGTTCAATGTATAAACTTCCTATATTCTTGTTGCCCTGTTTTATTTGGCCACTGGCAGAGAAGATAGCAGCACTCCAGGTGCTGGACACCCCTTACTAGTTTTTCACAAACATATTCAATATACTACTTTGAAGAAATGTGCAAACAAGGCCTCTGGCCTTGAGTTGGGCTTCACAGAGATGTCTATATTTTTAAGATAAGTTACAATTGGGTTCCTTGGTAACAACTGGCAAGGAGAGGAAAAAAGGGGAAAAGAAGCTCTCCCCTTCTCAGGTGTTGTCCTTGAAGAGTTGACTTGCACAACATAGTGAAATAAAAAGCTGCTTTTATGTGAACTTCTGAAGACTGTGAACTTCTGAGACTCTCCCCTTACATGCTGGGTATAAAACTTTTAAACTCCCTGAACTTTGGATTCAGGGAATTGATTGATTACAGCAAAGGCTGTACCCTATGAACCTGGCTACAGCCAAATAAAACTGTTTCCTGCCATCTTCGGTGCCTTGCCTCATTCGCCCCTAAAACAGATCAACCTCTGTTGGGTCCAGAGTACTGTCCAAAGTTGTTGAAGCTGAAATGAACCCGGGGAGTTATCAGAGTAGTCTCTGTTCAGGGACAGTGAGTAGAGGGGAAAACATGACTCCCTTTTTGTTTCCTTGGGAATTATTGGAATTTGGGCGATATAGAAATTCTGTCCTGGCAATGTCTGTGGGAAAGTGTGTGAAACTTTGTGGATGAGACAGACAAAGGGAAGGGTTCTGACCCAAACCAAGTGCCAAAGCAAGTGCAGAGTCCTGATCCACGGTTCCGTGGCACCTCATACAGTCTGTGGCGGAATTTCACCAACCAACATCCAGGTGAAAGCTCCAGGTCAGCGGTTGATACCGACTTGCAAGGCTAAGAGGGCCCTAAGTCCCCATAAGAGGAGCGGCAGGAGATGGACAAAGCAACTTTTCTCCTAAGTGTGTTTTGTTTTAAGTGTGCTCCACCAATGCTGGGTGGAACATGGGAGGCTCACTAAGGAAACTGAGCCTTCTGAAATGTGTTAGAAACCTTTAGAAGATTTTCCTGGTAAGTGTGGAGTGAAACTCACTCCACAAATATTGTGTACTCTGTGAATTAGAATGGCCCACCCAAGATGTGGGCTGGCCACCAGATGGATCTTTAGAAGAGAGAGTCATATCTGAGGTCCTTTTGATTGTTGTTGGAACAACTGAACCAATTTGCTTATATTGATTGCTTGCAAGAGACAGTTCAGAAACAGCCCCCTTGGTTGAGAGCCTGTCTAGATGGACAGTCCAAGCTGATGTTCACCAGCAGCATCTCTAATACCCAGTGGAAAGCAGCTAAACAGAAAATATGACTAGGAAAGGGGAAGGCAAACAGTTTTTCCTGTGAGCCAAAAGACGAGCCAATCCCTTATGTGCCACTCTACCCAACTTTACCAAGACCACTGGGACAACAGACTCTCCTTTCAGCCCCCTTGTCCTCAGAGGCAACAAATGATGGCCCCCAATACTGGCTATTCCTTCCTCTGTGATGTCCTCAGAGCTAAAGGCTTCCTAGGACCAAAGACTTTTTCACCTCCAAAGATGAAGGTAGAAGATCTGTCCTAATACCATAGCCACAACTCAGATGAGAACTCTCCAGATGCCCCTGCAAGGGACTAAAGGACATACCCATGTTGACCAGAAGGGAAATGTCTGAGGGAGACAAGGCAGTTTTGTGTGCCAGCCTTTCACCACCACTGAGCTCATAAGTTGGAAAAATCATACTCCCTCCTACATGGAGAAAGCTTGGGCCATGACTGATCTGATGCAGCCCGTTATCCAGACCTAGGACGGGGCCTCAACAGAGAAGAAGGTCTAAAAATGAAGAGATATCAAGAAGTCCTCATAGAAACTCTAAAAGAAAAGTAAAAAGAGAACAAAACACACTGTCTGGGCCCTGAGCCCCAGCCTAAGCCCAGCACATCTGCAGACAGAGCTGAGATAAGCCTCCCGCTGCTCCAGCATCTCCTTGTGGCACCCTCAATAGCCCTGAACATTTCTCTGGCAGCAATAATCAAAAGAGATGTGCCCAACTGACTCAGAGCTTAATGTCCAGGCCACCTCCGCTGCCACCCCTCTGTCTGCCCAGAGGTTTCCGGGGGAGGATGGGCACATACAAGTGTAACAGCCACAATGCAAGTTTGTCAGAAAGAAATGCACAGGTGCAAGCAACAGGTGATCAATGCAGCCTTAGTGGGACAGGCTCAGAGAGCCATTTGCCAAAAAATACCATCCTAGAGGGCTTTACTGAGAAGTGTGCCAGTGAGTTGATTAAGGTGGCCACCACAGTTTTCATCAATCGAGATCCAGAGACTCAAAGACAGGCAGACCAAAAAGATGAAGAGGAGGATGAATCTTCTTACAGTGGCCCTCACCACAAACCCAAGGTCACTCAAAGGGGGGGGGGTCTCACTAAAACAAAGCCAATGGTCTAAATGTTTATAAGGAAAAAAAGCGTGGCCAGAAAAATGGGAAGCCTCCAGTGGCCCCAGCAGGCAAGCACCCACTGCCATGCTCAAATGCTAAGCCTTGAACAGAGAAGGAGTGAATATTTTCCTCCAGCCTTTGGCCCCAGCCCCTCCTTTCAGTTTCTTCCCACTTGCTTGGAAGTTGATGATTGACGAATATGGCAGGGGTCCCATAGACACACAACTGCATCTGATGCTCGGGACCCAGAACCTCAGAAGGGCTCAGCTACTGCAAGCCTCCAAATGAAGCATGAATATGTTCATGTTAACAGCCGATAGTGGGCCATAGGGTGCTCACTCCAAAAGGACATGCCACCCTGTCTCCAAGCCACACGCTGGAAGCAACCAGCACGAAGGGCCACAGAGCCCCATGCACCCAGGCATACTGAACAAAAACACAAGTGGGGAAGTTACTATGGACAATTAGAGCAGGCTTCCACCTGGCAGGAGGAGAAAGCCACACAGTCAAGGAGCAACACCTAGGTGGGCACAATGTGGCTTCCACACTGGGACCTGCACGGGACCACACCACTGCCCTCCATCCTTGGCAGACAGCCCATGACGAGATTGACATAAATGGCTTTTACACAAATGATATGCCAGATCATCAGTCTCTGTTAAGATTTACATTAGATTTAAGAGTTGGAGAATCCTAGCAGCCAAGATCCTGCACTGGGAAATAACAACAACAAAAAAAAATTCTGCATCTTAAAGCTCCAGAGGCTCTATATATGCCTCCCTTCCCTAAATGACAGTATCTCCCAGGTGCTTGAGTACATCATCTTTGTGAGAGCACTGGACTCTAACGTAAAAGTCCACATCTATCAAGAAAAAGTCAAATACCTTAGTCACCATCTGACTCAGCAACAGAACAGAACAACCACTGGGCCTCAAAAGAAACAGGAGATCTGCTCAATTCCAGTTCCTTCAACCTGCCATCAGACTAGAGAATTCTTGGGGGCTACTGAGTTCAGCCATATATGGATCCCCATCTTTCAGTTAAGACAAAACCCCTCTATGAAGCCACAAAGAGTGGAGAATGGGATCCTCTAATATGGGGGCCAACTAAGCAAAAGGCCTTTGAAGATATTAAACAAGCACTCACCGGTGCACCTGGATTAGGGCTCCCTGACCTCACAAAGCCTTTCTTTCTGTATGTCCATGATTGGTCTGGAGTGGCTATGGGAGTTTTGACTCAGATGCTGGGGACATGGAACCTTCCAGTTGCCTATTTGTCTAAACAGCTGGACTGTGTAGCAGAGTACTGGCCACCTGGTTTATGGGCCCTTGTAGCCATAGCTTTTCTGGTATTGGAAGCTGATAAACTGGCCATGGGACAAGAGCTGGTTGTCAGAGTTCCTCATTCAATTTTGACATTGTTAGAATATAAAGGAAACTATTGGTTGGCTAATGAAAAAATGGTCAAATATCAGGGCATGATATGTGAAAATCCACGTATCCATGTCAAGGTCCTCAGAACTCTAAACCCAGAGAGTTGACAGAGAGGCCAGGTTACCTATCTGCAAGAAACGGGAAGAAAATCCAGCCCCATGTTTAAATGCTGCTTTTCTGTCTGGCTGACTAGCTAAAAGAATAGGAGCCAACATACTCCCAACATGAAAATAAGTGATTTAAGACTGAAAAAGAAACTTTTCTCCAAGGTGGATGGTGGAGATTTTCTGATGGTTGGAATAGCCATCCCGGAGATTCTAGCCCCAGCCTTTATCAGACAGTTTCGCAGGAAAACATGTTGGACCTATGTTACTGCTGATGAGTCCTTGCTTCCGAAATGCTTAAGTATAACACCAGAGAAGCACACCCAGGCAAGTTTAGAGTGGAAAGTAGAAACTTTATTAAAGACAGCAGAAAAGACTTCTACCTGGAGGAAAAAGGGTACCCAAGAGGTGGAATCTGTGGAAGGGATTATAGCTAAGGTCTTCTTTCATCTTTCCCACATTCCTGTCCTTTGTTCTGTTGTCTTGAAGTGATAGAATGTAGATGAGCAGACTAAAGGTGAGGGGTAGATAGGCCAGAGGAGTAATCTGAGCAGGAAGGGCCTGGGGCTGCCTTTGGTTAGCACTTCCCAGTTGGCTGGGAGCTGCTTCTTTAACATTTCTTTAGAGTGGGCTCTTGGCCTTGGGAATGTTAACATTTCAATTTCCCCAACTGCTGCTCTGCTTTCCTGGGCTCCATTCTCAATATTGCCTTAATTTTTTATTTTACTGGTTATTAGACCCGATTTACTAACTACACTATATACCTATCTTTAAACGTGGCTTCACATACAGCACTTGAGACAGTTCTGAGTTGACATTTCTATGTCCCCTGGCTCACAAGCAACACCTGGATGATCTGCAAACAATGTGAGGTTTGTGCTCACAGCAATCCTTGTCAGGGGCCAGAGCTCCCAACAGAAATCCAAACTATAGGAGGAGCATCTTTTGAAGACTTGGATGTAAACTTCACTGAACTACATGCTCAGGGGGCTATAAATAACTTTTGGTTTTTGTGTGTTCATACTCTGACTGGGTGGAAGCCTTTCCCACCTGCACTGAAAAGGCTAGGGAGATACTAGGATGCGTCTCTGGAAAATTATTCCCACATTTAGTGTCCCAATAATTGTTGGCTCAGACAATGGGCCAGCTTTTGGACAGAGGTGATATGATTACTGACCAAAAGTATAAACATCAGATGAAAGTTACATACTGTCTATAGACTTCGGAGTTCTGGATGAACAGAACTTTAAGGTTCAATTGGATAAGCGGTGTCAGGAGACTCACTTACATTGTGATGAACTTCTCCCTATTACACTGTTGAGGATTAGATCTACTCCCACTAGGAGGAATGAAAGTATCCAGGGAATTGGCTTCTTTCTCACTTCATTATGATTGTAGAGACCTGACTTGTGGCCTTTCCTATGCCTTCTAGGAATGGAGAAAAATTTTTCAAACTTGATTCTCTAGGATAGCAACACTTTTTCATGAACATTCTTAGGTCAGTGTTTAGACAAGAAATTCATTGCTGTGATGGATCCTCTTGTAGCCTGGCTGGAATGGAGCTTGCTTTGTCATTTGTTTGGTACAGATTCTGGAACAGCCTCCTCTGCTTTATACAGCTGGAACATGATGCCAGATTCACAGTCCAGAGTCCCAGGCTACATTCCCAGGCTTTCTCCTTACAGTATAAACAGTGTCTCTCTCATACTCTTTGTTGAAATTTTGACAGGCCAGCAAGGCTCACTAAAAGAAAAAAAAGTGGCTCTTCAGAAGAGAAACCTCTGCATGAAGCTGTTGCTGGTGTTCTTAAAGGGAAGTCTCTATCTGGCAGTGCTTTCTGAACTTGACTGTGACTCTGAAACATCTGGGGATGCTGCTAAGGTCAGATTCTGATGCTGTGGTAGGGTCTGAGATTCTGAGATTCTGAGATTCTAGCAAGTTCCCCAGTGCTGCTGTTGCTGCTGCTAATGGAAGAAGCACTGCAAGGATGTACACACCTGTGCAGAGGCAGGAGATTTCCACATTAGCACAAGAAAGGTCCAGAGGGAGAACCCAAGGCCAGCCTGTTGCCAGGACACCAGATTAATGACACTGAGCAGAAAGAGGGATGATGCCTGGAGTAGCTATCAAGTGATACCATCTTAATTACTCATTGAAAAGAGTGCTACTTCCACCAGAGCATTATTTCCTGATCAATAGCCCTGTCTTTTCAAATATGCTTTCTGGCCATTTATAACCAAACCTTTGTTGTACTTGTCCTGAGAAAGAGAATCAGCTTCTCAGCCATCTCTACTTATCAGCAGCCCATATCCCTCAGGACCCACAGAAGTTTCTGTGTGGAGCTATTTTGAATGGTTGGAAACTCCTCATCACTTGCTGTGTGTCAGGGACTTTGGGCTATGGATTACAGAAGCTGGCATCTCCCCTTGTAGCCCTTGTGTTATGCCCCTGAGGCAGGCCTCTGTTTGAGGAAAGGGAGGGGGTTCTTGTGAGCCTTCTTTGAGGCATTTTGACCTGGGCTTCCTGTTGTTGCCTGAGGGCTTGTGGCTGGCCATCCCTTAATGTGCTGAGAGATGGTCTAGGAAGGCAGAGTGGCCCTGCCTTCCCTCCATGATACTGTAAGGGTCCGGCGAAATGTCGGAGGGAGAGACCACCCAAGAGACTGACTCCATGCAAATGGCAAAAGGGGATTTATTGGGGATCCATTCCAGTGCACTGAGACTCTGTGCTCACTCAAGAAGGGAGAGCAGCCCAGAGCCCAGAGCAGAGTTCAAGTGGAGCTTAAGTACACTTTTTGGAGAGGGTGGGGGGCTTTGCATACATCAGAACAAATCATCATGAGGCGTGGGAAAATTGAACAACAACCCTGAGTCAGGATTAGTGCATACATTGGTGGGAACAATCAGGGCAGGAGTGATTGGTGCTCCTAGGTGGGGTACACATTCAAACTGATTGGTTTAGGTCCTGCAATGCCTACGTTGCAAGCAACTCAGAACCCTTAGCTATTAAACAACCAGAAAGTCAGTGGAAATATTTACTGGGCAGTTCCAGTATTGTCCTAACAGCTGCAGGGATTACAGGTTTTGGGGGTAGCAGAGGGACTCTAACAATACCTAGTCTTTTACTTTTTAACCCAATCTCTGCACTTTGGAAACTTTAGGATGCCTGGTCTTTTACACTTTAACTCAGGCTCTGCGACTTAGAATCAGCTTGGAAATTTTACCTTTACAATACCACCTCATTGATTAGAAAGGTATTGATGAATACAGGGTATTGAATAGTGTCCTTGCCAGATTTCTCTGTATTCCCTTTTTCTGTTTGCCTCTGATTAGAGTTAGTGGTTCTTTTCTTTTCTTTTTTAAAAGATTGGTGTTTTTTTGTGTTTGGACCTTTATTATTTTATTTATATGTGGTGTCCAGAATTGAACCCAGTGCCTCACACATGCTAGACAAGTGTTCTACCCTGAGCCACAACACCAGCCTGAGGCCTTTTCTTTCTTTGGATCTTTTGTCTCTTCACTGAGGAGGCCTGGAGACTTGGCAGAGTTAGCAGAGCAGTCCTTGTAACAATGCAGTGATGCTAGCTGACACCATCCTGTGAAAGACCTCTTGACAGAGAAGATGGTCCTGATGCTTGGCAGTGATCTATAGAAGACCCTCTGTATAGAAGGGAAGTGAACCAGGAACCCAGAACAGCTGGCTTGAGCCTTGAGCACCCCTGTTGGCTGATGCCTTCTTGGGGTTCTCAAAAACTAAAGTGATGGAAATGTGTAGGATCTAGGGTGCCATGTCCTGCTGCTCCTGATGAAGCCTTAGTTCTTTCAATTGACTCTAATTCCTACCTGTGAGGGTATTGTCTGCACTGAATCGTTTTTTCTGCCTAGTTTATCAACTGTGGTGTGTTGATGAGTCCACCTGTGGGGTTCCCAGCCTCAGCCCTGGTCAGGTGTACTACTAGAGGTCAGCAGGAGAGGGGATCTCTCTGTTGGAAGAAGGCTGCTGGCTTTCCCCACTGGCCTGTGTGGAGAAGCATGGAGCACACAGACAAAGAGCACACTGATGGGCCTGGTAGTGATACTGTCAGCACTGTTACAGTAAGCAGCTATTGCCACCTGGCAGGGCCACTTTCCAGGGCTTAGCACCATGACAGGAAATGTTAAACTGATTAGGGACTTTGACATCCTGCCAAAGCATGTCTGGGGAAGCCACCGCCAGAGGTTGATGAGCCAGACATATATGTGCAGCACTGAGAGGTTGGTCTGTCCAGAAAGCTCAGCTTCTTAATTGAGCGGCAGGGCTTGTAGCAGTGCAAGTACAGCCAGTCCCAAAGTATCTTCAAAGACCCTTTGGGCACCTTCTCCCTGCACTTCCTCTTGCTAACCAGGGAGAGAAGGCTTTGGTTCTTACCCAGATCATTTTCGACATGGTGCCTAAAAGCTAGACAGGACCTTGGATGAGCTTTTCTTAATGGCTTTCAGACCCACTTGGCCTCATCTGGGCATTCTGGGTGGGACAGGGGAACTGGGGTTGCACACAGCATATCGACCAGGCCTGACAGCTCACAGTCTAACCTCCTTAACTTTTTTTTTTAATATTTATTTTTTAGTTGTAGTTGGACACAATACCTTTTTATTTTATTTATTTATTTTTTTGTGGTGCTGAGGATTGAACCCAGGGCCTTGGACATGCTAGGTGAGCGCTCTACCATTGAGTGACAACCCCAGCCCTAACCCACTGAGCTTTAAGAGAATACATTCCTGCTGTTTTATGCCATTAACTGAGTGTGGTAAATTGTCTACACTCAATCATTTCTTCTGCCTTGTTAATCAACTGCTTAAAGTCTGAATGTCTGGCTTTCTATAATTAGAGTTTGGGCTATTGAAGGGAAAAAATATTATTATTTACATTTTTTTTTGTTTTGAGTATTTCTTTTATTTCTGTGCCCCCAACCCAGTATTGGGAATTGAACCCAGGGGTGCTTTACCACTAAGCTTCCTTCTTAGCCCCTTTTTAAAAATGTTTTGTTTTGAAACAGGGGCTTATCAAGGTGCTAAGTCTGGCCTCAAACTTATAATTCTCTTTCCTCAGCCTCTCAACTTTCTGAGATTACAGGCAGATGCCATGGTGCCCAGCTTTTTTTATGTACATCTTAGTAACCAGAAAATTGCATACACATATATAATCACCTGTAAATAAGTATGCAACTTAATGCAATAGCATTTTACTTTTTAATTTTGTCTCCTCTTTTTAAAACTTGTTCTTTTAGATATACATCATGGTAGATGTATTTTGACGTATTTTACTAACATGGAGTACATCTTATACTAATCAGAATCCCATTTTTGTGGGTTATACATGATATGGAGTTTCACTGGTCATGTATTCATTTATGCACCTAGGAAAGTCATGTCCAATTCATTCTATTGTCTTTTCTATTCTTATTCTCCCTTCCTTTCATTCTCCTTTGTATAATCCACTGAACTTCCATAGCTGCTTCCATTGTTAGATCTGCAGATCAGAGAGAACATTTGATTTTTTGGAACTGGCTTTATTTTACTTAGCATGATAGTCTACAGAGCCATCCATTTACCATAATTTCATTCTTCTGAGAATATTCCATTGTGTATGTATATTACATTTCCTTTATCCATTCATCTGTTAAAGGATAGGTTGGTTCCATAGCCTAACTGTTATAAACTGAGCTGCTATAAACATTGATGTGGCTGTGTCATTGTATAATGCTGATTTTTAGTCCTTTGGGTATATAGCATGGAGTGGAATAACAGGGCCAAATGCTAGTTCCCATTCCAATTTTTCTGAGGAATGCAAGAGCATTTTAAAAGTCAAAAATTTTAAAAATAGGGCTGTGGGTATAGCTCAGTGATACAGTGCTTGCCTAGCAAGCAAGTGCAAGGCCCTAGGTTCAATTCTCTGTCCATGAAAGGAGACCTTCTCTAAGGCTCTGATGTCTAGTGCACAGCACAGCTTAGAATCAGAGCTCTGTCTCCCACCCCATGCAGCACCCTTCCATCCTCTCTTCTCTCTTCATTCTGTCTGCTGCTAAGCAAGGGAACCAAATATTCATGAGGGCCTGTTCAACAACATCAATTGCCTAGTAATAAGTAAACAAGGAGACTTTGGTAAGTGATCAGTCTTTCATTTTTCTGGAACAGAAGTAGAAATAAAATCTACCAATCAGAACACTCAGTACTCCTAGGACTCAGTGGTCATGGATCAGGGTTAAAGGTCTGCCTGTTTCTGGGGAGCCTGTCAACAGGACTACATGGATTTGACCAAGAGAAGCTGCCAGGGAAGGCAACTGTCTGTTTGCTTTGCAGCATGGCAGTCTCCTGAGGCTGAATTTGATTTCTTCTGTGTCATGGGCATAGGGTTCCAGGCAGGGAGGCAGAAAAAAAACTATGGTGCCTGGGCTCTAGGCAAGTATCTGTGTGGAGGGCAGGCCCAATATAGCAGCCCCCATGGATTAGAGAGCATTTTCCAGTGGAAATGTAGACTACCCCTCCAGGGAGTACCCTTGGTCCATAATCTTCTAATATCAGTGACAAAGGCAACTGGGATCTTAGTGTCATCTCTGCAGATTCCAGAGACTGCTTCACACAGGAGTGACTGGTCCATGACTTTGTCCTCCGGGTCAGAAAAAGCAGTGGCAGGGCTGAGAGAGGAGGCAAAGTGTTGAGTGGCTGCTCAGCATTTGGTGTATACTGATGGCACTCTTGCAAAATCTCAAAGTAGTGTTCATTACGTTGGGTGATAATGGTACTCCTGGAAGAAAATTGCTTCACAAGGTTGGGTCTGAGGAACTTCAGTTGAAAAGCAAGCATCTTCACTCTACTGTCCTATATATCTAGGAAGAACAAATGAAAAAAGAAAAGCAATCATCTTGGATGCAACTATAAAAAATCTAATAGTATCAGTTATTAATTAGATTCAGGTCAATATATTTCTCAAATGCTTACTTATTATGAAATACCAGACTCTCTGTTTCCTGTGTATATGTGATATTCTCTGTTCACAGTGCTTCTTCAGAGCATGTGCCTGTGCTTCTACAAAGGCTTAATTCATGATCCCAAGTCAAAACATAGGTAAAGCTGAAGGTGTGTTCTCCATAGAGAAGACTGTTTGGAGAGAAGATGGAGATCAATTCTCCACTCTTGACTGGAATTCTCAGCTAACTGCTTTGTTTCTCTACTGATGAATTCAAAAATTATAAGGACTAATGGGAAAAGAGAGGTTGGGGAAGGGGGGAAAAGGAATGGGAAGCTATAGACTTTAAATATGAAATAAACACATATGTTTCAGATTGAAATTCTTATCTCAACTTTTAATAGGTTGAAGTGTCATTTAAATTTTCTAAGCCACAGCTGATAGTCATTGTTCAATCTGTGAAGTGAGAACAAAATTGTTCATTTTAAAAAGTAGGTTTCAGGATGTTAAATATGTGTGGGTCGGTTAGGCACAGTTGTCACACACACCTGTAATCTCAGCAATGAGGAGGCTGAGTAACTGAAGGCTGAGTAATCCTGTCTCAAAATGATAAAAGAGTCTGGAGATGTAGCTTTGTTCTAGAGCCCTGGCTTTAATTCCCAACTGAAGAAGAAAAAATAAAATAGGAGCAAAGTACCTACAATTCCTGAGACATAATACAACAAATAACCTTAGTAAATTATTATCCCAGAAGCATAACCCCAATGAAGGACAAATGCATAAATGTAGCCCTTTAAAAATCTTCCTAACCTAAAAGGATTTTTCACCTTCTTCTACCAGAGCCACTTTATTGGTGTTTTCTTTGTGAGACAGGGTCTTCCTAAATTTCCCAGGCTTTCTACTACTTGAAATTCTCCCACCTCAGGCTCCCAAATAGGTGTGATTGTAGGTATGATCCACTGTTTCCTGGTTATCAGAAATTGGTTATTAAAAAATTGTCAGAAGCATACTTATATTTACATCTTATTGGAACACAGTCTATTCTGTTTAATGATTCTTTTACCTTCAGTGTCATCAACTCTGCATTATTATTCACTTAAGCATATACAAGTGCTTACCTGTGCCAGTCGTTATGAAAAGAGCTACAAGCATGACATTTTCTCTCTCAAATGTGGAATTTTATAACAACAAAGATTACTTGGATGCATAGTAGGAATGCTTAGAGTCTAGGAAGGGGTGAGGAGAGGGTAAAAGACTAGTTGTTGGAAGTGATAAATGCACTGTTTGAACAAGGATATAACATGAACCCCATTCAATGATTGTTGTGAATATGTGTCAAAAAATAAATTTTCAAAGCAGTACAACAACAATAATAAAGATGAATAAAACTAATTTTTTCTTTCCTTTGGGAGCAGGTGCAGAATTCTGAGAGAGAGAATTTTTTTTAATATTTATTTATTTATTTATTTTTTTAGTTCTCAGCGGACAGGTGCAGAATTCTGTAGTCCTTGAGTTCTACCTGGAAAGGGACCACAATATGAGGGGAAATTCGCCACCTTGGGAAAGCTGTGAGCAGGCAAGAACCAATCCACTTACTTTAGAGTTGCTGAGCAGGATCCTTAAAGTCACAGAAATGACTTCTTTTATGGATAGGATTGGAGACTTCTGTATAAGCACCTATCAGGTCTTGGCAGCCCCAAGCTACTGCAGATGAGTTCCTAGTCCCAGGAGATCAGTGCATGCAAAAGTACAGAAGGAAAAATGAGCCTGCTGGAGGCCACATGTGTCCCCCAGGAGCATTCCCACAGCCTGCTTCTGCTTTCTTGGTCTCTGAAACCCATTTCTATTTCAGATCCACTGTCCTGTGCCGCCAGCCCCACACAGGAGTCCTGCAGATTCACAACTTTCTTGGTTGGGCTGGGTGCAATTATAATAAATCCAATTGTTATCAGTTGTTAATTAGATTATGGTTAACATCTTTAACAATAGCTTACTTATCATGAAATGCCATTCTCTTTGCTTCCTTTACATATGTGATATCCCATTTTCATAGCACTTCTTCAGGGCATGTATCTCTGCTCTTACAAAGACTTAATTCATTATCCCAAATTAGCTGACTATCAACTCAAAGCTGGCTTCATTCCAACTTTGAGGCTCTGCAGCCCACTGGAGTTTCCTTCTATACCCATCTTCCTTGTTGCTTCATATTCAAGTGACTGTAGTCACCTTTATGTTATTAAAAATTATAATGGGACCAATTGTTCTGTTTTTTAATTTAAATATTGATTTCTTAGTTGTATTCAGACACAATACTTTTATTGTATTTATTTATTTTTATGTGGTGCTGAGGATCGAACCCAGGGCCTCACACATGCTAGGTAAGTGCTCTACTGATGAGCAATAACCTCAACCCCAACCACTTGTCTTTCTATGTATTTGTAGTACTGGGAATTGGATTCAGTTGTGCTCTAACACTGAGCCACACATCTAGCTGCTGCTCCTTTTAATTTTGAGGCAAGTTCCAGGCTGGCCAGGAACTTGCCATGATTCTGCCTCATTCTTGCCAACAGCTAGAATAACAAGCTGGTGTGCCACTGTGCCCATCCATATCAATTTCTTTTACATAATTTACATCTACATATTTTCCCTTCATTCTAAGGAACATCTCTGACTCTTGTTGTATCTGCAATCTTGTGACACAAACCAGTAAAACCAAAATGTTCAGCATGGCCAGTGTACCATGGGCTTTTCAAATTACTGAGAGTCAAAAATTAGCCTTTCAGTTCTCTTATCAGGATCATCTGTAACCATTGGTTCCCACACACTAACAAGTCATATAACCACACTGTGCTAACTTCTAGGAAAAAACAGAATATCACCAGACATAGAGTTCTGCTTTCAGGCTGCTACTTCCTCACCCACCATCATCCCTTGAAATATCATTAATTTCCTGGGAGGGATCAGGATGCCCCTTCAGAGTCTTTGTTTCTGATGGTGCCATTGGAAGCAGTGGATGATATGCCAAGGATTCTTGTTGTATATTACACTACCTGGCTCCCCATTAATTATCTTATTTTTAATACAAATCCAAGGAAGGAAAGAACCTGGGAATGAGGTGAGGCCCTGTATTTAGATGAGGTCATTAGGTCTGTGGTTCTAGTGATCAGAACTCAGCTGTAGCAGCTTTTTATTCTTTACCAAGGAAAAGATAGGGGAGTGAGCTGAGATGCAAAAGCAAATTGGGAGCTGAGATCAGCCCTCTTCTCCCAGTCCTTGGTCATCTTGACAGGTGTCTGTATGTGTGTTTGTGTGTGGGTGGGGGGTGTCCTAATTAAGCCTTCTGAGGATGGGTAGGGATGGAGTGGGGGAGGCAGTCAGGGACTGGTGTTGTCTTAGCTCCAGGCCTGTCTCCAGCCTGGATGTTTAGGAACATAGGAAGAGAAGCTAACCTTGTAGGAGAGTTGTGGGAACTCCTAGGAAAAGGAACATAGGAAGCAATGGTATAAAAGGAAAACATTGGGAAACATGGTGGGAGTAAGAGACTCAGAACTCACTCTATTTTTTTGGAGTGATGTTCTCAGCCTTTCCCAGCAACAGAATCATATGGGGAGAAATGTCTCCCCCTTCCCTGACTCCACACACACACACACAAGAAGCCCCAGAAACCAAGTTGAAAGATTAAGACATTGGTTGGGGTGTATGTTGTAGTATTTTTGGTAAATTTTAATCAACTTCTGTAAGCACATTTTCTGACTTGATACACTAGGATAATAGACTTATTCCCAATGAGGATTAGATGATAGCACAGGTAAGGATGATCTCACATTCAGTTATAATTCTGTTTTTCCTATGCTAGCACACAGCCTGAGTCCAACACTTGCTACAGGGTTGTGCTGTTATATAGGTTTAACACTGGCTCATTTACCAGCAATTACCTCCCGTGAGCTCCCTCTCTGTCACATGCCTGCATAAGTTGGAGAGAAGAAAAGACTGGAACCCTGACATCTACTTCTTACCCTCAGTGGTGACAATGCTGTCATCTTGTTTTTCAGGTGACACGCCTTCTCTCCCCGAATAGTGAATCTAATGACTTGTACAGATTTCATGAGTTCTAGGCAGATTCAGCTTAGAGACTGTGATTGGCATTTGGGAAGCCAGTGAAGTACTTTACTCCTGCCTCCTCTGACCAGGCAGGAGTGGGTGCACCTGGAAACTTTGCTAGCAGTGCAGGTGTTGGGTAAGCAGGTGGGCAGCCCTAGTAAAGGAGCAGAAGTCCTCCTGGTGAATGGGGAGCCCAATCACACTGAGAGGAGTCCCATCTCAGAGAAGCTGAAACCCGCCTTTCCTATACAGAGGCCCCAAGAGGTGAAGGGACTATGCTCAGGGTGTGCGCCTTTGATGACAGCCTGGAGGCCCTGGGTCTTCAGGTGTAAGCCTGGGCAGCAGAGAGGGCTTTACCCATGCCCTCACTGACTTCCTAAGCACAGCTCTTTTAAGCTTCTTCTCCAGTTTCTCTTGCCTCAGTTTACCTGTCGACCACTCTGATGCCTGGTGCAATTGGGTTTTCTCCCCACAGGGGCCCAAGGAGGCTTCAGCAGCACCCTTCAGTAGCTAAAAAAAAAAAAAAAGAGGAAGCACTCCTTTAGGCATGCTTAGGGCTTTGTCTTAAAAGGATTCCAGGGGTTTTCGTCCTTCTGGCACCACCTAGTGGGCAGCAAGATTTGAGCACCTCGAGGCCAGAGGGAGTGTGAGGGGGATGAAGCACAAGGGGAATGAGTCTTTGCTAAGTAGGGTCCATATCAAGTAGCCTGATGGCAGTTTCCAGCTGAAAAAAAGTTCTGAGGGGTCTTAAAATAGTTGCCTTCTTCATCTCCATCAGTTCCTTTATCCCCCCAAGTGTAAGCGTGTTTCTCAGATCAGCTTGGCATTTTCTGCCACCCCCACTCCAGGTGTGTTGTCCAAGCCTTCCCTAAGGCCATCGAACTCACACCTAATCTTAAAAATGACTAGGCCTCTGACCATGAATGGGAAATGAACATTCAGATAGTTTAAGAATTAGAGAATGCTGTATGAGAAGGTTTACTATAAAATTCACCAATCTCATAAAGCTAATGTACCCTCAGAGCTCCTGAGAAGGTCCCTAGTCATGTAACTTGGATACTTGAGGTTTTTCAGTCTTCATTAAATATATTTCGCTAGCCCTCCCCCATTTACTAGAACTTCTTCCTCCACAAAATCTGAATACACACCTACTGGAGTGGTGAGTCTCAGAATGCTATATTGGAATTTTAAAAGATATGAGTGTCAAAAAAGAGCTCGGAGAGGGGAAAGAGAAAGAAGAAACTAGAAGGACCTGAACTCTGAGACCTTCTCTGACTCACCTCCAAGTCTAGAGCCAAACCCAGCTTGGCAGACCTAAGGTCTTGACTGTAGCTTAAAGATCCTGATACCTGATTCAGCCCTTGTTGGAGAATTACTTTCATATCACTTTTATATCCTGTGTTTAATAAACAACATTGTACTTGGCTAACAGGAAAAACCAGGGATCTCATTTCAACTATTTTATGTAAAATTCTTCCATGTCTCCAGGGTGGAACATTAACACATTGCTAAGACATTATTATAGGAACAAATGTATAAACTCATTGATTATATAGGATGAGGACTCAGTGGCCAAAGATGGCTCCATTTACTCTGGAGAAAAGAATTCTTGGGAAGAACTTGCTAGGACCCCGATGAAGCTTTGTACTTCTTAAGTCTAGTGAATAGGCGGTGCAGTGTCTCTGCTCTACTTATCATGCTGAGTAGCAGAGAGCCCTCATGCTTCTCAAAGTTGCAGGTCTCTTAAAACATGAGAAGACACAGGAACTAGAAGGGGAGAGAGTGAGAGTGGAGAGCTTCGGGTGGTCTCACCTCACAACTTCCTCCTTGGTTCTGTTTTTCCCAAGTGGAAAGCAGATATTGGTACTTTTTGCCAGTTTCTTTGTAAAATTTTGATGCTGCAACATGTTTTTCTCTTTCCCAGCACCTGGACATTTGGGGCCTGAGGTCTCTGCAGTGCCCACCACTCCTTCCTCTCTCTTCCTCTCATAAATGACTGAACACTTTTCAGTGAGATAAATCTCTTTTTTAAATTTATCCAATTCTGTGGCTAATTATCATATTCTGTGTACCTTTTGATTTATTCATAATTGTGATTTTTCTTTTATTAAAATTTACAACATGATTAAAGCCTTTTCCTTTCACCTTTGGAATTCAAATTTTGTGTGGTTTTGAAGTCAAGAGAGGAAATAGTAGTGTTGGAACTGTGACCTGAGCAAGAGCACAGGGATGTGTAAGTCACTAACATCATAGAAATTCAAATTTCAAAAGTGAGGTAAAATGTTCATTAATATTCTGTCACATACTAAACATCTGCTTTCTTTCCAAAGTAGGTAAGTAGGTAGATAGTCATATCTTAGTGACTCTAAAACAGTTGGTAGAAATATATAATATAAGATCATTTGAAAGCAAATATGGGAGCTGAGGGTCTAGCTCCTAGGTTGAGTATTTTTCTGGTGGGCTGTAGACTCTGGTTCTGATCCCCAGAGCCACAGAACACAAGGTGTTGAGAGCTGAGGGGGAGAGTGGAAGAGAAACCCAATAAGGCAACACAGATTCAGCATTTCACTGTGGATACTTGATGTGTGTGAGAATGCTTCTAAAACTGAAATTCCACTTTTTTTGAGGAGGAAATTATGCTTTAAAGGGAGGTGGACCCACAGTTATCACTTCTAGTATCTAGAGGTAGTGACACCAATGATTATACCCCTCAGAGTGCCTGACTTTTTTCTGGCCTAGTTCTTTAAGAAAAAAGTAGAGCAATAACATCTGGGTTAGGTGCTGGTGTTGTGCCTCAGTGGTAGAGCTCTTGCCTAGAATGTGTGAGGCACTGGGTTTAATCTTCAGCACTACAATGAAATAAAGGTATTGTGTCCAACTACATAAATAAAACAAAACAAAAACCAACAAACAAAAAACAGCTGGGCTAAGTGGCCCACATCTGTAATCCCAGGGACTTGGGATGCTGACGAAGATGTATGGCAAATTCAAGACCAGCCTCAGTAACTTCAGGAGTTCTTAAACAACTTAAGAAGACCTTGTCTCAAATTAAAAAAGAAAAGGGCTGGGCATGGTTGCACATGCCTGTAATGCCAGTGACTCAGGATGCTAAGACACGAGGATGGTGAGTTCAAAGCAAGCCTCAGCAATTTAGTTAAACCCTTAATACTTTAGTGATTCTCTGTCTCAAAATAAAACCTAAAAAAAGCTGATATGTGGCTCAGTGGTTAAGCACCCAGGTTCAATTCCCAGTTTACGTAAATGAACAAATAAATAGGCTAGATTTTTGTCTCAATGATTAATCTCCCCTGGGTTCAATTCTGGTACAAAAATTAATAGTTTAGAAATAATGGGAAACAATAGGCAAGCCCACCTTACCCAAACACTGGAAAGCAAATCTCAACAATGGGATGATCTGAAGTTAGAATCCCAGAGAAGACTTGCCCCATCACTAAAACTGCCCTTGTTCCTGACCAGGGAAAACCCTATTCCCTGCTCATGAAATAAGAATAAGTTTTAAAACTTTTTTTAACAAGTATACATGTTTTTGTACATTCTTCCCTAAAGATGGATTACAATTTACTTTTTATGAATTAAAGTAGGGGGAAGCTTGTTTTGTTATACAAACCCTCTATACTGATTTTACATAACTTATGGTGACAATCTGTTAAATGTCAAAAAAGTCTGTCTGTCTTTCCATTTTTTAAACCTCTCTATTTCTAGTGTTCAGATAACAGTTAGCTGTGCCAGGAACCTGCTCCTCTCAGCTGTGGGCTGCTACCTGGAAAAGCGAGGCCTTGGAGGTTGGGAGGGGCCCAGCAGGGAGTCTGGGGCTGGAAATAGTATTTCTAGGGGCTAGACCTGTGGGTGAATTTGTTGGGCAGCCTCTAACTCCTGACCTCTGACCCTTAGACTTTGCCTCCAACTGAGGCTGTGTCACCATAGAGTCAGCCCCCATCCAGTGCCTTGTCCTTGAAAGGTTAACTTGCCCAAAACAGTGAAAGAAAAAGCTGCTTTTATGTGAGCTTCTGCAGATTGTGAACTTGTGAGCCCTTCCCCTTACACACTGGGTATAAAGTTCTGAAACTACCTGAATCAGAGTTCAGGGAATTAATTGATTACAGTGAAATTTGTACCTCTGATCCTGGCTACAGCCAAACAGAACTGTTTTCTGCTATCTTTAGAGCCCTGCTTGTCTGTTCCTACAACACTCCCAGGATAACTCTTTCACTCTCTCATCCTCTACCCTCTCTTTCTCTTCTTGGAGACCAGGGTAGTCAGGCTTGGCCATCACCATCAACAGTGGGATCCTGAGATTTTCAAAAATTATTTTAAACCAATCAATCAACAAAACCTATTCAAATGAACACTGACACCCCAGATGATTGGATCTGCCTCTAGGATTAGGAGATCCTGCCTTCTGAAGAAATATCCCCTGAGATCCTATCTCCACTCAACTTTACACACTGTGCTTCTGATCAAGAGGAGCCCAGAAGAGTAAAAATGATCAGGCAAGGGGTCCCTGGAGACTTTTCCTCCTCTGAGAGGCTGCAGCTATGGACAAATATTTGCCCTGCTGTGTGGAAGGTGAGGCTCCAGGGACTCAGGTGCTGCCAAGCCTTAAAGGAAGCAGATTCTGGGCCCTGGCTTCTGCTTTTCTATCCCAGACTGGGCTTCCTTTTTTGGGATCCCCAGGACTTCAACTGTGTAATGCCTTTTACACCTTGTGGGTCTCTCAGCTGGTCCTGACCCTTCATGGACCCAGATCACACAGCACCATGAGAAGAGAAACATAGCTGCCTGCCTGTCCAGGACAGATGTGTGAGACCCAGCAGTAGCCCCAAGTACCCCCAGGAGAGGAGGATGCCTCTGAGAAACCCGGCTGTCCAGCGTCCAGCCTGCCCCCATGATCGAGGAATCCTGACTTTGCCCATGCTTTTTCAAGAGTCTCCCTCTATGAGTGGCAAGAAATACCATCCCATGTCTGCAGGATGCTGCATGAGGTTTCCAATCATGCTCAGTGAATTTAAACTAATGGGGGCTCTAGATTCCTCACTGCCTTCCTTTGGGTTGAGAGCCATGAGGTCTCTGCTAACACACTGCAATGGAAGATACTCTGTGAATAAATGGTATTAAAAATTATTTCTCAGAGCTGGGGTTGTGGCTCAGCAGTAGAGTGCTCATCTAGCATATGCCAGGCCCTGGGTTAGATCCTCAGCACCACATAAGAATAGAAAAAATAAAGGTATTCTGTCTAACTACAACTAAAAAAAATAAATAATTTTTAAAAAGTTTCTCAATTTAGTAATCATGTGAGAAATTTATGCTTTCTTGGATTTTCATGAATTTTCTGTCCCATGTATAATAAAATTATAGAAAAGATTGTTTTTCACTTGTGTGTTTTTTTGGAGATTGAGAAAGGAAGGGTGGGTTTCCTGGGTGCCAGTATGTGTCTTGTGTGGGTATCTTTGCTGGATATGGGTTGGGTCCTGGGTCCCCTTTGCACAGAGGTCAGACAAGGTTCTCACTTGCCTGTTAATTCTGCCAGGTATAAATGTGTGGTCAATGTTAATTACAAGTATTCTTAAACTCATTTCACTTCTGTAATAGTTCTGGGGCAAAACAGCCATGCAGATTAATCCCAGAGTTCTCTGAACGTCGGAACCCTTTCCTTCATTTCTTAGAGTGAATTCCAGAAGTCTTACTTTTAAACTTTTGAGAGACCACAGGGAGAAATTTTACTTTGTCAGATTCAAAAAGAGTTTTCCACGAAAGGCAAAACATGATAAGCAAAGTATTCCCAGAGAAACTGATAATCTAGATATGTGTGTTAGAGATGTTGATGCACCCTTAAGGAAGTACTTCAATTTTCTACTTTTCTTTTTATTTGTATTTTTTTTTTGAGTTGAATAGTAAAAATGTAATCAGGGAAAACCAGAAATGAAGGGCAGCCCCTAAGTTAATACTTTATTTCATGTTCAACATTTTCACCATCAATTGCAAAATACATTATAGACAAAAACGTGAAAGATTGGTACAATTGAAATATTCCTTGAATTCACACACTGGCAGGTCTCTCTGAACCGACTTGCAAATAAACACAGGTAGAATTAGGAATAGAGTTCTGTTACTGCTCTTTACCAGTAACAAGTCTTTGCTTCCCAGACTGCTGAAGTATAACACCAGAGAAGTATGCCAAGGCAAGTATAGAGTGGAAAGAAGAAGCTTTATTAAAGGACAGCAGAAAAGATTTCTCCCTGGAGGAAGAAGGGGACCCAAAAGGTGGAATCCATGGAAGGGCCAGGTTCTTCCCTTTTTTATAGCTAAGGTCTTCTTTCAGCTTTCCCACAATCCTGTCCTTTGTTGTCCCTTATCTTGCAGTGATAGAATATAGGTGGGGAGGCCCAAAAGATGGGAGATAGGTGGACTGGAGAAGTAATCTAGGTAGGAAGGGCCTGGGGTGGCTTTTGTATTGGCATCTTGGAGTTTGCTGGAGTCCCTTCTTTAATATTTCCTTGGGATAGGCTTGGGACCTTGGGGACATTAACATTTCAATTTCCCCAAGTGCTGCACTGGTTTCCTGCACTCCATTATGGTCTCCATTTTATTTATCTTACTCCATATTAGACCCGATTTACCTAACTACACTAATTACCTATCTTTAAATCTGGCTTCAGGTCCACAATAGTTTTCACTCTTCCTCTTCAATTTTTTGAATGTGACTCAGAGTAATTGGTAATGTTTCTCTAACTGCTTCTGTAAATCTTTCATAGAATTTATGAATGAAGCCATTATGTCCACAGCTTTCACTTACTGGGATAGATTTTTATCCTGCAGTGGTGGACACTGAACCCAGGAAGGGTATCCTGCAAGTGTTCTGTACCAATGAGCTACATCCTCAGCCTCACCTCGTGTTTGATTAGTGATTTATTCCCAGTCATTGTTGTAGCTTTGTTCTGGTGTTCCTGTTGATTCAGTCTTGGTAGTTTTTGTTAATGTTAGCATTCATTCAACTTGATGAGATTAAGACATACCAAAGATTAAGAGATTCTGAGTGTGTCAGTGAGGGTGTGTTTAGGAATGATTGACATGTGGGATAACAACTGAAGTGAAGACCCTCCCTAAAGTGGGTCAGAACCATCCAATAGCATGGTGGCTTGGATGGAATAAAAAATGGGAGGACAAGGAAGCAGTAGCAGATACAAGTGTGATTCTTTTAGGAAGGGTTCTTGATTGCTGCTGCCATCACTTGAGAATATCAGACTCCTGCTTCTTCACTGCTGCTAAGTGAGCTCTGCCAGTAATCATCTAAGGAGTTTCTGGAAGCCTTCCGTTTCAGACTCTGAGAGTATTGTTGATCTCTCTTGTTTCGGGGTCTTCAGTCACTTGTGCAGCTACTGGTTCCTCCAGCTCTACAGCCTGAAGATGGCCATTGGAGACTATCCAGTTTCTGGTCAAGTAAGCCAATCTAACCAATCCCTTTTTAGAATCATACTTCCTGTTGATTCTGTTCCTCTGCAGAGCCCTGACTAATACACCTTCCTGGTCACTGTTTCTGCTTCATCCCAGAAATTTTGGTATAATGTGTTCTCATGATTATTAGTTATCTATATATTTTCTCCTCTATCTTATGCTTTTTTCCTTGATCAGAATATTATTTTATATTCTTTTTTGCTTTTGACAAATTTGTGAATTTTCACTTCCTTTTTATTATGGATTTCTAGCTTCATTCTATTGAGGGTTTAGAAGATACTAATGTGTGTAAAATATTTTGCTGAAAAAATCTCCAGTATGGGACATAAATACATTTCATGGAGGATTATGGCCTCATTTACTCTAAAGAGCCCAAAGTTCTCCGATTATCATATTGGGGTTTCATTTTTCAAGTTATGAATTGGATGGAGTTTGGAATGAGGTGATAGATCAATCCGATTATAGCACCAGATCTGAAACCCAAGAACCATTTGCCATTTTAAATTTCTTTTTGGAAGTATTCCTAGTGACAAGTATTCTACCACACAGGCAGAGTTCAGGAAGAAAAAGGGTTACAACCAAACCAAGTTGTGATAGTCTAGGTATTGTGCTGACAACCCTACTGAAGCCAGAAGAAAAATGTCCAGTTTTCAGTGTCTTGTATGGAGCAAGACTTCCTATTACACAGACTAACAGATAATTGTTGCTTTTGTTAATCTCATTAAGTGAACTTTGTAATGGGATTTCCTTTCAGGATTAAAGCAAACACTACCCACGTTCCCAGTGTGGTTGGACACTCACTGGAGGCCAGCGGCGTTTCAGAACAACAAAGCTGCTGCCTACTGAGTACTACATGCTTGGTAGTACCTGGTGTTAGGCCCACAAGGCCATAGAACAGCACTTCCCCTGCTGTGTGCCACAGGCTTTGCATTCTGCAGACCAGGCACCAGGGCTACAGAGGCCTCCAACCCTGAGCTTAATATGTCCTGGGTCCTTGCCATTGCCCTTCTATATCCAACTGCCAGATACTTCCTATGACTACCAAGACTTGCACTGCAACCTGCATCCCACACCCCAAGCGCATCTTCTCTGGCATTAGTCATGGAAAGATGACTTTCCCTGGGCACACAGCACTTTGTGCCATGGCACAGAGCTTCCTATCCTGGACTCTGCATCCCAGAAGAAGCCCCAGGCGTCCCCAAGAAAGTCAAGGGTCTTCAAAGTGCCTCGCCATCAACCACCCGCTCGGATTTTCTTGTGTTCCAGGTGTGTGGGTGAGGGATGTCTAGGTCCCAAGACCTCTGGTGGTGACCCTTGTAAGAGTCCTCTTCCCCCTGCTCCCATCAGCGTCCAAAAGACAAGCCAAGGTTGCTGGGAGTGGATCCAGGCCCTTCTGCACAAGACTCCCTGAGGCTGCTTGAGTCTGAAACCTTTGGGACCCAGGAGCACTGAGATTTCTTCTACAACCATGTTTGGAGAAGGGTTTTGGAAGGAATCATCTAGAAGTAACACTTCTGTTTGCAGGTCCACCATGAAGGCTTCAGAGGTCTTGTGCGTTTTTCTTCTGTTTTCTCAATAAAATTGTGTCAATGTGAAATTCTTGGTTGTAGTACACTCCTGTTGGGGATGTTGGGGATAGAGGAGGCTCAGACCTCTGGGTGGTGAGAGACCAGGTCTAGATCTAAGGGGTCAATTCTAAACCTAAGGGGGCCCTCCCTCATTGTTCTTTCTCTGCTTATTGGCAGCATGATTAGGTGGTGTCTCCAGGTATCCAGAGCACTAGTGTATTGGGTATTGTACACACACTGCATCTCCAAGTAGATACACAGCAGCCTTGAGAACCCAGATGAGAAATGATCTTCCTGTGTTACCCTGCCATCTAGTTCCCCCAAGACTATTTAAGAGGGGCTTTCACACCTTGTAGTTGAATAAATGCTACCTCTTCCTGTCTTCCTTTCAAACCCACCTACAATCTTCTGTTTCTTGGGACTCACAGTCTGCCCAGGCAGTCAAGATTCAATGGAGTGGAGCTGGAGTTGTGGCTCAGTGGTAGAGCACTGGCCTAGCATATGTGAGGCTCTGGGTTTGATCCTCAGCACCACGTATAAATAAATAAATAAAGAAACAAACAAACATATAAATAAAATGTATTAAACAAAGATTCAAAGGACTCAAGAAGCCAGAGAAGAAAATCAAGTCTAGCTAGGGAAGGGCAGGCAATCTGACCAGTCTGGGTCACAGCTGCCACTATACCCTTGACTGCGCTCACTGTGAGGCCATTCAACAGACCTCAATAGCTAGACCTCCAAACCCTTGGCCTTGGTATTCTCCCATTGGCATAGATCCTCCAGAAGACTCCACCCAAAGTGTTCTGCTGCCAGGGGTCCTGCAAAGAACTCTACTAAAGATGGCCTTCTTGGACCCAACTTTGTCTAGCGTTTTTATAATTCGAACTTGAAATCATGAATCTTTGGTTTTTCACAACCTTATAAGATGTATCTCAAATAATTTTTAGTTCTTGTTTTGGGACATGATCTAATGAAGTTGCTGAACAGTCTCTTAAATTTTTTAAAGTATTTTTATTAGGTGTTTATAAACATTTTTATTCTGTTTGTATGTGGTGCTGAGAACCAAACCTAGTGCCTCACACATGCGCTAGGCAATTGCTCTATCACTGAGCCACAATCTCAGCCCCATGAATTCTTTTTTATACAAGAATTGAACTTAAGGGTACTAAACCACTGAGCCACATAACCAGCCCTATTTTGTTATTTTGTATTTTACTTACAGACAGGGTCTCACTGAGTTGTCTAGCACCTCATCGTTGCTGTGGTTGGCTTAGACATCACAATCCTCCTTTGTCAGCCTCCATAGCCACTGGGATTACAGGTATGTGCCACCCTGCCTGCCTTGTCTTGAATTTTTAGTCCTCTTGTGTCAGCCTTCTAGGTCACTGAGATTACAAGCCCATACTATCCTGACCCATCTGGCAGGATTTATCTTTACAATCAATTTATTATTCAGAGAGCCAGAGAACTGTTGCTCAGTGATATTATACAAAATATCAAAATGTAGCTACTTTTTTGCTCCAGTGAAATAACTGAAAAAAAAAAACAAAACAGTGCATAAATTAATTGTAATGAACATATACCAAACAATTCTGTTATGCTAAAATATGCTAAGGTGTTCTAGTATATAATTCTGGGAAGAAAGTGGATTCAATAAGTTGTGTGTTTATAGCATCTATTTGACTAAGAAGAAAAGTGAGGGATGACTTCAAATTGCATCAGAAACTACACCCCATAGTATATAAGAGAATGAAGCAGTTTGGTTTTGAATGAACATATGAGATGGCAGTTCCTTAGGTTTTTAAATCCAAGTATAAAAGGCTAATCCATTGGATTGACAGTTATGTTTGTGTTTATTCTTGGTATTGGTCTCCTGGGGTGAAATTTCACCCTGAGTTTTTTGCATGCAATCTTAGTTTGGCATTCTTGTTTTATACCAAAGCACTTCCTTTCTGCCACCTTCTCTTTCCTTTCCTCTCCCTCCACCCCCTCTTTCTTTCTTCGTTCTCCTCTCTATTTTTCAGATACTGCACACAACTTTGATAGATCCCAAGCTCCAGGATGACCTCTGTGACTTCTATGGCCAATGCAGCTCCAGACACTAGCTTATTCCTGGACCTCTAGGGAGTTTTTCTTCCTGAATCTTTTCTCCTGCTACCTCTTCTCCTGGAATTCTAGAGCTCTATTCAATGATGTCCTCCTCCACCACGTTTTACCCAATCTGACTGCTGATGTGTTCTTACCTTAAAACTACGTGAGTTTTTCTCCTGGAGCAAAAAGTAATGGTGCTTGGGGGCAGTGTGAACCTGGAATCTGGAAAGGAGAGTTCAGATGACACTGGGTATCCAGAGTTCTTGGCTGTTATGGTGCAAAGTGGAGCCATGAAGAGATGTTTTGAGGTGAAGTGTTTGAAATCATAATTAAAGATTCAGCAAGAGAGCAAATTGGGATGAGTATTAGGAGAAAAAAATGGATGTGAATGAGGCAAAGAGGAAATAAAGTACATAAGATGGGATGCTTTAAGCTTTTGAAAGTACTAATTATTGATAATTAGATATTATCAATGTCAGTCACTCCAAATCAATTAGAAAAGTGATGAAAATTATGGAACTCTTCAAATTCCCACAGACAAATACATAACATTACTAGCTTTTCAGTAGCAATGTTGAGCCTAGTCTCACCAATGTTAGACACCAGGAAATTAAAAGAAACACACATTTAAATGGCATATTAGAAACAGTTAAAAACTTTCATCACAGAGTCCAGGGATGTAGTTCAGTGGTGGAGCACTTGCCTAGCATGAATGAGTTAAAGGATTTGACTCCTGCTATATTAAAAAGCAGAAGGAATGTTCATTATAATCCATGTTGTTAAAATGTTGGCAAAGGACTGGGTTGTGGCTCATTGTCAGAGTGCTTGCCTTGTACACGTGAAGCACAGGGTTCTGAAAATAAACAAAATAAAGATATTATGTCCTTGTGCAACTAAGAAAACCATTTTAAATAAACATTTTAAAATAATGTTGGCAGAAAGATGTTCCTCAATATTGGTGTTTGAATAAATTTGGTATGCAACATATCCATGTGTTTTAACAATTTTAAATATACTGTTTTGATATAGGAATTTATTGTACAGATTTATTCACAGAAAAAAAGAAACTCTATTAAGGAAAAATAGTGTTCTTTCATAGTACAAGATAAAAATGATCCACTTAGTTAGAAATAAGGCAACCTTTAAAATCTCAAAGGGAATAGATAGCATAGAGGTCTAGGACATATTAAATGCCCTTATAATTCCAAGAGGTAGAGAGCATTAAGGAATTTTATATATATGTAAATTTTTATGGTATTGAAAACATGGCTCCCTTTTGATATGGAATCATATAGATTTTACATCTCTAAACAAAGATAATGATACTACAGGATTTAATACATTTTGTGTAGGATCTTTAATAAAAAATATTTGATAAAATCATTCTCTAATTTCATATCTTCCACTTTCATTCTCTTTCCTGTACTACTGGAAATTATTCTAGTGAAATGAAATTTAAGTAATGAATATTTTAGCAAGTATTTAGTAAGAGTCACAAAAACTACAAAAATATTGTGAGACACTTCAGATAGAGCCCTAATATCCAGAGTATACAAAGAACTCAAAAAATTAGACAATAAGATAACAAATAACCCAATCAACAAATGGGCCAAGGATCTGAACAGACACTTCTCAGAGGAGGACATACAATCAATCAACAAGTACATGAAAAAATGCTCACCATCTCTAGCAGTCAGAGAAATGCAAATCAAAACCACCCTAAGATACCATCTCACTCCAGTAAGATTGGCAGCCACTATGAAGTCAAACAACAACAAATGCTGGCGAGGATGTGGAGAAAAGGGTACTCTTGTACATTGCTGGTGGGACTGCAAATTGGTGCGGCCAATTTGGAAAGCAGTTTGGAGATTCCTGGGAAAGCTGGGAATGGAACCACCATTTGACCCTGCTATTGCCCTTCTCGGACTATTTCCTGAAGACCTTAAAAGAGCATGCTACAGGGATGCTGCCATATCGATGTTCATAGCAGCACAATTCACAATAGCTAGACTGTGGAACCAACCCAGATGCCCTTCAATAGATGAATGGATAAAAAAAATGTGGCATCTTTACACAATGGAGTACTATGCAGCAATAAAAAATGACAAAATCATAGAATTTGCAGGGAAATGGATGGCACTAGAGCAGATTATGCTTAGTGAAGCTAGTCAATCCCTAAAAAACAAATACCAAATGTCTTCTTTGATATAATGAGAGCAACCATGAACAGAGCAAGGAGGAAGAGCAGGAAGAAAAGACTAACATTTAACAGAGTCATGAGATGGGAGGGAAAGGGAGAGAAAAGGGAAATTGCATGGAAATGAAGGGAGACCCTCATTGCTATACAAAATTACATATAAGAGGTTATGAGCGGAATGGGAAAATAAACAAGGAGAGTAATGAATTACAGTAGATGGGGTAGAGAGAGAAGAAGGGAGGGGAGGGGAGGGGGGATAGTACGGGATAGGAAAGGTAGCAGAATACAACAATTACTAATTGGGCATTATGTAAAACTGTGGATGTATAACCGATGTGATTCTGCATTTGGGGGAAAATTGGGAGTTCATAACCCACTTCAATCTAATGTATGAAAATATGATATGTCAAGAGCTTTGTAATGTTGTGAACAACCAATAAAAAAAAAAAAAAAAAAAAAAAAGAAAAAAAAAAAAAAAAAAAAAAAAAAAAATATTGTGAGATTTTAGTTTGCAAAATGGATGCAAATGATATCAAAGATAATTATATAAGAACTTTATTAAATTATGAATGGATGTAAAAGTTACTAAAGATTATTCAATGAATAACTTTTAAATAATACAAACATTACTTAAGACAAGTAAATGTGTCATAGTACAGTTAAGTGGAGGTCAAGTCAGGAGATAACTCCTCTTCCTGGTGCATTCACCAGCTTAGACCAAAGCACTTGGTCTCCCTCTGTGCTACTTGTCAAAGACTGAGCCTTCCTGAGCCTGGGGAATTAGAACACATACTGTGGCCCTCTGTGCCTAGCAGAAACCCACCTGATCCTTGGCATTCTTTTGCCTTAAGGTACTCATTCCTGAACTAAAATCTTAATCAATACATAAAATTAAAAATTATTGACAAACACTATGGTTTTATAAAATATGCTGATGTTACATATATATAATAGGTGTTATATTATGCATGATAATTATTTTTTTCTTTCAGTTTCAAAATAAATTAAAACAATTTTGTAGAACCATAATGTATTTTAAGGTCCTAGTCACTTTACACAGTGGATGGGTGAGCCCTGCCTGGAATCTTACTGATTTATGTTAGCAGCAGCTAAGGCTCCGACTCTAGAGGGCCAAGTTATAAACCCACTAGAAAGCAGAGTTTGCTTGGCCCAAATGAATTGTTAAGAAGCAAGTTTGTGAAGGAGTCTATAGTTTTGTGGATGTTCTTATAGCTTTTAATGATAAAAACTACTTCTCCTTGGATCATTGTGACAAAAAATGTGACAGTAAAAACCGTACTGTAACTTCTTTCTCTCAAACATGTGCCACAGAGATTTTTTCATGGATCAGTTTTAATTCAAGATCATGAGACTTTGATTATATTTCAGAAAAATAATACCATATAAAAAATGAATATGAACAAAATCTGAGGAGTGTCCTGCCCTAAATTTAAAAAAAAATCACCATTTATCTAAATGTAATACTTTGAAACAGAGTTGGTGATTGAGAAAGTCAGGCATAGAGGTAGTTGTGTACTACCTCTATGCAATATTGATGTTCCCCATTATCAATAATGATATTTGATTATTAATGTTGCCCATTATCAACCTCTAAAATGTCTTTAATTCCAGCTACTCAGGAGGCTCAAGCAAGAGGATCATAAACACACAAGCAACATAGAGAGACTCTCTCTTAAAACATAAAAACAGCAGGAGATGTAGCTTGGTGTTAAAGTGCCCCAAGTTCAATCCCAAGTTGCAAGGGGGAGACTTTTAAATGTCAGGTGTTTTGTTCTTTTGTTATCTATTATTTTATTTTGCCCATATTAAAATTTGGATTCTGCAATCTGAATACTCGGAAAATGAGAAAATATCCCATCTGATTCAAATGTATGATATATCAAAGTCATTGTACTGTCATGTGTAACAAAAAAATTATAATGTGCTATGCTATGTAGTTCTTCTCATAATTTTCAATACTGAAAGCATAAGTTGTATAAAGATTTTTAGAGACTTCTAATTTTGTTTTATGTAAATTTAACCAAAGGAAAGTACATTATTAGAATGCTCAATTTTGGTAGGCATGGTGTATGTGTGTGTGAAGAAATGAAAGGTTCTCAAAAATGAAGATGTCCTTTAGTACTATTACATTTGTAAATTATATCATCTCAGAAGGTCTGGAATCTTTTTTGCACAGTGACATATGTGGTCATGACATGCTATAGGTGTTTTTTTTCCTCCTTGGTGGTGCAGGTGAGTGAACAAAGAGCTTCATACATCTCTATACACAACTACATCTCCAGTGTGTGTGTGTGTGTGTGTGTGTGTGTGTGTGTGTGTGAGTGAGAGAGAGAGAGAGAGAGAGAGAGAGAGAGAGAGAGAGAAAGAGAAAGGACTTTTAATTTTGCTGTCGCTGGCCTTGAACTTGTTTTCCTCCTGCTTCAGACTCCAAATCCCTGAGATTACAGGCCTTGGCCTCTGCACCTAGCTTCCTTTGTTTATTGTCGAGGCTAGTTCAAGAAAATCCATGAGAGGGAGAAGGAGAAAAGCTGATTTAGATTTTAGCTTTTTAGAAAAAAGGATGATCCTATTGGAATCCTGTCTGTATATCTGAACTACAAAAATACTTCAACTTCTCCTTGACCTCTACTCCCATTCCATGCCATAGACAATTGACACTCAATTTAGCTGATGAGAAAAGCAAGGCAAACAGGTCTGATCTCACTGTTCAGTAAGACCTAGCACCTAAGCCCCTCTAAATCCAAATCCCCTCAATCTAAAACCTACCGGGTTTCAGGGAACAGGAAAGTTTAAAAGTTCATGTCCATGCTAATGAAGGCATTACATCCCTTCAAACTAATCCCAATGTATGATTTATCTTTTTATTTTTTGAGACAGGATCTTGTTCTGTTGTCCAGGGAGGCTTCAAAGACCTGGGCCCAAGCAATGCTCCTGCCTGAGCCTCCTGTGTAGCTTGGACTACTAGTAAACAACATGGCACCCTGCTGATGATAGTTTGCTAAAGCTACCTGAACCAACTGACATTAGGCATATGAACCCACCCAAAAACATTCAGTTTTGGTGGATCTCAAAAGAAAATCTGTAAAGTCTCTTAACCTGGACATAGCCCACCAGGGCAGGATTCTGTCACCGTCTGGACATGTCTGACCTAGAGCTGATGTCTTGGATCCCATGATTGTCAACTCAGAAGTCCCAAGACTAGAGATTTCATTTTGATGTCCTTCTTAGTTAGTAAGAAATTAACTGTAGACCATTTATAGGATATTTATTGATGCTTATTCTCTCTCCTCTTCTGGAAGGTCACATTCAGTTTTGAGGAGACACCATCAAGTGGCCACCCAACTATACATTCTGTTAGCACACTACCCTCATATCTCCAGAGATGGCATTGAGTTCAGCCACAGATCTGAGCTGGGTAATTGGCTCCTTTCTGCCCCAGACCTACCTATATAGCTTCCCATCCTGACCCTTTACTCACCCCCTCCAGATCAATAGACAAGCAGTGAATACAGGAATGGCTCATCATGAACAATTCAATCACATTAGAAACTAGAAGAATTCTCAGTTCATCTAAAAGAAGAGTTCTTTAACAAATAATTCACAAAGAATTTTCTTTTTATTCAAGAACCTTTAAATCATTTCAGAGAGAAAGAACAAAATGAGGGATGATCACCACAGCCAAGACTTCAAAGTGCCTAGGCATTCAGGGCATATTCCCAGTGCATGAGTCCACAGGGGCAGTATGAGGGTCCCCAGTGGTGTATTTCAGGTTCCTTCTAGAGCTTTGGCTGAAGGGCATTGTACTGCAAGGCATCCTCAAGTTGAGATTCTTTTCCTTTCTGGGTTCCTCTGGGATGTAAGCCTCAGTTTTCAGCAGCTTCTGGGGACATCCTGGGCTCCAAAAGAAGGCCTGAGTGTGGGTTTGTTCAATTGTCCAGGCACTGGCACCTCCTGGGAAGTTCAAGACCCATTGGTCCCACTGACCATAGTGTTTGCAGATATTTGAGGTGACTAGAGCTCCTGAGAGGTTTCAGCCATTGGCTGCTGGATGGTCTTGAACTAGGTGCTGTTCCATCTTAACTCCGTGCTTCTGTGAAACAACACAGGCTGTTAGTGCACGACCTCAGTTCCCCAAAGACAGCTCCCTGCTCTTTGTAAGCCTAGTGAGGCAGTGGGCTTACTGGAAAATTCACATCTCTGCAGCTCTGGAGGCACTGGGAGGAGTGGCAGCTCAGTGAAGGAAAATTATCTGGGTTCAGGCCTAGGGGAATGCAGAGCTCTGGACAAGATCTCCTAAGAGTAAATGATCTCTAGGTTGACTGACAGACTGCCATAGCTTCAGCTTCCCTACCATGCCAAGGTGTGTGTGTACCTGGCCTAGGAAAAGGACCAACTCATTCAGTCTGGTATGGACTGAAGCTTTTCATAGTGTTCTGTCCAGTAGTTGACCTCAGAAGCAACACCCAATCATGTGGGAGGGACATTCATTTGTATCATACATTGATTGAAGTACCTCATAGGATTAAGGTGCAAGTGGACCAATCCTGAAAACATTTTGGAATTCCTTGGTTTTGATTGAATTAGGGAAAGGATGCGTGGATGAGGTAGGATAGAAGCGAGCCTCTAGTTCTTTCAAGTTTCAATTCACTCTACAAATTCTTTTTCTGTTTCAAATAAACATAGACAAATTAACCAGGCATGTTGGTGCACCTCTGTAATCCCAGCAGCTTGGGAGGTCAAGGCAGAAGAAGTTGAATTCAAAGCCAGCCTTAGCAAGGGCAAGGTGCAAAGCAACTCAGTGAGACTCTGTCTCTAAATAAAATACAAAAAAAAAAATTCAAAATCACTGTTCTAATTCTGCACTTAATTTTTGTTTGTTTTTTGATGATTCTCATGAATGAATATTAGGCTTTACCACTGAGCTTCCTCTCAGCCCTTTTTATCTTGTGTTTGAGACAAGATCTGGCTATACTGCCTAGGATGGCATCAAACATCTGTATTTCTTCCCTAAGTATCTTGCTTCTTTGGGATTGCCTGCAAGGGTCACTACACCTAGCTAGTTCTCCGCATATGGACTGGCTGGTTTTAGAGACCAGACTCAGTGGTGCTGGATCATACTCTTAAGACCATGGATATGCATACATTTGATGGCCTTGACAGATTCTCTGTGTTTCAAAAGTGAACACAAATACTTGAACCTCATGATTTGCAAGATTCTGTGGAGCTTTTTGTATCAAGACAATAGTGAACCATTTTCACACATAACCTCTAACAAGTTATAGAAAGAGGATTGATTCATTCTTCAGGAGATTATATTTTTAATTGATGTAAAAAGTTTCAGGGGACATACCCAATTGTATTTAGAAGAAATTTTAACATTTCCTTTTTTTTTTCTTTTTCTTTCTTTCGACTTTTTTTTTTTTTTTAAGTATCATTGGGTATTGACTCTAGGGCTTCATTCATGCTGGCCAGCACTCTACCACTAATCTGCACTCAAAGTCCTTATCTACAAGTTATTAAGATCTTTTTATGTACATTTCATCTGCTGCTTCAAATTCTGACATAGTAGCCTTTAATGTGCCTTAGCACACCCCAACTCTCCAATTTCCTGCAGTGGACATTCATATTGCTGCTGTCCACATAACCACACATAATTGTCTCTATGAACCTGTGGGAGAATTTCTCTAGAACAGGTGACGATTAATAAAACTGTTCCATAAAAGTGGATGACCTTAATTTTACCAATAATTGACAGATTGTTCTTTAAGGTGAAGCATTTATTTTCCAATAGTGATGTGCAGTACTGCATGCACATATTCCCCCAAAACACTTGGAATGACCCTGTATTCTGACATTTGCCAGGGGCTTTGTGGCTCTATAGAGGTTTGCTCTGGTGCTGATGGCTACCTGTCCAGTCTTTTCTAATTTCTGAAGCTCTGTCTATGGGCCAGTTGCTGTGTGATTTTTCAGAGACATTCTCTGATATTCAGTCTGAAATCTGCTTTTGCTTTTTGATCAGATTGCTAATTTTCTTTATCCCTTGTGCATAAACTATGTGTGTTCAGTGTGGGTTCCTAAAGACAGAAGGAATACAATCGTGCTATTATATTAGACTTTGTGCCTTGAGCTTATTGTAATCTCTTTCATTTTTGACAACCCCAGAAGAATGGATACAGAAAATAATACATTTCCTGTTGGGCTGGGGTTGTGACTCAGAGATACAGTGCTCACCTAACATGTGTGGGGCCCTGGGTTTGATTCTTAGCACCACATAAAGAGAAATAAAGAAAGGTATTGTGTCCATCTACAACTGAGAAAAAAAATATTTAAAAAATACATATTCTCCATAAAAAGAATATTTAAAATAGTTTTGATGTTCTTATAAGGTTAGTTTATATAATTTTTTCTTTGAGCAAATATACAGGTAAAAGAAAACATGTCTTTCAAAATTTCATCTAGATACTTTACAGGTTTTCTTCTGTGTAAGCCTTTCCATCAAGAAATACATTGTGTAACTAGAGACATTTGTACATTTTCTATATAGGTTAACTCATTACCACAGGGATCCAGAAACCAGAGGCAGACATTCTGCCTTCCAGGACCTCCTCTCCCTGGTTGGTATTTAACTGGATCTCAGTGACACCATTCTGAGAGATGCTAGTGTCTGAGAAAAGCTGTGCTGGTCAGGGACAGCCTTGTGGCTATCTTAGACACTGAAGACTCCAGGCCCTTCCTTAGGTAGATGCAGGATACAGATATTGTGCAAAGAGACACATTTCTCAGCTAAGGAACTCCTACCATCTCACACTTTGTTTCCTATACTTGGATATATTTGTTTGAGGCTAAAATTTGGGGCTCCTTTGCATCACCCTCGCTGGATACATTCCATACCTCTGTCCACCAAAGGAGACCATCTCTAAGGCTCTGATGAGAAGTCCACAGCACAGCTCAGATTCAGAGCTCTGTCTCCTACGGCTTGCAGCACTCTTCCATCCTCTCTTCTCTCTTCATTCTGTCTCCTGTTGATCAAGAGAACCAAATATTCATGAGAGCCTGTACAACAACATCAATTGCCTATTAGAAAGTAAACAAGGAGACTTTGGTAAGTGATGCATCTTACATTTTTCTGGAACAGAAGTAAAAACAAAATCCACCAATCTGAACACTCAGTACTCCTAGAACTCAGTGGTCATGGATCAGGGTAAAAAGTCTGCATGTCTCTGGGGAGCCTGTCTCTAGGACTATATGGATTTGACCAAGAGAAGCTGCCAGGTTAGGCGACTGTCTGGTTGCTTTGCAGCATGGCACTCTCCTGAGGATGAATTTGAGTTCTTTGGTGACATGGGCATAGGGTTCTGGAAAGGCAGGCAGGTAGAACTAGGGATGGTTCTATGGTGTACGGGTGCTAGGCAAGTGTCTGGGTGGAAGGAGACCAAATATAGCAGACCCCATGGCCTATATTTTAGGCTTTCCCACCAGGGTTCTCCCAGCTGAGGACAGAAGGGGGAACCACTTCCCAGAATCTTTTAAGCTCAGTGACAAAGGGAACTGGGATCTTACTGTCACTCTGTAGATTCCAGAGCCTGCTTGACACAGGAGTGATTGGTCCATGACTTTGGCCTCTAGATCTGAAGAAGCAGTGGCAGGGCTCAAAGAGGAGGGAATGAATTGAGTGGCTGCTCAGCATTTGTTTTTTACTGATGGCCTGCTTGAATGAACAATTTCAAGGTAGAGTTCATTATGTTGGGTGATGATGGTACTCTTGGCAGCAAATTGCTTCACAAGGTTGGGTCTGATGAACTTCAGTAGAAAAGCAATCATCTTTACTTTCCTGTATATCTAGGAAGAACAAATTTAAAAAAAAAAAGAAAAAAAGAAGAGAAATCTTCTTGGATGCAATTATAATAAATCTAATTGGTATGAGTAATTCATTAGATTAAGTAATTAATTAATTAGATTAAGCAGATTAAGGTTAAAATATTTTGCAAAGGCTTACTCAATATGAAACACCAGATTCTCTATTTCCTTTGTATATGTGAAATCCCATTATCACAGTGCTTCTTCAGGGCATGTGCCTTTGCTTCTACAAAGGCTTAATTCATTATCCCAAATCCAACCAAAGGCAATGCTGCAACCGAGTCCTTTGTAGAGAGTCCTGCTAGGAGAAAAGATGGAGATCAATTCTCCACTCTTGATTGGAATTCTCAGCTACCTGTTGTGTTTCTCTACTGATGAATTCCTAAATTATAAGGACTAAGGGGAATATAGAGGTGGGGTGGGGGGATGGAAATCTATACTCTTCAAATATCAAAAAAACAAATATGGTTCAGATTTAAATTCTTATCTCAACCTTTAATAGACTAAAATGTCATTATAAATTTAAAATTTTTAAGTCACAGCTGGTGGACATTATTCAATCTGTGAAGTGAGAACAAAATTCTTAATTTTGAAACTTATGTCTTAGGATTCTAAGAAACCATAGGTCAGTCCAGCATAGTTGTGTCACACACTTGTCATCACAGCAACTAGGAAGCTGAGGCAGAAGGAATGAAAGTCTGAAGTCAGGTGAGGGACTAAAGGAGACTCTCTCTCAAAATTATAAAAAGTCTGGAAATGTAGCTTTGTTCTAGGGACCTGGCTTCAATTTCCAGTACTGAAGAAGAAAAAAGGAAATATGAGTTAAGTAACAACAGTTCCTGAAACATAGTACAACAAATAACCTTTGTAAAGGTTTGATCATTCTTACATGATCATACAGCTTATTATCCTACAAGCATAACCCCAATGAAGAACAAAACCGTGGCTCTTTAAAACATTTCTCTAATGTAAAAGAATTTTTCATGTTTTACTACCAGAGCCCCTTTATTGGTATTTTCTTTCAGCCACAGAGCCTTCCTAAATGTCCCAGGCTTTCTAAAACTTGAATTTTTCCCACCTCAGGTTCCTTAATAGGTGTGATTACAGGTATGGCCCACTGTTGCAAGGTTACCAGAAATTGGTTATTAAAAAATTATCAGAAGCACACATATATTTACATCTTATAGAAACACCGGCCCCTCTGTTTAATGATCCTTCAATGTCATCAACTCTGCTTTATTATTCAATCAAGCATATTCAGAGAGCTTACTTCGCCAGTTGTTATGAAAAGAGCTACATGTATGGCATGTTCTCTCTCAAATGTAGAATTTTATAAACAAAATTTTACTTGAATGTAGAGTAAGGATTATTAGGGTCTAGGAAGGATTGAGGACAAGATGGAAGACAAGTTGGTGGAAGTGACCAGTGCCCTCGGTATGAATGAAGATACAACATGAACCCCTTCAATGTTTGTTGTAAATATGTCAATAGATACATTTTTAAACCAATACAAAAAAACAAAGATGAATAAAACTAATTCTTTTCTCTCCTTTGGGAACAGGTTCAGAATTCTGTAGTCCTTGAGTTCTACCTGGAAAGGGACCACAATGTGGGGGGAAATTCCCCACCTTGGGAAAGCCTTGAGCAAGCAAGAACAAATCCACTTACCTGAGGGTTGCTGAGAAGGATCCTTACAGTCACAGAAATGACTTCTATTGTGGATAGGATTGGAGGCTTCTGTATAAGCACCTATCAGGTCTTGGCATCCCCAAGCTACTGCAGATGAGATCCTAGTCCCATAAGATCAGTGCATGCAAAAGTACAGAAGGGAAGATGAGACTGTTGGACACCACATATGTCTCCCAGGGGCATTCCCACAGCTTTTTTTCTCTGAAACCCATTTCTATTTCAGATCCACTGCCATGGGCCACCAGCCCGACTCAGGAGCCCTGCAGATTCACACCTTCCTTGTTTGGGTTGGAAGGCACAAGGTGGAGTGGTGCCCACACTGAACCTGGAATATCCAGCTATAGTAGTGTCTTTGTGCAGGCACACTTTCCATCTGTGGCCTTCATATTCTAGACCTTTAAAAAGTTTTTCAGATTAAATCAGCCTTCTTTGGTATATAATAACAATGAGATTTGTATTAATGGATTATAGTAATTGTGAGTGATTTTCTAAAAATATTTATTTAGTTGTAGATGAACACACAGTATCTTTATGTATTTTTATGTGGTACAGAGAATTAAACCCAGTGCCTCACACATGTGAAGCAAGCACTTTACCACTGAGGTATAGCTTCAGCCCAGGGAATTTTTCTAAATGACATTTTATCCCCTCTTTAAATAAAAGAAAAAAAGTAAGTTATTTCATTAATTTAGTCGGTTAGTTGTAAAGCAGAAGAGAAAAACCCTCAGTGAATGGGAAAACAAAAGCCCCTTTTTTTGACATTTGCCTTTAGGTTAAGCCCCTACTTTTGTCTTGACATTTTCAAACTTAACCTCTTACCAGCACTAGCTTCTGACTTGGGCCCTGGCTACTATGCTATTCCTATAATTCAGATTCCTATAAGTGAGTTATCTTAGGTCTATCATATAAAGCATATCATTTTTTATGAAAAATTGACATTTTCCTTTTATCTTGTTTTATTCAGAGTGAGAAAACTAGAGGGAAATATGAAAGGCAAAAGGTAAAATATGAAATAGATGGTCTCCTCTCAAGAATGAAGGAACTGGCAGGGGTTGTAGTTCAGTGGTAGGGGGCTTGCCTACCATGTGTGAGGCACTGGGTTGGATTCTCAGCACCACAGAAAAAATAAATAAAATAAAGCTATTGTGTCCATCTAAAACTAAAAATTAAAAAAAAAAAAACGAAGGAACTTAAATTTGATTAACAATTAAAAGTGTTTGGATAAATTATCTGCACACTTCTTTTACTGTCATTAGATATAAAAAGACAGACTCTTGATCTTCCATTGTTTATTAATGTTCTAGATTTATGATAAGGTTTTTAGAAAATAGAAAAAAAATTTGTAACTCATTGCTTAAGAGATCCTGACAAATCGTAGAGTGTATTTATTAATCACTAAAGTCCACTGAAAATGAAAACAATGTTATTGAGATGTAAAAAAAGAATTTCACTACCTAAAATAAAACTTTCTTTTCCAGCAACATCAATACCCCAGAGTATATCCTAACATTTGAAAGGGTGGATGTTGGAGCATCATGGTGCCGAAGACCAGTGTGTCTCACTGATCCAAAGCAGAATCATGAGGCACAGGTTGTGTTATCTTGCCTGCCTAATGGCAAATTCCAACCACACTTATTCACACCTCACCAAGCAAAGGTCTTCACTTCTGTTCTTTTCAGTGGTTGCAGGTGTGCTGCCCCAGCCAGCAACAGGGTCCTGTTTGTGAATGAAAAACATATAAGGCTGTCTTAGCCTTCCCACTTTCTGCCCTGTGGGCCTGGGTTCCATTGGCTGTGGATTGTAGTCTAATGACTGCTGTGAGCCATTCCCTGCTGAGAGGCCTTCACCTAAGAGCAGGCTGGAACTGCACTCTCAGGCTCCCCACAGACCTACTGAATCAGAATCTCCTGTTAAAGTATGAAGAGGTGATTCCTTTTGGCAATGGAGTTTGAGGAGCACTCTGGGAGCTAAAGAATGATTTTCTAAGGGTGTGGATACTAGAATTAGACAGGCATGAGTGTAGATAGGTAAATCAAGTAAGGAATATCTAGAAGTCCAATTTTGAGTGAGTCTGAAAAGTGAGAGACTGTCCCTGAGGAATTTTATCAAAAATTTGCCCCAGCTCCAAACTGTTCTAAAAGTAAACAGTCCAAGAAAAATCCCTGCACTAAGGTTGTTAGGGTGTTTTTCTACTACTCCATCCTGCACTTCCCCTTCAGCCGACCTATTATCCACCTTTTGGACATCCCAAGAAGCATTCCATGGCCTAGTCATGTCCACAGGAAGGAGAAAAATAAGGGGGAAAAGAGGAAATCAAAGAAAGCCTAGGAAATATAAAACAGGCAAAGGGCAGGCCTGTGTTTCCCCTAGGGAGCCTCCAGGGCGCAGATCCCAGCCCATTGAACTCCATTCCAGGGGAGAGGATCCACCAGGCAGGGACCTAAACCCAAGCAGGGCCAAAGGAGTGCCCTGGGTGTGGAAAGGCTGCCAGAACCAGCATGAAGCTGGGTGGCTGGCTGGGAGAGGTCCAGGGGACACACTGGAGGAGACCTGACTAGGGAGCCATGCCACCTAGGCGAAGGAGCAGGCAGAGAGCACAAGGGGAGAGAGGGAAGGGGAGGTATGGCATCGCGAGGAGGAGGAACCTGTGGAGGAGGAGGAGGAGGAGGAGGAGGAGGAAGAGGAGGAGGAGGAGGAGGAGGAGAGAGTGGAATGGGGTGGGGGGGCGCGAGGGGCACCGAGGGGAGCGCGCGTGGTAGGGGGCCCAAGCAAGGGGCCCCCGGTTTGACCCGACGACCCAGAGCGACGCCACCCGACGCCACGGCACGCCACGCGACACGAGGACGAACCCGAGCTCACGGGCCCAGCCCAGGAGCCAGGCCCCAGGACTGGAGCTTAAAGCTCCATGGTTAGGGAGGGCTGGCTTGGGTTAGGGGCAGCAGGCAAGGCGAGAGGGCAGGGGAGGGAAGGGAGGGGATCGCGCAGGCCAAGGTCAGCGCAGCGCCCACGTCCACTACCAGGTGTCAGGCTGCGGGCAGTCAAGGGGGCCCAGGTGAGGGGCAGGCCTGTGTTTCCCCTAGGAAGCCTCCAGGGCTCAGAGGCCAGCCCATTGCACTCCATTCCAGGGGAGTAGATCCTCGAGCCAGGGACCTGGACCCAAGCAGGGCCAAACGAGGGCACTGGGTGTGGAAAGGCTGCCAGGGCCAGCATGAAGCTGGGTGGCTGGCTGGGAGGGGTCCCGGGACCCACTGGAGGAGACCGGACTAGGGAGCCACCCACCTAAGCCAAGGAGCAGGCAGAGAGCACAAGGGGAGAGAGGGAAGGGGAGGTATGGCATCGCGAGGAGGAGGAACCTGTGGAGGAGGAGGAGGAGGAGGAGGAGTAGGACAGGAAGAGGAGGAGAAGGAGGAGGAGAAGAGAGTGGAATGGGGTGGGGGGGCGCAAGGGGCACCGAGGGGAGCGCGCGCGGTAGGGGGCCCAAGCAAGGGGCCCCCGGTTTGACCCGACGACCCGGAGCGACGCCACCCGACGCCACGACACGCCACGCGACACGAGGACGAACCCGCGCTCAGGGGCCCGGCCCAGGAGCCAGGCCCCAGGACTGGAGCTTAAAGCTCCATGGTTAGTGAGGGCTGGCTTGGGTTAGGGACAGCAGGCAAGGCGAGAGGGCAGGGGAGGGAAGGGAGGGGATCGCGCAGGCCAAGGTCAGCGCAGCGCCCAGGTCCATTGCCAGGTGTCAGGCTGCGGGCAGTCAAGGGGGCCCAGGCGAGGGGCAGGCCTGTGTTTCCCCTAGGGAGCCTCCAGGGCGCAGAGGCCAGCCCATTGCACTCCATTCCAGGGGAGTAGATCCTCGAGCCAGGGACCTGGACCCAAGCAGGGCCAAACGAGGGTCCTGGGTGTGGAAAGGCTGCCAGGGCCAGCATGAAGCTGGGTGGCTGGCTGGGAGGGGTCCCGGGACCCACTGGAGAAGACCGGACTAGGGAGCCACGCCACCTAGGCCAAGGAGCAGGCAGAGAGCACAAGGGGAGAGAGGGAAGGGGAGGTATGGCATCGCGAGGAGGAGGAACCTGTGGAGGAGGAGGAGGAGGAGGAGGAGGAGGAGGAGGAGTAGGACAGGAGGAGGAGGAGGAGGAGGAGGAGGAGGAGGAGGAGAGAGTGGAATGGGGTGGGGGGCGCAAGGGGCACCGAGGGGAGCGCGCGCGGTAGGGGGCCCAAGCAAGGGGCCCCCGGTTTGACCCGACGACCCGGAGCGACGCCACCCGACGCCACGGCACGCCACGCGACACGAGGACGAACCCGCGCTCAGGGGCCCGGCCCAGGAGCCAGGCCCCAGGACTGGAGCTTAAAGCTCCATGGTTAGGGAGGGCTGCCTTGGGTTAGAGGAAGCAGGCAAGGCGAGAGGGTAGGGGAGGGAAGGGAGGGGATCCGGAAGGCCAAGGTCAGCGCAGCACCCAAGTCCACTGACAGGTGTCAGGCTGCGGGTAGCCAAGGGGGCCCAGGCGAGGGGCAGGGCTGTGTTTCTTCTAGGGAGCCTCCAGGGCGCAGAGGCCAGCCCATTGCACTCCATTCCAGGGGAGTAGATCCTCAAGGCAGGGACCTGGACCCAAGCAGGGCCAAACGAGGGCCCTGGGTGTGGAAAGGCTGCCAGCGCTAGCATGAAGCTGGGTGGCTGGCTGGGAGGGGTCCCTGGACCCACTGGAGGAGACCGGACTAGGGAGCCACGCCACCTAGGCCAAGGAGCAGGCAGAGAGCACAAGGGGAGAGAGGGAAGGGGAGGTATGGCGTCGCGAGGAGGAGGAACCTGAGGAGGAGGAGGAGGAAATAGTTGAATGGGATGGGGGGCGCGAGAGGCACCGAGGGGAGCGCGCGGTAGGGGGCCCTAGCAATGGGCCCGGGGTTTGACCCGAGGACCCGGAGCGATGCCACCCGACGCCACGGCACGCCACGCGACAGGAGGATGAACCCGTGCTCAGGGGCCCGGCCCAGGGGCCAGGCCCCAGGACTGGAGCTTAAAGCTCCATGGTTAGGGAGGGCTTGCTTGGGTTAGGGGCAGCAGGCAAGGCGAGAGGGCAGGGCAGGGGAGGGAAGGGAGGGGATCGCGCAGGCCAAGGTCAGCGCAGGGCCAATGTCCACTGCCAGGTGTCAGGCTCTTGGCAGCCAAGGGGGCCCAGGCGAGGGGCAGGGCTGTGTTTCTCCTAGGGAGCCTCCAGTTCGCAGAGGCCAGCCCATTGCACTCCTCTGCAATCCAGGGTGTAGATCCTCCAGACATGGACCTGGACAAAAGCAGGGCCAAAGGAGGGTCTTTGGTGTGGAAAGGCTGCCAGGGTCAGCATGAAGCTGCGTGGCTGGCTGGGGGGGGTCCCAGGACCCATTGGAAGAGCCAGGGCTAGGGAGTCAGGTAAAGGAGTCCAAGGAGCAGGGAGAGATTGCAAGGTCAAAGAGTGTAGGGGAGGATGTGGCGGGGCCAGGAAGAGGAAAGAGTGGAGTTGTGTGAAGGTCAGTTGCCCAAGAGCACCTAGGGGATCACATGTAGGATCCCAAGCAAGAGGCTTTTGGTTTGACTGAAGGACATAGAGTGAGGCCACCCTAAGGCACAGGATGCCATGCAACATGACAGGACGCCCTATGAACAAGTGCTCAGGGGCCATGCCTAGGAGCCAGGCCCTGGGACTGGAGCTTAAAGCGCCATTTTTAGGGAGTGCTGGCTTTGGTTAGGGGCAGCAGGCAAGGCAAGAGGGCTGGTGAGGGAAGGTCAGTGTATAGCCCAGGTCCACTTCCAGGTGTGAGTTTTCAGGCAGCCAAGGGGGCCCAGGAGAGGGGCAGGGCTGTGTTTCCCATAGGCAGTCTTCAGTGGCTGAGGCCAGCCTTTTGCACTCCTCTGCAATCCAGGGGAGTAGAACCTAAAGTCTGAGGTGAGATCTAGAGCCCAGAAGGGCCAAGAATGGCCCTGGGTGTGGATAGGCTGCCACAGCCAGCATGAAGCTTGGTGTCTGGGTGGGATGTGACCTGGGACCCATGGAAAAGCCCAGGATGGGGACAATCAGGTTGACCGAAGGCTCCAGGCAGTGCAGCGATCCCACAGCACCAGGGCAACATAGGGGAGGCCCAAAAAGAGATGCCAGCAATGGGCCTGAGATCCACAGATGGGGACAGGGCCAGGGTCCTGGAGATGAGTGGTCTGGGGCTACAGCAAGGAGCCAGGCCCACGTCTGGAAAGCCACTTACCAGGGCCCCCATCAGGCCCAGGGGATGGGAGGAAGGGAGTGGAGAGAGTGGAGTAGGTGGCGCAGGGGGGAGGAAGTCTCAAGGCCCAGGTCCACCTCAGGCTGTCTGGGGTCCTGGAGCATGGTCACAGGTCTGAGAAAGAGGATGTCTTAATTGTCTCAACTAAGGGGCCCAGGCATTGTCCCAAGACTATGTATCTAAGGAAAGGGTCTTGTCATCTAGACAAGGATGGGAATCTATGGCCATCAAAGTTGTACACAATGACATCGTAATTTTGTGAGGCCAAGTTTTTAAGACCAGGCAGTAAACATGTGGCAATGGGATAATGGCACAGGACTGGTGCAGGGAATATGAAAAAGGAATTTAAACGGGTCCAAAACAAGAAATCTAGGCAACAAGTGTAAGGAGCCAGTAACACCAAGAGGAAGAGATGCTGGGCATGGGGGGAGGGGGGGCTTATGTAGTATCTATCTGCACCTTCTCCGGAAAAAGGCCACAACTCTTGCATTGCCCAGCCACATCCCCATATCCAGTGCTCACACTGGCACTGTTCAGCTGGATCTTATTTCCTGCAAACATACCTACTGTGCACGTATGGCCTTTCCTCATAACCCTATTTCTCACACTTTCATGGTAGAGCTGAGAAGCCTGATTACCTGTGATGTTTCAAGCTCTGCTGGTGTGTCCAGTGTTCAGCCCCAGGTGTGACAGGAGCCCAGCAGTTCCATGACAATCCAATCTCAGCAAACCAAAAGTTCTAGGCAACCCCTACCCCGACCCCACCCCACCAGTATAAAAAGGAAGGATACTTACCATCTGAAGCAAGGAGATCTGGCTTAGCCACCAGTATAGCCCCTCAAGATGGAAAGGGCTTCTTCCTCATCATTTCAGTCACATGATTCTCACACATCAGGTACTGGCCAGGAATGGGTCAAACTGGCCCTTCCTGGAAGTCTGACATGCGAGACTTCCAGGAGCACGTCTTCTCCTCAAACCTCAGTTTGTTTGTGTGAGAATAATGCAAACCCATAAAAAATACTGAACTGTTGACAAAAGTTTTACCTCTGTGGTCCCAGTTACAGCCACATATGACATAACATTTCAGTCAATGAAGATCAGTTTATAAGTTGGTCCCATCAGACTAGATAGCCTAGTGATGTAGCCATCTTACTTTATGTGAGTACATACTCTGATGTTTGCAAATGGACAAAATTACCTCAGGATGCATTTGTCAGAAAACATTCCATCATAGAGCAACACCTTAAGTGGATGCCTGTGAACAAGCATCATTTTGTTCCTTTATATAAATTACTCTTACTTATATGCCTTATAATTAAAATTGTCTATTGTGCTCCAAAGAGAGGCTAAGGTAGAAAAGCTGCCTAAAATTTTACAGCCTGCTGCCTAAAGCTAGGAGTGTCAATCAGTGATTGCTTGCCTAGCTTGTACCAGGCCCTGGTTTTTAATCACGAGAACAAAACAAGTCCTAGAGCCTTAGTCTTCTAATTCCACCAACAATATGGGGCCACCAAACCAGAACAAATTCAAGTGAATTTGCTCTTTCTCATCTCAGATATGTATTTCTCTATGGTGAACATGTCAATCCTGTGTTGACTTCATAGGATGAATTCCCCTGCTGTAACCCTGCCTGTAATAACCTCCCTCATGTCTGCTCTTTATTGAGTCTGGGTTTCTTCTGATACTCTAGATACTTGGACAATACAAAGTCATACAACAAATTACATCATGAAACTCAGTTATAACAACTACATTATGCTAAAATAGAACCAATAATACAATCTGTTACTGTTTTGAATCTGGAAAGCCCATGGTTAAGGCAATGCCACCATGTTCCAGAGGTGAATGTTCATGAGAGTTCTGACATTACCAGTGGGTTGATCTATTAGTTGGCTTAATAATTTAAAGGGACCACAGTGAGGTGGTGAAAAGTATAGGCATATGGGGCATGAATGGAGGAAGTAAGTCATTATGGGTTTGGCCTTGAGGATAGTATTTGTCCTTGGCCCCTTCCTCTTCTACCCTGGTTCCCCACAGCCAAGAGCTGAGCAGCTTTCTCTACCATACTCTCTGCCATGATATTCTGCCTCATTTGGGTGCCAGATCAATTGTGCTAATTGACCATGACCGAATCCACTGAAACCATGAACCAAAATAAACTGTTCTTTCTCCAAGTTGTTCTTGTTTAGGTTATTTTGATCACAGCCATGAAAAACTGACATAGCATCTTTATATCTTTTTTACAATTTTTTTTACTTTTCAATGGACCTTTATTTTAATTATTGATATGTGGTGCTGAGAATCAAACCCAGTGCCTCACACATGCTAGGCAAGTACTCTGCCGCTGAGCCACAACCTCAGCCCTGAAGTTATTCTTAAAAATATTTATCAAATATATAAAACCTCAATCATATAACCACAAATATTGACTTAATAAAATTATTAGATACAACACCAGAAATGTACCACTTGCCTGAGACTGTGTTCCTCACAATTAATATCCTGGAGGCTTCAACCTATAGGAACTTGATGACAAGTATCAATACAAAAGTATTTTAATTTTTTAAATACATAACTGAAATTACCATTAATTTTAAAATAAAGGCACTTGGCTTATTTTTCTATGAAATGTTTATACTGAAAATATAAATGTTCCTCCCGGTAAGAAAATGTCCACCAAGTGGCTAAAAACATGAACCAATAACAAATGTATTCCTTAAGTACATCTTATCTTCATTTTTCTTGGAAAACCTATATTCAATCATTTGAGTTAATAGTCAATGGAAACTAAAGTTGATCATTCCCTTCCATCTTATAGAAGATAACACTCAACTATTACTAACACTTAAGCATAAAAACCAAAGTTCCTGAGCACTATAACTATATGGAATACAACTATTTTACTTCATTTCGCAAATGTTGCTGGTACTTAACCATGTGCCAGACATTACAAATAACTTCTACTGAATTTCCATTACACTCCTCACATGGGTCCATTATTTCTATCATTTTTGAAAACACACAAATTACCAAAATATTTATAACTCCCATATCAATATCATGCGGTCAATGCCCACAGGTCAAGTTCAAACTCCAAAGCAAGACAGACTACCAAGAAACCCACCAAGGGGCCTGAAACAAGAAAGAGGGTCCACCTGGTTGCAGCTCAGTGGGCCAGGACACCTAACACCACTTCCCTTCTAATTCCCTCTTCCAGACCCACTTTGCACCCATCCACACAGCCCTGTGTGCATTTTCAGCAGCACTGACCCTAGGACTTTGTCCAGCAGCTTCTTCACCTCAGTACTCACAGTTTTTAGAGACCAGGAAAGGCACTGGCTGCAGCTGGGGAGATGCAGGAAGGAGGTGTGAAAAGTCCAGTTTCACTTGAAGTGTCAAAGCTGAAGGACAAATGCAAGAGCTCATGGATGGGAAGAATCTCAATATCCAATGTACTATCCACTACTTCCTCTTAATCCTCCTCAACTTTGTAACTTACTGCATCATCCACTAATTTCTTTCCTATTGCCAATCTCTCCCCCACTAGAACATATACCCTGTTAAGGGCAGCATTTTTCCTGATAAGGAAAATACTGAAGCAAGGTCTCTGCAGTCTAATTGAAAAAGATCATGTTATGATTTGGACATAAAGTGAAAACTGTTAATGCAGAACTATTCAAAAGTAAAATGATTAAACTTAGAGCTGTGACCTAAATCAGTTCATCTTATTTTGAATAGAGTAATTGGGTGGTAATCATACACAGGTGGGGTGTGATTGAAGGAAGTGGGTCACTGGGTACCTATCTGGAATGGGTCCATATTCTCTATGGCCTCTTCCCCTTCCCCTCTTTCTGTCTCCTGGCCAACAATCAATGGGGCAGCACTCCTCCATCATGCCCTTCCACCATGACATTCTGCCTCATTTTGGGCCCAGAGCAATGGAGTACGTTCACCATGTACTGAACCTCTGAAACTAGTTCTCTTGTCATGTACTTTGTAGTTAGTGATAAAAACCTGACTAACACAGGCCACAAGCCTTGACTAGGGGAGGTGAAAGATAAAGGAATGCACAGACTAGAAAATGCCTCCTTGGAGGGCCAACCAGTAAATAATTCTGCCTTGTAGGTCATCCAGTATGCTCCACTGCTCAACTCTGCTCCTGTGCCAAGAAAGCAGCCATGACTGTGTTCCAGTGAAACCTTACTTAGAAAAACAAGTGGCAGGCCAAATTTGATGCACAAAAAAACCATTTCCTAAATGAAGTAAAGTTCAAGTACACAGAAAAATGCCATGATTGGGTTGGGTGGATTGGTCAAACAGAAACAACAATGGCAGAGGTTTTAACAAGTCTAACAGTGACACAAAATCCTGAAAATAATGCCCCAGGCTGGGAGTGGTGGCTCCTACCTGTAATTCCAGCAGCTCAGGAAGCTAAGGCAGGAGGATTCTGAGTTCAATGCCAGCCTCAGCAACTTACCGAAGCCCTAAGCAATTTAATGAGACCCCTGTATCTATGTAAAATATTAAAAAAAGTGTTGGGTAGGTGACTTGGTAGTTAAGCACCACTGGGTTCAATCCTCAGTAACTAAAAAATAAATAAATAAATAAAAGAGGCCACATTGTCAGCTAGAGACAAGACCACAAATGTAAACATTAAGAACCTGAATATAACCTGAATCTAATATCGACCTCACAGCCTCAGGAACATATCTTGTAAGGTCAACACCCACTTAAGAGTTTAACACGGGTACAACTGAATTTTATAACCAGCCTCATGGTGGAGCTAAAGGACACAAGCTTTCAGGGACCAGACAAGAGTACTGAAGAACATTTCTACTACCTGATGGTACCTGCACCAATTACACAAAGTAGAAAATAAGAAAGAAAGAAAGAAAGAAAGAAAGAAAGAAAGAAAGAAAGAAAGAAAGAAAGAAAGAAAGAAAGAAAGAAAGAAAGAAAAGAAAGAAAGAAAATTAAAATTCATCATTTCTCATTCTCATGAAAATCATTAGAAAAATCACTGAATCAGCAATAACCTCATATAAAAGTCCCTTTCAGGGCTGGGATACAGCTCAGTTGATAGAGGGCTTACCTTGCATGCACACTGCTTTGGGTTCATTTCCCAGCACCACCACCAAAAATACAAAACAAAAAAAAAAGTCTTCCTTTCACAACAGACATAAAATATTTAAATCCTCAGGAACAAACAACATAAAAAGTATGCAGATCGGGGCTGGGATTGTGGCTCAGTAGTAGCGCACTTGCCTAGCAGCAGCAGAACCCGGGTTTAATCTCAGCACCACATGAAAAAAAAATAAGGCATTTTGTTGTATCCATCTATACCTAAAAACTAAATACTAAAAAAAAATATGCAGAGCCAAACTTCAGTAAGGGGCACATGTGGTGACTGCAGGGACCACATGCCCTGCATGGGTCAAAAAAACATTAATTTTGGAAACAAGATGTCATAATGAATGTTAATTTTAATCAATATCACAAACTTTGGGAGTAAGATAAAGTTGTTGGAAAATATATTTAAAGAGGTATGGGGAAGGAGGCCAAACTTGTAATGACTTGCTGTGATATGTGGGAAGCCAGAGTGAATGCTTTGTCTATTTCTGGACACCACAGTCCTGTAGGAAAAGCAACCACACTTTTTTTGGTTGGAAGGGGGTGGTGAGGGCAGTGCTGAGGATGGAACCCAGGGTCATTCTATCATGGAGCAACACTTGTGGCCATTTTGATTTTGAAACAGCATTTTGTAAGTTGCTGAGGCTGGCTTCCTACTTGCAAACCTGCTGCTTAAGCCTTCCCAGTCACTAGAATTATAGGCATGGGCCACCAGTCCAGTCAGGTTCTTCTTCTAAGAAATCATTTTCTCCACCCTCTTACTCCTTAAAGCTCCTGGGTAGCCTTTTCAGACTCCAGAATTACAAAGGCTTGGAATAATGGCATCTTCTGTCCACCTGTTCATGGGTTGAGCCTGGAACCAGGGCAGAGGGTGGCTTGCTTTTGGTTCTAGGCCATATGTTATGTAACTATGAAATATTTCTAAATACTTCTAAAAGTTTGATGTTTGGGAGAGTTTTCCCTCCTTGCTAGAGCATGATGTGTTGCCAGACCTTATATGTCCCATCAGACTCCCCATGTGTCAGCCACTGATCTAAACTGCTGAGCTTCAGAAAATATCTCAACTTCAGAGTTTTGACATACACCCTGAGAGCTTAGGTTAAGGTAGCGCCACCTCTGTCATGTGAAAGACCATGATATTTCTCTGAAAGCCTAGAGCCAAGAAGTGACAAGGCTCATCAGCTGCGAATTAATCTCAGAAGCCTCATCCACCAATACCACCTGCTATCAACTAGCAATTAGAGACCTTACCTGTTATCCTGACTGTCCACCAAGGTGGTCAAGCTGGCTTCTCCAAGAACTGCTCCTGTACAGGAAAATCTCAGCTTCAAGGACACTTTACTTTTCACAAAGCCTGTTTCCATATTAATTGAACAAGTGGGCTTTAAGAATTTTGGAAACAATTCATATGTGGTTAAAGTACTTCATCTATCTGCTGTATTCTAGGAAGATTTTTCACATTATTCTCTCCCCTCTGAGCATGTAAACCTACACAACAATTGTCATTCTATTTCAATAAACTCTGATTCAGCAAATCATCTCCTCATTTCTGTCATATACAACAACTGGCTGCCAGCAGGATTTCATAATCCATAGAGGTAAATGATATAACAAGGTTCAAATTTTAATTTCAATGAAAGCATAGAAAATAGAAATTGCATAGCATTCTTCTTCATGCTTAATATTCCACTGAATTTTCAACTTTGATGACCTGGGAATAATTCATAAAACTGGCACAGACTATAAGAATTCTGTGCCATGCTCACAAACACTTCTGTCAAATTAGTTGAGTAGCATAAAGCTGTTTTCACTATAACTTGTGATATATGCACTACTCAGTACCTTAAGATGATGGCATAATTGTTTTGGTTTTTTTTTTTTTGTTTGTTTTTGACCAGTAAGTATATAAAGGTAAATGAGTAAATTACTATTCTTAGTCTTTTCATTTTGAAATTTTGAAACTATTCTCTATCCTAAAAAGCTAGAAAATTTTAATTACTTATATATTTAGGTAACAGGAGTTTAACCTAGAGGAACTCAATCACTGAGCCACATCCCCAGCCCTACTTTGTGTTTTATTTAGAGATGGGGTTTCACCAGGTGTTTAGGACATTGATAAGTTGCAAAAGATGGCTTTGAAGTCATGATCCTACTGCTTTAGGCCCTTGAGCTGCTGAGTTTATGGGCATGCACCACGACACCCAACTAAGTTACCAATTTTAAATACATGATATACATAAAACAATAGGTTGGAAGCCAGGAAGGGTTGTATGTGCATGCAATCCCAGTGAGGTGGGAATCTGAGGCAGCAGGATCACAAGTTTGAGGCCAGCTAGGAAACTTAGTGAAACCCTGTCTCAAAAGCAAATTTAAAATAACTGGGGCTATAGTTCCTTAGTATAGCACCCATATACCCCCAGTCCAGAAAATTAAGGTATGAAGATATCCACTATCTATACCTAGTAAATTAAAGACAAACAATTTCAGATCACACAGATGGTTCAACTAGGACCTGTCTACATCTCAGAACAAGGCTTCTGTATGCGTTTTACAAGTATCTTTTCAGGTTTAAGACCTCAAGAATACACACTGCCTTTTATGAAAACTCAAACAACTGAGTGTTGTGAAGGTACATATCTCACAAGAAAAATTAACATACTCATGGGCTGATGATGAAATTTCCACATTCTTTATAGTCCTACTGCCACAGTCTCTATCAAATGCTTTAATACCTTGCTTAAATAAAAGCTTCAATTTCTTACTAAACCCTTAAAACAGAGACAAAAACCAAAGTTATTTAGCAAGCTATAAAATCATTAAAAAAAATGGAAAACCCCTGCCCCTTGTAATCCCAGCAACATGGAATGCTGAGGCAAGAGGAAAGCAAGTTCAAACCCAGCCTCAGCAACTCACAAAAGCCTTAAGCAACTCACTGAGACCCTAAGCAACTCACCAAAGTACTGTCTCTAAATAAAATATAAGAAACTGGCTGGGGATGTGATGCAGTTCCTCTGGGTTCAATCTCCAGTACCAAAACCAATCAAACAAACAAAGATATACATACAATAGCAACACTCCTGTGAAAACATTACTACCAGCAAGGATCACCAATACATCTTATTATACAGAGATCACCACTGATTATCCTAAACACTTGAAAAGTCTTAATTAAAAACAGGAAAAGGCTGGGGTTGTGGCTCAGTGGTAGTGAGCTTGCCTGGCAGGTGAGGTACTGGGTTGGATTCTCAGCATCACATATAAATAAATAAATTTTTAAAAATGTCCATTCACAAATAAATATATACTAAAAACAAACAAAAAACATGAAAGCTAGGCACAGTGGTAACCATCTGTAATTCCCTCTCAGACACTGGGAGAATAAGGAAGAAAGACAGAAATTTAGTGAGCAGTCTGGGCAATTTAGGCCTATTGCCAGAATAAGCAATAAAACCTGCTATCGCTAAGCCAGGTGAGGTAGTACAAACCTAAGTGCCAGTGGCTCCAGAAGCTGAGGCAGGAGGATTAACAATTCAAAGCCAGTTTCACCCATTTAACTAGTCAGTAAGCAAATCAGTGAGACTATCTGTAAAAAAAAAATATTTAAAAAGGGTTGGGGATGTGATTCAGTGCTTAAGTGCCCAGGGGTTCAATGCCCTGTACATAACAAAACAAAAAATCTCAATGGCTGTAGCTCAGTAGTAAAACTCCCCTGGATTCAATCCCCAGTATCAAACACACACACATACACACACATACATACACACACACACACACACACACACACACCCCACAAGAGAATGAATATCCAACTTGTTTATGAAGTACACACATTTCTAGCAACTCTCTAAAGTGAGGAAGGAGGAATCAAAGTTTGAAACCAGTCTTAGCAACTGAGGGCTACACTGTCTTAAAATAGCAAGCAAAAAAGGGCTGGGAGTGAGGCTCAGAGGCAGAGCACTCACCTGGCATGTGTGAGGCACTAGGTTCGATCCTCAGCATCACATAAATAAAATAAAGTTTGCTGCAGTCTGGCTGCGGCAAAATAACCGGAGGGTGACGAACAACTTGTGTAAGTTGATACAGCAGGACAGAAAGCCGTTTATTGTAGGATTACAGAGGTATTTATCCATTTTGCACAGCTTATCTTAATTAGTATAAACTAGATACATCAGTCAACAATAAGGAATCTCCACACTTAAAGGCTCGCTTTTGTTACTTCTCAAACCACTCCCTCTGGCATTTTGCCAGGCACCATCCAGACTTGTTTAGGAACTCTAACATTCCCCTGGCAAATTACCAGGTGTTATTTTGACTTGTTTACAGACTCTAACAAAAGTTATTGTGTTCACTTATAATTTTTTTAAAAAATTAAAAATAAAATAAATAGAAAGCAAAAAGGACTTGAATGTAGCTTAGTTACAGAGAATATCTGTGTTCTACCCCTAAATCCCTACAGGAAAAAAAGGAATGTTGGCCCATAAGTGCAGCTCTGAATTCAACCCTCACTCCCGCCAAAAACAGAGTACATATATTATTATTCATTAAATTGCTTAAGTGGGCTGGGGTTGTAACTCATTGGAAGAGTGCTTGCCTAGCATATGTGAGGCAATGGGTTTGATCTTCAGCATCACATAAAAATATACAAAAACAAGACAGAGGTATTGTGTCCATGTATAATCTAAAAAAATATTAAAAGACCTTGTTTGAGTTATAAAAATACTAGAAAACAAATATCTTTACAAACAAGAATACCCAGTTAGAACACAATGGGGGAAGACTCATAAGGAATAGACATGTTGGTGGTTCGTGCCTCCCTGCATGGGAACACTAGACACTTAACCCAAGGCCTCCACACATGCTCAACATTCACGCTATACCTCAGCACATAAATCAGCAATTGTTAAAAATATATAACCCCTAGGAATAAACTCACATGCAAACTCTACAATTATAAAACTGCAAAACTTTTCTGAAATTAGAAAAAAAAAATCACCCAACTGGAGTCAAAATTCTATTTGGATGAAAATCATAAGAAACACAAAAGCCTAAACATGGAACCAGAAGAAACCAGCCCGAAGTCCCACCTGCTCAGAAAGCTGAGACAGAAGGACAACTTGAGCCCCAAACTTTATCGCTAGCCTGCACAACATAGGAAGACCCTCTGGAAGAAAGGAAGGAAGGAAGAAAGAAAACAAGCAACAAATATGAAATAACTCTACTCCGGAGCTGAGGCCAAGGAGGAAAAGTTTCAGGCTAGCCTGCTTCTAAATAAAAAATGAAAAGGGCCAGGGATAAAGCTCAGTGGTATATCACCCCTGGGTCAATTCCCTAGTTCCAGAAAATAATAATAATAATAAAAAAACCATAAGACAGTTCACAAAGAATTGGACAGGCTGGCATAGTGGCACATATGAGCTTGGGAGGATGAGGCAGGAGGAGCACAAATTCAAAATCAGCGTCAGCAATTTAGTGAAGCCTTAAGCAACTCAGCAAGACCCTCTCTCTAAATAAAAATAAAAAAACTGGCTGAGGATGTGGCTCAGTGGTTAAACTCCCCTGGGTTCAATCCCCAGTATCAAACACACACACACAAACACAACACAATGAATGTCCAGCTGTTAAAGAGGTACACTCCTTTAATTAATCCCAGCAACTCTGCAAAATAAGGAAAGAGGAACCAAATTTGAAGCCAGCCTTGGTAAATGAGGAAGCCACTGTCTTAAAATAAAAAGTAAAAAGGGCTTGGGATTTAGCACAGTGGCAGACAAAATCTGGATTCAATCCCTAAACTACCAACTTAAAAAAAGAGTTGGCTGATGAGAGCAGCTCTGAATTTAATCCCCAGTTCCGCAAAAAATAGAGCCTGTAATATTATGATCCTTTAAATAAAGGCATAAGAATGCTAGAAAACAAATATCTTTATAAACAAAAATAACCAATTAGAACGCAATGGGGGAAAACTCATTAGGAATAAATGAGGGTTTGAAGAGTTGGGGGGAGGTTGACGTGATGATGAAGGTGAACGCTAGGCATTAAACCCCAGACCTCCACACATGCTCAACATTCACCCTATACTCTCAGCACAGAAATCAGCAATTGTTAAAAATATGTAACACCTAGGAATAAAGTCTCATGCAAGCTCTACAGTTATAAAACTGCAAAACTTTACTGAAATGATAAAAAACTTGACCCAAATGGAGTCAAACCTCTATTTGGATAAAAATCATAAGGAAAACAAAGACAAATGCCTAAACTGGACTCAAAAGGTACCAGCCTGTAGTCCCAGCTGCTCAGAAAGCTGGGACATGAGGTCAACTTAAGCCTTGAACTTTAAGGCTAAACTGGACAACATAGGAAGACCCTCTTCCAGAAAAAGAAAACAAACAACAACAATAAATATGAAATAACTTTACTTCAGAGGAAAGGCAGCAGGATGAAAAGTTGCAGGGTAGCCTGCTTCTATATAAAAAATGAAAAGGGCCAGGGATAAAGCTCAGTGGTAGATCACCCCTAGGTCCCATTTCTAGTTCCTGGAGAAAAAATAAATAATAATAGAACTATAAAGCAGTTCACAAACAACAGGATAAGCCTCAAAGCAAACAAACAAAAGATATATGTACAATAGTGACACTCCTGTGGAAACATTACTACCAGCACCAATCACCAATACACTTACTATACATAAGATTACCATTGATTATCATAAACACTTTAAAGGAAAAGTCTTCATTAGAAAATGTGAGAGCCAGGCATAGAGGTGACCATCTATAATTTCCTCTCAGTCTCTGAGAGGGGAACTAAGGCACTAAAGCAGGAGGAATAAAAGTTAGAGAGCAGCCTGGGAACTCAGACCTTCTGCCAAAATAAGCAATGAAAATTGTCATGGCTAAACCAGGCAAGGTGGTGCACACCTGTAATCCCAGCGGCTCCAGAGACGAGGCAGAAGGATTGTGAGTTCAAAGCCAGCCTCAGCAACTTAGCAAGGCACTAAGCAACTCAGTGAGACCCTGTCTCTAAGTAAAATATTTTAAAAAGGCTGAAGATGCGGCTCAGTGCTTAAGAGCCCTGGATTCAATCCCTAGGGAAAAACAACAACAACAAAATGCATAGCTGTAGCTTAATGTTGAAACTCCCATGGTTTGAATCCTCAGTATCAAACACACACACACTCATTCACACACACACACACACACACACAGGACACACACAAGATGCACGCACACACACACAGGATGCACTCACACACACACAAGGGAATTAATGTCCAGCTGGTTACAGTGGTACACTCTTTTAATCCCAACAACTCTTCAAACTGAGGAAAGAGGAATCCCAGTTTGAAGCCAGCTTCAGCCACTGAGGGAGACATTGTCTTAAAAAGTAAAAAGTGGGGCTGGGGTTGTGGCCTAGCAGGTGCGAGATGCCGAGTTCCATCCTCAGCACCACATAAAAATATTAGGCAGTGGGTCCAACTACAACTAAAAAAAAGAAAAGAAAAAAAACTCAAAAAATGTAAAAGGGTTTGAGATGTATCTCCATAGCAGAAAAATATCTGTGATTAACCTCTAAATCCCCAAAAGGGAGGGGGGGGGGAAGCTGACCCATCTATGCATCTCTCAATTTAATCTCCAGTTCTGCCAAAAATAGAGCATGTATATTATCATTCATTAACTCATAAAAATGCTAGAAAACAAATATCTTTATTAAAAAGAATAACCAGTTAGAATACAATGGGAAAACTCATTAGGAACAAATAAGAGGTTGAAGGGTTGGGGGTGGCTGGAGAGCTGCTGCAGGTGAACACTAGACATTAAACCCCAGGAATTCCACACAGGATCAACATTCACCCTATACCTTCAGCACAGAAATCAGCAATTGTTAAAAATATATAACATTGGGCTGGGGATGTGGCTCAAGCGGTAGCATGCTTACCTGGCATGCATGCAGCACGGGTTAGATCCTCAGTACCACATACAAACAAAGATGTTGTGTCCAACGAGAAGTAAAAAATAAATATTACAAAATTCTCTCTCTCTCTCTCTCTCAAATATATATAATAAAACACTTAGGAATAAACTCTCATGCAAGCTCTACAATTATAAAACTGCAAAACTTTCCTGAAATGATGAAAACTTCACCCAACTGGAGTCAAACCTCTATTTTGCATGAAAATAAGGAAAATAAAAAACAAACGCCTAAACCTGGACCCAGAAAGTACCAGCCTGTAGCCTCAGCTGCTCAGAAAGCTGAGGCAGGAGGACAACTTGAACCCCGAACTTTAGGACAACATAGAAAGACCCTCTTCCAGAAAAAAAACCAAACAACAACAAAAAATATGAAATAACTCTACTTTTAGAGGTGAGGCAGTAGGTTGAAAAGTTCCAAGCTAGCCTGCCTCTAAAAAATTTAAAAAGGCTAGGGATAAAGCTCAGTGGTAGAACACCTCTGGGTCTAATTCCTAGTACCGGCAAAAAAAAAAAAAAAAAAAAGGACCAAAATCAATTATAAGAAAAGACTGGCTGGGCAAAGTGGCACACACTCCAAAATCTCAGCAGAGCTCAGGATGTTGAGGCAGGAGTACAAATTCAAAGCCAGTCTCAGCAATTTAGCAAGGCCCTAAGCAACTTAGCCAGACCCTGTCTCTAAATAAAATATAAAAAACCACCTGGGAAAGTGATTCAGTAATTAATCTTCCTGGGGTTCAAACCCCAGGACCCCCCCAAAATATAAAAAGACAAAAATGTTCTACCACACAGGTGCTGAACAAAATGCAAAGGAAGTCTACCTACCAAACCCACAGAAATGCAAAGACTCACAACCCTGTTGCTGGACCTTGGGTACTGACTTCAGCAATTTCACTTCCACAAACTCATTTTGAAGAGTTAGGGCCAATTCAACAAATATATTCCACAAACGCGCTTAAATAAGGGCAAATAATGTGGGCAAACTAGTGCCTGAGTAGATCCCAAGTATTCCGGAGCACAAGCCTAGAGGATACCAATTTTAGGCCAATCTCAAGCAAGTCAGTGAGACCCTATTGACTCAAAATAAAAAGTAAAATAAATAACAAAAATGGACTGAGGGGGCAGGGATTGTGGCTCAGTGGTAGAGCGCTTGCCTACCATGTGTGAGATGTGGAGTTCAATTCTCAGCACCACATATAAAAAAGTAAAATAAGATTCATGACAACTAAAAATATATTTTGGAGATGTAGCTCAGCGATAAAGTAGTCCTAGGCTCAATCCCCATTAGCAAAACTAGTTTAAACAAACAGCAGCAGACTACTATGAGGAAATATCAGAGCTTTGGCTCATTCAGGCTTCTAAAACAAGACCCCATGGCATCTCTACCTTGCAAACAACCATTTATTTCTTACCGTTTTGCAGGGGTAGAAGATGGAGATTGAAGACTGCTTCCAAATTGCTTAAGACACTTTCCTGCGGGCTCCTCACAAAAGGGAGAATCACTTTGGAACTTTCTTTACATAGCCACAGCTATATCCTGGGGTGTGGACTCCACCCCAGGGGTCAAAAGGTGGAAGGGTCCTCCCCCTAGGAGATAAGTTTCAGCACACTAATGGCACACTTCTGGCATCACCACTCCCTCAATAGGGTGGAGTAAATTAGAGTGCATCCAAAGAAAATATCACTCAGCCTTTGGGAAACTATTAGACCATGAGGCAAACAAACTTTTCATGTTGAGAGACAACTAAGGAAATCCAAACACCACCAAACACAATACTAATGAACTACTGTTGATAGTCTTAACTATTTGTGAAAACTTAGCATTGAGAGATACACAATAGAACATTCAATGCAATGGTTTTGCTGGCCATGCATGGAGAACTATTGAAGAGGTGAAAAGTGGCAAAAGCACAATCTCTCAACTTTTGTGAATATTGAAAATGCTCCAGGGATTCCTTCTCAGTGAAGGAGCTCTCCCGCTCCCGTCATGATATGAGGCACTGGGTTCCATCCTCAGCACCACATAGAAATGAATAAATAAAATAAAGGTACTATGTCCATCAAAACTAAACATAAATAAAGTAAATAAATAAATACAAAAGAAAGAAAATGCTCCACTCTTTTTTTAAGTTATTCATGTTTCCATTTACTGATATGAAAAACCTTAAGACAAACTGTCACATAAGGCAGCAGGAAACAAGCCAGGTGCAATGGCAAAGGCAAAGGCATGTAATCCCAATGGCTCTGGAGCTGAGGCTGCAGGAGTGTAAATTCAAAGCTAGCCTCAGCAACATAGTGAGGTCCTAAGCAACTTTGCAAGACCCTGTCTCTAAATAAAAATTTTAAAATGGGCTGGGGATGTGGCTCAGTAGTTAAGTGCCCCTGGGTTCAATTCCAATTTATTTATTAGTGCCAATAAATGAATAAATAAGAATCAAAATTTTAAAATACCAGGGAACAAAATGTGAGTTCATTCAGGTAAATTTATGTGTTATATGTGCATAGTAAACAAAAATTCAGGGTGATAACCTCAAATTAACTTGAAAATATTAATACTAAAGTCACATTAGACTATGATTTCCATGACTACTTCCTAATGAGACATTTCTACATCACTTGAATTTAAAATAAACTCTGTTTTCACAATTTAGTAAAATATAAATATTTCATTTTCTAAATGATACAGAGGCACAAACATTAAGAAGCTCTACTAAGGTCCTAGGGGCATTGCTCAGTGGTAGGGTGCTTGCCTAGGATTATGAGTCATATTTGATCCCCAATACCAAAAAGCAAAAAAGAACTATAAGGGGCCAACAAGGAGGAGATTAAAGCTGCAGACCTTAGGTCAGTTGAGGGTCACCACAGAAAAATCCAAACAGCAAGGGGCAATAGAAGCAGATACCTTAACAGACAGTGGGCAGAGCTGGACAGTTCAGAGAACCACAGACCAATCAGAGTCAGGAGAGGTAGGGAGGGGTTGAGTGGGCAACCAAAGAATTTTGATTCTCCTTCACAAGACAAAAAAGACAAAGGAAAGAAAGAGCAGGCTGCTAAATTTAGCAACAAGATGTTGAGGACCTAAAGGGAGTGCTCAGCATAGTATTCTATGCAAATAATGTAAATTACCAGAAGTGCCCCCCAGTCCAACAGGAGTTGAAGCACAGATCACAATCTAGGGGGAGAGGGACTGTTCCCAGAACAGCCAGAACACCCACAGGTTTTCTAATAAGACAGCTCAGACCCTGAGGCCTAAGGATAGTTTCCATCCCTTTGCACCTAAAAAGAGATCAATCTGATGCTAAAATTTTAAAATTATAATCCCTTCACTCCACTGAAGAAGTACATGATGCAGGTACCACCACCCTTGTGTTCACAAGGGAATGAAAGGCCTGCAGTTTGTGCTAGATTCAGCATCTGTCTCCACACTGGACTTTAAAGCCCTTCTTAGAAGGTCACCCACAGGCCAAGAGCAGAGGCTCATGTTTGGAGGTCAACCACTAGGGTAGCAGAGGCAGGAGGACTGAGAATTCAGTGCCAGTCTCAGCAACTTATGAGGCCCTTAGCAACTTGGTGAGACACTGTTTCTAATTAAAAAAGTAAAAATTGGCTGGGGATGTGTCTCAGTGGTTAAGTGCCCCTGGGTTCAATTCTTGGTGCCAAAAAATAAATAAATAAATAAGAATCAAAATTTTAAAATACCAGGGAACAAACTGTGAGTTCATTCAAGTAAGTTTATGTGTTATATATGCATGGTAAACACAAATCCAGGGTGATATCCTCAAATTAACTATGAAAATATTAATACTAGAATCACATTAGATATTATTTTCTCGAGTACTTTCTAATGAGATCTTTCTACATCACTTGAATTTTAAAGTAAACTCTTTGTTTTCACAATATAGTAAAATAAAATTATTTCATTTTCTAAATGATACAGAGGCACAAACATTAAGAAGCTCTACTAAGGTCCTAGGGGCATAGCTCAGTGGTAGGGTGCTTGCCTAGGATTATGAGTCATATTTGATCCCCAATACCAAAAAGCAAAAAATAAGTATAAGGGGCCAACAAGGAGGAGATTAAAGCTGCAGATCTTAGGTCAATTGAGGGTCACCCACAGAAAAATCCAAACAGCAAGGGGCAATAGAAGCAGATACCTTAACAGACAGTGGGCAGAGCTGGACAGTTCAGAGAACCACAGACCAATCAGAGTCAGGAAAGGTAGGGAGGGGTTGAGTTGGCAACCAAAGAATTCTGATTCTCCTTCACAAGCCAAAAAAGACAAAGGAAAGAAAGAGCAGGCTGCTAAATTTAGCAACAAGACACCTAGGAACTGAAGAGAGTGCTCAGCATAGTATAAAAATTTCCAAAGGTGCCAACCAGTCCAACAGGAGTTGAAGCACAGGTCACAATCTAGGGGGAGACATGATGTTCCCAGAACAGCCAGAACACCCACAGGTTTTCTAATAAGACCACAGCTCAGACCCTGAAGCTTTGAAGTGGCACTCCCTCTCTCCACAGGAAGGTCTTAACTGGGCTTCTCCAGAAATCTTTACCATGGCTGATTTTAGGACTGTCAGCAAAAGAGTCTCTGCAAAAAGTTCAATGTAGATAAACTTCCTATATTCTTGTTGCCCTGATTTACTTGTCCACTGGCAGAGAAGATAGCAGCACTCCAAGAGCTGGACACCCCTTACTAGTTTTTCACAAATATATTCAATATAGTACTTTGAAGAAATGTGCAAACAAGGCCTCTGGCCTTGAGCTGGGCTTCACAGAGATGTCTATATTTTTAAGATAAGTTACAATTGGGTTTCTTGGTAACAACTGGCAGGGAGAGAAAAAAAGGGGAAAAGAAGCTCTCCCCTTCTCAGGTGTTGTCCTTGAAGAGTTGACTTGCCCAAAACAGTGAAAGAAAAAGCTGCTTTTATGTGAACTTCTGCAGACTGTGAACTTCTGAGCCCCTCCCCTTATATGCTGGGTATAAAACTCTGAATCTCCCTGAACTCGGGATTCAGGGAATTGATTGATTACAGCAAAGGCTGTTCCCTCTGAACCTGGCTACAGCCAAATAAAACTGTTTCCTGCCATCTTCGGTGCCTTGCCTCATTTGTCCCTACAACAGATCAACCTCTGTTGGGTCTGGAGTACTGTACAAAGTAGTTGAAGCTGAAATGAACCCGGGGAGTCACCAGAGTAGTTTCTGTTCAGGGACAGCGAGTAGAGGGGAAACCGTGACTCCCTTTTTGTTTGGTTGGGAATTATTGGAATTTGGGCGGTATAGAAATTCTGTCCTGGCCATGTCTGAGGGAAAGTGTGTGAAACTTTGTCAATGAGACAAAGGGAAGGGTTCTGACCCAACCCAAGTGCCAAAGCAAGTGCAGAGTCTTGATCCACGGTTCCGTGGCACCTCATAAAGTCTGTGGCGGAATTTCACCAACCAACATCCAGGTGAAAGCTCCAGTTCAGCGGTTGATACCAACTTGCAAGGCTAAGAGGGCCCTAAGTCCCCATGAGAGGAGCGGCAGGAGATGGACAAAGCAACTTTTCTCCTAAGTGTATTTTGTTCTAAGTGTGCTCCACCGATGCTGGGTGGAACATGGGAGGCACACTAAGAAAACTGAGCCTTCTGAAATGTGTTAGGAACCTTTAGAAGGTTTTCCTGGTAACTGTGGAGTGAAACTCACTCCACAAATATTGTGTACTCTGTGAATTAGAATGGCCCACCCAAGATGTGAACTGGCCACCAGATGGATCTTTAGAAGAGAGAGTCATTTCTGAGGTCCTGAACCTCAGGTCAGGACCTCAGAAATGTCAGTCATTTCTGAGGTCCTGGAACCCCTGAACCAATTTGCTTATATTGATTGCTTGCAAGAGATAGTTCAGAAACAGCCCCCTTCGTTGAGAGCCTGTCTAGATGGACAGTCCAAGCTGATGTTCACCAGGAGCATCTCTAATACCCAGCGGAAAGCAGCTAAACAGAAAATATGACTAGGAAAGGGGAAGGCAAACAGTTTTTCCTGTGAGCCAGAAGACTACCCAATCCCTATGTGCCACTCTACCCAACTTTGCCAAGACCACTGGGACAACAGACTCTCATTTCAGCCCCCTTGTCCTCAGAGGCAACACATGATGGCCCCCAATACTGGCTATTCCTTCCTCTGTGATGTCCTCAGAGCTAAAGGCTTCCTAGGACCAAAGACTCTTTCACCTTCAAAGATGAAGGTAGAAGATCTGTCCTAAGACCATAGCCACAACTCAGATGAGAAGTCTCCAGATGCCCCTGCAAGGAACTAAAGGACATACCCATGTTGACCAGAAGAGAAATGTCTGAGGGAGACAAGGCAGTTTTGTGTGCTAGCCTTTCACCACCACTGAGCTCATAAGCTGGAAAAATCATACTCCCTCCTACATGGAGAAAGCTTGGGCCATGACTGATCTGATGCAGCCCATTATCCAGACCTAGGACGGGGCCTCAACAAAGAAGAAGGTCTAAAAATGAAGAGATGTCAAGAAGCCCTCATAGAAACTCTAAAAGAAAAGTAAAAAGAGAACAAAACACACTGTCTGTGCCCAAGGGTTAGAAGGAATCAGAGCCAGCCCTGAGCCCCAGCCTAATCCCAGCACATCTACAGATAATCAGAGCTGAGATAAGCCTCCCGCTGCTCCAGCATCTCCCTGTTGCACCCTCCATAGCCCTGAACATTTCTCTGGCAGCAATTATCAAAAGAGATGTGCCCAACTGACTCAGAGCTAAATGTCCAGGCCACCTACTCTGCCACCCCTCTGTCTGCCCAGAGGTGTCCGTGGGAGAAGGGGCACATACAAGTGTAACAGCCACAATGCAAGTTTGTCAGTAAAGAAATGCACAGGTGCAAGAAACAGGTGATCAATGCAGCCTTAGTGGGACAGGCTCAGAGAGCCATTTGCAAAAAATTACCATCCTAGAGGGCTTTACTGAGAAGTGTGCCAGTGAGCTGATTAAGGTGGCCACCACAGTTTTCATCAATCGAGATCCAGAGACTCAAAGACAGGCAGACCAAAAAGATGAAGAGGAGGATGGATCTTCTTACAGTGGCCCTCACTACAAACCCAAAGATCACTCAAAGGGGGGGGGTCTCTCTAGAACAAAGCCAATGGTCCAAATGTTTATAAGGAAAAAAAGCGTGACCAGAAAAATGGGAAGCCTCCAGTGGCCCCAGCAGGCAAGCACCCACTGCCATGCTCAAATGCTAAGCCTTGAACAGAGAAGGAGTGAATATTTTCCTCCAGCCTTTGGCCCCAGCCCCTCCTTTCAGTTTCTTTCCACTTGCTTGGAAGTTGATGATTGACGAATATGGCAGGGGTCCCATAAACACAAAACTGCATCTGATGCTCGGGACCCAGAACCTCAGGAGGGCTCAGCTGCTGCAAGCCTCCAAATGAACCATGAATATGTTCATGTTAACAGCCTATAGTGGGCCTTAGGGTTCTCACTCCAAAAGGACATGCCACCCTGGCTCCAAGCCACATGCTGGGAGCCACCAGCAGGAAGGGCCACAGAGCCCCATGCACCCAGGCACACTGAACAAAAACACAAGCGGGCCAGCTACTGTGGACAATTAGAGCAGGCTTTCACCTGGCAGGAGGAGAAAGCCACACAGTCAAGGAGCAACACCTAGGTGGGCACAATGTGGCTACCACACTGGGACCTGCACGGGACCACACCACTGCCCTCCATCCTTGGCAGACAGCCCATGATGAGATTGACATAAGTGGCTTTTACACAAATAATGTGCCAGATCATCAGTCTCTGTTAAGATTTACATTAGATTTAAGAGTTAGAGAATCCTAGCAGCCAAGATCCTGCGCTGGAAGATAACAACAACAACAAAAATTCCTGCATCTTAAAGCGCCAGAGGCTCTATATATGCCTCCCTTCCCTAAATGACAGTTCCTCCCAGGTGCTTGAGTACACCATTTTTGTGACAGCACTGGACTCTAACGTAAAAGTCCACATCTATCAAGAAAAAGTCAAATACCTTAGTCACCATCTGACTCAGCAACAGAACAGAACAACCACTGGGCCTCAGAAGAAACAGGAGATCTGCTCAATTCCAGTCCCTTCAACCTGCCATCAGACTAGAGAATTCTTGGGGGCTACTGAGTTCAGCCATATATGGATCCCCATCTTTCAGTTAAGACAAAACCCCTCTATGAAGCCACAAAGAGTGGAGAATGGGATCCTCTAATATGGGGGCCAACTAAGCAAAAGGCCTTTGAAGACATTAAACAAGCACTCACAGGTGCACCTGGATTAGGGCTCCCTGACCTCACAAATCCTATCTTTCTGTATGTCCATAATAGGTCTGGAGTGGTTATGGGAGTTTTGACTTAGATGCTGGGACATGGAACCGTCCAGTGGCCTATTTGTCTAAACAGCTGGACTCTGTATCAGAGGACTGGCCACCTGCTTTACTGGCCCTTGTAGCCACAGCTCTTCTGGTATTGGAAGCTGATAAACAGGCCATGGGACAAGAGCTGGTTGTCAGAGTTCCTCATTCAATTTTGACATTGTTAGAATATAAAGGACACTATTGTTTCGCTAATGAAAAAATGGTCAAATATCAGGGCATGATATGTGAAAATCCACGTATCCATGTCAAGGTCCTAAGAACTCTAAACCCAGAGAGTTGACAGAGAGGCCAGGTTACCTATCTGCAAGAAACGGGAAAAAAATCCAGTCCCAGGTTTAAATGCTGCCCTCCTGTCTGGCTGACTAGCTAACAGAATAGGAGCCAACATACTCCCAACATGAAAGTAAGCGATTTAAGACTGAAAAAGAAACTTTTCTCCTAGGTGGATGGTGGAGATTTTCTGATGGCTGGAATAGCCATCCCGGAGATTCTAGCCCCAGCCTTTATCAGACAGTTTCGCAGGAAAACATGTTGGACCTACATTACTGCTGATGAGTTCTTGCTTCCGCAATGCTGAAGTATAACACCAGAGAAGCACACCCAGGCAAGTTTCGAGTGGAAAGTAGAAACTTTATTAAGGACAGCAGAAAAGACTTCTACCTGGAGGAAGAAGGGTACCCAAGAGTCGGAATCTGTGGAAGGGATTATAGCTAAGTCTTCTTTCATCTTTCCCACATTTCTGTCCTTTGTTCTGTTGTCTTGAGGGGATAGAATGTAGGTGAGCAGACTAAAGGTGAGGCATAGATAGGCCAGAGGAGTAATCTGAGCAGGAAGGGCCTGGGGCTGCCTTTGATTAGCACTTCCCAGTTGGCTGGGAGCTGCTTCTTTAACATTTTTTTAGAGTGGGCTCTGGGCCTTGGGAATGTTAACATTTCAATTTCCCCAACTGCTGCTCTGCTTCCCTGGGCTCCATTCTCAACATTGCCTTCATTTTTTTTTATTTTACTGGATATTAGACCCGATTTACTAACTACACTATATACCTATCTTTATACGTGGCTTCACATACAGCACTTGAGACAGTTCTGAGTTGACATTTCTATGTCCCCTGGCTCACAAGCAACACCTGGATGATCTGCAAACAATGTGAGGTTTGTGCTCACAACAATCCTTGTCAGGGGCCAGAGCTCCCAACAGAAATCCAAACTATAGGAGGAGCATCTTTTGAAGACTTGGAAGTAAACTTCACTGAACTACATGCTCAGGGGGCTATAAATAACTTTTGGTTTTTGTGTGTTCATACTCTGACGGGTGGAAGCCTTTCCCAACTGCACTGAAAAGGCTAGGGAGATACTAGGATGCGTCTCTGGAAAATTATTCCCACATTTGGTGTCCCAATAATTGTTGGCTCAGACAATGGGTCAGCTTTTGGACAGAGGTGATATGATTACTGACCAAAAGTGTAAACATCAGATGAAAGTTACATACTGTCTATAGACTTCGGAGTTCTGGATGAACAGGACTTTAAGGTTCAATTGGATAAGCGGTGTCAGGAGACTCACTTACATTGTGATGAACTTCTCCCTATTACACTGTTGAGGATTAGATCTACTCCCACTAGGAGGAATGAAAGTATCCAGGGAATTGGCTTCTTTCTCATTTCATTATGATTGTAGAGACCTGCCTTGTGGCCTTTCCTATGCCTTCTAGGAAATGAGGAAAATCCTTCAAACTTGATTCTCTAGGATAGCAACACTTTTATATGAACATTCTTAGATCAGTATTTAGACAAGAAATTCATTGCTATGATGGATCATCTTGTAGCCTGGCTGGAATGGAGCTTGCTTTGTCATTTGTTTGGTACAGATTCTGGAACAGCCTCCTCTGCTTTATACAGCTGGAACATGATGCCAGATTCACAGTCCAGAGTCCCAGGCTACATTCCCAGGCTTTCTCCTTACAGTATAAACAGTGTCTCTCTCATACTCTTTGTTGAAATCTTGACAGGCCAGCAAGGCTCACTAAAAGAAAAAAAAAAGTGGCTCTTCAGAAGAGAAACCTCTGCATGAAGCTGTTGCTGGTGTTCTTAAAGGGAAGTCTCTATCTGGCAGTGCTTTCTGAACTTGACTGTGACTCTGAAACATCTGGGGATGCTGCTAAGGTCAGATTCTGATGCTGTGGTGGGGTCTGAGATTCTGAGATTCTAGTAAGTTCCCCAGTGCTGTTGCTGCTGCTGCTAAGGGAACAAGAACTGCAAGGATGTACACACCTGTGCAGAGGCAGGAGATTGCCACATTAGCACAAGAAAGGTCCAGAGGGAGAACCCAAGGCCAGCCTGTTGCCAGGACACCAGATTAATGACACTGAGAAGAAAGAGGTATGATCCCTGGAGTAGCTATCAAGTGATGCCATCTTAATTATTCATTGAAAAGAGTGCTACTTCCACCAGAGCATTATTTCCTGATCAATAGCCCTGTCTTTTCAAATATGCTTTCTGGCCATTTATAACCAAACCTTTGTTGTACGTGTCCTGAGAAAGAGAATCAGCTTCTCAGCCATCTCTACTTATCAGCAGCCCACATCCCTCAGGACCCACAGAAGTTTCTGTGTGGAGCTATTCTGAATGGTTGGAAACTCCTCATCACTTGCTGTGTGTCAGGGACTTTGGGCTATGGATTACAGAAGCTGGCATCTCCCCTTGTAGCCCTTGTGTTATGCCCCTGAGGCAGGCCTCTGTTTGAGGGAAGGGAGGGGGTTCTTGTGAGCCTTCTTTGAGGCATTTTGACCTGGGCTTCCTGTTGTTGCCTGAGGCCTTGTGGCTGGCCATCCCTTAATGTGCTGAGAGATGGTCTGGGAAGGCAGAGTGGCCCTGCCTTCCCTCCATGATACCACCTCATTGATTAGGAAGGTATTGATGAATACAGGGGATTGAATATTGTACTCCCCAAATTTCTCTGTATTCCCTTTTTCTGTTTGCCTCTGATTAGAGTTAGCGGTTCTTTTCTTTTTTAAAAGATTGATGTTTTTTTTGGGGGGCGACCTTTATTTTGTTTATTTATATGTGGTGTCTAGAATTGAACCCAGTGCCTCACACATGCTAGACAAGTGTTCTACCCTGAGCCACAACACCAGCCTGAGGCCTTTTCTTTTTTTTGGATTTTTTGTCTCTTCACTTAGGAGGACTGGAGACTTGGCAGAGTTAGCAGAGCAGTCCTTGTCACAATGCGGTGATGCCAGCTGACACCATCGTGCTAAAGACCTCTGGACAGAGAAGATGGTCCTGATGCTTGGCAGTGATCTATAGAAGACCCTCTGTATAGAAGGGAAGTGAACCAGGAACCCAGAACAGCTGGATTGAGCCTTGAGCACCCTTGTTGGCTGATGCCTTCTTGGGGTTCTCAAAAACTAAAGAGATGGTGTTGGGGTGCAGCGAAGCGTCGGAGGAGAGACCACACAAGAGACTCACTTCATGTGATCACAGGGGGAGAAATTTATTAGGGATCCGTTCCAGCGGGTTGGGACTCTGTGCCCACCCAAGAAGGGAGAGTGGCTCAGAGCCCAGAGCGGAGGTCAGGTGGAGCTTAAGTACACTTTTTGGAGAGGGCGGTGGGCTTTGCATACATTAGAACAAATCATCATGAGGCACGGGAAAATTGAACAACAATTCTAAAACATGATTAGTACATACATTGGCGGGAACAATCAGGGCAGAGGTGATTGGTCATGTCTAAGCAGGGTACACATTTAACTGATTGGTTCTGGGGCCTAGATGCTTACGTGCCTTGCTACCTAGAGCTCTTAGCTATTAAACAACCAGGGAATCAATGGAGATATTTACTGGGCAATTCCAGCATTGTCCTAACAACTTTACAGAGATTATAGGTTCCGGAGATAGCAGAGGAATTGTAACAATAGACTTTTATAATTGTAACAATTGTCTTCTACTTTTTAGCCCAGGCCTTGTAACCTAGAAGCTTTACAATGCCCTGGTCTCTTACACTTTAACTCAAGCTCTTGCAGCTTGAAATCAGCTTAGAATTTTTACCTTTACAATGGGAATGTGTAGGATCTAGGGTGCCAGGTCCTGATGCTCCTGATGAAGCCCTAGTTCTTTCAATAGACTCTAATTCCTACCTGTGAGGGTATTGTCTGCACTCAATCATTTATTCTGCCTAGTTTATCAACTGTGGTGTGTTGATGAGTCCACCTGTGGGGTTCCCAGCCTCATCCCTGGTCAGGTGTACCACTAGAGGTCAGCAGGAGAGAGGTTCTCTCTGTTGGAGGAAGGCTGCTGGCTTTCCCCACTGGCCTGTGTGGAGCAGCATGGAGCACACAGACAAAGAGCACACTGATGGGCCTGGTAGTGATACTGTCAGCACTGTTACAGTAAGCAGCTATTGCCACCTGGCAGGGCCACTTTCCAGGGCTTAGCACCATGACAGGAAATGTTAAAATGATTGGGGACTTTGATATCCTGCCAAAGCGTGTCTGGGGACGCCACCGCCAGAGGTTGATGAGCCAGACATATATGTGCAGCACTGAGAGGTTGGTCTGTCCAGAAAGCTCAGCTTCTTAATTGAGTGGCAGGGCTTGTAGCAGTGCAAGTACAGCCAGTCCCAGAATATCTTCAAAGACCCCTTGGGCACGTTCTCCCTGCACTTCCTCTTGCCAACCAGGGAGAGAAGGCTTTGGTCCCCACCCAGATCATGTCTGACATGGTGCCTAGGAGCTAGACAGGACCTTGGATGAGCTTTTCTTGATGGCTTTCAGACCCACTTGGCCTCATCTGGGCATTCTGGGTGGGACAGGGGAACTGGTGTTGTACACAGCATATCGACCGGGCCTGACAGCTCACAGTCTAACCTCCTTAACTTTTTTTTAAATATTTATTTTTTAGTTGCAGTTGGACACAATACCTTATTATTTTATTTATTTATTTTTTTGTGGTGCTGAGGATTGAACCCAGGGCCTTGGACATGCTAGGTGAGCGCTCTACCGTTGAGTGACAACCCTAGCCCTAACCTCCTGAGCTTTAAGAGAATACATTCATGCTGTTTTAAGCCATTAAGTGAGTGTGGTAAATTGTCTACACTCAATCATTTCTTCTGCCTTGTTTATCAACTGCTTAAAGTATGAATGTCTGGCTTTCTATAATTAGATTTTGGGCAATTGAAGGGAAAAATATTATTTACATTTTTTTTGTTTTCAGTATTTCTTTTATTTCTGTGCCCCCAACCCAGTATTGGGAATTGAACCCAGGGGTGCTTTACCACTAAGCTTCCTTCTTAGCCCCTTTCTAGAAATGTTTTGTTTTGAAACAGGGGCTTATCAAGGTGCTAAGTCTGGCCTCAAACTTATAATCCTCTTGCCTTAGCCTCTCAACTTTCTGAGATTACAGGCAGATGCCATGGTGCCCAGCTTTTTTTATGTACTTCTTAGTAACCAGAAAATGGCATACACATATATAATCACCTGTAAATAAGTATGCAACTTAATGCAATAGCATTTTACTCTTTAATTTTTTCTCCTCTTTTTAAAACTTATTCTTTTAGATATACATGATGGTAGATGTATTTTGATGTATTTTACTAACATGGGGTACATCTTATACTAATCACAATCCAATTTTTGTGGGTTATACATGATATGGAGTTTCACTGGTCATGTATTCATTTATGCACCTAGGAAAGTCATGTCCAATTCATTCTATTGTCTTTTCTATTCTTATCCTCTCTTCCTTTCATTCTCCTTGTATAATCCACTGAACTTCCATAGCTGCTCCCATTGTTAGATCTGCAGATCAGAGAGAATATTTGACTTTGGGTTTTTTAGAACTGGCTTTATTTTACCTAGCATGATAGTCTACAGAGCCATCCATTTACCATAACTTCATTCTTCTGAGAATATTCCATTGTGTATGTATACTACATTTTTTTTATCCATTCATCTGTTGAAGGATAGGTTGGTTCCATAGCCTAACTGTTATAAACTGAGCTGCTATTGACATTGATGTGGCTGTGTCATTGTATAATGCTGATTTTTAGTCCTTTGGGTATATAGCATGGAGTGGGATAACAGGGCCAAATGCTAGTTCCCATTCCAATTTTTCTGAGGAATGCAAGAGCATTTTAAAAGTTAAAAATTTTAAAAATAGGGCTGAGTATAGCTCAGTGATACAGTGGTTGCCTAGCAAGCAAGCGCAAGGGCCTAGGTTCAATTCTCAGTATTGCAAATAAACGAATAAATAGATAAAATTAAAAAATTAAAATCTCCAATTGTTTTCATTTCAAAAATGATCATTGAACTCATTGATGAAATTATAATGTAATTCATGGAGGAAACAATTCAATTGTCTAAGAGCCTTCCAAGGAAGCAACACTTGTCAAGAATGGTATTTCTGTGTCTATGTTAGTGGCAAGTTAAGCTACAATAGAAATGAGTGAGCTATCTTTGTTGCAAATGAGTTACCTACAGATGAAATATACAACTTTCTTACTAGCTTGGGGAAGAGATCAGCCTGCTTGCTAAGGAGAATAAATTGTTAGTGCTTGAGAAGTGGGGAAAACTCTGAAGGGTCCTGAATTCCCAATGCTTATCTGGCGCTTTGTGTATGTTTTGTTGAATTTAATTTTGTACCTTAAAACAGAAAACTTCCCCTTTAATAAATTGATACAGTTGACATTCTACTTAGTATTACATATATAATAAAATGATCTCAGGGGCTGGGGCTGGGGATCAGTGGTAGTCAACTTTTCTGGCATGTGTGAGGCACTGAGTTCAGTTTTCAGCACCACATATAAATAAATAAAACAAAGGTCTATCAACAACAAAAAATAAATTAGAAAAAGAAAAAAGTGATTTTAGTCTTGATATTCTGCCACAGAATGCACACACCATTGGAAAAATGATAAGAGAGTTCTTGAGCCTCTTAAGGAAAATAGAATGAGCAATAATGCAAGAATGAAATGAGACAAAAGAAGATTCTCTTTTCTTTTAAAACAGTTGATTTCTTGATATACTGATTTGCTAATCCCTGCTGCTGCTTCTATGTAAGAGAACATTAGTCATCTTGACCCATTGGCTTTAATGATTTTGGTAATTGTCAATTCCATTTGCATTTTCCTTTTGGAGGGGGGACCAGAGACTGAACTCAGGGGCACTTGGCCTATTTCCAGCCCTAGTGTATTTTATTTAGAAACAAGGTCTCACTGAATTGCTTAGCACCTCACTTTTGCTGAGACTGGCTTTGAACTTGCAATCCTCCTGCCTCAGACCCCTGAGCCACTGGGATTACACCACACCCAGCTGCATCTTCCTTTTGAACACGCAATTGTGCTCCAAGGGTAGAGGAATTTTGCAGCAGTGTCTGAAATTGAGCAGATAAAGATTTATCTCATTGAAAACACTTGGGTAAATAGGGGAGAGAACAAAGAGTGTGCTAGTAACACTGGTCCCTGCTGCATGTCTGCATGTACTCTGGATGAGATTCATGGCTTATCAACAGCCATAGCTACTGTATGTCATTGTTGCTGCTTCTTTCTCTTGGTCCCTTGGATACCAAAACAACATAACTCAGATGGAGTCCCTAGAAGGAAAACGTTTATTTTTCTGTTTCCCCCAAATTGGTGGCCAGCCTGTATTGCTCCAATGCTAGTCTTCCATACATCACAACTGTCTGCTTGTCCTTGGCCAGCTCCTTAAAGTACACTGGACATACTATTAGGCATATTGGCTGAAATGATGAGAAATAAAATGCATCAATTAAATTACATAAAAATATTTCCTTATAAACTCAAGATACCTGAAATTAGCAAGTGTATGGCTTATCTCAATTAATTTACTCCTAAAACTCTTCAAGAGCTTGAGGATGAAGGTGGCAGGTGATTTAAGTGGAAGACAGAACTTAGAACTTAGCTGAGGTGCTCTGAGCTCCTCCCCTTGGTTTGAGTGTGGTGCTGAAATCCCAGTGCCAAGGGTGAATGGGTTGTCGTCTCATTCTGGTCCTCTTATTTTGTGATTGTGTCTTGTCAACTGTCATTTTCTTCTTCCTCTGTCTCCCATTGCATCTGTTTTGTGCTTTTCCTGTGTCATTTTGCCTTTAGGGTAATTTTGGTTGTTTATGTTGGGTCTCAGCTACTATTAAGATTAAGTTCCTTGACAGTCAAAAATTTATTACTCAGGCTGGGGCTGGAGCTCAGTGGCAGAGAACTTGCCTCACCTGTGTGAGGCACTGGGTTCAATCCTCAGCACAACATAAAAATAAATAAATAAAATAAATTTATGCTGTCCATCTATAACTATAAAAATTTTTAAATTATCACTCATATTTGTCTCTCTTCCAACATATCAAAGCTCTGTGCACATACACATTTGCTGAGTATTTATTGACTGAATAACAGCAACTGATTGAATTATTAACTTACAGATTCTTACAGGGCCAGGTCTGCAATGGTCTGGAAGAGTTACCTGGTAGATGCTTACCAAGGATGTTTATTATATCCTTTTAAAAATTATGTAGAATATAATTTTGTAAGCAAATTCCTTTTTATAAATAACTTAATGTATTTTTTTAGTTGGTAATGAAACTTTATTTTATCTTACATGTGGTGTTAAGAATCAAACCCAGTGCCTCACACCTTCTAAGCAAGTGCTGTATAGCTGAGACAAAACCCCAGCCCAGCCCTGCTTTTTGTTTTAATTGATGATGTTTACATTCATACCAAGTTTTACTTTTTTTTTCTTTTGGTGGTTCTTGGGATTGAACGCAGGGCCTTGTGCAAGTGAAGCAGGCAGTCTACCAACTGACCTATATCCTCAGGCCCATAGAATGATTTTTATAAAGCTGTATTTATCTATCAAATCTACCTTATTTTATTTGTTGCCATACTGAGGATTGAACTATGGTCTGGCACATGCTAGGAAACACTCTTCCACTGAGTTGCATCTTCAACCCTACTTCATTCTTTGGACAAAGAACATGTATATAAGGATATTTTAGAATTTTTAAAATGACCAAGCACATCCCAAGATACTTATTTTCTGAATAGAATTTATTGTCTGTAGAAGTCTTGAAGCTTCAAGTTTCATTGAAAAGAAGTACTGATGAAGTCTAAATCAATCACAGTAAGACAAAAATGAAGGTAAGTTTGTCACATGGAGTCATTAGGATGGTTTTAAACTAGCCCTTTTTTCCTTTTTTCTCTTTTTGAAAATGATGTTCAGTTAATCTATATAGCCTTTTACATAGATAAACTAAAAGCACATTGTAAAAGCTATATCTTTACTCATTAACTACTGAAATCAAACTCTGATAGCTTTTAAATATATATTTTAGTTATACATGGACACAGTATATTTATTGCATTTATTTATTTCCTGTGTGGTGCTGAGGATTGAACCCTGTTTCACATGTGTGAGGGAAGCCCTCTGCCACTGAGCATAACCCCAGCCCTCAAACTCTGCTAGTTTTCATTTTTCTTATCAGTAAGCCCTTACTCCACTGGGTCACCATATCCCTCTGTTGGAAAAAAAAAGAAAGGTGTTAGGAAGAGGAAAGAAAGAAGGAATGTGACAGCTCATGCTAAGAAGGACCCCTTCTGTCCATTCACCTGTGCATTTAGAGCAACAGGTAACTCTAGAATATGTCCTAGCCACCTGGATTATTTTTACCTATGATACCCAATTATCAAGAGTCCCATCAAACCGTGTCAGGCTAAATTTAAATAAAATAAACCAAGGGTGAAAAAAATTGAGAACATTTAAAAACTACACAAAAAAGTTAATAAAATGGTAGAGATCATCCAGTCATATTTGAATTAAATTCTATAATCATATAATATATTAAATAAGAAGTATTGGGTCTCTGATTACCATGTGTTTCTGACATTATCTAGATCTTGGGGTCAGATATGAGTGCTCAAATGATATGGTGCTGTGCACTGCCGTATGTGAAATGCAAATATTTCTAACAAATATATCACGGAATGTATCCGATTCAGCTACTTACAGTGGAATTTGAATTCTGGAATTATCAAAGAAATCATCAATTTCTTTGTTATTAAAAAGGACTGAGTTGTACAAAATAAGTGTATTGTCTATTATTTATGACTCAAGTCTAAGATTTGTTTTTGGAAATTGAATAAAATCTTTATATAACTATTAATCTGACCTCTGGTGTTTTACAATACCAAATAAGAAAGTGTTGACATTTTATAATTTGTTGCTGACACAAACCCATGAAATGAAATGTCATCCTCTAATTATTTATTGATACCAACCTATCACAATTTCTACACTAACTTTGAAATGTGCTTTTTTCAATTTTCCGGTACCATCAATCTCCCCGCAGCATAACTCAGGTGACTCAACATAATCTTCAGATTAAACAGTGCCTCCTGTCACTCTATAAACACTCTATGTTCCAATAAGGTTGAAATATATGTGAATAAGTTCAGTTGCAATCACTAAGACAGGCTTCTGATTAAGGGCTGTTAGAGTAACCACCATCCTTTGAAATGAGGGAAATTTTTCTTCTATAAGTTTACATTTGGAATAACCAAATGGTGAAGAAAAATCACTCTTCATTAAAGTTGGCAAACATGAGAAATGGCTGATATAAACACTTCCTAATTTATTCATTTGTTTAATTCTTTTTTTTTTGGTACCAGGAATTGAATTCAGGGGTGTTTAACAATTGAATCACCTCTCTAGCCCTTTCTCACTGAGTTACTTAGAGCCCAGCTAAATTGTTGAGGCTGGCTTTGAATTCACATTCCTCCTGCCTCAGCCTCCTGAGCCATTGGGATTACATGCATGTGCCATGGCATCTTGTTTATTCTTCACAAAATATTGATACTACTGTGTGCCACCCACTTGCCAACTGCAGATACCAAAGTACAAAGTAGAGATGGTCTCTGCCTCAAGGAATTTGCATTGGAATTAAGTCAGTCATGTGTTTCCACATGCACTTTAAAAAAATTTTTTGATCTCTTTATTCTTTATTTGTTCTTTTTAGTTATACATGACAGTAGAATGTATTTTGACATATTATACAAATGTGGAGTATAACATCTCATTCTATGATTGTACATAATGTAGAGTTACACTAGTCATGTGTTTATATATGAACATATGAAAGGTATGTCTAATTCATTCTACTATCTTTTCCATTACCATCCCTCCTCTCTTTCCCCATTCTTCACTGTCCAATGCAATAAACCTCCAGCCCTTTCCTCATTCTCACAATTATTGTGAGTCAGCATCCACATATCAGAGACAACATTTGGCCTTTTGTTTTTGGAATTGGTTTATTTCCTTTAGCATTCTACAGAGCCATCCATTTACTGTCAAATGCCATAATTTCATTCTTTGTGGCTGAGTAATATTACATTGTGTATATATACCACATTATCTTCACTCATTCATCTGTTTTTACTTTATTTGTTTTAATTAGCTATACTTGACAGTAAAACACATTTTGACACATCATACATTAAGGGAGAACTCCTACCTCTTCTGGTTGTACACAATATAGAATCACACTGGTCGTGAAATTGTATATGCACACAGGGCAATAATGTCTAATTCATTCTACTACCATTTCTACTCCCATATTCCCTCTTCTCCCTTCACTATCCTCTGTCTAAACTCAATTACATCTGTTCTTCCCTAGCCCCCACCCCCTTATTGTGAATTAGCATCCACATATCAGAGAAAACATTTGGCCTTTGTTTTTTTTTTTTAAACTGGCTTATTTCCCTTAGCATGATAGTCTACAGAGCCACCCATTTACTGGCAAATGCCATACTTCATTCTTGTTTAAGTCTCAGTAATATTCTACTGTGTATATATACCACATTTTCTTTATCCATTCATCTGTTGAAGGACATCTAGGTTGGTTCCTCAGTTTGGCTATTGTGAATTGAGCTGTTATAAACACTGATGTGGCTGTATTATTGTAGCATACTGATTTTAAGTACTTTGGATATATAATGAGGAATAGGATAGATGGGTTAAATGGTAGTTCCATTTCAAGTTTTCTGAGAAATCTCCATACTGCCTTGCATTATGGTTCCACCAATTTGCATTCTCACCAGCAATGTATGAGTGTACCTATTCCCCTACATCTTCACCATTATTTATTATTGCTTTTATCCTTAATAATTGTCATTCTGACTGGAGTGAGATGAAATCTTAGTTTTGATTTGCATTTCTCTAACTGCTACTGATAGTGAACACTTTTTCTTATATTTTTTGATCGATTGTATTTTTTTTTTCTGTGAATCATCTGGTTCTATTCTTTAGCCCATTTGTTGATTAGGTTGTTTGTGTGTGTGGGTTTTTTTTTTATGTTAAGCTTTTTGAATTCTTTATATATCCTGGTGATTTATGTTCTATCTGAGGTGCATGTGGTAAAGATTTTCTTTAATTCTGTGGGCTTTCTCTTCATGTTACTGATTGTTTCCTTTGCCGAGAGAAAGCTTTTTAGTTTGAATCCATCACATTTATTAATTCTTGATTTTATTTTTTAACATTTTAGGAGTCTTGTTAAGAAAGTCAGTTTCTAAGTCAACAAGGTGAAGAGTTGGACCTACTTTTTCTTTTAGTAGGTTCAGGGTCTAATAGAAATAGAAAATAAAAAAAGAAATTTTAAAGACATCAACAAATTTCCTGAGACATATGACGTATTCAAATTGAGTCAGGAGGACATACCCAATTTAAACAGATCAGTTTCAAGCAATGAAATAGAATATGCCATCAAAAGCCTACCAACCAAGAAAATCCCAGGACCAGATGGATTCTCAACTGAGTTCTACAAGATCTTCAAAAAAGAATTAATACCAATACTCCTCAAGTTATTCCATGAAATAGAAAAAGAAGAACCACTACAAACTCGTTTTAAATGAGGCTAATATCACCCTATACCAAAACCAGACAAAGGCACATGGAGAAAAGAAAACTTCTGTCCAATATCCCTGATGGATATAGATGCAAAAATTCTCAGTAAAATTCTGGCAAATTGCCTACAAAAACAGTAAAAAGATAGTGCATCACAATCAAGTGGGGTTCACCACAGGGATTCAAGGTTGGTTCAACATACAGATATCAATAGATGTAATTCATCACATCAACAGACTTAAAGACAAGAATCATATGATCATTTCAATAGATGCAGAGAAAGCATTTGACAAAATACAGCACTTCTTCATGTTCAAAACACTAGAAAAACTAGGGATAGTAGGAACATACTTCAACTTTGTAAAAACTGTATATGCTAAACCCAAGACCTGCATCATTCTAAATGGAGAAAAATTGAAAAATTTCCTCTAAAAAACCAGAACAAGGGGCTGGGATTGTGACTCGGTGGTAGAGCACTCATCTTGCACATGTGAGGTACTGGGTTCAATCCTCAACACCACATAAAAATAAATAAATAAAATAAAGATATTGTGTCCAACTACAACTTTTTAAAAATATTTAAAAATAAAACTATAACAATACAAGAATGCCTTTTTTATCACTTCTCTTCAACATAGTCCAGGAAACTAGCCAGAGCAATTAGATGAAAGAAATTAAAGAGATATAAATAGGAAAAGAAGAACTCACTATCCCTATTTGCCAATGACATGATTCTAAATTTAGAAGACACAAAAAATTCCACCAGAAAATCTGTAGAACTCATAAATGAATTCAGCAAAGTAAGAGGATAAAAAATTAACACCCATAATACATCAGTGATGAATCCACTCAAGGAGAAATTAGGAAAACTACCCCATTTGAAATAGACTCACAAAAAAATACTTGGGAATCAATCCAACAAAATAGGTGAAAGACCTCTACAGTGAAAACTATATAACTCTAAAGAAAGAAATTGAATAAGACCTTAGAAGAAGGAAAGATCTCCCATTCTTGGATAGGCAGAACTAGTATAGTCAAAATGACCATACTACCAAAAGTGTTATACAGATTTAATGCAATTCCTATTAAAATCCCAATGAAATTCTTCATAGAAGTAGAAAAAGCAATTATGAAATTCATTTGGAAAAATAAGGGACCCAGAAGAGCCAAAACAATTCTTAGCAAGAAGAGTGAAGCAGGAGGCATCACAATATTAGACCTTAAACTATACTACAAATCCATAGTAACAAAAACAGCATGGTATTGGCACCATAACAGACATGTTGGTCAATGGTACAGAATAGGAGACACAGAAACAAACCCACATGAGCACAGTTATTTCATACTAGACACAGTCACCAAAAACATTTGTGGAGAAAAGATAGTCTCTTCAACAAATGGTTCTGGGAAAACTGGAAATTCATATGTAGCAAAATAAAATTAAATCCTTATGTCTCACCCGGTACAAAGCTCAACTCATTCTTCTGTGAAAGGGCATCTAGGTTGGTTCCATGTCTTAGCTATCGTGAATTGAGCTGCTATGAACATTGAGCCCCATGCACTCTTGGAAAGAACCATTGTCCAGGGGTTTTCCTGTATTCAACCACACTTCAGTTTGAATCTATCTATTTATTGATTCTTTATTTATTTCTTGTTCTTTAGGAGTCTTGTGAACAGAGTGTAGTTTTTAAGAATGGATTTTATGAATAAGTTTGTCCAATGAGCTAGGAATGGAATACAAGACAAATGAGTTCCAGGTGGCAGTGGAAAAAAATAGGAAAAGTCTTAATTTATTACATAAGAGAAAGAAAGTTTAATAATACATTTGGAGAGGTAGCATAGTGGAGAGATAATGAGTCTGGAGCCAGACAGCCTGAGTTCAAATTCCAGCACTGCCACTCCTGAGCTGGGAGACCTTGGAGAAGTTACGTAATGTTCTACACCTCAGTTTTCTCAACTGTCTTCATCTCCAAGTGGTGGGTAATAGTGAGGCTTGCTATTTATAAAGAACTCAATATAGCACCTGTTTACTAAGAAGTTCTCAATTTAGGAAAGTCATTGTTTTTCTTCCCCAGGTCTATTTAGGTAAAGTTTTCTTAGATGGGTCTCTCATTCAGGTCTGTGGTACATAACATACTAAACTTATCCAAACTTGCTTTCCTTCTACTTTGACCAATGGTGCAGGAATGGGGAAGTCTCCTGGAGAAAGTCCCCTAGGATGTCATGTATGGTGCTCACCCTAAGGGCAGACTTTGTGGAAGTTAAATTTACCTTTTGATAATACACTCATGTTACTCTATTTTTGGATAGCTTTAAGAACCTGGATGCCATTTAGGGTTTATAGTTAATTTAGGGTTTGGGTGTCTCTTCATTTACAGTTTGATTACTATGAGTAATTCAATTAAATATTTGATGAACCCATCTCAAATGCAAGGCAGTTTATGTACAAAGTTCTGTAAAAATGACTAAGAAACAGTTCTCAGTCTTGGGTTTGACAAGGAAGTCTATTTAACAGATTGCTAACTACATCTAATGACATTCTTACATGAAATAGGGGAGGAAAGAATCATTTATACAAGATGATCACATTGTCGTGAATTTCTTCCAAGTGTCTCTTATCAACTGCTTTTAGCGTCATAACATAATTCTAAACATTCATCTCTGAGGTTTACTTCACTACATGTATCCCTGGTAAACTGAGAAATTGATTATATATGATCAAAGATAATTCTGATTGTCAACAAAGAAAGGAAGGTTGTTTTTTATGCAAAAATAAAAAGACAGTTCCATAAAATAGAAGGTGCTGTTTTTCCCCAACTCACAAAGATATAGAGCCATAAAAGGAAGAAAATTTTAAAAACACTGGGTTTGATCCTCAGCACCACATAAAAGTAAATAAACAAAATAAAGATACTGTGCGCATGTAAAACTAAAAAAAATATTAATTTTAAAAAAGGGGGGCTGGGGATGTGGCTCAAGCAGTATCATGCTCACCTGGCATGCACAGGGCACTGGGTTCGATCCTCAGCACCACATAAAAAATAAAATAAAGATATTGTGTCCATTGAACACTTAAAAATAAATATTTAAAAAATTCTCTCTCTCTCTCTCTCTCTCTCTCTCTCTCTCTCTCTCTCTTTCTCTCTCTCTCTCTCTCTTTAAAAAAAAGAAAAGAAAAAAGAGCTGACAATACAATGGAGAGTTTCAGCAGGTGGTGTTGAAAGTAGAAGTGGAAGGAGGAATGAAGGTAAGCAAATGAACTTCCTGTCATCTCTCAGTGACAAGCTGGTCAGAAGCATCCCTGGGCACTGGGGATGTGGCTCAGTGGTAGAGGGATCCTAGCATGCACGAGGCCCTGGATTTGAACACCAGTATGGCAAAAACAAAAAATAAGAAAGAAGAAAGAAAGGAAGAAAGGAAGAAAAGCAGCCCTGGAAGGACAAGTTGCACATGCAGTGCTTTGCAAAACTGTCCAGGACAAATTTTTGCCCCTAGAAATACTACTGCAATCAACAGATGGAGTATACGGCAGGTGTTTTCAACCCTAATTTTTTTTTTTATTGTTGGTCTTTCAAAACATTACATCCTTCTTAATATATCATGTTTCACAATTTGATTCAGAATGGTTATGAACTTCCATTATTACCCCATATACAGATTGCTGAATCACATCGGTTACATCAGTTACATTTCCATTGATTTACACATTGCCATTCTAGTGTCTGATGAATTCTGGTCTCTAACCTATCATCTACTATCCCCCCACCCCTCCCCTCCCCTCTTCTCTCTCGACCACCTCTACTGTAAAACATTTATTCCACTTGTGTACTTCTTCCTTACCCCTTACTTCCTCTTGTATGTAATTTTATAAAACCCTGAGGATCACCTTCCCTTTCCCTGTAGATTCCCTTCTCTCTCCCTTTCCCTCCCACCTCTCATCCCTATTTAATGTTAATCTTCTTCTCCTGCTCTTCGTCCCTACTCTGTCCTTAGTTACTCCCCTTATATCAAAGAAGTCATTTGGCATTTATTTTTTAAGGATTGGCTAGCTTCACTTAGCATAATCTGCTCTAATGCCATCCATTTCCCTCCAAATTCTATGATTTTGTCGTTTCTTAATGCAGAGTAATACTCCATTGTGTATAAATGCCACATTTTTTTAATCCATTCATCTATTGAAGGGCATCTAGGTTGGTTCCACAATCTTGCTATCGTGAATTGTGCTGCTATGAACATCGATGCAGCAGTGTCCCTGTAGCATGCTCTTTTTAAGTCTTTAGGGAATAGACCGAGAAGGGGAATAGCTGGGTCAAATGGTGGTTCCATTCCCAACTTTCCAAGAAATCTCCATACTGCTTTCCAAATTGGCTGCACCATTTTGCAGTCCCACCAACAATGAACAAGTGTACCCTTTTCCCCGCATCCTCTCCAGCACTTGTTGTTGTTGGACTTCATGATGGCTGCCAATCTTACTGGAGTGAGATGGTATCCTAGGGTAGTTTTGATTTGCATTTCTCTGACCGCTAGCGATGGTGAGCATTTTTTCATGTACTTGTTGATTGATTGTATGTCCTCCTCTGAGAAGTGTCTGTTCAGGTCCTTGGCCCATTTGTTGATTGGGTTATTTGTTGTCTTATTGTCTAATTTTTTGAGTTCTTTGTATACTCTGGATATTAGGGCTCTATCTGAAGTGTGTGGAGTAAAGATTTGTTCCCAGGATGTAGGCTCCCTGTTTATCTCTCTTATTGTTTCTTTTGCTGAGAAAAAAACTTCTTAGTTTGAGTAAGTCCCATTTGTTGATTCTAGCTGTTAACTCTTGCGCTGTGGGTGTCCTATTGAGGAATTTGGAGCCCGACCCCACAGTATGTAGATCATAGCCAACTTTTTCTTCTATCAGACGCCGTGTCTCTGATTTAATATCAAGCTCCTTGATCCATTTTGAGTTAACTCTTGTGCATGGTGAGAGAAAGGGATTCAGTTTCATTTTGATGCAAATGGATTTCCAATTTTCCCAGCACCATTTGTTGAAGATGCTATCCTTCCTCCATTGCATGCTTTTAGCCCCTTTATCAAATATAAGATAGTTGTAGTTTTGTGGATTGGTTACTGTGTCCTCTATTCTGTACCAATGGTCCACCCGTCTGTTCTGGTACCAGTACCACGCTGTTTTTGTTACTATTGCTCAGTAGTATAATTTGAGGTCTGGTATCGCTATACCGCCTGATTCACACTTCCTGCTTAGCATTGTTTTTGCTATTCTGGGTCTTTTATTATTCCATATGAATTTCATGATTCTTTTATCTATTTCTACAAAAAATGCTGTTGGGATTTTGATTGGCATTGCATTGAACATATAGAGAACTTTTGGTAGTATCGCCATTTTGATGATGTTGGTTCTGCCTATCCATGAACAGGGTATATTTTTCCATCTTCTAAGGTCTTCTATATCTTTCTTTAGGGTTCTGTAGTTTTCATTGTATAAATCTTTCACCTCTTTTGTTAGGTTGATTCCCAAGTATTTTATTTTTTAGGGGGATATTGTGAATGGAGTAGTTGTCCTCATTTCCGTATCAGAGGATTTGTCGCTGATATACAGGAATGCATTTGATTTATGCATGTTGATTTTATACCCTGACACTTTGCTGAATTCATTTATTAGCTCTAATAGTTTCTTTGTAGACCCTTTTGGGTCTATTAGGTATATAATCATGTCATCAGCAAATAGTGATAATTTAAGTTCTTCTTTTCCTATTTTTATGCCTTTAATTTCTTTCATCTATCTAATTGCTCTGGCCAGTGTTTCGAGAACTATGTTGAACAGAAGTGGTGAGAGAGGGCATCCCTGACTTGTTCCAGATCTTAGAGGGAATGCCTTCAATTTCTCTCCATTCAGAATGATGCTGGCCTGTGGCTTATCATAGATTGCTTTTACAATGTTGAGGTATGATCCTGTTATCCCTAATTTTTCTAGAGTTTTGAACATAAAGGGATGCTGTACTTTGTCGAATGCTTTTTCTGCATCTATTGAGATGATCATGTGGTTCTTATTTTTAAGTCTATTGATGTGGTGAATAACATTTATTGATTTCCGTCTATTGAACCAGCCTTGCATCCCAGGGATGAATCCTACTTGATCATGGTGTATAATTTTTTTGATATGTTTTTGAATCCGGTTCGCCAGAATTTTATTGAGGATTTTTGCATCTAGGTTCATTAGAGATATTGGTCTGTAGTTTTCTTTCTTTGAGGTGTCTTTGTCTGGTTTAGGGATTAGTGTGATGTTGGCCTCGTAGAATGTATTTGGAAGTTCTCCTTCTTTTTCTATTTCCTGAAATAGCTTGAAAAGTATTGGTGTTAGTTCCTCTTTAAAGGTTTTGTAAAACTCCGCTGTATACCCATCCGGTCCTGGGCTTTTCTTAGTTGGTAGTCTTTTGATGGTTTCTTCTATTTCCTCTATTGTTATTGGTCTGTTTAGGTTGTCTGTATCCTCCTGACTCAATCTGGGCATATCATATGACTTAAGAAATTTATCTGTACCTTCACTATCTTCTATTTTATTGGAGTATAAGGATTCAAAATAATTTCTGATTATCTTCTGTATTTCTGAAGTGTCTGTTGTGATATTGCCTTTTTCATCCCGTATGTTAGTAATTTGGGTTCTCTCTCTTCTTCTCTTCGTTAGCATGGCTAAGGGTCTGTTGATCTTATTTATTTTTTCAAACAACCAACTTTTAGTTTTGTCTATTTTTTCAATTGTTTCTTTTGTTTCGATTTCATTAATTTCAGCTCTGATTTTAATTATTTCTTGCCTTCTACTCCTATTGCTGTTGTTTTGCTCTTCTTTTTCTAGGATTTTGAGATGAAGTATGAGATCATTTATTTGTTGGTTTTTTCTTTTTTTAAGGAATGAACTCCAAGCAATAAATTTTCCTCTTAGAACTGCTTTCAATGTGTCCCATAGATTCCGATATGTTGTGTCTTTGTTTTTGTTTAACTCTAAGAAGTTTTTAATTTCCTCCTTAATGTCTTCTAAAACCCATTGATCATTCAGTAGCCTATTGTTCATTCTCCAAGTGATGCCTGATTTTTCCTTCCTTCTTTTATCATTGATTCTCAGTTTCCTTCCATTATGATCAGACAAGATGCATGGTATTATCTCTACTCTTTTATATTCTCTAAGAGTTGCCCTGTGACATAATATATGATCTATTTTTGTGAAGGATCCATGTGCTGCTGAGAAAAAAGTGTAACTACTTGATGTTGGATGGTATATTCTATATATGTCAATTAAGTCTAGGTTGTTAATTGTGTTGTTGAGTTCTATAGTTTCCTTGTTTAACTTTTGTTTGGAAGATCTGTCCAGTGGTGAGACAGGTGTGTTGAAGTCTCCCATGATTATTGTATGGTGGTCTATTAGACTCTCAAACTTGAGAAGTGTTTGCTTGATGAACATAGCTGCACCATTATTTGGGTCATATATATTTATGATTGTTATGTCTTGTTGGTGTATGGTTCCCTTGAGCAGTATGTAGTGTCCCTCTTTATCCCTTTTGATTAACTTTGGCTTGAAATCTATTTTATTAGATATGAGTATGGATACTCCTGCTTGTTTCCGCAGTCCATATGAGTGGTATGATTTTTCCCAACCTTTCACCTTCAGTCTATGTATGTCTTTTCCTATCAAATGCGTCTCCTGCAGGCAGCATATTGTTGGGTCTTGTTTTGTGATCCATTCAACTAGCTTGTGTCTCTTAATTGGTGAGTTTAAGCCATTAACATTTAGGGTTATTATTGAGATATGGTTTGTTCTTTCAACCATATTTGTTTATTGATGATACTAAACCTGGTTTGTTTTCCTCTTTGATTACTTTCCCCCATTTACTGTCCTGCTTCCCAATGTTGGTTTTCAACGTTATTTTCCACTTCCTCTTCCTGTAATGTTTTGCCAAGGATTTTTTGAAGAGAAGGTTTTCTATCTGCGAATTCTTTTAACTTTTGTTTATCGTGGAAGGTTTTAACTTCATCTTCCATCCTGAAGCTTAATTTCGCCGGGTACACGATTCTTGGTTGGAACCCATTTTCTTTCAGTGTTTGAAATATGTTATTCCAGGATCTTCTAGCTTTCAGCGTCTGTGTTGAGAGATCCGCTGTTATCCTGATTGGTTTACCCCTAAATGTAATCTGCTTCCTTTCTCTTGTAGCTTTTAAAATTCTTTCCTTATTCTGTATGTTGGACATCTTCATCATAATATGTCTAGGTGTGGATCTCTTATGGTTTTGCACATTCAGCGTCCGGTAGGCTTCTAGGATTTGGGATTCTGTCTCATTCCTCAAGTCTGGGAAGTTTTCTCCTATTATTTCATTGAATAGATTATTTATTCCTTTGGTTTGGAGCTCTGTGCCTTCCTGTATCCCAATGACCCTTAAATTTGGTCTTTTGATATTGTCCCATAATTCTTGGATGTTCTGCTCATGGTTTCTTAGTAGTCTTGCTGAGCTGTCTATGTTCTTTTCCAGTTGAAATACTTTGTCTTCATTGTCTGATGTTCTATCTTCTAAGTGATCTACTCTGCTGGTAGTATTCTCAATTGAGTTTTTAAGTTGGTTTATTGCTTCCTGCATTTCTAGGATTTCTATTTGTTTGTTTTTTATTACCTCTATCTCTCTGTGAAGTTGATCTTTTACTTCCTGGATTTGTTTGTCAATGTGATCTTTCATTGTCTGATTTTGCTGTCTCATGTCTTCCTTGAGACTCCAGATCATCTGAAGCACATATATCCTGAACTCTTTCTCTGATATTCCCTCTGTTATAGCTATTGCCTCTTCTAAAGTTGAGTTGACCTGCATTGCTTGTGGTCCTTTCTTTCCTTGTCTTTTCATACTGCCGCGTGGTTAAGAGCCGGGTGGGTGGGGCAGCCGTTCGCAGAGCGAGAGATGAACCTCCCGTGAGAGCCCGGATGGTGGAGGGCACCTGCCGGTTGGGCGGGGCGGGCCGCGCAGCTCCGGGTTCCAGCCGCTAGCCAAAGCGGGTGCTGGCTGCGGGACTAAACTCTTGCACCCGCTGTGGAGCCGCCTGTGGAGCCGGGTAATTGCGGCCGCGTGGTTAAGAGCCAGGCGTGTGGAGCAGCAGCTCGCTGAGGGAGAGATGGGCCTCCTGTGATAGCCCAGATGGTGAAGGGCACCTGCCGGTTCGGGCCGCGCAGCTCCAGGTGCCAGCCACTTGCAGAAGCGGGTGCTGGCTGCAGAACTAAACTCCTGCACCCGCCGTGGAGCCGCCTGTGGAGCCAGGAAGCTGCGGCCGCGTGGTCAAGAGCCAGGCAGGTGGGTGGGGCAGCCTCTCGCTGAGCGAGATGGGCCTCTCATGCGAGCCCGGATGGTGAAGGGCGCCTGCCGGTTGGGGGGGGGGCGGGCCGGCCGCCGGGTGCCGGCCGCTTGCGTTAGGGGGTGCTGGCTGGGGGCCTAAACACCTGCACCCGCGGTGGAGCTGCCTGTGGAGGGCGTGTGGTCTAGAGCCAGGCAGGTGGGTGGGGCAGCCGCACGCTGAGCCAGAGATACGCTTCCCATGAGAGCCGCTTGCAGGAGCGGCTGATGGCTGCAGTACTGTACCTCTGTGCCCGCGTGGCCAGCCAAGATCCACTTCTCTGGGACAAACTGTCACTTCCAATAAACCTACCAGTTCTAGGCTGCTCTCCTCTTAAGGGAATTTTGTTAGAAGTTTCTCCGTAGGTAGGCTGCGGCTGTTGCAGTGGGTTGTTCTGGTCCCATTAAAGTGGAGACATTGGAATCGCTGCTTCCTCGCAGGCCGCCATGAAAAATCAGAGAAGTTTAAAGGGAAAACTTCCCAGAGATCACATAGGGCCGAGAATAGTGCCATTCCTAAAATGACATTCCTTGCAGTTCAAGCTTGCCAGTTGATGCAAATCCGGAGGCATTTGTTAAAAATACAGAATCTCAAGTTTCTCCCCTACAGTTTAGGATATAATAAACCCAAGGTGGGTCCCTGCCTCTGGAGAATTTATATGTTTTAAGAAAATCCACCCTCCCCCTTCCCTATTCTTATTGCAGAACCACCTTAGAAACCTCTGCACCAACAGTTATTGTGACTATTGTCATTGCTATCTTGTTACTTCATGTCCACCCCTGCTGCACAGCTCCCTGGCCTCAGGGTGCCATGGTTATAGAGTCGCCCTACTTTCTTTCACCAAAGATATTGCACTTTGTACTCCACCTCCCTACTCCCACCTTTACCCCACAAGTCCTCAACCCTAATTATATATTGGCCTCCTCAGACCAATTTTTGGTGGGTCAGGGCCCAGATACCATCAGTTCTTTTGAATGTTTCTAGTGTCCAGCCAGGATGACAATTCCAGTCTTGTAAAAGTGGATTTTCCAGAACAATTCTTACACTGGGAGTTTGTATTGTCTTTGATGGCAAGTTGCTAAATTATAACTGAGTAGAGTTTATTTTTCTTAAATTTCGTGATTTTGTCTTCAGTCATCATCATTTTGTTTTTGCTTTTGAGATGTCATCTCACTTCATATTGGTCCTGAATTTGTGATTCTCCTGTCTCAACCTCCCAGTTCCTGGCACCCCAGGGCAGAGGCCTTGCTGGTGTTCAGATGGAGTGGATTTGGCTTTTGCATCTGAACTAAGAAAAAACAATATAAAAAGAAAAAATGAATTTAATTATAGTTTGACCCAAACTGAGAAGGCAGCTAGTCTTCCTTCTCTCATCCTTCACTAGTGTTGCAATTTATCGGAACAAAAGGCAGGAATATACATATGCAGATTTAGCCAGGCTGTGCTACTCCAAGATATGTTACAATTCCAGTTTCCAGCCCATTATGCAGACCTAGGATGGGGCCCCAACAAAGAAGAAGGTCTAAAGATAAAGAGATGTCAAGAGACCCTCAGAAAAAGTCTAAAAAATATAGAAAAAAGAAAACAAAACACACTGTCTGTGCCCAAGAGTTAGAAGGTATCAGAGCCAGCTTTGAGCCCTAGCCAAAGCCTAGCACATCTGCAGACAAGCAGAGCTGAGATAAGCCTCCCACTACTCTAGCATCTCCCTCTCACACCCTCCATAGCCCTGAACATTTCTCTCAGCCCCACATCTGCCTTCGGCCCCTCTGCCCTATGAAACTGGCAGCAACAATGAAAAAAGATGTGCCCTACTGACTCAGAGCTAAATGTCCAGGCCACCTCCACTGCTGCCCCTCTCCCTGCCCAGAGGTGCCTGGGGAAGGAGGGGCACATACAAGTATAACTGTTTGTCTATTGTCATCCTTTTGGATTCAGCAATCTGAGCTGTTGAACTCTCCATATATTTATTTTTCCTCAGATAGTTTCCAAACTCCCAGGACCCAATTTGCAAAGTGCACCTCAAACTCTAATGCAAAAAGGAATCACCAGCCCATACTTTAAAAAGAGATTCTGATTCAGTAGGTGAAAGTGCAGTTCTAACCAGCCCTAGGGTGAAGCCCCCAGAAAGGAACCACACCACACAGTACTAATAGATTAAAAACCACAGCCAACATGACCTGGGCCTACAGGGCAAAGCCTTTTCTATTTTCTTTTCACAAACCAGATCCTGATGTTTGCAGCTGCAGCACACCACCCGCCATTATAGAAAAAGGAAGAGAAGATCTTTGCTTCATGAGGTATGAAGAGCTGTGATTTCTATGTGCCATGATGCAGGGAAGTATAAACAAAACTCTGAGCTCTCAATTTCTGCTTTGGATCAGTTAGAAACACTTGTCATTGGTACCCTGGTGCTCCAACATCTGCCCATTAAAATATTTGGATATACTTGGGGGTTTTGATGGCACTGGAAAATAAAGTTTTATTTTAGGCAATGAAAACTTATATCTCAGCAACATGATTTTAATTTCAGTTGCCTTTAGTGATTAAAAGATACCCTTTATGATTTGTCAGTATCTCCTACTTTATCTTTGGCTTTAGATATATTTCTCTATTTTTTAAAACACCTTTTAATAAACCTAGAACAGTAAATAGGAATGGGAGATCAAGAGTCTTTGTCTTCTCACATCTAATGGCAGGAAAATAGTAGAGTCCATTTATCCAAATGCATTCAATTGAAAAATCAAAATTAAGTTTCTTTCTTCATTGATAAAAAGGGAAAAGAAGGTTTATTGCTTTGCTAGCAAAGGAGAAACATAGGGGTCTCCTGTACCAAAGGCTGTGATTATGCCCATCAGCAGGATCAGGGAGCTTTTATAGAGGTGATTCAGAGAAAATGAGATTAGGGAGAAGAGATCAGGAAGGTGAAGATCAGGGGAAAAAAGGATAGGAAAAAGATTAGGAAGAAGATCAGGGATAAAAAGGTTGGACAAAAAAAAATGTAAGTTTCAAAGCCCCAAGGGATATAGTGAAAGCATCAAATGAACCCCTGTTACATTTCCCCATTGTCAATTTCTAGCCTCCATTTCTATGAAAAGTGGGCAATGACATCTCCAAGCTATTTTCTGGTGGGGCATGGGCAGTTAAGGGCATTCAGCATCAGAACAGTCCAGAGCTCTACAGTGGCAAATGACAGGTGACTGGACAGGGCATACATAGAGCAGGGATGCAGCCACCTTGAATCCTCAGCATGGAAGTAAGTTTCTTCATTCTTGAGAGGGGCTCTTTTGTCATGTTCCAACCTCTGCCTTTCATAATGGCCCTCTAGTTTTTCACTCTAAAAAATAAAACAAGATTAATGAGTAAATCTCAATTTTCTATAACAAATTGTGTACTTTCAATGATAGGTGTGGTGTGAACTCACCTAATGGATTCTGAGGAATAGGGATAGGATTGTAGCCAGGGCCCAAAGAAGAAGCTAGTGCTGGTAACAGGGAATAGGAAGGCAAAAGTCTGGTCTGAACCTAGAGGCAAATGGACAAAAAAGGATCTTCTGTTGCCCCATTCACTGAGGGTTTTGCTCTCCTACTTAACAACTAACTGAATAAATTCATGAAATGATGACTTATTTTTTTCTTTATTTGAAGAGGGGATAGAATGTCATTGAGAAATATTCCCTCACAATCCATAAAACCAATTAAGACAAATATTATATATATATATATATATATATATTATAGAACAAATAATGTTGATTGAATTTGCAAGACTTCTTAAATGTCTATAAAGAAAAGGCACAGAAAGGAAACTGTTCCTGTGCCAAGGCATATTCCAGGCTCAAGATCTGGGTACCACTCCACCCTGTGCCTTTCCAACCCAACCCAGGATGGTGTGAATCTGCAGGGCTCCTGAGTGGGGACAGCAGCACAGGACAGTGGATCAGAAACAGAAATGGGTTTCAGAGACCAAGAAAGAAGGAACAGGATGTGGGAAAGCCTCTGGGGGCACATATGGCATTTATCAGGTTCTTCTTCTTTTCTGTTCTTCTGTATCTCCTAATCTACTGGGACAAGAACCTCATCTGCAGCAGCTTGGGGCTGCCAATACCAGACAGGTGCTTAGACAGAAGTCTCCAATCCTATCCATGTGGAAGTCATTTCTGTGCTTTTAAGAATTCTGCTCATCAGCCCCAGTAAACTAGATTGGGATCTGGTCTTCTGAAGGCTTTTCAAGCTGGGGAATTATTCCCTAACCCTGTTCTCTTTCTAGGTGGTGCTCTAGGGTTGCAGAATTCTGTGCCTGCTCCTAAAGGAGAGGGAATAATGGATTTTATTCATCTTTGCATATGTAATGCCTTTAAAATTGATTTACTTATTGGCACATATTAAACAGTACGTATTGGGAAGGGATTAATGTAATATTTCCATATATACATATGGTGTGTAATGGTCACATCCATCCACTCTTCTTCTACTTCTCTTGTCGCTTTCCCAGTCCCTAATAATTTTTATTCTATATTAAAGTAATGTTTTTTTTAAATATTCCACATTTGAGAAAGAATATGAAATACTTATAGATATTTTCATAACACCTGGCAAAAGGTAAGCACTCTGTATATGCGTAAGTTAATACTAATGCAGAGTTTATGACATTGAAAGTAAAAGGATAATTAATCACCGTAGACTGTAGTCCTTTAAGATGGTAAATATATGTACTTCTAACAATTTTAAAGTGAATCCCATAGCCAGGAAACAGTGCACCATGCATGTAATCCCATCCACTCAGAAGACTGAGATGGAAGAATTTCAAGTTCTAGGACAACCTGAGAAATTTAGTAAGACCCTTTCTCAAAAAGAAAATAAATATAAAGTGGATCTGGTACAAGAATGTGAAAAATCCTCTTACATTAGGGAGATGTTAAAAGGGCCACAGTCATGCATTTGTCCTTCGTTGGGGTTATGTTTTTAGCATAATAGTACCAAGCACGTAAGAATAAATATAATTTTAAAAGAGTTATTAGTCGTATTATGTCTCAGGAACTGTCACTTTGTTTACATTTTCATTTATCTTCTTCAGTACTGGGAATTGAAGCTGAATCACTTTAGAACAGAGATACATCCCCAGCTTTTGTTATCATTCTGAGACAGGATCTCCTTCAGTTACCCAGCCAGGCCTCAAACTTTCACTCTTTCCATGTTAGCTTCTCTAGTAGCTAAGAATACAGGTGTATGAGACAACTGTGCCTGACTGACCTCTATGATTTCTTAATATCTACAATCTGCTTTTTGAAATTAACAATTTGGTTCTCACTCTGAGGTTAATCAATCACCACCACCTGTGGCTTGGAAAATTTAAATGACACTTAAATCTGTTATAAGTTGAGACAAGAATTCAAATCTGAACTGAATTTAGTTATTTGATATTTAAGCTATAGTTTTCCTTCCCTCTGTTTCCTTCCCTCCCACCACCTCTCTCTTCTGCTTAGTCCTTTTGATGTAGAAATTCATCTGTACAGATACACAACAGGCAGCTGAGAATTCTAGTGAAGACTGGAGAATTGATCTCCATCTTCTTTCAAGCATTCCTCCCCAAAAGGTCCAAAATTTCATTCTCAGCTACAGCATAGCCTGTGGTTTGATTTGGAATAATGAATTAAGCCTTTGTAGAAGAAGAAGGTGCATGCCCTGAAGAAATGCTATGTGACATAGGATATCACATATGTAAAGGAAACAGAGAGACTGGCATTTCATAATAAGTAAGCCTTTGTAAAATATTTTAACCTTAATCTAATTAATAACTGTTACCATTTTGATTTATTATAAGTGCATTCAAGATGATTGCTTTCTTTTTTTTGTTTTAATTTTTTGATTTGTTCTTCTTAGATATAAAGGATAGTCGAGTGAAAATGATTGCTTTTCTACTGAAGTTTATCAGATCCAGCCTTCTGAAGCAACTTGCCTCCAAGAGTACCATCATCACCCAACATAATGAACTCTACGTTAAGACTGTGCAAGAGAGCCATATATAAGCATCTGAATGCTTAGCAGCCACTCAAATCCTTTGCCACTTCTCTCAGCCCTAACACTGTTTCTCCTGATCTAGAGGCCAAAATCATCATGGACCATTTACTCCTGTGTGAAGCAGGCTGTGGATCCTGCAGAGATGACACTGAGATCCCAGTTGCTTTTGACACTGAGCTCAGAAGATTCTAGGCCATGGCTACTCCCCTTCTATCCTAAGCTAGGAAGAACTCTGGTGGCACAGCCTACAATTCTACTGGGAACTGATATCTAGGCCATGGGGGCCACTACATTGGGCCTGCCCTTGATGTAGTCAGTTGCCTGCAGCCCAGATACTAAGAAACATGCCTAGTTCCTCCTACCTGCCTCCCTGGAACCCTATGCCCACGACACACAAGAACTCAAATTCAGCTTCAGGAGAGTTCCATGCTGCAAAGCAACAAGAAGTCACCTATGCTGGCAGCTTCTCTTGGTCACATTCATGTAGTCCTGGAGACAGGCTGCCCAGAAACATTCTGATCTTTAACCCTGGCCCATGACCACTGAGTCCTAGGAGTACTGAATGTTCAATCTGAGAGATTCTATTTATTCTCCTCAGACATACATAAGATTTCTCTCTTACACATATCTCTTTTTTTACTTTCTAATAGGCAATTGATGTTTTTACAGGTCCTCCTAAATATTTGGTTCACTTGCTCAACCGTAGGCAGAATGAAGAGAGAAGAGAGGATGGAGGGGTGCTGCAAGGGATGGGGGACAAAACTCTGATTTTGAGCTGTGCTGTGGACTTGATATCAGAGCCTTAGAGAAGGGCTCCTCTTGCTTCGGTGGGCAAAGATATGGAAGGTATCCAGGGGGAGCAATGCAAAGGAGCCCCAGCTGTTGGCCTCAAAATAATCTAACCAAGTATAGAAAAGAATGTGTGGTGGGAGTTTCTTAGTTGGGAAGTGTGTCTCCTTAAATAGTATTTTTATTCTGGACCTACTTAAGGAAGGGCCTGGAAATGTCCAGTTTCTAATGCATTCACACAGCTACCCCTGCCCAGCACAGCCTCTCCCAGAAACTGGTTCCTTTCAGACTAATGTCACTCAGATATGATTTAATACCCACCAGAAAGAGGAGGTCTTAGAAGGCAGAACTTCTGCCTCTGGTTTCTGGATCCCTGTATTAATGTAATTAATATATATAGAGAAAATGTAAAAATGTCTGTTTAGACAATTTAGTTTTTGATTGAAAAGCTTATATGAAAGGAAAACTGTAAAATATCAAAATAAAAATTTGAAAGGCATTTTCTTTACTCATATTATTGCTCAAATCAAAATGTAAAACTAACCTGATAAGAACATCCTGAAAGCAGATAGATTTTAATACTTTTTATGGAGAAAATGTATATTTTATGAATGAAACCTAAGTCCATTCTTTTGCAGTTGTTAAAAATAAATTGTAACAGACTGAAAGGTAGGCACAGTTGTGTTCCTTTTGCCTTTAGGAACAGAAACTGAACACCCTCAGTTTAAGCATGAGTGATGAAGATAGCTCATAATCTGTTCAAAAAGCAAAGACATATTTAAGACTGAACATCAGAGAATATCTCTCAAAAACACACAGCAACAGACTCATAAAGGGAGAATTTAAGAAATTAGAAAAAAAGGGATCTGGAGGCCATCAATCCCAAAGCCCCAGCAAATGTCAGAATACTGGGTCACTCCAAGTGTTTGTGGGGAATATGTGCATGCAGAAATACACAACACTATTGTTGGAAAGTAAATGCAGTGTTCACCCTAAAAAACAATCTGGCAGTGCTCAGCAAAATTCCAGTAATATTCTTTTGAGGGAACAGTTATGTTTATGGGCACCTGCCCTACATAAATTCTCCCACAGGTGCATAGGGACAATTATGTGTGGTGACAGGGGATAGCAGCAATATGAATATCCACTGCAGGTGAATGAAAAAGTAGGGTGTGCTGAGGCACATCAGAGACTACTATGTTAGAGTTCAAAGCTGTAGATGAAATGTACATAAAAAGATCTTAGTAACTCACAAAGAAGAGCTTTGATTGTAGATTAGTAGTAGAGTTCTTGCCTTGCCTGTATGAGGCCCTGGGTTCACTTCCCAATGCTACCGCAAAAAAAAATTGATAAATATATTTTTAAAAATGTTGAAATTGCTTCTTAATAAAATTAGATATGTCCCCTGAAGCTTTTTACATCAAGTGAAAATATAGTCACCTGAAAAATGAATCACTCCTCTTCCTATAACTTGTCCAAGGTGATCTGTGAAAAAGGTCACTATTGTCTTGATGCACATAACCCTACAAAATCTTACAAGTCAAGAGGTTCAAATCTTTGTGCTCACTTTGAAAACACAAAGAAACTGCCAACAATCAAGGGTATGCATATCCAAAGGGCCACCAAGTGTCTGAAAAATGTCACTGTAAAGAAACAATGTGGTTTGGCATAGTGGTTTATGCCTGTAATCCCAGCAGCTCTAGAGACTGAGACAGGAGATTCCCAAGTTCAAGATCATCCTCAGCAACTTTGTGAGGCTTTATGCAACTTAGTGAGACCTTGTCTCATAATAGAAAATTTAAAATGACCTGGGGATTAACTCAGTATTATATACCCCTGTGTTCAGTCAACAGTAACCAAAAAAACAAAAACAAACAAAAAATGTTTGCAATTCCACTGTTAAAATGGTAGAGTTGATTGGAGTGTCTAGACCAAAGAGTGGGGCTGAATTAGGGTCTATAAATTTTAAAAAATATAAGTGCTCAATTTTGACAGACATTCTTAAATATGGAGAGAGTAATGTTGAACTTGAGGATTTAGATGTAGGTTTTTTTGGTCATTTAATGTATCCAAATGAGCAAAGAACCAAGATATACTGCCACACTTACAGAGCTCATGGCCAGATTAACCTGTACATGAACCCCCCTATCCCACTGAGATGATCCTTACTGAAAAAAAAATTGTTTTCCTAAACCAGAAGAAGAAAATGCACACACATGAACACAAACACATGCACAAAAAAAAAGAAAAACAAAACAACAAACAAACAAAAAAAGAAAGATGTCTCTAAATTGCTGAGACTGATCTTGAACTTTAAATCTTCCTTCTTTGTGTAATTAATTTGATAAAAAACTCTTCTTTTAGATGGACTGAGAATTCTCATAGTTTCTAATCTGATTGAATTTTTATGATGATTAAATCCATTCCTTTATTCACTATTTGTCTATTGATTTTAAGAGGGTGAGTCGTAGTGAGAAGATGTATAGGTGGATCTGGGGCAAAAAGGAGACAATTACCCAGCTCAGAGCTATGGGCTAAACCCAAGGGCATCTCTGGAGATATGAGGGTAGTGTGCTAGCAGAATGTGTAGTTGTGTGGATGATTGCTGGTGTTTCTTCATAACTGAATGTGACCTTCTTGAGCTCTGGAGAGAACCAGCATCAATAAGTGTCTTTTAAAAGGTCTCCAATTACATTAACTAGGAAAGGAGACCAAATGAAATCTCTAGTTTTGGGCCTTCTGAGTTGACAACCAGGAAATCCAAGACATCAGCCTTAGGTCAGACATGTCCAGACAGTTACAGATTCCTGCCCTGGTGGTCTCTGTCTAGTGGTGGGTATAAGGATGGCCTTAGGCCTTAGCCTAAGCAACTCCATTTTAACCCTCCAATTTGAAACCTGCAGTCTCACGAGGCATGCCTACCTACAGAGCCCTCTAGTATGGCCCTCAAAAACAAAATAGTCACTTCTCCCTACTCTGACAAGCTCAGAGTCGAGTCTTTTCCATGTTGCCCTCACCCTGATGAGAGCAAAAAGCAAGAAAATCAGGGTGACAATAACCAGACCAGATGTTTAACCCCAGAGCAAATGATGTCACTGAGAAACCTGGTGGCAGTTGATAGAAATTGAAACGACGATAAGAAGCCCCAAAATTTAGTATAAATGATGGTTCAAATAAACAGATATTCTGCCAGCTGACATTGATGCACACAAGCCTGAGAGCTTGATGAGGACCCAGACTGACATCCCAACTATTCTCATCTGCCTGATTCTCACAGCATTATTCTCACAGCTCTTGACTCTACAGCAGCCTCTTAACTGTAGTGAGAAAAACTTTTCTCTATGACTGCCTCCTCAGCCAGACATCAGCTCCACCCTAGGAGAAGCCTGCCTTGGTTCCTGATCTGACCTCCACAGTCAGAGTAAGTGTGCATCTGTTGGACTTAGAGCCTAAGGCTTGAGATGTTTGACTTGACACTTCAGCTTAGCATGCAGAGGGAGTGTCTTTCATGAGCCTGTCATGATTAAGTGTGTTTTCAGTGCTTAGAATTAATCTAGAATTTTTTACTGTGAATTGATTATGTTTATTGCAGTGCCTAACATTAAGGATTGTCAGTTCCTTGATTAAGAACCTATAGAGTAAAATTATACTGAGTGATATGAGTGAACAGAGCATTGAAAATGGCAGAAGCTTATGGACATTATTTGTTTCTCCACCAGGACTGCATAAGTTGCACCTTTTGCCCTTCACAACAGTGGGGTCACATGGCAAATGTCAGTTTGCTCAGGTTGCTTTTGCCAACTATCATCATGATGTGTACCAGGAGTCCAAGCTACATAGGAAGCTCAGACTCAGGAATCTTGCTTGAGACTAGGACTTTGAAGCCACCCTGAACAACAGAGCAATATCCTGTATTATTATTATTATTATTATTATTATTATTATACACTGGGCTGAGCTTTAAGGGAAGTAAATGCCTTCATTAGGATGGACATGAACTTTTAAATTTTCCTGTTCCCTGAAATGCAGTAGGATTTAGATTAAGGGGATTTGGATTTAGAGGGGTTTACGTGCTAGGTCTTCCTGAAGAGTGGGATTAGACCTGTTTGGTTTATGTTTCTCCTCAGTTTAATTGTCCATTTTATGGAATAGGAGTAGAGGATCAAAGAGGAGTTAGAGTGTTTTTGTGGTTCAGATATAGAGAAACATGCCATGTGATCACCCTCACTTTAAAGACTTAAAATCTAAATCAACTTTTCATCCTCTCTCTCTCCTTGTTGATTTTTTTAAAACTTGAGAACAACTGGAGTATTAGGCTCCAGGATAAAAAAAGGCAGGCAGCTAGGTGTAGTGGCTCAATCCTGTAGTTCCAAGGACTTAGAGTCTGAGGGAGCGGGGAAACAAGTTCAAGGTCATCCACAGTAAATAAGCAAGTTCCTGTCTCAAAAAAAAAATGAGATGGAGGTGAGGGTTAGAGGCCTTGTTGACCATGTGTGAATCCCTTGTTTCAATCACCCACACCATCAAGGGGAAGAAAGAAAAAAAAAAAACAAAAAACAATGAGACATGACTACATATGCCACTGCCAAAAGTTTCCAGACATTGGGAGATTTTATATGTTAAAAAGTAGATGTACAAAAAAGGACATCTTTTCATTTTTGAGGAAGTTTCATTGTTTTTACACACACACACACACACACACACACACACACACACACACACACACACATACACAGCCGAGCCAAACAATTAGCTGTACTTTCCTTTGGTTAAATTTGCATAAAACAAAATTAGAACTCTCTAAAAGTCTTTATACAACTTATACTATCAGTATTGATAATCATGGGAAGAAATACATAGCATAGCACATTATAAAAAATAATGCTAGCAGAATAAATTAATAGAAAAGAAAAACTGACATAAAATAGTTTTTTTTTTCTTTTACTTGGTACTTGGGAATGAATCTGGGATAGCTTAACACTGGGTTTCATCCTCTGCTGTTTTTATCTTTTAAGAGAGAGTCACACTAAGTTGCTTGTGGCCTCATTAAATTACTGAGTCTAGACTGGAACTTGTGATCCTCTTGCCTCAACCTTCTGAGTAGTATAAATGATGGAGTAGTAGAATTACAGACATATTAGGGATGGATAATGGTCAATTGCATAGAGGTAGTACAAAAAGCTGGTTGATTTTCACAATCACTAACTCTATTTAAAAATCTTACATTGAAAGGAATTATGCTTTAAAATAATATTTATTATTTAGTTATAGTTGGAACTAATAACTATATATATATTTATTTATTTATTTTTATGTGCTGCTGAGGATCTAACCCAGGGCTCGCATATGCTAGGGCAGTGCTCTATCACTGAGTCACAACCCAGCCCTTTTTAAAAAAATTTAAGACTCTCCTAAGAGATTGTTTTTAGTTTCTATAAGGTATTGATTTCCTAAAATACAATCAAGAGTCTCATGACCTTGAATTGAAAATGATTCATGAAGAAATCTCTGTTTGAGAGAAAGAAGCCACAGTGTGGGTTTTACTGTCACAATTTTTTTCACAAAGATCCAAGGAGGAGTAGTTTTTATCATTGGGAGTCTATGAACACACACAAAAGCATAGACTTCTTCACAAAGTTTCATCTTAAACATGCAGGACCAAGTAAATTCTGCTTTGAAGTGGGTTTATAATTTGGCCCCTCTAGATACAGAGCCCAGCTGCTGCTAACACAAATCCCTAGGATACAAGGCAGGTCTTACCTACCCCCTAGACAAAGTATCTAAGGCCTTATAATAATTTAGGGGCCTACAAAATTGTTTTCATTTCTTGTAAAACTGAAAGAAAACAATTAACTCTCATACCTAATATAACATCTGATACATAATATTAACATATTGTCTTAAAACCGTAGTGAAGGGATATAATTTTTAATTTACTGTAATGATTGGGTTTTCAGTGCAGGAATGAGTCCCTGAAGCTACAAGTGTGCCTGGGGCCAAGAGTCAGGGTGGGTTCCTGCAAAAGGCAGAGGACCACAGGTTCTGTTTCAATTCCACAGCCTGAGGAAGGCTTAGCCTTTGACAAGTAGCATAGGGAGAGGCCAAGTGCTTTGGTCTGAGTTAGAAAATGTACCAGGAATAGAAGGTATCTCCTGACTAGACCCCCACTTAATTGTACTATGACACCTTTATGTAACTAATCTTTAACTAACCTTAATTCATCTTTGTATGATTTAAAAGTTTGTCTTTTAATAATCTTCAGTATCTTTTGTATCCATTTCATAATTTAATAAGCTTCTTAATTGAATAACTGTTGATATTGTTTGCATTCATTTTGCAGACTAAAATCTCAGTATATTTTTGTAGTTTTTGTGACTCTACAAATATTTTGCTAAAAAAGTCATTACTTAAATTTTATTTCATTAGAATAATTTCCAGGAAGACACAGAAAGAAATGAAAGTGAAAGATTGAAGGTCCTAGATAAAATCTGTAAAATTATGTAGCATCATTATGTTGGTTTAGAGACTTAGAATCTTCATGATTCCATGTCAATTGGAAGTCATGTTTTCATCACTAGAAACATGTACATAGATTCAAAATCCTTAGTATTCTTTCCCTCTTGGACTTATAAAGACATTTAGTATGTCCTAGAACCTCTATACAATCTATTCCCTTTTGATTTCTAAGTGTTGCCTTCTTTCTAACTAAATGGATCATTTTTATCTTGTACTATGAAAAAAAACACTTTTATTTCATAGAGTTTCTTGTTTTGGGAGTGAATCTGTGGAATAAATTTTTCAAAATGGAATTCCTGTGTCAAAAAGTGTTTAAAATTGTTAGTACACATTGCTATGTTGCATATTCAAGTATTCTACCAAACAACCAGTTTTGAAAAACATATTTTTGCTAACTTTTTAACAACATTGTTATAATGAAAATTTCTTCTTCTGTTTTATAAAGTAGGAATCAAATCCAGGGACTTATGCATGCTAGGCAATTGCTCTAACACTGACCTACATCCCTAGACCTGTAGTAAAAATTCTTAGCATGTTTTTTAAAAGAGAGATAAAGAGAGAGAGAGAGAGAGAGAGAGAGAGAGAGAGAGAGAGAGAGAGAGAGAGAATTGTTTTTCTAATATATATATATATTTAGTTTTCAGTGGACACAACATTTTTTATTTTATGTAGTGCTGAGGATCGAACCCATCAACCCGCACATACCAGGCAAGCGTGCTACTGCTTGAGCCACATTTACAACCCCTTAGCACTTTTTAATATGTTATATAAATGTGTGTTTCTTTTACTTTTCTTATGTCTAACATTAGTGAGGCTAGCCTTATCTTTCCTACTGAAGAAGATTGTAGTATTATATATTTGTCTAGGGAATATGAAAAGAGTTCTGTAATTTTGAGCATTTTTGTAATTAATTTTGGGTGAATGTAACTGATTATATCTAATTATCAATAATTAGTATGTTGAAAAGCATTAAGTGTCCAGTTTTCATGTACTTTGTTTCCTCTTCACCTCATTCATATCCATTTTTTTCTTCCCTATTATTCATCCCCATCTGTTGTCTTGCTGAATCTTCAATTATGATTTCAAATCATTGACCTCATAACATCTCTTTATGGTTCCAGTTAGCACCATAACAGTAAGGAACTCTGGATACCCAGTGTAATATGAACTCTCCTTTCCAGATTCCAGGTTCATACCACCTCCAAGCCTCATTACTTTTCTGCTCTAGGAGAAACACTCATGTAATTTTAAAGCAAGAACATATCAGCAGTCAGAATTAGGTGAAACCTTGGTGGGGTGAAGACATCACTGAATAGAGCTCTAGATTGCTAGAAGATAATGTAGCAGAGGGCAAGATTCAGGAAGAAGAAACTACATAGAGGTCCAGGAATATGCCAGTGTCTGGAGCTGCGTTGGCCATAGAAGTCACAGTAGTCATCCTGGAGCTTAGGATCCATCAAAGTTGTGGGCAGTATCTGAAAAAGAATGAAAGAAAGGTGGAAGGGAAGAAGGAAAGGAAAAAGATAGAGAGAGGGAGCCCTTATAGATGACATAAGAATGCCAAACTATGACTATATGGAAAGATCTCAGGGTGAAATTTCATCCCAGGAGACCAATTCCAAGTGCAAATACAAACATAAATTTCAATCCAAGGGATTAGACCTCTATATCTGGACCTAAAAACCTATGAAATATCATCTCATGTGTTGATTCAAACCCAAGCTACTCCATTGTCTTATACACTACAGAGTGTAATGCTTCTGATGCAAATTGAAGGTATCCCTTGCTTAGAGTCTTATCAAATAGATGGTATAATCATACAACTTATTGAATCCACTTTCTTCCCAGAGTTATATACTAAAGACATTATCACATTTAGCAGAGCAGAATCACTTGCCATATATTCATTAGAATGACTTTACATAATTGTCCTTTTTCAGTTATTTCACTGGAGCAAAAATTTAGCTCCCTTTTGATATTTTGTAAAATATCACTGGGAAACAGTACTCCAGTTCCCTGAATGTTAAATTAATTGTAAAGATAAATCTTGCAATATGTGTCAGGGTAGTACAGGCTGGTAATGTCAGTGACCTATGAGGCTGAGGCAAAAAAATTACAAATTCAAGAGAAGCTTCTGCAACTGCACTAGATCATGTGTCAAAATAAGAACAAAATACTACTGGGGATGTATTTGTTTTCTAAAAGTATTGAGGATGTATCTGATAAGGTGTAAAAACCAGAGTATGATTTCAAGTTGAAACTTTTAAAACCCAAGAAGGCCAGCTTTAGTAGAGTACCTTAGAAGTCCCCTGGTGGCAAAATATTCTGGGTGAAGTCTTCTGGAAGATCTATGCCAATGGGTGAATACCTAGGCCCAGAGTTTGGAGGTCTAGCTACTGGGGTCTGTTGAGAGGCCTCAAAGTGAGTGCAGTCAAGGGTGTAGTGGCAGCTGAGATCCAGACTGGGAGTTGCCTGCCCTCCCCTGACTGGACTTGATCTTCTACTCTAGCTTTTTGACTCCTTTGAATCCTAACTGCCTGGGCAGACTCTGAGTCCCAAGAAGAAGGTTTTAGGTGGTTTTGAAAGAAAGACAGGCAGAGGTGGCAAGGTATCAGTGCATTCCTGAAATAGCCTTGGGAGAAACAGGTGATAGGGTAGCACATAAGATCATTCTTACGTGAGTTCTCAAGGCTGCTCTGTTTCTGCTTGGAGATGTAGTACTTGTAGAACACCCAATTCACAAGTGTCCTGACTACCCAACCTGTAGCCAAAAGATGCCACCAACCCACTATGCCAATAAGCAATGCAACAGTAATGAGGATGGACCCTCTTAGATCTGGACATTGTGTCTCACCACCCAGTGTTCTGAGCCTCCTCTTTGCCCAATCCCCAGGAGGAGTACACTACACTCAAGAATTCCACATTTTAGCACAATTATATTGAGAAAAATAAAAAAAAATAAAAGAAACATACATAATAGCTCTGAAGCCTCTGTGTGTAGAAGCAGACTCACAAGCATTACTGTTACAGGATCTGTTCCAAAATGCTCCTCCAAACAAGGAAAATCTCAGCGCTGCTGGGCCCCAAAGGTTGCAGACTCAAGCAGCTTCAGAGAATCTTGGGCAGAAGGGCCCGGATTTATTCCTAGCAGCCTTGGCTGGTCCCATGGTGGCTTGCAGGGGCAGGAGGAAGAAGTCTCTTACAAGGATCAACACCAGCAGAGGTCTTGGGCTCCAGATATTCCTCACAGGTGCACTGGGAACACGAAAAGGAAGCGCCAGCTGGTGGTCGATGGTGGGGCACTGGGGGGCTTGGTCTGGGTTGTGGATGCCCTTTCCAGGACAGGAGGCTCTGTGTCCTGGAACAAGGTACCTTGTGCTCTGGGAAAGTCACTTTGTTCAGACTATTCACAGCAAAGACGTCCTTGCAGTGTGTAAAGCAGATTGCAGTCAAAGTCTCGGCTGTCATAGGAGCTATCCTCTTGGTGGTTATAGAAGGGAAGTGGCCAGGGCCCAGGTGTCTGGTCTGCAGAATTCCAAGCTGGTGGCACATAGATTGGAAAGTGCTGCTCCTTGGCATTGTGGGCCTCACACCAGGTACCACCAAGTATGTGGGACTTAGCAGGGAGCACCTTTTGCATTTGTATACTCCACTGGCCTTTTGGGAGTTCCAAACCACAGACTGGGAACCTCACTTTAATCCTAAAAGAAAATCCCATCACAAAGCTCAATTAATGAGATTAACAATAACAGTAAAAACCTATCATCTGTTAGTCTCTGTAATTGGGAAGCCATTTTGCTGCATGTAAGTCACATTTTTTCTTCTGGCTTTCTTGAGGTTGTCAGCACAATACCCAGATTCTCTCAACATGGTTTGGTTTAACCATTTTCCTGCCTGATCTCTTCCTGAGTGGTAGAATACTTGTGACTAAGTATACTTCCAAAAAGCAACTTAAAAATGGGAAAATGAGTTTTGAGTTTCAGATCTCATGCTAAAATCTCATTGATCTATGATCTCATACCTGACTCCATACAATTCATATCTGGAAAAACATATCTCTAATATAATAAAAAGATTTGGAGCTCTTTGGAGCACATTATGTTAAGTTTCTTATGAAAGATATTCTTGACCCATAGTGGAGATTTTTAAAAAAATATTTTAATGATAGTTGTCAGTGTCTTGTAACAACCAATAGGAGGAAGCTAGACATCAATAATAAAAAAGGGAAGTGAAAATTCACAAATTTGTAGAAAGCAAAAAACTAATCAAACAATTTTCTGATCAAAAAGAAAAGCACAATGGAGAGTAGAAAATATATTAATATAAATATCAATGACAAACACTGTACAGGAATGTATGGGATGAAGCAGGAACCGTGACCAGGAAGGTGTATTAGGGTTCTCAAGAGAAACAGAATCAACAAGAAGTATGATTACAAAAAGGGGATTGGTTAGATTGGCTTATTTGATCAGAAGCTGGGTAGTCCCCAATGGGCATCTGCAGGCTGTAGAGCTGGAGGAAGCTGTAGCTGCATAGGTTAAATATGTCAAAAAAAAAAAAAAGGTGACTTTCCCAGAGAACACAGTGGCTGAAGGCCCAGGAAACAAGAGAAATCAACAGTGCTCTCAGGTACTGAAACAGAAGGCTTCCAGAAACTCCCTGGACAATCAATGGCAGAGCCTACTTTGGAGGAATAAAGAAGCAAGAATCCGATATCCTCAAGTGATGGCAGCAGCAATCAAGAACCAGTTATGGAAGAATTGCAATTGCATCTGCTGCAGCTACCTTGTTCATCCCCCTTTTATTCCATCGAAGCCACCATCCTATTGGATGGTGCTGACCACATTAGGGAGGAACTCCACTTCAGTTGGCTATCCCACATGCCAATGATTTCTAGACACACCCTCATTGACATACCCAGAAGCATCTTAATCATTGGCAACTCTTAAGCCTAACAAGTTAGATGATGCTAACATTAACAGTGCCTACCAAGGCTGAAACAACAAGAAAACTAGAACAAATCTAAAACTATTACTGAGATTTAATCCTGCAATATGGCAGGAGCACCCCTGAGATAGACTTAGAGGTAACAGAGGACAGGGTGGCACAGGAAGATCTTTTTTCAAGCTGGGTGCTCAAGACTGCTGTGTATCTGCTTGGAGACAAAGCATGTGAAACCACTGGTACACTAGTTATCCGTCTAACCTACCTATATGTAGCAAAATCCACTAACCCACCCTGCCAATACGCAAAGCAAGAACAATGAGATAGGGCCCTCTTAGATACAGACTTGACCTTCTTAAATCTGGACATGGTCTCTTACCACCCAACAGTCAGAGCCTTCACTTTCCCCAACATTCTTATCAGGAGGACTATACAACAAAGAATTTCACATTTTGGCACAATTTTATTGAGAAAACATGATCCCTTCCAAAACACTTTTCTAAACAAGAGTTGCACGGGAATTCTCAATGCTCCTGGTTTCAAAGTTGGCAGACTCAAGAAGCCTAAGGGAGTTCTGTGCAGAAGGCCTGGAATCCACTCCCAACAGCTTTGGCTAGTCTCCTGGCTGCTGGCAGGGGCAGTAGGAAAGCCTTCTTACAAGGGTCACCACAACCAGATTTCTTGGGCTCCAGACATCCCTCACATGTGTACCTAGAACATGACAAGGGAGTCCCAGTGGGCAACCAATGGAGGGGTACCTGTGAGACCCCTGACTTTTTTGGTGGCGCCTGGGGCTTCTTCTTGGTCAGAGATGCCTGGTCCAGGACAGGAGGCTCTGTGTCCTGGCACAAGGTGTTGTGTTCTCTGGGAAAGTCACCTTTTTTTTTGACCTATGCTAGGAAAAAAGCCCTTGGGGTGTAGAATGCAGGTCACAGAGAAAGTCTTGGTGGTCATAGGAGATATCTGGTGGGTGGATGTAGAAGGACAGTTGCAAGGGCCCAGGATATAGTGAGCTCAGGGTTGGAGGCCTCTGGAGCCCTGGTGCCTGCTCTGCAGAATTCCAAGCCTGTGGCACACGGCAGGGAATTCTGCTCCATGGCTTTGTGGGCCTCACACTAGGCACCACCAAGTATGTGGGACTTAGCAGACAGCAGTTTGGGTGTTCTTAAATCCCTCTGGCCTCCAGGGACTTTCTAACTACAGACTGGGAACCTGGGTGGTGTTGGCTTTAATCCTAAAAGGAAATCCCATCACAAAGTTCAGTTAACGAGTTTAACCACAACAAAAATCTGTTAGTTTGTATAGTTGGGAGGCAGCCTTGCTCCATAGAAGTCACTGATAAATAGATATTTTTCTTCTGGTTTTAGCAGGGTTGTCAGCACAATACCCAGATTCTCACAACATGGCCCATAATGGAGATTTTTAAAAACATTTTAAAGCTAGCCATCAGTGTCTTGTATACACCCAATGGGATGAAGCTAGAAATCAATAATAAAGAAGGGGAAGTAAAAATTAACACATTTGTAGAAAGCAAAAAGCATTTCAAACAATTTTCTGATCAAGGAAAAAAGCACAAGGTAAAGTAGAAAATATATAGATGTGAATAACAATGAAAATCACTGGGTACCAAAGTTTGGGAGATGAAGCAGGAACAATGACCAGTAAGTTATATTAGTCAGGGGTCTCCAGAGGAACAGAATCAACAGGAAGTATGATTATCAAAAGGGAATTGATTAGATTGGCTTACTTGACCAGAAACTGGGCAGTCAACAATGGCCATCTGCAGTCTGGAAATCTTTCTGCCTCCTGACTTGTTCCTCCAGGAGCCTGTGTTACAGTTGATGTGATTTTTCGCAAAAGTTCACGTGTGAGACAATGCAAAGTTTAGAGGAGCAATGATTGGGCTTAATTAGCCTTGATTTACTGGGTGACTGAATCTCTGATGAGAATGAGTGGTAACTGGAGGCCGGTGGGTGTGGCCTGAGGAAGGGATTCCCTGGGGGCGTGGCTATTGGGTATACACTGCTCTCTGACAGGGGGAGTCTCCTAAAGAAAACCAAAAGGATTAAATGCCATAGGAAAATGTAGCCGAATAACAAACCGAAATAAACGGAGCTGAAGGGGAACTGAACCTATAAGGGGCAGCAATCACTGCCTGGCCCCTAGGTCTCCTGGCAATGAGACCTGCGCCTGGCAGCTTGGGAACCCAGACGCGGTGGCGCAGGAGACACTGGGCTCCTGGGAAGGGCGTTGCTGTTGTCCAAAGAACACCGCCTTGGGCTGCATTTAGTCCTTTAGTTGGGCGGTCACAGAGAAGCAGCGAGCTTGGGGAGAGGGTGCGGCACCTCCATCCACAGGCCCAGCTGGGAGAAATGCCATGGCGCAGTAGGAAACCGGTGCCAGTAACAGGGCACTCTTGTGGTTCTAAGAGAGCCGGAGCCCGCACAGCGGCGGCTGCAAACGCAGGCAGGACACCACACAAATGGGCAGGAGGCGATTTGTGCAACCTCCACAGTGATGTCGCCTGCAGAGCTGGCTCTGTATTTCTTAGGTTCAGTTCCCAGTTGGCTCCTCCAACTGGTGGAACCCGCACCTGCTTTCCTCAGGCTCCTGGTGGATTCCCTGGAGTTCTCAGCGCCCTGTGTGGGGGGGTGGGGTGAGGGGGGAGTGCTGCCATCCTTCTCTGGCAGCAAGGCAGCCTTAGGTCAGAGAAGAGCCTCTGGATTCTTACTCTGTGAAAAGATTCTGGGTTACAAAACGGCTTTACTAGGAAATCAAAACGCACTGAGATTTGCCTTTAGTTGTTCCTTGTCAGTTTTTAAAAATTCTCTTTCTCCTGACGATTCTCTGTAGCGTTTCAGGTCGCCTATTACTTGCCGTTTTCTTCTGTTTCAAACATTTGTATTCGTCCTATTACACATTCCCTTCCATAAATTTAGACTTTTATCCTTTTCAACTTTTAGAAATGACATGTATGATTTTAGAATCACTCTCAGAATTTTGTAGCTTCAAAGAATGAATTGGTTTCTCGATTTTATTTCTTAATCTTTAATACTCATTAAGATTTGTTACTTAGCGCAATTTACAATATAAATATGCCGTGGCTTGCTCATTTCATATCCCTTTCGTTTTTACAACGTGGTTTTTAAATATTGATTGATTGATTAAGACACCATCTGGCTCAGTTGCTTGGGAGACTGGGCTCACTAAGTTGCTGAGGCTGGCCCCGAACTTGTGATCCTCCTGCCCCAGCCTTCCGAGTTGCCAGGATTACAGTAGGCATGCGCCACCATGCTGGGCTCTAATGGGATTTTACAAACTTATTTGTTTTTAGTATTTATGTATTTTGTATATTTTTGTCATTTTTTTCAGTCCCAATTCTTTTTATTTTTATTCTCAGGCCTTCTTTTGTTTTTTAAGGATGGCATTCCATTGGGTTTCATGCTCAGTAATTTTGATCCTGTCAAAAGTCCTGCGTGGGTGGGGGGGGTTGCTGTGGAAGGCACAGTTTAGCACTTAAGGTGAGTGCTACCATTACTTAAGTGTACCAGGACTCCATTTGTCCATATCTGAGATTTCTTTGTCCAGGCAAGTTCGGGTAGGCTGATGAGATCCGATTTAGCTCTCAGATTTAGCTCTCAGAATTTTCCACTTCTCCTGTAGCCTTGAATGTGAACCAATTAAGCGGAACACATTCCTGTTTATTCCTTGCCTGTGATTTCTTAGTTGTGCTTTGAAAATTTTTTTTTTCTGAGTAAGTTCAGGTGAAAGATATTTTCTTTTCTTTTTCTTTTTTTGTTTTGTTTTGTTTTGTTTTTTGGTAAGAGTAAGAAATCAAATCCAGCTAGCTATGCTTGAGATTTGAAGTGCCTCCCAAGGTTGCCTTGCGTTTTCAGGTTAGAACTTAGTGGAAGGAAACCAGTACTAGTCAAGCAGTGCCTTAGACTTCTTAGTTGCACAGAATACCTGATTGGTGGATTACTTAGGCATTACCAGCTTTCTCTTACCCGCACCAAGGATTTCTTGGTCGCATGACAGTTTACAACAGTCATAGTTGCACCAGTGTACACAAATCCTTTTAATTTAGCCTATCCAGCAACCCTAGTTAGCAACAACGCTGGCTTAGTATGATACATGGATAATCAATATAGTAGCCCAGAATGCACTGGGTGTTGTTTTTGTTTTTGGTGCATGGGTATTAAATCCAGGGCTTGGAGCATGCTACACTGAGTTCCACCCACAGCCCTTGCCCCGAGTTTGCAGCTTCACTTTGTGGAAATGGTTGCCTGGATGTTTTGCTTTTTAAATTTTCTTTTGGATACTTTGGCCCTGGACGGATATGTTTGGTTTGTATTGTTTCCTAATTGCACTGCATAAATGTTTTTTTTTTCTTTTTATTTAAACGACTTCTTCTTCTGCTGGTTGAGTGTCAGGCACATGGCTTCAAGTTTCCTTAGTAACATTTGTGCAACAACAGAGCCAGGAATTAGATGTGGTAGTCTGGGTCCCATTTTTTTTTTTTTTTTTGTACCAGATATTTACTCAGGGGCACTACACCACTGAACCACATCCCCAGCCCTATTTTGTATTTTAGTTAGAGTCTCACTGAGTTGTCTAGTGCCTGGCTACTTTGCTAAGGTTGGCTTTGAACTCTTGATCCTCCTGCCTCAGTCTCCTGAGCTGTTTGGGGGCAGATGGTTCACTATTGCACCTGAGCATGAGCCACCACTGTGCCAGGCTCTGGCTTTGATTTGTCAGCTTTTTCACTGTTGGGATAAAAAGATCTGAGAAGAATGATTAGAGAAGAAAACATTTATTTGGGGGCTCTCAGTTTCAGAGATGTCAGTCTACAGGTGACCAACTCTTGTTCTGTTGCTCTGTGCCCAAGGTGAACACCATGTGTGGTGGAGAAAAGCAGCTCAGGTCACTGAATCAGAAAGAAGTGAGAGCAGCAGTGGAGTGGTAGGAGGGAGAGCACAAAGTAGCTCCACTTATCAAGAACAAAACGTATACCAAAGGCAGCTCCCAGGGACCCACCTTCTCCATCCACACACTAGCTGCCTATATTTACCCCCCAGTTAATACCTATCAGAGGAATGATGCATTGATTAGGTTAAGATCTGTGTAACCCAGTAATTTCACCTTCAAACTTTCTTGCATTTTTTCACACATGAGCTTTGGGGAGGGGGGGGCAACTACTACCTAAACCATATAAAGCATGAAAAGAGGGCAACCTGCCATCAGGTCATAAGAGTGCAGTTTCCCTCTTCTCCTCATGGTAGTGGACACTGAAATCAGAGGTGCTGTGACATTGAGCTACTACCAGTCCCCAGCCCTGTTTACTTTTTTGAGACAGGATCTTGCTTGGAATTCCAACATCTGTTAATTGGCTCAAGTGCCAGAACCTCTCAATAGGGTCAATAGGGAATGGAATTGAGAGCACCCACTGCATTCTGAGAAGCAAGGAGAACACTGACATAAAATATATGATCAGCACAATATCAAAGATATCAGGAAGTGGAAATTATAGAGATGATGATCCTTCCTTTGTGACTGCTACAACATGTCAGGGCATTAGAGAGACCCCAGTCTCCAGCACATCTTCTTCTCCATTTGCAGTCACACTTCTTTGTGTTGCCTCTGTTGATGTGGATGCCATTATTGAAGAACCATACATGTCCCTGTTGTGAATTGCAAAGTATTACTTTTCTCCATGTGTTGCACTCCACTGAAGGATAACTCTGTGTTTTCAGTATTCCAGGGAATATTTTAGTGAGTTTTTCCAAAGAAGACATAGGCTAGGAAGTGATGACACAGACATACGTTGGGGACACTGAAATGCTATTATTTAAAGACCTTAATTTACATTTTTGCACCTTATTTCTCAGAAGGTACAGATAGAAAAGACTATCAGTAAGCAATGTAAAGGAATTATTTCCTCAGAATTATTTCTCGCTTTCCTCCTTAACTATTTTTGGTATTGACATCAATAAGACCTCTCACTGGAAGGTGAAGAATTTAGGTAATATTCTTTGCTTCACCAAGAGAATGACAGGCCTCCATAGGCAGTCTCTTTTTGTTTGGTACAGGGGATTGAACTCAGGGGCACTTAGCCACATTCCCAGCGACCACTCCCATTTTTTAATATTTTATTTAGAGACAGGGCCTCACTGAGTTGCTTATTGCCTGGCTAAGTTGCTGAGGCTGGCTTTAAATCCTTGATCCTCCTGCCTCAGCCTCCTGAGCCACTGGGATTACAGGCATGCACAATGGCACCCAGCTCCCATAGCCTCTTTTGCAAGAAAGAAATTGGAGTACAGTTCAATGAATGTTCATTAGCAATACAATAATCCAAAAACATTTAAACCTAATGTTTGGAGTATACATTTGACTATGAAGCTCATTTGGTAGCCAAATCTGTTGGGGATAAATTGAGGCTATTGTTCTTAAAATCCCAGCTTACATTTACATGAGTAGGAATGATTGGTTATAGGACACTGTCTTGTTTTATTCAGCAGAAGTACATGTATACAAGTATAGAGTCTTCACGATTTTCATCCCATGGAGCTGCAGTGGATTGGCCACTTAAAGCTGGCCAAGTATCCATTATTGCTTCATCATTCTCAACACAGGGACTTTAAAGAAGTTTTGCTAGAGTTCTGGTGGGGAACCTTGTTAAGCTGGAAGTCTGCACATAAGAGTGGATGCTTAGTTGTGGTGAGGATTGTGTGGGATGGACCCTGAGCAAGTGTGCTTTATACTCTCTCAGCCTGGAGTCCCTGAGTCAGAAACTTGGGATACCACTGGTCTACTACTAATCCTTGTTGGCTGGATCCTCTCTGGTTTTTAGGGAAGCAAAAGAGACTCTCCAAAGAGGAGGAAGACACATATTAACACATGATTTGACCCTAATTCACACAAGACCCAGGAGCCTGAGGTGACACCTCAGGTTCTTTGGTCCTTAGGGATGAATGGTGAGACTCCTGAGACTAGAATTGGCAGTTCCAAGCAATGCAGGACGAGGGCTCAGCTACACCTCGCTGACTACCATAATCCAAGCTGCCTGGAAACACCCCTTCATCAGGAATCTGGAGGCCACTGGCTTCAAATTCTTTATAATGCAGAATTGTTCACCCTGGAGGGGTTCCCTCTGCCACCAGTGAACACAGGTTTGAAGAATCATGATTCCAACTGAACATGTTCAAGAAAGTGCCAGCATGTGCCTGTGTTTTTACATGTGATGACAAGTCTTTAACCCTGAAGAAGTACAACTAATGAAATCTCCTGGGCCATCGTGTGCCCAGCAGAAAGATACAGAATTCTTAGGGAAATCAGTGTACCATAACAAAATTTCTTTAGTTTATATTGCAGCCAAACAAGAAAGATATTTTTCTATTGCCAATATACTTCCCATTGCATTAATATTAACACTTGTGAAATCCAAAAGCACCTTGAAAATATTCATAACAGGCATCTAGGCTTTAACAAATATCCACAGAAGCACCTGGGAATAAATGACTGATTCACCAGATTATTCTCCTGGCTCCACTAGGGCATTACCTTTATTTTCTGAACTACTTAAATGAGGAATGTCCATTTACTGATCCGATTTGTGGTTTATGCCATAATAAAATGGACTTCAAAGTGTTTCAATAAAACAGTTGCAAAAGGAGCTCAAGTTGTGCTGTTATAGCTTAGAGTCCATGCTGATGCACACACCTACATTGTTTCAGCACTCACACTGGTTCACTCAATTGCACACAGTTTCAGGCTAGGAAGGGTCCTAGGACCTTACAGCCCAGACCTTTTAACTGGCTTTCCTAAGTGTCTCAACTGAGCATGCACAGGAAACTGCCCACCTGCTACTTGTCACAAGTCTTACCAGCAAGAATAGGCACAAGGTCTTCCCAGAAGTGTTCCCCCTGCCTTTCTTGTTTGGGGGACACTGCTCACCAGTCTCAGTGCGCCCCTTGCTTACTACAAGTAGTAGACTTTTCCCAGGCCTTCTGCCTGTGCTTAGTGGCTTTGCAGTCACTGAGGGGTGATCTCTTGGGGTTCGGTTATCCTTCTGCCTTGAAAACTCACAGGCGGTGAAAACCTGTGGCATAAAAATCGAGGTCCAGCCCTCTCAGTGAACACCTCCTGGAAGAAAAGTAGCCCTGGGAAAATAGCGATGCTAGGAACAAGAAAGCGCCTGCACAGGGAACCAGCAGGTCTCCTGAGGGAGACAAAGTTTGGGGGGCGCTTGGAGCTGAGCCTCAACCTGGAAATCCTCTAGGTGCTGCTTTCCCAAGGGCTGGTGAGAAACCCAGCTCCCTGTAGGGCTAAGAGAGTACAGGCACCAGAACTTGGCTGTGCACCAGCCGCCCTGAGGCCAGGCTCTATTTCCTGGCTGCTTTGCTACTGTGATTAAAAGGAGTCAACCAGCACAATTATAGAGGAGGAAGAGTTTATTTAAGGCCTCACAGTTTTCAGAGGTCTTGGTCCATGGAAAGCCAGCCTCATTCCTCTGGGCTTTGAGTGAGGCAGAACTTCCCAGTGGCACAAGCTCTTGTTGTAGTCTGGTGGTGGTGGTGGGGACTCCACCTGAGAGATAGGGACTTATAACCCCTATCCATGCCCCAAGGGAATGGCTTCCTCAGGCCACATCCCAATGGCTTCCAGTTACCACCCAGTCAATCCCTTCAGGGATCCATTCACCCATTAAATCCAGGCTAATTAAGCTCATTTTTTTCTCCTCCAAACCTTGCATTTTCTCACACTTGAGCTTTTGGGGCATACCACACCTAAACCATAATGCCACCTCCTGGAGGAACAAGTCTGGAGGCACAAAGCCCTGGGGCAACACTGAGGGAATCCCTAGGAAAAGCATACCATTTACTTAAGTACAAACAAGTAATGAAATTATTAAAAGCCAATACGAAAACACAACAAAATGCACAGCAAAATTTACCAAAAGAAAAATTTCTTCAAAATGAACAAAACAGAGAGAGCCCTACAAGGAAACTGCAAACCATGGGTTGTTGCATGGTGTGATCTTGAACTGTGATGTCCCCGTGTGATGTAACTGAGACCTTTTCTGCCTAAACCTATATTTCCTAAGTTTCAAAAGACACCAATATTGGCGACACCTACAAGTCCCAATAGCTGGTGTTCCCTGAGTTCTATGTGAACAAAAAAATCACAGGCGGCTGCATGCATAGTCAAAGTGGAACTCTCCATTGCAAAACCAAACTTGTTAGGAAGAAGAAGATGCCGATAGTGGTAAAGTGGCAATCGTTTAAGTGGCATTTCAGAAAAATGGCATTCTCCTGTACTCACGATTGTACCCGACTTAACCGTCACCCCCAAAGCTGGAATGGAGTTTGCTTTCAGGATTCCAAACTTGCATCCACTTAAATGGCAGGTGCTGCTGCTAAACCCGAGTTCTTAGGACTTAACACTGGAAGCTGGAATAAACGCTTAAGAAATGGCCAATCCCGGACTTGCTGGGACGAAGAGATCGCCCTCTGGTATTAAGTCCTAACTGGCCATGGACAAAAGGGGACTCCAAGGACCAGGAAACCCAGGGCGGGACCCCAGGACGTGATTAGGCTTCTAGCTTCGCCTCCAATCAGGACACTTCTGATACTTGGGCGGACGAGGAATGGAAATCACAGGCGCCTCTAAATTGATGCTTGCTAAGCCAATAGACGCATGGCGCAGGGAGGCCAGAGATCCTGAGACAGAGGGGCAGCTGCCACTAAAACAAGACTCGGTTCTTTGGCAGTGAAGGATAGGAGAGCGCTTGGAACATAGCTGAAGGGATCAGTGGCAGAGGCGCCTCGGCCCTGCCAACCGGGCTGCCACTAAGGAACTCTGTTCTGGGCAACAGCAGAAACTGCATGTTAGAACCCATCAGACCTGTGTAGTCGGGGGTGCCACCGAAAAATGCACATACAGCCCAACTAACTGAGTCCAGACCAGGAGAAAGTGGGCAGGAGAGAATGGTGCTCTGGGATTCCGCAAAGGACCTCAACTAGCCTTGCTGCCAGTGACAAACTTCCACTTTGGTGCTAACCATGGTGCTGTTACCTAGAATTTGGTGATGCAAAGAAAGGAGCCTTACTGCCACCCAGGCTTGGTACAAATATGTACTATGACTGGAAAACTGTCGGGGTCAGGCTGCGGGTCAGAGAGCGAATGGGAACTCCAAAAAAGGCCACTGGGAAAGGCTACACTAACCCTCCTAGGATGGACTGAGAAAGGGACTGCCCAGGGTGGAGAGAAACATTCTCTCCTGAGTCATGCCACAACTAATGGCAGTGCTAAGGGGAAAAGCAGGCTTCTTTCCTTTTGGGTGCAGCACTAGTGAACGAGGATTCCAGTTGCTGGCGTCACTGGACCCTGCAAAAGCCAAACCCAGCTTATGGCTCTGCCAAGGTCAAAGTCATCACATCTGGCTCCATCAGTGGTGCAGCAGGTAAACCTATGCCAGCTCTGAGAAGGTAGCAGCAATGTCGGTGAGTCAATGAAGCTAGTGAGATTTCCACTACCACTGGCTGTCCCCAAACTCATGCTTCATAAAAAAAACCTTTCTTTTTCCTGGCGAAGTCCAGGTCCCCAATTACCAAAGCCTCCAGCAACTGACCCAGAGGGCTGCACGCGGTGAGAGCAGGCTGAGTAGCGCCCAAGGCGGGCACCAATCAGCCTGGTCTAAGGGGAAAGTAAGGCCTCCGGAACACCAACAGCTCTGCTAGCAAAAAGCAGTGATGGGCCCTCCTTGCATGCCACCCCTCTGTCTTGGTCTAGGACCCCTCTCTTTTTATTAATACCTCAGTGCTTTTAAGGCAAGTCAGAGAAACACATCCTTTTCTGATAGAAAACTCTGCCCCTGAACCTTCAAACTAGGCCTCCCTAATTGCTTAGTTTGTTTTCTTCTGTCAAATTAACTTTTTAAATGAGTCATTGAAGGCTTGCCTGTCTTGAGGTGTTTCAATGGTGGCAAAGTTTTAAGCACTTGAACCCTCCCTTTCCACTCACTTTTCAAGTAAGACTGAAGCCTCTGAATTACTTTTTTTTCCTACAAAATATGGAGTTGCCACTGCACAGAAGGAAATTTCTCTGTCCCACAACTTTTTATGCTTCCCCCAAAGATCTGCACTACTGAAAGGGATTCCCCACAGAGACTGCAGACTCTACCCTGTGCATCTCCAGCAGCCCTTAAGATCTCCCACACTCCTCTGGCTATCATCACATCAATTCCATCCTTTCTCCAGATGAACCTCGGCTATTTGCAGCAGGGGACAGGTGCCCCAGAAAGGTAAGGGAACCCTATTTGAACTCTTATCTCACCTACTCTCAAGCTGACTACTACAGTCTTTTACCACTATCTTACCATTTCCTCCCCTAGCCAAACCCCTTTCTAGTTCTTGAAGCATCTCCAATTGCCTCCTTTGCTGTGGATCTGCAGAATGAAGGAAGAAGTGTCTTGTCTCCATAGGAAAAGTTACAGCCACCTTATCAGGATCAAGAGACCATGGAAGAGAACTGTTTAAAGAAAAACTGGTGGCCCATCAGTCCTATCTCCCACTCATCCACCCCTTCCTTCCTTCCTTTCTTCCTTCCTTCCTTCCTTCCTTTCTTCCTTCCTTCCTTCCTTCCTTCCTTCCTTCCTTCCTTCCTTCCTTCCTTCCCACTTAGATGTACTGCAGATTGAACCCAGGTACTTGAGGCATGCTGGGCAAGTGCTATATCACTGAGCTAAACCCCCAATTCTTTCCCTCCACCCTAGCCTTGCATCTTAGCAAAAATGTTAAAATTAGCACCCCTAGTAGTAAGGGTGACCAACTCCAGTTTAGGAATCTAAAGAGGAGTTTGGTAGGAGTTACTCCCCTGAAGGAGTGTGCATCAGAGCTACTTCAGGCCTTCAAATTCACTCTAATTCCAGTATGGTGTGCACCTGTGAGAATGGCCGGACACTAGTTATGGGAAGGGCATATTCCCCATGAGGAGACCCTAAGTCTTTTGCAGTCTGAAATAGGCTACATTCTGGGCAGGCTGGCAATGTCAGGTGTATCGGTGCCAGGCCATGGTTTCAACAGCCCAGGGCCAATTGTGAGGCACAGAAAAGCATGTGATTTTCAACCTTTCACAGTGTCTGTTTTTGTTTGTCATTGGAAAGAGGAAACAAAGTGTAAACAGATAAAGATATGTCTGTAAATGTCATTAAGGAAAGCTTTACGAAACCAAGAAACGCAGTACAATAACAAGACTTGTTAAGATACTATTGACTGAAAGAAGGTGACACACAATAGACATTCTCCAACATTTGAAGCAAAAATGCAGAAAGGAAGTTTGGATCCATAGCAGCGTGCACATGTGAGCCTTGTGGGAGGTGTGGACATGGCTCAGAAGATATGCAGTAATGTCTTAGAGAGATAGTAATAATACATGCTTATGTTTTCTAGGAAAACAAAGAAAAGATTTTTCTCTGCCTTGGTAGATTCAATGGCCTTTCTTGGGACTAAAATAATTTGGAAACAGCTGAATAGGACCAAAGGCATAACCGATTTATGAATTTTAAGTTTTGTGTGTATGGATGCATCACAGAAAGAACTAAATCCTCCAAAGGAGTGGTAAAATAGGAGAATTTAAAATCCTCTTAATAGGGAATTAAGATAGTTTGTAGAGAATTTCTGAGTGTGGTGGCATATTCTCTTATCAGAGGGAGATGCAATTGTTCCTGGGATGAGTACTAATGATGATCAAGTTATTTGGGAAAGCCCTACTTTTAGGTATAAAGAGGGATTTCAGAAACCCAAATGCCTTTAGTTCAAAATAATCCTTAGGCCAAAGTAGCATATATTGAGGTGGCATATCCTGATCTTTTTTCATAATCCCCTTCATTAGGAAAACTCCAAATTGTAACAATTGTATTAATTTGGTCCCTGTCAGTATAACAGAATCTCAGGAACCAGGCAATTTATTAAGAAAATAAACACATTTTCTATGGGTTCTGGAGTTAAGAGGTCAAAAACATGGTGCAGGCAACTGACAAGGGCCTTTGTGCTACTTTGTCCCATAATAGAAAGGCACAGGAACATGTATGCAAGGAACATGTATGAAAGCCCTTTTGTAAAGGGCACTGAAGCCATTTATGGAGGCAGAGCCCTGGTGGCCTAATCACATTTTTCAGGCCCCATCTTTTAATACTGTTGCATGGGGGGATTCAGATTCCTGTGAATAAGCTTTCAGGGATAAATTCAAACCATAACAAGGATCTCCATCTCCTTCTTTCAAATGTGAATTTGAGGCTCAATACTGAGGTAACAGTGATCATCCCTGGGCCTGGTATTTCAGGTGCAGAAAAAGACCATGGCGACCAATGAGCAGCAAGTAAAAGAGAACATTCCCCAGGTTCAGTAACATTGAGATAGAAAGTTCACAATCCTTTTTGCCTCTTGTCTCAACAGAGAACTCCAATGTGCACCTTATTCACCAGCCAAAAAGAGAGCATTTTCCATAGGTCTCCTGGATTGAAAATTCACCCTTCCCTCTGGTCATTTAGTGTCAGTTTTTCATCCTTATTGCAGCTCAAAGGACTTGGCTTCAAGATGCTCTTTAGAAGAGATAGATGGATTTTAAGTACCCTGATTCTCTAGTTCCTGCAGGGTGAAGAGGAGCTTCCAATGTAGCATTCACAATACATTAATGAAACATTTTTTCCTAATCCTTCCACATAGTGTCTCCTTCCTGGTGCTACTTTTATTTTGGGTACAGTTGTTTTTAATAATCTAGGTCTGTATTCAATTACTGAATCCAGGAGCACACCCAGCTCTGGGATAGAACTACGTGTCTCTCCTGTGAAAGGAAAGCAGCAGTGTGTGGGGACAGCATGAACCTGGGCCTACTTAAGTTCAGATTACACAAGGCACCCTGAGTCCACAAATGTTAGGCAGTAATGTGAACCACTAAGAACCTAGTGAGAATTTCTGCTTTTACCAAACTGTGGAGTGAGTCTTAGTGAACTTGTCTGAGAAACATGTACTGAGGACAGTGAATGCAGACATCATTCCCCCTAGAAAGGGGAATGCATACATATAAGGTGAAATTAAACAAAACCCCTTTAAACTGAAGGTTCTCTGAAATCACTGTCCACATTGGGCCATGCTGGATGCTAGCCAGAAAAGGGGCAGGTCCCAAGACAAGTTCCACAACTATCAGCAAAAAGGCTGGAGTGTGGCTGTATACCAGGACTAAGAGCCCAAAGTATTCTTAACATGAAAATGTGAGGAAGGAAAGCATAAATCATTTTACATTTAGCTTACATTGGCTATAGATAAGAGAGGCATTACAATGCAGAATGGGAAAATTGGGGACTAATGAAACAGTTCCCTTGTTGCTTCTGGATTGGACAATATTCATAGTCCAGAAAATTCACACATAAGCTAGATGTGGTGGCTCTGGTTGGCTACCAGATGGGGTTATAAGTAAAAATTTCAGCATATATCAGGAATGTGGGACATATCTGTTAGTCTGACCCTAAACAGTAAATTCATTGAATATCTTCTCTCTCTCTCTCTCTCTCTCTCTCTCTCTCTCTCTCTCTCTCTCTCTCTCCATGCTCTAGCCCTTGTCTTGACATTTAGAATATCTCAGTTTTTTTAACCATTTATAACTAATATGGCATGAAGGGTTCAGTCTCTGGATAGAATTAGAGTTAGTATTATGGTGGAGGAGGTAGGGAAGTTCAAAACAAGAATAGGAAAAAGGATGCCAATTAAAAAGAATGAGAGAGGGATGGAGGGAACATTCATCCTAGATTTCTGAGTTACTGTTAACATTTCTGGGTATCATTATTCAAGACAGGGAATCCACAAGGAGGGTAGACTTAGTGTTGAATTGTCTGAGTAAATCCAGTTAATGTATTCAATACAAAACAAGAAATCCACTTTTGGAGTATCAGAGCTTGAGTTGAGAAAATAGATTCATGTGGGAAAAAGGTTTACTCTCCTGCTTGGTATTTCAGGACAAAGGACAGGACAGGCCATTCAAAAGTGCATGTATGGCATGAGTAGGATGCAGATACAGGTCCCCAGTGAACTCAAATTGTTAAAAGCTGAATCTATTACTGGATCCAAGTCCATGTATTCACCCCTGGTATGTAAGTACTTGGGAATCAAGAGTTCAAAAACAATCAGGTTTACTCAAGGGTTGGCACCCTGAGAAGCTGGGGTGCAGACATCATTCCCAGAAAGACAACCTCAGGGAACTCAGGTGCATGAATGTGCTTGTAAAGCGAGGAAAATTTTGTGTAGCAAACAATGGGCAGGAAGAAGGTGTGATGGGGATGATCTTCATCCAGGGTATCTGTCTGCTTTATAGTTTTCCCTCCTCAGAACATTCCAACCAACCTGAACTTCCTAGCAATAGTTCCTACATTTCTTTAGCCAGACTGATTACTTTTCTGCAAGTTAAATCTCACAGCAATTTACATGATTTGTGTTAACTGATGCACAGAAGTGAAGACTTAGGATGTGAATTCCACATTCTGATGTAATGTGAAGGTCACCAAATGATCTAAGTTCTTTCAATCTAAAGAAAGTCTACTTAGCAGTGAACATAGTGGTCAATTAGGTGCAACCTTCTTTTTAGAATTTAGAATGCTTGGCAAAGGGAACAAAAGAAATCTTACCAAGGAAAAACTCACATGACTGAGACTACATTTATGAATATTGAAGAAAAACTGTACTTGATTTACTCTCTCTATAACTAAGTAGGCCTATCCTCAGACAGAATTTTATAGTTTGAAAGAGACAGCATGGTACACACGAAATGTATTTAAAAATATAAAACCAAGGGGTTGGGCATGTGGCTCAAGTGATACTGCACTCAACTAGCATGTGTGGGGCTCTGGGTTTGATCCTCAAAACAACTTTAGAAAGAATAAAGATATTTTTAAAAAACAATTTTTTAAAAAAATGGGATGTTTAAAAAATTTAACCAAAAAAAGATTTAGAATATATTCTAGTTTGTTTTAATGAATTATCCTCATTTAGTAGGGCAATCTACATGTTATCATCATAAAAAGGATAGAGTGGGTTTAGTATTTACTTCTATGCCAAGACTCACCTTGTGTTTGCTTACTGATTTAATCCCAATCAAGTTGAAGATTTGTTCTGGTGTTCTTGTTGACTCCGTCTTGGTAGCCCTCATTACTGTTAGCATTCATTCAACTTGATGGGATTTGGACATGTCAATGATTAAGAGCCTTCTGGGTGTGTCTAGGAATCATTGGCATGTGGGATAGAAATTGAAGTGGAGACCCTCCCTAAAGTTGGGCAGCATCATCCAATAGGATGGTGGCTTGCTTGGAATAAATGTTGAAAGAACAAGGAAGCAGCAGCAGATGCCAGTGCTTCTTTTCTTGATTGCTGCTGCCATCACTTGAGGATATCTGACTCTTGATTCTTCACTCCTGCAAAGTGGACTCTGCCAGGGATTGTCCAGGGTGTTTCCAGAAGACTTCTTTTCAGACTAGGAGAGCACTGTTGATTTCTCATCTCAGGGGCTTTTGCCACTTGTTCACTGACTGGTTCCTGTAACTCTGCACCCTGCAGAGGGCCACTGGGGACTATCCAGCTTCTGTTCAAGTGAGCCTATCTAATAAATCACCCTTTTATTATCATATCTTCTGTTCATGCTGTTTCTATCCAGAACCCTGAAAAAGACACTTTCCTTTTCAGTGTTTGTCCTCCATCCCATAAATTTTGTTACAGTTTGTTTTCATTGTTATTAATTATATATGTATTTTCTTCTATCCCTTTGGTTTCTTTTTTGATCAGAATAGTATTTACAATGCTTTCTCACTTTCCACAAATTTTGAATTTTCACTTCTCTATTTTATCATTGATTTCTAGCTTCATCCTCTTGTGTGTTTTGAAGATACTGGCAGCTATCTTTAAAATACTTTTTTAAAAAATAATCCAGTATGTGCCCTTAATACATTTCATGAGGGATTATTTCCTCATTTACTCCAGAGAGCCCCAAGTTTTATTATTATCATATTGTTAATTTCTTTCTCAAGTTATGAATTGGCTGATGTGGGGGATGAGGTGATAGATCAATCAGATTATAGCCCCAGATCTGAAACCCAAAACTCATTTTCCATTTTTAAATTGCTTTTTGGAAGTATTCCAAGTCACATGTATTCTACCATGGAGGCAGAGTTCAGGAAGAACAAGGGTTACAAATAAACCATGTTGTGGTTATCTAGGTATTGTGTTGACAACCCTGCTAAAGCCAGAAGAAAAATGTCTAGTTTTTAGTGTCTTCTTTGGAGCAAATCTTTCTATTGCAGAGACTATCAGATAATTCTTGTTGTTGTCAATCTCATTAATTGAGCTTTCTGACAGGATTTCATTTCAGGATTAAAACAAATGCCGCCCAGATTCCCAGTTTGTGGTTAGAAACTCTCTGGAGGGCAAAGGAGTTTCAGAACACCAAATCTGTTGCCTGCTAAGTTCCACATACTTAATTGTACCTGGGGTGAGACCCACAAAGCCATGGAGCAGCATTTTCCTTGCTATGTGTCATCACAGGCTTGGCATTCTGCAGACCAGCCACAGGGCTCCAGTGGCCTCCAAACCTGAGCTCAATATATCCTGGGTCCAGGTCACTGCCCTTCTACATCCAGCTGCAAGTTGTCACCCACGACAGCCAACACTTGCACTGCGACCTGCATCAACCACCCCAAGGGCATATTCCCTGGCATTGGTCATGGAAAGATGACTTTCCCAGAGCACATAGCACCTTGAACCAGGACACAGAGATTCCTTTCCTTGACCAGGCATCTGCAACCCAAAAGAATCTGCAGGCACCCTAGGAATTTCAGGGTTCTCAAAAGTGCCCCACCATGGACCAATTGCTGGGGCTCCCTTATGTTCCTGGTGCACAGGTGAGGGATGTCTGAAGCCCAAGACCTCTGGTGGTGGTGATCCTTGTAAGTGTCCTTTTTCCCCTTCCCCGGTCAGTGACCAGGTGACCAGCCAAGGCTGCTGGGAGTGGATCTGTGCCCTTCTGCACAAGACTTCCTGAGGCTGCTTGAGTCTGCAATCTTTGGAACTCCGGAGCACTGAGATTTCTGCTGCAACCATGTTTGAAGGAGTGTTTTGGAAGGGATCATCCACAAGTAAAGCTTGTGTTTGCTTGTCCACCATGGAGGCTTCAAAGCTTTTATGCATTTTTCTTTTATTTTCTCAATAAAATTGTGCCAAAAATGTGAAATTCTTGGTTTTAGTGTACTTCTGTTGGGGATGTTGGGGAAACAGGCGGCTCAGACCACTGGGTGGTGAGAGACCATGTCCAGATCTAAGGGGGTCAAGGTTGAATCTAAGGGGGCCCTCCCTCATTGTTCTTCCTCTGCTTATTGGCAGGGTGAGCTGGAAGCATCTTCTGGGTAGAGGTGGGTACACAGGCCACCAGTGTAGTGATATACAGCATCTCCAAGTAGATACACAGCAGCCTTGAGAACCCAGATGAGAAATGATCTTTCTGTGCTATCCTGTCATTTAGTTCCCCCAAGGCTATTCCAGGGGTGCCCTGACACCTTGCAGTTGACTGATACCTCTGCTTGTCTTCCTTTCAAAGACATAAAAAACCTCTTCTTCATGGACCTCAGAATCTGTCCAGGCAGTTATGATTCAAAGAATTCAAGAAGCCAGAGTAGAAGTCAAGCCAGAGAAGAGCAGGCAAGCCTCCCAGTCTGGGTCACAGCTGCCACTACACACTTGACTCCACTTACTGTGAGGCCTTTCAAAGACCCCAGCAGCTAGACCTCTAAACTTGGTATTCAGCCATTGGCAGAGATCCTCCAGAAGACTCCACACAGAGGGTCATGCTGCCAGGGGGCCTCCAAGGAACTTCCCCAAGGGAGGCCTTATTGGACCCTACTTTTCCTAGCATTTTAAAAATTTGAACTTGAAATCATGGGACTTTGGATTTTGACAATAATACAAGATATATCTCTAGTAATTATTAGTTCTTCATTTGAGACATGATTGTGTGATTGGAGGAGTGTTTTGGAAGGGATCATCTACAAGTAAAGCTAATGAATTTGCTGAATCATTTCTTTATTTTTTTTAATACCAGGATTGAACATAGGGGTACTCAACCAAGAAGCCACATACCTAAAACTATTTCATATTTTATTTAGAGTCAGGGTCTCATTGAGTTGTGTAGCACCTCACCTTTCCTATTGCTGGCTTAGAACTCACAATCTAAGCCTTCCCAGCCACTGAGATTACAGGTGTGTGCCACTCTTACTGCCTTGTCTTGAATTTGTAATCCTCTGTGTCAGCCTTTTAGGTCAGTGAGATTACAAGCTTGTTCTGTCCTGATCCACATGGCAGAATTTATCTTTACAATTAATTTTGTATTCAGGGAGCCAGAGAACTGTTTCTCAGTGATATTATACAAAATATCAGTCTATAGCTAAATTCATGCTTCAGTGATATAACTGAAAAAAAAACAGTTCATAAAGTAATTTTAATGAATATATAGCAAATAATTTTGTTAGATTAGAATGTGCTAAGGTCTTCTAATATATAATTCTGGGAAGAAAGTAGGTTCCATAACTTGTGTGTTTATAGCATCTATTTGACTAAGAAAGAAAGTGAGGGATGACTTTAAATTGCATTAGAAACTTTAAACCCCATAGTATATAAGAGAAAGAAGCAGTTTGGTTTTGAATCAACACATGAGATGATATTTCACTAGGATTTTCAGTCCAAGTATAAAAAGGTTGATCCCTTGGATTGACACTTATATCTATATTTGTTCTTGGTATTGGTCTCTTCAGTTAAAATTTTTCCCTCTGATTTTTTCATGCACTCTTAGCTTGGCAATCTTGTTTCAGACCAAAGGGCTTTCTTTCTGCCTCCTTATCTTTTCTTTCTTCATCCTTACTTCTTTTTCCTGCTCTCTCTCTGATAATACACACAACGTTGATATATTCCAAGCTCCAGCATGACCACTGTGACTTTTATTGCTAATGCAGCTCCAAACACTTGCTTTTTCCTGTACCTCTAGGTAGTTTCTTCTTCCTGAATTTTTCTTCTTGCAATCTAAAGCTGCACTCAGTAATGTCCTCTCCCCCCACCACCACCAAATTTTACCTAATTCTGACAGCTGATATGTTCTTGCCTTAAAACTACATGAGTGTTTCTCCTGGAACAGAAAAGTAATGATGTTTGTGGGCAGTGTGAACCTGGAATCTGGAAAGGAGAGTTCAGATTACACTGGGTATCCAGAGTTCTTGACTGTTATGGTGCTAAGTGGAGCCATAAAGAAATGTTAGGATGTAAAAGATTTGAAATCATAATTGAAGATTCAGCAGGAGAACAGATTGTGATGAGAGTAGAGACAAAACAATCGTATGTGAATGAGGCAAATAGAAAACAAAGTACATACGATGGGATGCTTTAAGCCTTTGGAAGTACTAATTATTGATAGTTAGATATTATCAACTATCACCCATAATCAATTAGAAAAGTGATTAAAATTATGGAACTCTCTTCAAATTCCCACAGATAAATACACAATATTAAATGCTTCTGTAGTAGGAAAGATAATCATGGCCTCACTAATGTTAGACACAAAAAATCAAAAGAAATACACATTCATATGGTATATAAGAACATGTTAAAACTTTCATTACACAGTCCAGGGATGTAGGTATGTGGTGAAGAACTTGCATGAGTCTCTGGATTTGCTTGCTACTAAATAAAAAAGAAGAACTTTTTATTATAGCTCATGCTGTTAAAATGTTGGCAGAGAGTTGGGGTTGTGGCTCAGTGTCAGAGGGCTTGCCTTGTACATGTGAAGCATGGGGATTGATCCTAGGCATCACATAAAAACAAACAAAATAAAGATATTGTGTCCATGTATAACTAAGAAAATTTTTTTACTAATGTTGGCAGAAAAGAACTTCCTCAAAACTGTTGTTTGAATTAATTTGGTAGCACTCTTCAACATGCAACATAGTCTTGTGTACTAAAAATTTTAAATATACCCTATTTTGATATAGATATTCCACTTTTAGGAACTTATTCCAGATTCATTCGCATAAACAAGAAACTCAATTTAGGAAAAAAAAATACTGTTCTTTCATAGTACAAGAAAAAAATAACCACATAGTTAGAAACAAGGCAACCCTTAGAATTCCAAAGGGAATAGATTGTACAGAGATTCTAGGACATATTAAATGCCTTATAATTCCAAAAAGTAGAAAGCATTCAGTATTTTTATATATACATAAATATTTATAGTAATGAAAACATGCCTGCCAGTTGATGTGGAATCATGTAGATTTTAAATCTCTAAACAAAGATAATGATGATACACAATTTTGTGTATTTGTAGGACCTTTAATCAGAAAAATATTTGATAAAATTAATTCTATATTAATCTCATATCTTCCACTTTCATTCCTTTTTCTATATTTCTGGAAATTATTCTAGTCTAATAAAATTTAAGTAATGACTTTTTTTAACAGAGAGAGAGAGAATTTTTAATAGTTATTTTTTAGTTTTTGCTGGAAACAACATTTTTATTTTATTTTTATATGGTGCTGAAGATTGAACACAGTGCCCCACGCATGCTAGGTGAACGCGCTACCTCTTGAGCCACATCCCCAGCCAAAATAATGACTTTTTTAGCAAGGTATTTGTAGAGTCACAAAACTACAAAAATATAGTGAGATTTCAGTTTGCAAAATGGATGCAAATTATATCAATAATAATTCAAAAAAGAAATTTATTAAATTATGAAATGGATGCAAAAGAACCGAATATTATTAAAAGACAAACTTTTAAATATGAAGATAAGTTAAGACAAGTAAAGGTATCATATAGTACAGTTAATTGAAGGTCAAGTTGAGAGATACCTCGTTGTCTTCCTGGTGCATTTCCTAGCTCAGACCGAAGCTTCTGGCCTCTCCCTGTGCTTGTCAAAGGCTGAACCTTCCTGAGGCTAGGGAATTGCAACAGAACCTTTGGCTCTCTGCCCCTTGAAGGGACCCACCATGACTCTTGGCCCCAGGCACACTTGTCGCTTCATGGACTCATTCCTGTACCAAAATCCCAACTAATACATTAAATTAAAAATTTATATTCTTTCAAAATATTTTTAAGACAATATGTTAATATTATATAGAAGATGTTATATTAAGCATGAAAGTCATTTTTTTCTTTTTGTTTTAAAGAAATTAAAATAATTGTTTAGGCCCCTAGTGTATTATAAGACCCTAGGTGCTTTGCCTAGGGGGTGGCTGAGCCCTGAATGGTATCCTACTAATTTCTATTAGTAGCAGCTGGGGACCTATCTCTAGCAGGGCTAAATTATAAACCCTTCAAAGCAGAATTCAGCCTGACTGTATGGTTAAGATGCAACTTTGTAAAAGAGTCTAAAAATTTGTGTATATTCTTATATTCCCAATGATAAAAACTACCCCTCCTTGAATCATTGTGACAGTAAAAACCCACACTGTGGCTTCTTTGTCTTAAACATGTCCCACAGAGATTTCTTCATGAATCAGTTTCAATTCAAGATCATGAAACTCTTGACTCTATTTCAGAAAAACAATACCATCTAGAAAATAAATGTGAACATAATCTTTGAGGAGAGTTTTGTCCTAAAATTAAAAAAAAAGGCAAAATTGCTCAAGCACATTTGCACATGTCTGTAATCCCAGCAGCTCCAAAAGCCCAGACAATAAGATTGTGAATTCAAAGTTTCCCACAGTGATGGTGAGGCACTAAGCAACTCAGTGAGAATATGTCTCTGAATAAAATACAAAATAGAGCTGGAGATATAACTCAGTGGCCAAGTGCCCCTGAGATCAATCTTCAGTACTGAAAAAAAATAAAAAGGCACAATTCATTTCAATGTAAGATTTTAAAATATAATTAGTCATTGTGGAAGCCAGCCAGCTGCGTGGACTATCTCTGTGCATTTGCTCAGAATTAATCCCTAAAATGTCTGTAGTCCCAGCTACTCCTGAAGCTGAGGCAAGAGGATCACAAGTTCCAGGTTAGCCTCAGTAATTGAATGAGGCCACAAGAAACTTAGTGAGACTCTCTCTTAAAATATAAAAACAGCAAGGAATGTAGCTCAGTGTTCACGAGCCCCAGGTTCAATTCCAAGTACCAAGAAAAAAAAAAAAAAAGAGTCACATTTAAATATCAGTTTTTCTTTTCTTTCTTTTTCTTTTAATTTTTGTATTATTTTATTTTGCCAGCATTACTTTTTACCATGTGCTATGCTATGTATTCCTTCCCATCATTTCAATACTGAAAGCATGAATTGTATAAAGACTTTTGGAGAATTCTACTGTGGTTTTATGCTAATTTAACCAAAGAAAAGTACATTATGACATTGTTAGTTATTTTGGTAGGCATTGTGTATATGTATAAAAACAATGAAAGTTCCTCAAAAATTGAAAAATGTCTTTTTGTACAACTACATTTGTAAAATGTACAATTTCTCAAGGTCTGGGGTCTTTGAGCAGTGGCATATGTGGTGATGACTTGTTGTGGGTTCTTCCCCTTGGTGGTGCTGGTGATTGAACCAAAGGCTTCACACATGGTCAACAAGGCCTCTACCACTTGGCCACATCTCCATTTTTTTTTTTTTTGCTTTGAGAAAGGGAATCACTAATTTACTGTGGCTGTCCTTGAACTTGTTTCCCTCCTCCTTCACACTCTAAGTCCTTGGGATAACAGATATGGGCCACTGCACCTAGCCTTTCTGCCTTTCTTTATTGTGGAGACTTATCCTCTAGTTGTCCCCAAGATTCAATAAAATCAATGAGGAGAGGGAGAAGAAGAAAAGCTGATTTAGACTTAAGGTCTTTAGAGTTAAGAGTGATCACCTAGGAATGTTCTCCTATACCTGAACCACAAAAACACTCCAATCCTCTTTGACCCTCTACTCCCATTTCCTGCCATGGACAGTAAACACTCAAGGAAACTGATGAGAAAAAAAGGCAAATACGTCTGATCCCACAGTTCAGGAAGACCTGGCACCTAAGCCCCTCTAAATCCATATCCCTTCAATCTAAAACCTACTGGATTTCAGGAGACAGGAAAGTTTAAAAGTCCATATCCATGCTCTTGAAACTCTGTCCAGTGTATACTAATTTATCTTTTTAAATTTTTTGTTGCCTAGGTGGCTCCAAAGCCGGGCCTCAAGCAGTGCTCCTGTCTGAGCCTCCTGTGTAGCTTGGACTACTGGTATATGCAACTACATATTCAGTTAGCACACTACCCACATGATATGTATCATGGCACCCTCTTGATGACAGTTTGCTAAAGACATCTGAAAAAACTGACCTTAGGCATGTGACCCCACCCACAATCCTTGAGTTTTGGTGGATATTGAAGTATAATCTATGAAGTCTCTTACCCTGGACACAGCCCATGGTGGCAGGATTCTGAAACTGCATAGACATGTCTGACTTAAGCTGATGTATTGGATCCTCTGGTTGTCAACTCAGAAGGCCCAAGACAAGAGATTTTACTTTTGTTTCCTTTCCTTATTAATGTAACTGGAGACCACTTAAGGACATTTATTGATACTGGTTTTGTCCCAACTTCGAGAATGTCGCATTCAGTTTTGAAGAAACACCAGCAAGTGACCACACTACCTTCATATCTGCAAAGAGGCTATTGGGTTCAGCCCATAGCTCTGACTTGGATAACTGTATCTTTTTTGCTCCAGAAAAACCTATAGAACTTCCTACCCTGACTCACCCCTCAGAATCAATTCCACAAGCAGTGAGCAAAGAAATGGCTTTAATCGTCATGAAAAATTCAATCAGATTAAAAGTATGAGAATTTTACATCCATCTAAAATCAGAGTTCCTTAACAAGTTAATTACATGAAGAGTTTTTCTTTTTACACACACTCACACACACATTATATATATATATATATATTAGTTTTAGTTTGACACAATACCTTCCTTTTATTTATTCATTTTTTACATGGTGCTAAGGATTGAACCCTGCTCTTCTCATGTGCTAGGTGAGCACTCTACTGTTGAGCTACATCCCCAGCGCACATGAATTGTTTTTCATATTGAAGAACTTTTAAATCATTCAGGAGTGAAATAACAAAATAAGAAATGATCACCACAGCCAAGATTTCAAGGCTCCTAGGTATGCAGGGCACAGTCCTAGTGCATGAGTCCACAGGGACAGTATGAGGGTCCCTACTGGAATCTTTTAGCCTGCTTCCAGGGCACTGGCTGAAGGGCATCATTGTATTGCAAGGCATCCTCAAACCTGGGGTTCCTTTCCTTTCTGGGTTCCTCTGTGATATAAGCCTCAGTTTTCAGAAGCTCCTGGGGATGACCTGGGCTCCAGGAGACAGCCTGAGTATGTGTCTGTCTAATTGCCCAGGCACTGGCACCTCCCTGATTGTTCAGGGTCCACTGGGTCCCACTGACAGTAGTGCTTGTCCCTTCTTGAGGTGACTGGATGTTGTGGTGGACAAAGGTAGGAAATCTGGAGTCGAGGGGAGAGATAAAGAATGTCCATGCTCTATGCCATTTTCAATGATTTATTCACTCAAAATCACTCAGTAACTTTCACTTTGTAGGTTCTTTTTTTTTTTATTTGTAGGTAGACAAAATACTTTAATTTTATTTATTTATATGTGTGGTTTGGAATCAAACCCAGGGCCTCACATGTGTTAGATGAGCACCCTATCACTGAGCCAGAACCCAGCCCTATAGGTTTTTTTTTAAAAGAGAGAAAGAGAGAGAGAGAGAGAGAGAGAGAGAGAGAGAGAGAGAGAGAGAGAGAGAATTATTTTTATTATTATTTTTTTAATTTTTATTGTTGGTGTTCAAAACATTACATAGTTCTTGATATATCATATTTCACACTTTGATTCAAGTGGGTTATGAACTGCCATTAATATTTATTTTTTAGTTCTCGGCGGACACAACATCTTTGTTTGTATGTGGTGCTGAGGATCCATCATGGGCCGCACGCATGCCAGGCGAGCGCGCTACTGCATGAGCCACATCCCCAGCCCAGCCCTATAGGTTCTTAATCAAGGAATGACAATGCTGGGCACTACAAACAATAATTCAGACTGATAAAAGCAATAAACACAACTAATTCAAAGCAAACACATTCTAAGTTAACTCTAAATCACTGCAAATACTCTTAACCATGACTTATCCTCTAGTTGTGCTAGATTTAAAGTCTTCAGTCTTAGGTCTTAAATCCAGCAGAGTCACACTTAACTCAGACCTCAGCAATCATGTCAGGAATTAATAGATAATTTTTCTCGGGTGGAGTCAATGACTGGCTGAGGAGATAAAGTCCTAAGGAGAGGTCAGCTTCCTTACTAGGGTTTAGAGTGTGCTGCAGAGTTTGAGAGCAGTGAGGACCATGCAGAAAATCAGGCGAAAGATGAGAAGAGTTGGGATGTCAGTCCAGGCGCTCATCAGGCTCTGAGGCTTCTGTGCATCAGTGTTTTTTGGCTTGTTCATTGGTTTGTTCAATGTCTTGTTCATTGGCTCCATCATTATATTAAACTTTGGGGACTTTGTCCTCCCTTTTGATTCCTATCAGCTGTTACCAGGTTTTAGTGACATTTTACATCTCAGAGTCAGGACATAAGGTAGGTGATTTCTGCCTTGATGTCATACCTCTGATCTTATCAAGGCTGAGGCAAATGACTTTATCCTCACTCTTATCAAGGTTTTGAAAAGTGACTTATTTTATCAGATTATGCCTGATAACAATATTGGAGGGCTCCGTAGACTTGTGCCTGTGGGGACTACAGGTTTATTTTAAAATGGAGTTTTAAAATTTAGTTGCTTAGGCTAAGGTCATTCTTACATTGGAGTTATGGTGTGGTTTCAGCCATTGGCTGCTGGATGCTTGGGTCTTGAACCTGGTTCTGGCCCCTCTCAACTTTCTGCTCCTGTGTAACAACATAGTCTCTTAGAACACTAGATCTAACAGTTCTCCTAAGACAGCTCCCTGTTCTGTGTAAGCCTAGTGTGGCAGTTGGCTTCTGTGAAAGTTCACATCTCCAAAGCTCTAGAGGCACTGGCAGGAGTGGTGGCTCAGTGCAGGAAAATTATCCAGGGCCTAGGCCCAAGTCTAGTCTGGGTTAAGACTTGGTGGCATGTGGATCTCAGGACATGCCCTCCTGGGAGTCAGAGATACACAGTTGACAGACAGACTTTCATAGCTTCAGCTTCCTACCAAGACATGGTGTGTACCTGGTCTAGAAAAAGGAGCATATCATTCAGTCTGTTATGAACTGCACCTTTTTACAGTGTTGTCCTGTAGTTGACCTTAGAAGCCATACCCTATTATGTGGGATGAAACTTCATTTGCTTCACAAATTGATTAAAAAACCTAACAGGATTAAGTTGCAAATGGACTAATCTAAAGAATAAAAATACTGTCTAAGGAGACATACTTTCCACCTAAAGAACTCCTGAAGGCATTGTTGAAATTTCTTGGTTTTGATTAAATTTGTGAAAATGTGGGTTTGAGTGGGATGGAAGCCAGGCTCCAGTTCTTGGCAGTTTCAATTCAGTGTAAAAATTATCTCCCTATTTCAGATAAACATAGACAAATTAGATGGGCATGATGGCGCACTTCTGTAATCCCAGAGTCTTGGGAGTCAGAGGGAGGAGGATGTTGAGTTCAAGTCCAGCCTCAGTAAGGCCGAGGTGCTAAGCAACTCAATGAAAACCTCTTTCTAAATAAAATATAAAAAAAGAAAAAGTGGGGGGGTAGGGGGCTGGGCTGGGCATGTGGAGATGTGGATCAGTTCTCAAGTGCCCCTGAATTCAATCCTTGGTATACCCACAAACAAACACATGGTGTAATTATCGTGTCAAATATTGCACCCATTTTCTTTCTTTCTTTTTTTCCCCAGTGCTGCTAGTGATTTAATTTTAGACCTTATCACTGAGCTTTCTCTTAACCGTTTTTCTTTTCAGTTTTTAAACAAGATTAGGTTAAATTGCCAGGATGGCCTCAAATGTGTTTTTTTTCCCTCAGTCTCTTCATTTTCTGGAATTGCCTAAATGGGTCACTGTACCCAGCTAATTCTCCTTATATGTGCTAGGATTGGCTGGTTTCAGAGATCAGACTCAGTGGGGCTGGATCATAATCTTAAGACTGTAAGCTAATTCATCCTGGAGTTGGATGGAGAAACTAAGTTTTAAAGCATACATAGCTAAGTGGAGATATGAGTAAGGGAGCAGGTGGTGTTGAGAAAAAAATATCATATGCCTATTTAGAAGTGTAATTTTTCTAAACTTTGTCTAGGTTTCCTGCATCAAAGGATATCTAAGTTTGCTATGATTTTCCTGTCTAAAGAGTTAATGAATGGAGTAAATGTCACATTATCCACAGTGTTTTTTCAGGATCTCCAACCTTTTTAATGTAAATATGCATATTCTATCCTTAGCTGTTTCCCTTTGCCTACTCTCCCTTTTTTCATTGCAATATTTCCCACTTCTATTTTATTTGAATGTGTATTTAGCCAGGTGTGATGGAGCACACCTGTAATCTGAGCAGGAGCCCGCAAGAGGAAGACTTAAAGTCCAAGTACAGTCACAGAAATTTAGGGACACCTGTGTGTGTGTGTGTGTGTGTGTGTGTGTGTGTGTGTGTGTTTGTGTATGTGGTTGTGTGCATGCATGCATGTGTTTTCTTCTAGCTTCAGAAAAAAATTATTTTTCATTAAGGCTCATTTCAATGTTGCAGGGGGAGTTCATGTTTGGGTTAATTTGGCCATGAGATCTGTAAGTGTGGCAGTGTATCTTGGTTCCTTGTTCATCTGGATACATTAAATGACCAGAAAATACACATCTAAACCCTCAAGATCAGTATTACTTTCTCCACACTTAAGTATGTCTGCCAAAATATAGCACTTTTTTAGGTATATGGACCTGTGTCAGCCCCACTGTTTAGCCTAGACACACATACCAACTCTTCAGTTTTAACAGTGGAATGGCACACATTGTTTTGTTTTCATTATTGGTTATTTATTAGTATTATTATTTTGGATACTTACTACTGAGTCCATCTCTAAGTTATTTTTACATTTTTATTTTCAGACTTGGTCTCATTAAGCTGCATTAGACCTCTCAAATTTGTTGATTGTGCCCTTAAACTTAGGATCTTCCCATTTCATTCTCTGGAGATGCTGGGATTACAGACATGAACCACTATGCCCAACCACATTGTTTCTTTAAAGTGACATTTTTTATGATACTTATTGGCCCTTTGGATATGCATTCCCTTGATAGCCTTGGCAGTTTCTTTGTGTTTTCAAATGAACACAATGATTTCAAACTCTTGTGATTATATTTTCAATTGATGTAAAAAAGTTTCAGGGGACATAATTAATTTTATTTAGAAGAAATCTTAACATTTTCTTTTTTGTTGTTTGTTTGTTTGTTTGTGTAGCATTGGGGATTGACTCCAGGGCCTCATGCATGCCAGGCAAGCACTTCTACCACTAATCTGCACTCAAAGACTCTATCTGCAAGTTACTAAGATCTTTTTATGTACATTTCATCTTCTGCTTCAAACTCTGACATAGTAGCCTCTGATGTGCTTTGGCACACCCTACCTCTCCATTGACCTAGAGTATTTTGTTGTACTGCAGGATTGTCATATTGCTGCTGTCCCCCATCAACAAACACAAATTGTCCCTAAGAACCTGTGGGAGAATTTCTCTAGAATATGTACTCATAAATATAAATTTTTCATTCAAGAGAACATAATCTGAAATTTACTGAGCATTGCCAGATTTTTCCATAGGATAAACGTGGCATTTATCTTCCAACATGTATTGGTGTGCAATACTGCATACACATATTCCCCACAAACAATTGGAATGACATAGTATTCTGACATTTGCCAGGGGGCTTTGTGGGTCTGTAGAGGTTTACACTTGTGCTAATGGCTGCCTTCTCCAGTCTTTTCTAATTTCTGAAAGTCTCACTCTATGGGCCAGTTGCTGTTTGTTTTGAGAGACATTCTCTGATGTGTAGCCTTAAGTATGCTTTTGGATCCAATTATGAGTTATCTTTATCCTTCATGCTTAAACTGATTGTATTCAGTTTCTGTTCCTAAACAAAGAAGGAACACAATTGTGCCTTAGCATTGTACTTCATGCCTTTTATTCCATAACAGTTCCTTTTATTTTTCAAAACCCCAAAATAGTAGACTTAGGTTTCCTCCATGAAATATACATTTTCTTCATTAAAAGTATTTAACATCTTTCTGCTTTGGGTTGTTTTTATCAGGTTAGTTTCACATAATTTTCATTTGAGAAAAACTACAGGTAAAAGGAAAAAAATGCCTTTCAAAATTTTATTTTAATATTTAACTGTTTTCCTTTCATATAAGCCTTTCCATCAAGAAATAAATTGTTTAAATAGAGACATTCTTACATTTTTTGTATATATTAACATAATAACACAGGGATCCAGAGGCCAGAGGCAGGAGTTCTGCTTTCTAGTACCTCTACTGCCTGGTGGGTATAAAACCTGATCTAAGTGACATTAGTCTGAATGGGGCCATTGTCTGGGAGAGGCTACGCTGGACAGGGACAGCTATGTGAAGGTCTTGGAAACTGGAGACTTCCAGGCTCTTCCTTAAATAGATGCAGAATAAAAATACTGTCCAAGCAGACACACTTTCCACCTAAGGAACTCCTGCCATACCATACCTTCTTTCCTATACTTGGATAAATTTGTTTGAGACCAGCATCTGGGGCTCCCTTGCCTTGCTCTCCCTGGGTACGTTCCACACCTCTGCCAATGGAAAACATGTGAGAGTAAGGAGACCCCAAAATCACTACATTTTGTGGCTGGGGTTGTGGTTCAGTAGTAAAGCACTTGCCTATAACATGTGAGGCCCTGGGTTTGATTCTCAGCCCCACATATAAATAAATAAAAAATAAAGGTACTGTGTCCAACTACAATTAAAAAATAAATTTTTAAAAAATCTCTACATTTTTCTGAAGTGGTGTTCTCAACCCTTGCTAGCATCAGAATCATTTGGGGAGCTTAAACAACAAACAAACAAGGCTGGGGTTGTGGCACAGTGGTAGAGTGCTTGCATAGCATATGTGAGGCACTGGGTTCAATCTTCAGCACCACCTAACAATAAATAAAATAAACATCCATAAACACCTAAAAAAAATTAAAAAAATAAACCCTGAAGCTCCAGAAATTTCAAAGATTAAGGCATTGGTTGTGATAAGTGTTTAGTATTTGGTGTAAATTTTAATTAACTTCTGTGAGCACATTTCCCCACTTGATACACTAGGAGAAGAGATTTCTTCCCTATGAAGATTTGATGATAGAACACACAAAGTTTTTCTCGTACTCATTTATGATTTAGTTTTCTCTATGCTGTTGTAGCAGCCTGAAGTCCAACACTTACTTCAGAGTTGGGTTGTTATATAGGGTTAACATTGATTTGCACACCATGGATTACCTCCTGCTCTATGGAGCTCTGCCACATGCCTTCACATAAATTGAAGAGAAGTAGGACCAGTACCCTGGCATCTTCTTCTTGCCCTTAATAGTGAAGGTGCTGTTACCTTGTTTTTTAGGTGACACCTTCTCTTTGCTGGTTTCTCAAGGTTGAATCCACTGGTTTCCATAGATTCCATGAAGTGTAGCACTTCACTCCCTCTGGCCCTCTTACTGCCACCAGTCAGGAGAGGCTTAGAGGAGGGTCCTGGCACGCAGTGCAGGTATTGGGTAAGCAGGTGGGAGGTCCTAATAAATGAGCAGAAAGCCTCAGGGTGGGTGGGGAGAGTGACCACACCAACAGGTGTACCATCTAGGAGAAGCTGAATTTCACCTTTCAAATACAGCAGCCCCAGGAGGTAAAGGGACATTGCTCAGAATGGGAACCTATGTTGACAGCCTCACCACCCTGGGTCTTCAGGTATAAACCTGGCCACCAGTAGCAGTACAGGCTTTGTGCCTGTGACATGTCTTTGCTGCGTCCCTCCCCTGACTCAGGCAATGGCAAGGCCCTACTGAGGTAGATGGCGCAAGGTGTCCATCCTCTGGAGGAGCGCAGTATGTTCCTGGGAATGGGCTGATTTGTTTTTGTATTCCTTTAATAAGTATAGTTGCGATTTCTCATATGACCATTAAGTATGAAGGAAAAAACATGACTTTCTCAATTAATGCAACTACTTCTAAAGCATGGATCTGTTTGCTCTAAATGCAATGATTCAACTGTGGAGTGTAAATTGTTAATGTCTAATGAAAAACTCCCTGTATTCCTGTCAAGGAAGTTTTTGAGAAATTAAATTAAAATCTAGAGCAGAAAAATTAATATTAAGAAGACAGATTAGTGCTTAGTACTGGGCAACTTGTTCTTGTTCCTGTGCACAATGGTTTGTGCTCTTACTCCTGTTTGATTAAAAGTAATAACAAGTCAACCACTTGCCGTAACCATGGCACCGGTTCCAGTCAGTAAGTCAAGAAAGAATAGTCAAGATATAGGCCAATAGTTTGGGACATTTGTAACTATTATTAAAAGTTAACTAAGCAGAAACTGCTCAAAGCAAAACTCGAACTGAAAGTACAAATGCTTGCTTATGCATAAGCCAAGATACATTCTTCTATTCTAATTGTAACTACGTAATATTTTGTTTCTTTGAATAATGATTCCTGTTTTGTAACCACAAAGTACTGTAAGCCTGCCTAAATGAAAAGTATATATGATCAACTTCACAAGTAAAGATTGGGATCAACACCTTCACTTTGGTGTCTGTGTTGTTTCTCCACCCCCTCTTTCGCCGACTCCTCACCATCCGTTCGTCTTCTGAGACGCCCTGTTGGAGCTAGTCTCCGATATGTCTTCTTCCTAAGCACAGATCTTTAAGCTGTGTTCTCCATTTCTCTTGCCTCAGTTTACGTGTCAACCACTCTGATGCCTGGTGCAATCATGTTTTCTCAGCACAGGGGCCCGAGGAGGGCATTGTCTTCAGTAGCTAAAGGAGAAGAGAAAGGACTCTTTTAGTGGTGGTGAGCACTTTTTCCACAAAAGCAACCCAGGGTTTATGATCTCCTGATTCCACCTTGTGGGCAGAGAGTGTCATAGCACCAGGAGGCCAGAGGCAGTATGAAGTGGGTGAGACCCCCAGGGAATGAGGCTTTGCTAAGCGGGGTCTCTCTAGCTCAGCCTGATGGCAGTTTCCAATTGAAACAAAGTTCTGAGGGATCTTAAAACAGTAGCCTTCCTCATCTCCATCATTTCTTTGATTTTTCCAATGCAAGTGTGTTTCTGGGATCCCACAGCTTGGCGTTTTCTGTAATCCCTACTACAGGGGTGTCATCCAAGCCCTCTCCCATGCCACTGTGAACTCACACCTAGTTGTTAAAAAGACTAGGGCTCTGACCATGGATAGGAAATAAACATTCACATAGTTTAACATTTAGAGAACTCAGTAGGAGGAAAGTTCACTATTAAATTAATCAGTCTAATAAAGTTAATAAACCCTCAGAGCTTCTAAAAAGGCCCCTAGTCCTGTGTTTTTGTAAGCTGCATACTTAATGTTTTTCAGTCTCTTAAATAGCTCTCGCTAGTCCTCTCCTAATTACATGAGCTTCCTTCTCCATGAAATCTGAATACACCCCTAGCTGGACTGGTGAGTATCAAAAGTATGCCTGGGAATTTCATAAGATATGGCTGTCAAGAAGTGCTAGGGAGAGGGGAAAGAGAAAAAAGAAAATAGAAGCACCTGATTGGGAAGGAGGCTGACTGGATTGGCTTTGGGCTAAAATTCAGAGCTTAGTAAATCCTGAGAAATAGCCCAGTGCCTCAGGCTTTCCTTTCTCTCTCTTCCTGCTTCTGGATTTGCCAACTTGATCTCCTTGTGCCTATCCAGGGCCACCAAGATGGCCCCCTGACAGGAATATTGAATTGAAAGAGATCTGGCGGGTGATCCAGAGTAGTATGCCTGATGAAAAGGTTACTGTTTTTGCTTTGTTTTGAGATTAAAACACTTGCTATAATTATTTAGAAACTTTTAATTAATTAAACTCAACAAAATTGAAATACTTTTTCTTAAATTAAGAAACTTTAGAACCTTAAAAAATATATGTATCCTGTGTATTTGTCCTTTGTTACTTAATATGCATTCTCTAGGAGTGATGCCAGTTTTAACTTGTCTCTTCTATTTGATCAACAGACGTAGGGAGTTCAATAAGTTTAAATGCATCAACTTTTTTATTGAAATGTACTTTATAATATCTGATTTCTATATTTTGTTTAAGAAATATTGACTAATTGCAATGTCATAGATATTCTGTATTTTCTAAGATTGAAAATTTTCTAAGACTGAATTTTGTATTTTCTAAGATTGAAATTTAAATTTTCATACTAAGATCCTTATTTATGGCTCGTGTTTCTATTTGATATGAGGTAGAGAAGTTCACCATTTCATTAGCATATGAAAATCACAAATTCTAATATTGGTTTTGCTTATTGACATGGAATGTCTCCATTTAACACAAAACTGATATTTATACTTGTGTCTGTTTCTGCCCCTAGGATATTCCTTATACTAAACTGTCTCTCCAGAAAGAATTAAAATACTAAGCAAAGGGAAATGGATTCCAGGTGGCTAATCATTCTCCTGGAGTGGGCACATCATATGTCAGGTGTCATACCTGATGTCCTAGTTTCTCTCTACACTTGCCTCCCTGGCCTGAAAAAGGGCAGGGATGTTCTTCACCTCTACTTTGCCTGCATCTGGCAAAATGCCTGGTGCTTCAGCACTGTGCACAGTTTGTTGAAGAACAGAGCAGTTGGCATGGTGACAATGGAGATGACTCCTCAATTGATGTCTACTGATCACCAATGGAGCTGGACACTGACTATCACTGGGTTGTTCTCCTCTGCCTCTCCAGAACCAGCCTTTGTGATTTTTAAGTCTGAACTCTGAAACCTTCTCTGACTCACTTCCAAGTCTACAGCCAAACCCAGCTTGGCAGTCCTGACTGTAGCTTAAAGGTCCTGACACTTGTTTTAGCCTTTCTTCAAAGAATTGGTTTCATATCATTTTCATATCCTGTGTCTAATAAACAACATTGGATTTGGCTAACAGGAAAATTTCCAGGGATCTCATTTCAATAAAAGTCTATTTTGTGTAAAATTCTTCCATGTCTCCAGGGTGGATATTAACACTTTGTTAAGACCTTCTTATAGGAACAAATGTATAAACTCATTGCTTATATAGGATGACGACTCAGTGGCCCAAGATGGGCTCCATTTAGTCTGGAGAAAAGAATTCCTGGGAAGAACTTGCTGGGACCTGGATGAGGCTGTGTAATTCTTAGTCTAGTGAACAGGCCGTGCAGTATCTCTTCACTACTAAGCATGCTGAGCAGCAGAGAGTCCTCACTTGCCTCAAAGCTGTAGGTCTCTGAAAATATGTGAAGACGCAGGAACTAGAAGGGGTGAGAGTGAGAGTGAAGAGCTTAGGGTGGTCTCACCTCACAACTTCCTCCTGGTTCTGTTTTTTTCTAATGGAAAGTAGATATTGGTACATTTTTGCCAGTTTTTCTAAAACTCTGATGCCCCAACATTTCGTTCTCTTTCCTAGCACTTATACATTTGAAGCCAGAGGTCTCTGCAGTGTCAGCCATTCCTTTCTTTCATGAATGACTGAACGCTTTTCAGTGAGAAAAATCTCTTTATTTAATTTATCCTGTTCTGTGGCTAATTTATCCTATTCTGTGTTCCTTTTGATCTACTCAGAGTTGTGGCTTTTCTCTTATTAAAATTTACAACATGATTAAAGCCTTTTCCCTTCACCTTTGGAATGAAAATTTTGTGTGGTTTTGAAGTCAAGAGAGGAAGCAGTATGTTTAGAACTGTGGCCAGAGGAAGAGTACAGGGATGTATGAGATTATTAACATTAGAAAAATTCAAATTTCAAATGTGAGGTAAAATGTTCATTAGTATCATGTCACATGCTAAACATCTGCCTTTTCGCCAAAGTAGGTAGGTAGATAGACAGTTATATCTTAGTGATTCTCAAACATTGTTGGTAGAAATACATAAGATAAGATCACTTGAAAGCAAATATGGGAGCTGAGAATCCAGCTCAGAGGTTGAGCATTGTCCTGGTGGGCTTTAGGCTCTGGTTCTGATCCCCAGAGACACAGAACACAAGGTGTTGAGAGCTGAGGGGAGAGAGTAGAAGAGAAACTCAATAACGCAACCCAGATTAAGCATTTTAGTGTGTATACTTTATGTGTGTGAGTGAGAATGCTCTTAAAAACAGAAATTCCACTTTTTTGAGGAGAAAATTAGACTTCAAAGAAAGGTGGACCCACAGTTATCACTTCTAGTATCTAGAGGTAGGAACACACATGATTTTACCCCTCAGAGTACTTGACTTCTTTCTAGCCTAGTTCTTAAGAGCAAAAAATTGAGCAATAACATTTGGGCTAGGAGCTGGGGTTGTTGCTTAGTGGTAGAGTGAGGGGTGGGGCTGTGTTTCCCATAGGGAGCCTTCAAAACACAGAGGAAAGCTATTCCACTCCTCTGCTCCAGGAGAGTAGATGTTCAGGTAGGAACCTGAAACAAAAGAGGGCCAAATCAGGGCACTGAGAGGGTCTTCCAGGCATGCAGAGATGGGGGGTTGGTGGGGAGCTAGAACCCATTTGAGGAGCCCCTGCTATGGAGAAGCAGGAGGAGGGGAGGGTCCAGGCAGTGCCAAGATACCTCAGCACAAGAGGAAATAGGGAAAGCACAGGAGGGGGCTGGAAATGGGGATCTGAAATCAAGAGACAGAGACTTGGTCCTTGAGAAGGGCAGCCAGGTGCTCAAGCAAGAGCCAGGCAGAATGGAGAGCAATGTGCCAGGGCCAGGGAAGGCAGGGCAAGGGGTACATGAAATCTCACAGGGCTGGGGAAGAGAGGGAGGGGAGAAAGGGGAGTGGGTGGCACACCGGGAGGGAGTCTCAAGGCTGTCAGTGTTCTGGAGCAGGGTCCGGGATTGAGAGGCCAAATGGTCCAGGCAAGGGACAGGGCTATATTTTCCCAAAGGGAGCCTGCAGAGCCAAGAGGCCAGGTATAGCCCCCTGGTCCAAGTGAGCATCCTGGGAAAGGCACCTGGAAAAGGGGTGTGGCAGGGACAGGGACCACAGGAGGGCGTAAGAAGGGCACAGCATGAAAGGCCAGTAGAAAGGATTTTTTGGATGGGGTTCAGGACCCCAGCAAGGAGCCCCTGCTAGTGACCTAGTGGAGGGCCCATGCCAGGGGAGAGCAGGGAAGGGCAGGGCCGGGAAGGCTGGCCGCACTAGAGTACTGCAGTACAGGAGAACCAAGGGGATCAGGAAAGCAGCCCCAGAGAGGGCCCTGCAGTGAAAGCTCAGAGACACACGAAGCAAAAAGGGATACCAGAGGCTTAAGTGAGGAGCCAGGTAAGAAAATGCAGAGCCAAGGGCCAGGGCTGGGGCAGGAGACTCAGGACAGTGGACAAGGCTGGGGAGGGAAGGCAGGGGATCCACCAGGAAGGAGGCAGGCTCCAGGCCCAGGGCCACTGCCAGGTGTTAGGGTTCTGCGAGCAGGACCAAGGGCCCAGGGAGAGATATTGGCCCAGGTGAGGGCCAGGGCTCTTTTTCCCATAAGGCATCCTGGCCCAGTTGAGAATCCAGAGACAGGGACCGGGCAAAGGGGGTCTGGCAAGGGACAATGGGAGGAGGAGGGTGATGGGAGGGCTTGGAGGAAGGTTGTGGTGGGTGTGGAGAGGTGCCTGGTGCCAAAAGCCAGGACTTAAGTCAGGAGCGCCTGAAAGAGACCCATGCAACCAACCAGGTTGAGGGAACCAAGGAGCAGGAGACCCAGGAGTGTCAGAGGAGAGCTAGGGGAGAAGAGGAGGAAGTGGCTGCACCAGGACCAGGAGACAGAGAGCTGTGCAAGGAGCACAGAAGAGTGCCATAGGGGGCCCAAGTGAGGGACCCCTAGGTCAGACCCTACAGGAAGTGTCACCACACATTCCCATGTGATACTAGAAATGGGTTAAGGGGCTCAGCTGAGTAGCTAGGCCCAGGACTGGAGCAAGCAGGCTTAGGGTTAGGGAGGGCTGGGTTGGTATTGGGGCAGCATGCAAGGTGAGAGGTCAGGGGAGGGAAGGGTGGAGATCACTCAGGGCAAGGTCAGCACAAGTTCCAAGTCAACCTCCAGGTATCAAGGTGCTGGCAGTTAAGAGGGCTCAGGTGAGGCGCAAGGATGTGTTTCACATAGAGAGCCTTCAGGGCACACAGAACAGCCATTCCACTCCTCTGCTCCAGGAGAGTAGATCCTCAGAGAGGGACCTGGAACTAAAGAGGGCCAAATGAGGGCACTGAGAGGGGCTTCCAGGCATGCGGCTCTGTGTGTGTGTGGGGTAGGTGGAAAGCCAGGATCCATTTGAGGAGCCCCTGCTAGGAAAGAAGCAAGGGAAGGGGAGGGTCCAGGCAGTGCCAGGATATCTCAGCACAAGGAGAACAGAGGGGAGGCATAGGAGGGGGCCGGAAATGGGGGCCTGAAATCAAGGGACAGGGACTGGGTACTCGAGAAAGGAGGCCAGGGGCTCAAGCAACAGCCAGGTCCAGGAATGAAGAGCCGTGTGCCAGGGCCAGGGCAGGGGTGCATGAAAATGCACAGGGCTGGGGAGGGGAGGGAGGAGAGAAAGGGGAGCGGGTGGCACAGGAGAAGGAACGCTCAAGGGTGTCAGGGTTCTGGAGCAAGGCCAGGGTTGAGAGAGACCAAAGGGTCCAGGCAAGGGGCAGGACTACCTTTTCCCAAAGGGAGCCCACAGGGCAAAGAGGCCAGGTTCAGGGTGAGCATTCTGAAAAAGGCATCTAGAAAAGATGCCCTGCCCAAACAGCGAAGACAGGAGGGCCCAAGCAGAGTACAGTGTGAAGGGCTAGAGGATGGGTGTTGGTGGGGTGGGGGCCAGGACCCCAGCAAGGGGCCCAGTCTAGGGACCTAGGGGATGGTCCATGCCAGGGAGAGCAGGAACGGGTGGGCCAGGAAGGCTGGCAGCACTAGGGTCCTGCAGAACAGGGAAGCCAAAGAGATAGTGGAGCAGCCCAATGGAGGGGCTTGCAGTCAAAGCCCAGGGACTCATGGAGCAAGATGGGTCACCAGAGGCTCTAGTGAGGAGCCAGACCAGGGTATGGAGACACAAGCAGCAGGGTTGGGGCATGGGGGTCAGGAAAGTGGACAAGGCTGGGGAGAGAAAGCTGGGTATTTGGCAGGTGTCACGACCCCCCTTGCCCGCAAGGAAGACGCGATTCAGGAATCTTCTTTCAGCAGTTTATTCAGGCCCTTGATATTCTTCTAATGATTCTTCTACTACCCGGAATAATAATTGGATGCCCCTCCCAGCCTTAATAAAGCACCTCGAACCCCAATGCAAAGCTGCCACGTGTACCCTTCTCACAGGGTGCTAGAAAATGACACGCCAACTTTCTCTGATAAGGAGCTGGGAACACGCCAACTCTCTTTGATATGGAGTTGTCCTTCACAGACCACAACGGAGCCAGCGCCATCATGTAATGGCAACCACAGTCCGCAGGAACGGCTCACCACAGCTCCCCCTTTTTGTTTCACTAAGACAATACAGGCGAGAGTAGAGGTCCTATCCCACTGTGCAAAAGTGGCTGCATAGTATGGGCCAGCCCCAGGGGGCGCCTTCCCCAGACCTGACACCATATCAGCCGACGCCTTTTTTCGTGGGGCGGGGCGGAGACACGTCAAACCCGCATGCAATAGGACATGCTCCCCTTGAGGTCCCTCTTCTCAATGGATCACTCAAGTGCAGTGCCTTGCCTCGCATCCTGTATCGTGATGACGGTGAGTAAGAGGGAATAGCTGAGGTTGAACTGTGGCCATGCAGAAGTACAACTACAAACAAGTTGGCAGCACCCTGAAAGAAAGGCACGGACTGTAAAGTGACAGATAAAGACCAGTGTGGAAACCCTTCTGCGTGCAATGGCAACAAGACCCGCAGAGTGCAAGGGCTTTCCAGCACTAAGAGAAAGACAAAAGAAGGACATGTCGTACCCAGTGCAATGTTATAATAACTTGGGGTGCAACGACCATGTCAAAGGCACTAGTGTAGAAACCCATCTGCGTGCAATGGTAGCAAGACCGGCAGAGTGCAAGGGCTTTCTGACACTAAGAGAATAACGAGGAAAGACATGTCAATCCCAGTGCAATGTTATAATAACTTGGGGTGCAATGACCATGTCAAAAGTTTAGTGCTTAAGATGCGCAAGCCAGACCTGTGGCGAGTTGCCAGTTTCCAAAGCAGCAAGAGCTTGTATGATCATAGCCTTATCTTGAGCACTACGAGCCTTAAGGCGACAGAGAAACCACAAACAGAGGAACATACCAAAACAACACAGTGCACCAAAAATGCCTACTCCCACCCACTCTTTAAAAAAGGAAAAAGCAGAAGATATCCAATTGGTGAATTGACCCAGAGTCACGGGATCGACACGGGTACTATTCAAGACAGCTATCTGGGTTAGTTGAGACTGGATCATGTCTTCCGCTTCCATGGACCAATTTCCGGCCAGATATCCACCAATGATGTGGGAAGCATTCCTGGAATCATTAAATCTGACAGAGGTTATACATAAATGTGCACGTTGGTCAATGCAGCCTAAAAGTACTAGGTCAGCCAATTCTTCTACCTGAGCTTGAAGAAAATCTATTCTCTGATTGGTAGCTAAAATCCCTGACAAAATATGTTGATTAATCGCATTTTGCGATTCAAGTATAGTGGACGTTTGTTGAACAACTTGATTAATAGTGGCAGTAGTTTATACTTGACTGGCCATGGCTACTCCGGCCGTAACTGCTGCAGCAGCAGATGCCGCCACGGCTGTCACTATAGCTGCTGTGATTCCAAAATCTCTGCGGACTCTAAGTAGCTCTACAATAGGAAATTTATCTGGATCCGCAGTGACTGGGATTGGGACAAAAGTTGGAATTTTCATAATTACTGCTACAGTCCAAGAACCATTCCAACACTCAGATAAGAAACAGGTAATAATAGAACAATCCAGCATCCCCGATGAGGTGTGATTAGCTAAAAGGAACAGGAACGGGGATTGGATACAGACCATTGCAGGAGGCAATGTGGCATAATGTAACAGAGAGTTGAACGAAACAGATGTAAGCCTATTACCTCGTTCACTCTCCTTAGTAGTGTCAGAAACATTAGCCAGCCAACTTTTGGCTCCTAGTAATTGAGCCAATGCAGAAATATCGGCTGAAGCCCCCTTCTCATTGGAAATGAGCCATTGAAACCAGGACCAACCTGTTCCTGTAGAGGAGTTGGCATTGTTGTTAAAGTTATAAACATATCTCTTCAGAGGGGGGGAAAAGGAGAAACCTTTAGCAACTTGATGTTTCTCCCAAGAATGATCCTGACAAGGCGTAAATGTCGGGGGAAAACCAAAATTAGGGGTACAGTAGGGAGAGGCCTTGAAATGAGTGGCATAGCAAGTACTATTAGAAGAAGGAGGCATTGGGATTAATACCTCGGAGATAATAGCTAAAGTAGTTATGTTTAAAACAGAGCTAGTTGCGGGGGTCCCTGAGCCTGATTGCTTCCCTGAAACTACTTGGCTCAATACAGCACTGAGAATACTCCCTGAGACTCGACTGGACCGCAATGGGTCCTCCCAGTTAGTCAAATTTTTGGTCTTAAGGCTAATACAATTAGTGTTCCCAAGACTGAAACAAAAAACTCCTGTGAGATTAACTTGAGACTGATTAAAAATATTTTCCATGTCCCCTCTAGGAGAGGTACAAGGAGCAGACATCTCACATGAGGTAGAAAAAAGAGTGGGGAGGACACTAGAATTACTATGAACTGGCATTGGCATTGGCCATGCCCGTGCCACTGCCCACCACTGCATTGGTGCCATCTGTACCGTTGGCACCAGCATCAGAGCCAGAGCACTCATCAGAATGAAGCTCCTCATCATGGGGCTGTTGTGGCACTTCCTGCTGCTGGTTAGTAGATCTCGAGACTCTTCTTGTCAGGCGTTCAGGGATCCACAGCGGCTCCGTGCGATCCTGGGGAAAAGCACATACAGATCCTCGTGCCCATGTCAGCACGGGGTCAGGGCCGTTCCATTGGCCCGTAAGAACATCCTTCCACTTAACATAGCCAGTCACAGAGGGCTGAGGGGACACATGTCTATCGGCCACAGAGCGGCCATGAATATCCAAATTCAAAAAATTAATGGTAAAAAGAGCTAAGGACAGGCAGGCGTTCTTTAGGAGTGTGGTCAACTCCTATTCCCCCTTTTTGTTTTTCTAAGGTTTCTTTTAAGGTGCGGTGGGCACGTTCAACAATGCCTTGCCCTTGAGGATTGTAAGGCAACCCATGAGCAAGTTGTACTCCCATAGTAGAACAAAAAGATGTAAACTGTCTGCCCGTATAAGCAGGTCCATTATCAGTCTTAAGGGATGCAGGTGCACCCCATGCTGCCCATGCCTCTAAGCAATGAGTAATAACATTACGTGCCTTTTCTCCCGATAAAGCAGAAGCATAAATAATTCCAGAGTATGTGTCAATAGAAACATGTACATATTTGAGGTTACCAAAGTCAGGCACGTGAGTTACGTCCATTTGCCAGACGACCAATGGCTTCAATCCTCGTGGGTTTACACCATAAGTAGGAGGATGAAGAAATGTGACACAATGGAGACATTGTAATACTATCTGACAAGCATCTGCTCTGGAGATGGAAAAACGTCTACGCAGTGTCATAGCATTGACATGAAAGTTGTGGTGAAACAATTTAGCTTCTTCTAAGGAGGAGGCCAAGCATACCAACTGGCTTCTAGTTGTCGAGTCAGCACAGGCATTACCCTGTGATAACGGGCCAGGAAGAGAGGTGTGAGCCCGAATGTGCATTGGATAGAAAGGGGCAGTACGGCTACGGATAAGCTGTTGAAGCTGATTAAAGTAAGCAGACACAGTATGGGTGTCACTAATAGCTCCTACAGCCTCCAGAATTTTGAGCGCCTGCACCACATAGATGGAGTCCGAAATGAGATTGAAAGGAAAAGAACACTGTTTAAAAACTTCAATGACAATTTGCAGTTCTACCCATTGTGGATTTCCAGGAGCAAATTGATGCTGGACAGGGGGAGAGTCATTAATCACATAAGCTCCCATTCCAGACTTAGAGCCATCAGTAAAAATGTTAACAGCCCCTGGAATTGGAGTGGGTGAAGTTACTTTAGGGAAAATGATAGGATGCTCTTTAACAAAATGGAGTAATGGATGAGAAGGGTAATGATTATCAATATGCCCTTGAAACGAGCAACATAGAATAGCCCAGTTGTCTAGAGTAGCACACAAAACATTAAGTTGAACTTTAGAATAGGGTATGATAAGAGAAGAAGGTGCTTGTCCAAAAAATTGAATGCTCTGTTGAATCCCTCTAAGTGCTAACGCTGCAACAGCATCAGGATAGTATTCTAAAGATTTTCCTGGGGATACATGTGGGTGGATCCATAGTAAAGGCCCATCTTGCCACAGTACTCCAGTAGGCTGCCGCATAGTGGCAAGCACACATAACTGGAAAGGTTTATCACTCTGGAGCCTGCATAGAGTGGCATGTTGTATAGCTTCTTCTACTTTTATAAGGGCCGCTCTGGCCTCTTTAGTGAGGGTACGAGGGGAAGTAAGATCTGGATCACCCTTAAGAATAGCATACAAAGGCTGGAGCACAATATTAGGAATATGTAAATAACCTCTTATCCAATTAATATCTCCCAACAGTTTTTGAAAATCATTTAAAGTTTGGAGATCTTGAGTTCTTATAGTAACTTTTTGTGGTTTTAACATGTCATATCTAATCGTTGCTCCCAAATACTGAATAGAATCCCCTGTTTGAACCTTTTCAGGTGCAATATGTAATCCATATTGAGCTAACAACTTCACCAAGTCTTTATAGGCCTCATAAACTGACTGTTCTAATTTGGCTGCCAATAATACATCATCCATATAATGAATAATCTTAATGGAAGGATATTGTTGTCTGAGAGGTGCGAGTGCCTTCCCTACATACATCTGGCAAATCGTAGGACTGTTAGACATTCCCTGTGGTAAAACAACCCGCTCAAACCTTTGATCTGGTTCCTCGTGATTACACGAGGGAAGGGTGAAGGCAAAACGCTGTGAGTCTTTAGGATGCAAAGGAATAGAAAAGAAACAGTCTTTAATGTCAATAGCAATGATATGCCAGCCCTGAGGAACAGAGGAAAGCAGCAGCAGCCTGAAACACCCCCGCCATACGGAGGCGGATCGGGAGGCCGCCCGTTCCCGAGCCCTTGCTTATCTCTGTTCCCTGTACCTAAACTCCCTAACTGCCGAGACAGCGTCTCCAGCTCCTCCTCTTCATTATCTTCTACCTCTGACCCACTTTCGCATGGGGGCGTGCGCAGCACACTGAGATTTGGATACAGTCTCCTCCCGTTCTCCATGCCCCGCACACTCCCCTCTTCCTGAGACACTTCACTCTCTGTTGTTTCTGATTTTTCCTCATGTAATTGTTCTAAAACTTCTTGCCCTTTAACAAGCGCTTCTTGGCATCGGCCATCCGTAAGACAACTACGGACCATCTTCCAGAGGGGTATCACCCCGCCCTCTAGCATGCCCTGCTCACGAGCAAAGTCAAGGTCTTTGTCTAATTTATCCCAGCTGGGTGTAGTGAGGCTGCCTGAAAATGCAAACCACGGTGCAGCTGTATCTACCCTCTGTAAAAATTTCTCTAAGGTACTGCGTTTCACCTCCAGTCCCTTGGAACGTAAAAAGCCATCGAGGGCTAGAAGGAGTGGACTTGAAGTCACAGCACCCATAACGCAACACAAGAAAACACAGAAATCGAAAGTGAAAGTACACAAAACAAAACGAACATACACAGAAAACAAAAACGAAAATACAGAGTGCAATTGCTATGAGATGTAACGCCCTCTCTTTTTACAGAGGAGCAGGTACCTTTTAATGCTCCCTCTTTATGTATAGAGGAGCCTCCGCTTTTTAACAGCGGGTCCCACCTTACCTGGGACTTACCAGCGCGCCTCCCTGACTGCTGAAAGTTCTGGTTCCTGGGTGTTTCTTTGTTTCTTTTCTCCCGGGTCTCGGCACCACTTGTCACGACCCCCCTTGCCCGCAAGGAAGACGCGACTCAGGAATCTTCTTTCAGCAGTTTATTCAGGCCCTTGATATTCTTCTAATGATTCTTCTACTACCCGGAATAATAATTGGATGCCCCTCCCAGCCTTAATAAAGCACCTCGAACCCCAATGCAAAGCTGCCACGTGTACCCTTCTCACAGGGTGCTAGAAAATGACACGCCAACTTTCTCTGATAAGGAGCTGGGAACACGCCAACTCTCTTTGATATGGAGTTGTCCTTCACAGACCACAACGGAGCCAGCGCCATCATGTAATGGCAACCACAGTCCGCAGGAACGGCTCACCACAGGCAGGGTAGAGCTTGGCTCCCCAAACAGTTCCAGTGCCGGGTGTCAGGTTCCCAGGTGCAGGAACAAAGGCCCAGGGAGAGCAAGGGGCCCAGGCAAGGGGCAGGGCTTGTTTCTAATAATGTGCCCAAAGGGGAGAAATTGGCTATGCCATGACCAGGAGACAGAAGATTGGGCAAGGGCCACAGAGGGAAGCACACTAGGGGGTCAAGCAAGAGACCACCAGGTAATATCCATTAAGAAGCAAGGACAAGATACCCTATGCAACATTAGGAAGGCAATCAGGGGCTAAGGCGAGAAGCCTGGCCTGGGAACTGGAGTGGACAGGGTCAGTATTAGGGAGGGCTGAATTGGGGTATGGGCAGCATGCAAGGCTAGAGGGCAGGGGAGGGATGGGAGGGCATCACTCAGGGCAAGGTTGGCACAAGTCCCAAGTCCACTGCCAGGTTGCAAGTTTCAGGAGGCAAAGGGGGCCCAGGCAAGGGGCAGGGCTGTAGCGAGCCTTCAGGGCACAGAGGCCAGCCAATACCACTTCTCTGCCCCAGGTGAGTAGATTCTCAGAGAGGGACCTGGACTAAAGGAGGACCAAAGGAGGGTACTGTGAGGGAAACCTGTCATGCAGAGGTGGAGGGTGGTCAATGGGGAGTTAGGAGTAATTCTAGGAGCCCCAGCTAGGGAGAAGCAGGGTGAGGAGAGGATCCTGGCAGTTCCAGAATACCACAGCACAACAGAAACAGAGGAAAGAACAGGAGAAGGCCATATTTTTGCTTTTCATTCTCCCAGAATCCTATATGAAGGATAGAGATTCAGGTTATATATGAGGAAACCTGAAACCCAGAGTGCTTAAGTAATTTTTCCAAAGTGGCACAGCTAGTGTGTAGCAGAATTAAGATACAGTTAGCCTATCTCTATCTAGAAGTTATATTATATTACTAACCACTGCATGTCCTTGTTGCATTTTAACCATTCTACTATTGACCAAGTATCTTTTGTACAATTGGGATCCTCTATAACCTCAATGAGCTGCATAAATATTCAACTTTGTCATTCTCTTCTAACTTTTTGTAAGTATTCAGATAAATCTTAATTTATTCAAATTTCTTTAGATCAAGGTATGCACATTTTTTTGAGACAGTTTCTCCTTATGCTGTCCAGGCTGTGCTCAAATTTATAATCCTCCTACCACAGCTCTCTGTGTAGATGAGATTTCAGACATGTGCCACCATGCCTGGCTAGAGATATATTTAATGCCAAACAAAATAACATAGCTGTCTTTAATAAGCACATTAGAATAACAAAGATGTTTTTAGGTTTACAAATATTCTGTCTCTGCTAATAAGGAGATTACTTGAATTATTTAATCTATTACTTTGGTGACTAAATATTTTATTTGTTTGACCTCAGATTGAAATCTTCAGAAGTAGAACAAGGGCAGAGGTATCAGGTATTGAACTCAAGGGTGCTTAAACACTAACCCATATCTGAAGCCACTTTCACTAATGTTATTTATTTATTTATTTATTTATTTATTTATGTATCGAGGATTGAATTCAGGGACACTCAACCACTGTGTCACATCCCCAGCCCTATTTTGTATTTTATTTGGAGACAGGTTCTCACTGAGTTGCTTAGAGACTCACCATTGCTAAAGATGGATTTTAACTGGTGATCCTCCTGTCTCAGACATGAGAGCTGCTGAAATTAGGGGCATGTGCCACCTTGCTTGCCCCTACAGCCCTTTTTATGTTATTATATTTTAAATATATTTTTAGATGTTGATGAACCTTTATTTTATTCACTTATTTATAAGCAGTGCTGAGAATTGAACCCAGTGCCTCATACACGCTAGGCAAGTGCTCTGACACTGAGCCACAACCTCATTCCCCTTTTTATGTTATTTTGATACAAAGTCTTCCTAATTGCTGAGGGCCTTGCTAAGTTGCTAAGGCTGACCTCAAACTTGCAATCTTCCTACCTTAACCTTGGAGTAACTGGGATGGCAGGCCTGTGCCATCACACCGAGGAAAGTCCATATATTTCAATAACCAATAGGATCATTATGAGGCTCTTGAAACATCAAAAAGATAAACATAGAGCCATGGATTTCAGTACTTTGAAATTTTTTTCTTTGCTAAGAATTGAACCCAACATTTTGTGCATGCTAGGTTGGAGTGGCACCCCCTTTCTCCACAGAAAAGTCTTAACTGGGCTTCTTCAGAAATCTTCACCATGGTTAATTTTAGACTGTCAGCAAAAGAGTCTCTGCAAAAGAGTTCAGTGTCGATAAACTTTCTATTTTCATATTGCTCTGTTTTAGTTGATCACTGGCTGAGAAGATACCAGCACTTCAGGTGCTGGACACCCCCTTACTAGTTTTTCACAAACATATCCAGTATAGTAGTTTGAAGAAATGTGCAAACAAGCTCTGGTCTTGAGCTGGGGATTCACAGAGATGTCTACATTTTTAAGATAAGTTACAACTGGGCTCCATGCTAACAACTGGCAGGGGGATGAAAGAAATGAAAGAAGAAGCTTCTCAGGTGTTGTCCTTTAAGGGTTAACTTTCTCAAAACAGGGAAAAAAAGCTGCTTTTATATGAACTTTTGAAGATTGTGAACTTCTGAGTTCCTCCCCTTATGCTGTGTATAAAACTCTGAAACCACCTGAACTCGGGGTTCAGGGGGATTAATTGATTATAGCAAAAGCTGTTCCCGCTGAACCTGGATGGAGCCAAATAAAACTGTTTCCTGCTATCTTTGATGGTTTGTCTCATTTGTCCCTACAACAAGGCAAGTGCTCTACCAATAAACTACACCCCTCCCTAGCTCAGCTTTAAATAATTTTCATTTCCTATCTTATATTTGTAAATATTTTATTGATTTATTTAATTTAATGCCTTTATTTATCTTTATGTGGTACTGAGGATCAACCCCGGGGCCTCATACATGTTAGGTGAGTGTTCATGCTAGGCCTGTAAATATTTATAATTGTTGTAATAGAGGATGTCATTCCTCCATCATATACCCCTACTAGAGATAGAAGGACTTGCAGCCAACACCATCTCCCACTTCAAAACCTGTTGTGATGGGCAAAGGTGCAACTTATGCAGTCAAGGGGGAGAAATAAAGAATGTCCACAAGCCCCCGCCCTGTAAATATTTTTAATTATTGTAATAGATGTTTCAATAAATATTGCTTCATTACAGGGAGAAAACGGCAGGATGAAAGAAATCTCCTACAGAGTCAAGGTGTGTTCATTTACCAACTCTCTCCCAATTAGAGGTATTGAATATGCCCTTACTCCTGCTTCACTGGGACCCAGTCCAGACCCATCAGTAATTTTTCCCACTTGAGGTTCATGGTGTCTGTAGTATTGTGTGCATTGGATATTCTAAGAATGGCCTTAGGCCTTTACCTTAGCAACTCATTTTAAAACTCCATTTTGAGACTTGCAGCCCCACCAGGAACACCTATGGAGCCCTCCAATATGATAATCAGGCATAGCCCTGACATAAACAAGTCACTTCTCCCCAACTTGACAAACTCAGAGTGAGGTCTGTGTCATGTTGCCCTTGCCCCAAAAGGGGGAGAGGCAAGAATATCAGGGTGGGGACCACCTGATGCTTTAACCATCAGAAGATTTAACCTCAGGGCAAATGATGTCACTGAGAAATCTGGTAGTACCTGACAGGGAATGAAAGGGTGGTCAGAAGCCCCCAAATTTAGTATAAATGATGGAGCAAGTGAATAGACATTTAGCCAGCCGGCACGGATTTCCTCATGCTAGAGAGCCTGATGAGGACCTGGACTGATATCCCAATGTGCAATTTGCTTGATCCTCTGCATCTTCCTCACCACTCTCAAACTCTACAGCCACATCTTGACCCTGGTGAGAAATGCAACTTGTTTCTATAACCTCTCCTCAACTGGCCATCTGCTGAGAGCCATTGCCAAGTAGGAATGACGCAACAAAATTTCCTTGCAAGCGCACCCCATGTTGCTTAGAGGAAGGACTCCTGGAAATGGACTTGCCTTGGTCATTTGCAGTGAACTTGCTCAAGGACCAGGGCAGATTTGGGTTTAGGGAGGATCAGGTTTTAGGGAGTATCCTGTCCTTGGGTTTAGGGCGGTCCCAGTTTTAAGGTGTACCATGCTGGGAATTGGGCATATCCTGCTGATTAGAGCCTGGTGGAGTACGTGAATTTTGCCCAGAATGTGAATTTCCCCAGAATGAGATTGTAGAGTGCCGGTGTGAGTTCGGGAATAAAGAATTGCTGTTTGAATCTACAAGGGTGTGAGTGGCTGGTGATTTTGTGCCCAGGCAGACTGCGGCAGCCATCAGCACCACCCCAGGAGAAGCCTACATCAGTCCCTGACCTGATCACCACAGCCTGAGTGAGTGTGCATCTGATGAACTTAGAGCCTAAGGCTTGAGACTTTAGGCCTGACACTTAAGCTTAGCATGTAGTGGAAATGTCTATTGTGAGCCTGTCATGTTTAAGAGTGTTTTCAGTGTTTAGAATTAATCTAGAATTGTTTGCTGTGGATTGATTATGTCTATTGCAGCCTAGCATTAAGGATTATCATTTTCTTGATTAAGAATCTATATAGTGATGTGGCTGGGGTTGTGGCTTAGTGGTAGAGCACTTACCTTGAATGTGTGAGGCACTGGGTTCAATACTCAGCACCAGATATAAATAAAAAATGAAGGTCCATTAACAACTAAAATGAATAAATAAATAAATAAATAAATAAATAAATCAAAAAACCTATAGAGTAAAATTATATTGAGTTATTTGAGTGAATAAAGCATTGAAAGGGCAGAAGCTTGTAGACATTCTTTATTTCTCCCCCTTGACTGCATAAGTTGCACCTTTGCCCATCACAACAGGTATTGAAGTGGGAGATGGTGTTGGCTGCAAGTCCTTCTATCTCTAGTAGGGGTATATAATGTAGGAATGACATTCTCATGGACCCCAAGGGAAGGCAGTTATCACTGTCCCCTAGTACAGATATTGGAGACTTTTTCTTGAATGAAAGCATGACAACTGCAAGTGGTGACTCACTTCGCTAGAAGTTCCTGGGTGCAAGAACAATAACCCTAATAGAGGTGCTTTCTCCATTGTAAGAAGCGTCTTCCATGGACTTCTTGGGACATGCTAGGACTCATTAAGGTGCTGACCATAAGGAACAACAGCCATAGGCATGCTTTGTCATGTCTGGTTGCAATTGATTAAAAGCTGTAAGGAGCACTAGCAATAGGCATACTTAACATTACAATTGATAGGGAGAACAGCTCAATGGACATGCACAAAGAATATGTCTTGTTGCAAATATACATTATCTCACTGGACATAACCAGTGGACATTGACTTTCACTGGGTGAAACCAATTACCAATGTACATCACCAACTTCAAACAATATTTAAATCACTTGACCTGCCACATCAATGAGGCTGTTCCAAGGACATCAGAGAGACTGGCTGCATTGCTGCAAATCCCCAGATCAACTTCATCATTTCCTGACATTCAGTTGTTGGCTGCAGAGAACCACCAGAAAAGGGCATCTCTGTTCTTTGGCTAAGAGAAGTCATCTGGCAGGAGAGGTATTTTGGGGCTCGAGGTTGCCCTTAGGATTGTGTCATTAGGTTATAGTTTTGTTTTTTTTTTTTTTAGGTTATAGTTTTTAATTAGTGTTCATTGAATGCTAGTTGGGGTGTTCCAGCACACTCAACACTTTTGTATTAATTGTTTATATTTGATGATTGGTATGATCGAATATACCCTTGCATTTAAAGATAATCTGCCCCCCGAGTAATTATTAACAGCACCACTGGTGACATCCATCTACCCAGATCATCCTGCACAATGTTCTCCCCACTCTCTTTATTTTGGTTGTGCTGGGTATTAAAGCCAAGAATGCTTTACCCCTTAGCTATATCACCAGTCCTTTTTATATTTAATTTTGAGACAAGGTTTTGCTAAGTTGCTTAGGCTCTTACTATAAGGTCCTTGCTTACCATCTGGATGTCCATCTTAAGTGACAGCCTCCATTTCAAGGAAAAAGTTTCTTTCCTGTCCAAGGGCATTCCTAAATAGGCTCACCACTCCCTCACACCAACCCCACCCTTAACTGCCCACATTAAGACCCCTTGGCTCTGATTCCTGAGTTTGCCCTATAAAAGTTCCAGAACACAAGTCTATTTTGCCTCTCTTTCTCCTACAGAGAGATGGCCTTTATTTTTCAACTCTGACAAACAAACTGTCATGTGTATCTCTGCCTGGTCTCACTCTTTCATGTTTCACTTGCTCAGTCTCTCGTTCCTTGCTTTCCCTTCACTCACTAAATTGCTGAGCCTGCCCTCCAACTTACCATCCTCCTTCCTCAGTCCCCAGAGTCACTGAAATTGATTACAGGTTTGAACCATTGCTTACAACTACTCCTTTTCTTCTCCTTAACCCTCTCCTTCTTTATCTTCGTGGTGGTACTGGTAGTTGAGCCTGTGGAAATTTCACTGCGGAGATATATACCCAACCCTTTTATTATCATTTTTTTAAATTTTTGAGATAGGATCTTACTAATTTTCCCAGACTCATCTTTAATTTGTGATCCTTCTGTTTTAGTCTCCAGAGTAGCTGAAATTACAGGTACACACTATGGAACTCTAAAGTCTTAAGAAACTTTTTCAGGCCCCCAGCCCACTCACAAATTCCTCTTTCTCTTTCCTTAATTTTCCTGTATCCTGTTGGTCTTAGGGAACAACTTTGCTTTTTTATTTTTTTCCTAGACTTCCGTAAATTTTTTTTTTCTCTTTTTCAAACCTTGTCTTTGTCCCCTCATAATAAACTGAAGTACATTAAACTAAGAACCCATTCCTTTCCCTGTCTTTAAAAATATGGGAAAAATTGACTGCCAGACTCTTTCAAAGTAGGGAAAAATAATTCTGTATAAATTATTCTTATTATCATATTTTTAATAATATAATATAAAATTATTTTATAGCACTTCATGTCATAATTTGATATTGTTAAATGATAAATACTTTATTTCTCTTAACAATATTATTGTGTATTTATATGTAATAATTAATATAAAATTTATATTTTAATGTATAATATTGTTTTGGTATTTTAATGGTATAAATTTTAAAACTTAAATTTAATAAAAATTGAATATAAAATATTACATTAATATATTGTTATATCATTGTTCTATGAAACTGACATAAATATTCTTATGTTTCCACACAACCTGCTGTGAACATAACTGTCTGAACATGGGATGGTTGTGGGAAAGGTGCTGCAAGATTATTTCTCCAATGAGACAGCATTCCTTTATAGTTGCCTGTATTAATTATCTAAAAGAGAATTTGAACCATGGCTTTTATTTTTTATATTTTTTTAGTTGTAACTAGACATAATAACTTTATTTTATCTTTTTATTTATTTTTATGTGGTGCTCAGTATTGAACCAAGGGAATCGAACATGGTAGATAAGCATTCTACCACTGAACTACAATCTCAGCCCCTGAACCATGGCTTTTTGAGAACACTTAACACTTAGTAGAATCAATGAATCTGTTGCCATAATTCCCTTACTCTATTCTCTCTAATTAATATCAGCACTCTTGCCCTTTAAATATAACTCCCATTTCATTTTTAATATTTTTTTGTTTTAATTAGTTATATGTGATAGTAGAATGCATTTATGCACTTTCATACATCGTGCATAGATGACATATAATTTCTAATTTTTCTGACTGTATATGTTGCAGAATATTGTTGGTCATGTAGTCTTATGTATACATACAGTAATGTCTGTTTCATTCTACTGTATTTCCTATCTTCACATCCCCTCTCCTTCCATCACTTTCCTCTACCTAATCTAAAGTAATGCTATTCTTTCCTAGAGCCCTCGGGGCCTTATTGTGAACTAGCATTTGCATATTAGAGAAAAAATTTGGCCTTTGGTTTTGTGAGATTGGCTTATTTCATTTAGCATGATATTCTCCAACTCCGACCAATTACTCGCAAATGCCATAATTTCACTCTTTTTTAAACCTGAATAATATTGCATTGAGTATAGATACCACATTTTCTATACCCATTCACCTTTTAAGGGACACCTATGTTGGTTCCATAGTCTAGCTATTGTGAATTGAGCTGCTATAAACATTGATGTGGTTGTCTCACTATAGTATTTTGATTTTATATCTTTTGGGTATAAACCAAGGAGTGGGAGAGCTGGGTCAAATGGTGGTTCCATTCCCAATTTTCTGAGGAATCTCCATACTGCTTTCCATAGCGGTTGCACCAATTTGCCATTCTACCAGCAATGTATGAATGTATCTCTCCCCCCACATTCTCACCAACATTTATTGTTGCCTGTATTGTTGATGATTGCCATTCTGACAGGAGTAAGATGAAATCTTAGAGTAGTTTTGATTTGCATTTCTTTAATTGCTAGAGATGTGGAACACTTTTTTATATAATTGATAATCAATTATATTTCTTCTGTGAAGTGTCTGTTGAGCTCCTTAGCCCATTTATTGATTGGGTTATTATTTTTTTTTGGTGGTAAGTTATTTTGAGTTCTTTTATATCCTAGAGGCTAATGCTTTATCGAAGGTGCATGTTGTAAAGATTTTCTCCTAATCTGTAGGCTCTCTCCTTGCATTATTAATTGATTCTTTGCTGAGAAGAAGTTTTTAATTTGAATTCATCCCATTTATTGATTCTTGATTTTACATCCTGCACTTAGGAGTCTTATTAAGCATGTCAGATCCGGGCTGTGGATGTGGCTCAAGCATTAGCGCACTCGCCTGGCATGCGTGCGGCCCGGGTTCGATCCTCAGCACCACATACCAACAAGAATGTTGTGTCTGCCGAGAACTAGAAAATAAATATTGAAAATTCTCTCTCTCTCCTCTCTCAAAAAAAAAAAAAGGATGTCAGATCCTAGGCTGACATGGTGAAGATTTGGATCTATTTTTTCATCTATTAGGTACAGATTCTCTGTACTAGTGCCTAAGTCTTTGATCCACTTTGAGTTGATTTTTTGCAGGGTGAGAGACAGAGGTTTAATTTCATTTTGCTACATATGAATTTCCAGTTTTATCAGCACCATTTGTTGAATAGGCTATCTTTTCTCTAGTGAATGTTTTTGGCACCCTTGTCTAGTATGTGATAACTGTATTTATGTGGGTTTGTCTCTATGTCCTCTATTCTGTACAATTGATTGACAAGTTTATTTTGGTGCTAATACCATGCCATTTTAAGTACTATAGCTCTGTAGTATAATGTCTGGTATTTTATGCTTCCTGCTTCACTTTATTTGCTAAGGATTGCTTTATCTATTCTGTGTCTGTCATTTTTCCAAATAAATTTTATGATTGCTTTTTCTATTTCTATGAAGAATGTCATTGGGATTTTCATAGGAATTGCATTAAATCTGTATAACACTTTTTGGTAGTATGGCCATTTTGACAATATTAATTCTGCCAATTCAGGAGCATGAGAGATCTTTTCATCTCCTGAGGTTTTCTTCAAATTCTTTCTTTAGTGTTTTGTAGTTTTCATTGTAGAGGTCTTTCACCTCTTTTGTTAGATTGATTCCCAGGTATTTTATTTTTTGAGGCTATTGTGAATGGAGAAGTTTTTCTAATTTCTCCTTCAGTGAACTCATTGTTGACATATAAGAATGCATTTGATTTATGGGTGTTGATTTGATATCCTGCTACTTGGATGAATTCATTTATTAGTTCTAGAAGTTGTCTGTTGGAATTTTTTGGATCTTCTAGTTATATAATCATGTGATTAACAAATAGTTATAGTTTTAGTTTTTTTTTTTTCCTACTTGTATCCCTTTAATTTATCTCTTTTGTTAATTGCTCTGGCTACAGTTTCAAAGATGATGTTGAATAGAAGTGGTAAAAGAGAACATCCTTGTTCTAGTTTGTAGAAGGAATACTTTCAATTTTTCTCCATTTAGATTGATGCTGGTCTTGGGTTCAGCAAATATAGCTTTTACAATGTTGAAGTGTGTTCCTACTATCCCTAGGTTTTCTAGAATTTTGAACATGAAGTTGTGCTATATTTTGTCAAATCCTTTTTCCCATTGCATTTTTAGACAATGCTCCTGTGAAATAATGTGCATTCAATGAATGATGGGATTCTAATTGGGTAATACCCATATAAGGGTATTCCCAATGCTGATAATCTCATTTGACAGTTGATCTAGATGTCTCCCCCACTAGACTGTAAATGATGAGAGACTAAACCTATTTTCATCTCACCATTTTAGTGAAAGGGACCTAGCATCATTTCTGGACCTGGTGTTTCCTTCATATTTGTTCAACAGATAATGTTGCTTTATTTTGCCTTTAAAGAATTTCTTGAAAATTTTATCTACATTTTAGCAATAAATGTAAAATGAAAAAAAATATCAGTAGACCCAGGTTATAGATATAAACCTCCTGTGCCCCAGCTTTCTGATTCTTACCCAGAGGATTTAAGGGTTAATTGTACATGACACTTTTACCAACTGGTTGAAATAATGTGGGGTAGGTGGGCTAAGGATTATGAAGTTAAGTATGTGCTCCTAAGAAAAGAGTCAAGTTCAGAGTGGCTGTATCCATGCTGATCACATATGCTCCCATGGTCACCCAGCTGAGAGGAAGGGGGACCAAGGCAAAATGACAAATCTCCAATGTTTTACATGAATGTCTTTTAAAAAGTATATCTTTGAAAGGGGGTCTCAGTGTGTTGCTCAAACTTGCCTCCAACTCCTAAACTCAAGTGATCCTCCTGCCTCAACTTCCCAAGTAGCTGGGACTACAGGTATGTGGACCAGTGTATCCAGCTTCTTACAACTATTTTTTGAGCTCACAAGCTCTGTAAGTCCAATACAACTCAAGCAATCTATTTATAAATAATTGCTTTTCTTTTGCACTAAATGAGTTTTCAATTAAATTCAGCAACATATACAGAACACTTACAACATTAAGAACATGTTGGTTGTGCTCAGTACACAGGTGTTTTGTTCACCACTCACTGTTTTCTCTCTTGCTGCTGGGATTGAACACAGAGCCTCTTGCCTGATAGGCAAGCACTCTTCCACAGAGCTACATCTCTGCACATGCATGCGGGCGCACACACACACACACACATACACACAAAGTTTCTTCTTTCTTTTTTCTTTTGGGGGTTAAAATGGATCTCTACTCTTTGTTTTTACAATGGCTGTACAATCAATTAATCAATTAGTAATAGTATAATAATGAAAAATTAAGTTTCCATATATAAGTGTATTACTCATAGGAAAAAAAAAAACACCAAAGTGGTAAGCTTCACAGCACATTACTGAACTGTTGAATATTATTTAACTTCTAGCAGCTATACAACCTCTCAAAAGTCAATAGTGCTAAGGAGAGATTACAATAAATCACTGAGTCGATCTTAAAGCAGGAGATGGAAACTTTATTCACCAGTCAGCATTCCAGATCCACCAGCTTGTGGGTCAAAAGGTAGGCTGCAAGTCTACAACCTTTGACCTCCTCCCACTTTCTTATAGTCCAAAATCATATTAACACATAAGTGGCTGTTGCTATAATCCAAAACGATAAACAAATGTCATGAGATCCAAAATCATAAGCAGAAAAGGGAGTGGGCCAAAACATTCATAGGTGAGTACAATTTAAAGAATGGTTACTAACATCTACCCGATCAATCTCAGATATTGTCCAAGAAACAATGGAAACCAAAGAGAGAACACTTTTACATTGTATAAGAATTGCCATTTTGTGTTGCCAAACATGCTATGCTCAGCAACTCTTGGTGGGTACAGAGGCTGGGCTTTCCATGGGAGAAGCATTTCTTACATGAGTGGAGTATCAGGGCAAGATGGAGTTTGTTTGGTCATTGCCCAGTTAGCCTGGCTCATAATATTAGGACCCAGAGTTAAATTTTGAAGTCTCAAAATGGTCAATGGTAAATAAATGACTTAGTGCACAGTTGCCAAACAGAACTAGATCTTCTTTGTCAGAAAAGTGAGGATTTTTTATGTCTTTATTATGCTTAGGTCAGTGAGGATGGGTGGAAATTACTGATGCTTATCACCAAACTAGTCAAGTATGTATGTGTGTGTGTGCAAGGGATTACATAAAAAATTTCTATGAAGCCACTCCCCTACCTGTACTTTAGGTACAGGAATGTCTGATTAACTTTAAAAAGACAAAAGTAAAACAGAAATTAAAACACCAGTGTCTGATCTCAGTTCGGACCACACCTCTTTCCTGTCCTGTCACCACAGACACTTCACCAGCTAGGTAATGAAGCTGCAAAGCAAACAGTCTTATTTTAACTGTGCCCTACTGTTGTGCAAGGACTCTGACCCAGGAAAAAGATTTAGGGTATAGACTCAAGGTTATAAACATGAATTGTGAGCATGTATGTTGGAACATTTTACCTCCTTTGGGAGTGTGGCCATTATTGGGTGTTGGTTGAGGTGGCCTCATGGGTTCTTCCACAGTATTTCTGTATAAGTGACCAGACTGGATTGGCGCATGTGGGCTTTTAATCTGCGAGCGCAGGCTTTTTTTTTTTTTTAATTTTTATTGTTGGTTGTTCAAAACATTACATAGTTCTTGACATATAATATTTCACACATTTGATTCAAGTGGGTTATGAACTCTCATTTTTACCCTGTATACAGATTGCAGAATCACATCGGTTACACATCCACTGGCTTTTGACCTTAGCCCCACCTGTTTAACCTGAAATCTGCCTAGGCCCCTAGTGATAGTATGGTAACTGCACCCTATTGGATCTCGCTACTTTCTCTCCTTTCTCCCTCCTTCTATCAATATATAACTTGTCCCTGACACAATAAAGTTGAGATTTGCTGCATCTTCATGGCTGACACAACTCCTGGCTCAGTGCGTTTTTTTCCCAATCTTGGGGTGGGGACTGGTTCACGACCCTTACCCTCTCACTCCCCCTTGGAGATGACAGGCTGGTCCTGCCTGTCTCCCATGTACCCTTGTCGCAGGGAGCAACACATGTACCCCTATCCCCTTATGTAACCTATTGGCAGTGTGACTACTTTGTTTGAAGTGCATACAAAAAGGGCCTATGGAAATGGTAGTGAGGAGGGGCTAAAATGGAACTGGCTAGGGGCTGAAGCTAAAGCTGGCTAATGGCTATGGCTGCCTCTGAATAAAGGATGACCAATATTCCCACCATATCTTACATCTTCTTTTATCTGCTAAATCTGTTTCCTAGGTCTGAGCCCCCACATAATAATTGGCAGGATGTTCCACAGCTGAGAGATGATTTAACCTTGGTGGACAGGAGGGACCTGTGGCTAATGAGCACCATGTAGTACTCAGTTGCCAAGGTCCTATTAGCACAAATTCCTGTGTAGAGTTGGGATATGGTGAATAGGTCACTTGTGAGCATAGAGAAGGCTTCTGATTACCCTGCAGTAAATGTGGACCTGCTGGAGCAGACTGAACTGAGTAGTGGTGCCCAGGTGCCAGCCCATGGCCAAGGACAAAGGTGGCAGTGGTGGTGCCAGTGAGACAGATTAATAGCCTGAGGAGCTACATGCACAGCTGTTGGGGCAATGGGGTAAATGTGTCTTACACTCTGAGAGCAAACACTGATGCAGGTTTACCAGAGACTGCCAAGAAGAAGAAGTCACAACATAAGGAAAAAGCCTTGAGAACCAGAGTATGGTTGCCAGAAGAGGATCTGCATACCTTGAAAATACCCCTCAGCCTCCCCCATCATGCTGATGGAGTCCCAGTAGGAGGAGGAAGGTTAACGCCTGCAAGCCCAGCCAGTGGTCAAAGAGAAAAATCAAACAGTGCAGCTGATGGCTCTGATGGGCAGCTGCCAGCAGGGCTGGCCCAGTAGTCAAGTTCAAGTTGAACTGGCCCAAGTAGTCAAGTTGGAAATGGTGGACTTGGAAAAAGCCCCTGGTCAATTTGTTGTTATGCCTGTGAGATTTAAAGGTCCTGCTGGCTGACATGGGCAAGACACCCCATGTGCTACATGTTATGGATCCTTCACAAACTTCAGATTTAGATGTACTGGAGGCCACCAGGAGCCAGGAGAGCACTGTATACTAGAACCTGGAAGGCATCAGAGAACCCAAATTTGCCAGGAGCCAGCCAGTGCCAAGAGAGCCCAAGTGTATTAGGAGCTGGCATGAGCCAAGAAAGAGAGAGGTGCTAGGGCCTATTACCTATGTAGGTGAACCAGAAACAAGCCCATACCTCAGAAGTAAGGAATCCATACACTTCAGTGTTTGTTACACTAACGATTCCAGTCATGGACAATTGCCTGTGTGGCTGGCAGTGGCTCTGAAGTCAGAAACAGGCACTGTCTGGTTTGATATAGGTGTAAGACAAGTGAAGCCAGTGAGCTGAGCTAAATGGTGAAAGCAAATAAAGTGTTCCCCATAGTGATATGTACTGATAGTTGTGCTGTGTATTGGGTGCAAGTTCTGTGTCAAGAGCCTTGGGAGCTAAGCCACCAAGAACAGGTAACTGAGGGGCACATTATGGGTCATGCCCCCCATGACTAGCCCAGGGAATGATGAAGCAGATGCTTTGGCTAGGGTGTAGTAGTTAGAGTGGGTGCCTCCCACCAACTTGGTGGCTTAGTTGCACCGCTGCCTTCAATACACAGGTATGAAGATGATGTGGAATGTAGTCAAAGAGTGGGGTTTGCCTTTAAAATGAGGTGCCCTGGTAGAGGCTTACCAGGCATGTGTGGTTTGGGCTCAAGAGTGTACACACTCACCATGCTTTGAATTTCCAGATTGCTAGGTATTGTGGAGACACATCATTTTGACACAATGGTATGTTGACAATCACCCTATATTGTTCACCTTGGCAGCAGTGAATATGACCACAGGCATGTTGTTTGCCTGACCCAGTTTTTAAGCAAGTCAGTGCACTATGATTTGCACACTGTGTTATCAGCCTTGTATAACCAGCACATCACAATAGAAAGTGACTAAGGTACACATTTTACAGGTGAGGATGTATAGTGATGAGCAACTCAGATTCAATGGAAGCTGTAGGTTCCATGTCACACACAGGCTGCAGGAACGATAGAGAGATATAATGAGTTGCTTAAGCAAAAACTTAGGTCTGCAGACAACACACCTTCCGCAAAGGGGGTGGGCACAGTGCCTATGGTTAGCTGTGAAAGCTCTGAATGAGAGTCCCCAGTGAGGAGGAACAGCTATGTGGAAGCTTTGCTGTGTCACACAGCAATACCAAAATGCATCCAGGTAACAACAAAGGATGTTGAACTTAAGACTGGGTTTGGGAAATGAGGGAATGTTATTTTGCCTGCTCCCACTGGAATAACTAGGGGGCAGATTGTGAATTGGACATTACTCTGGACAGAAAAGTTCTCCCACCTTCCCTGGGTAGCCCTGTTAGCCCCACAGGGAACATGTTTGAAGTGTGATTTCTTTGTAATGCCATAGATAATAAATGAAGCCCCTCCCCCTGGATGACTTGTTCCAGGTATCAGAGATGGAACACAAATTTTAAAGTGCACATTTGTTATTTCCATTTGACCAATTATGAGTTCCCTGGTGCTGATGCACACTGAGCTTGCTGGGGTACAGGACCAAGCTGTACAAGTGTGAATCACCATAAGGGAAGCTGCCATAGCCAGCCACTGTGCTTTCCCAGGACTCAAAGCTGGCATGGATTTTCCCAGATGCATGTGATTTACCTGTGCTAATGCTTGTAACTGCTTTGTTCTTTCATCTGTAGGTGTATCCTCACCAACACCACTGTGAACTGTATACACGTATACCAGAGATTCCTTCTGGGTATGAACTGAAATGCTTGTAAGCTTTGCTGAACAACCCTGATGAATCAAGTCTATTCCTGAACAATTGAACATGGCTGGAAAGACTTTAATTGCCATCTCAGAATGGGATGAAATTGGCAATTACTTTTAGTAATCATAAAGGATGGGGCTTGTCTTTAAGTTGTATATTGTTGCAGGTCATGTTGTTTTGAATACAGGGCTCTGCTCTCCTTGCAAAGGGATCATTACAGAAGACTTCAGATGTGTAGATTATACATTAAGGTATCCTAAAAAGGTAGATTTTGAGGGCAAGCCAGAAATGACTATATTTAGGCTGCCTCACTGAGAATTCTGGTGGGCTATGTTATATGATTAGTCAAGGTCAGAAACACTGTGATTCAGCATATAGACTCAAGGTCATAAACATGAACTTGAAAGCATCCCTCACCCACCCCATGTAACCTGTTGGCAGTGTACCTTCTTTGTTTTGACTGCATATAAAAAAGGCCTCTGGAAATGGGTGTGAGGAGGGGCTAAAATGGAACTGGCTAGGGGCTGAAGCTGAAGGGTCGGGGAGACAAGCTAATTGCTATGGCTGCCTCTGAATAAAAGATGGCCCATATTTCTACCATGCCTTGCATTTCTTCTATTTACTGAATCCTGAATCTGAGCTTGGTGGGATATAGAACCAAGCTGTACAAGTGTGATATCACCATTCAGGGAAACTGCCACAGGTGATCACTGTGTTTTCCCAGGATGCAAACCTGGCAAGGAATTTCAGAGCCTCTGTTCAACACCTGGTATAATTAAAACCAGGTTAGCACACTTATACTAGGACCTGGATGTCTCTGAAATAGAATTAATACACACATGTAAGAATCAAGGCCTTATGTATTCTCTACTCTCTGTGAATACATGGCATGAAAAAGTTTCAAATGATATTTAAGGCAGGAATGAGCTCAAGAAAATCTTTCTCATTAAGATAAGGTGGCATGGAAGATTTCTAAAAGCCCATTTTTCTGAAGATGAGAAGATTCAGACACCTGAGCCCTGGGTCAAACTGTTGATGTGTGTGACTTTGCTGACCTGGCTCATATTCCCTCTGAGGCACTGCATGGAGAGAAGGCCTTGAGGACAATTACTTGAGTAGGGTAAAAAATTAAGATTGGAATAAAGAACATGCATGCCTTAATTATATATAAGTGAGGGTAGGTTCATTTTTTTAACAATTTTCTTTTATTATAAACAAAGTTACAATAAAGACTTGAACATGTATTTTCAAGCTACTCTGTGAGCGTGACTCTAGATGAATAGACTTGCTGAGTAGAAGGAAGGGCACAGATAGTTAGTAAAAGTCTCTCAAATCATAGCCAAAAATTTCTCACAAATTCATATTCCAGAATATGTGCAAGTTTTCTACACCTTACATAACAATAATTATTTTTCTACTTGAATTACACGACTAGGCAAAAGTACAAGACTAAAGCCAAAAAACGTTTATTGTATAAATTATCTGCGTAATTGAAATCAATATTAAGATGTTTCAAGGCTTGATTGTATCTGTCTATGGCTCATTTTAGATATTTTAGATTTTTTTATCCATACTGCTTTCAAAAGCTGTAAAAAATGTAGTACTATTAGGGACTATGCCCATTAAATTAAATTTAATCAGAAATTAAGCAAAACTTGTAGACAAAATTATGCATGTTAACTAAAATAAATATGGTATATTATATAGATTAAACTTCAGAGTGAGATCAGCATAACAATGATTTTCCAAATTCTTTGAAGAAATATAAATTTAAGGCTCTTCTGGAAGAAGTTATCATTGGATTCTTTATATAAAATAAATATACAGTTTTTATATTTTATGGTTTCAAATTTAATTTTACCTCAGTAATATTACTAAATTGTTTTATTCTTTTAAGCCCAGTTAGATTTTTGTAAGCTACCTGTTACACAATAACAATGCTAGCATTTCTCAGAATTTAACAATATTTAAAAACAAAATAAAACAAAAAACAACAGGTATGGGCAGAAGGAGTGAGCATAAAGTTTATTATAGGACAGATAAATCTTTCTTCAGAGACTACTTTGAGGCTGGAGAAATAAGAAGAAAGCAATTTTTAATAATATGACTTTCAATATAACAATTATGCACATCTTTATGAGAAAAGATATAGAAATTGTCAGATGCTTACTCAGATAATGAAAATATTGGATGTGAGACAAGTAAGAATTTTAGAAGCTATTCCATGTGCAAAAGACAAAAAATAAGGAAGGATGCCAGTGGATGATAGAACTAAAGCTAGTATACTCAGTGTATGTCTACACCATGCAAATGATTCTTAATGTGTAAGTCAGAGATGTTATCTAGACTCAGGAAATGATAAAAATCTGGTGCTTTCACCTACATAAATCTCAACCAGATATGGTGGTACAGGAGGTTAAGGCAGGAGAATCCCAAGTTCATGCCAGCCTTAGCAAATTAACGAGGCCATAAGCAACTTACCAAGACTTTGTCTCAAAATAAAAATAATAATAATAATAAAAAGGACTGGTAATGTGGCTCAGTATTTAAAGGACCCTGGGTTCAATCTCTGGTACCAAAAGAAAAAGAAAAAGAAAACAATTCAGCAGTATGTTCCTTTGGCAACCTCAGATATTATGATGATCATAAACTGCTCCTGCAAGTTTCCAACCTCTCCCTGGAGGGCAGTATTGTTCCCACAAAAACACTGACCCAGATCCCCTTTGCAGAATTAACTGGATGCCTTTGCTCTAGCTCTAGGCTAGCAAGAGAGCAGGGAAAAGGCCTAGAGATATTGTCTTGCCTTTTTTCAGCCAGTTCTGTCTTACAGTGTTCTTGCACATGAGGAGAAAGTCTGAGTTCAGTTTCAGGATTCTAAGTAAGTATATACTATAATAAAAACAAACATATTTCAACTGACAGTGGCTCAAGTACCTAAGAAGAAGAGTTGTCACCTTGCTTTGATTGTTTAAATAATCTAGTCAAGAGCAATGAGTTGACTCTTTTCTTACCTGATAGAAAAGTTTTATTTTTCCATCAATTTTAGCCCAAGTAAAAATTGGCTGTGTCAACACTGTGGTGTGCATGGTCTCCAGTGCAAAACAAGTAAATCACGTAACATTAGAAGATCATCCGTTAGAACCATATAACTTGGAAAACCAAAATGGAAATATCATTCTGGAATTCTGTTTGTCCAGTCTTTGAATGATTGACATGCTGCTAGCTAAGTGACTTCTTCATGGTTCTTCATATAACTTTGATGACGAGATAATAAATAGCTTTTCAAGCCAGTCAGTATTCCAGGCCATGATACATTCTTTAGGCCTTTTTCCTACTCTTCTGTAAGGCTAGGCTGCTAACTCAGAATAGATGTCTTTGTCATGGGTGATGCACTTTTCACTGAGGACAGCAAGAACCTTACAACTCCTATAGACCCTGTTTATAGAAAACTGAGTCCTGAGACTGGGGCTGTAGTTCAGTGGCAGAGGATTGTCTCACACATGTGAGGTACTGGATTTGATCCACAACACCACATGAAAATAAGAAAACAAAATAATAAAGATTAAAAAAAACTTAAAAAAGAAAGAAAACTGAGTACTTATTTGGTTTTGAAAAAAACATACTGTTAATTGAACCTTATTCATGTTTGGTTTGAAACTAAGCATGTGGTATGGAAAAGATATCTTGGAGCATAATTAGGTTCTAAAAAAATCCTCTTAGAATTCCAAAGTAAAAGGTGAATTCTTTACTTTGGATTAGTGGCAGGAACCTTCAAACAGTGCCATAATTAATGACCTGATTATGATTCCTGAAACATATTTAATATAAACTTTATTAATATATGATGGTATCCCAGCTCTGAGCTTATCAAAATTTCAAAAATGAGGTATAAGGAAGAATCTCACTTGAAAAAATTAGAAACACATAGAATTTAGTAAAAGTTTTGGTTCAGTAGATATTTTTGAGTGAGTGAATATTTTAGCAAATGAATAAACACATGGACAGATAAATGGATAGATTACTATATAATTCTTGATTAGCTAGACAAGATACTAGACTCCTCAATTTATAAAAATGAAATTCTATGAAGTTGTGCCCTTTTAACATTGTCCCTTAGCCATTTAAGAACTAAAGCAGTTGTATCACTGTCAGAAGTTTCTGAGTCATAATCCTCTTGACTCAGTTATGCTGAGTAAGGTGGTTTCCTAGTGCAAGTAGATCAGTCTAAAATTCATTCTAACCCTGACTTTCTGCAATCATTCCTTGTGACATATTTTACTTCAGAACTTTTTAGTGCAGATAGCTTGCATTATTTGAGAATATGGCCTCATTAGGAAACTGTTAATGTCTTCTTCTTGGAAGTGGGAGACTCAGTCTTCATTGCACAAGGATGGGGTAGGTTTCTGAAAACAAAATATTAGATCAGACACTTGGGAAAGAGTTTCAGGGTGCATCTTCATCCACTGAATTAGTAAAAGTTTCCATGAAACTTTGGTCAAATGTGGCCTTTCTAAGATCATCCACTCTGGAGTCAGTTCTCTTTGAATCCCAGCTCTAATGATTGCTTTGATAAGCCACTTAAAACTCCATTGCTCAGTGTTTAATCTGTAATCATGGGGTAATAAAGGAACCTTAATCATAGGTTTTTAATAAAGATTAAATGCTTAAACATGTCAAAAGCCCAAGAATTGTGCTTGCACATATTGAACATTATTTTTATTGTTGTTTCTTCTAAGAAAATAAACCACCCCAGGTCCTCCATCCTCTTAATGGGCATTTTCTTTGTGCCCTAGAAGGTTTGAATGGACTAAATAATGCTGTTTCATTCCAGGACATTTGGGAGAAAGTTAGGGTTAGTTAGGGCTATTGTTGGTGACCAAGAAGCTGAGAAAACTTACTGTAACACTTGATGGATTATATCAGGTCTTACCTGTTCCCTTATGCCTCTCCTTACAGCTGAATCCTGTCAAGAGGCTCTGTATTATTCCAGGACTGATGCTGATCCTGGGAAAAAGGAACTTGACCAGCTCCTGTCTGACATGCTATTCTTGAATAAGACATCTCACAAATAACCTGTCCTGACTATCCACACTTGTGCTCTGTTCCCCATGTCTGTGATCTTTCCAGAGTGTGGGTTATTCAATCCCAGCTCCTGCTTTACCCTGTTTCTATTTCCCACTCCTACTCCAAACCTTCCTAAATACCTATTGGGTCACTAGGTCTCCACTAGTTGTGACTGATTCCCAAAACTCCTCGTTCCTCCATGCCTAAAACTCTGAGCACTTTGCTCATAGGTTGTAATGTCACTGTGACCATCCTGTCCTTTGTACATTTTCCTATTTTTATAAGCCTGCCTACTCTGCCTCATCTGTGGACTATCTTGTCTGCCTATGACATTGAACTTTATTTTGGTGTTTAAAGCAGAGTGTCTTTTTTTACCTCCAGCTGCTTACTGATACTGTTGTTTCATTTAAGTGGGTAGAGATGCTATGTGTTAACCAAAACTCATTTCTTCTGCTTTGTGAGGGTAGAGTTAGACTACATGTTCTAACTTCCCTTACAGTTAGATTTGCTCCAGCAGCCATAGGGAGCAGAGGCTGCCAGCATGGCCATTTGCAGTGCCCAGGCTGGCCAAACGTGGAGGTATGGCCGCCCGAGGGTGGACCCCAAGGATTACCTGCAAGAAAATCACGTATGGGAACCTGGGAGCTGCTAGGATTCTGAACCGATTACGTAAGGCTTTCATGAAAACCGCCCCCAGCCAGCCCCACGGAGTGGCACCCAGCGGTGACTGAGAAGAGCCTGGATATGGAGGCAGGAGTGGAGGGTCATACTGAGGTCCAAGGGCACTAAGCACTGTGGCCTTGTCCTTTGTCTTCCCTGGTTCCCTTGGCATGCAGGACCTCTGCCTGGCTGAGTGTTTGGCTCAGCAGTTTCCAGGGCAATTGGCAGCCATGTTCTCAGTGTTCCTTTTCCTGCACACCTTGGCCACATGGGTTGGCTCTTGAGGAATCCCCTGGCGCATGCCACAGTTGCTGTGGCACTTCCAGGTCTCAAAATCCCCGTGAGTGATGCAGGGGGAAATCAAGAAAGAGATGCTCTGCTTTGGGTTTTGCTTTGAAGTTTGAATTTTGCTTTTAAAATTTTTTCTTTATTAGTGAATCAGAGTAAAACACATCAGTGGGCTTCGTTTTGAAATAATCCCACAAGCAAGGAAGATAATCTGTTCCACCTCAGGCCCTCAGCCTCCCCTCTCCTTCCTCCTCCCACCCCACCCTCCCTGCTTCTCTTCCGTCTGTTTATTTATAGTTTGTTTCAATCTTTAATAGGAAGCGACACATGCTCATATTTAGAAATCGCTTTTTTCATCTCCTTCCCACATCTGTATTTCTGAATATTGGCCTTTTCAAAAGCAAAGGATGCTAAAACATTTCAGATTTTTTTTAAAAGAGTTCCACCCTTCTGCTCTGTGCGCTCTCTGCTCTCTCCTCTGTGTCCATGGTACTCCAGGCCTACCAGGGTGTCCTCTGTGGACCCGAGGGGCCGGAGCTTTGGGTTTGTCTCTGCACCTGCAGCTGCTGTACATTTCCTGGGAGAAGCAGGATCTGGCAGGGGCTGTACGGTGGCTTTTCTGTGTGTCCAAACCCTCGAAAAGCCCAGTTCTCAGGGGTAAGTCGTGGCCACGGTCCTTGCCTTCAGACTTGGTCTCCTTGTGGCTGGAGAGTCCCTGTGCTGGGCAGCAGCTCTCCGTCCTGGACCACAGGTGGCGTGTTAGGTGTTTTAGAAAGGGGTTTCCAGCGAACCAGTTTGGAACAACCTGATTTATCAAAGACCACTGATCCGTGTAATTTCCCCTCTAACTAAAATAACTTAAATTACTGTCTTTCAAAATAGTAAGATTTTTAAAGGTGGTTATTTAATTAGAGAGCCGTAGAGAGACAGATGAACCTAATAGCCCACTGTATTTCATGAGTGATCCCACCTGGAGTGCAGGTGGCCATTCTTTGTGGCACGGTGAGACCATCGATGTCTGTCCTTCCCTTCTCAGGCTGAGTGCTAAGCTAGAACCTTTCATTCGATACTCACTCTTCCTTCTTCTTCCTCCCTTCCTTCCTTTTTTTCTTCAGGGAGAGCGATGCTATTCTACATAGTAGAAAAACCAAACATTGCAATAAAAATGGTCCTGAGTTTATAAAATGTATCAGTTTGTTATCTTCCTTTTGCAAATCACAGAGAATCCAATTAAAACAGGTTTAAACAAACAAGCTGAAGTATTCAGGGGAAGAGTGGACTGCAGGTGCAGTAGCATCCAGGGGTTCATCAGGTACAGTGCATCTTATTTCATTTTTGCTTTCTGCCTTATGTGTCCCATGGTTAGACAGGCTTTTTCCTCATGGAAGCGGCTCCAGCCTCACGTCCCTCTGGGTTTAGAGCCAGAAGAACAGAACTTTTCTCAGGGAGTTGTCAAGCCCTGGATGTGTTCTAATTGCAGCCTGGGTGGAAGTGGAGGGGCCTGGGTCTTCTGAACTCAGTCCCTCTTATGCCTTGATCTGCAGAAACGGCAGTGCATACAGCTGCAGGCGGCCAGAAGGTCCAGTGCAGCACTTGTGGACACGGGCAGGCTGTCCCTGCCAGCCTGGGAAGCATCGGGTGTGGGGAGAAGGCGTTGTGTCCAGCTGACGGCAGGTTTTTCAGATGTCACGGGAAACCATTTCGGGGCTTTAGACTGACAGCTCTGGGGAGAACAAGAATGGGGTGAAGCCTCACTCATAGACCCTCGGGCGACGGGCAGAGCCAGCACCAGACCCCCAGCCTCACATCTCCCGAAGCACGTGTGCTGTGTACTCTTGCCGTGAGTGTCACCTTCCATAGGATTTGGGCATGGCAGTGCCACTTTCCAAGGCCACTGAGCTTATTTTCTGTGTGCTCCAAGATCACACGCCCATTCCCCTAACAACTCCTCTGGTTGGAAGGGTGTGGCTGACTCACAGCCTTCCCCCTCCTCGAATCCAATGAAGCTTTACTCACTGAGGATTTGCAAATGTGCAAATGTGTGCAGACACCATGAAAAGCAGTGTGGAGGTCCCTTGGAAAAATAAAAATAGAGCGAACATATGGCCCAGCAAACCCTCTTCTGTGTATATTCAAAAGAATGAAATCAGTATGTGGAAGAGACATCTGTACTCATGGGTTTGCTGCAACACCCTTCACGACAGCCAAGGGACAGAGGGAATCCATTTTAATGTCCTGTGGATGGATGGATGGATGGATAGATGGATGGATGCCTAAGCAAATTGGCAGGTGTACTGTGGAATATTATTAAACCCTGAAAAGGAAGGAGATGCCGGCACTTGCAACAACTTGGATGAATCTAGAGGAAGTTGTGCTGAATTCCATAAGCCAGGCACAGAAAAATCTGGCATGACCTCACTTACATGGGCAATCTAAAAATGTGAACTTACAGAAGCTGAGAATAAACAGTGGTCACCAGGGATGAGGGTCGAGGAATAGGTGCTGGTCAAAGCTACATGGGCACTGTTAGACCAGGATGCAAGAAAAGACCACTGACTCCAATTAAAATCAAATTAAGCAAGCTTATTATTTCGACCGGCCGGGCTGCCTTTCCCTCCCAAAACAGCGGGGAACAAGACAGCAGCCCCACCTTTCCTATAGCCCAGCTTTATATCCCAGCAAGTTACACAAAAGGGGGGTTACAGATACAGAACTCTGACAAGCATCACACTAATGGTAGTTTACATTTTTTTGCTGGCCCCAGCATCAGAATTTATGAGGAACATTAGAGCCTCAGAGAGGGTCGTTGTCTGGCCAGAGAAGGCCAATATTTATGAGGTGTCATTAAAGTTTCAGAGAGGGCTGCTATCTGGTCAGAGAGCCAGGCATGGGTGAGTTCAAGGCATGGGCAGGCATTCCAAGCAGGTTCAGAATTTGCAGTAATTTATAGTAAAGCCGAAATTAGCTTTTCATGGCTTTGTGGCAAGATGGCTTCCAATTTTAATAAAAGATCAGGTTGGGTTTATCAGCACGTGTATGCCAGGTGAGTGAGACCTGGAGATCTGCACCCTAACTGCCTGCAGTGAGGAATGTGGTATTTTGCCCTTTAAATCCTGTTAAGAGGAAAGCTTTCTCTGGTTAAGTATTTTTGTAAAACAAAGCAAAGCACACAGGGGAGGCCAAGGGACTGGCAAGAGGCAGTGAGGGTGGCCAGGGTCTTCCAGGTGTGTGCAGTGGCAAGCCCATGTCAGATAAGAGCAATTATTTGCTTCAATTGTGCCTAGCAGCTAGGGGAAAAGTCTGTGTTCCAGAGACTACTGCGCCTTGGAGAGAGTCCAGCCATGAAGGCAGGGGTCATAAAGTGGCAGCGCAGGTGGCTTTTCTGGGGTCCAGGAGGCATGGCTTGGGCCTGAGCTCTTAAGTGGACTCAGCTGCTCAGGCCTGAGCCTTTCCACATGCCAGGGCCCTACATGGCCTGCAGCTGTGGGAGATGTGCTGCGCATATGCACAGAGACCTCTGGCCAAGGGTGAAAGCTGGGAATTTGGCCCCGCCCTGCCCCTCAGGCCCAATATAAGGTGCAAGGAGGGCTGGTGGCTCTCCTCTTTGCTCTGCTCAACTTGTTTTTATGGTAAGTACATTAATGACAAATTTTCTTATTTTTTTTGGAGTGGGGGTGGTCCTGGGGATTGAGCCCAGGGGTGCTTAACCCCTGAGCCACATCCCTGGACCTTTTTAGTTTTTTTTTATTTTGAGACAGGGTCTTGCTAAGTTGCTTAGGGCCTCCCTAAATTGCTGAGGCTCACTTTGAAATTGTGGTCCTGCCTCAGCCTCCCGAGTCTCTGTGACTGTAGCATGACTCTCTTTCTCATGAAGAGGGCTAGAAAGTTAATTGTGGTGGGTTTCCCTTTCATTTGTATCTTCGCTATCAAGATCTCTCTTTTTACCACAAACTGTTTTCTCCAAGACACCCCCACTGGGCATAGGCATGGATCAGAGCCTTAGGTACTTTGAGGATGGTGGGGACAGTACAGGGGGTGTTTCTGCAGAGCTGTGCTGTGAGCTCCATCCCCCTCCACACAAGGGGCAAGTGTAGGGAGGAGGATGTGACCTGCCAGAGCCACCTGCAGAGCTCCAGGTGAATCTGCCCATTAGGTGGGCATGGCCACAGGGCTGCTGGCCTGGATTAACCCTGAAGACAGCGAGGCCTTGGTGGCCGCACAGTGGGCGGCTGTGCTGGAGGGGCAGTGGAATGAGGCATCCCACCCCTGCACCCACAGGGGACGTGTTGGCCTTGATGCAGAGGTGACCAGGCAAGAAAACCTGAGTAGTGTGAGGTCCTGCTCTTCTGCAAGGACAGATGCCAAGGGAATTGGAGCAGGAAGCAAGAGAGGTGGCCTTCTATGAGCAAGGCTGTGCTGTTTGGATGGTCACTGAAATGTCCACTAGAGAGCCACCTTCGCATACCCATCAGGCCCTCCGAGAGCGAGCCATGAGCCATCGAACATCAGTGCCGATCAGGTGAGACCCACTGCTTCCCTGACTGCCCTGGGGTCAGGACACTAGGGACGGGAAAAACTGCTCAAGGTCAGAGACAGAGGATTTAGAGTCTGACCCCTTACAGAGCCCATGAGGACGGCCAGCCCCTCAGGTCCTCAGGCGCGCAAGGCGGACTGCGAGTCAAATCAATGTGAATATTTAGGATGTTGGCAGTTGTTTAAATTTATTTTTTAAAGCAGCTTTACTGAGGTAAAATTGATATACAAGGAGCTGTACATGTTGAATACAGACAGTTTGGGGAGTTCGGGTGTGCCAAACACCTGTTGATGCCATCCCCACCTCCAAGCAACAGATGCATCTCCAGCACCTGTGCGGGTGTTGCACCTGTGCAGGTGTGGTTGTTGAAGGGTACTTGACAGGAGAGCAATGCTCCTGACGGTTTCTAAGTGAATGATCCCCTGTTGTTAACTGCAGGCATGATCCTATGGGGTGGATCTCTAGAACTTGGCCATCTAAGTTAGCTGAAACTTTGTACATTAGTAGGTTTTATTTTTACAGAAGTTTTGGATTTATGGAAAAAGGAAGCCAACTCCACCATTCTGATAGAGTCACTTCCCCTGCAATTTCCCCATTATTAATATTTTGCTTGGTTGTGGTGCATTTGATACAAGTAACAAACCAATATTGACACATTATTGTTAGCTAAAGTACATAATCTATTCAGGTTTCCTTAGGTTTTACCTAATGCCCTTTTTCTGTTCTGGGATCCCATCCAGGAGACTGCCTTAAATTGATTTGTCATGTCTAGTCAATGTAATTTGAATTCCAAATTGAGATTGATTATCTTGAAGATATCATAAGATTATACATTATCTCGCTGTTAAGGTAACGGTAGCTATTGTCATGAAGAAATCCCAGATCTCAAGAGTAGCACAAGATAATTAGGGTCAACAGACTTATTTCCTTGTGGTGCCAGGGTCTGGCTCTCTTTCCTGGTCTCTGGGAGGCCTTGGCATCCAGCCAAAAGAGCAGGAAGCACTGGAAGGTGCCTCAATCCCCAGTCCCCCAGGCCAGGGCACGACAGCTGTCCACTCCTTCACTCACTCATACGCATGAGAGAACCAGTACATGGTGTAGCCTGGCGGTGGGGAGCCGTGTGCCTCAGGGTGGGGAATGGGCCTGTGGGAAGTCCTCTCTGCCACATAGTGTGGGTTAAAAGTCCAAGGGGCTGGCTGAGCTTTTACTCAGAGGAGAGCATGGGGAATGGGTTAGACAAATCTGGGCAGGCTCCTGGAAATCTTGGAAGGGGGAGAGCATGGTGCATTGTGACACAGTGAGGGGATGGGCCATGGGTTTTGGCAGGGTTGACATGGCGCCTGGTAGGACTGGAGAATTGGCCAGATTCCAGATTATGGTGTCTTGTTTCCAAGGAGTTTCCAATTTAACCTCAGGGTAATAAGGTGACATTGGAGTGTTTTAACCTGTGAGTGATGTCATTAGCTTCATAATTAAGAAATGTACTGACCAGGTATAAGATAAACACATACTGGGGACCTCATGTCCAGCAATGTGCCTATAGCATTGATATTGTCCCTGTTTGTCAGAAATAAACTGAGTATTTCCCAAGTACTCTCACCACCCTGCAAAAAAGAGGAAGTGATGGGTATGCTAATTAGTTTGATCACAGAAATTATTCCACAGTGGAAACTTCTAGGATGTAATTTCTATTTGTCCTTCATAGTCAATAAATATGCACAAAAATGCAGAATATGAGGGTCACAGGGTGGAGAATAGACTGGGCAGAAAGGGCTGGACGAGCTCATCCAGGCAGTGCAGGGCATCTGGGAAGGAAGAGGTGGCAGAGAACAAATTAGATGCCATGGCTGTGGAGGGAAGTGGGGGCGCAAATGTGCTCCTCTGTCTCAGCACCAGGGAGGCACTGGCCCAAGTCCCACCCCTCAAGGAGCCTCTCCCTTTGTGCTCCCAGGGATTGGGATGGACTAATTCAGCCTTTCATCCCCCTCTCAATGGAAGCTAAAAGCCCCTCAATGAACAATGCACCACTGTTACCTTGCACCACTGAGAAAGAATGATGCCAATTGCAATTTTGAGACCCCATCGAATGCACAACGCATTCCATTATCAGTAACATTGTAAAGTGAAGGAACTCTCGCTAGGTAACTTACTAGAATGGAGAATGGAATTCCCTGGTCATTGTATCCTTGGCTGTTTCTCTGTAGCTAGCCTGTGAGTTCCGCAAGGCCGCAGACCACGCCTTCATACTTCTGTAAACATCTCGGGCCAGCTTTAAACCAGAAGCATGGTAGTTGTTGCATAAAGATAAGCTGAGCTACAAGGAGACAGTGTGGTAGGGAGGAGCTACTGTTTCAGTGTTAGGAGGGCATTTTATATTTTGGAAATGAGGAATCTGTATATTATGAAGAAAAAGTGGCAAAAATATCAGTACCAACTTGCGTTTAAAAATAAAATTAAGATGACTTTAGAATTCTGGAAGAGTTGCCATGTTCCCATACATCCCACACACAGCTTGCTATGTTAGCATCTTATAAAACCAGAGAACAATAGTCAAAGAAATTCATCGAGGTGCGCTAATAGTGACTGAATGACAAGATTTATTTGGAATTGCTTTTCCTACTGTGTGCCTTTACGTTCTAGTAGGAGCTGAGTCTCCTTAGGCTCCTGTGATATAATGAGCCATACTTCTGCCATTCTCATTCTGGGAGGGACTGAGTGCTTTCCTGCGCCTTTGAGGGTTCCTAATTTTGCAGCTGGGTGGCTGGTGGTCATCTCTCTTGGTCTACTGCAACTCTGCGTCCAGAAGTTCCTGTCCTCAGTGGGTCTGCTGAGTGCTGGATAGATTTGTGCTTTGTTAGCTCTGTCTTAGGAAGGAGTCAAAGTCCCTTCTTCTGAGCAACCTGTGAAATTAACAGATAAAGATTCACTGAATTTTCAAATGTTCCTTTGAAAACTTCCATTTTATATAGATAATATCAGAATCTTGGATGAAATCTAAACTTGGGCGCTAATGGATTAAATTTAGAGTTTTGCTTCACTCCTTTAGTTATTCTCTGGCTTTTGATGCCTCTATTCACTTCAGGCAAAGAAACGTGAATTGTAAAGACAAACGTCCCCCTCCCCCCATGTTATTCTAGTTTGAGGGAAAACTAAGTACCTTGTAGAATCAGAGGGTGGAGAAAGCAAGCAAGACAGCAAGGAACCGTCTGGTGCTTCTTCATTTGCTGCTTTTGGCCATTCAATATTTCAAATTAACAGAGCAAAACAAATAGAAGCTCAAGGCTGGTGCACACCCTGGTACCCTGGGGAGCAGGCAAAGGTGCCAACATATTTGTAAGTTTGTTTCTCTTTTAAAGTCATATGTATTGAACCAGTGGATTCCTGAGCCACAAATGTTGATGACCATTCCAGGTTTTAGATTCATGACACCATAGTTAATGACCCCGATGATCAATAGGCATTATTTGCATTTTAATTTTCCTATAAAGTCAACCCAGGAGGGAAATAATAGAAGAAGCCTCCTGTTTAGACTGACCAGTGAATACAAGGATCTTTTTACATTGACAACTCAAATGATTACTCTGTGCCTAAATTCTCTTTGCATTTGATCTTTATTACAATGATGATCAGATTAGATGACAGTCACTACATAGAAAATGATAGATTCTCTGCAACGAGTCAGGATTTGGGGTGCAGTTTGCAACTCAAAAACTAAATCAATTCATCCTAAAGGATTATATCCTTTCTATTTACAAAATTGAGATGAAACTATTTTCATGAAGTAGTTCTCACTTGCCTGGTTTAGTATACACTTCCAAATTTGTGCTCTTTGGTAATGAGAGAGGGGAGGAAGGAGGAGGAAGAGAACAGAGTGTAACTGAAGCTCTGAGTGTGGGTCCCTCACCCTTGAGTTGCAGGTGCCCCTAGGCTTACCTCCACCTCCTGTATTTTAACCCTTTCAGGTTGTGCAGAGCATTGCAGTCTCCACTTGAACCTCTTCCTGCTGTTAATAACCTAAACTCCATTTTTTAAAAATTCACATTTTGTGTTTTACTGGAAGGTCAAACTTTTTCCTCCTTTTACAGTGATTGTCCATAAAGACAAAGGGATGAAGGAGATCACCAGATGTCTAAGAAAAGATGAAGGATTTAGGTAATGAGATTGAGAACAGAGAGTGACTGCAAGGCTGCAGAGCTTAGGTGGCCTGTGAGACCCTCTCAACCTCCAGAATGCAAAGGCCAGAAACAGCCCCGCTGGCCCCTGTCTCCAGGGTATTGGTCAGCACCCTCGCTGTTGTGGGTGGTGAGGTGCAGACCCACTCTGTGGGCCTCTGGCTGAAATGTGCACTTTTTAGGTGGATGTTGAAATGTGCTTGGAGGAGACCTCATTCTCTCTCTCCATGATTTTTAGGAGCAGGAGATGTTTAGGAAGCTCTGTGGTGATGGTGTGGTGTAAATCGCAGTCGTGGGTCTTGTCCTGCTCCATCACTGTCCATGGGTCTTAGGCCCAGAACTCATTCATGGACTTTAAATGTTGACATTTAACTCTAGGCTGATAGTTTTTCTTTTTAAAATAAAGATTTCATGCTGTAAAGTAATGATTCATTCTTAGAAATATAGTGATCTCAGTTTCCAAACAGATCCCTTGGCTGCAAAGGTCATGAGATCTTCGGTACAATTTTAGGGAGAAGATGCTTCCAAATGGCATCTTCCTCTGACCTCAGAGGAAGGGTGATGAGTGGGTGGGAATGGTGGATTCTGTTTGTTAGGGAAAACTATGGTGTAAGGCTCCCTGTGCTGCCTCAGAGGGCAGGCACAGCTCAGGGACCGAGAAGAAAGGTGAGTGGTAGCAGAGGGTTCATGCAGGTTTATTGAAACCTAGTTCCTCTGGCCCACATAGAGCTCTCAAATTTAAGCATCAAAACTTAAGTCATGTTTAATAGGACCTTCTATAAACCTGTCTCATCTGAGCAGAACACCGTGAGTACTTGTGTATGTGTGTGTGTGGGGGGGGCCGTTCAGTGGTCACTGGTGATTTTACTGTGAAAGTACTGGCTGCCTTTCTAACTGTCTGGCCTCCTGTGAGCAAGTCTTTTGAAAGCTCCTTTTCCATTGTTACAGATCTTCCCTTCACGGTTTCTACTTTCCATGCTCATAGAGGGGCTTCTGTTGGGACAGTGCCTCAGGTAGCTTCCTGGGAAAGGTAGAAGCAAACCTCTGCCTGAGAAACTATGTAACCTGTGTGGCGGAGTACTCGCAACCACCTGTGGCCTTTAAATCCAAATTAATGAAAATTAAAAATCTGTCCCTCATTTGCACCAGTGCTGTGATTCCTGGAGAGGCCAGAAGGCTTTGCTCACCTGGCTATGTGACTAGCACCCACTGCCAAGCTGGCGAATAATCAAGCAATTTGCACTTGTCAGTGTGTCCACAGAAGTAAAAATTGGTTCTGAGGCTTAAAGGACTGCTTGTTGTTTTTTATCCAAAGTGTGTGAGAGTGAATCCTCAGGCCCTGTAAGTCTGTTCTGGCTTCTAGGTTTTGAAAAAATGGCTTTTAGTCATTCTATTGCATAGAGTGCTCCATCTCTTCTCACTGGATGTCCTCCTTCTCCTTCTCCCTTTTCCTCCTCCTCATTCCCCTGCCTCTTCTTCCTCCTTTTCTTCCTCCTCCCCCCTCCCCCTCCTCCATCTTCCTCTTCTCCTCTTCTTCATCCTCTTCCTCCTCCTCTTCCTCCTCCTCTATTCTTTAGTCATACATGACAGTAGAATCTATTTTGATAGAATTCACAAGCATTGAATGTGTCGTCTTCTAATCAGGAGCCTGTTCTTGGGGATGTGCAGAATGGTGGGGTTCCTGTGGTGTGTTCATGGTTGGATCTTCTGAGGAACACTGCTTCCTCCCCTGACAACCCTGTGTTCTGGAGGTTGTGTCAGGCCTCCTCCCGAGACATCCCAAGTCGGGTCCTTCCCTGAGTTCTGCTGTGTGGCCAGGCCAGGGGCCACAGGCTCTGGAGCAAGCCATAGCCACTTCTCTGTGCACTTCTGTTTCCTTGACTTTCTTTCTTCTCCTGTCTTGGAATTCTGTGAGCACCGTCCTGACACATGGCAGCACCACGCAAATCTCTCCAAATCTACAGCCCACTTGCATCTCCCGGGCAGTTGGCAGATGAGGATGTTTTCACGTGGGGGGTTCGCTTTAAGAACCCATATAATGCTGCTTTCTCTTTCATATTTTGAGAAGAAATTTTTTGGGCAAAATTTTTAATTCTGCTCATTTTGTTTAAAAAACAACAACAAACCTACGTTTTATATTCTTAATATTATGATGGGAATGTTCCTGTAATCCACACCTTGACTTTAATGATACAATCTACTTTATTTCCATTGCTAATGAGAAGGCCATTTAGAAAATATTTTTGCTTAATACGTCTAATTATTTCTCTGGTTGAATGGGAATTTTGCTGTTCTAGAAACCTTTTAAGACTAACAAGAGCCCGACTGTTCCTCAGAGGTTCTCTTGCTTTCCACAACCTTTTTTTTTTTTTTCCAATAGTCTAGAGAGTACCACACGTGCCTCCTCCTCAAATGCTTTTGAGTCTATGTCTCAACAAAAGGAGTCTCCCTTTTGTCTTTCTCTATCAGCACTTCATTTCTTGAGACTGAAAATATCAAACCCTGCATACAATTATTAGAGTCTTTAAAAATGTCTTACCACCTCATAAATTCTTATTTTCAAACCTGGCCTTTATTAAGGGCCAGGCCTGTTGTTTGGCCATGGCATTTGAACTGTGCACTGACTTTATTGTTTGAGGGTTTTTCTTTGTGACGTGAGGAGCTGTGATAAACAGAAAAGTAAATTATTTAACACATTGCCCCGCGACATGCTCATTGTCAGTTGAGACTCCTCGAGGTGAAAAAGCGGGAACAAAGTTAGATGGGGACGGCTCTGCATACACTGTACATGCACTTCACAGAAGGAGGAGGGGAGAGGTGCTGTGGTAGGGCCGTCAGATTTGTCAAGTAGAAATGCAGGACCCTGGTTAAATCTGGAACTCGGGTAGATATGAAAAGTGCTAGTGCAGCGCTCTCCTCCGGGATACCTGGGGTGAACTTATAGAAACATTCCTGCTTTATCTGAAATTCAAATTCAGCCGGATGCTCGGGACATCAGCTAGAAACCCTATTTATGGTGAAGAAAGTCTTTGGAAAAGAAAATAATTGCTTAATAAATATATTTCACATCTACAGGGTCTCGGCAGATAGTTTAGGAACATAAAATGACTCTGCAGAAGTGAGAACGAGGAGCAGCTGTGAAACCAGAATAGATGAGATACAGAGCTAAGATCCGGGGTGACGGCGACCAGTCCTTCCCAACTCCCTCCCTGAAGGTTGGAGGTTCTGGACTCTTGGATGTGCAGTGCCTCCTGTGCCATGAGGCCTTCGGGTGGGCAGCGAGGGCAGTGGCGGCCTCAGCCCCACCGCAGTGTTCTCTTAGTGCTTTACGGACCATGGGCACTAACCTTCTGGCCCTTGGCCTTATGCCTGGAAATGGATGGAGGGGCCCACAACGGATTCCAGGCACATCCTGGGGGTCCATCGACTTGGTGCACATTCCCCAGAGCTACAAGGAAGCCTATTGATGTGTCTTTCACACTGCAAGTTCTGGTCAGAGCCTATTTTGTGCTCTAGATCATCCACAGCTCTTAGCAAGTGCCTCGCCCACACTCAGGTGGAAGAATAGAAGTGTTTGTTGGGGGAGAGGGTGGATGGCAGTATGTGCACTGGTCGACTTAACTGTTGTGTAGAATACAGGGATGTGGTGTGTGTGTCTGTGTGTGCACAGATGCACGCACATGTCACTTAGCACAATGACGGCTGTTGCAATAAACTCCTGAGCACATGCAGGTGCCACCATGACTGAAGACGGGTCCTGGCTTCAACAGGTCTCAAGTGCTTGTTCAGGGCTTGGGGTGGCTCTCTTCTGAGCAGTGAATACAGGGGTTAAGGCCCTTCTACCTGTGGTTTTCACAGGTTCACCACGTGGCCTCAAAGTTGGGAAGGATGATCAAGATGGAGAAAAAGAGTGAGCAAGTGTGGGAAGCTGAGTGGGCCCCATCACGGGTGCTCACCACACCACAGGCAAGATCTGCTTTGTGGCCTTTGGGGAGAGTCCAGGGAATAGGGTATGGGCGGGCATTGCCTTCCAGCCCCTAGGAATAGGAAGTGGCACCTTTGGGTGGATGGCCACCCCACCCTACTGTGCCTGTCCACTTACCAAGCCAGGGAGGTTGATGGCTCTTGACAGGAATGCCCATGACCCTGCCTCTTGAAATTCATGCTGTTGGGGCTCAGAAGATGGCACCCCGAAGCATGGCACTTTGGGAACAGAGGCAGCTTCAGATGTCTTTCTCTGCCCTCCATTCTCATGCCCCACCCCAAGCCCCCAGGAAAGCCCTAGAAACTAGAATTCTTCTTCCTCAAGGCAGTCTATGGACCTGGATCCCCCTCCCCCAGACAAGCCAGAAAGTCCCACCTCTATGTCTTGGAGCTGGTTAAAAAGAAACACTCTGACTTCCCTTGTCTGGTGGTAGATCCTAAGATCCCCATTTTGGAAGAGATCCTGCCTGCCCTTGGAAGGAGAGAAGGCTGCACAGAAAGGCCAAGAAGAGCCAAGGGCTGTACTGCCCAATCACCCTCTGACTGCCCTGTTCCATGGGACCCTCTGTCTTCATGCTGATCTTGTTGAGGGCCACAGCCAAGTCAGGATGACACATGACATTGTTGCCAGAAAGAAGTGGTTGAGAGGTGATGCCAGCAAGCCCTTTAGATGATAATGGTTATGTTAAGCTGTGTATATTAGACCCCTGCTGTCCACCTCAGCCTGCTACTTTGGAGTTCTCATGCTACTTTGGAGTTCTCGTAGGGATTCATGGAGAGTTTCCATTGGTTGGGGAAGTGCCAGAGGAGGGATTTCCAGTTGGTGTGTGGTTCCTGGAGGAGCTGTGTGGTATTCGGTGGAGTTCCCAGGGAGTGTGATTGTGGAGTTCAGAAACAAAGTTTGTTCCTGCTTCAGTGGCTTGTGATTTGTGCCCAGCCAGACTGCAGCATGATCTCATGGGGATCACAACCCCACTAGGTCTGAGGAAACTTTGACAAAGCACAGCAAAGACCCTGGGCCTCGGACCAACACTGTGTGGAGTGCTGAGTGTTTCCAGGAACTGAATGGGCCACCGGACCTCAGGAATGCTGGAGCCTGGCTCTTGAAATCACTTCAGTCCTGTGAGAAGCCCAGGGCTAGAACTGTCACTGCAGCTTCGTGAGAGACCTTGGAGCAGAGGGCTCAGCCGTGCTTGGATTCCTGAGCCAGAAAACCCAAGATAAGTGTATGCTGTTTTACATCACAGGGTTTTGGGGAACTCTGCTGTGTAGTAATAGGTGGTGACACACATGGACTTTGAGCAGCCCCATATCCTGGGAAGGCAGGACCTGCGAATCTCCCCCACAGTCAGCACAAAGGACTTGCTGGGTGACGTTTGACTTACCCTGTCTTGTAGAAATTAAAACTGGTTATCTCCTTGGTCTTCCTAGGGTCCTGTGACCACCTCAAACAATCAACAGGACATTTTTAAAGTGCCCCAGACTTGCTTTAATGTCCTCTCATTTACCTGTTGGGGGAGAGGTTACAAGGAGAACCAAGCACTCGGCACCGGGTACCACACAAAAGAGCCCACAGCAGCTTGTGGTCACCTGTCCTCAGGCCAGAAAGGTACACAGGATGCCAACAGACCACACAAGCTGTTCCCAGCTGCAGGTGACTCATTATGGGGGTGAGGATGGGCCGTGGGAGGGAACAGGACCATGGGAGGCAGCTTCCCTAGTGTTAAGAGGGCCAGATGACCCTGTTCCCACCGGAAGATGCAGCGGGCTTGCTGGAATCCTTTTGCAGCGGCTGCCCAAAAATAACAGGAGCTGGTGTGTAGGGAAACTCCTGGCCAGGAGATGACTCTGCAGGGGCAGGTTGGAAGGGGGACTTAGGGTTAAGTAATTCGAGTCTTTTTCAATTTCCCCAGATGTCAAGGCCACATATAATATTGGGCCTTAATTTTAGGACCTATATTCTGTTTAATGAAAAAGTAATTTTTGTGAGGGAAATAGGGTGATATTAGAGAATGAAACTGGAAAGGTACATAGAAAATAAGTCACATGAAATGTCCCCCTCATTTGGTGGCTTTTGTGTTGTTCCTTTCCATCTTTCCCTGGTGAGCATTATTTGCATAACAAGGCTTCAATCAACCATCATTCTTGCACAAATGAAAGGAGTTTTAACCCCTTTTTCCGAGTTGATTATTCACACTGGTGTTGCTTGTGTACACATAAACATTCCTTTATCTCAATTTAGTTCAAAGCATGAAAAGTACCGATGTGTAATTAATCGCTATTCTTTACAGGATGGGATGGAAGCCAGCGTGATTGGGTCAGTTGTTACCAGGAGCTGAGTGTCTTTTCCATTTAATAAGGAAGAGTAGACGGAAAGCCTGCAGACCCAGACTTCACTTTCCATTCTTCCAGCATGTTCTACTTGAGTGTTCTCTGCTGCCAACAAGGAGCTAGAGATGGAGGGAGAAGTGGAGAACCAGCACCACCGTCTCCCCAGCTGGGGCTTCTCTGAAACTATGCAGAAAGCAGTCAGCCATCCCTTGGTGTCTGTGGAGGATGGGGTCTGGGAAGGACGCTGGGAATAGTGAGCTGACCTTCAGCATCTACGGAGGACAGGATCCAGGGAGGACCCCTGGGGATGTGCCCATCCATGGCTGTTCAAGCCCCCTATGTAACTGCATTTGCACAACCTGCACATCGTCATGTACTTAGCTGATAACTAGCTTGCTTCTCACCCCTAAGACAGGAATGCTGGGTAAATGGCTGCTGTGCTCTATTGCTTGGGGGAGAATGGCAAGGAAAAAAATGTCTTAACGCAATTATTTTTCAGAATACTTTTGATCTAGGGTGGATATCATACAGATGCAAATAGAACCTACAGAGATGGAGAGCCAACTGTTTGTGATTTTTTTCTCATAGCCTTGTAATAAAGAAGAAAGACCAGAGTGCAGTGGTTTACACGTGAGGTGTCCCTCAAGCTTGAACAGCCATGGCTTGTACGGCCCTGCATGGGCACACCCCCGGGGGCCCTCCCTGGACTCTGTCTTCCATAGACACTGAAGGTCAGCTGACTATCCCCAGGGTCCTCCATTTATACCACAATACAGGAAAGCTTAGCAGTGACAGGATTGGGTTATGAACCTGATAGGGATTAACTGGGTGGTCACTGGAGGCAGACAGGGTGTGGCTGGAAGAGGCAGGTCCCTGGGGACATGCCTTTGGGGTTTATATCTCTGCTTTCTGGTGCCATGTCCCCAGTGCTTCCCTCTGCCACACTCTTCTCCCATGATTTCTGCCTGAACTCAGGCCCGAGCAATGGAGTCGAAGGACTGAGACCTCTGAACCGTGAGCCCTTAGACACACCTTTCTCCTCTACTTGTTCCTGTCTGGTCCTGGGGTCGCAGCAGTGAAGAAGTTGACAAGAACTGTCTGCCGGCCATTTCCTTCCTGCACCAGGATGACCTTCTGTGCATTGTGCTCCTGCCCAGGACAAACAAAATGGCAAAGATTCCAGTTCACTCACTTCTAAAAAGTGCTTGTAACCCTGCCACGGTGAGCCCTCTATGTCACTAAGCCACGTTCAATTGTTTTCTCCTGTCTCTCCCGTGCCCATTTTATGCCAAGTCTGGTTTGTGTGAAGAGCCTGCTGTGCCAGGTTCTGGTCCAGCACGGCTTCTTGGGCACCTGCAGGGCTCCTTGTCCTCTGCATGTCCTCTGCCTGTCCTCACCCAAGAGCTCAGGGTGTGGTCACTGTGGCGAGGCTCCTCAGACACACCTAGCGTCTCTCCTGTCCTCTGCATTAGCTCCTCTGTCAATGGTTGCTTCTTTGATGTGACGACTGAAGATGGTTGTCTGCACCTGGGCTGTTGTGAGGGCCTCCTCGCTGGCCTTTTTCCTTCACGTAAAACAATGACAGGTGTTCAGCTAAGTTAACTGCACAGCTGGGTGGGCTTCACTGCCACCTCTCCATCCGTGCATGTATCCTGCCTTGATGGCATCTGCCCTCCCGGCTGCTGGCTCTCATCCCCGGCCTCCCCTTACTCGGCCCCCATCTCCTTTCCTGATCAATTGTCACTGGCTTTGCTCGCCCTGCCTGGGTGGCCCAGCTGAAGGCGGGAGGCACTTGAACATATAGCTATTTTACCCTGGGCATCCAAGAGCAGTCAGACCTAGACAGAGTCCCGTTTTCACATCTTCTTACTCATGCACCTCCTTCCTGAGAGGGTCCTTAGTTTTCATTCTATATCCCCAAACTTCATGTCAGCTAAAGGAGGGGAAGGGTTATGACAGGGACCCAGTTCCTGCACCTGAATCTTAGTGTGTTCATCATGGGGTGCAGCTTGTGTTTGTTTCTGTGTGACACTTAACTTGGACTCACAAGGAAAATCTGTCTGCATTTTGTGTGGCCAGAATAGTCCAGATGGAATGTCTAGATTACCATATGTGGGATGAAGGGGATTTTGCTGTTTTGGTCAGTTTCATCTCTGAGTTGACCCCTTGGTACCATCACCAAAGGACAAACTGGTTTTAAAATCTTGCCAAAGACGAGCACAGAGGGGTTCTGGATTGTCTCATGCTGGCCTTGCAGGGCTGGCTTTATGCCTGTCCCCTGATCCCCAGCAGGGGTTACGCCCAAATTGGCCATTGTGAGTGCATTTACACCAAGTGCAGTACGAACGCCAAGTTGGGGAATCTTCTCTGCAGTTGCTGAATCTGACTGGAACACCGCAAGGCAAGACACTCCAAGGGAAAGCTGTTGTTGATTCAGAGAAAACAAATGTAGGATTTTTTAAACAAATTTGAGAGATTTGTGAATCTGCAGAAAAGCATAGAGTGTGACAGGAGATACCTGTGTCCCCATCACTGGGCACTTTCAAATTTTTATTTTGCCACTTAGTTAAAGAGACAGGAGAAGGAGAGAAATCAATTGAGAATATGAACATTATGTTTGATAATAAAAAAAATAGCAATTTTCCAATTCTGCAGTAATCCAAGTGTCACATTAGACTAGTTTGGGGTCAGACTACACTTAAAATTTTGCATATATTTTGATTAGATAATTATATGTACTCTCTGTGCCAGCTCACTATTTTTAAAGGCGTCATGTAAAGTATATGCTATTTTTTTTTGTTTTTTGCACCAATGTTTCCAGTACTCTTTAAACCCCATTTCCATGAACAGTGCTGTGCTGAGACCAGCATTTAGAACAAAATCCATCCTCTTTCTCCAGAAATTCACAACATTGCAGAGTTAAACTTATTTTTTAAATAGTAACTGCTGTTTGAAAAAATTTTAATGCTCCTTTTTTATATAAAGAATAATATTAGCTGAAAAACACACTTCAGAGGTGGCCATGTGGTGTGCGCTGTCCATCTAGTGTCTCAGATATCCTTCCAACCACCCAACGGGACAGGCAGTATCACTTCCCACATCTTTTGGATGCAGAAACTGAATTTTCCTAAAAGACACCTTTTCATACCTACTGAGTGTCAGTGTCAGAATACAGTTGGTCCTTTCTGACTTGAGGGTGTGCTTGTCACCACTGGGGCACATCCACTCAAGTGGTCTCTGCATGGAGTGGGGGTGAGCCAGAGTGTGAGGGGCCATCTTATATGGGCCCCTCTTTCCACCACGGCCTCCAGTGGAGACCTTTACACAGTGTGGAGGAAGAGGGCACCACAGTGGAGGGCCACCAGGGGGCTGGGCACTCCTGGCCAGTGAGCACCTTTAGTCTTGTTTCTGATTGCCCCAGTGTGAATATGCGGTGGCTGTGAATTAACATTTTTATAAATGCCATATTAATGTAGCTAGTGCAATTTTGTAGTGTTTGTGCATGGACCAGCAGTGTTTATTTAGAAAATGTCAATATTTAATGTATTTCACAGTGCCCGTCGCATTGACTTTTCTCTTGAAAAGCGGGTCTGCTGGGCTCCTCTTGTCCTTGGATGGGCCCTGATCTTGTACATTAAGGTTGCTGGTGTGGAAGGCACGTTGCACATAGGTTATGATGGGAGTAATGGGAAGGAGGGGCCACGGTGGGCTGAACTGATCATGGGCAGTGTTTGTGCCACCAAAGGTAACTTAATCTGACAAAAATGTACAATCCAAAAAAAATGAGCGCGTTCCCCAGTGCCCCCAACAGCCCTGTCTTCTCTTGGAGACAACCTTCCTTCTGTCTTGAGGCAGTGTTCACCTCTGTGGAGGGAGAGGAGCCTCACTCTCTCTGGTTGGAGAGGTCATAGGCAGGCCGGGCAGCACACCTGGGTGAGCGGTCGCACAGGGAGAGCCTGGCAGGCAGGCAAGGACAGGGCCTCCCATTTGCTTCGTGAGCCTACAGCCACAGCCTGAGGAAGCTGAGCCTCTGTGGCCAGGCGAAGACTAGCTGCCCAGCCTCAGGCCTTTCACTTGGGTGCTGCGGACTCTGGCCATTGGCCTTCAGCAGGGGCTGCTGGACTTGCTGTCCCCCCTATTTGCTCCACGGAGCCTTTCAGCATCTCCTATCACAGAAGTCAGTACCCTCTGTGAGCCCCATTTTAGCAAGAGAGGCCCGTCTTTCAGAGCAGTGTTCACCATTCCACGATCAATAACGTATTTCCCAGGACACATTTCAAGAGCACAGATTTAGTGTTGATAAAGGGGAGCGTGTTGACATTTTGATGTTTTGGTGCATTATGATGTTTATGTTGTGGGACTGTCATTTCCTTGCTGGGCCCGTCTGGATTTTCCCTTAGTGCTGAGAGGTGCGAAGCCTCCGAAGGCTGAGTGTTGTGGAGTTGGGTATTTTTGAAGTCAAACATTTTCTCTCTGGGGCTATGGAGCTCACAACTCCATAATAAATATTTCTCCAAGTAAAAGATCTTAGTAGCCCAGAGTTTTTCTTCTGGAGCTGAACATTGGTTTGGGTGCCAAATGCTTGTTATGTAACCTGTGACTTAAAGGTTCTGCAATGGCTTTCAATATCTCAATGGGCATTTCCTTAACCTTCAAGGACGTCCAGCGCCCCCTGGTGGTCCACTGTGTAACCTCCACCAGCACTGATCTCCCTTGACATGACAGCGGCCTGTGGCTTCTTTCTAAGGAAGGGCTGGGTGCCCTGATGCCCCCAGGTCCTCCATCTCCAACCCCCGCCCCAGAGCACCCAGCACTCAGATTATCAGAGTTTCTGATATGCCTGTCTGTAGACTTAAACTGAAGGAACTTAAATTGCCCAACAACAGGTTTGATCCCTTGAATCTCATGATGCCACAAAACACCCAACTTAGATCCTCTTGCTGAAATAGGCAATTTGCAACTTTCTGTGTTTCCAACTTTAAGTCTGGTTATTTTTCTAACCCTCCTCTTTCCCTTAGTGTCTCTTTAAGTCTTTTTCCACAATAAGAGTGTTGCTAGCCACACTGAGGCAAGACAGTAGTGTACTTGCATTAGCGTTACCAGAACCCACAATTAGAGGAGAATCATTTTTTTAATTCAAATGAAACTTCCATTTAACAGGACTGAATACCTTGTACTTAAGTCAAAGATAACACTGAATTATGGCTCCTTTGCAAGGAGCAATGCAAAATTAGCTGCTGGGCCCGTTTCCAAAGGCAGGGTAAATTTATGACACGTTTGATATTGACCAACAATATTTTAAATGCATCTTAAATTTATCAGCACTGCTGGCTACATGGAATTTATTAGATCAAATGCAATAAAATATAATGAAATAGATTAGATCTCTTTTTGAAATGTTAGTAGACAGTATGGTGGGTAACAAAAAATGTAAAACTTGTCTTCCCATATAAATGGTATTTTCAAATTTTTCATACTAATAAGTTCTTCAGTACCCCAAGTTAAAAGAATAACCCCAAATAGTGTTTTTCATGGGGGCATTAAAACTAGGGATTTATAATTTAGAGATAAATCTATAGAATTTTATTTTATTCTGTGACATTTTAAAATTTCTAAAATACTCTGTTTGCGATTTTGTGTTTTATACACATAGCAGAATACTGGCTAGGGATTGTTTCCGTCAAGATTCATGATGATTTTTGAGTTCACTTGTTCCACGGTGAGGTGCCAGACCACCAGAGGGGGAGGAGGTGGTTGGAGAGAAGGATGGTCCATGTGAAGGCAAATTAACTCACCCCATAGATGTCCTGGTTCTGTGGTTTAAAGTGTCCCCGCAGTTCATGTTTTGGGAATCGCTGATGTGATGGTACCGAGCCATGGACCACAACCAAGGGGCTCGGTCACAGGCTCTGCAGGGGTGGGTGCATGCTGTCACTGTTGCAGTGGGGTCATTATAAAGTGGCATTTGGCCCCTTTTCCCTTTCGCTCATGTAATGCCTTCCAGCTTGTGAGGACACGGTGGGAAAGCCTTCGCTCGCCATGGCCCCTTGATCTTGGATTTCCCAGTCTCCAGAACCATGAGCCAAATAAGCTTCTGTTCAGTATAAATCACCCAGGCCGTGGTGTCTTTGTGTCAGTACAACTTAGATGAAGAGACCTTAGAACCAGTGAAGGCTCCCAGTGATATTGCAGGCAGAATTAAGGAAGCAGATGGCACTGGGTGGTTCAGTTGCTGACTTAACAGGGTGAGCTTGTCCTGGTTTGCCTGCATGAGCTTGGTGATGTCATCAGTGTTCTTATTAGTGAAAAGGGCAGAGTGTCCTGTAAGAGACACAGAGTGAGAGAGACTTGAGCAGCCAATGCTGGCCTAGGCAGGGAGTTGGGCAGCCTCTAGAACCTGTAAAAGCAAGAAAATGAACTCTACCCTAGGAGTCTATGAAGGGACAGAACTCTTGAGACCCATTTCAGTCTTCTCACTTCCAGAAAAGTAAGAGGAAGTTGGATGATTTAAACACACTGTGTGGGTCGTTTGTTGTAGCAACAGTAGCCGACTTGCACAGTGCAAAAGTGGGGGATGCAGGAGGCAGGTCAGTCTAGGAAGCCACTTGGTGTGTCTCAGCTGGAGAGTCCTCTTCTATCCAATGACACTGGACCCCCTGAGGGACACTGGAAAGGGATCACAATATGCCCCTTCCTTCTAAAAGACCATCTGCTAATGTGGTATGGAGAAATCCCCTTTACCTTTTTAGACAGAACCAGCAGGGACCAAAGGCGACCAGTGGGAGTCTCATGGAAGCTGAGAAGCAGATCAGAACAGAAAGGCAGCATAAAGGCTCTGAAAATTAAGCTGCCTTTTGGGCCAGAGTCCACAAAATAGGCAAAAACCACATGCTCAGCCACAACAGGCAACTGCCCACTAAGAGAAAAGATTTGAATAGGACCCAGGGTCACCTAACATAATAGGCAAATTACAGAGGACAAAATAGAATTCACTGTCATATCAGGACCCCAGATTAACAGCCCAAATGAGGAAAAAATTGAGCAACTCATGTCAACACCAAGATGAACCAGATGTCAGCCTTATCTGAAAGAAATTAGGAGCAACACCATAAAATAAGCATCCAACAATTAGGAACAGCTGTGAAAGAAGAAAATATGAAATTTGTGAGGTACCAGAAGTAGCAGGAAAGAACCAGTGGGAATCCTGGAACTAAGAAAGATGGTCATAAAGAAGACTGGATGAGCTCAGCAGTGGAGTGAAGACAAAAAGAGAGAATATGCAATTGGAATAACAGAGAAAAAGTCTTACAAAAAACCCATTTTGAATTCCATAGCCTCAGTAGGTTGAAAGTAAACTTATGGAATAAAATACCATCTATCATTATAAAAAGAAGAGGAGGAGGCTGGGCAGAGGAAGAGGAGGAGGAGGAAGAGGAGGAGGAGGAGAAACAAGCAGCAGCTGGAGGACTACATTAGTATCGGGTAAACAACAAATCAAAGAAAATTGCCAGAGAGAACAATGTTACATGATGATAAAAGGCTCAATCTGCAGGAAGATGTAACGATACTTCTTATGTATGCACCAAGCACCAGCACCTTAGAACGCATGAAACAAGAACTGATGGTGCTGAAAAGGAGGCAGGAGATCCACAACTGAAGGGGGGCATCAATAACTCTCCCCGTTACTGACTGAGCAACTAGACAGAAAATCAAAAGGGACATGGAAGATGTAAACAACACAACTGGCCAACAGGATCCAGTTGATACTCACCCCAACAACAGCAGGATGCTCGCTTTTTTCAAGTACCAATGACATTCCCCAAGGGAGACCACATCCTAGACCATAGAAAAAGCTCAACACATTCAAAGAAAGGAACTCATACAGAATGTGTTTTCTCACTCTCAAGAAACCAAAGGAGAATTCATCAACAGAAGACAACAGGAAATCTCTAACTATATATACAAGTATATATATTATGTATACTTGTAAAAAAAATCCATGTGTAAAAGTGATCTAGAAGAAGTAAATAAAAATCATAGCACTGAATAAGTAGAAAACACAGCTTATCAAATTAAATGCTAAGAAGAAGCTTTATGGTACTAAATGCTTATACTAGATGCAAAGAATGTTCTCAACAACGTAAATTCCTCCCTGACCATACCAGAAAATCAAGACAGAAATTCACCTAAAAAGGAAAAAGGGGGAAAAAGACAAAACTATGATCAGAAAGCAATAAAATTGAAGGCAAGAAATAAATGATCCCCTCCCCAAAAAATCGGTGAAACAAAATTTTCAGTGTTTGTGTATCCTAAGCTAGAAAAAGATCCAGAAAAATCAGTTCCTTCTACTTTAGGATTGTTGGAAACTTTTCATGTTTTGAAGTTTTTGCATAGTGCCAAACCAATTATGGCAGATAAAAAGTCAACTTAAAATTATTCATAATTAAAACTCTCATTAGTGGCAGTTTCTACATTTGATATGCCACAGATTTTATAATCTGTTTAATATCAGAAGATTTTAGGCATCACCATTTGGGAATTATGCAAATGTTGAAATGGAAATAAAACACTGTATTCCAAACAACAAAAAACCCAAGTTGAGAATATTAATTGCTTTTAATTATAAGAAAACTAGCTGCGTCACACATGAGATTCAGCAAATTTTTTAAGTTCTCTGGAGGAATTTTCTCATCTTTGAGTTCTGTAGAAAGTTAAATCACTGTGTTTGATTTTTCTGTGGAAAATCAGAAGAGCCTGTTATACTCCAGGGCTGGCCAAGCCACAGAGAGGCCAGGGCTGGAAAACACCCTGAGACTTGACTGTATCTTTTTTTCTCCCATATATTTTTTTTAAATTGGTGCATTATAGTTCTATGTAATGGTTGGATTTATTACATATTCACACACGCACACCATATAGCAATATAATTTGACCAATATAACCCCCAGTATTCCCCATTCCCTTCCCTCTCCACTCCCTTTGGTCCCTTTCCTCCATTGATCTCTCTTTTCATGAGATTCCCCTGCCCCAATACCTTTATTTTAATTTTTCCTCTTTAGCTTCCACATATGGGGGAAAAATATTTCACCCTTAACCTTCTGAGTTTGGCTTATTTTGCTTGATATAATCTTCTCAAGTTTCATCCATTTCTCTGCAAATGGCATAATTCCATTCTTCTTTATGGCTGAATAAAACTTTATCATTACACACACACACAAACCATATTTGACCATATCTGATTCTGATGTTATGACCTTGGAAATGTGAGTTACATAAAAAAAATGGAAAGAAAGGTAGGTGTGATAAGATCATATTGTGTACACGTACAAACATGTAACAACATCCCACTATCATGTGTAATTATGATGCACCAAAAATAGGAAAGTAGAACAGAAGAAGATCAAGACTTGGACTTGAGAGAGACCCTGAGGCACTGTTCTCAATATAGTTTGTGTGTGGTGTGAGGTAGGGATCTATGTGAATTTTATTTTCCCACAAAAAGGACATCTATTTCTTAAACAGATTTTCTTTCTCTTATTTGTACCGTCAACCCTATCATCTACCAAGTACTTGTATATGCTTAACTTATTTTCTTGGCACACCAGTTTACTTTGTTGATCTAGTTCACTAGGTTTGCTGTTGGCTTAGCCCAGTTGACTCCTCTTGGCTCCAAGCAAACTTTACTTTCAACTGACATTTACTGCACACTGGAACCTGTTGAGCATTTTGCAGTGTACCCAGCATAAGGCCGTGTCATGAAGTTGGTTTAAAGAGTGGGCTCTGTTACACTGCCACTTATTAGCCAAGGGTATTGGGAAGTGAGTCCTAATAGAACCCACTCCTCAATCCTCTGTTCAGATCAAGTTAGAGAAAGGATATAAAAAAATCTAAGCCTAAAATATTCAAGCCTATTTGTTTGTCATATAAAAACTGTTTCATGAGTGAGAGTTAATATTATTTGTATTACTCATAATACTGAACATTATAGTACCTAGCATGTGATAGTTTTATTATGATTATAATAGTTAATATAAGTAAAACATCTATTACAAATCAATACCTATTACATATTGAATGTCTAGTAAATGTTTATTTTCAGCCTCCTATTTCCTTTCTAATGCTTGTCCTTCTTTGGACATGTCTGTGGTCTTATTAGGATGATATTTTTTTGGGGGGGGCTATAAAATAATATGCTACAAGACAGGAATTAATTTTTTTAAATGATCTAATGTGATCTTTTCAAAATGCCAATCAATTTTACATCTTAAGGTACCATTCTTCAGATATATTATATTTTTAACAGCTTTTTTTCTTGTTTCACTGAACAAATTGTTGAACATGGAAATTTAGACCGAGTTGGTGTGTTGCAATGTTCTGCATGGGTGAGCACCAAAAATTCACAAAGAACTTCTATTTAGGCCCAAGATGTCTAACTTTTCTCTAGTCATTTCCCCTTTATCTCACCCCCCTGCTTCCTTTGTAAAAGCTCTATCTGAATTAAGCATCTTCTACTGCTTCTGATGCCAGTTCAAATCGGCAGGAGTGAAAAAAAATACTACAAAAAGGGAGAGATCTATTTTTGAAAAAAGAAGAAAAGGTTCATCCTTCTGCACCTGGGACTCCATTTTAATGCTTCAGAAATTCCATGGACCTTGAATGAAGCTGAAAGAGCAGAGTGTGAGCTGGAACTGAGAGCTTGGCTCCATGGTAAGAAGGACCTAGCTGAGGTTGGGTTTGTGACGCTGCGTGTGAGTGAGTTTGTCTCAGACCCACGGATGTCCTGCGAGGTAGAAATGCTCGCAGTGGGATGGAGTGGAGCATTCGCAAGGTAAACAATACGGAAGGGCTGTGCAGACGCCTCGGCGTACGAGAATGTCCACATCACACAAACCATCTGCATTCCCGGGCAACTACATGTGTTCTCTGTGCACAGAATAAGATTTCATATTATGTAAAAACAGAAGCTTCTGTATCACACCAACTACATGCTTAATGTGTATATAACAATGTTTTAGATTTCAAATGCACAAAATACCAGTACCTACTATTCCCATTTAACATTTGTGCATATAAACAAGACTGCACATTTGTAAGATCTTGTGTTGAGCAGACAGCCCCAACAAAATAATTAAAGCAACTGATTTGAAACTGTTTTAGGAGAATTTATGCTCCCAGCTAAATCCAAATGCTGGTTCTCAGATTGCTGGGTTCCCTGTCGTGTATTGCCCAGATCAAGTGTGTATTGTAGGACCAGGTAAGCAAAGACTAAATGTGATAAATCCCTCACTGTATCTATGGCCTGTGTTCTAGAAGCGTAACCCATGATCTTTTGCTCTGAGGTTGCTTTGATCTGTGTACCAGGTTGTGGGTGGTGACTTTGAACCATGTACTAGCACTAAGCTAGCACAGAGGAGCGCTGGCATTGGCCCATGGCACAGAATGGTCAGTGGGTCTGCTCACCAGGTTTTTTCATTCATTCTGCCCCCGATTTATAGGTGCAATTTGGGAATTTCTGTCTGGTCATTTTAATTGTTGGGTCTTCGAAGGCCTTGGAAACATGGCTGCAATGCGAGCTTCTGTCTGTCATTTTGTATGTTTAAATGTGAGAACCTGTTCTTTCTCTTGCCTGTGTTTACTCTGCATTTTTGTTAAGCCTCTTAAAGGGGCAAGTACCACATGACCATATTAAAACAGTTCATGCATGCAAAAGGAGTTTGTTAGCCCTTTGGTTGAGAAGTTGGTGGGAGACCACCAGGTCTTTATCTTTTTCTCATTTTCATAACTTATCTTGGTCTGTGCTGGCATCTATCTAGGGCAGCTTTTCTTCATGAGCTGAAAACACAGCCCTGGATAATACCAGGCTCACATCTTGCTTATAACGAGCAATATCAGAGGAGAGAGTGATGCTCTGTGGGCCGGCAGCTGGGCAATCTTCTTAACAAAATCTATTTGGTTCTGCTAAGTTACATGCCTATTCAAGTTGTGCCTCTGGCTTTAGGGACAGGAGCAAACATGACAAACAGGCTGAGTCACAGCTCATAGGGTAGACGTAGAAAAACAGCCACAGAAGGTCTGGGGCTGGACTGCCTGAGCTCAAATTCCTGCTCAGATCCTTAATAGCTTTGCAAATTCCAGCAAGTTGTTTGACCTTCCCTAAATAAAATAATACTACCTGGCATGCAGGATTGCTTTGAGGATTCAGTGATCTGTGTCTGCAGAGGACTTGGAACAGTACTTGGCACATAGTAGGCATAACATGGCCCTGGGGTCACTGTTAGCACAGATGGTTCTTCTTGTGGGGAGCAGAGCTTTGTGGCACTAACAGAATCAGGGGGACTCCTCAGTGACAGTTTGGCCCATCTCTTTCCTACAGCCCAGAGTTAGGATGTGGAGAGAAAGTTAAGTTTTAAGAAAACCTGAATCCCATGGAAAATCTACAACAAATCGTGGTGTCACCAAATTTCCACATTGGAATAAATGTCCTGAGCTCGGTTTCCAGCATTTCTTTCCAAGGTTAGCACTTCAACTGGGAGCCCTTTATGTGACTTGAGCTGTGAGCTTGAGGTGAAAATTGGCTTATATTGTGAAAAATACACCTGAGATATACACTTTTTGTTGCATTCAAGAGCGAATGCAATAAAACAAAATCCTAGTTTCTTAAGTGTTTGTCTTAACAAAGCCGTGTGCTTATTTGAGAATGAATCTACACATGAAATTAGGTAAAAGATGCCTAAACTGTTTTATCTACATGAGACATGCATCTGTTTCTGTGCAAGTTGGCATAGTTTCTAGAAATTGCTGAGGATACTTTGCTGAGAAATTATTCTTTCTTGGAGGCCAAAGGTCAAAGACAAATCAACCAATGGACGGGGTAGTCCTGGATATTCTCTATATTAGCCACTTTCTTGCTCTGCAGCTAGATATTCATTATGGGGCTAAAAAGTTTATTTTGTGGAGGCGGAGCTGAGGAAGAATTTGTTAACATCCCCCAGAAGCCCCAAGGGCATAAGCTGAGGGCCTCCTTTGCTTCCAACCAGCTCCCAAAATATGGAGTTGTAGCAGAAATGTCAGTCTGAATTTAAAAAAAAAAATCCTCACATGAATAGTATATTATTGTTATTATCTGTTTTCCTTCTCCAACATCCACATTTTCATCACCAACAGTCAACAGGACAGGGATGAAGATCTATGTACGTGAGTCTTGGCTTCATTATTCATATTTGTTCTATGCCTTGGCCTGCAGCTTGCTTATTCAAGAAATTTACTTATTGCTCATGCCTTGATTTTTTCTTTTTTAGCACAATGTCCAGCAACCCCCAAACTCTTGCTGTCAAAACTATGGGGAGAGATGGTGCCTTCAGAGTGGCAGGAAGTGTGTGCACATGCGTAGGACTTCACCTCCCAGAGGAGGGCTTGTATTTTCTTTTACTGAAACAAAGAAAATATGATGTATGCCTAAGCTGAATGAGAAGCACGTCCTGGGACGTCACTTACTTTGGAATGAATTTGTCTTTCCATGTCAAGGCAGATTTTGCTAAGAATAAGGACACTGGGTCCTCCCACCTTGGTCACCTTGACCTTGGACAGGTGCTGCCAGTTCCCTGGGCCTTACTGTTTCCAATGCAAGTGGGTGCCATGCTCCCCGTGCCTGTGTGGGAGGTACTGTGGGGTGGGGCTGATGGCCCCCGACATTGCTTGAACTTGAGATCTATTTAAGGGCCCATTCTCCAGGTCTGGGGCTTTCCTCCATCATCTTCAAATCAGATTTTTTTTTTTTTTTTTTTTTTTTTTTGCTAGGGAGAGGAAGAACACGGTTCTCAGGGAATTTTGCCTGCCTTTCCAAATCTACTACCTCCCTCACAGCATCGAAGTCCTGGTTGGGAAATCTGGGTTTTCACACTAATGTCACTGTCAGCTCGCTGTGTGATTCTGGCTTCCTAACTTGTTACCTTGGCATTTTTCACTAGGGATTTTTAATATGAGTTATATCTAGTGTAAAAATGGATAATTAATTTTTGCTTATTCAAGTCCCTGGAAGCATTAGGCATTCATTAAGAGAGGAATGCATGAGGGAGTTATAAAAAATAGTTGACTCGAGTCTCAGAGATGGGCTTCTGTAATTTTCTGTTTTTTAACAAAGGAAAAAAGGGAAGTTGATATCACGACTATGGCCATGCCTGGCTTGGATGCTGACCTTTCCTACTCCTGAGGTCCCTCCCTGGTTCCTCAGACTGGGACCTACATGGGAAGCACTGTCTTTGCAGGTATAGCTGATGAGTCATCCTGGAGTAGGTGGGGCCCCTAATCCAGAATGACTGGGGACCTTATCAGAAGAGACATTTGGACACAGATTCAGACATACACACAGGGAGTGATCCATGTGAGCCCTGGACCTTACTGCTCCAGCCACTAGGAGAGGAGCTGGGGTAGACCCTTCCCTGGAGCTCCCAGCGGGAGCAGGGCCCTGCTGAGGCCTTGTCTTACACCCCTGGACTCCAGATATTTGAGATGCTATCCGCTGCTCCAGCCACCCCATATAGGTGCTTCCTGGTGGCTCCTCAGAACCTTGGCCCTCTCTGGGCCATCACCACATCTTCCTTCCCAGCCCATCTGTTTTTCTTGGTGACAGGGAATTCCTTCCCCCACATGTCTTCAGAGACCAAGTGGAGCTGCCCTCAGAGACCAGGCTGCCACACTCCATGCTATAGGGAGGCACGTGTGTGGTCAGGGACTTTGATCCGAACTCTGGGCACTTATTATTAGTGTGATTTGGAGAGTGCAATGTGTCCTAAGACCCAGTTTCCTCAACTGGGAAAGGGGATGGTGACTTCTCACAGTGTTGTCCTGAGCATTGAGCAGCATAATGCTGAGAAGACCTTGAGTGCAGGGCCGGTACAGAGGTGCGTTCAGTGAAAGGCAGCTGTTTAAGGACACTCCACGCTCCTCAAGGTCTGAAAAGCATCTTGTTCTTCTACTTCTCCTTTATTGGATTAATTAGGACGGTGATTTACTTTCTCTAAGTAAAATTCTGAGTTGATCTGGTGGCAGGTGTTAATTCTCAATCAAGTTTCCTCCTTAATCCAAAGTTGAGGGGGATCTGGGATGTTTCTGCTTTGTCACTTGGCCATTTCTGGGTGCAGCATCCCTTCATTCTCAGGTGGTGGCCATGTTGCTGAGGTGGGGTGTGGGGGAATAGGGTCAAGCCTTGGAAAAGACCTGCCATAGTCCAGTGGCCAGAATATAGTATGGTGGCCAGTGCTGATGACCAGGGCTTTTGGGAAATGTAGCCCTGATCCTGAAAAGCCTGTGAGATGTGTGTGTCCTAGTAGCCAGGATGGGGGGGATGGAACTGGAGGCAGCCTGTCTGCACCTCAGCTACACATGAGCATGTCAACGACCATCCATAAAATGTGGTGGAAGCAATGAGTGTCACTGGCTCTTGGGGGCGTGGGTGAGCACTGGCCTGGTAAGGAGCTGTCCCTCCAAGTCATGGTCCACCAACCACAGGGGGTTTAGAAATGAGTGGGCACTGGGACCTCCCCACCCTCCATGGGTTCCCACATAGTTGCTACTGCAGTGGCATGTTCTATAATGTGGGACAGATGGCACTCTGGGAAAGCAGGTGAGATCACTCAGCCTAACTGCTGGGTGTGCAACCCCTCCCCACCCTGGCCCCCAGGCTACAAAATTACAGGAGGGGAGAAAGTTGAGGTGGGGTGATGCAGAAGATGGAGGGCAGCAGCCAGCAGACTGGGCCTGGGCTTCCATGTGTCTCTCCTGTCAACCTGGGTTTCTTAAAGGTCAAGAAAAGCTATTATGTGGTGGGAAAAAAAGTGTTTGGAAAAAGAATCTCGGGGCTCCTACAGAAAATACTACTTTTATTTCTATCCATCATAAATGTAAAACCTGACTTGGATGCTGAAATATTAACAGCTTCTCCTTTTTCTAGGAAATGTTCTTATTTTAAATATGTTGAGGTACTCTGTAAGTGGGGGAAATATATTTCTGACTAAGTAACTGAGTAGCTTATTTGTCAAAGACCTATGTCAAAAAGAAGAAAACAAGAGAAACCCTCATTCACTGTCAGCTTGAAATGTTTGATAGGCTGCAAGGTGCTGCAGAAAAAATGAAGTAGGAAGTATTTGGGTAATTTTCAGCTTTGGGAGAATTTTTGAATTTGGTTTAAAACTTTCAGTTAGAAATGTCCTTCTACTGCATGAGTAATTGCATAGTGTAAGGTTAAATTGCTTCTAGAGTCACCAGTGTTTAGAGAACAACCACAGAAAGAGGTAAATCAGCACAGATGGGGGAGAAGCAAAAATTTTCTGTTCCCCTCTGAGAGTGGGAGATGATGGTGTGATCTGGGGGAGCTGTTACAACAGAGTCACCAGTAGGAGTATTGGCCGGGAACCTTGTGAAAGAGGCCAGCTGGCCAGAGCAAAAAGCTGTAACTGCAAGATACCATGTCATTCTGCAGGGAACAGAAGCCGAGGGGCAGAGGGAAGGACTTGTCTGGACCCAGGAGATTTTGCTGCAGATAAAGAAGCTTCTTCTCCTGCAGGCCCTCTAGAGAACCTATGGCAAAATCCAAAAGAAAAAGGCTCAGTTTTAATGCCTGTCATGTGTGCGGGATACAAAGCCACCTTATTCCAGTGCTAAGGAAATACAACATGCACCATCTATGTCCTTCCCTGGGATCCAGAACCCTTAGCTGGTGCTGTTGTCCAAATGTCTGTGCCCTCAGGAAACTGGACAGTGCCCCACCCACAACCACGCCCACCTGGGAGTTTCCTGTTATTTCAAGGCAGGGATTCCACAGGCCTTGCTGAGCTCTCAGACCAACTCTGAGCCCTGACTTGGCACTCAATAGATACAGTATTGAGCCAAAAATGTTTAAATAGGTGGAAATGTGGGTGGGAATCCTCTCTGCAAGCAGAAGAAACTAACTAGGGTTAACCTGAGCAAGAGGTGATTAGTAAGGAATCAAAGCAGGAGTGGGAAGCTCTCTTTTGGCCCAGAATTGTCAGCTGAGGCAGCCAGGAAGATGGGAAGGAGACCTCCCTCCTGAGCATGCCTGTGACCAAGAGGCATGAGGATAGGGCATCTTTAGCATGAAGCAGAACATAAGCTCTTTCCAGTAATTTGTCTCTTCATTGAGAAAGGCACATTTAACTGGCCCAGTGTGGCTTTTGCCAGGAGCAGAATGGACCACATCTAATGTGGCAAAATATTTCTAACTTAGGTGAAGAAGTAGGGTGCTGTTAGGAAAGAGGAACTGGGCTGGAAGCTGCAGAGAGACACAGGTAAGCCAAAAAGCACAAGATATTGAGTGCTAGTCCTTTTTTAAAAAAAAAAAATTCTCAAGTGAAAGCCCTGTGGTCCGAGGGGCCAGTGGTATCTATGTGCTGCACTTTAGCCACTCGGCATGCCACAGAAGCCAAGGAATCGCCACCCCTCTTTGCTCTTTGTCTTCAACATCGGCAGTACTTGAGTTCGTGAGAACAGATCGCTGCATCTCGGTTAACTTGCCGTCACCATCCATCTGCCGTGAATTGCTCTTCCTCACGGGCTTGAGAAGAAAGCTCCCAGATGCAGTTGGTTGCAACAGAGCATACTATGGGTTGTCCTTTGCCTTCCCAGCCTGGGGGCTTGGGTGACAGATCAGTTTGATAAGGGCACATTCAAACTGGGGTCATGAAATTCTGTCACACTCATTCTGAATGTTAGTTTTGCTATATCTTGTTTCTTTAGAAAGCAAAGCCCTGCTGCCCTCCCAGACACATACACTCACACACAGAAACCACCCCCCACAGGGCATCATTAATTTGAACTTGAGGCATTTATGAAACGTATCATGTTCATGATTTTGACTGGTCATTAGGTTAGAACTTTAAATCTGGAAGAAAGAAAAATAAAACGACTTTCAGATTTGCCTGCACAAGAAGAGTTGGACCCCAGAATAAGTGTTGAGGGGACATAAATACTGACACCACAGCGAGCAGATTCCCCCACAGAAGGGCCCAGCTAGCCTGGCTTTGTGTAGGTGGTGATGGACAGGATCTGTAGGATTCTGTTGTTAACCATGTCCCAAGTGATTCGCACACTCAGAGTGGCTACCACCCAGTGTCCTGTGCCCTGTGGGGTGAGCAGCATCTGAACCCACGAGTCATGAGTCTGTAACCCCGACTGAGCCCATTTCCCAGCTTTCCTCTTTTCTGGGGCATGGTAGCTATTCATGGCTTAATCACAACCTGACTCTCACCCATTCTCTAATTTCAGAAATCTTTGCTGAACGCCAAATGCCAAATGTATTTAGGTCTCATTTCAGGGGCTAAGGAGCCACAGGGATCCCTGACCTCAGGAAGTCTCTAGTTCACTGGAATAGATCTGAGTTTGTGCTACATTGACCTGGAGGGATGTCCTATGGTTGGGATGTAAGAGCACAGACTCTGCTGCCAAGTCCAGCCTGCCTTGCATTGGCTGTGTGATATCTGCATGTTGCTTAACCTCTCTGGGTACCACTTTCCCTCTGTGTGACATGGGTACACCTGCAAAACCTCATATCTTAGGGCCATTATGGAGACTAGATGAGGGGATAAATGCACAGCTCAGCCAACTCACATGGAGTGCCTGATGAGCTCTGGCTGTGACTCCATTCCTCAGGGAACACAGAGCCTCCATCAGTGATTGCAGAGGGGTGGTGTTTACCTGGCTCTCTAGGAGGATGCATGTGTGTCTTAGCAATCCCTTCACTAGTATGAAGCCATTAAATGACAGGACACACTTTTGCATTTTTAGCCATTATTTCCCCAAATGACTTTTTCATTTACACTATCAATCTCCATGTATAATTGGGGTTGTTTAATGTACAGCTGCAGTTAACAGGCTGCTAAGATAGCCCAGCTCAGAGCAGCACTGCTGTGCTTATGTCCATAATGAAAAAAATGTGTATGGGTCCTGATTTTCCTTTATATTTTTTAATGCAATTACAGAAATTTGATAACAGAATTTACAAAGTAGTATTGGTAATCTTGGTCCTAAATAAGTAACAGATAGCTAATTAAATATAATACAATCATTTAAGATAAGTCACTAATATGAACTTATGGACTATTTTCTGCCCTGCACAGTCTTCCCAGAATTTGCTTCATCTTGAATCACTGTGCTTTATAATTTCAGAAATCAACAAGAAAAATATAGGACATAGAATTTTATCTTTTGATATAAATTCAACAGATCTGACTGGCTAAATAAGGGCTTTTTGGAAAGAAACGGAAAAGATGCTGGTGTGCTGAGCAAATATCAGGAGCCAAATAATTTGTCCAGAGTTTATTTTCATTTTCTTTTTTGTGTGCACTTAAGGGATGCAGTTCGATGCTTTGCTATCCCTGATGCAGGGGTTTCCACAGTCAGGCAGATGAACACCCCCTCCTCTCACAGTTTCCTTTTCTGTGTATGGCAAGAGCACCCAAAAATCTGTTTTCTTAGCATAAATTCCTGCTGTGACCCAATGAAAACCTGGACTCCCTTACACAGGGAGAGAAGCAGCGCTCTGGTGTGCAGACTGCACCAGGGGTTCCCAGAAGAAAGGAACAGAGGAGATGGGGGGACAGAGAAGACCAAGGCCAGGCATTTTTTGGAGTTAAAGGAGTGGATTAAATAAGAGGTTTGGAGAGCAGCCGAAACCCACTTGGGTCAAGAGAGTCCCTGAGATAAAGCGAGTGGTGGGATGTTTGAACATGGCCACCGGATGGTGAAAACAGAATTTGCTGGGAGTTTTTTGGATGATGCAGTGACTCTTTTGCCTGGGGTGAGGCTGCTTTGAAGAGGGGGGACATGGTTGTCAGAATCACTGAGTGACTGAAGCCTTGTCCCACTGTACACAACACTCCCAGGAGTATGTGGCCATGTTCAGAGTCCAGGCTGTGCATGTGACCTCCCCAGGGGCTGGGGCAGGTCCATGGTACTTAAGCTGCACCTAGACGGCTCATTGTGGCTTAACCAAAATGAAATTTGCTAGTTGCATTAGCTGGGCCTTGCCATCTGGAGACAGAGGTGGCATTGTGGACCATGGCGCTCTTCAGAGGCTGGAGAGCATAGGTGGCACCAGGGAGAGGAGTCTGATGTCTCCAGTTGGGCAGACTGTTCCCTGGTCTGTCTCAAATTTTGGAAGCCATAAGGCCCAAGAGATCCCGCGAGTGGCCTTGTTTCTGTGCTCATTGGTGTTTGTGGAAATGGTGTCCCTGGGCGCGACTGCCCCCAGCAGCCCAGCCTCACCCTTGCCAGCTGGCCCCACTCCATGCCCAGTGCTTTGTGTCCATTTTGGTCTTGGTCCAATAGCGTTTCTCAAACCTGGCCATGTGACCTGAGGCACAGTTAAAATTCATCCCGCCCAGGGTTTGTCCCACAGACTGATTCTGCAATGAGCCCCGTGGTCGGCTCCATTGGCACAGTGCTGTGGGGGCCATGTGCAGCCAGGGTGGAGACCCCCGGGCTCAGTGCTGATGTCCTCCTGGGGAAGACCCACTGTGTGGACCAGAGGGCATGACAGGCCATGAAGGAGCCCAACCACGTGGACATGTGACAAGGATGAGGACTTTAGATACACTCCCAGGTAACTGTTTTCTCAGAGTATTCTTGTGTACATGTCACCATGTGTGACTGGAGTGGGTGGTCCCTCCGAGCCAGGGCCAGGAGTGTGTTCCTAGTGATGAATAGATGTTCTGATGTCAGGGTTGTTCTATGGCACAGGAGGGTAAATGGCGGCTCTGGTGAAGTTCAACAAGGGGACAACGAGGGCGGAACACTGGTGGCCTCCAATCTCCTGTTGCCCCGCTCGAGCTCCATGTGAGGTCATGGAAAATGATGAGTTCTCCTAACTTAGAAAGTTCCTGTCCTTGGCTTCTTCTTGCCTCTCGTGGCCAAGATGCACAGGCACTTGGGACACTTACAATGGATGGTTGTTGGTATTTTACAAGATGGCACAACCATCAGTGCTGACGGATTTGGGAGTATCCCTGCTACCTTAGCTGTCACTGCTGGGCCTCCCTGGCCCTCAGCCCCATAGCCCCGTGTCTGTCTGCAGGGATTTTTGTCACTGCAGGCACTTTTATGGCGTGCATGTGGCCTTCTGTGCGTGGCTGCTTTCCTTCAGTGCAACATTTCCTAGGGTCACTGTGTTCTTCCACATTATGGTCTGGCCATTTTCTGTCACCTGGATGACCCCGTGAGGCTCACACCGGCGGGCATGCTCGGGGTCCCACCTCTGGGTGTGATGGAGAATGCTGACGTGGGCAGCTGTTTTCAGTTCTGTTGGGGAGCTGATGAGAAGTGGCCCTTTAGGATCATAGAGTAATGTTATATTTAGCTTCTTAAAAACTTGCCAAAGTGTTTTCCAAAGTAACCACAGAATTTGACATTCCCCTAGCAGCCCTGGGGGCTCCCATTGCTCCCCACCTCCCCTAGGCCCAGGGTTGCCAGGTGTCAGATCCATCTCCCTAGGGGTAGGAGGTGGTTTTCATCGAGGTTCTCCCCCACACCCTGGTAACTAACAAGCTGAACACACACAGTCATGGTCAGCTTCATGTCGTCTTTTTTTTTTTTTTTTTAAGAAAGAGTATGAGAGAGAGAGAGAGAATTTTTTAATATTTATTTTTTAGTTTTTGGCAGAAACAACATCTTTGTTGGTATGTGGTGCTGAGGATCGAACCCTGGCCGCTCGCATGCCAGGCGATCGCACTACCGCTTGAGCCACATCCCCCGCCCCTTCACGTTGTCTTAAGGAAAAGGCCTGCTCAGATGTTTTGCTGCTTGCGGCTGGGCTGTCTTTGATGGTCCATGGGTCATGGTGCTCTTTACATATTCTGGATATAAATCCTCTGTCAGATATGTGGTTTCCAGGTATTTTCTAACTACAGCAAAATCCCCATTTCACTCAGAATTTCTTGACAGTTTTCCAGGGCTTTGCGACTAGTAGGAAGACCCGTGGACAATGCCTGGGAGATGCTTGGGGATCACCTGGACAGACAATACAGGGGCCTTGACCAGCCAACAGGAAGAGGGAAGTTGGAAGAATCAGAGGGGAAGAGAGACAGGAAGAAATTAAGTACCTGGTTGAAATCATGGAGTCAGAGTCCCTGAAATGAGCTATAAAGTATAAATGTCAGGGCAACAAGTACCTTTGGGGAGCGGAGGATGAAGAGAGCTCCTCTGATTCTGGAGGTAGATGTTTCCAGATGCTCTTTGGGTTCCAGATATTCAGCTTTGGGTCATTGAAGGGACCTTATACCTTTCTTTGGCTGGGTTCCAGGGCACAGCAAGCCATAGCGGGGTGTCTGGAGAGGTCATTAGTACCGATGTGGATTCATCCACAGGGCACAGGTCTAGTCCCCTGGAATAAGGCATCCAATGAAAGAATTAGAAGTCCCTGTTCTCACGGTGCTTACAGTCCAGCTGGGACACGCAGCTGACATCATAGTGTAAGCACTGGAGAACTTTAATGTAGGTACATCATGAGAATTATGCAGCCAGGGGCTGTAGGTGGGGGCTTATAGCTTAGGTAGATAGCGTTGGCCAGTCTGACAAAGTCACTCTTTAAAGAAGCCTAACAGGTGAAGGACTGAGCCTGGATCTCAGGGGGGAGCTTCCTGTGCAAATGTCCTGAGGTGGGCCAGGTGCATAGCTGGACAGTGGGGAGGTGAGCGTGGCTGGTGGGTGAGCAAGGCCATGTGGGGTGGGGAAGCTGCAGGGCTTCCCAGGGTCCGTGAGGACTATGATCTCTCTCCAGGTGGAATGGACTTGCAGGCATTGAACCGTGCCCATTGAACTGGCCGTTGAAGAGTGGGGCCAGGCATGGTGTCTGCTGTCACCAGGTCCCTCTGGCTGTGGATGGAGAGCAGGTTGCAGGGTGCAGGCCTAGGTGCAGAGCAGAAATAGCTATCAGGAGCCCCGTGCAGTGGCTGGAGAGAGAGATGATGGGGCAGAGCAGGCTGGCGGCCATGGAGGATTCGGCAAAATTCAGGAGATCAGACATGGGGTGGGGGGCACAGAGTCAGAGGTGATCCGAGACTTCTACCCAGGTAACTCAGATGGACTTGGGTTTAATGAAACAGAGAAGGTCTGGGACAGGGGTGTGTGTGTACACACGCATGTCTACTGCTCAGCTTCTGACAGGTTAACTGGGGAGGGTCCATTCACCATCCCTCCTTATCAAGGGTGGGCAGTGCTGTGTAACTCGTCCTGCCACACCCACTCAGTGCTGCTGACTCTGTCCTGAGGAAGGAGAGCAAGACCATCCCAGGACTGGCAGGAAGGTGGCGAGTACAGAGGGAATCCTTTACCACCAGCTGCACAGGCCTGGGGCCCTGGGCCGAGGACCTTGCACGAAGGTGCTCTTGGGTCAGCGGTATATGCCTCAGCCTCCTGAGATTCCTGGTACCTGAAAGTCTTGTCCCCTCCCTCCTTCCCTCCCTTCTTCCTTGCTCTGGGGAAAGGTCACAGCCCAGGTGACTCAGGGCCTCTTTCCATCCTCCGGCACCTGCCTCTTCTTCGACACTGGGTCTCGCTGCCAGGAGAGATGAATGTGCCAGAAGTGTCATAGCTTGGTGGCTCTTAGTACAGTGTGTACTAGCAGCTGCCACCCATCCTACCTGTGCCCACTGTGCCCCACTCAGATGCCAAGGCAAGCCCTCTCCTCCCAGTGTGCCCTCCCCCAACCAGGAGGCTGACTAGGCGCAGCTCCCTCAGGGGTTCAGAAGTGGCACCTCCAGGACCCTCTTGATGTGAGTGTGGCTGGGATCCAAAGAGTAGCCTCAGGTGACCGCAGAGGGGGGACAAGGGGACCCAGGGGAAGTGGGAGTGTGAGATGGTGGCATCAGGCAGGGTCTCATGGCCACTCAGGGCTCTGCTGACCAATACTGATCCCTGGGGCAATGGTGTTGTGAGGGCTTCCCGAGAGGGTGGCACAGGGCTGATTGGCCATGCTGGATGACTGCTCTGGCAGAGGCCTGGGGCCCCTGGGGGCTGGCACGATCGCGTGGCCACTTATGGCTCTGCAGACTGCTGCTGGCTGGTGTGCAGGTGGTGACAGTGCTGTACCATCTGTCTGCACAGACACTCATGTCTGCTGAGCCTGGGAATGGAGGCGCATTGAGGAGCCCTCAGTGACCGTTTGGTTTCTGGTAGTGACCTCAGGTGTCCCCCACCTGTCCACGTAGCTAGGCTCAGCTGGAGCAGTGGCTTCTGCTGATGAGAAGGGAGGCATGAGTGGCTTGAATCGCACCTGCCCTGTCAGGTGTGGGTGGCTGGAAAAGAAACTGCCAGCTGCCTGGACGCCCAGCACAGACAACTGCTCCCACACACAGAGCCCCAGTACTTCCTTCACGGTCACTCGTTATTAAAAATCTGAAAGCAGTAGTGGCCAACGTTTACAGATTGCCCCCCACATCCAGGCACAATGCTTGAGTTTTCAGGGTGGAAGAAAGTGGTTTTTGGATAATATAGAATATATAATATATTATATAAATATATTATTTATATAATTAATATATTATTTTTCTCTCTGGTTATATTTTTGTTGCCCTGGCCAAAGGCTAGCCAATGACATGGAAATAGAACTCTTCTGATGATATTTAAAAAGGCATTTGATTTTCTGATTATTACTCCCTCTTCTCTCCTTTCCCTTTTTCTTGCCTTGAAATAGTTATGATGGTGAGGGCTTAGCAGCAAATCTTGTGCCCGTGAGCCAAAGGGCTGAAAAATCAAAAGCCTTACTATAGACTTTATTGAGACCTGGGCCAATGTGAAAATGATCTGTTCCTAAGCATCTCAGTATGTAAAGAATATAAGTGTTTGTTATTTGATCCTTATGTGGAGCCCTCGTTTCAAAGGACAAAATGGATGCTGTTTTGGGGAGGATTCAGCTGATGGGTAGGAACCATTGTCTGTGCCCTGGTAGAATTGTTTCTATTTGGGCCTGTCGTCTCCATCAGAAGTGTCAGTCTCCGGGAATACATTCCTATGGATTATTTAGAAAATGAGCATAAATCACCCCAAACCCTACCTCTCAGAGATAAGCATTGAATATATATTTGGGGGAATAATTTTAAAAATCCTTTTTCTTACACCAAGCTTAGTATAGTTGAGGTCGTAACTTGCACACGCACACACACTGGTGTGCACCCTTATCTCTCATAAATCTGTCAACTATGACAACGTGCTTTTATGTTCATGTCCAAATTCCCACAAATTCTAGTCCCTGGTCACTCAAATGAAAACTCAGGTGCTTCAAAAGTTCTCTCTCTTTTTTTTTTTCTGTGAAACCCTGGTGGCATGTCACCAGCCCTCCCGTGTCCCAGAGGCATGTTCTTCCCCTGGGTACCACAAGCCTTCTGCCTGAGCAGGCTCCAGGGGCCCCACAGGGTGGGAAGTCACAGTGACCACGCTCTTCCAAGAGCTGCCCAGGCCACCCTTGGCAGCATACCAAATGGTTCTGGGTCCCTCTGTTCCTCCCACTGCCAACATCTTTGCAAAGACGGTTTCTCCATTCTTCCTGTTGCTCAGGTTGTCACCCCCTGCTCTCCTGTGATCTGTTCTTCCTCTTACCCAATATCCACCAAGTCCAGAAATCCTTTGGCTTCACTCTCCAAATCTGTCTAGATTCTGACCCATGAGGCTGATCTGTAACCTCCCCAAACTGTCATCTTACTTGGGACCTGGGAACAAATCATCTCCCACAGAAGAGTGGATTTGAGGATGTGGCTAAGGTTCCTAATGTGGATAGAGGATCCTGGGTTACCCAGGGACTCATAGTGGGCCTCAGAAGAGGGTGGCAACAGGACCAGAGCCAGAGAAGGAGTGAGATGGTGGGAACAGAGGAGATGGAACAGTGGGGACAAGATGACAGAGGAATCTGAAGATGGGACCCCCCTGCTTTGTGGATGGGAGAAGGGACCACCAGGCAGAGCTCAGGCAGCCTCAGGATCAGGAAAAGCTTAGGGGACGGTCCTATCCTGGAGTCTGTTGAGGAAGCACAGCCCTACCCACACGGTGACCTTGGGACTTCTGACCTCTAGTGCTGGGAGAGGAAATTCCTGCTGGTCAGCCAGGAGCTTGGGCTGATTGGTTACAGCAGCAGCAGGAAAGAGGTCCACTCTCACCTGGCCAACTGCCCCCCAGGTCCTGCAGGAGCCTCATGACTGTGCTCCCCGGCCAACCTCTGCTTATGCTCAGCCAGAGTGGACCTTTGGGACTCCTTGGGTCCCATCATGGCTGTCCTCTGCTCTAAGCCAGCAAGCCCCCCAGTTTACTCCTGTGAAAGGAAACGCTGCCCTTTCCTCAGAGTGCTGCTCCAGAGGGTCACACCTGCCCCTCCTCTGGCCCTCCTCTGGCCCTCCTCTGCCCCTCCACCTGCCCCTTCTCTGCCCCTCCATCTTCCCCTCCATCTTCCCCTCTACCTGCCCCTCTACCTGCCCCTCCACCTGCCCCTCCACCTGCCCCTCCACCTGCCTCTTCTCAGGCCCCCCACCTTCCCCCTCCCTCAGCCATCTGCATCAGCCTCGCAGTCTCCAGGCCCTTCCCAGAGCAAGAGGGCCTCTTGCACCGCAGTCTTGGAGCCACCATGCCCTCTGCAGGATGGACACATTTCTCATGCAGAACCAGCTTCTGCTCAGCCGCTGACTTTTCCATCGTGTCTCCATCTGCGGTTTCTGTGCTCTCGACACCCCCCCTTCCTGTCTCGTGGTACTTGTCACTAACATCCCTTATTTTTCGCTTACTCATTAGCATCCTGTCCTCCATCAGCATATCAACCTCACAGGAGAGGGACCGTGGCTTTTAACCTGCATGTTCCCAAGAATGCACAAATGGAGGGCATCCCACGGTGTTCCCGTGGCCACCAGGACTCCAGGAAGACTGTCCATTAGTTTTATTAAAATAATTGGCTTCCTGAAAGAAATGAGTGTGACTGTGTGCACGTGCCTTAGAGCATCGCCCAGGGCCGGCTGTGCTCTCAGCTGTTCCTGGGTGGGTATGCAGCAGGTCCCCTCTCCCCTAAGCAGACATAAGTCTAGTGGGATGCTGGTGGGAGCCACACCCCAGGCTGTCACTGTCCTCCCCCATCTTCCCTGCATCCACTGAGCAGCAGCCCCCAGTAGAAAGTCGGACCCACGACACGCATGTGAGGGCAGGTGTAAAGGTCCCTCCTGGTGCCGCTGGGCGTGTGTGAGCCTGCGGAGCAAGCTCTGCTACACCTGCTGGAGCCAGCTCCCCAGAACATTATCCTGGCTTTATTTTTTATAGTATTATATAAAAATCATTTTATTGCAGCTATTAAAACAATCTGTGTAAACATAATTTTTATGACTGCAAGATATTCTGGCATATGGCGACACTATCACTTACTTGACTCTCCCTGTTCTTGGATATTTAGGGTGCCTCCTTGTTTTCGTGATTATAAGTCTCCTGAATGTCATGAAAAAGCCCTCTTGGAGGGGAACCTTGATGTTGACACAAAGGCTGTGCCATCTGCAGCGGGGAGATTTGCCCCGACCTGTGATGGCAGGGAACGTTGTGGGCAAGGAGTCCCAGGGTCCTGGGAATGGAGCCTTGGCCCCAGGTGAGGGCACGCGGTGCGATAGTGCAGTCCTCTTGAGTGGGCCCACAGGTATTGATCAGCAAGCAGACCTTCATTCATCTATTTCTCCTACAAATGTTTGCTAAGCACCTACTATATGCCAAGTCTTGTTCAAACATGGCTTCTTCAAGGGATGTTTGCTAGCCTGGCAGCAGCACCCTGAAAAACTTACCAGAAGTGCAAATTATTGGGCATCAGCCACAGGATTGCATCAGAACCTCTAGAAGAGGGGCCCAGCATCTCCATTTAGCAGAGCTTCCCAGAGATTCTGGTTGGGGGTAAAGTTTGAGGACCATGAATGTAAAATGGCCCAGCATTACAACTGTGGCAAAAGTCTGTGCTTCCTGTGAACTTGTGTGGTGGACAGCGTGCATTGAAGTACAGGAAGTAGATCAGGTAGTGAGTTTGAAGGAGGAAAATATAGAAGGAGAAATTGAGCAGGTGCATAAGGAGAGGGAGGACAAGCCCTTTGGACACACGAGGGAAGGACATTTCATGGGGGATGCAGGGAAACAGGCATCAGTGGCCTGGGCTGACAGAGCATGGACACCGAGCGTATTGGCCACCACTGGGCTGCTGGAGTTTGCTATTGGTGGAGGGAGGGGACCAGAGATGGGGAGCCGGGTTGGGGAGTATCACACAGAGTGTCCCAGGAGGCTGGCACAGGAGAGCGGTGCATGTGCGCTGAACACTCTTCTGAGTTTTCCAGCGGAGCAGGCATCAGCTTCTGGGACTGCAAACCTCCAGGGCAGCTTAACTCGTGTTCTGGGCGGCTGGGTCCCTCCCTCCTTTCTTCCCTTTCTCTGAGATGCCACACAGAATGGAGAAAACTGAAAAGCTTTGTTCAGTGGGTTTAAAACAACTGACAGTGTTTGAAAGAGCAGGGTTGCAGACACGGCCATCAGAGACGCCGGAGGAGCACGGTCATACACCTGCAGTATCAGGCAAGATTAAGATGCTCTGGGGACTCTTCCTGAAGTTGCCTCCTTTAGAGTTACTTAATTCCTTGAAGAATGACTGGACATCGTGTCCCCAAACATCTTCTCTATTTTTGAGCTGTTACCTTGGGAATGGAAGAAGGAGCTGAGGATCAAGACACTTAGTGGATGTGTTTTAATGTGTGAAGGAATCACCAGGAAGGTGCAGGTCACCTCCGCTTGCTTCTTATGAAGGTGTTATTATTGTGCCTTCCTAGAAAAGCTTGCTTTGATTGACATTGAAAGGGGTGTGTCCCTAAGTAGCATCTCAGAGAGGAAGTGAGACAAGCTGTACTTGAGGGGGTCACCCAGGGTGAAGTGGTGACTTCTGGCCAGGGGCTGACTCTTGAGGCAGGTCCATTTGGTGCAGAGAAGCTACCACTGCGTTTGCACACTCAACCAGAACATGGTGTTGACTAAGAGTCCTGGCTGGTGACATTAACATTAGATGGCAATGGCTGACACTTCAGTTCCCACCCAGAGGGACTCTATGTGTGGTCACAGCTTTATACAAGAAAAAAGAAGTTCCTTTCATTTTGATGTTGATTTTAGTGACTGACTTGGACCTTGGGCAAAATTTGAAAAGTTCTGGATGTCCACCTTGAGGCAGCACCTGGGACACACTTCACAGCGGGCGGTTAGTATCAGTCATTCACCGTTTCTTGATCCAGGAGACTGAATCCAGAGGCCACGTCCAATAATAGCGTGTGGTGGAGGGAAAGTGATTCAGTGGTTTTCCTTTTCTATTCCACACTGTGGGGTGGAGTGAAAAGGAGGCCAGGCTCCTGTTGACTCACTTGCAGATCAATCGCAGACAGATATTTTTAAAAAACAGTGCTCTGTGGCCTTCTCATTCTATGGTAAGATGCTGTGGATTTAGTTTGATAACTAATTTTCTTTTAAGGCCTGGTTCTAAGCAGCATTTTTGAAATAGCATATGTTTGTCTAAATATGAGTCCTGGCTAGGTGTCTCCAAAGTCAGGTGTGTATTATGGGGAGGAGGAAGAAACGGGGAAAGGGAACCTTTTTTTTTTTTTGTCTGACTACTATTTATTCTTCTTTTTAAATTTATACATATAAAAGCAGAATGCATTACAATTCTTATTACATATATAGAGCACAATTTTTCATATTCTGGTTGTATACAAAGTATATTCACACCAATTCATGTCTTCATACGTGTGCTTTGGATGAAAGTGATCATCATATTCCACCATCATTAATAACCCCATGTCCCCTTTCTTCCCCTCCCACACCTTTGCCCTATCTAGAGTTCGTCTATTCCCCTCATGCTCTCCCCCTTTAGCCTACTATGAATCAGCCTCCTTATAGCAGAGAAAGCATTTGGCATTTGGTTTTTTGAGATTGGCTCACTTCACTTAGCATTATCTTCTCCAACTCCATCCATTTACCTACAAATGCCATGATTTTATTTTGTTTAATTGCTGAGTAATATTCCATTGTGTATATGTGTCACAGTTTCTTTATCCACTCATCTATTGAAGGGCATTTAGATTGGTTCCACACTTTAGCTATTGTGAATTGTGCTGCTATAAACATTGATGTGGCTGTGTTTCTGTAGGGTGCTATTTTTAAGTCCCTTGGGTGTAGACCGAGGACATGAATAGCTGGGTCAAATGGTTGTTCCATTCCTAGTTTTCCAAGAAATCTCCATACTGCTTCCCTATTGGCTGCACCAGTTTGCAGGCCCACCAACGGTGTATGAGTGTGCCTTTTCACCACATCCTCACCAACATTTATTGTTGTTTGTCTTCATAATAGCTGCCATTCTGATTGTAGTGAGATGGAATCTTAGAGTGGTTTTGATTTGCATTTCTCTAATTGCTAGAGATGAACATTTTTTCATATATTTATTGGTTGGTTGTATATCCTCTTCTGAGAAGTGTCTATTCAGGTCATTTATTGATTGGGTTATTTGTTTTTTGGTGCTTACTTTGAGTTCTTTATATACCCTAGAGATTAGTGCTCTATCTGATGTGTGAGGGGTAAAAATTTGCTCCCAAGATGTAGGCTGTCTATTCACCTCACAGATTGTTTCTTTTGCTGAGAAGAAAATTTTTAGTTTGAATTCATCCCATTTATTGATTCTTGGTTTTAATTCTTGTGCTATAGGCATCTTATTAAGGAAGTGGGTGCCTAATCCCACATGATGAAGATCAGGGCCTACTTTTTCTTCTGATTTAATTCCTAGGTCCTTGACCCATTTTGAGTTAAGTTTTGTGTATGGGGAGAAAGATGGGTTTAATTTCATTTTGTTGCATTTGGCTTTTCAGATTTCCCTGCACCATTTGTTGAAGATGCTCTTTTCTCTATTGCATGTTTTGGTCACTTTTGTCTAAAATAAGATAATTATAATTTTGTGGGTTAGTCTCTGTGTCCTGTATTCTATACTATTGGATTCTTTGGCGCCAATACCATGCTGTTTTTATTACTATTGCTCTGTACTATAGTTTAAGTTCTGGTATAGCAATGTCACCTGCTTTACTCTTCCTGCTAAGGATTGCTTTATTCTGAGTTTCTTATTTTTCCAGATGGATTTTCTATTTCTATGAGGAATGTCATTGGGATTTTGATAAGAGTTGCATTAAATCTGTATAGTGCTTTTGGTAGTATGGACATTTTGATATTAATTCTACATATCCAAGAACAAGGTAGATCTTTCCATCTTCTAAGATCTCCTTTGACTTCTTTCTTTAGGGTTCTGTAATTTTCATTATATAGATTTTTCACTAAGTTGATTCCCAAGTATTTTATTTTTTTGAGGCTATTGTAAATGGGGTAGTTTTCCTTGTTTACATATTTGAGGATTTATCTTATATACAAAAATGCCTTTGATTAATGGGTGTTGATTTTATATCCTACTACTTTGCTGAATTCATTTACTAGTTCTAAAAGTTTTCTGGTGGAACTTTTAGGGTCTTCTAAATATAGAATGATATCATCATCAAATAGTGCCATTTTGAATTCTTCTTTTCTTATGTGTATTCTTTTCATCTAATTGCTCTGGCCAGTGTTTCAAGAACTATGTTAAATAAAAGTGGTGAAAGGGGGTGTCTGAGAGGGAACTTTTACCAGGTCTGAAACCCATGTATGGCCTCACATGTAATCATCTCAAAAGACTATCACTGTATTTGGACGTCTATGTATAAAAAACATATGTTGAATATAAACATTTAAAATATTGCATGTTTTAATGACATTCTTTGATTTTAATAGAGTTACGTGTTAGTCAGCTTTTTATTATTATGACAAAATACCTGAGAAAGTCAACTTAAAAGAGCAAAGGTTTGCTTGGCTCATGGTTTCAGAGGTGTCAGTCCATGGTGGTTTGGCTCTGTCACTTTAGGGCCTGTGGGAACTCAGCACGTTATGGCGGGTGTACACAGAGGAGAGGGCCACTCACTTCATGGCAGCTGGCCGCAAAGAAAGGAGAGATGGTGTCCCCATGGTCCCCTTGAGTACACACTTACAGTGATCTAATCCTCCCAACGAGGCCCCACTTCCTGAAGGTTCTACCACTTCTGAGTAGTATCAAGCCTGAGTCTTTGTGGGCCTACTAAAGTCCATACCCAGCTTTAAGTAGGCTTACCAGTCCCTCTGAGCTGGGCTTTCCCAGCCTTGGGAGATAAGACCTAACCTTTCTGGAACTCTGACCACCCCAGCCTGTCACACCCCCTTCCACTGAGTCAAAGAACTTCATTGACTTATCTTTTCTAGAACTGAAGCAGCAACCCCAATGTCAGTGGGATGGCCAGGGGTCTCCTCTAGGAAGCTCCCTGTGGGCATCCATCTCTGCCTGCAGACTGGGAGCTCTATGACCCTATGCAGCTTGTCCTTATCATGCTCGGTGTGTCCACACGGGACTCGGTGGACACAGTGATTGTTTAAAAGTGGACTGATGGGGACACAATGCAGTCTTAGGATCAGTGAGAATATAGATGCAGACAGGAAGAAAGATAGTGTAGGACGTGAGCTAGCCGGGAAGTCAACTTACAGTAGTCATTTGTGGTCAACAGGCAGCATCAGTGACCCCAACATTGTAGTTTCCTGTTCCTTCTGGTTCTGAATCACAGCCCCAGCGTTGTGACTGGCTGACAGGCTTCTGTACCTGAAGGAAGCCCTTCCTTAAATCCTCCCCTCCTCCTGGCAGGAAGGAGCTCCCACTGCGCTCTCCTGCAGGAATTTTCCCCACTCCTTGCACAGTGTAGGGTGCGGGGTCCTCCTTCTTCTGCCCCACAGGCAGACCACTCAGATGGGGGAAGCACTGGGGTCTCTTTGGGGGGGACACCAAGGTCTCCAGGGACACAGCAGAGGATGTGGACATGAATGGAGACAGCTGTCCTGGACGGCTGAGAGCTGTCCTGTGGAAGGGCAGGCCCACACCAGGCCATCACTGCAGGCCTCCTCTGAGGTGTCCAGGGAACTCAGAAATCCAGGTGCTTTTATGTAGCCATCACCTTTTAGAAATGGTTAAGCATCACGTAGGAGTGTGCAGGGGGCTTCCAGCTGAGCAGGCCTCATCCTCCAACCCCTGCAAACCAGGTCTAACACTTGGCCAGTACTGAGCCACAGCAGGTGACCTGTGTTAACACTGTGACTTGGGGCATTTGCTTGAAATTTGGAGGGGCTGAGGGTGGAATAGGGTGCAGGTCACTGAGGTGGACCCCAGTGCAAACTTGGGCCACCAGGCTCAGGTGAGCTTCCTTGGTGGCAGTGCCTGACACTACTGCCACCGGCCCTGCTGGGAGGCTGAGCATCACTAGTGATACCTCACAGGGACAGGCGGGAGCTGCATTGTGGTGCTGTGCTGGCTCTGTTCTCTGTGCTTTGTACCGATGCCATCATTTTGCTTCAATCCACCATTGCCCTGAGCCAAACGGCTTCTGTGAGTCTGGGTCCTGCAGACTCCTTCACCCTGAAGGCAATCTGAGGGATGTCCGGCCTCAATTTAAAGGAAAACGTCCATGTGTGCTATAGGCAGTTGTTCTATGATAAAACCAGCTCTAAGCCACCTTTTCAGCATCTCTGATTCATCATATTCAGGTACCAGGTGTCCTTATGGTGAAGCTGAGTGTGAGCTCACCTGAGGCTGAGTGGCCTCGACTGGCTTTGCACAGTCTGTCCCTGCTGTCTCCTCCACCCAGCTGCATCCCAACAGGGCAGCACCTGGGAGGTTCATGGTACCGATCAATTGTGTCATTAGAGATAATACAGATATTGGAAACTGGTGGACCTTGAGCTGCCCCCATATCATAGACCTGCTCGATTTGACCTGTTGCATGAGACATGGCCCCTCAAGGAGCCAGCTCTCAGTTCAAGGGTCCACCTTTCCACCAGTCACTTATTTACTCCACCAGTACCAAGGGGGCATCTCCCAAGTGCCAAGCTGCTCAGATCCCTAGAGATACAGCTGTGAACACAAAATTCCTGCCCACAGAGAGCTTTCCTCCCAGAGGGGAGGACTTGGACAAGAAGCACTTCAAAAATCAAGGATGTTCCAGGAGCTGATAATTATTAAGGAAAAATTAAATAGGAAATGGGAACAGCTTCTTGGGGGAGAGAGAAACCAGGTGCACCTCATTTTGGAGCAAACACCTGAAGGAGGGGAGGCTGTAGCATGTCTTTTGGGGTGGAAAAGGGCCGCAGGTGGCATTAGGGCAAATGCTATGGTTCTTAGTGGAGGTGTTTTAGACTCATCCTGGGGTCAGGTGAGAAGGAGAGCAGAGAAGCCAGGCTGGGAAGGGACCGCAGGCCTGGGCTTTGGCTGTTGCTCTGATCAGGACGAGGGTCTTGGAGGGTGTGGGGCAGAGCATGATGAGACCTTTGTTGGGCCTCCCTGGTAATTCTTCCCTGCAGTGCTTCTCAGAGCGGCCCTGCCCCACCTTGTCTGCCCTGTTGGTTCTGAGGCCAGAATTGCCTGTCCCAGGACATCATCTCTCTGGCCCTGCAGCCATCCACTCTGCAAACCCAATTGGCTAGTAAAGGGCAGTACTGAAAGGTGTCTGGGGTGAAAGGGAGGGTTCACTCTTCCACGTCCCCTCTGCAGAGCCCCCTCCTAATTTATGGGCTTTTCAGATTGGGAAGAAATTAGGTCACAATCAGGACTGAAATATTTTAAAAGGAGAAAAATACAGTACAAACAAAAGTTAATAAATAAAACATCATTATTATTTTATCCTCAGACCCTGAGGATTTTAACTGAAAGGCCAATAAACATACCATTGTGGGTCTTTCCAGAATTTAGAAAGTTTCTGGCAATACCGGTGACATTTAGACACATACATCCTGATGACAATTTAAAGGTCAGAAAAGGCTCAGGGTCAGATGTTCTTGCCTTTGCCTTCAAACAATATGGAGTAAACCTTGCCACCACCTTCTTAGCTATGCTTGTTAGAGTTTAATAGGCCTGCAGCCAGGATCTGGTGGGACTAGCCTGGGAGCTTGCTCTGGGTCTGGGCTCCTCACTGGTGATTTCTGGACTGTCCTGATACTCTGCACTTGCATGGCCCTTCCCACCCAACATCCTCTGTGGAGCAGCGTTATCTTGTGGGGCTGGTTCTGAGACCAGGACCCAGGCTGGGCTTCCTTTGAGCTAAGGAGCAAGGTTGAACATTACTACAGGCTGAAGCCACCCCACTGTGTTTAGATTGAGTTGATTGCCCTCTGTCCTGTAGTTGCCCCCGGCTTTTGAGTTTCATCCACTTTCCCCTTTCTTGGGAACTTTGCACTCCCTGTGCTGATGTGCAACCTGACACCTCTTTACTCAGGTCCTGACCTGGCTGCCTCCCCTCAGATGCTCCCCCCTCCATTGGCAGCTCTGCTGTCTGGAGTGTCCACCCAGCCACCTTCTATACCACCACTCTTTGACCTCCTGTGTAGATATATCTCTTTCTGAAATTACTGTGTCTGGTTCTTTGCTAATGGCTATGTCCTTCCCCTCCCAGTAGGATCAAATAGCTCCTGTCCAGGTTAACAACTCTGGTTATCACCAGACTACTCCTGACTCCTAACAGGTCCTCAATAAAGATCTGTTAAATAAGTAAGTAGGCTGAAGCTACTACACAGCAGATGGTCACCATTTCTACTGAACTGCTAATGTGACTTTATGCAAACATCTGCCCGACTGCATTTTCCCTGAATAATGCAGCAATAAATATTCTTGTGTATATAGTTCTGGTTGCTTGTGAAAAATGTAAACTGGATATATACTTAAATGTGTATTACTATGTGCTTGAAAGTTTTGATATTGCCAAATGTTCTTCAAAAAGTTAAACTAATTTATAACCCTACCAGAAGGACAGGAGAATATTTGTTTCGAATGCTGTAAGCAGATGGGATTGTATCAATGTCTGGCCTTTGGAATGGAGGTTGAAAGTAGTGTAAAAATGTGTTCTCCTTCTGGAGAATTTCTTGGGATACAAGTCTCAGAGATATTTCAGAAACTGAATATGATAAACATTTTTCAAAGTGTGTGTGTGTGTGTGTGTGTGTGTGTGTGTGTGTGTAGACTTGAATTCATAGAAGCTAAGCTCCCAGACATACTCACAAGCTGCAGAGAGTGCCATGCTGATCTGGAATGAATTTCTTTCAGGTAGAGTGCTTCAGGGCAGTCAGGAACTCAGGCCCTGCTGAACTCCTCTGAGGCTCAGGATTGGCAGCAAGGTCACTATTATTAGTCCTTACTGGAAGAGAATCTGAGGGTCTCACAGGACATGACTACCACAGATGAAAAAAAGTTATTTCAGGTTTAGAGGATGCCTGAAAAGCATAATATCTGGTTATTCAAAATTCACATCAATGTGTCTGGAAATATTAAGCAAGAATTCAGATCTGGCAAAAAACCTGACATTCTTTAAAAATTCCAACTTTAATACTAAAAATAATGTTTGTACTTAACATATAAATGTATTTTCAAATCTCACTGCAGTTCCCACTTAAAATGTAGTCATACCCCCATTTAATAATTCATCATAATTTTAAAGCTTTAAAATGGACAGATTTGGTCATCACAGTGGTTTTGCCACATTGACTAATAAACAGATACTCCTCTGCCTCTTTATGAGGATTAAATTAGATTTACACAAATGTATTATTTTCCACTTTGAGGAACATATTCTCACAAAAATTGGCCTCCTCTGTATTAAAAATTTGGCAGAAACAAAAACCTTGGTAATCCTTGCCTTGAATAAGCACTAAAATGATTTTGAAATGGCTGGATTATGGCAGAAAATGAAGAGGTTAGAAGTGGATGAGCTATTTTAAAATCTGCATAATGTAATAGATTTTTACTGAGTACTTAATAAGTTAGTACTTCATGTGCTAGGAAATACGTTAAATGCTTTGTGGGCATTTACCTGAGTTAATACTCGAAATAATCCCAGAGATGGAGCCATTAACTGAAGAAGACACAGGGGCTTAGGAGGTCAAGGACTCCTTCTCCACTTACACTGTCAATTCCAAAACCAGCCTTGAGCAAAGACTCATTCATCTCTTTCTCCCCCAAAGAAAAAAAGTAAACAAATAAGTAAAAAGGAAATGAGAGAATTCTGGGGAAGTGACACAAACTGTCACCTCTATAGCCACAGTGTAGACTAATGTGTGTTTGAGAAAATTTCTGAGAAAAGAATCATCCTGGGCAAAAGCATTAGCCATCTCTAACACTGAGTGTATCAGGCATCTCAGGATTCTATAACAAAATACCATAGACGGGTGCCTTTATAAAACAAAAACCACTTCTAACGTTTTAGAAGATAGGAAGTCTAATGACAAGGTCCAGCATGAGCAACTTCTGGTAAGGGCACTCTTTCTAGCTTACATATGGCCACATTCTCACTGTGTCCTCACATTGTGGATGGAGAGGGAGTTCTGGTTTCTCCTGTCATGAATACACTAGTCCCACCTTCTGAACTCATCACAAGATAAGTACCTCTCAAAGGCTTCACCTTCTAATGCTATGTCATTAGAATTATGGATAAAATATCTGAATTTTAGAATTTTCCATAACACAGAGAGGGGGAAAAAAGACAGAGGATACCCTACTTTGAGATGTGAGGACAAAGGGAATGTCTCAACCTTAGGTTGTAGCAAACAAAAAGAACCCTCCCACCCTCAACCACCAGGAGTACCAAGGGTAGTTACCTTCCCCTGACTCTGGAGATGGGAACCTCTCTGAGCTTCAGAGGCCCAGGGGTTGCCTAAAGCTTACAGTGAAGACAGGATCACCAACACCAACACTTGGCATAGCCCATGTCATGATGACCTGAAGCCAGTGATGAGCAGAGTACAGAAAACCCAGACTTGCTCCACCCTGACTAGGCTGACGCACCCCGACCCCAGCAGCAGAAGCTCCTCCATGAGAGTAGATGACACACCAACCTCGGTGACTATGTCACACAGTGTCCAGCTTTCAACCAAAGATGATGAGATGGAGGAAAAAATAATGACAATGATCAAAAGCAACACACTCCAGAGAGAGAAACCCATCACAAAATCAGATTCAGAGTTTACCTGGGTGTTGGAATTATTTAAAAAAATAAAAGAAAAATAATGATTAATCTGCTAATAATTATAATAGTAAAGGTGGGCAACATGCTTGAACACTCAGAGAATCTCAGTGTAATGTGGAAATGATGATGATCTAGGAAGCGTAACAGATGAAGAATGCCTTCAGTAGATTCATCCTAGATTGAATGGCGTTGGAAGAACACCGAAGCACAGGTTGGTAAATAGAAACCCACAGGAACATGAGGAGGAAAATCAGGGGGTAGCAGAGCATCTGAGGAAACTATATTAAAGTGGCCTAAGACCCAAAGAAAACAGAAAAGAAGCCAGATTGACCTCAGAAACAGAACTAATATGACAGCTGGCTTTTCCTCAGAAACTAGGCAAACTAGAAAATGGGTGTGGCTTCTTTAAGATGTTTTGGAGGGATGGAGGAGAAAAGCTGTCAATTCCCTAATTCTGGGTGCAGAGAGACTGTCTTTTGAAACAGGTAAAATAATAATAAAGTTTTCGGGGAAAATAAAGCTTTACAATTATCAGCATATCTGTATTACGTGAAATGCTAACTTTAGGTTGAATATTATGTTCTTCAGGTAACAGGAATAAAATACTAGAGAGAGCTTTCCTGTACACAAAGAAATAGAGACTCAGGATAATGGCTAAAGGCTCTTAATTTTAATCATTCTAAGCAACAATTGCCACCTAAAGAAAAAATACCAGCATGAATTATGGCTTTAGCAGATGTAAAGATAAATTAAGCAACACTACTACTAACAGAAGACGAGATGGGGGTGAGGCTCTTACATCACTTGTGAAGCAATATTATTTCAAAGCAGTCTGTGGTTAATTAAACTTATGCACCATAAACCTCAAGGAAACCATGAAGTTTTAAAAATGACTCAATAGTGAACATGAAAATATATTTAAATAATCAAAATTATTCAGAGAGATCAAGCAAAAATAAATTACAAAATCAAGGAATGAAAGAAGAAATAAGAGAGGCAAATAGAATGCACATTTTATGTGGGGGCAGATCTTCAGCCAACCATGATAATTACACTAAATGTAAATGATCTAAACACACAAAGTGTGGATTTTCAGATTGAATTCAAAGTGATCATATATTATCTACCAAAAAAAGCACTTCTAATAGTTTTCGATAGACTGAAGTCCAAGGATAAAAACAAAAAATATGTCTGATGAAAATACTAGGAAAATAAAAGCTAAAGCAACTGTGTCAAACCAGACAAAGCAGATTTCTGAAGGACTATTTCCAGGGTTAGAGTGGCATTAAATGATGGTGAGGGGTCAATCTGCCTGGGAGGTTTAACAAACTGAAATGAATGTACCCTTAAAAACTGACTTCCCAAACAGTCAAAGTCAGTAATAGAACTGAAAAGAGTAACCAGAGGAATGCCAAAGGTTCAGCTGCCAAGCTGACACTCTTCTTCCAGTGACGGATAGAAAATCCACTAGAAATTGGTAACAAGTTAGGAGCCCTGAGTGATTAGGAGACCTCATCCATTTCCGTGAACTTGATACTTATTAACATTCCACTCACTAATGGCAGGATGCTGATCTTTTTCAACAGTTGGCAAGATGGAAGCTAAGTCCAACATCAATTTCCCTTGTGAACACTGAGGGAAGATCCCCATGAAATAGCAGACAAAAGATCATTAATATTGATATATTACTATTAATTACCCATTATTAATATTGTTATAGAATCATTATATTGGTATATTTTTAATAATATATATAGAATTGTAACATGTTCTGCCCAAGTTGGCCACACCCTAAAATACAGTGTTGTTTCAACAGTCAGTCATCATAAAAAACATTTAACAAGAACAGATAAAAATCCAGTCTTGGTATCAAAACTTGCATAACCTAGGAATACAAATGTCGTTGTCTTATAAAGACACCTGGACTGACGGCCAACACTGACCCTGTGGGTCTGCCTTCCCTTATGGTCCTGAGCAAGACAGGGTGACCCACCCTCATGGCACAGAGGAAGAGTAGTTTGAGGAGAGAACTAGATGGCATGCATACTGGAGAGGAGGGAACAGCTGTTGACAAACAGTGCATTGAAAATGCAAAAGAATCTCCAAAAGCTACTGAACTTGCAAGTGCCTTTAACTCCGCCAAGGTACACGTGTTCACGTGCAAGGATGGAGTGTATGCTCTTTGTTCTAACAACGGACATGGGACATTGAAATTCAGCAACGTCTTCCACAATAGCAAAGGATCTTGGAATTCTTAGGTTTAAATCTAGAATAGATGAGCATGTTATTCAACTTGAAAATTATAAAACAGTGGTGAAAAAAAAATCCCTTAAAAAATGTGGCGGTCATGCCATGCTCACAGTCGGATTAGCTGTCAGTGCACGCCCACATAATCTGTAGGCTCAGTGCCACCACCACCAACACACTGAAAACATTTTTATAAGATATTGACAAGGTGGATCTAAAACTTATATTAAAAGGCAAAGAAAATAGAGTAGCCAAAATTATTTTTAAAAGAACAAAGTGGAGCACTTAGACTGTCTGACCCTGAGACTTCCTATGTAGCTGGGACAGTTAAGACAGAGTGGTATTTGCAGAATCCTGCAGCTGTCAGTCAACAGAATGAAATAGAGTTCAGAAATGGCTTGCACATGTATGGTGTACTGAGTTCTGTCAAAGTTTCAAGGGCAATTCAAAATATAAAGGATGTCTTTTTCAAAAAAGTTTTTGAACAAATGTACACTCATAGAGCTAAAACGTTCTTCAAGTCTTAGCTTATACCATAAAAAATCCCAAAAGAATCATAGCTCCAAATGTAAAATGCAGAATTACACAACTTCTAGAAGAAAACATAAGAAAAAAAGTCTTTCTTTTTGACCTTGGTCTAGGCAGAGACTTCTTATATATCCCACTGAAACATAAAAATTATATAAATGGGACCTCATTAAATTTAAAAACTTCTGCTTTTCTAAAGGCACAATTGAAAGGCTGACTGGGTGATACTGACTTGGACAAAATATTCATAACACACATATCTAATAAGACACGTGTATTGAAAGTATATAAGTATCTTTCAACTCAACAATGAAAGAATAAACCAATTTAAAAGGGGGAAAAATATTTGAATGCATGTTTCACCAAAGATGATCTGCTAATTCCCGATGCACATCAGCATATGAAAAGGTGCCAAACACTGGGGTCACTGAGAAGTAGAAAATAACTTGATAATGATATTCCACTTCATACTTACTAAATGGCTAATATTTTTATAATTCTGACAATAGCCAGGGCTCCTAAGGGAGCTGCAGGCATTGCAAATGGGAATGCGGAGTGGTGTGGAGTGGGGGGCACTTGGTGGTTCCTGATAAAGTCCATCACATCCTTACCAGACTGCCATCGCCTCTTGCACCTCTACTCCTAGGTGTTAAGCCCCAGCAAAGAAATGCTTCAGTGCACATTTAAACTCATAATCTTCAAACACTATCTGTGTGTAAGAGCATGGACACGTGTGCATGTGTGTGCATGCATGTAAGTGCATGCATATGTTTGCATATGACCTGGGTCCCATGGTCAGTGCCCTTCATTACTTCCCTGAAGTAGGCAGAGGTCCACTTTCCTCTCTCTGCAGACTCAAGTAACTCAGCGCCTTGTGATTATGTTCCACCCCCTGAGAGTCAAACTATTTTTTTTAATTATTATTTTTCTGAAATCCATTTAGTCTGTTTTCCTTGTAACTAAGAGCTTCGGGGGAAACTGACACCAGGCTTCAGTTCACTGCATTCTTTGTAATCTTAGGAAGAAGCTACGTTGGCTGATCTTTTGTTGAATCATCGTGTTTCAGGATGCCCTGAGATCAAGTTGGAGTGGGCAAGCAGGGGCATTTTTCTCAGCAATGGAGACTAAGGGGCAGGCTTCACCCTGTCTCCACACTTCTCCCCAGGGAACCATAAGTCCTAAACAAGAACGGGCACAGTGGCCCTTTGGGTGGCTACATGGCAGCCTTGCTACCTGTTTTCTGTCACCTGACCTCTGGGCAGAATTTGGAGCAGGAGGCTCTCTTCCTTGGGTAAACTACACTTCTGTTACAGGAGTCATTTTTGGTTCCCTTCCTATCTCCCAGCTACTCATTACCCCTGTCACTAATCTTCACTCCTCATTCTAGATTTTGGAATCCCTCAGGCATCAATTCTGGACCTCCTTTCCATTGACACGTACCCCTAGGTGGTCTATGTCTGTCTCAGGGCTTTAAATGCCAGGTGACTCTTCAGAGTCCCTTGGTAGCCCACATCCCTTACTGAAATACAGACTTCCACTTCCAACTGCCTAACATCTCTCGATGCCTGGTGAACAGCATCTCAAGTACATGTCTAAGATCAGCCCATAAGTTACCCACTAAATCTGTTCTATCCAAACATTTCCTCATTGCAGGAGATGCTAACTCCATGCTTCCAATAGCACACTCCAAAAGCTCTTGGTCTCCCTAAACCCCTTTCTCCCTCCCACCCCAAACTCTCCAGAACCAATTCTGTCCTGTCATTCCCCCAAAACACACCGAAAATCCAACAGCTTCCCTCTATTTTATCTGCCCTCCTTCTGGCCCATGCCACATTTCCTTTCCTTTGGGTTATTGCAGGAGCCTCTTGCTGGGTGTCTTATACTTCTCCAGCCCATTCTCCATGCAGCAGCCAGAAGGATCCTGCTAAAGCACAAGTCAATCATGTCCCCCAGTTGCTGCAAACCCTTCAGTGGCTCCCTCTCCTAGAGGCATTGTTTCCAGTGGATGATTTTTGAGCATAGACTTTACACATGGGCCTAGTGGGATCAGAGTGAAGCTATGCTGGGAGCGACAACTTTTAGGGTGCATCTGCCAAGGTCAGACTTGTTTACTTGAATGACAGCAGTGATGGGGATTATCTGGGTAGTTGATAGTACAGGAAAAAAACATCAGAGAGTCTCCAGATGAACAATGAACGTAGTAGCTCTGGGGAAACCAGGTGCTGTAAAAATCAACTCTACCAATTTTGGCTTTTGAGATGCTCCATGTAGGACTTAAATTCTATGCAAAAATCCAATGGGCCTGGCCTGGTCACGCTTTTATCTCTGGTGATGGATTTACCATCACCGGCTGGGTGAGGCCTGCAAGATGGTTCGTCCAGAGGAAATGAGAGGTCCTGACTCTAATGCCATCAGACAAAGATACAGGTGGAAGGGAAATATAAGAAAAGGCTTGGTTGCCATTCTATATGGAAGCCCTTAAGTTTGAGAATTATTTACTTTCCATACAAATTAGAATAGGTTATTTCTTAAAAAACAAAACAAAGCAGAAATACCCCTTTCCTGGCATCTTTTCTAGAGTAGGAAAGAAAGAAATGGAATCAAAGAGGATGCTCTTGAAATTCACAGTTGTAGTGAGAATTTCTGCCCACGAGTCCTGAGTGGTTGTGACTGTCTTGGGTTACTGTGAGGTTTTCTTTCCCTCACTAGTTTCTTTGGAGTTTGGCATAAGTGATGAAAACATGTGTCACCTAACACTTGTAGCATGGCTAAATAAATATATAACCAAAAAAGCAGTAAGAGATCTTCTCATTTATTAAGACACAGGAATTGGAATATAAAGATCATAACAGCCTGGTGACTCTTTGATCTCTGTTATAGGGCAGATTTGGGAGAAGCACATGGAGGACATCCCTAGGTCTCTCAATATGGACGTCTTAGAAAGGCTTGGGATGGATTTTGGGTTGTCTGAAGTGCTTTTGGGGAGTGTTAAAGGCGCTAAGGCATTTGTCTGAATTAGACGCTCTAAGAAATTGGAAGCAGTTCCATTAGAGGGCATCTCAGGAGGTCTGTCCTTCTGCTCATGAGTAGTAACATAGTCCAGGCCAGTGGAAATGACAGCCATCCCAGGAGTTGATGACAAATGCCAATGAAATCAAAGACAGTTTTCATTTCCCCTCCATCCCTGGCTGGTGTGTGTGCTGACTGCTAAATGCTTCTTGGTGGCACAAACATGTTGTTTCATTTGTCACAATTAGGAAGTCTATTTTGATGATGCACATATAGTAACCTCAGATGCACATGCTGTTAGGAAAATTTCACAAGAGATTTTTATAACTGTCATTTTCACTCAAGGGTACAGTGGCCAAGCGACACATCCTGAAAGATCTTATATTTTCAGCATCTGAAGTGAAAGAAGCCATTAGCCTGCGAATGTGTTTCTACCTCATTTCTTGTGTTTCATATTTTTTTAATTGTTATTATTTTTATTAGTTCATTTTAGTTATAGATAATAATAGGACTCATTTTGACATAAAAGAGTAGATACAATTTGCTTGTTTCCTGTTTTTAAAAGTTAATAGTCATCTTGAGTTCGGGAACTGACAGATGTTTATCTAATTTATTCCTCGGAAACTGACAGAAAATAGTTCATATTTGAAATATGAGGTCACCTTCCCCTTTACACTGTGTCTATTACATCATCAAATCTTCTCCAAAACCTAAGAGTTTAAAGCAGCCAATGTTTCTTACCTCACAGTCTCTGTGGGTCAGATCCCTGAGCACAGCTGGGCAAAGGCCTGGCCTCATGGCCTGAGGGAGGCACCACTGGGCAGGAGCCAGAGCTGCCTCATCCTGGGCTGCTAAAAGAGCTCAGGGTCCTGGCTGTCCTCCAGCAGAGAGAATGAACCAGAAAAGGTGAGTAGGGCAGAAGCTCTTGTCCTTCTGTAATGTAACCTTGGCTGTGACGTCTCCTCTCTCCTGCCATGCTCTGGGTGGTGGGAGTCTTTTACTTGATCAAACCTACCCTGCGGACTTCAATTCCAGGGAGAAGGGTCTTCGGGCATCTTAGAGGCTACCTGGCTCCTAGAACGAGAGGTGAGAATCCAGGGGAGTTGGTAACTTTGCCTTTGCCTGGGTGCTGAGCTCCTATCTAGCTCCTTGGTTTCTGTGAGAAAGAATATCTTCTCATCTGGAGAGAAATCATGGCAGCTATTTTAGAGCCCCTGAGAAATGACCCTCCTTTTTCTTTTGGGCACAGACAGAATGTAAAGACTCAGATATTATCAAACTACTTAGCACTACGTCAGTCAGGTTGGAATGGCCATTCCATCTCTGGGGCCTATCTGTGGGCTCATGTATTTCTATTAGAATCAGAATCCTTCAGATTCCCAAGTATAATCCCTTTGGGGGATAGCAGATGCATTTTTCAATTTTATCTTGCAAATTATTCTGGGGCACAGTCTTCTGGAAACATCCTATATAGGAACCTTAGATGATGATGTCATCATCCTGATCCTCAATTAACCTCCTTCTTGTCAGAAGTGGGCAAGGAAATAGCATTCTAATGATCAAACTCCATGAGAATTTGAAGCAGCATCTGCAGAACTAAAGCCATACATTGGGTCCTTGGTGAGTAGGGAGCCAAAGCCTAATGTTCAATGAGGGTCCTCTGAAGAGCTTGGGGTCAGTAGGGGCTTTGGCCCAGCTCACACTGCTATGGAGCCATGCCTTACTGCCATACTCTCTGACACAACCCCATAAGTGGGTAGTTGAATGTCAGACCTGTTTCCTGGTGGCATATTCTAGGCACCATAGGGGGCTGCAAGACATCTGTAAGATGCAAGGCCACCCCCTAGAACCCACTGCCTCATTAGAGGAATGTCAGGCTAGCATGAAGGTCTTATCCAACCCTGAGCAGGAGGAAGTCTGGCAAATAGAATGTCCAACAGCTAACAACATACTGAAGTCCATCAGAGGTACAAGATGCCGGGTTCTGATGACCCCACAATGCCATGAGGGATCCAGGCTCCCACAGCTTTCCTTACTGTCACCGTAGCTCATTCTATTGTTGCTGATCCTACCATGAGCTCACCTCATGGCTTGTTTTCTCGGCGGCAGGATGGCAGTTCCACATCCCATCTTCCACCCCAATGGGAGGGGAGATGGCAAGGGATGAAAACCAAGTCCTTTGCTGTGGTCATCCTGTTGACAGCTTCTGGGTTAAGCTGTCAGTCAACATCGGCTTGTATCTATTTGGTCAAAACTGTGTTATAGATGTTAGCAGAAGAGAGGCTGGGAAGTGAAATTTAAGAAATGTGAAATAAACAGTCACCAAGAAGGAAAGACTAAATATGGGAAGGCCACGAAATATACTTGGCAGGAATAGAAGACCAAAATCGAAAGATCATGGCTCGTGAAGAGCAGCGAATGCAAAGTTACCCAGGAGAAGTGGGAGCACAGGCCTGGGAGAATTCCCACCGGCATTCAGAGGCAGGGCACATTCTACAAGAAGTGGCCTCCAGCAGGGACTTACGCGGCTGGCACTGGAGAATACAGACCTTTTTTTGGTTGTCAGAATCAGTTGCTTCTTGCGTTGAGTAATGGAGGACATGTGGAAAGATGGTGTTCTATTTTTAGGAAACTCATCATCCCAATTCTATTTCCACTTCAACCACAAAAAAATCTCCTTAGCTAACCTTCAGCTACTTATCTCACATCTCACCCATGGAATCCTTTTGGATCCTTTCTTATGAATAAACAGAGTCAACTCTCCATGCACACGGAAATCCTCCTGGGGAATTTTTAGAAATTTTATGGCTAGACCATTCTCCAGAGAAATAATTATGTTTAGAAGGATGTTTGGCACTTTAAAAAAAGTTAACATTGAGAACCACTAGTCTAGAATCAGGGTCAGAAGAGTTATGACCTGCAGGTAGAAAAGAGTCAGTCATTCTTACTCTGAAGATAGTTTTACTGGAACCCAGCCACACATCCTCCATGACAGCACTCACTCTGCAAGAGCAGAGCTGGGCAGTTGTGATGAAGAGCTTAGGTCTATCAAAATCTGAAATATTTACTATCTGGCTCTTTTAAGATAAAATTTCCCAGACTCTTGTGTAGGCCACAGGATGATAGCCCACAAGATTTTATCTGGAAACCCTTTAAGACAATCAGTGCAGTCCTCTCATTTTATAGCTCCAGGTACAGTGAGGAGTTAGGAATTACCGAGGGTCAGCAGAGAAGATTTTTGACCTCCAGGCACCTTCTAGGTCCAGCATGTGTGTAGATGGTTCTTGCATAGAAAGTGTAAGTTTCCCCCATTGCAGTGGTCCTTCTTAACCTCAGCTTTGCTTTCATCTATCCATGGCCTGAAAATATTAATTACAAATGTATGGAAATAAATAGTTCATGAGTTTTAAACTACAGTCTATTCTGAATACCATGAAGAAATCTTGTATTGTCTTGCTTCATCCTCTCAAGACATGAATCATCCCTCTGTCCAGTGTGTCCATGGTGTATAGGCTACCCACCCATTAATCAGCTGTCTGAGTTATCGGATCAACCATGGTTATAGCACAGTGCTTGTGTATGAGTAACTCTTACTTTACTTAATAATGGCTCCAAATTTCAAGTGTAGTGATGCTGGCAAATGCCATAGTGAAGTTGTAAAGTGCTTCCTCTACGTGAAAAGGTAAATACTCTCAACTTAATAAGAAAAAAATACTGTGTGAAGGTTGCTAAGATCCATGGTAAGTTCTTTATTTCCTCTTACTGTGTCTAATGTATAAATTAAATGTTATCGTAGATAACTATGCCTCAGAAAAATGGCATATATAGGCTCCTTGCCATCTGAGGGGACTCAGAGTGTGTCCGCTGTTGACAAGGGGGCTACTAAGATATCATCATGTGTAAGTATGCCATTTGTCACAGCCAATGAGCCAGCACTATGCACTGTTACTAAACTAAGGTTCACTCTCTTCAGAGTTCTGCTTTTACCTAATGTTCTCTCTGGTTCCAGGGTCCCACCATGGTACCTTGCTCATCATGTCCCTTGGGGTCCTCGGGGCTGTGTCATGTTCTCAGTCCTCCCTTATTTTTGATAACTTTGGCAGTTGTGAAGGTTATTGATCTGGGCTTGTCTGATGTTCTCCTCATGTTGTCTTGGGGGGTAGAATGACGTGGTCATTACATCTCACCACATCAAGGCCTGTACTGTGGGGGCAGCTTAGCATGGTTGTGCCGCCCTTTCTTACCTGGCTGGTGTGATGTTTCTCAGGTTTCTCCACCACAGTGTCTGTCTTCCCTTCCTTTCCATACTGCACTCTCCCTAAAGAGAAGGGGGATTGTGCTCTGCCTTCTGCTTGAGGATGCTTTATTGACGTAAATTATCTCTCTGAGTAGGAGACTTGTCTGCTAACCCCACTTATTTACGCCATGATTTATTTACGTCAGTGTAGGCTCATGGATGTTTGCATTTGATGCTCATTCACTCACCAGACATTTATGGAGCATGATCTCTGAACCGAGGACTGTGCCCATAGGCAGAGACAAAGCAGCCACTAGGCCCCAGAGAATGCAGGTCAGTGGGCCCAGCATCAGGTGAGCAATTGGATGCAGACATGGGGAGGAGTTGTGGTGATGCTGGCTCAGAGAGGGGTTGTGGTGTAGTGTACCATGACCCACTCCTTCCTCAGGGTCCGAAGGATGCCACTGTTGCCTCCGTGCATGCATGGGGAAGTGGAGGTCAAAGACTAGTGGAGCCGCACCATTGAGCCCAGAAATTCTGCAGACACCTTCACCAGAAGGAGAGGACAGGGAGTCCCAACATCCAAGTTGGAGCACGTTTGGCCTGAGCTTGTGCCCTCTGTAGCGTGGCTGTTTTGAGAATTCTGAGGGGCCAGGAGGGCCCTTCCCATAGGGCAGAGGTAAGCAGGAGGCTGGTCCTGTGAAGGTGATGGGTAGGACCTGTTCTCTGACTGTACTGCGCCACTGGCTTCTTTTTGAATAACAGTGTGTGCCTCTTCCTGTGAGCCACAGGCAGGCTGTCTGGGCAGCCTGTCCTCTTCCTCCTCATGTGCTTGGCTATTGGGGATAAATGCTGGTCTGCAGCCATGGGAGACACTTTACAAAGGATGACAGTACCTGTTCCCCTCAGCCCGGGAGGTCCTCGAAGGCTGGGAGTCACAAGGAGGCTCTTGATGTCACAGCAAGGAGCCAGGAGACATGAAGAGAGAGCTGTCCTTTTTCTCTGGCTGCCATGGTCAGGACACCGACCATCCTGCCACGGGTCTGAACAAAGAGGGCACAGCTTAGCCCACTACTGAGGAGGCAGTGGAGAGTTGGGAAGGCAGGGGACAAGGCAGGAGTCAGAGAAGGGAGGAGGGTGTTCTGAAGACAGCCAGGGGCATGGAGGATCAAAGACCATAAAGAGGGTGTGGGACAGCTCCTTTGTGCAGGGCTCTCTGTCTGGTCTGGGGCTGCAGGGATGCAGATGAGAAGGGTCCACTACCATTGCAGGGAGCTGGGGAAAGCCAGTGTTTGACTTGGAGAATGACAGAGAAGGAACCATATGGGCGAGGGGAAGGGTGCTCCAGGACAGGCACAGGAGACGGGGCACCATGTGAGAGAGGGGAAGGGCGCTCTGGGACAGGCCCAGGAGATGGGAACCATGAAGGCAGTGGAGGCTGGCTATGTGGGGAGGCAGCATGTATCTGTAGGACTACCCTGGTGACTGTGACTGAAACCACTCCTGCTGCCACATGGAACAGAGTACTCTGTTGGGTCCAAGACCCATCTTCCCCTCAGCATGGGTCCTAGTTTGCTCCTTTCTCCTGTGTCTGCCTCATTGCCTGATGGCTTCCTCTAAGGGGGACCAAGAGTCCCAGCTGCGGCAGTTCCCATCTGAGAAGCTGAGGCACAAAAAAAACATCTGTTCCTACTGGGCTGGTGAGAGGCGTGGGCAGGCAGCGCGTGTGGCTTTTGTGCTTGTCCCCGAGTGGTCACTGTGGCCAAGGCACTCTGGTGCTTGGTTTTGGGTCTAGAAGTGGGGCTTTACCCATAATCTGCAGGTAGATTTTCAAACCAGGTATATGGAAAGGGGAGGGGCTTCTTCCCTAAGACAGCAGGTCCTGCTTAGAGAAGAGACGTGGCCAGGTTAAGGAGAAGGGTTGAGATTCCATAAGAGGCAGGGGTTGGAAGATAAAATCAGAAGGTAATTTGGGGTCAGCTTGTTCTCCAAACTGAAAGTTCTTCATCTTTGGGCCTCAGAGAATGTAGGTTAGAGTCAAGATATCAAGAGCCAGAATTCCAGTTCTTTTGGTATTGTTTTACTCTGTTATGAAAACAAACAGTTGTTGAAGCAATTCAAGAAATATATATATATATATTTTTTTTTCTTTTTTTGGGGGGGAACATAGATATTGGCTTTTCCATCTGCCCACGGTGTGCCATGCTGCAAGAACAGGAACATGAAGTGGTGTTATTAAATGGAGATGCAAAGTTTTATTTGTCAAGGTTGTGGATGGAGGAGGCTGGGTGAGTGGTGGATGAGGGCACTTGAAGCCCGCCCACCCTGCCCTTCTGGCCTTGGCGAGGGAAGTATGGCTTCCCTGGCTGGGGTTTCACCTGCCTTTCCTGCGGTGGCGATGAGACACTCCTGGGCTTGTCCTAGTGGAGATGGGAAGATGCCACTTTGGGTGAGGCAGTCCTGTTCGTGGTGTTTGGATGGAGCTCCAGGAACCTAGTGTGCAGTCAGGGAAATGTCAGGAAGCCAGCCAGTGGGCCACAGGCTTGAAATGCACCACAGGCTGTCCAGAGGGCAGGCAGCTCCAAACCATGTGCTCTGGTTCAGCTGTCAGAGGCCCTCACGGGTGGCTTCACGAGGCCCTCACGGGTGGCTTCATGCCTTCCTCATGGGAGGGGGCCAGCCAGTGCCAGAGTGCAGTGCCCTCTTCTCTCTTCTAAACTTGTGTTGGCAGATTTTGCAAAATTTCCCTCTTTTTTTGTTTTGATTGTGAATTCTGTCTTTAAGTATTTCTGTGCCTCTCTTTCAGGCAATTGCCATGAGTGGGAGAAGCATGAGGACCTCCCCAGATACAGCCACTCAGTCCTGGGCTCCCAGCCTCTAGAACATGAGAAATAGGTCTCTTTCCTTTATAAGTCATCCAGTCTCAGGTATTCCCTTATAGAAACAGAAAATAGGCCAAGACAAGGAGCTTCCTAGGACACATTGTGACCTCTAGCTCTGCAGGGGCAGGCCCTGTGCAGCCTGGCTTCAGGCACAGAGGGCCTTCATCATGACAGCTTTCAGTGTCCTCTTAGTTGACTCCATTGGCATCAGGCCTACCAATGGCTAAATGGTAACTAGGTTCAGATCAATCAGATTGTCATAGGGAGCACCCAGTTGTGGCCACACTTGTCATTTACAAGCTTCTGAGGAATGCAGAGAATACAAAGAGGCTGTGGACAGCCTGACTGCAGGCTATTCGTGGACAAGTAACATCTGCAGCCTGTCCCCAAGGCCCATGGTGAAGCGGAGCCCTTTTAGCAGACTGGTTACTATTTCACGATGGTAGATTTGCTGAGGTCCTTCCTCTCCTGGAAGGTTCTCAGGTCTTCTCTGAAGCTCAGCACTCGAGCTGGCTGCCCCTGCTTCAGCAGCCACCTGACAACTGACGACCCGTGTGTGGAGCCCTCAGCTCCCTGCCCCCATCAAGGCCCCTGTGGCTGCAGAGCAGGGGCAGCTGACAGCTACCCTCTCTACCACCGAGGCCATGGGAGCCCTTGGTAAGGGATGTTGACACCTGGGAGGCGGCAGTTACCACTTGGGGGTGGGTGTGAGACACAGGGCCCTCCTCCTGGGGTGGCTATGATGGCAGTGGTTGTGACCATTTCCCTCTGCCTGCTCCCACTTGGGAATGGCTCTTTGCTAGAGCATTGTTGTGTCTGTGGAAAAGGGTGGCAGTGCTGGCCTCAGGATTCTCCTGCTGCTTTCCGCTGCAGCTCACAGGGGCCATGCCCTGTCCATCCGCATGCAGGAGTGACACTTGCTGCCTGTTTGAGATGCTCATTCTCTGTCATTAGGGTCACTCTAGGCCAATGAGCAGATCAAGAAGGCAGGATCATGCAGGCTATGAAAAAGTCCTCTGGGCAGGACAGATCTACCCCCTGGCTCCTTGCCCTGCGTCTCTGCAGTGCTGACAGCAGGCAGTGTCCTGGGTACACACTTGATACCATATCTCTTTAAAGCTACGTGATATGAGAGTATTTGAGCTCATTTCAGCATTCTGTCATGGTTTATAGCAATCTCCCTTTTGTTTGGCCAAGTTTGCAGAGGGGGAGAGAGGAAGAGGGGGGGCAGGGAAAGAGTGAGGACTGGGGAGGAGAGATCCAACGCCTATTTAGAAACCTCTGTCATTACTTGGGGAAGGATCCATGGAATGCCAGTGGCTGATAGAGATTTGTATTCAGGAGCCTTCCCCATTTTTTGTTTTCTGAGAGGCACCAGAACCTGCATCTGTAATTCCACTCCAGCTCCTCAGCCTGCCCGGGGAAGTTTTAAACATGCAACCTGAGGTCCACAAACACCCAACAAGGTACACCTCCACCGCAGGCCATGCCACAGTGGTGTTCCCAGCTCTGCTTGGGCAGCACAAGTAAGCAAATGCACCAACATTCTTTCTGTTAAGTTCAAAGTGTTGATGTGTTTTAGTCTCCATAAAACCAGGGTGGCATTTTTCTTCTTGCATCTTTTAAACCCAAAGGACCTTGAGCTACTTTTTAGGGGGTACTTGGGCTATATGTTAACATTTAATTCACCCCTGGGAGCCATGAAAGTGCTTAGACTGGCCTTTGAGAGGAAAGACATGGCATGTCCTTAATTCAGCTGTTTTGGAGCCTAAAAGTTCCCCGTTCTCAGCCCGCGGTGCAGCATGAGCCTGCAGCAGCCACATCACTTGGTGGCACGTGACCCATTGTGCATGTGGCTGCATACAAGACCCCTTAAGAGCATGCAGACCCCCAGAGCTGTGAGCACCATGCACCGTGACTTTTGGGCACTTGGAAGACTTCCTGAGTTCTCACAGAAATGTTTATAAAGTGCGGAATTTAGACTGAAACTCAGTCAGCACTTGGCATCCGCAGATTTTCTTATTCTTTATTGTTTCCTTTAAGGGAAATTGTTTTATTCTCTGTACAAAGTGGAGAATATAAAAATAGGCTTTTAAGAGAGGCAGAAATAACAGATAATCTCAAAATGGAGTGGTGGGGGAAGCTCGTGAAGGATAACGAAGGCAGGGTCCCCTTCCCTGGCTCTCGCAGGATGGTCGGTGTCTGGGTTACACTATAGCCAGCAGTGATTAATTGCTGTGAAGTACAATTTTTTATTAAGAACAGTGACTGTTGCAGTTTAAAGTCAGGGAAACGCCTCTGTCATAAACTCCTGCTGAGCTGAACCCACAGTGTGTTGTGGGGAAGCCACTTTTGGGTGGCTTTTTGGCAGTCTCTACAGAGGCTAAGCTTCATTCACCTCACAAAGCACTGGCTTTGCTCCCAAGTGCACACCTGAGAGAAATGAGCACACCTGACCCTCACAAGATGCAGCCTGGGTCTGTGTGGCAGGTTTGTTAGTAACAGGCCGACTGGAGACAGGACAATGGAGTGTCACACAGTGGCACAGAGAACAAGTGAGGCTTTCAGTTCTGGACAAGACAGAGTGGCTGAGCCTAGATTTGCCCTTCTACCCAAGAAAACAGGAAATAGACAAAACCCACAATGCCACACCAACAGCCGAGAGTGGTCCTGGATAGGTGGGAGGAGTATGGTGAGCCGCCTGGGCATGCACCCTTGTTTGAGAAGTTTCCAGATCGGGGGTCCAGGTGGAGCTGAGCCCCCTGCCCTGAGGAGAGGGAGTTGAGAGCAGGGGATTCCTGGGTGTCTGCAGAGGGCTTCCTCCAGTGCTCATAGGTGTGTGCCCAGCTCCTCGGGGTGGAGGACAGGACTCTCTGAATGAGTCAGTGGAGGGTGCTGGGAAGAGGGTCTGTTGAGGTCCTGGGGTGGGAAATCGTTGTCCATCCTTGGGCATTTAAATGAGCACGAGTAGCACCTCCCAGGAGCGCACCCAACCTGACTTGGTGTGAAAACATGGGGAGTCCACAGGCCCTGCATGCCCAGCCTCACCCTGGCCAGTGGGTGGGACTCTCTGGGAAGGGTAGAGACCCTCCACCCCAGGGAGTTCTTTTGCATACTGTGGAGACAGAACAGGAGAGGCCAGATGGGAACACAAACTTTGCTTATTATTGACTGTGCTCAAAACCACTTGGATGGACAGAGATATAGGCTGTGCCTGAGGTTCCCTCCTGATATACACCATCCAGACCATTTGTGCTAGGTGTAAGTGAGTAATTTGAGTCACTTCCCTCTCTGCCCACTGGCTTGTGCCCAGGTTGAAAATCCAGCATGGCCAGGCGTGGATTGACTTTAGTCTGTACCGGGTCCACTTGCCTAAGCTAAGTCTGGGTCCCAGGAAAATTAGTGGCTTCCAGAAACTCGATGAGCAGCAGCAGAGAAAGTCTTATAGAGCAGCAGGTGCCCAAGTCTCCAGTAACTGGGGAAGAACCTCAGACGCTGTTTCCTGTTGCCACTTGGCTGGTGGGCAAGCACCAGCTGCTTGGAGGCATCCTGGTTTGTCATGGAAAGGACGTTTATGACACAGCTCCCGAACACTGGCAGGATTTTGCAGTAGCCCATGTGTTCCTGGGGCTGAGGGACAGTGCTAAGGATGCAGCTGCAAACCCAGAGAAGCTTGGGGAAGGACAGGAAGATGGACACCCTGAGGGACAGACAAGGAAGGGCTGCCTCATAGCAGAGGCCACAGCTGGAATCACTGGTCATCCCAGAGCTGTACAGGGAGATTCTGGCTCTGACCCGATGAGCAGCAGGGCCTTCAGGTTTGAGTTTCTATTGAGGAGGAGAGTTGGAGTCAGTGTCCAGGGCCTGGGCAACGTTCATGACGGAGTGTTTATTCAGAGAGACAGGATGTGCATGCCCGCGGGAGGCCTGGCTTACTAATAGCCCCATCATATCAGCAAGCCACCATAACAGCACCAACAGCCTGATGTGTGTCCTTGTGTGTCAGTGCAGCAGCCTGCCCTCGGGTCACCTGGGTAGCAGCTGAGACCTCCCAAGTGCATCCCTTTTCCCTTCTTTGCTTGTTCCCAGATCACTCCTGTGGCAAGGTCCAGCCTTCTCAGATAAAGAAGTAGACTCAAATGGAAATGTACTCAGGGCACAGGCAGTGAAGCAGGTTTTGTTGAATTGTGCCAAGTTCTTGCTTCCTGGCCCCATGTGCTTCCCCTCCATCTCTGCCTGTGCGCCCTGTCCTTGCGGTGCTGCTCTTGGTGGCCCTGGTGGCTCCTGCGCCCCTGGTTATCTTCCTCCCCAGGAGGCAGCTGTGGTATTAGATGCCTGTTCTGTACCAGCTGTTTATTAACATAATCCCATCTAAAAGCAATACTCCCTCCAACAAGAGATTGTGAACAAAGTCTTTTATCTCCTTAGTCAGGAGAGTGGCAGCAGGGTGTCAGCTGATAGGTGTCCAGTGCCTCACCATGCCAGGCACCCTTGTAAGCTTTTGGGATTAGCAGCTCCTGTCATCCTCTCTGTGACCCTTTTTGCTAGTGCATCACAGTCTTGTGTGGTGTCGGGGTTCTTCTGACATGGTCACACCTGCGTGGACGACAATTTGTCAGTCGCCTTCCCTCCCTCCCCCTTCCCTTTCTCTACCCTCCTGGCCTTCCTTCTACTTATGGATAGGTCTTTACGCTGGTGTTTTAGGTTATCCACAAAGCTGTCAGAATTCCCTGTGGTGCACTCACACAAGCACGGGGCACAATTTCATTCTCTCTTTCTCCTCCCCCCAGTCCCCGTCCATTTCAGGGGATTCCCTGACCCTCTCCCTCCTTTTCCCTTTTCTGGTCCAGGGTCTGCATTTAAGAGCTCTGAAGGGAGTTTGGAGAGACTTTATGCGTAGGATTGCTTGGGTTTACGGGAACCCAGTGCAGAGCTGCCCACGGCCCACACAACCTGCCTGTCACTAACCTCTTGCGTTAATGCATTTGCTGCCTCTAAGGAGCAACGCTTCACTGTGCCCGGCTCAGGCACTGAGCTGTTCAGCCTTGCATCCTCTCCCTCGCCGTCTCTTTCTGAGATCCCGTCTGAGCTCTGGGAGTCAATGCTCATCTGCCTCCTTGGGCTCCTCCTGTCCATGGTGGCCTCTCAGTCTCCCTAGTTTTGGTGACTGGTGGCAGTGGGGACACTCACTGGGTGTCCTGCAGGGTGCCTCACTGTAGGGTGTTTCTGATTTTGTTCATGTGCTTCCCCAGCCCTGGTGTTCCAGGGAAGGACCTCGGAGGCTGACTCTGCTCAGCTGAGTCATGCTGCTGAGAGCCACCAGTTCCACTGTGACCTGGCAGTTCCTTTCTGTGTTTGCTGAGTGACTATTTCTTACTAAGGGTGCCCCTGCCTCAGTGTCTTTATCCCCTCACCCATTGGAGGTATTCGGGTCACTTCTTGCTTCTGGTTATTACAACGAAAGCTTCTGTGGAATCTGCCTATGGTCTCTGTGTGGTCCTGGGCTTCCTTCTCTCAGGGGCCATTGCGAGAGGTTGGATTGCAGATGTCATAACTGAGAGCCACCATGGCACAGCCTCCTGTCCAAGCCCTTCAGTGGTCAGAAGAAGACTCACAATTTGGGTGTGAGAACTAGAGCCTTAGTCATTCAGACCACCACGCTCTGTGCTCTTTAATCACACAGCCATAATAACAGAAAAACCTTCCTCGACTGAGCATTTATCATACATGAACTAATGGGAAGTTCCGCACTTCATCAGCCTTAACATCCCACCTCCCTGTGTGAGGGAGTGTTGTTGTGACCCTTCATTAACAGATGACTAATTTCCCCAGGATCAGACTGATGTGCAGGGGTTACAGCCAAGGCCCAGGGTCAGAGCAACTGCTCTCCCAGAAGAGAGGGGAGGAAGGCTTTGTCCTTGGCCATGAGTATTGACCAGGAGCACAAAGGTGGCCATCCCCAGCTCCATGAAAAGATCTCAGTGGTGAGACCTGGGACCAGGATGTCTGGATGGGCAGCCCCTGTGAAGCAGAGTCCCTGTGTTCCTGGCCATAACCTGGGGAAGAACAGCGTGTGGATAATTTGTTTTCCTGAAATTCCAGGAGGATTTTGTGGCCTTGAAGTGTCTCACAAACCCCGAGGATGAGGAGACATTGATTTTTTATTTGTTCTAAGGATGAAGTTTCTTCAGTCCACGTAACAGGAATTGTCTCCAGTTCTCTTAAGAAATAAAAGAAGTAATTAGAAGGACACAAGGTGGTTCTGAAAATCAACAGGTCTGGAGGAGAAGCCTCAGAAGAGGAAGCTCTAGGGACTCAGTTGCAAGAAGTTACCCCAGATTTTCTCATGATGATTATTGCCAGAGGAACCCGCAGACCTGCCCACTCACTTGCGCTGCTCAGGCTGCTTGAGCTTCTGCCCTCAGTTAAGTGTGTCCACATTTATCTCCCAGGAGCTACTTACAGCTTCACCCTAGTTTCCATTTAGAGTTTGAAAATGCGTGCTATTCCCAGATCAAGGGCATCTTTTTTTCCACCGACTGTGAACAGGTGGATAAGGACTTCTAGCAGGGGGCCCTCCTTCCACATCTACAATCTTCTGACCTTGCCCCTCCCAAATGATGGTGGGTAATTACAATATTGGGAATGTCTATGCCCCGGGATTGGGAGGGAAATAAAAAGTTTCTGTAGAAACAATCAAGCTGTGGAGAGAGAGCCTACAGAATGGGAGAAAATATGCCACCTGAACCTCAGATAGAGAATTAATCTCCAGGATATATAAAGAACTAAAAAAACTTAACACCAAGAAACCCAAATAACCCAATCAAGAAATGGGCAAAGGAACTAAAAAGGCACTTCACAGAATAAGAAATATAAATGGTCAACAAATATATGAAAAAATGCTCAACATCTCTAGCAATTAGAGAAATGCAAATTAAAACTACACTGAGATTTTATCTAACTCCAGTCAGAATGGCAATTATCAAGAATACAAGCAACAATAAATGTTGTTGAGGATGTGTAAAAAGGTACACTCCTACATTGCTTGTGGGACTCCAAATTGGTTCACCCACTCTGAAAAGCAGTATGGAGATTCTTCAGAAAACTTGGAATGGAACCACCATTTGACCCAACTTCTCAGTATATACCTGAAGAACTTAGCATACTACAGTGACACAGCCACATCAATAGTGGCTCAATTAAAATAGCTAAGCTATAGAACAACCTAGGTGCCCTTCAACAGATGAATGGATAAAGAAAAGTGGTATATGCATGATGGAATATTACTCAGCTATAAAGAAATATGAAATTATGTCATCTAGTACATGGATGGAGCTGGAGAGTATCATGCTAAGTGAAATAAGCCAATCCCCCCAAACCAAAGGCCAAATATTCTCTCTGAAATGTGGATGCTAATTCATAATAAGGGGGGAGGGAAGAATAGAAATTCACTGGATTAGACAAAGGGGAATGAAAGGAAAGGAGGGGGACTGGAACTAGAAAAATCAGTAGAATGAGTCAGACATAACTTCCCTGTGCTCACAAATGAGTCCACAACCAGTGAAATTCCACATCATGTACAGCCCCAAGAGTGGAATCCTAAGTAGAATAAGTCACACTCCATGTATGTGTAATATGTCAAAATACATTCTACATCGTGTCTATCTAAAAAGCACAACAAAAAGTTCCTGCAGACCTAGTACAGGCTCACACCCTTGCCACACGCGCTAACCCCCGCTGAGGCTCTTCTCACTTCTCCAGGGCGATCGCTCTTGCACAACAGGTCCAAGTCCATTTCCTCCTCAATGGAGCAAGTGTGGGATCCAGGGATCACATGAGCTTCCATCCTGGATTATGATGTAAGACTTCTGGTGAGGAACGGTAACCCCTATCCCACCTCATGCCACAGTCAGAAGGAAATGTGCAGGAGGAAAATGTGTCTCTCAGTCCTTTGGCTTTCAAACCCCTCTCCCCACCCATGGCTGAGCCAAGAGAGCCTGGGGCTGCCCCACACACACACACACACACTTGGAGGCTCCTCCCCTGAGGCCACTGCCCTGCCGGCCCCACCCCTGCCATGCTCTGTCCTAAAGACATGATCATCTTCCCATCAAGGAAAGGCTGGTTTTCCCTAGAAGTCTGCATGTTACTCTCCCTCTTGGCTGCTGGCAAAGGCTGTCTGGAGACATCAGCAACCCTGTGAGCTCCAGGTAGTGGTCTCTCCACCAATTTCCATGCTCCCTTGGTGAATATTGTCACCAAGTTCTTCTCAGGAGTGGAGGAAAAGACATACTGTGATAGGTTTTGCTTCTGCTCACTCAGGTTTTAACAGTTGAACTGACCTGTAATGAGGAAGACAGACAGTTTGTTTTCCATCTAGATCAACATTGGTTCTCAAAGTATCGCTCTAGTGCAGACATTGTATTTTGTATTGATACATACTTGTAATAATTAGCGGATGCTGGCTAGCTGCCTCCTCTTTGTCACCCTGGTGTTTCCTGAAGGCTTGATTGCTTGGGCTCTTGTTTAATCAAAGCTACGCCGTGATCCCCTCCCCATCCTTGAGAGGAATGAGTGAGGGTGAGAAGACCTGGTTTGGAAGAAGAGCTAACATTAATTATACACTTAATGTATTTCAAGAGTTTTTTCTAAGTTCTCACATGAGACTTAAGTTTTTTTTTCTTTTTAGTTGTAAATTGACACAATACCTTTATTTTTTTTATGTGGTGCCGAGGATTGTACCCAGTGCCTCATGTGTGCTAGGTGAGTACTCTACCACTGAGCCACACCCCTAGCCCCGTGATTTTTAACAAAATCTACGTAGTAGCCCTCCTAATGAAATAAGTATTTGCTTCTATTTTCCAAATAAGTAAAACCATATAAGTCTTTAGCCAATGTTTTGTAGTTTTCTGTATGCACATTTCTCACCTGCTTGGTTAAATCTATCCCTTTCTGTTGCTATTGTAAATGGTCTACGTTTAATTTCCTTTGGGATATTTCATTTTCCAGGTAGAAATAGAGCTGATTTTTGTGTGTTGGATTCTGCAACTTTACTGTATTTATTCATCATAACAAATTTTTTGAATGGTCCATTTAGGATCTTCTATACATAAGATCATGTTGTCTGCCAAGAAAGACTGCTTTAGTTCTTCCTATCCAATTTGGATGTCTTTTTTTTTCTTTACTAATCACCTTGGCTGGGGCTTTAAAGACTATGTTGAATAGAAGTGGTAAGTTTGGGTGGCAAGAACGGGTATCCTTGCCTTGTTTTGAAACTTAGGAGAAAACTTTGTCCTCTACCAGTGTGTGTGTTTGCTTGGGCTTTTCCTCTATAAGCCTCAATATGTTCAGGTAAATTCCTTCTATACATATTTTTATGTGTGTGTGTGTGTGGCGGGGGCAGTACCAGGGATTTACCTCAGGGGCACTCAACCACTGAGCCACCTCCCCAGCACTATTTTGTATTTTTAGAGACAGGGTCTCACTTTTGCTAAGGCTGGCTTTGAACTTGAAATCCTCCTTCCTCAGCCTCCTGAGCCATTGGGATTAAAGGCAAGTGCCATCACACCCAGCAATACATTTTGCTAAATTTTTATTCATAAAATGTGTTGATTTTTGTCAAATATATTTCCTGCCTTTATGGGGGTGATTGTGTGATGTTATCCTCATTTTAACGTGGCTTATCACATTAACTGATAGCTCAAATGTGTTTTCAACCCAGGGGTGGCCTCACAAAAGAAATCTGCAAGAGTTTCCTCTTTGGTTCTTCGAAGGCATTTGAGTCGTACCGTGTTAACACTTACTAACATGTCTGTGGTTACCAGTGGAGCTCTTTGGTTCTAAGATTGTCTTTGTTGGGACATTTTTGATTTCCAACCCAATTTCCTTATTCTCTATTGGTCTTTTCAGAATTTTAGAAAGACCTCCACCCCCACGTTTTTATTTTCTGCCAATAACCAGCCCACCCCAGCACAGGCAGTGCAGGGCGTTACCAAGGGGGTCCTGTGGGCCATGCAGTTAGTTGGCCAGCAACTTCCCCCACCCTAGAGGCCCATCCTTGTTACTCTCCACCTGCTGTTCTTTCCCCCAACCCCGCAGAGAGAGCCTCGTTACCAACTGTGCACTGTGCACCCTCAGGTGCCAGATGGATATTTACTTATTTAAAAGAAAGGGTGGGGCTGGTATGACAGACTACAGTTGTCTTCCCATGGTGCCTTGGCACAAGGCCCCCAGCAGTGACAGATTGGAGCCTCTCACGGTGCACGTCTTGAAGAGTCACCGGCATGTGGGCTGACTGAAGGAGCCGCAGTGAACCTGGTTTCCAGTTCTTTCCTGGTCTTGGTTCATTTTGTGTCTGCTGTTATGTGGTAGGCAGATGAGGGAGTCCTAAGGTATCCACATCCTGGCCCCCTAGCCCTGTGAATGCTGCCTCCCACCACAGAAGGGGCTTTGCCAATGTGGCTAAGCAAGATTGTTGAGATGGGGTCACCCTGGGTTAGCTGGGTGGCCTGGGGTCATCACAAGGTCCCTACAAAGGGGAGCCTCAGAGCCAGAGAGATGTGATGAAGGGGAGGGAGGGTTGGTAGCTGCTGTGTGCCTGGCTTTGAAGGTGAGGGTGGAAAAACTGGCAAGTCCCATTCCAGACTTGGCAAGGCTGCATTCCTTCTGGAGGCTGTGAGACAAGAGTGTTTGCTGCCCCGGCAGCTCCTAGGGGCCAGCTGCCTTCCTTGGCTCCTGGCCAAGGAAGTCCTTGATTGTAGGCAGATTCTGGACCCTGCGGTAATTGCTGAAGGTTGCTTTGACATCTCACCTCAGGCTCTACCTGCACATGGCAGGTACTTCTACTGCTCTTCTGCCCTGCAGGCCACAGGTGTCTGAGCCAACACTATTTCCCTGTAATGGAAAATGACTGGGTGCTGTTCCTTCAACTCTGGGCTGAGCTGAAGCCTATGATGTTTCTCAGCTCCACTCTGGAAACTTGCCTCAGCCTTGAGCAGAGGGTAAGGCAGATATTCTCACTCTTGGGGGGTCTGTGTTTTACCCCTCTGGAGATCTATGGCATGGCATCCCGCCCAGATCCCAGCATGCCTACCTCTGCCTCGCCTACTTCCCAGACCCTCATCAGAACCACCCGCCACCCAGTGGGATAAGGGAGGTAAAGAGGTTATTTGGATTAATATAATTTTTTCCCTCAGATTTCTCCCATTATCTTATTTATGTGTCCTTTGGAGAGTTTTTCTCTTTCCATCAGTCCTATATTCCCAGTAACAATGAACAGTGCTACTCCAGGTACGTTTTAGATGTGGAGAAACATCACAAGACCAAGTTTAATATGTGGGCTCATATTCCAAAAAAAAAAGATTCTACCACATATGTCATATTTTAAGATCACACTTAAAGATCTTGATATGAAAAAAAAAATATATATATATATAGTGTGTGTGGGAGGGGTGGTGCTGCTGCTGCTGGGGATTGAACCCAGGGCCCTGTGCATGCAAGGTATATTTTAAGCTGACACTAGGAGAAGTGTAAGGGAAGCTGGTTAATCAGTTGGGTTGGGCTCTTATAACTTACTGCTCCTGGTGTGTCCTGCCATTGTGCCATCCTTGGTGACTTCATCATCGTTCATAGAGTGTAAGATTATGTCTTGGTTTGTTTGCTGTAACAGATACTGCAGGCTGTGGGAGTTATAAACAAGGGAAGCTAATTTGCCCCAGGATTCTGGAGGCTGGGATGTCAGTGTCTGTGGAGAGGACATTTTCATGGCATCGTAACCTGGTGGAAGGGCAAGCTAATTCACGCCAGCAGGAGGAGGGCAGGAGCCAGAGAACTCATGCAAAAGGGCACTCACTCTTATATCAAAGCCACTCTGTGGTGACTAACCGGTGCCTGCAACTGCAGCATTAATTCCTATGAATCCCTAAAGCCCTCTTGAAGTTCCAACCTCCCATACCATTGCAGCACAGTGTGGTATCAGCATTCATCTGGGAGGGAACATTCAAGCCACAACAGATTCTTTGCCTAAACCAGACCCCATTTACAGCCTATTGCTGTCACCCTGTGCATTCATCCATGTCAGAACTAAGAAACACTGAAGGAGGCCAGCCAGCGGCCACATCTAATCCAGTCCCACCTTCCTGGAACCCATTTTTGCTCTTGCATACAGCTCCTTTTTTATGAAGTAAATTTCTCTTCATTCTCCTATCCTTTAATGTCAGCAAACCCCCCCATTTATTTCTGAGTCTCTTATCTTTAAATGCCATCTCTACACATTGCATTGCCTCTAATGTATGTCTCCCACTCGTCTCCGTCTGACTCTTAAGTCATAGATCCAATTTCTTCTTGATGCTGTCTTCTGCCAAAAATATGAAAGGTCCTTCAAGTAGAACACATCAAGAGTCAACCCTGTGCATCTGTGACATTCCTTATTGCCACAGGCCAAAATCTTTGAAATTGTCCTTGATGTCTCTCTTTTCATTTTGGCTCACATGTCTGTCAGGAACTCACAGTGCACCAGAATCTGGTGACTTCTCAAGACATCACCACCACCTGGCCCTTCTGCCCCCGCAACTCCTGCCTGAATTCCACACAGCCTTGGACCAGTTTCTGCATTGTTTCACTTTCTCTACAAGAATGTGAGCACCCTGAGGACAGAATGGGATTTTTCCTTCTGAGTCCTCAGTGTCTAGAACAACTCTGACATGAATCAAGAGCTGAAAGGTTTTATCAATGAGTGAATGAATGGACATTTTAAGTAGCCTATTTTAGAAATTTTTTTCCTTCTTCTCAGAATTAATAGGAATGAAGTTGCTTATATTTCCTTTCCAAATCTGAGGCCTAGTGAGTCAGTGTGGTTTGTGTGTTTTGGACCAACAGCGTCTGACACTGTGTCTCTGACAGCAGAAGGTTGGGAAGACTGACAGAAAATTCTGGGGACAGGGCCATGTGGGTGATGAATTTACACCACAACCTTTTCCCAATGACATACAGAGAAGAGTGAACCCAGAACATGCTCTACAAAGAGCTTTCCAGTTGCAGGACAGTCTAGTCCCCCAAGGTTTTGCCTGTCTCAGGGGACAGCACAGTATGATCAACCAAAAATACACTGTTCCCTTGAAAGCCACTGTCATCATAAAACACTATTTAAGAACACAGGTGCCACCTCTTATTTTTAGCTCTTGGTTTTGGATAAGGAAGCCACAAGAGAGTTATGTGCCTGTCAAACCAGGACAAGATAAAGCAAACTCTCCTGGTGCCTCATATATTTTCCTCATATATTTTTAGTTATATATTTTGCTCATGTGCCAATGATATCTCCTTCTTTTGGTGTCTGTCTTCTCATTCTCTTTTGATTCTTATTAATGAGGGGGAGACAAGATGTTATTGCTATGGGCAAGACTTAATGAAATTAAAAAATGAAGGAGAACATCACTTTGTAATTTTCCTTCTCCCACAATCTCACAATGTAATCTATTTGGGCTGGGATGTCACTCTGTGCTGGAACAACACTTGCCTAGCTGTGCAGACCCTGGGTTCCATCCCCAGTACTTCCAAATAAATGAATGAATCATGGAGTCTATGTATGGCAGCTGTGGAGATAGGACACCCATTCTTTGCACACACTCAGATCTTTTAACACTTGGGTAGTTAAGAAGAAATGGCCTGTGGTATTCATTGCTGACCAGTGCCAATGACCAGTCAGAGTTGATGGATACCTGACTCCCAGACTCTCAGCAGCTAAATATTCGATTTGCATTTTGCTTGAACTTTCAATAGCTGTAAAAGTTTTCAGCACCCACAGGATATATTGGGCTTTGAATTTATGTGTTTGTTGCTATGGAAATTTATATTGGCACCATTTTAATACCCTCATCAAACTTGGGCCTTTTGCCACAATGTGGCCCTTCATGCATTTAACGACAGACCTTCAGGACAACTTGAAAATCCACTTGATTTTTTTTTTCTCCTAGAAAAATTTAAAGTAGAAATAAACCATCTCAAACCTAAGATGAGTGAATATTTGAACTATGAGATCAGACATTACCTGAACATGATTTTATGCTTGGCATGGTTACTCTGTAGATGCTACAAGGCATTGATTAGCTGCAGTGGAAATACCTTTGAATGGAGCCCAGGCCTTGCCCCACTTTCAAAAATTAACAGGAGACGTCCTTGCTAATTATTAGGACATGTTGCAAAAGGATGTTTTGGCAGGCTTTAATGATAGATTTATAACAACTGACCACTAGACCATGGGGCCTTAGTTTTTTGTCATAGATATTTTTATTTAAAGGTGTGGCTATTACACACAGAATCTGAGCCCAAAAGATTGCTATGGGGTCACCCGGGAATGGTGTTATTCTTGGCCACATGATTAAGTTATATGCATTCCCATATATTATTGTTTTTTAAAACCCAGATTTGTTGTGTTAATACTATGTCACTATTCTCTGGGGTGTTCTGTTCACTAAGATGAGTGGCATAATTTAGAGTTGTCATTATTTCAACTCTATTATAAAGCAGATACTTTTCTTGAAGCAAAAGGAGAAGCATTTACATCACTGAGGAAAACCTTGACCAACGTGGAGTTGAGGTGAATTTCAGAGCTGGAGGGCTGTCAGCCCTGTGGCATGCCATGAGTGCAGTTCCCAGGCTTCTCGTTCCCACCCAGGGCTGAATGACAGGGTCTCTGTTTATGTTGAGTGGAGCCCAGAAGCTGCTGCTGACATGGTGCATGGACGGATGAGGTCTTTGGAGATACAAATCACCATTGCGCTCTCCTTTTCTTCTGCTCCTCCACACTCAGAGCTCTGCTGTGAGCTGTCCTTGGTCCCCTGACACTTCCATCCCCCCAGGTCCCGGCCCTGGGAGACTCTGCTTGTTGTTGGGCATGTTTCCTGGCAACTGAGCTCAGCTCTTCTTAGTACAGAGTAGGTTCTAAGTCAACATTTTGTATGGGACTCTAAGTCTCTTGGGGTTTTGAGGAATAAATAGAACATAATGGTGTTAATTTTTTTGTTGTTGTTGTTTTATTTTCTTTTTTTTTGAGTCCTGGAGATTGGACATTACAAATGCCACATTCCCTACTGGAATCTGCCTCCAGCACTAATATTTCTCTAATTTTATGATTAGATGTGGGTTTAACATTTTTTGTTCAGGAGATACTGTGAATAGATATGGCAGGAGAATAATAAATGCTTGTCATCTTGTCTTAAAGTCATCAAAAATGGTTATTTCCATACACATCAAATTATTTCAATTTCTGAGTGTAAGAGAAGCATAATAACTATCAACCAGCAAATCTTCTGTTGCCTTCTTCCGTGAAGAATATGTGAAAAATAAGCCCACATTCCTAAAAATGATGACTGGCCCCTTCCCTTCTGTGCGTGACGCCATCTCTGGATGACTGGCTGGTGATCAGGCTAGGAAGAAACCATCCTGTCAGGTGTCTGGCTGGGGACTCAAGTGACTGCACCCCCATGGATTGGTGTAGAGTTTCATTGGCCCCTATCATGACTCGCGTTCATCGGGGGTTTCATGAAACCCCTCCTGACTCACGTTCATCGGGGGTTTCATGACGCCCCTCCACAGGTAGCAACATTGGGGGACAGGGGCTGTGTATTTGCCCTGCCCTATTTTGGGGGAAGGAGGATACTGGGAAGTGACCCCTGGAGTCCCTTGCCTCTGCACCATGCCTCCAGTCCTTTTAAATTTTTTTTTTGAGACAGGGTCTTGCTAAATTGTTGAGGCTAGCCTCAAACTTGCAATCCTCCTGCCTCAACCCCTGATTTCTGAGAATACAGGCTACAGGCGTGTGCCACTGTGCCCAGCTGTGCTATTCTAGCTCTATCTGTTTGTCCCTCAGTCCTAGTGGCCTGCGCAGGGTCCCCCACCTCCTGCTTTGCTGATTGCTGCTGTGCAGTGATCCCCGCCTGCTGTTGAGGTGATTAGATCAAAGTGAACACTTGGGCTAGAGTTAGGCCAGTCCCAAGCTCTTTCCTGGAATATGACTGAGGACTCAGATTTTCTGTCCAGCCTCTGTTGGATGGTCACAAGTAAAAGTATGAAAAAGACTGGGTTGGGATTGCCACGAGTGGGTCAGAGTCACCAGCTCAGAGAGAGCACATCTGCACAGAAAGGAAAGAACAGGGACTGGAGCCTGAGGGAAGCAGAGCGCAGAGACCAGGAGCCACAGAAACTGGAGGAGCCATCCTGATCATGTGAGCAGCACTTTCTGAAACCAGGCTGTGTGACATCGAGGTGCCCTTTAAGTTTTAAAGTGTGTGGTCCACTTGTGTGTCTTCCAGGTGAGTCCCCTACTTGCCTCAGAAGGCCAAGCGAAGTTTGTTCCTTACCAAAAACATGTCACCAAGTCATGAATTTCCCAGGTGCCCTCTTCAGCACGAGTCACCCCTCAGTATGTCCCATGGGTTCCTTCTGCAGGTTTTGGTCCGTCTGCTTTGAAATCTGGTTCTAAGGGATCCTGTTGCCAGAGACCCTCAATACGCAGGGACTGAATGCTTTCTGCTCAGTTGGCTGTGGATGACAGGGCACATTAGTTAAAATGTTGACCTGATCATCAGGTGAGGTTTCTCACACACTGATGAGAGCTGCATGTAAAATAGGACATAAGTTGACCAAAATAGTCTGCTTCATAATTGGGTTAATTGGGTAAAAATTCACATAGGATAAAATGCCACATCTGTACTTGGCATTCATTTAATGATAGCACACTTTATTATTTTATAGACCTTGCTTCATACATGCTCCAATATAATTACCCAGCTTGGTTTCCATCTCCACCATTAAGTTAATTACATGTACTCGGCAAGGTAAGTCACTTAACCCATGTCTCAAGGTAAGTCACTGAACCCGTGTTTCTTCATCTGTAAAATGGGACTACATCCACCTCATAGCATTTTGTCATCATTTATTTGCAGTTAAATGAGTCTCTGTGTTTAAAGTAGGCCAAACCTGTGTGGCACATGGCTCTTCAAAATCCCATAATTATTGACTATTATTGTTGTTACATTTAACACACATGACTAACAAGTGGCAGATTTAAATAACCAGTTCCAAGGACTCTCATGTGCATTAATTCCTTGCAGTATGAAACATTTTATTATGATGATGATTTCAGCTATAGGGGTCCAAACTCATGTTATGGTTGGAGATATGGAAGTTCAGAAAAATGAAGAGATTGCTCACAGTTATAGATGGTAGATACCAGAGGACTTCAAGTTCTGTTATTTGGTCTCCTAGATACATGTTGATTCTGCGTCACCACATGTGTGTGTTGGAAGGACATCAGCTTTATTTTTTAATAACTATAAAAATGGAGGAGACTATTATGGGAACATTTCAGTTAACTTTAATCAACTGAAATGCTCAAAGAAAAGCATGTTCTAGTGAACTGAAAATAAACTAGGCAGAAAAGTCTTCAATTATTAGTCTTTAATGAGACAAAGTTGGAGTTCAATGAGTCCATTTCTTGTAGAAGGCAATTTATCACAATTTGCACTCTTCCTGACACCGTGATCATCATGTTCAAAGCTCCACTTCTCATCCCACAGACTGGCAGAGGGTTGAAGGACAGCAGAGGTGAAATTGCCATGTTCTGACCCCTCTGTTCCCGAAGTCCCCATCTCTCCAAGTCACCTTGTCATCCTCTGTACCTTCACATGCCTCCACCTCTCAAAGTGGGTTCATGTTTCTGGTTGGTCAAGGCCCTCTATGTGTTTATCAGGCTCCGGGATATACCATGCTGGGTCTGTCCACACTCGGCATGAAGTGAGTTGTGCAGGGATTTGCCCTGCCCTCCAGCCTGCTGATCATGTGGGGAGCAGAGAAACAGAGATTTTAAAAAAAACTTCAATATTCTTGGGTCCCCATCTTTTCATTATCGGTATTTTCCAGTGCATGATGGAGAATGCACTGAGGGCTATGCTGATGGAGCAGAGAGCTGGAGGCCCCGAGGAGCAGGTGCACAGGAGTCGGTCAGAAAGGAGAGCAGGAGGAAGAGTTTAGAACTCCACACCATTTTCACTGAAACCCTTGGGCAGTGCCACATGGTCCCGCAGTGTGCTCTCTGGTTTGCAGCTCAGTTGTTTCCCTGTTTTGCACTTGGGGAGTCTCAGAGCCAATGGAGAGGAGGGCCTGGCATTATGTTGGGAGCCCTGTGAATAGCTGCTGGAAAGCCACTGTGTGGGGAGCGAACTGTGCCCACCTTCTCTTGCCAGGGATGCACTCAGAGACCCTCAGTCTCTGAAGCTGGGTTCTGGGTAGAGCAGATGCCAGGCTCCTTCAGCAACCCAGGAGGTGGCCTTGACCTTAGAGCCCTCGGGTGGAGATTCGAGGTGTTGTAGGTCAGGTGCGCCTGAGCCTGTGTCCACCTGACGACCCCCGGGAGTGTGGAGCACAGTGACCATCGGCCTGGTCTCCACCAGGACAGCCCGATGCTCGCAGTGGGCTTCCAGGTTTCCGGTGGTCACACCACTCATGCTCGGCCTAGTGTGGTCCACGCCGCTGCCTGTGGGTCCATATGGGTCCCTGTGCTCCACAGGCATGGTAGCCCATGTGTGTCTGTGTCCTTTGGTTTCCACCTGTTCCACTCCTAGGTGGCTCAGGCCTGGAAGTGAAGACATCCTGCCCCTGTCTCCCTGGAGTCCCGCTGGGTCCCCGGAGGGTCTGGCGCTGCTTGGGTGCCTTGTCTGTGGCCAAGACAAGGGAACCATCCAGCTGATGCCTCCCTAGCTCCTGTCATAGGCTGTGCTCACAACGGGAGGGCACCAAGGGTGGGTGGGGTGGGGCCAGGTGGGCCCCCTGCGTAGGCGTGGAGCAGGCCAGGGGCCGGTTGGCAGGCCACCCAGCAAGCAGGGACAGCCTGAGAGGTGGTGGGACCAGGCACCTTTTGGAAGGGACCCAGAAGATTCATTAAGATATTTGAACCTTCTTTGAAAATTTTCCTTTCAGAGTGAACAGTTACCATCTTCCCTGGCAGCAGGCAACTGGGCTGAGCTGCTGACTTAGTTGGCTGCAGACTTAGAGAGGGGATTGTAGATAACAGGATCAATTTTTAAGAATTTGTTATTTTCAAGTAACTCTTGACTGATCCTCCTCCCCCATTCTTGTTCCCTTATAGTGACATTTAACTAGTCAGCAACCCAGAGTGTTTCCAGTTGAGGGGAGCATTGGAATAGAATTAAAAACCAAGTTTTCTTAAGCCAATAACCTCTCCACAAAGGCTGTTTTGGAAGAAAGCATTTGTATTATGGAATATGTGCTCCGCTGCTGGGATGCACCCCGCAGGCCACCCGTGAAGGTGCTGTGAACACAGATCTCTGCATAGCGGGGGAGACTACGTGCTCTACATACGTGGACTAGATACCTGGTCCCCAAGTGAGAGGGCATCAGGCTACCATCTGTCTTCCATAGCTCATCCTGAGTTCACCGGGTGTTGGGGGCCAGGCGACATCTCTGTTGCGACTTGGCTTTCTCTGCAGAAGCAGCTAACTGATTGATATCTTTGTCACAGAGGATGGCTTTGCAGTTTAAAGAGAGGTTCTTGGGGGAGCTAAGCTGTCCATCCTACAGAAATAGGGAGCCTGGCATTATCCTCCCAAGTCTACTTTCCAAAGAGGTGGCTCCCAGGACCTTCAGGAAGACATTCCCAAGTCACAAAGATGACAAGGAGCCCATTGAGTCTTCAGAAGGTTGTGTGTGTATTTCAGAGAGAGGAGGAAGTAATTTAAATCCCCCAGTTTTCTAACATAAATGGTTTGAGAATTAAGGGAGGTAAATCTCCCTCATTTTTTGACATAGAGCACTAAGCCTCTTATTTTTAGTTTTTATTTAACTTTTCCAGGGACAGTAGACAGTGAGCTGGAAGAGCCCCCTCTGCTTTACAAATCCATCTCAAATCCAACCACATACGGTTTGATTTTTAACTTGAATGGAGACACTCAAGGTAAGCTTTGTCCAATTCTAGTTGTAGAAAACTGTTTCTTATTTATGTGTTCTTGGGCTGATGTTCTTTTTTTTTTTTTTTTTTTTAAGGGAACTTCTTTTTTTTTTTATTGGTTGTTCAAAACATTGCAGAGCTCAAGACATATCATCTTTCATACATTCGACTCAATTGGGTTTTGAACTCCCCAAATACATAATACAGACTCACTTCTGTTACATACTCACATTTTTACATAATGGCATATTAGTGACTGTTGTATTCTGCTACCTTTCCTATCCCCTACTATCCCCCCTCCCCTCCCCTCCCCTCCCAACATCCCTCTCTACCTCCTCTGCTGTTGTTCAATTCTCTCCCCTTTTTCCCCCCCACCCCTTGCCCCTCATAACCTCTTATAATTTTGTGTATCACTGAAGGTCTCCTACCATTTCCATATGTTTTCCCTTCTCTCTCCCTTTCTCTCCCCCCATTCGTCTTAGTTTACTGTTAGTCTTTTCCTCATGCTCTTCCTTCCTGTTCTATTCTTAGTGGCTCTCTTTATATCAAAGAAGACATTTGACATTTGTTTTTTAGGGCTTGGCTAGCTTCACTTAGCATAATCTGCTCTAATGCCATCCATTTCCCTGCAAATTCTATGATTTTGTCGTTTCTTAGTGCTGCATAATACTCCATTGTGTATAGCTGCCACAATTTTTTTATCCACTCATCTATTGAAGGGCATCTAGGTTGGTTCCACAGTCTAGCTATTGTGAATTGTGCTGCTATAATCATTGATGTGGCCGTATCCGTATAGTGTGCTCTTTTAAGGTCCTCAGGGAATAGTCCAAGAAGGGCAATAGCTGGGTCAAATGGTGGATCCATTCCCAGCTTTCCCAGGAATCTCCATACTGCTTTCCAAATTGGCCTCACCATTTTGCAGTCCCACCAGCAGTGAACAAGTGTGCCCTTTTCCCCACATCCTCGCCAACACTTATTGTTGTTTGACTTCATAATGGCTGCCAATCTTACAGGAGTGAAATGGTATCTTAGGGTGGTTTTGATTTGCATTTCTCTGATTGCTAGAGATGGTGAGCATTTTCTCATGTGCTTGTGGATTGATTGTATGTCCTCCTCTGAGAAGTGTCTGTTCAGGTCCTTGGCCCATTTGTTGATTGGATTATTTGTTATCTTATTGTTTAATTTTTTGAGTTCTTTGTACATTCTGGATATTAGGGCTCTATCTGAGGTGTGAGGGGTAAAAATTTGTTCCCAGGATGTAGGCTCTCTATTTACCTCTTTTACTGTTTCTCTTGCTGAGAAAAAACTTTTTAGTTTAAGTAGGTCCCATTTGTTTATTCTTGTCATTAACTCTTGGGCTACGGGCGTTCTATTAAGGAATTTGGAGCCCGACCCCACAATATGTAGATCGTAGCCAACTTTTCCTTCTATCAGACGCAGTGTCTCTGTTTTTATATCTAGCTCCTTGATCCATTTTGAGTTAACTTTTGTGGCTGGCGAGAGAAAGGGATTCAATTTCATTTTTTTGCATATGGATTTCCAATTTTCCCAGCACCATTTGTTGAAGATGCTATCCTTCCTCCATTGCATGTTTTTAGCCCCTTTATCAAATATAAGATAGTTGTAACTTTGTGGATTAGTCTCTGTGTCCTCTATTCTGTACCATTGGTCCACCTGCCTGTTTTGGTACCAGTACCATGCTGTTTTTGTTACTATTGCTTTGTAGTACAGTTTGAGCTCTGGTATCGCTATACCTCCAGATTCACACTTCCTGCTTAGAATTGCTTTTGCTATTCTGGGTCTTTTGTTTTTCCATATGAATTTCATGATTGCTTTATCTATTTCTACAAGAAATGTCTTTGGGATTCTGATTGGCATCGCATTAAACCTGTAGAGAACTTTGGGTAATATCGCCATTTTGATGATGTTAGTTCTGCCTATCCATGAACAGGGTACATTTTTCCATCTTCTGAGATCTTCTTCTATCTCTCTCTTTAAGGTTCTGTAGTTTTCATTGTATAAATCTTTCACCTCTTTTGTTAGGTTGATTCCCAAGTATCTTATTTTCTTTGAGGATATTGTGAATGGAGTGGTTTTCCTTATTTCCATTTCAGAGGTTTTGTTGCTGATATACAGGAATGCCTTTGATTTGTGCGTGTTGATTTTATATCCTGCCACTTTGCTGAATTCATTTATTAACTCTAGCAGCTTCTTTGTAGATCCTTTTGGGTCTGTTAAGTAAATTATCATGTCATCTGCAAATAGCGATAATTTAATTTCTTCTTTTCCTATTTTTATGCCTTTAATTTCTTTTGTCTGTCTAATTGCTCTGGCTAGTACTTCGAGAACTAAATTGAATAGAAGTGGTGATAGAGGACATCCCTGTCTTGTTCCAGATTTTAGAGGGAATGCCTTCAGTTTTTCTCCGTTTAGGATGATGCTAGCCTGAGGTTTAGCATATATAGCTTTTACAATGTTGAGGTAAGTTCCTGATATCCCTAGTTTTTCTAATGTTTTGAACATAAAGGGATGTTGTATTTTGTCAAATGCTTTTTCTGCATCTATTGAGATGATCATATGGTTCTTGTCTTTAAGCCTATTGATGTGGTGAATAGCATGTCTTGATTTCCGTATATTGAACCAGCCTTGCATCCCAGGGATGAATCCTACTTGATCATGGTGCACAAGTTTTCTGATATGTTTTTGTATTCGATTCGCCAGAATTTTATTGAGAATTTTTGCATCCAAGTTCATTAGAGATATTGGTCTGTAGTTTTCTTTCTTTGAAGTGTCTTTGTCTGGTTTTGGGATCAGGGTGATGTTGGCCTCATAGAATGAATTTGGAAGAGCTCCTTTTTTTTCTATTTCTTGAAATAGTTTGAAAAGTATTGGTATTAGTTCTTCTTTGAAGGTTTTGTAGAACTCCGCTGTATACCCATCAGGTCCAGGGCTTTTCTTGGTTGGTAGTCTTTTGATGGCTTCTTCTATTTCTTCCTTTGTTATTGGTCTGCTTAAATTGTGTGTGTCTTCCTGTCTCAATCTGGGCAAATCATATGCCTTAAGAAATTTATCGATATCCTCGCTATCTTCTATTTTATTAGAATATAGGGTTTCAAAATACTTTCTAATTATCTTCTGTATTTCTGTAGTGTCTGTTGTGATATTGCCTTTTTCATCCTGTATATTAGTAATTTGAGTTCTCTCTCTTCTTCTTTTTGTTAGCATAGCTAAGGGCTTGTCTATCTTATTTATTTTTTCAAAGAACCAACTTTTAGTTTTATCAATTTTTTCAATGGTTTTTTTTGTTTCAATTTCGTTTATTTCTGCTCTAATTTTAATTATTTCTTGTCTTCTACTACAATTGCTGTTGTTTTGTTCTTCCTTTTCTAGGTTTTTGAGGTGTAGTGTGAGTTCATTTATTTGTTGGTTTTTTCTTTTTTGATGAAAGAACTCCAGGATATGAATTTCCCTCTTAAAACTGCTTTCATTGTGTCCCATAGATTCCGGTATGTTGTGTCTGTATTATCATTTGACTCTAAGAATTTTTTATCTCTTCCTTTATGTCTTCTGTAACCCATTGATCATTCAATAACATATTGTTCATTTTCCATGTGGTGTAGGATTTTTCCTTCCTTTTTTTATCATTGATTTCCAATTTCATTCCATTATGGTCAGATATGGTGCATGGTATTATCTCCACACTTTTATATTTACTAAGATTTGCCTTATGGCATAATATATGGTCTATTTTTGAGTAGGATCCATGTGCTGCTGAGAAGAACGTGTATCCACTTGATGATGGTTGGTATATTCTATATATGTCAGTTAGGTCTAGGTTATTGATTGTGCTGTTGAGTTCTATAGTTTCTTTATTCAGTTTTTGTCTAGAGGATCTGTCTAATGGCGAGAGCGGTGTGTTGAAGTCACCCGTAATTATTGTGTTATGGTCTATTTGACTCTTGAACTTAAGGAGCGTTTGTTTTATGTAGATTGCAGCTCCATTGTTTGGTGCATACAAATTGATAATTGTTATGTCTTGTTGGTGGATGGTCCCTTTTAACAGTATATAGTGTCCTTCTTTATCCTTCTTAATTAACTTAGGTTTGAAGTTGATTTTATTTGATATGAGTATGGCTACTCCTGCTTGCTTCCGAGGGCCATGTGAGTGGTATGATTTTTCCCAACCTTTTACCTTCAGCCTGTGTATGTCCTTTCCTATCATATGAGTCTCCTGAAGGCAGCATATTGTTGGATTTGTTTTTTTGATCCAGGTTGCTAGCCTATGTCTCTTGATTGGTGAGTTTAGGCCATTAACATTTAAAGTTACAATTGAGATATGATTTGTACTTCCAGTCATGCTTCTTTATTTATTTATTTTAGTTTGGCTAGTTTTACTTTTTTGGTTATTTTCCTCCTCCTTTACTGAGATACCTCTTGTTGTTAGTTTTGGGCACTATTTTTCAATTCCTCTTCTTGTAGTATATTGCTCAGAATGCTTTGCAGTGCTGGTTTTCTTGCTGCAAATTCTTTTAGCTTTTGTTTATCGTGAAAGATTTTAATTTCGTTGTCAAATCTGAAGCTCAATTTTGCTGGATACAGTATTCTTGGTTGAAATCCATTATTTTTCAGCGTTTGAAATACATTGTTCCAGGATCTTCTCGCTTTCAAAGTCTGTGCTGAGAAATCAGTCGTTAACCTAATTGGTTTACCCCTGAATGTAATCTGTCTCTTTTCTCTGGTAGCTTTTAATATTCTCTCCTTGTCCTGTATGTTGGCTATCTTCATAATTATGTGTCTTGGAGTTGGTCTATTATAGTTTTGAATGTTTGGGGTCCTGTAGGCTTCCAGGATTTGGCAATCCATTCCATCTTTCATCTCTGGGAAGTTTTCTACAATTATTTCATTTAATATGCTGTCCATTCCTTTGGTTTGAATCTCTGTGCCTTCTTCTATCCCGATGACTCTCAAATTTGGTTTTTTAATGACATCCCATATCTCTTGAATAGATTGCTCATGGGATTTAAGCATCTTTTCTGTGTTGACTATACTCTTTTCAAGTTGATAAACCTTGTCTTCATTATCTGATGTTCTGACTTCTACTTGATCAAGTCTATTTGTAATATTCTCGTTTGAGTTTTTAATTTGGTTTATAGTTTCCTGCAATTCTAGGATTATAGTTTGATTCTTTTTTAAGATCTCTATCTCCTGGTAGAGCTCGTTCTTAGCCATTTGAATTTGTTTGTTTAATTCATTTTCAAAATATATTTTTATTGCTTGGACTTGCTGTCTCATGTCTTCTCTAATATTCCTTTCCATTTGAGTTATGTATGCCTTGAGTTCTTTCCCTATCCCTGCTTCTGATGTTTCTGTGTCCTCTTGTAGAATTAAGTTGTCTTGCATTGTTTGTACTCCTTTTTTCCCTTGTTTTCTCATGTTGTCCCCGTTGCTTTCCAGCTCTATTTGATTGTCGTGTTTCTACTCTCTTCTATAGATTTGTTTTGGTTCTGTATTACTCTGATGCCTCTCCTTAGTGTTGTTAAACTATGCTTGCTGACATGGATTCCACTGTGAAGGAAGATCCGACGTCCGAGCTCCAGTGACGACACTACTTTGCTATGACCGGCCCCAGTTCCTTGCCTGGGTATCCTGATGAGGTGGTGTGACTGGACTGTCTCTGTTTGATTTCAGCTCCCAGTCACGGCAGGCAGGCGGTCTCTAGCCGCCCAGTATCACAGGCCGCGGGCGGGTGATCGGTCACCTGCGGCCGGGTGTTCTCCTACCGCCCAGCTATGCGGGCAGTGGGTGAACTGTCGCCGGCGGGCCTGCAATTTCCAGCTGCCCAGTCTCGAGGGCCTTGCCTCTAGCCTCCTGGTTTCTCCTGCAAGCCTTCTGTAGCCGCAGGGCAGGCCGCACGAATCAGTGGGCCTGGATCTCCGGGGTCCCACAGTTGGCAATTGGGATCCCAGGCACTCTGTCCTTTGGATTTTCCTGCTTGCCCCACCCCCAGCTCTAGCTAGACCTGGGCTGATGTTCTTACAGGTGTCTTTCCAGCACAGAATGTGCTGCAGGAGCTGAGTAACATTGTAAGGGAGAGAGGCTGTGGGGGCCTGGGGGAGCTCAGTCTCCACAGTGCTGACCTCCAAGCCACATGCGTAGTTTGTTACACATTAAAAGCAGAACAGAAACTAGTTTTAGTAATGTATTTTATTTGACCCATTTATCTAAACCATTTTCATTTCTACGTGTTTTACCATAAAAATGACTAATAAGGGCTGTGGCTCAGTGGTAGCATACTGGGTTTGATTCTCAGCACCACATATACATAAATAATGAATAAATAAATAAAGTTCTATCAATAACTTAAAATATTTTTTTTAAAAATGACTAATAATATATTCAAATTATTATTTTTCTCTTCTTTACTAAATTCTGGAAGTCCAGTGTATGTATTTACACATGCTCCTCTCTCAGTTTGAACTAGGTCCATTTCACACGGTTACTAGCTCTCTGTGGCTGATGATGACCTTACTGTGTGATGACAGCATGGACCTGCAGAATGAGAGATGACAAATGAGTAAACAAAAAAATACAAGTTCAATTTAGATGAGGGCCAGTGCTCGCCAACACCCAATAAATCAAGACAAATTATCTTAAAAATAGTACTCAGGAAATGTCCTGAAGGGTCATATTTAGACAAAACTCTGAGGGGAGGTCACCAGCTCTGGAGGGCTCTCCTTACACAGGCCAGAGACCTTCTTCACAATCGTGTGAGTTGTTGGACAGCCTGACAAAGAGACGGGGCCCTTCTCCAGTTTCTGGACACCATGAGGTCCTGCAACCATTGTTTCAGAGTTTAAAATTCTCCAACCTGAGGAAATGAAAGGAGGTCTCATCTGTGGGTAGGTCCATAAGTTGGTAAGTCTCATAAGAAAACAGCTTGGGATGACCTAACGGAAGAGAATAGTCATGCACAGTGACCCACTACTTGCACTCCTTGATCTTGCACCCCTGGTGTATCCTGGAGAAGCTCTTGTGGGTGCAGAGCAAGAACCATGTTTCAGGAAGCTGATACCAAGTTCACCCTAGAAAGGGCCATAGTGGCTTTGACAGGAGAGTGAGTAGATGTATTAGGTGGCACAGCACAGCTGCAAGAAGTAAGCAGCTGAACTTGGACTTCTCAGCTTGGGTGAGTCTTTTGTTCTTGATTTCAAGAACAAAATATGATCCACATAAGACCAAGCTGTGTATGCGGTCTGTGCGTCTGTGTATATGCATGTCATGGGGGTAAGCAAATAAAGAAAAGGAAGCGACTTCCATGTGTTGATGAGTGTATTATAGTCATACGTAGTCGTGGGTTCATTGTGACATACACAGAAATGCACGTGACCTACCTGCTCCTTTTCATTCTCCTGCACTACTATTTTCCCTCACCTCTCTGCCCTACTCCTGGTCCTGCAAAGCAAAGATTGTTTTAAAAATAATGATCATGGCTGCTGCTGGGAGGCAGAGGAGGAGATGTGATCCACGGTTCCCACCTGGGCAGGAACGTTCTGGTTTTCACTTGATGTTGGCTGTTGGTGAGGGAGGTCATGCTCGCTGTTCTCTGTGTGAGAATATGTCACCACTTCAAAAGCAACTCTGTTTTCTTTTTATTTCACATTTTAGTGAGGTGTGGGGAAAGGTTTTGTGACAAATTAGTATAACTGTGTTCCGGACACACATCTGACCCTGTGGTCTAAGACTCCCACCCACTAGGTGAATCATGCCCGGAAATAGCCACAAACAGCAGCAAAACCCACCAGCTCCTTGGCTGCACCCCAGTGTCCAAACAATGCCCGGGGTTTGCTCCACCCAGGAGGGCCCTCTTTAATTTCCCTGTGTGGCTGACACTTTCTAAACCCCGTTCCCATACCAGCACACCTTGATGATATCCCGGTGGGTTAGTTTCAGAGACAAGTATGAGGATTGAGAATAAACGATTTAAGGGTGGGGATACCATTGATGATGAGTGGGAGGCAGAGATTCTTGGGGACTCTGGTGGGACAGAAATACAGGCAGCAGGAAGTGCATGGAGAATAGCCAAGCAACAGGACTGGAGGCAGAGAGCATTGAGTGGCTGTGTTGGGTGAGAAAGAGGGAGAGAGGACAAGATGCCAACTAATCATCATCAATTCCATCCTTTCATGTGGACTCTGCTGAGTGGACCAGGGTCTCCGTGAGCCCGTTCATTAATGCTGATTTAAAATTGACATGAAGGCAGCTGCCCCATACCAAGTGTGTGACTGGAAAGACAAAGAGGGGATTGGCCATTTGTCCAGAGGAAGAGTTGAGGTTCAGAATGGGCCTGTGAACACCAAAAAAAGCTGGTTCTGGTAATGAACCCTCACCTGGTGCCAGGTGCTATGGACTGCCCGTGTTTAGTTTCTTGCTCTTAAGCATTTGGAGTAGATACTATGGGAACCCCATTTACAGACAAGGTCACAGGTTAAGTTACTGCCTGCTTTTCATAGTTGGGAATGAGAGCACCAGGGCCCATCTCTGGCTCTGCAGTCTATTCTTTCTACCTCGTTTCCACATGGGGCCCAGAAGGGTCAGCACAAAGTTGCTTGGCTCTGGTAGCTCTGGAAGGGAGACACCCTGAGTCTGTGCCAGGAAGGAAGTGGCCATGCCATCATCAGCCCCTGGACACTGTCCTTCAAACCCTCTGCCTCCAGCACCAGGTCCATAAATCCTTCCAGAAATCCCAGGGTTGAAGTCTGGAGGAGAGCTCCAGCCTGGTTGCCCTGGTGATCCTTAATCATGGGGTGATCCAGGCTTGGTATCATGTATCCATTCACCTTCAATGGATGGTAAAATCGAGGTCTGATGTGAGACTGTGGTCTGAATGTGTGGCCCCCATAATCATATGTTGAAATCTTGTTCCCCCAAGTGTGATGGTGTCAAGAGGTGTGACCTTTGGTGGTGATTATTACTTAAGGGTGATGTCCTCGTGGTTGGGATTAGTACCTTCATAAATGACACCCTGGAAATTTTCCTTGCCCCTTTCAGCATGTGAGGACACAGCAGAAAGACACCTAGGAACCAGAAAGTGGGTCCCCACTAAATTCCAGTCTTCTGACACTTCCATGTCAGACTTTCTGCCCTGCAGAACTGTTATTTTGTTCTAGCAACCTGAATAGACACAGATAGTTGGCCACTGCCAAGAATGTCCAGACAGGACCTTGAATGGCTTTAGCTCTCTAGTAGGAGCAAGAGAGGATAAAGATGTTAGTTAGATCACAGATTCTACAAGATATAGGTAGGATTTCCAGCTCTGCCATGGATCAGTTTGTGATGTTGGGTGCTGACTTAATTTCTCTAAGTCTTCATTTCTTGTTCTGCAAAATGAGCGTACTGAAAAGTCCTGCCACAGAGGGCAGCTGTGGAAACTAACTGGGCTGGAACTGCTGGCCAGGGCACTCCAGAGCCCAGGGCCATTGCTGAGCTGTGTGCCTGGATGCCTTCACTGTGGAATTGGAAGGATTAACTTTCCAAACTCGCTGCATCTGTCTTAAGTCATCTTGAAGATTTAAGATTTCCATTGCTCTACATGTCATATTTGATATCTGCAAAAAAATATATGTAAAGTATTTTAATTATGGAATATAATGGGCTGGGGTTTTTTCCTGCCTGTCTTTACTCCAGGTCCCGGGCTGAGGATGAACCATCAGTGGGCACACAGCTGGACAGTGCTGCTGGGTGGAGACAGATCTGCAGAGCAGCCAACAACTCCAGATGCTCCTTGCCACTGGTGATGTGTTCCTTCTGCTCACCTTTCACAGGCCCCAACAGGTCACGGGCCATGCTGGCCTTCGAGCTGGTGGCACCTTATCCAGCTCAGGCTGCTGAAGCAGACACCATAGACTGAGTGGGTCGAACAGCAGTTATTTATCTCTCTCAGTTCTGAAGGCTGGAGGTCCAGGGTCAAGGAGCAGGCTGCTTGGTTCCCAGTGAGGGTGCTCTTCCTGGGTTTCAGATGGCAACCTTCCTGCTGTCCTCACATGGGTGGTGGAGAAAGAAAGCCAACTCCCTGCTATCTCTCCTGACCTCATCTAAACCTAATTATCTCCATAAAGAGCCCAACCTCCAAGGTCACCTCACTGGGTTTAAGTGTCAATGCATGAATTTTGGGGAGACACACGCTTTGGAAACTCTTTGTAGGTGACACCTGCCATGTTTTGGAGGGCGACCTTGATAACTGGGGAGGGACTAAGTGCCATGGGATGAGCATCAGGGTTGATTCTCAGAATCTTAGGACCCTGTCCCTGCGCAGCTGCCACTCACACACACAGTCATGTCAACAAGTATTCAGTAGAAGATGCTGAAAATAGCTTCCCGAGGGTTGGTCCACAAAGCCAGCAGCTGGTAAGGTCAGGAGGAAGGGCCACTATGGAGTGTGGGATGGGGACAGGGCCAGGCCCTCATGTTGGGGAACGGTTGCACTAGTTTGGGGACCATCACCATGGAGCCTGAAATACAAATCAGGAAGAGCATCTGGCATCTGTGTAATGCAGAGATGAACCTTGGAGCTGCACTTGATTAGGGAAGAAAGGAATCGCACCATCAGCGAAATGGAGGCATCGCTCACACAGCGAGGGCGAATGCAAAACTCCCCCCTCCGTCATCATTTGGTGTCTTACTAATAAGTAATAAATAAGATCCTGATAAATTGGGCCCGATGTTCTGCTCTAAAATTAAATGGAACAAAAAATAGTTGAGAGCATGATAATTTTGTCTGTGGTACCTTAGCAATAATGGAACGTGTCCTATTGTACCCAGATCACGTATTTCCTATCTTGCCATTCCCATGCATGACAGCTGTCCCCAAAGTGGTCCAAGTGGCGGCTGCCATGTGGATGGTTGACTTAAAGTGCCAGTTGTATTTCTGCATTGCCAAGTATGGCCAGGTCAGGTGACTTACCATTGATTTACTGTTGAAGACTTCATAGTTACTAAAGCACATACGTTTATCATAGGAAACATTGAAACTTAAGAAAAATTTAGAAAGAAAAGAAAAATCATCTTGATTCCCAATAGAGACACTGCTGTGTTTTATAGGTTATTTATGTATGAGTGTTTTAGGCACAAAAGAAACACATGCACCCACAAACACATATTTGTAAACAACATTAATGGGTGGGTTTTTTTTTGCTATCAGAGATTGAACCCAGGGGTACTTAACCACTGAGCCACATCCCTAGCCCTATTTTGTATTTTATTTAGAGACAGGGTCTCAATGAGTTGCCTAAGGCCTTGCTTTTGCTGAGGCTGGCTTTGAACTCATGATACTCCTGTCTCAACCACCTGAGCCACTGGGATTACAGGTGTGTGCCACCATGCCCAGCCAATTCATTGGCTTTTGAAGAGTTTTACTGCTTTTTAAAAGAAGAACTCATTAACTTCCAAACTTCAGCATATTTTAAGCATTTCTCTGTCATTAAGTGCTTATTTTTAGAAAATCTGATATTTTCAAATGATCTCAAAAGTGAAAACACAAATTGTTTGTCTTCTGTTTTTGGTATGTTCTATGTTTTGGTATGTTTGCTTTCTGGCAGATGTTCCACTAACCCTGGATTCCTTACCCTTAGGACTGACATGACATCTCATGGGCCCCCATGTTGGATAAGACCTCAGATGTGGTTGTGTTTGATATCTGCTAGGCACCCCAGACAGAGAGGGGTTAAACTTCACAACAGAGAGATTAGTTGTTTAGGAGCCTTCGCTCTGAGAAAGCCCAGGTCTCAGTGCTGTCCTCATCACAGCAGAGCTATGAACTAGAGATGTTGTCAATACAAGTAATATTCAAAGTTGTTCTGAAATCAGTGGACCCTTAAGCAGCTGCCCATGTTGCACAGTTGAGACAAGAAGACAGGCAGGAAGCTGGCTGCCCGGATTCCAGAAGCCACTGTCCTTGATACCCCTTAGCTTGTGCCTAGTTGTTGAGAGCCACAACCAAGTCCAGATGGCACCTGACATTTTGCCAGAAGGAGTGGTTGAGAAGTAATGCCAGTAAGCCATTAAGATGATGATGATTAAGTTAAGCTATGTATAATTATTAAGATAATGACCGACTGCTGTAACTGGATGTTGCTAAATTGAAACAAGCTGTGTATTTAATTGTGTATATAAACCTCTGCTGTCTGGCAATAATGCGGCTCTTGTGGAGCACCCATTGAGTTCCCTTTGGTTCTCACAAAGTTTCCTTGAGTTCCGGGTAAGTTCCCGTTGGGTTCTGGCAATAAAGTAGTTCCTGTTTGAACCTACAAGTGGCTCGTGACCTCCTGGTTATTTGTGCCCAGCCAGACTGTGGCACCTAGTCTCAGGGAGTCACCGTGGAGACATGGTTAGCCTTTTGTAGGGGCCCGCGATGTTTCTTTAGGAAGCACCTGTGTGGCCATAGGGGCATGGAGTCACCTTGGGCTCTGGAAGATACGGGAACATGCCTGCAAGCCACGAAGAGCACCACCAGCACCAGGACACTCGCTTCCCATCCGACTCCAGAACCAGCATCTGGACTGGAGCTCATGCGGTTAAAGGCCACAGAACCTGCCCTGTCTTCCTGCAGGAGCCTGGCACACACACGTGTTCACATTTATTCCACAGTATTTACGAGCACCGAGTGGGCCAGGGGAAGGAAGAGTCCTCACCATGGAACCCTGAAGACCCCGCGTGTCCACACAGTCACGTAGGCAGAGCTTGAGCCAGAACCAAGCTATCTTGGTGGAAATGCTTCTCACCCTCCTGCTCAGCCCATCCCCCAAGTAGCTCCTGCCTGCCCTGCAGGGAGACGTGCCCTGGCTTCTGTGAGGGATGGGCATTCATGGCCTGCCCGTCTCAGGATGGAGAGAGGGGACTGTATGCCACTCAGTTTCATCCAGACCTGGCTCCTGGACACTGCTGCATCCTGAGACTGTCATTGCATGTGCAGTAATGTTCTTTTGGAGAGTGGGACGTGACCATGGAGAGTGGGCACCTGGGGCTGTTCTTTCCACTGTGATTTAAGAAGTGCACTGTCCACACCTAACAGAGCTGCTGTGTATCTTTGCCAGCTGTGCCAATCACACCTGTTTGTGCCAATTCCATTGCTTTTCTATGTGTAGAACCAACACACTAAGCAGAGCAGACGTGGTGGCTTTTCTGCTCAGCTGTTGTGCATGTGTGCACACAGTGTGATTACCATGGGTGATTACCAATCATACTATAACTAGATTCTGTGCAATAGAAAACTTGATATGAAGACTTCCGTGAGCTGTGTGGAGCAGGGAGGAGGGGGGAGGTGGGGCAGTCAGCCTTGCTCTTGCCGGGTACTTCCCATCTGAGCCCCCCTCACACCAAGTGTGGGGAACTCCGGTGCCCTCCATCCCAGGACTCGCAGTGTGTAGCCCTCACTCTGCGGCTGGAGTGCCCAGCACAGGAGAAGCAAGGCTCCCTGGAGCCGCCCAGGGTCTGGATCCAGCAGTTCGGCTCCTCCAGGAGGGGTGGTTTGGGTCTGGAAAAGTTGCACTCCCTCGTGGACATCACCACTGAGCTGTGCAGGGCAGAGCTCACCTTCCCTCTCACTTGGATGGCAGAAGAACCCACAGGGGTGAGGAGAGCCCGAGTGCTCCTGTACCACAGTATCCTCTTACTGAGCACTAATTGTTGGGATGAGACAGGACAAGGTGAGCTCAGGGTGGCCCATGGCTCCATCAACTTTCCTCTATTTGTGCTTGGAGGCCCTGAGCTTGGTCTTCAGCAGAGCAGCCACTAGAGGCTGATTGAGAAGAGTTCCAATGCTGACCCACCGGAGCCTCTGAGCCTCTCTCCCCTGGGCCTTCTTGCTTTTAATCATTCGTAGAAAGATTAAGAAAGGCCTTCCCCAGACTTTAGCCCTGTCCCCAGAGGCTGCTCAAATGCATTTTGATAAGACCCAAAATATCGATGGGTAAGCAGCACGGGGAATGGGTACTCTTCAAATGTCTCATGTCCCTCTCCTGGCTTTCCTTGCAGTTGTTAGAGGTAATGTGACTGGTCCTCTCCAGTGGACTATCAATGCAAGTGATATGTGTCAATTCTAGATTGGGGTGGCTAAGAGCTGCATGCTTCCTTCTGATGTCCCCTGCCCTCTTTAATGATTCTGGAGGCCAGAGACTGCAGATTGTGCCTCTGTAAGATTCAAGGGAATTGACTAACTCATCAGGCTTACCTAAATAAATAAAAAAGGTTGAGCTTTGGTATTTGTCCTGTTAGAAGGTATCCTGAAAATACAGAATGCCCATCCCCAAGCCTGTCTCCTAACCCCTTCCAACCAGTGCAGGCAAGACAGTATACTGGGAGAAGCCTCCTAGGACAGAAATTGTGTGTTCAGTAAGAGGGTGCTGTGCTGCGGGAGGACTGTTAAGTTCCCTGACTCAGAAAGGTCTCTGCACCTTGAGTGGCGTTAGTCTCAGCTGCAGGGGAAATGGAACTCCCTGGGTTAGTCATGATGAGAAGACATAGCCAGACTTTTCCAACAGAGCATGAGCTTTGAATAGAGCTGGACCCAGAAGGTCTTCTGTTTCATGCAAAATGAAAGATACTAAGTCTGTTCATTTACACAGTAAGTTAAGTCATGTATTAGAACCAAAGGAGATTTTAGAAACAATCTGTTGAAAAACTGTTCAATCTAGTTCACACACTGGATGAGGTCCACTGGGATCCCAGTCTGTATAGTCCTCTGGGAAGGCAGAGGTAGGTTGCCCCACCCATTAACTCTGGCTCCTTCCTGTGAGTTCTGGGTTTGGCATCAGAAGTAGACCTCGTTGTCCTGGTGGCCTGCACGAGTGTGTCTGGGTTGCTTGAAACCATAGCAGCATCTACCTCCATGGCTGTGCCTGAATGCTCAGAGATGCTGGGGACAAACCTGCCCATGGGGAGGATACAGGAGAAGAGGTTAATTAGAGGCTAATGATGTGTAGGCTGGAAGCAGCCTTATAAGGAGACGTGTCTTCAGTCATGTAACCGGGTCTGCCTACGTTAAGGTGAGAAATGCCATCTGCCCTCCTGGTTGAGGGTGGCTTGTTCTCTTCTGCTTTTCCTTCTCTTTCACCCCCAAGGGCCCCGTCTTTTTTCTTTGGCTCCATTACTGGTCTCTTCCTATTGCATATTCATGCTATGTTTCTCACTCACTGTAAACAGAAAATTATAGAAACTAGGAAGGGACTGAAGGGCAGGTTGGCCATGAAGGGCTTTTGTGGACACAGAGGGCCAGGTGGTTTTTCACAGTCACATCTTCTTTAGGGAGGAGAGAGTTTTTGGCGTGGTTGAGTGAGTTATGTAAAGAAGGATAGTGTGCACTAAAAATTTAGTTTAAATCAGGCTTGGCTTTCTCCACATGTATTCCAGCTTAGAATTGTTATGGGATGAGCCTTTCCCAGAAATTACCCATGAAACACTAGTCACAGACTATCTTTTGTAAATAAATGATTGGTTATAAAGGGGACTGCAGCCAGACCTGAATGTCCATTCTGAAGTTCACGGTGAGGCTCTGCCTTCAGTTGAGACTTGTAGCAGCTCAGAACAGAAAGAATCTATTCCAAGGAAGGGCAGCTGTGCTCAAGGTTGGGAGCATGCTCAGAACTTCCTCATAAACCCGTGGGATGAAGGAAGCCGTGGGTCTTATGAGTCCCATAACTATGTACCTGTATAATCTATGTCATCGCATGACACAGTGCTAAAGAGCTACCTAGCCTTTGAGATGAAACCTTAATTTTTGTTTTGGTTTTTCCAATTTGTATCTTGGTGACTTGGGGAATATTCCTAATGCCTCTAAGCCTCAGTCTGATGTTTACAAAGGGGGATGATAAATGGGCCCTTGCCTTTGAGTTCTGTAGGGGGTTAAATGTGAAGATTATGGAGAAGAAAATATGCCCTCTGAGCAGGACCTGAGATGCTCCGTGGGGAATCCCCCTGCCATTCGAGGAGCCCACCTCTGTGGTTCCTGAACATGCACCCCTTTTCCCTGGACACACAGCTGGGTGACATTACTCAGCCTCTGTGACAGTTGGATGTGGCTACATGCCTGAGTACTAGCCAATGAGATGAGAGTAGAATCAAAGTGAGCCCCATCCAGCCCTGTCCCTCAGAACCCCACCCACAGTCTTGTGTAACTTCCCCTGCACTGTGCGCCTCAGCTGAGCATGGCAGGCACGTAGCTGCTTGAAGGTGGTGGGGTTGTGACCTGGAAGGAGACTTCATCAGGGACCTGGAATAGAGAGCCTGTTAGACTAAAGCATCCGTTCTAACTCCATGAGAAGACAATACATCTTAACTTGCTTTAGCCAGGACTCCCGTCTCCATGCATTAGGAGCAACAGCTAGTCTGACTTCCCTTTATAATACAGCACCCCACTGCTCTGACGAGGAGGGCCGGTGATGGATCTTTTCACTGCTTGGTGGGGCCTTCTCCCCATGACCAGTTGTGCCTGTTGATGATGAGGCCTGTGTTCTGAAAGTTTGCTGGCTCTAACTTAAAATGCAATTTCAACACCTTGGGGCACATCTAAGCCATATCCCCAGTAGAAGTTGGGGTCTACTGACTACAGTGTAGAAGTTTAGAAGGCAAAGCACCAGCCATATGACTGAAGTTCAAACAGAGACAGTGATGTGACCTACCTCAGATACACCTCTTGTAAATAATCATCACTATCACTGTCACCGTCATGTCACATTAATCTTTCTCTTCATTATCACCACCAGCACCATCACCGTCCATCTTCATCTTCATCACCATCATCACCATCATCACCATTACCACCACCATCACCACCACCATCACCATCATCACCATCATTACCACCACTACTACCATCACCACCATCACCACCACCACCATCATCATCATCATCATCATCATCATCATCCTCATGACTAAATCTACACACTTTGTGTTCACTCACTAAGTAGATTTTGATCAGCTACCAGGCGCAGGACATGGTCCATGCTCTGGGGAAACCTATATTAGGGAAGGGAAATATCAATAAACACATAATCCAGGGAATGTGGGAGGGAGGTTTTTGTTGTAATAAGTGCTATAAAGAAATGAAGCAGAATAAGGGTACTGTGAATGATCTGTTATTTTAAACAGGGTGGCAGTAAGGGATCTCTAAGCACAGACCTGGAGTCAAGATGAAGCGCAGCTCTGTTGTGATGGACAAGCATTTGACATCAGTACTGTCAAGATGTGGGCCATCTCCGTACCCTCTGCTGGAAGTGATCATGTGTTGCATTTTTCAAATTCTTTTCTCTCTCTCTCTCTCTCTCTCTCTCTCTCTCTCTCTCTCTCATTCTCTCTCTCTTGGGGGACTGAACCCAGGGTATTCTACTAATGAGTTACATCCCCCGTTCCTTTTTATTTTTGTTTGGAGACAGGGTCTCACTAAGTTGCTATGATTACAGTGTGGAGCCTTTTCTGATTGACCGCTTTCACTTAGTAATATGCATTGAAGTTTTCCACATGTCTTTTCATGACTTGGTTACCCATTAACTCATTTTTCTCTTGCATTCAATAACATTCCATTTTCTGGATATAACACCACTTATTTATCATCTACTGGAAGACATTTGATTACTTCCAAACCTTGGTAACAATGGATGATGTTTCTGCAAACAACTGTGTGCAGGTTTTGTGTGGACACAGTGTTCAATCGATGTGGGTAAATACCAATGAGCAAAACAACTGGTTGTGCGGTCAGAGCATAGTCACTTGGGTAAGAAGCCATCAAACTGTCTTCAAGTGATTGCACACTGGGCTCTCCCACCAGGAGCTGTTGAGTGGTCCAGCCCTCCACCTCCTCACCAGCACTTGCTCTTACGGGTGCTGTGGTTCTGGGCTGTTCTAGTTGGTGTGCAGGGCTTCTCGGTGGTGCTGTGGCTTGAGATTCCTGTTGCCCTGGGACATGGAACATCTGTTCACGAGCTAACTGGCAACCTGATATGCTCCTCATTTTTAAACCAGGCTGTTTCTTTTCTTATTGATGAGTTTTAAAAAATTTTTGCATATTCACATAAAAAGTCTCTCTGAAATGTATCTTTTGTAAATACTTCCTGTCAGTCCATGGCCTGCATTCTTATTTGTTTATTTATTTATTTTGGTGGTGCTGGGGATTGAACTTGTGCTGGCCTTGTGCATGTGAGGCAAGCACTCTACCAACTGAGCTATATCCCCAGCCCATGCATTCTTATTTTATTGGCAGTGTTTTCCAAAGGGCAGGTTTAATTTTAATTAAATCTAGCTCACCAGTTTTCTTTTCTTGGTCATTTGAAAACTGAATCTGAAATGTTTTCACCACACCCAAAGCCATCTAGCTTTTTCTCCTATGTTATCTTCTAGGAGTTTCAAGTTTACATTTAGGTCTAATCGTCCTGAGTTAATGTTCTTGAAGAGTGCAAGTCTGTGTTTAGATTCTTTTCTATTTTTTATTTGCGAAAGGAAGTCTAGATGTGCCCATGCCATTTGGTGAAAAGATGTATCTGTTCTCCCCATTGTGTTGTCTTTGCTTCTTTGTCAAAGATCAATTGATCATATTCACATGAGCCCCCAAAGCTTTTTTTTCTTCATAAGTAGTTGGCTTCAGGAATTATGTTATAGTCATGAAAAACAGACTAATGCACATAGTTAATGGGTGGTAGTGGTAGAATACATACCTGGATCCATGTGATATAGTTCTCCACAGAAATATTGAGCTTTCCTTGAAACTCCTTCACACACCATCCCCACTCCTGCTTAATGTTAACTGTTACCGATCGCCTCTGCCCCACACACTGTAAAAAGCATGCCCAGCTTTGCTCGTCCCACCCCTCCCCAAAGAAGGGTGAGGGCCGACCATGATTTATTGGTGTTTCTTACTCTCTGTCTTTTCTTAACTATTTCAATATTAGATAATATCATATATTAGCTGTAAACCTACAGATGTACATGTTTAACATTTTCGTCCATGTAGTTGATACGTTGCTGAGTGCACTCGGCGCTCTGTATCCATGAATTCTCTTCTGAAGATTCAGTTGACCTTGGATTACATGTATTTCTAAAAACTCAATCTGTGCTGAGCATGTACAGACCTTCATATCTCTCCCTGTTCCCTAAACAATAGCCATTTATACAGCATTTGTGTTGTATCAGGCATGAGGTATGATCTAGAGATTATTTAAGGAACAAGACACGCACAGGTTCTAGGCAAATGCCATGCAACTTCATATATGGGACTTGAGCACCCTTTATTTTGGTGTCTGCAGGTCCCCGAGGAGACAGAGGAAAGACTACACTGTATAAGCACTTGTTACTGGTGAAGTTGAGCCTTTTTTGCTCAGTATTGCTTATTGGTATTTGTTCTTTGATGGATCATCTTTTCATAATCTTTGCTATTTTTCCTTTGATTTTTAGGGCTCTTTATATGTTAGAAAACTCACATGGAGTCCTAGCTCTATATCATATTGAAGATGTGGACATTATGTCTTAGGTGATGTTTGAAATTGACATATTCCCAGTTTTGAAGCTCAGTATTTTTAGCTCAAGTGCCTAGATGTCAATTGTCATCCTTCTGGGGTCAGTCTTGTGCTCAGGTACATGCTCAGGTCTTGCAAATTGGAACCGAGTGACATATCTGGTTTCAGTAAAAAAAGGAACCCAGAATAGAAACATAGACACGTGAAGAATTGGGGAAAGAAATGCTAAGAATGAGCCTTTCCCTCTGCTTAGGATTTAGACAGTGGCCAAGAACACCTCACCTGGTACCAGGAAAGGCCAGGTCACCTACACAATCTGAAATGTTCCCCTGTCCATCAGAGAGCTGAGGTTTGGAGGCCACCAAGTAAACTGAATCCTAGGAAATGATGAGAACCTTTACAGAGGATGACCAATGCTTTCACCTGTGTCAGAATGTGGGATGAGGAGGTGGCTGTCCTGCGGGTGGCCAGGGGTGGCCAGTGAAGATGTTCAGGAGTGGGTAAAGACCATGTGTGAATGGGTAGGACAGTCTGCAGAAGCTGCAGGCCCCAGACACACGGGGGTCCAGATAACATGGAAGTCCTTCCCTGGACCTTGGACAGGTTCTGGGGGAAAGACTGAATCCAGGGCAGCTCTTGCTAGGGTGGCCTGTCATACACATGGGGACTTGTGGTTTCTTGATGTGGGACTCTATGCTTTCCCTGCTCTCCAGAAGTTCTTCTGGCTAACCCCAATCAGGACATTGCCAGGGGCATGGAAACAAGCCCTCCACCCCCAGGGCATGAACATCTATTGCCCCTGCAGGAGGAGCAGAAGCACAACCTTATGGCCTTTCTTTTTATTTTTTTTTATTGTTGGTCATTCAAAACATTACATCTTTCTTGATATATCATATTTCACAATTTGATTCAAAATGGTTATGAACTTCCATTTTTACCCCGTATACAGATTGCTGAATCACATCAATTACATCAGTTACATTTCCTTATGGCCTTTCTAAGAGGGGAGTGGGGTCTCTTGGTTTCTCAGGATACAGATGATGATTCACTGCTGCTGGTTGGGGCACAGAATAAAAAATTCCCCAGGAGATCCAGGAAATCCCAGGGGCGAGACTCCACGTCCATGAGGCAGAGACTGGAAACCACACAGGAGAAAGAAGCTCTGAAGCTCCCCGCCCGAATCCTAGGTCCCCAGACCCTGCCTGGATTTAGGCTAAATCAGGACAACAGAGAGACACCCACATCCCAGTAATGAGTCCATGAGAAGTGACAACTTATATACATAGACATTAAAAATGAAATAAACATACAACAGAATATCATCACTCACCACAGCAAGAGGCTAATTATAAATGTGGCAATAATGGTTGCAGGGACAGACAGAAGTCAGATCCAAAATAATCCAATATTATTCTTTAATTCCATTTATTTTAGTTTTCTTGAGATAGAAGACTAATTTATTGTGTCAGAAAGAAAATAGTAGCAGCTCGGGGCCAGGAGCAGCTGGAGGGACAGGCAGGGAGGGGCAGAAGGCTTTGGGGAGATGAAAGGGTTGTGGGTCTTTATTGTGGTGGTTTCTTCTGTGTCTAGGGTCTTAGGCTTTGCATAGATGTAGTTGGTGTGCTTTTTAAAAAATCCATCAAAACAATGAGGTTGTTTTGCCATAGAAGACGCCTCTCCCAAAACTGGATGGAGAGGAGCATCAAATGCTTGGGCAGATGGTTCTAGTGATGTGGAAAACTGCATTTGGTTCTGACTCCATCTCTATCACTTTCTCTAACGGTGCCATGTGCACACCATTTCCGTGCTCTGCCTCTGTTTCCATGTTTGCACAGTGGGAATCCAGGAAAGACCAAGGGCATGCCATTGACGGAGGGGCCAGTCGATCTGCCCTGCTGAGGTCCGAGAGAGCAGCATCGAGGAGGACAGACAGCCCTGCTTAGCTGGAGTGTAAGGTCCAGCAGTGAGACCAAGATGACAGCCCAGCTAATCACCAGGAAAGGCCCTGCTGGTGTGGGCTGTGAAGAAGGAAAACTGAGTGGTTCCAGGAACTACTACTGGGGTGACACTGCAGACGGGTGTTTAGGAACGACGGCTCTGAACATGAGTTTGAACAGAGACCTGAATGTCGGGAGAACCAGATGTGCAGAGAGAAGTGGAGGTTCCCAGGCCAGGGAGAGAGTGTCTGGCAAAGACCTAAGGCAGAGAAGGAGGTGGTGCGCTGGGGAGGGGCAGGCCAAGGGAAGAGGGAAGTTAGGCGTGGAAGGCTGGTCGGGCCCAGGGACTTGTGAGCACAGGTACACTCAGCGATGCAGACAGGTTTGTTCCAACTGTCATGCCAAGAATCTGGATGGTGAGCTGGTAGCCCTGACCAGAAGTCAAAGCCATCAGAGGCCATCACTGGTGCCATTGACCTCCCACTTCCTTGGTGCTATGGTTTGGATGTGAGGTGTCCCCCAAGAGCTCACATGTGAGACAATGCAAGATGGTTCAAGGGGGAAATGACTTGGTTGTCAGAGTCTTAACCCAATCAGTGAATTAACCCCCTGATAGGGATTAACTGAGTGGTAACTAAAGTGGTGGGGTGTGGCTGGGGTGTGGGCATTAGGGTGTGGCTTTGGGTATATATTTGTAACTGGCAAGTGGGGTCTCTCTCTCTACTTCCTGGTCACTCTGACGTGACCTGTTTCCCTTGGCCACCCTCTCTGGCCACGATGTTCAGCCTCACCTGGAGCCCTGAAGATGAAGCTGGCCTTCTCTGAACTAAGACCTCTGAAACTGTGCCCTCAAATCAACCCTTCCTCCTCTATAATTATGCTGATTGGGTCCGTTGTCACAACAGCGAAAAAGCTGACTGAAACACTTGGCTAAGCTCTTATGTCCCTGGGCAGAAGTCTTCCTTTTTTCATTGAGTTGCTCTCTCCTGTGGGAGTGTGGTACAGCTGGGCCCTTTCAAGGACATTTACTGATGGTCAAGGACCACTGTTGCCCACCCGGTGTGCAAAATTGGTGGCAGAGGAATGAGATGTGGGCCTGCATCCTGAGAAAACTCAGGTGTCTGGGTCTTCTGAGCTCCCACAGAACCACCCACCAAGCTCTGCAGACAACAGGCTGAGGCTCCCCAGTCTGAAGCTCCTGGCTTTCCAACTCCTCCCAAAAAACAGCTCCAAAGGCTTCTGAACCACATGGTCAGGTTAGTCACCGCAGCGACCCACTTCTTGTACCAATTTCTGTGTTAGTTAAGTTTTTGTTGCTTTCACCAAAATCCCTGACCAGAACAACTCAGAGGAGAAAACTTTTATCTTGGGTTTAGTGTTATAGAGGTTCAGTCCATGGTTGGATGGCTGCATAGCTCCAGGCCCCAGGTGAGTGGAGCCTCATGGAAGAGGGTGGAGCAGAGGAACACTGATAAGCTCATGGCAGCCAGGAAAGAGAGAAAGGGAGAGGGAGGAGATACAATTTTCAGGGGTATGCCCCCAGTGACCTGCTTTCTCTGGTCCCATGGTACCTATCTACAGTTACAACCAGTTAGCCCATTCAAATTATTAATCCTTCAAATGACTTTAACCCACTGATTATCTTATAGCTCTCAGAATTTAACTATTCACCTCTTACATGAACGCAGGAACTTTTAGGGGACACCTTATATCCAAAACATGACAGTGCTTATTTAAGCTGTGACAGTGGTTTAAATCTGAGCCAGAACATTGGGTGCTGTTTTTCAAGGAGATTTACACTCATCCCTTAGAGTTTTTGCTTGCTTAGCATTTATTCTACCTTTTTCCTCACTTTTTCTTTGAGGAAACCTCAACTCTATCATTTATAGTTTTGGGCTTCACATTGATGTCAATCCACACCATCATACTGGCCTGGATGACGAAGTATCCTTTTCCTGATGGGTGCATGACCAAACACAAGTCACTCAGAGCCATCCTAGGATTTTGCCTGGAGCCACTGGAAAACAGTGTCTCTTCTGAGTGTGCGCACTGTGAGGTCTGAGAAGATATTACCCACATGCCGCATGGTACGACTGAAGAAGCTGGGGGGACAAATTTGCCATGACATATGGAGAGTTCACCTATAAATTTATAAATCCAACACAGAAACAAGGGCTTCTGTGGACTTATATTGAACGCCTAAGGCAAGCTACACCTGAAACCAATATTTTGAATTTTTACCTTCAGGATCCAATAAATTCCACTTCCTTCAGTGACTGAGTGGAATTTCCGACACTTGCAACCCTTCTTCCTTTCTTCAGTTAACAAGCACCAAGTTCTGCCATGGCAGCTGGACCCTGCCTTCTCGCTGAGGATGTGGGTGCTTCTGGTCACTCTCTGGATGTTAGGAGGAGGCAGTCATCAGCTTTGGGCTTGAGCCATAATCAAGACAGTGTCTCTCAAACTGCTGTCCTCTCGTGGCTTGCTGCCTGCCAGTGTCTTTGCGTTGCTCGGCCTCCTACCTCCACCTCCCTCCCTTCTTCCATCCCTTTCTCTTCCCCTTTCTCTTTCCTGTCCCACCTCCATCCCTCTCTTTTCTCACGCTCTCCTTTCTTGTCTCTCAATCTCTCTCTTACTCATTCTTGTTCTTTAAAAATTGACAAAGGAGAAGAAGGGAGGTTCGATTCTTATCGCTTTCAGCGCACCTGGGGTTCTCATTACGACGTTTTGCTTTTCCTTTCCCATCAATAATTTTTTAAAAATCCTGAATTAGATATTCACAAGACTTCTCAAGAAAGGAGGTGCTTTCTAGTGAATCTGCAGCCCTGGTCCTCCAGGGGATCCCCTTTCCTGGCACCTGCAAGGAGCTCAGATACAAAGCCTCACTTAGCTGATGAGTGACATCCAGCTCCTCTCCTCTCCTAAAGTGCCTCCCTTTCTCTCAGGTGACAGTACCCTCTGCCACTTTTCTCCAGCTTCTTCTCCACAGAGGGACATCTGGCTGTGTGGAAATAAGTGGATCATTTTAATTTATTTTCAAGGACTCTGGCCAGCCTTTGGTCACCTAGAAGTACTTAGGGGGCCTGGTTGATGTTTTATGTACTTTAGGAAATGTCTTTTGATTCTATAAGTGGTAAAGTCTCCCTCTAGAATTTCTTTGGAGTTTTGTTCCATGTTCCCATTGGATTTCAGATGGTATTTTGGATTCTGCTGAAGTTTCATTTTCTAATTGTACATTTTCTGATAGCAGAGACGTGGGCTCAATTTGAAAATTTTAATTTGAACTCACATTGCTTTGATGAAGTGTTTCTCTTCAGATGTCTTCTTTTGAATCTCCTGTCCTCCTCCTCCTGGGGTATTTACAGAAGTGGGCAGCTTAGCAGCAGCATTCAGTGGTTGCAAAATGCTTTATGCCATCATTTAGGTGTACCTACCTTGTGACTCACTCTGTACTCATTTCCCAGTCACCACTACCCCCCCACCCTCTGGAGGGACAGTGTGACACCCGTTATTTTCTGCACATTTCCACCAGAGGATTGAATGAACTCACGTTCATCATCAAGGACTTGAACTGTGCCTTTGTTGGAGACACCAAAGATGGTTCATTCACGTCCCTCTCTTTCCTTCCACCCTTCAGCTTCTCAGGAGAGCAGATTTGGTCAGACCTTCCCTGGATATCAGCATTCTCATCCATTTTATGCATTAGCTTCGCTGAGTTGCTCTTTCTTCTTCTCAAGAGGATTTTAAGCATTTTCGTTTAAGTGTTTGGTGTCTGAGGGCTTTGAACTTGTCTTCTGGTTTTCACATTCATCTTTAAAGGTGAGCCGACACCATGTTCCAAAAGAAAGCTTGGACCCTTTTTCTGGTTGTGCTTGGAGATGGCCTCTTGTAGCCTCACATAAAGAGGTGGGCCTGGCCAGATGTTAACTCCTGCTGCTAAACTTACAGTGTAGGACACGTTCAAAGAGCCGGCTTCCGTGGATGCCTGTGGGCTTTGGGCATCAGTCTGAGCTGGCCATGAGTTTGATCATTTTCTTTCACTCAAGTAGAAAACCTCTGGCCAGTGCTCTTCCTGGCCTCTGCTGGGTGGACCATATACTGACCAAGTCATTGCTTGCTTCCTCTCCCAGGACACCAGAGTGACCTGCGCCTTGGCTGCTGTCTCCAAGCAAGGTCACCAAAGTCCTGCTCAGTTTCTCAGGAAAGGTTGGAAGGGATGGGATTGGTGGTTATCACTGAGGGACTCTGCAGCTTAGCCTCTGGCTGCGGGTTGCTTGCTGGGACCTCCATAGGTCACCACTAACCTAGTGGAAGGTTGTGCCTGGAAGCAAAAAAGCACCTGGCAGCCACAGGTTGGTGTCACTGCAGGTGGAATAAGCCTGGCCAGATGAGGAGATGCTGCCCAGCCTACTGTGGTCAAGGTGGATGTAGATGATGGGGACATGCAGCACATAAAGTCAGGGGTGGCCGGCCAGGAGTCCAGCTGACAGTTTCTCCCTGGCAAGTTGAGAGGAGCCAAGCCAGTCCTTCCCCACTGCCCATCCTCAGTTATCGCCTGTCAAAGCCCAGATGGGTGATCTGCAGGAGGGGGGCACATGCCTGCAGCAGGGGGGACTTTGCCCTCCTCTCCTGGGCCAGATTATTATTCCTGCCTGCAAAGGCTTTTTAAGTAAGTGTTTCTCACCCAAGAGCCTCCCCTGGTTTTATTAGGGAGGAAGGATGGGGGGGAGGAGTCTGGTCACAGTCAAGGATTTTTAACAAGGGTGTTTGTTTTATTTTTGGTTGATAACTATTTTCCCACCCAACCTATACCCATGCACCATGCAGCCTACTCCCAGGCACCCCCTATGCTGATCAAGATGGGGAACACTTCCAGAAGTGCATCCCTGAGTGGGGCATTCACATGGTTGGTGTGGGACTGTGCCTTTACCTCTGGCTTCAGAGGTTCATCCCACTCAACCCTCTCGGGACAACAGTAGAAACCAGCTCTAGGGCCACAGAGATTTTTCTCCAACGGAACTCCCCAAGCATGTGTACAACATGTCACAGGCCAAGAGCTCCTCCCAAGATCATCTGGAACCTGGGATCCTTTTCTATCTCTCAAGCCACTAGGCTCCTGGACAGTTATCCCAACCATCTCTTACCAAGGGAGTTGAGGATCAAGAAAATTCAAGAGCTCCATAGCTACTTAGCAGTGACCAGGAGGGAAGAGTAGGGGCTGCACATGGTCAGATCTTGTCCGACTACTTGCTTTTTCAAGATTCCGTGGCATTGTACGTGGGCATGCACACAATGTAGCTTATGAAAATCCATCTGATGTATGGTGAAGGATCTAGCTTTGATAGATGGAGGGAAGCATCTTTTATTAATCAAAGATCTACTAAAAGAAACAGACATCAATTTTGATGGCACCTGCTCAGTGTCCTCAGATGAAGCTGTGGTGGGCAGAGTGAGGGCATTAGCATTCTTCCTGCTGATATGTCTTTCCAGATAAGCCATAATTACTGTCTTTGGCTGTCTTCAGTCTGGAGAAACTGAACACACCAAGTTCAGGAACCAGGGGGATGAGACAGACAGAGATAGTGTGCCAGGCTCCCTTCCATGCCTGTGATTCCCCACGTTTAAGTCAAGTGGAAGGGGAAGGATGTGCTGGCTGAAAAGGACAGGCCAGCTGACCCTCCTTCCCAGGGGCATTGCTGCCATCGGGTGGGTCCTCGCTCCTCACACTCTGTTGGCAGCTGTGATCATGGCTTGCAGGTGAACAGAAACCAAGCCCTCTGAAGCAGCTGGGTACGCTGACTCCAGGCTGCCCATCTGGGAGGAATATGAATCTGATGCCCAGCAATGCCCCATGGCCAAACGGTTCTGAAGTCACCCAGACAACTTCCCCCCACAATTGCAACTTTTATTCTAGAGAAGTAACTATTAGAAAAAAATCTTTAGGTGGGCTATATTTAGCAGAGTTTATTTGAGCAAGGGTGGTCAGGCTGCATTATGGACCCACAACAAAAGAGAGGCATGGATGGTTTAACTGGCCTCAGCCTGTGCTCTCCCTTGCTCTGACCAGTGGCTGCTGGGACCCACCAGCTCCTGCTGCTGCAATTGGGTGAGATGTCAGTGTTTGAAGAGTCAAGCTCTAGGGAGACTTTAGCTGGTTGGCCCCCAAGTCAGGTTGCAGTTTGTTCTTTAAAGACTCGAGTGTGGAAGCATCCTCAGGCCAAATTTAGTTTAATATACAGAAGACAGAGTCCTAAAGCTGATTCAGTTCTGTGCCTTACATCATGCCCTGAACTATCACATGGTGGTGAGGACACAGCCATTTATTAATGACTCCATAGGGATTTAGGAGACAAGAGCGAGCATCAAAGGGGGCCCACACCAGAGCTGTGCAGCTGCTGAGGTCAAACTCAGACCCTTTCTTGGGAAATGAGTTTTTTTTTATTTCTTCATGGTGCTGGGACTGAACCCAGGGCCTTGCACATGATAGACAAGTGCTCAGTCACCAAAGAACATCCCCAGCTCCCTTTATACTATAATAATATTCTTCATGTTATTCTATATATATCTTAAATATTTACATACATAATTCACAAAAATAATGGAAAAACCACACTGCGTTGTAACACCCACATCCGCAGCACCTGCGCTCACTGTGTGGCACAGAAGAGCAAGTGTTGTGAGGTCAGCTGCTGGCCTCCAGCTGGAGTCCCCTCCTCCAGGCCGAGGGCTCCCACTCCTATTTTATTGTCATTATCATTCCTTTTTCTGTTCTTCGCCCCTAGTGCAGAGCTCCCTGGTAATTACTAACTTGTCTATCATATTTTTCTGTCCATAGAAATGCAAACCTCATCCAACTGCTTTGAAGTTCAACTTTAATTTAGATGCAAACTACTCCCACAGGACCCATGGTCTAAACGGAATCTGGGCAGACTATAGTTAGAAAGGGCTGAGGTTTTCCATCTGATTAGAATATCATTGTCCTTCCTCCCACAGACAGCCATAGAGCCTCATGGACATCTGACATTTCCATCTCTTCCTCCCTGTCGCCTGTCCCTGGAGACACCTGTCCATCACACAGGGTTCCTCACATTTCTTTGTGTTTGTTTTATATTTAAATGTCGGTGAGCAACATCACCCAAACAAAGCCAATTCACTTAAAGGCATACTTAGAGAAATAAATAGATATGCATATGTTTTTATAATTGTGTGTGTGCAGGGAGAATAGATGAATCATGTCTCCACATGTGTTTAAGTCCCAAGACAACCTACGCTCTCGTAAGGGACTGGGTGACTGAAACTTTCTCAGTTATGTAGAAACCCAGGGGGGCAGCGCTGGACTTGCCATTGAGGCTGACAGGCGACAGGTATTAACTTTAATTGAAAGGGATGTGGAACAGGCTTGGTCAAGCAGGAATCAACACTTCCTCCTTTTTTTGTGAGTCAAGCCTGGCTTCCTGCAGGTGCTGGTCACTGAGAACCCATGGCCCAGAGTCACCTGGGTTCCACGTGGGATGTCCAGCATTCATGGGGGTGAGCCACAAGCCACAGGGCCACTTCATTCTGATGGAAATTTGAGATTTGAGGAAAATGCTCTCCTGGGCTGAAAATCAAGTTGGGAGGCAACAAGTGTCAACCTCCTTTTCAGAGCCCAGTGGAGAGGGCAGTTAGCAAATCCATGTGATGTGACATAGGAGATTTCTGTCTTAGAGGCTTGTTCCAAGTGGATTCCCTTGAGACACAGGTGCCCAAGGCTTACTTTAGGTGCTGAGCTGGTCCTGTGTTTCTGCCCTTACGTCTGACAAGTCCTGAGACATGGCACAGAGTTTCACCAACACCTCAGTGGGGGCAGTTTTCATGGCAGCATTGGAGCCGGTTTTGACAACGAGGGTGGGCAGGAGTCTCCCAGCCCCGGCTCCTCCTGAAGGGTTCCTGCCTCCGCAGCCTCCTTCTGACCCCTTCTAGGGCCTGGACTGGGTGAAGCCCCCAATGGCTGATGACAGACAGGAGGGACCTGCAGGGGCTGCGCTCCAGGCCCACATGGCTTCAAAGGCAGATGCTTTAAGAAAACACGGAAGGGAGCTAGAGAAAGGAGCTCGGGAAGACCTGTGAGGAGCACACAGCTGGCATTCCCCTGTGCCTGAGCATCTCCAGGAAAGGGCTCCCCGTGTTCAGCCTCAAGCAGGGCATTTGTATTCAAAGGAAAAATCAAAAAGAACAAACAGGAGCATTTGGGCACCTCTTTGAACTTTAAAAGAAGGGTGTGAGTCAGTGGAGGCTCTGTTTCCTCCACGGAGCGGACTAGCTCAGATAGGAAGCCCTCTGAAAGGAGCGGGTATGGTATGGGTCAGGAAGGAGCACGTGGAGTGGTCCCCATGAGAACACCCGGGGGATGCAGTCGGAATGCGCTCAGGAAGCGTCCTCCCCTCCCTTGCTCTGCAACTTGACTAGCTCAGCACTTGCCACCGTGAGATTGTCCAGACAAAGCCCCCCCCCCCACCCCAGGATCCTGCCAAAATTAAAACGCTCCATTGGTCCTGGCCATATCACACGCCTACAGGCAGGAGCATCAACTCTGACCTTCGGCTTTTCTCTCTGCACCTCCCCAGCCCTGGTCTGGCTGCCAGGGTGTCCCAGGTGGGCTGCTAGGGAGAAGGGCAGGAAGGACAGCCAGGGCGGGCACTGCACGCCGCTCAGGCTGGCTCCCTTTCCTGGCCGGGCTTCCTTCCTTTGCCTGGGGGCCCTACAAGGTTTCCAGCTCCCCTTTCTCTTCAGGCTGCTCAGCTGACTAATGAGACCTGCTGGGACCAGTGAGTTCACCCAGGGATCTGACTTGGAACTAGGAGGAAACAAAGGCCTGTGTGTAGGGAGGTCCCAAGACACTGTGAGTACAGAGGGCTGGATGTTTGCACCCCTGAGTCCCCGTGTTGGAGGCCCCATCCCAGGGATGGGGCCTTGGTGGGGATGCAGAACCACAGAAATGGGATGGGAAAGGGACCTCAGAGAACTCTCTCGCCACCTTCCTACTGTGTGGAGACTCAGAAGAGGGCCCTCATCAGACCCCAACCATGCTGGCACCTGACCTTAGACCTCTGGCCTCCAGGACTGTGAGGGATAAACTGATGTCTGTTATTTACAAGCCACACAGTCTACCAAACGTTGTCTTGGCCACCCAAGACTACTATAACAGTGAGTTTCCTAAATATTGGGGGCTTTTGTCCACATCTGACTTAATAATAATGCCACTGCGCCTTACCTTGGGACTACTCTGTGCATTTTTATTATAGAATCATGTGAATTCTGAACCTTCATTTACTGGCTAATGTAAAGAGAATAATGATAGAAAATGAGTCTTTGGATTTCAGTTACAAGAAGGCTCCCTGTCTAGCCAAGGGATGGTGGATGGGACCTGGGTGTTTCACAACTCTATTAAAATCTTTTCACACATGTTTCCATGCAAGTCACGGGTGTGGGGATGAGCTGGCAGGTTCCCTTCTTCGTTCCTGAGAAAGTAGGCTCACTGGCTGTGAGCGAGAACCTGGAGCAGGAAGGGTGTCCTGGAATCCTTTCTGTGGAGACCAGATCTCACACCCCACCATGTCGGCTGGCACACTTGGATTAACTGAGGCTCCACTTGTAACAGGGCCGCTGTGCTGGCTTCTGAAGGGTAGTGAAGGTGATCTCTGGACCCAGGGAACTTGGATAAAGCCCACCCAGCTCGTGACCCAGCTTCTCGTGTTCCCTGCTCACTCCTGTACATCTCCTCCACCTGTCCCTTCTCCGCAGGGCAGATGGATGGCATCTTAAAGCATAAGTCTCATCCTAATATGTCCCCTCCAAGCCACTCATCACCAGCCCCTGCATGATGGTGTGAACCCATTCAGGAAGTGTGCAGGTCTCAGAGGGGTCTGGCTGCCTGCCCCAGTGGAGGAGCTTCTGGGTCCTCTATGGGCAGGGTTCAACATACGCATAGTGTGTAGAAGCTAAGGAGGCTGTGTGTCCCTGTGACCTGGTGTGGGCAGGCTTAGGGCAGCCAGGTAGCTTACTTTTCAACAGGGACACTTTCAGGAGCAGAACTGTTGCTGCTAATCGATAGGCCAAGATTGCCCTGGGCAGATGGGCATATCACCAACCTGCCCATGCAGGACAGAGTGCCAGCCTGGAGCCTTTGTAAGGACAGTCCAGGGGAGCCCCTGGGGCACAACAGGACCCCAACAGTGAAAGTCTATGGATGGAAAATGGACAGGGCTTCAGAAAGGGACAGAAGTGAAATGAACTTCTCCAGATCTGTGCAGGTCTCGTTAATTAACGTGGCAGCTTTTGATGATTTTTTGGCGATCAAAACATGAGTCCTTGGCCTTTATGTGTGTGTGTGGGGAGTGGGGAGAGAGAGAGAGAAAGGAAGACTGACTGACTTTGACTCTACAGCCCTACATCTATCCTGGTGTTAAACCCTCCTGGCATTTCATGTTACAATCTGCTGCTACTAGTTCCTTAGAGGTGTTATTCTAGATGTACCTTGTCACCTTTAACCTCACCCCCGCCCCTCAAAAAATACCTAGTAGTTCAGCAGTCTTTTAAATTAACCTCATGGACATATCTCCTGGGGCCTCAGATGTTTCTAAATGGAGGAAATGAGGTGATTGGATGGGAGGGGCGCCCTGGGTTAGGTGGTGGCTCAGGGGACCTGGAGGCCCATCTCTGCACAGAAACAGGTGGGTATCTGAAGATGGAGAGGGCTTTGGTCTTACTTGGAGATGGTCTACAGTAAATGGGTTAATGATGATATTAGTCGAGGGCTGTGTGGCTGATTCGATGCCTCTTACTAGAGGGGCCCTATAGATTGCTGACCTGACCATTTTGACCAGTGCGGTGACAATGTCACATGCCTAACCATGGTGTAGGGATACGATTTGTGTGCGATGGACTTCCTACAATGGCTTTGTGACCTCAGGTAAAGACTGTTATAAATTTTAGGCTGTTTTCACTTATTACTATTTGCTTATTGCTCTTTCAGTTTAGAGTAAATCTTAGAGTGAATCAAAGCTCTCATCTAGCAGCCTTTATCCCTTCACAGACCCACATTCCAAGCAGTCCATTTGGGAAGGTAAGTCTCACATAGCACCTTTGCTCATTAGCTGATTCTTTCATTGTGGTGAGACGACTTCAGCCCTGATCTACCCTCCTGACACATCCCAAGGCCACCACTCATATCACTAACTGATGTCATAATGTGGAGCTGGTCCTAGCTTGCTCATCTTGTTTAACTGAAACTCTACACCTGCTGGACAGCAACTGTCTGTCCACCCTGCCCCAGCCCTGGAGCCACAGTCCCGCCCTCTTTATCTAGAAATCCTTGAGATGTCCCATGTGAGTGGACAGTATTTGCCCCTCTGTGACAGGCTTATCAGCATAATGACCTCTAAGTTCATTTATGGTGTTGCTTATGGTGGGATTTCCTTCTTTCTTAGGATAAGTAAAATTCCATTGTATATGTTAGTGTTTTTTTTTTTTCAGGGTGGAAAGTGTCATTATTGTAAGAGATAATCTTTCCTTCAACATGTTTTCATTTTTAATTGACCCATAATAATTGTATATACTGTGGGTTCATATACATATACTATATGCCCAGTATATAATGGTCAGATCAGGGCATTCAGCATGTCCATCTCCTCAAAATTTATCATTTATTTCTGTTAGGAAGCTTTGACCTCTCCCCTCCTTTCCCCTGACCTCCAGTACTGGCCTCCTCAATGTCCCTTGCAGAGCATGGTACCACCTCCCAGCCTCGGCAGGAAGGCCATACATCTTTCTGCATGAATGTATTCTTCTATTTGCATTTACTGAGAAAGTTCTGTTGTCAGTCTTTACTCAATAATTTCAAATATTTATCTGCTGAAATCCTGCTCTGTCTGATATTTTATCTACTTACCTTCCTCATGCTCAAGGTCTAAAAACCTAGGACACAGGAAAGATGGAATAGTAGAGTTCACTGAGGGGCTCCTGCCCACTCCTGGGAGTAGCTCGGGAGCTTCCCTCTCAAACCTGCACATTGTCTGAAGGTGCTGGTCATTGTGGATCTGGAGAACCAAGACAGCAAACTCCCGACTGAAATATCAAATGCTTTACTCAGTCGAAGAACAAGATAGAACATTTCAGAAGATGTGGCATCTGAGGTCATTTTAATCTCCCCTCCCCAGTCTAAATAAAAAGGTTAGTTTTACTGGAGTGAGGGAGTGAGAGGGGCCATCACTAAGAGCACAGGTTTTATTATTGTGAGTGCTCCAAGCTCTGTCCAGGTGGGGACCACCCACTATTAGCTGGAGGAAGAGCCACAGCTAACTGGGCACCTAACAGCCATTTTCCATTCCAGGAGCACCACAGATCACCTGCACCAGTGTCTGCCCTCAGCTGTGTGTCCTTCTGCCACCCAGGAGGACTGTCCATCACAGAATGCCACTCAGACCACAGCAATTCTCAACTTCAGAGGGCTCGGCATCCCAGGGAGCACTTATAAATGTGTGGGGACATTTCTAATTGTCACAACAAATGGAAGGTGTCCTGATATTCAATGTGTGGGAACCAAGGTATGCTGGACATCCTGGACAGGTTGGGCATTTCCATAAAGTGGAGATCCTTCCCTCCACCACATTAAAGGTGCCCAGGGGAAGCCCACTGACCGAGCCTCTCAGTCCCAGGATGGAGCCCTGACAGTCACTTCTCAAGGCCCTGCGTGGGAAGTCCTTTTCTCTGCCGTGGAGAGCAGAGCCTTGCTCAGGGCATTTGAGTGACCAACCAAGCTACACAATGGCATGATTCTCTGTGTTTCAGGCTCAGTCTTTGCCATCACTCATTTTCTTTCCATAATTCAGAACTTACTTTCTTCAGTGGCCGATTCTGTGCTTTTCAACAAATGCATTTAATTAGCGTGCTGCCTGGGGTATGGAACTTGCATTCGCTTAACACAATGACCAGTTAAATTTTGCTAATTTCACTTTGGCTAGTTGCTATGTGGGTGACTGAGAGTTTCTCTTCTTGTCCCCTGCGAGGGATCTGCAGGGCTTCTCCTGTCTCATGCTGTACCACGTGAGACCCAATAGCAGTCAGGTAAGCCTGGCATGTGGGCTGTTGTGGGGACATTTATCATCAGTATCAGCCAGCTTGGTTATTGCTGGTATTTCATACAGTAATGACTCCTCATTATTTCTGTGGCTGGTGGGTAAAGCCTCGGCTGGCAGTGAAGAGACCTGCAGCATGTCACCCCCCCGAGCTGTGCTGACTTGGGAAAGGCACAAAGCCTCTCTCACTTTTCCCAGCCACACAGTGGGGGCACTGCAGCCTGTCCCAGCCAGGTGGTGACTGACGTCTGTTTCTCCCAGGCCGGAGGGGACGTACTCCTTCCCAAACTAAAGTGGAGGCCACTAGCACCGTCATGATCACTGCCTGAAATAGCAAGGGGTTCCCTGGGAGCCCTGACCTGGCATCTTCAGGACCTTGCCTGGATGGCTGGGACTCCTCTGATTTCCAGCTTATGAACTGGACGGGGTGGTGCAGGTGCCAGATCTCTGGGGCCTGAGCTGCGAGGTGCCCACTCCTCAGGGCATAGGGCTTATGCAGGCTTCTGATGCCAGCAGAACTGGCTCCCATGCCAGTTGTCCAGCAGGTAGGGTCAAGGTCGGGCTGGCACTCCTGTTTCATCATTTGGTTATAGCAAAGCTCTTTATTGATTGATTGATTGATTGGGTATAGGGGATTGAACCCAGGGACACTCAGCCACTGAGCCATATCCCCAGTCCTATTTCCTATTTTGTAGTTTTTTAGAGACGGGGTCTCACTGAGTTAGCACCTCTCTGTTGCTGAGGCTGGCTTTGAACTGGCGATCCTCTTGCCTCCTGAGCCACTGGGATTACAAGTGTATGCCACCACACCCAGTCTTCATGTTTAATGATCGCAAGGCTCCTTGTTCCCAAAGCTGTATCCACCCTTGCTACAGAACAGTGTTCTTCTAGGGCTAGATTTCACTGTAACACAATTGGTTTTTAATACCACTGTGATTAGACTTGAAATCATGATAGCCATCACCCAGCGTAATAGGCTAGTGTCCTGAAACAGTGACACTAAAGGCTTCTGGTCACATAGGTCATCCGCGAGTAAGGAGATGGTTCTTATTTCATCACTGGCCTGAAGGTGCTGTCATTAAGGTGAGTGCTCTGCTCTGATCCACTACCCAACCCACTTATTTCCTTATCTCATGGATGTTCCTGGAAATGATCTACTGGAGGTGGTTAGCCCTTCACATGGGATCAATGCAGCTCCTGAAAAATAACATAGAAACGTTTTGTCTCTGCTGGGTTTCCACTGTGCTATAAGATATATATCTTTTTAATGTATTAAGGCAGGAAATTCAGAGATACTTTTTTCCCACTTGGAAATTTTGTGATTATTGGAGAGAATCATAGCCAAAGTAGTTTATTTTATTTTGGGGGGGACAAGTTCAAATCATCTCTAATTTTTTCACCAATGCTTTTCTATCTGGTAAGTTCACAGGAGGTGTCAGTGTTTATATTTTTATTTTTTGCCGTACACAAACCGTGTTGAGACAATCTGGGGTCTAGACAAGTTCGGGTGGATAGACGTTTTCAGTAACTTTCTAGACTCCTTGGTTTGCGTGCAGCAGGAGCTATCTGGACCCAAGAAGGAGGCGGGACCTGGAGCTAGAGGCCCAGGACATGGCCTGAAGAACCCACTGACATTTGTTGACAGGGCCAAGGAGTTTCAGGGCTCAAACTCTCTCACAAAACGTTGTGCAGAGTGAGAATCAAGCCGGGGTGCTCTTCCAGCCTCCCTTGGTTCCTCTCGGGTCTTTCTGGGTCTGTACCAACCTGGCCTCATGCTTGTTCTTGTCCAGAAAATGCCAGAGAGCACCTTCCTCTGAGAGTCCAGCTCCATCCCCTTGGGGATGTCGTTGTTGTCATGGGGGAGTCGTGGTTATCATGCCAAATATGGGGAGGAGAGCTGAGGTACAGGCAGAGCCACTGGCCCCAAAGCCCTCGCAGTTAGGCGAGGTGAGGGGCAGGTACAGCTGGGTGCAAGCTTGGACAGGGTGCCTGGTGTCATGGACATCACCACCTCTGGTGCTGCCTCTGGACGCAGCTGCCAGATTTCAGAACAGCTTCTGTGTCACTCCTTGGAGTCACAGGCTCTGCCTTAGAGCTTCACCAGGAAAGCTCTGACTGTGCCCAGGGTCAGGTCTATATCCTGAGGGAGGGACAAGCAAGAGTGGGCGGGGCCCAGGCACAGCCAGAGCTCTTACTGGGAGGACCACCAGCTCTTCATTCCAGGGGCAGTTTGCAAAGTATTCCACCTGGCCAAAGGAGGCCGCCTGAACTCACTGAATTTTGCTTCTTCAGAAAGGTGGAAAATGATAACCATCATAGATACATCTTAGAAAGTAGATACAATGTTCCAGACATACTTGTACCCCCCCACATACACACTAGAAAAGTTTTTAGATGTATTTCACATGTAACATTTATGTAGAGTCCTCCCACACAAGTGAAACATGTAAGTCACCTCTTGCAGACATGTAGAGAGTCCACACCTGCAGTCCTCCACACACCCACCCTGTGAGTGTTGCTCTCATTCCCCTCTCAGAGGTCAACAGACACAGAGGGTGGAGCAACTTGCAGGTCCCTGGTAATCCCTTGCAGGTGGAGTCAGATTCAAATCCAGGACCTCCAGCTACAGAGCTGGCCCCTGGTGACCACCTGCAGCACTGCCTCCCTTCCCAGGCTCTGAGCCCCTTTCTCATTCGAAGGTGCTCAGAGAGTAAAGTCTCCCCTCATTAGCCTCTTGGACACCCCTTCCCATGCACTTGCACTCCTCCTACTTTTTAAATTTTCTGGTTAGTACATTCAGAAATCTCCTTTTAATTACTCTGCCCGTGAGTATTAACATCATCCATTGTGTTTGGTAAATGACATTCATCCAGCCTATAAAAGACCCACTGCATCTAGCTTGCTGTTCATTAAAACTTCATAAAGATGTCTAACAGCCCCCTTTCACTTTTCATAACATGGATGAAGAGCACTGAAACTTCTGGAAGAGAGGGAGTGAGGACTCCATGATCCCACCACATTTACACAAAAGCATTTAGATGTAGCCTGAGAGCAAATACCCGCATTTCCCCAGTGAGGCTGCCTCCCAGTCTGAGGAGGTGCCTGGTGACATGGGCACCAAGCCCCCTTCTGGCTGCTCTGAGTCCTGTCCCTGCTGTGACCAGGGATCCTGCACTGTCCCTGCTGTACTGCAGACCTGTGGGGGCGCGGCCACATCTCTGCCCCTTTCTGTGCTCTCCCAGGACAGTGTTTGGAACCTCAAAGGCATCAGGAAGCCTCTCTGAAGTAATAAGACCCGTGAATACATAGATAGAGATGTGGTCAGAGCGGTTGTTTTGAACACCGCTCATAAAAGCACCCACAGATGTGCTTTAGCTCCAGGCCTGTGTTAGGACCGTGGGTATTGGGAATCAGTGTGAACACTGAAATTTTTCCCTTCTAGCCTCTGTTCCCAAGACAGGCATCACTGAGGCAGGACTAGGCCTCAAAACCCCTGTAAACTGCGCAGCCCACATAGACACCCTGGTCTGTCAGAGTAAAGGGGGCAGAGGGGGCGCTGCTCCAGCCCTCTGCAGAGGCTCCATGCAGAGATGGAGCTTTAGGAACATAATTATTAGGCAAATAGAAAGAAGAGAGCAGGGCTCTGGGCCTCTTTGTTGTGCTTCAAAAACTGGAAGGGTCTTGCAAGTTGATTTTGTCATTGTTCCAACCACATGGCAGTTCCCTAGCGAGATCCATGCTTCTGGGGCTGCGGCATGCGGGTGGCTGAGTGTTGTGAATGTCAGACTGTTTCTGTAACTAGAATGGAGGAGAATACAGCTCCTCTCTAGCATTACCTCTTTATTGACTCAAAAAACACCCAGAAAATAATTGGCTTCCAATAAACATAAGTATTTGGAACTCATAACCTAAGCAAAGCGACACAATGTGGCTTGTTGGTGGCAGCAATCAGAAGTGAGAGGCCATAAGTATCCAGGCACAGGTGTCCTGGTGGGAGAGGGAAATACTGGACAGAACAGCACCCCTGATGGGCTCTCGCATCAGTGCGGCCACTGTGCCTTGGGAGGGTAATTGCCCCTCTAGTGGGTACCAAGGGCCCCACCTACAGAGATCAGACTCCCAGGCATGTGCTCTGCTGGGGACACAGACTTACCTGCATTTTTTTACGTAAAATGAGAAGAAACCAGCAGCAGGGGTCTGACTGCGGCAGAGTCTAGGGATTCTGTGCTCAGATCTCCAGCAAAATCCAAAGGTGGAATTTCTCTTGCCCGGATGTGGACATATTCAAAAACTCTGGCACACTGCGTGACTGGGTGGGTGCTGGTGCACTGCGGCAAGACAGCGGCTAATGAATAGATGTCATCTCTTCCCAGTGTGAGATGGCCGCTGCTCCTCAGCCCCCTCCCGGGAGTCTCTTCTGCTTCTTCTGCACTGAACATGTGGCTCCATGTCTGCTGCCTTGCTAGAACCCCAGGTTCACTCACAAAACTCGGCACACTGTCCCCAGTTGGCAATCCTTTCCCCTATGTGCACGTGAGCCATGACAGCTGCAAATGTTCTCTCTGAGTGGATCTCCAGGGTTCTGCAAATTGTGATCTACTTAACATCAGAAAGGTCATGTATTCATATGTGTGTGCACTTCACATGTCTGTGTGCACATATGCACATACTTTTCTTTTGGTTGAAATGTTTTAATTAGAAAAAGTGTGCTTTTTGGGGAAGCGCCTAAGCTAATCCAGCTTGCAGTGTTCCCAGAACAAGTGTGCATAGTCTCCAACACTAACTGTGCTATTCTGTTCGCTGCACATGGGGAAGATGGGCACCTGGTTTCCACTCCCTGGGTCTACCTGGGCTCTCAGGGCTGTAGGGGCTCTGCTGCCGCCTCTTGTGGGTTTCTGTGATTCAGGGTTCTCTGCAGCAGAGGCTCAGGCCCTGGAAGGGAGGGTCAGATTGGGAGCCACAGAGAATGGATTTGGGGCTACAGGAGCTACAGCCACTATCCTACCTGCCCAAGTGACTTCCAGAGGACGCCTCTCTCCCAACTTGCCTCGGGATCCTTTGCAGGAGTCTCCAGAATTGAGTCTCCAGGATTGAGTCTCCAGGATTGAGTCTCCAGGAATGTAATCTGCTTTTGATTATTAATCCTTGTTTTAGACCTTGACTAGTGCTCCTGTTATACTGATAGCTTACCTTTATGCAGCACCCAATCTGTTCCAGGGACTGAATGCTGTCTCAGGAAAACAGCGCATGAGGTAGACATGGTTATTCCCCTTGTTCTCTCAGTAGCTGTGAGTAAATAAGCACAGAGAGGTTAAGTAACTTGCCCAAGTTCTTACAGCATGTAAGGGGCAAATTAAAACTGGACACCAAGGCCTGCATCCCTAACTCTCCCAACCTTGCTGCCTCCTCTGGGATGGTTGCCACGTGCATACCTCTGCCTTGGATGTGGATGTCCCCCTGACATTGTGCTATTCCTTCATGATATGTCAGGTTCTGGTGGAAGCCCATGCAGTACATCAATGTGGAGCTGGGTAGAATGGAAGGAGTCATCCTTGGGCCTCCAAACGTGCAGCTTTAGAGGCTGGCTTCTACCCACTGTGCCATGGGGAAGCTCCCCACTTCCCCACGACCTTCCCTTGCCTTGAGGGAAAATGGCCTTACCTTTGGCGTCTTCCACATACAAACCAGAAGAGCAGTTTTCTCCTTCAGCTTTCTATTTGCTGTTTGCAGGAGTTTCCCTTTGACTTACTGTGTCAGGATGTTATTAACATCATCAATCGCAGGTGGGGTGGGGGCATCCTGTCCCTAGCCAGAAAGAACCACATTGCAGCCATTAGCTCTTCATTAAAAATTCCCTAATGAAGTTTATAAGCACTTTTACATATTTATATCCAGGATACAAATGCATCATAAATTCAAAAGAAGTGGTGAGGGATGGATCACATTCACATGAAAAGTCAGATTAAACCGAAGGCTAGAAATAAATGTGCTTAGAGCATCAGCTCACACCAAAACCTATATTGTAAGGGGTGGATTGACATAGCTTCCATGTGGATTCAGGGCCCCTGGAGCCCCTCCTTCCCTGCACTTCCCATGGCCATAGATCAGCAGACGCTGTGCTCTTTCCTGTGGCAGGTGGAATTGTGAACTTCCACTGTGTAGCTGCCCTGGAGATGTCCACCTTCTGTACCCCAGAACCTATGACAATGTGGGAGCTTGCAGGTGAGAGTAAGTGAAGGATTGTGAGATGGGAGAGACAGCCCCAGAGAGTCCAGGTATGAAGAGCATAACCACAGAGGGACTCTTGCCAAGAGAGGTCAGGTTAGAGGACACTGTGGTAACAGAAACAGAGGATGACTGTTTTGACCAAGGAATGAAGCTACCTCCAAAACATGCACAAAGCAAGGGAGGTAATTCTCACTCCAGAGGGAACCAGCCTGTCCACACCCTGACCCATTTTAATGCTGACTCTCAGAGCTATGAGATACTAAATCCGTGTTGTAAGCCATTGCACTTCTGTTAATTTGTTATAGCACCTACTAGACACTCATACATTCCTCTTTATTCCATGTTCCTTGAGGGCTGGTTTCAGCCTTTCTCATTAACTTTTGCAAACTGATGTCCAAGGGCAGTGTTTGGACCCAAATAGGCATCATACATATGAATTGGATGAACAAACAAAGGACAAAATAAATCCATTTTGGCTGAAAATGTGTCAAGCAGCCATTACTGCAGGTCTTACTAACTATTAACAAAAAAGACCTGTTCTTTCTGTGTGTAGCTGATGCTGAGAGCAGAGACTGCATTCACCCAGCTCTGGGGGTGCTGTCCTCTCCATATAGTTCTGGAAGATTCCATGTGGTTTCCCACTGATGGAGAGAGCACGCATGACTGACCTCTTATGACATGCACATGGAGACTGTGTAAGGTTTCAGGATTCACCCTGTGCAGATAAATCAATTGGTGAGAATGGATAGAGCAGCTAGAGATGACTTGCCTATGGTCTGGAGCAGGAGAGGCATAACAGGATTCCTGGGAAGGTGAGCATTAGGCATTGAAGGGGAAGAGGAAAGGGCCCTCAAGCTTGGATTATGCAGCAGATGTCAGCAGGTGAGGAATTTCCACAAAGGCAGTTCTCATGCTCCCCAAACAACTTGGCACATATGGATGGAACCACATCCCTCAATCTAATGAGTGAGTGGCAAAAGGTGCCTCTAGCAGTTGTCACAGACTTTCCTCACCCCACAGAGCAAAGCACCTTTTCTCCCTGCCCCGCCAGATTACTACTGGATTAATTCAGACAGAAACCAGCCCAGAATATAAACATCCCCTTTAAATCACACATTAGAATGCTGTACATGTAGAGTAAGCCAGGCATTGAAACACAGCATGTTGATCAAGGCAATCAAAAATGTAAAATAGGAAATAAATCTGCAGGAGCAGCTATCAGGAGAACAAATCCCAGGAAGCAGAGGCCATAAGGAAGCTGATGCCAGGAGACACCAAACAGAGAGCAGCAAGCCTGAGGCAGACAATGGCCTGGCAGGCAAGACGCACCCACTCAGCCTCAGATAATTTCACAAAATCATCTTTTGGGAAAAGTACCTTTATAAATCATCCTCAAAGCAGAGGCCCTTCAAACACCATCCTCAAAGCAAGACTAAATGTCTTGGTTGTCATTTTCATTTTATTTTGTTCTGTTTCTAAAACTAAATGAAGACAGCAAAAGTCTGATCTGATCAAGGGTAAGTGCCTTTGGCTCTCAAAGTACTTTAGAAGGAGAGGGACTTTGAGTGTGACCTGCATTCCTGAGCGACTCTGAGCCACAGGAGGGGAAGGCAGGGTGTGGAGGAGTCAATCAAGCCTCGCGCAGGAAGGCAGGGATTAATGTCATGACCTTGGCTGTAGATTAAACCCCTGCCCCCCCCAACATGCTAAATTTTATTGATTTTCCTTTTGTTTGTGCAGTTAATAATTTGTTTGCAACCAGAGTTTCAGGCGAGGACACACAGATGAATCAGAAATCCAATCTGCAGGAGCTCATGACCCCTTCTTTTATGTCTGTGACCTCTGCTGGAGAAAAGATCAAATCCAGGTTCTGTCGTGTTTGTCTCTGCCTGGTCCTGAGCCCACGGTAACCTTCAAGTTTGTTTACTAATTATTTTTCTGTTTTCTTTCTTGAGAATTCAGTGATGTCAAAAATAGTAGGTTTAATTTATTTTCTCATCTTCTTCCTTAAAAAATGGATTTTGCTGTGATGATAGACAATCATCTTGTAACTACTCGCCAACATTGTATTACAGTGAACTTCAGGAAGGAAGACCCTGCTGGCTGGGAGATGAAGAATTTGCTGCTGTGTTCTGGCTCAGGGTGTCCCAGGGCTCTTATCACCCAGCAGGAGCACAAGGTCTCCAGTATGCAGCTGGGGTGGGGCTCACTTTTTTCCAGTGCTCACGAGGGCTTCCTCCTCGCAGGTCATCCAGATTCGGGGCTTCCAGAGAGTGGATTTTCAGTTGCTGTTCCGCTGCAAGCAGGAGGCATGTGGGGAGGGAAACTTCTATTGGGGCAGTTCTGGGCCAAGAGGAGGAGCTGACTACTAAATGCTCCTGGAGAGGAAGCTTTGAAGCTTCTGGAGAGGGAAATGGTAAATATCCACCAGAAATCATGCATCAGGCAAAAGTTTTGAGCCAGAAATTCTGCTTCTAGGAAATTATCCTGAACAATAATAAGAAAAGTCATCAATCTTTGTATCCTAAAGGAGGCTTATCATAGTAGTATGGACAGGAACATGGATGAGACAGCTGAATGTCCAGTGACAGGGTAGGAGAGAAGTCAGCCTACCAGCATGGGGGAAAATGAACTTTAAGGAATAACATAAAAATGCATGTAGTGATATTGTAAAATGACAGTTGCAGAGTGAATATTAAGCCAAGTTGCAAAACAGGCATGCTGCACAGTGTGCCTTAAGAATCTACAGCCATGTTCATGTTTTTGAGTGAAATAGAGACGGCCCTTCCAACACCATGTTCTTACCTTGACCTTAAGGTTCTTGAGCAGCATGATGGGTTTAGAAAAAGGGATTCCTAAAGGCATGTGCTGTGTCTTAGCAGAGCAAGGGTACTTCCTTTTTAAAACATATTTTAAAGTTATTATACATGCATTGAAAATTGCAAAGAAGCATGGAGGGAGTTAGTAACTCTTCAGTCCACTTGTCCTGATAACTAGACCTTGCATAATTCAAGAGAGCATCAAAATCAGAATAATGACACCGTGCATCTTAGATGCATGTTCTTCCAGGTCCTGTGTGCTCATGTGTGTCTCTGTATGTTTGCAGGTGTCTGATCGTTTATCATGTGTGTGCTTTGGAGTAGCCACCAGCACAGTCAAGGCAGGCAGGCAACTGTACCTAACCACAAAACTCCTCATCCTTCCTTCTCCTCCCTCCATTCATGACCTTTTCCAGCCATGGTTGCCATCTTTGTCACCTGTTCACCTCGTTACAATGTAATCTCACGAAAGCTGTATCACATGCAGTCTGGAACCTCCAGAGATTGGCTTTTCCACTCAGGTTAATTTCTTTGATAGTTAAACAACTGTTGAATGTGTCAAGATTTCATTTCTTTTTATGACTGACTAGTATTCTACCCTGTGGATACAACACAGTTTAACTCTTCACCCAATAAAGTTTGTCTCGGTAGTTTTCAGTTAAGGGCCATTAGGACTAAAGCTGCTAAGAACATTATCAGACAAGTTTTTTGCGGATAAATCAGCTTCCATTTATTTGGAATAAATGCCAAAGAATGCAGTGGCTATGTTGTATGGTAAGTTTATTTTTAGTTTTAAAAGAACTTTTTTCCAGAGTGGCTGTACAGTTGACATTGCCATGTTTGAGTGATCCATTTATGTTCAGTGAGAGGGGGAAGGGGGGAGAGAGAAAGAGAGAGAAGTTAGAACAACATACATTGAAATGGGCAGTCTTGAGCAATAATTTCCATGCTGGTAGCATCATAATACCTGATCTCAAATTATATTACAGAACTACAGGAACAAGACCTGCATACTGGGCATCAAAACAGACATGAAGGGCTGGGGATGTGGCTCAAGTGGTAGCACGCTGGAGAAACTGGGTATCCATATTTAGAAGAATGAGACTAGGTCCCTATCTCTCACCCTGCCCCAAAATCAATGCAGGGTGCCTCAAAGACCAGGGAATTAGACCAGAAACTTCACAACTTCTAGAAACTCAACACTTCAACATCTTGAGGCAGGCACCAGCTTCCTTAATAATACTCCTAAAACTCAAGAGACAAAACCAAAAATAAATAAGTAGGACAGCATTAAATGAAAAAGCTTCTGCACATCAAAGCAAACAAGAGTGTGAAGAGAGAGCCTACAGAATGGGAGTTCTCTGCCACCTGCTCCTCTGACAGGGGATTAATATACAGACTATATAAAGAACTCAAACTTAACACCAGAGCACACAAACAAGGAACCCAATGAAGAAGTAGGCAAATGAGTCAAACAGACATTTCTCAAAAGAAGAAATGCAAACGGCCTACAGATACAAGAAAAAAATATTCAACATCCTTTGCAATCAGGGACATGCAAATCAAAATTGCATTGAGATTTCATCTCACTCCACTTAGATTGCCAGGCTTTGAGAATACAAATAGCAGTAAGTACTGGAGAGGTTGTGGGAATAAAAGTGCACTCATCCAATGTGGCAGGGACTACAAATTAGCAACCTCTCTGGAAAGCAGTATGGAGATTCCTCAATAGACTATGAATGGAACCACCATAGGACCCAGCTATCCCACTCCTCAGTATTAATCTAAAAGAACTAAAACCAGTATACTATAGTGATACAGATACATCAATGTTTATAACAGCACAATAGCCAAGTAATGGAACTAGCCCAGATGTCTGTCAACAGATGAATGGATAAAGAAAATGTGGTAGATACACACAATGGAGTTTTATTCAGCCATAAAGAAGAATTAAATTGTGTCATTTGCTGGTAAATGGATGGAACTGGAGAACATTATCTTAATGAAATAAGCCAGACCCAGAAAATCAAGGGTTGAATGGTTTATCTCATATGCAGAAGCTAAAGAGAGAAAAGGAATAAATATAAAACGGATCTCATAAAAATAGAAGGGAAAACAATGGAGTGAACAGAGGGAATTGGAAGGAAGGAGGAGTGGGAAAAAAGAGAAACTGTGGAATGAAATTGTCCAGGTTATGGTACATGCATGTGCAGATATATCACAATAAATTCTACCTCTATGTATAGCTATAGTTCATGATTAGAAACAATGAAGAAATAGAAGGAAGACCAATAGGTAGAGGAAGGAGGTCTGGGGAAGGAGGAGGGGAGGAAAGGAAAAGTCCTGGGGATGGAAACAGATTGAATTATATTAAATGCCTTTATAAATACATCAAAATGAACTCATGATCATGTAGACCTAAATGCACTAATAAAAACACTTTAATCCATCAATAAGTCTTCCTTAAAAATGGTTGCTGACATTTTACCACATGCATACCAGAGCACTAATCTCCAGGATTATAAAAAGCTCAAAATGCTTAACATCAAAAAACAAACAAACAAACAAATAAAACCCAAATAACCCAATCAATGAATGGGTCAAGAAGCTGAACAGACACTTCTCAGAAGAAGAAATACAATCGATCAACAAATATATGAAAAAATTTTCAACATCTCTAGCAATTAGAAAAATGAAAATCAAAACTACTCATCTCAGTGCAGTCAGAATGGCAGCTGTTAAGAATACAAGCAACAATAAGTGTTGGTGAGGATGTGGGGGAAAAGGCACACTCTTACATTGCTGGTGGGACTGCAAATTGGTGCAACCACTCTGGAAAGCAGTATGGAGATTCCTTGGAAATCTGGGAATGAAACCATCATTTGACCCAGCTATTCCTCTCCTCAGTCTATACCCAAAGGACTTAAAAACTGCATACTGCAGGGACACAGCCACATCAATGTTTATAGCAGCACAATTCACAATAGCTAAATTGTGGAACCAAGCTAGATATCCTCCAATAGATAAATGGATAAAGAAACTGTGGTATATATACACAATGAAATGTTACTCATCATTAAAAGAGAATGAAATCATGGCATTTGCAGGCAAATGGATGGAGCTAGAGAATATCATGCTAAGTGAAGTTAGCCAATCCCAAGAAACTAGAAGCCCAATGTTTTCTCTGATAAATGATGGGGGGGAGGCATGGGAGGAATGGAGGAACTGTGGGTAGAGCAAAGGGGAGCGAGGCATGGGGGTAGGAAAGATGGTGGAATGAGATGGACGTCCTTACCTTAGGTATGTGATGAATGAGACACAAGTGATGTGACTCTGCTTTGTGTACAATCAGAGAAATAAAAAATTGTGCTCCACTTTGTACTATGAATCAAAATGCATTCTGTCATACAATGAATTAGAACAAATTCATAAATAGATAAATAAATAAGAAAAAAAATGGTTGCCCAGAGTGGGTGGTAGGATGACTGAAAATGATTTTTCTATTTCTGCCTCCTCTACTGTAAATATATATTGCTTTTATCTTGAGCAAAAACATAAAAAGTTATGTTATTATTTGGAAAGAATTGGTAGTGGCAATGAAATAGCTCTACCAATTGAAACAAGGGTGATTCTATGGGTTTATGCAACAGGAATTCTTCCCCACTTCATCTACTTAAAAAAAATAATCTTGAGTTTGCTTCCTACTATTTTACATCCACGTTTTACTGTTGTGGTGGACAGAAGTGATGCTAACTTCACTAGTATTTAAATTAAACACAGTGCAGATAAGATTGGCATTCCTCCATAGGTAAAATTAAGTAAAAATAAGAGATGCTTTGAAAACCACTTTTAGTTTGTAGATGAAGGAAAAGTCATCAGCTGGCCACATTCCTTCCTTAGAAATCTCTTCATTTTCATCCTGGAAATCAGTCCATCTGGAGTAATTGTTTCTTCTGACAGGGACAGGTACAGAGAGTAGGTTTGTTGTGCTTTAGCCAGCAAAGCCTGGGGCTAGAATTGCTTCTTCCAAAAACAAGGGCTACAAATGGCAGATTATTCTGTTTTATTGCACCCCACAGACATTGTTTGAAATGAAGTCATTTATTTTTTGTTTGTTAGGCTTAAGCTCATTGGAGTGGTGGGTAGATTGTACTGTTAATGTTTGTTTCTGGAACTCTTGAGAAGCTGCTTGTTACTGGATATGGCTTTAAACAGCCAGCTCCACTGTGGGCACATTTCCTGGGCCCTTGACTGCTGTCTGCAGAGGAAAGGGTCTGTCCAGCATCACCTGTGAGTTTGGGTTTCCCTCCTGTTTTTTTTTTTCTGAGTAACTTTCCTTATTCTGGAACATCAGAGAAACCCCCTGGGCCAGGTGCTTCAGGCTGGAGCTTCTGGCTGGCGCAGCAGGGCCAGTGCACAATGAATGAACAGAAAATCCCCATTTCACACCTCTGGCATCAGAAGGTGGCAGTGGGGGTGGGAGTGCCAAGCATCTAATTGCACTTTGAAATTTTCTTCCCAAAGTTTAACTGATCTGTCCTCTCTCTGCAAAGAAATTTGGATGAAAGGTGTATGAACATTTCAGCCGCTTTGGGGTTTCTGTGCAAAAGACCATACCATCCGTGGGAGCCAGGGAGCAGGGCAGGCACTCCCTCTGGCCCCACACCTCCTGCTGCTGATTAAGACTGAATCACCTTTTTTCCCCATGTAAAATTCAAGCCCCAGAAATACCCAGGGAGAAAATGTATCCTTACAGCTGCGGCTGATGCTCCCTCCTCTGGCCTCCTGACCTGTTTTGCTGTGTGGATAGGAGCAGAATGGTGAATGGCTATTTGTTCCCAGAAATGCCAAGCCCTTGGCCTGTCAAAGAATCAGCAATAGAGGTATCTGGAAGGTTCTTTTGTTGAGACAGAGAAAAATCCCTTGAGAAGAGTGGGGCCAGGGCTTCTTGGGTCACAACCTACCATGAATCTGGCTGGCTTTTCTCAAGTGTAATAGGAATAAATCTAAAAAGGGTGAAGGTGCACAAAAAGGGACCTTCTCTCCCTTTTGGCTTCCAGTTAAAATAGTCCTTTATGTGTATTTTCCATTGTTAATCAAGAATATTGAGGAACCCAAGGCCTTGTCCCCAGTGTCCTGGGATGTGGGGGGATGCCTATGCCTGGGGCAGGGGCGGGGCCTGACCTCAGGGCCCTTCACCTCTGAAGCTGCTCCTGTCCTTGCCTGTGGAAAGGGGATGGTTTCAGTAGCCACCCTATCAGCTCAGGGAGGATGAAATGAAATAATACATGCAATGTTCAGCACAGGACTGGGGACCTATGAGAGAGCACTAGTGGTACTCTCAGATACTCCAGAAGTACTCTGGGAGTACTCCTAGATACTCATCAGGGAGTACCATTGCTAAGTAAATCCTAGACTTCAATGTCATTCTTGCGCCAACACCTGTCTCTAATACAGTAGAAGTGGAAATAATCCACTTTTATTTTCACCTGTTTGCACTTACCTTCTGTGTTAGAATATGCGCCCATGGGAGCAGCCTTCACTGTAGAATTCTTCTAGTGCATTCTAATCTCCTAGGAAACCTGCAGATGAGCCCCTGTGTCCCCCAGGACCATGGAGCCCAGGCCCAAGGTGGCCTCTCAACCAGTATTTGTGGATGATTGATTAAGTCTTCAGTTTGAATCTGCTCTCCCCCACTGTCAACCTACCAGAACCTTCCAGGCAGCAAAGATGGTACAAAACAACTGCCTGTAGTTTTACATTTTGAGGATGGACGACAAGCCCATTGAATATTAAGAAGAGTAAGAAATTTTAGAGAATGGGGATCAATCCAGGAAGGAAGGTTTGCACTGACTTATGAGGACCTTTCTCAAAACAAAGCTACTGGAAACCTCAGTGGATCCTGGATGATCTTTAAATCCTTTGAAGCATGTGTGAGCTGTGTGTGGTGGCTAGAGCGTGTTAGTATATATGTGTGTGTTTTTGTGTTGTTGGTCTGGGGAAAGGGGAACAAAGCAGAGAAGGCAGAGGACTTTGTATGAGCTCACTACGGTCATTTCACCTGTGCACTCTTCCCTGTGACCCGTCCTGGTCCCTGAGGGGCTCCCTGTCTTCCAGGAGTAGCTGCGGGTTGTGAGACCCTGAGAGTGAGCACCTGCTTCTTCCAGTCACCACTGAGTCCACAGTTTCCAAAATAGCACCAGGATTCAATATGTGCCCAGTAAATATTTGTGGATCTAATATTTGTTGATTCATTGAAGAAACAGACGCATTACTTCAACAGGCCCATTACTTTTCTCAATTTCTCCATATGGATGAATTCCACATTGGACGTTTTTATGCATGTTCATAAATTTCTCAAGACTCTGGCCAAAACTTTCACAGCCACACCTACTCTACAGCAGCCACCATGGTCTTAGAAAGGTGCTGAAGGGTGTGTCTGGGTCAGGGTGGCATTCTGGCATTGGGGAGGGCAGGCCGGCCTGAGCACACTTAGTAGGTCCTGTGCAGGGATGGTGAAGAGGCATCTCCTTAGAAGTCTGTAAAAAGGTGAGTGGCTTCCCAGGCCTGGAGTGAGCCCAGATACTAACTTGAGAATAAAAAGAGTGAATAACAAGTTCTTTTTTGAAAGATACATTTAAGATGTGTTTTTTTTTTTTCCTTTAGAGTGTGAAATTTGAATATAAGAGGTAGAGATATCTATTCCCGCTTACTAGGGTATGGCAAATTAAAGTTCCTAAGGATCTAAAGTCCATATTCTATTCCTTCCTCTTTCATCTCATTCTTATTTCCCTTGGCATTTCTAATATGATGGAAAAGGGCCACACACTTTGGTGAGCTGACAGGTGTTAGCTGAGAGAATGTAGAGAGTCTGGTTGCAATAGCTGATTGTGTGTGCTTAGGTTCAGCGATACTCCAATGGCTGGTGGAACACTCCTCCTGGTGGGTTTCTGAAGAGGCCAGCATTTGACTGTAGATCACGTAAAAGTGTTTTTACTTTATTAAATTCCTCAACACAGCAAAAAAAGAGAAAGAAGGGTAAATTCTCTCCCTCTTTCTGTCTTTCTCTGACCGCCCGCTTTCTTGAGCTGGGATATGCATATTATTCTGCCCTTGGAGATTGGAGCTCCTAATTCTTGGGTCTTTGACCTCCAGAACTAACACGGGTGACCCTTCCATGTGCCCCCAGAACCTGCCCAGCTCTACCCGCTGTTCTCAGGTTTTTGGATTCAGACTGAATTACACCACAGGCCTTCCTGGTTATGCAGCTTGTAGATGGCATTCTGTGGGACTCCTCAGCCACCATGTCAGCCAGTTCCCATCATAAATCCCCTATCTGTCTATCTCTCTATCCATCTCCTCTTGGTTCTGTTTCTCTGGAGAACTTCCACTAATATGCTACTGAGATAGGATATTGGACGCTGCTCTGAGTGTTGTCCTAGTAAACATTTATGGAGTCTACTTTGCCATAATAATTTCCCCATTATATGAGGATTATGGCAGCTCACATTTTATCCTAATATGCTACATGGTGTTTATGCTGCATAATCTATAGCAAACATTGATTTTGGCATAGTGCTGTGGCTTGTTTGTGCCTCCTTAACACAGATTTCCATTGGCAATTTGAAGTGCAACTAAGAAATAGGTAGGAGCTCTTTCAATCATTTGCAAAAAATAACACTTGTGCTAAGAGAGAATCTGAAAGAAGTGCATTTTTATGGGCTAACAGGCTCACTTTATGCAGGGAGTGGAATGCAGGAAAGATTACTCTTGTGGATTCTGCAGTCAGAAAGATCTGCATTCAAATCCCACCATTGCTACTAGACATTTGAGTGACCACAGACAACTTGGGTAACCTCTTCAGACCCCAGTTTTGCCATAAGTGCATGGGAAAATGGCTGTATAAGCCACTTTTTAAGGTTATCCAAGGGCTTTGGAAGCTCATAGCAATGGTGACTGACACATTTTAATACACACTATTGATAGTGTTTTTTGTTGCTATTAAGGGCTCTGGTGTAGGGATACTTTGCTTGTGATTTGAGGCAGACGTCACTTCCGTATGAAGATGTTCCCAACAAGAATACTGTCTGAGGGGCTGGGTTTAGTGCTCAGTAGCAGAGCACTTGCCTTGCATGTAGGAGGCACTGGGTTCCATCCTCAGCACCATGTTAAAAAATAAATTAAAAAAGGTAGTGTGTCCATCTATAACTGAAAGTATTTTTTTTAAAAAAAGAATACAGTCTGATACTTGCATTAAAAACAGACTGCTACAGGCCGGTACTTTTTAACAATTTCTCTAGTTTGCTGAAGTCCGTAATGAGTTTCTGATCACACTTCCATCTGGGTGGTTGAATCTACAATGTGCGATTGAGTGACTGAGTTTCAGATTGGTATGTTTTCAATGGGGCCTCCTTGGGAGTGTTGCATTTGAAGTTCTTTGGAGGCGAAATCTCTGCAACACACATGAAGGTATTCTTAAAAAAAAAAATCTATAGTGAAGGGCTTGCTTTTAGCAAAAAATGGAGGGTCAGTTTTAGCCTCTTGCTTGAAACAATAATAATGACAAAAACAACCTAAAGCAGATAAAAATATATAAAATGACCATTTGTGAGACTACAAAAATAAATCAACCAAGGATGAAAAGGTAGGATAAATTAGGGGAGCCCTACACCCGCTCTGGCTCACCACCTGAAGATTCCCAACTGTAGAGTCCAGCAGGGGCCTGGTGGATACCTGCGCTGGGGAGATGGAACTGAGAGTGGAAAAGATCAGAGCAACGGGAATGTGGGGGTCCAAGGACCAGCCAGAGAGAGCTGTGCAGACAGAGCTCCAGGGCAGGCTGAGGGTCCCCTCAGTGTTCAGCTGATAATCCATTTATTCACACTGGGAGAAAACTACCCAGACCTGGAGAAGAACCCCACAAAGCATGAAGCAAGACAGCCGGTTACACACACAGACTGGGAATAGCGCCTGCTTCTATCACCACATCGGCTACCCTGAGGGTGTGGGGCACCATATAAGGTCCTCTGAAAGGCTGCCCCTTGTCAGCAGGAAATAATGAATTCTAATCTGAGTGCTGTTCCTGGGCAGCCTGACAATATTTTTTTTTGATTGATTGTTCAAAACATTACAGAGATTATGATACATCATCTTTCATACATTTGACACAATTGGGTTTTGAACTCCCATTTTTACCCCAAATACAAATTGCAGAATCACATTGGTTACACACTCACATTTTTACATAATGGCATATTAGTGACTGTTGTATTCTGCTACCATTCCTATTCCCTACTATCCCCCCTCTCCTCTCCTCCCCTCCCATCTTCCCTCTCTACCTCCTAAGAGCATCATCTCAAAGGGTCCAAATACAGCCAGATGTGGTGGTGCACACCTGTAATCCCAGCAGCTCTGGAGGATGAGTTAGGAGTATCGAGGGTTCAAAGCTGAACTCAGCAAGTTAGCAAGGCTCTAAGCAACTCAGTGAGACTCTGTATAAAAATAATATATATATATAAAAGTGCTGGGGATGTGGCTCAGTGGCTAAGTTCCCCTGGGTTCAATCCCTGGTACCAAAAATTAAACCACAATGAGAAACCAAAAAAATGGGATCCAACTGTTTCTATAACTTAATTGAATAACAGAACAAAGCTTGAGTATTTTTCCATATACACAAATGTCTACCAGTTAACAAGGTAAGATTCACAGTGTCTCACATCCAATAAAGAATTATTAGGTCAAGAGCTTTGTAACATTTTGAACAACTAATAAGAAAGAAAGAAAGAAAGAAAGAAAGAAAGAAAGAAAGAAAGAAAGAAAGAAAGAATTAATTTGGGTGAAAGGTAAAATTAAAAAAAAAAAAAAGAATGATTAGGCATGTGAAAAACCAGGTCTCTGTGACCTGCATGAAACGATTAATCACCCATCAATTAAACCAACCGAGAATTGACATAGCTACTGTCATTAGCAAATGAAGACAGTAAAAGAGTTAATATCATTGTAGTTTCTATGCTTAAAAGATAAAGTTAAATTTCTTATTTTTGCGAACAACATTAATTAGGACTGTGAATTCATACATTTTAAAAATAGTATTTTTCAGAAATCCTGGTAGGTTTGTGTTGCCGGGTGTGGCTTTGGGGATCAAGATGAGCTATTAAGCCACAGCTCTCAGGCGCTCTGTACCACTGCTCCCGCCAAACAGCCCAGGAGGCCGGAGTTCACTTCTTCCTGGGTATTTTGGCGTTTCTGAAATTGCAGCTCTCCAAAATGCTGTCCTGCTGATGTGAAGTCAGCATCCTGCTCCAGATAAATTACACTTCACTGGAAATCACAACTGAAACGATTGCTTCCAGCCGCTGCTTCACATAAAACTCAAAGGAAATCCAGGGGAGAAGCAACCGACAGAGAAAAGGCGTTTGTATTTTAAAACCATGGGGCAGTTAATTATCCAGGTATTCCTGAGGGTCAAAACCAGGAGCAAATAGTGTCAGGAAGCAGAGGCTGCAAGAGAAAACATTTCTGTGACTTCGGTCACATTTCACAGGACACCCTGATGAGTGTCCACCTAGGTCCAGTCTCTGACCAGCGTGAATGTGCTCTGTTACCTAATAAGTTGTTGGTTTGTCTGGTAATCTTTATTTTTTTATTGCTAATATTATTGCTGATATTTCAGGACTACAATGAATTAAATTCAGAGAAATCATAAAATACAAAACTTGACTAATGTTTTATTATAATATTAAGATTTATTCTACACCGACACAGGATAGATGTGTAATACTTATTGTTTTTGGCAAACGTGTTTGCATTCAGCAAAAGAGGATGCTAAATCAAATATAATTATTTTGAGGTAGTCTCTGTTTCAAGCTAGAATAAAAATTCTCTGAAAATAAGAAATAGGGTATGGTTCAATTTACATTCTCTTTCCTCCTTGAACTTGAAGCCCTGGCCTAAGCCCAGAAAATTCCTGAATTTAGTGGATTCAACATATTTGTCTTGGAAATGGACACAGAGAGGTGAAGGTGGCAACGTGACTCCTATCAATTTATTTCAACAATAGAGTGCGGCTCTCCTATTTGGGGATATTAACAGCACAAACATGGGATTTCTGCTTTTGTCTGCAATAAATTGACCCTTGGCTGATAAATATGAGAACACACATGAAGACAAGAACAAAAAATAATAAAGTTTTAGAGATTAATAGATCAGTGTTACATGTAGTTTGTTCTTACACCTATTTTCCTACTCATAGCACTTTAGATATTCACCATGGGCTGATGGATTCCCAAAGAAGATTCACGGCGTGTTAAAAACGGTCCTTTTTTATTAGGGAGGAAACAAGCAGATATATCAAGGAAACGAGCAGGACTTGAGAAATAAATTTTATTTCAGTCTGTGTTTCCAGAAAATTTCAGACGGTTTCCTCACTCCATCTAAATGTGGTTACCTGCACCCTCCAAGGACACTCATTTACCAAGGGCCTGACATGTTTGGGATTTGTTGTTGCGGTAATTTAAAATTATAACCTGTTACTTACTCCTCCTCTTGAGTGAAGCCAGCCGGGCTGTCCCCACCTTCTATCTTCCCTTTGTTTGTGTCTCCCCACTTTCCAGGTCCTGAGCCACTAGGTATGGAAGGAAAATAGCACTTCCTTCCCCAGCAAATGTCACACAGTGCCAGAGGGTGGCTGTTGAGGGCCTTGGGAGCTAAATATAGCCTGCAGCCTCTGTGCAGGAAGGCTTCAGGCCACTGCTCCTCCTTGCTAACCAGGGCTCACACAAGAACTCCCAGCACCTTCCACAGGCCATCTTGAAAGATCTGACCCCAACGGTCCTGGAACCCAGATTCACAGTGCTGCTTGGTGGTATCACTGGAAATCTTCCCGGGCCATGCTCTTATCCTAAAGGAACCAACTGTCATCTCCCTGGAGGAAACTGAAAATCAGCCATGGCTACAGATGGTGTTCAGGGAGCTGTGTGAGGACAACATTGGTTCCTGCCCTTGGTCGTGACCCCTGGATGGAGAAATGTTATATTCAATAGTTAATTAACAAATGATTAATCTTGAAAATGTGTTAATTTATTTTACAGTAGTTTTGAATTCACAGAAAAGTTGCCGAGATGATTCAGAATCCTCTTGAACCCCAGACTTGGTCTCCCCTTACCCACAGCTTCTGTTCCTATATGGATCTTGTCCTCACTAAGAACCAACGTGGGTGTTACCATGAACTGGGGCCATGCTCTACTCAGACTTCCTTGGTTTTACCCAAGGTCCCTTTTCTGTCCCGGCTCAGAAAACCACATGCACGCTTTAGACCGTCTCTGGACAAGCTTCTTAGCTTGGACTGACTCTCCAGCTTTCTATCAAACTAGATCCACTATTGAACTCCGGATCCTGACAGTTCTGAGGAATACTAGTCAGGTATTCTACACAATCCCCTCCGATTGGGTTTGTTTGTTATTTTTCTTAGGGCTAGCCAGGAATAATTTTCTCTCTCAGTGTGCATGTGTGTGTGTGTGTGTGTGTGTGTGTGTGTGTGTCACAGTGTCCTCATCCGGGAAGGCACCTGGTGCCATGTGAAGCTCTATGTCTGTCTTTTACCTATTCAGCACCTCTCTCCCACCATCCCCATTGCTCTTACCTTCCCCAGTTCCTCTTAGCCATTCGTTGTCTATTTTTTTAAGTTAGAAAATATTATATATATAGAATCACAAAATATATGGCTACTTGGGGTTGGAGTTTTTACTCCATATAATTGCCTGGAGATTCCAAGCTGTTTGCAGCAACATTCCAGGTCTTTCTAATCCCCAGGTGCATTCCGTGGTGTTAGCCATTCCGTGGCTGTTAGCCATCCACCTGTTGGGAGATACCCAGACAATTTTCCATTATGGGCAAATAAGTTGCTATGACCATGAATTTATAATTGGCGAGTCTTTCCTTGGCTGGTTCTTCCTTTAAAATGTTCCAAGTTGAACAAAACTCCTTTCTATGCTGGATGCTTTTCCTTTTTATTTTCAGGAAATGAATAATTTTCTGATGAACATCATCTTGGTTAAAAGCTCTTATGTCTCCTCCAAATCTTTCCATGTACACAGTTCCATAGAAATATTCAGTTATTAGTTTTTGGGATTTGGAATTTAACAGCTACTTCCATTTTTTTTTCCTGAGAACCACTTATTTACTCCACCAAAAGCACAGAACTATCAGAGAAGACGAGGACCCTGTTTTTCATACAGCTGCGGAGAGCTCAGAGACGAAGGGTGTGGATCAAAACCTATGGCTCCAGTCCCTCGTCCTCTGCCACAGGGTCACTGGGCCTGTCACTTTTCTCTGCTGCTGGGACAATGATCCTCAGTGTGGGGGAAGGGAGAATGCTGGGGGAGGGTGCCCGGCTGCATTCACAGCTGGGGAATGGAGACTACATGCGCCTAGTTTCAGGGCCTGGGCAGTTGGAAGCTGGACTCTCACATCTGTTTGTTCTGAGTATTGAATTGTTTTTAAACGGTCTTAATTTTCACTGAAACAACACTCTGTTCCCTTTTCCACCTTTGGGCCTCCTGGAGTTGAACATCCCCCCACCCTGCCACGCAGCTTGGAGTTGGCACATGCGGAGGGGTGTTCAAGGAGCCTCGCCCCTTTACAAAGCTCGAGGAGCCCAGGTGGGTACCCGTGACTCTGTCTTGCCCCACACTCTCAACCTGCGGCCAAGAGGTGAGTGACTCCCCTGGTCCCATGGTTAAGTCATGCAGACCAGCCTTGGGGACAACCTAAAGAACTGAAACTAGGAGCAGCATGGGGAACAACAGATCTGTACTAGCATGGGGACTAGTGACAAATAATGTGTCATGGTGGGCAGGGAACCCAGGAGTGGCAGCCATGCTGAGCATGGTACCACACTCTGTACCCAGCTCTGGGGCAGGCGTGTCAGATACCAGGGAAGCAATTGTAGAAAATCCACTAGTGGCCCTCTGGAGAGCCTGCAGGTTGGTTGAGAAGATAAGACTTTGCTTGTGGAGGGTACAGACAGAACACAAGGCATGTCATCCACTGTGCCATCCACTGTGCCAGCATAGCTTCGAGCCAGCAGGTGCACAGGTGTGGTAGGATCCGCTGGCCCTATGGGAAGGGGTACTGCAGTTGGAAGGACAGCAGGGGGAGGCGTTGCCTGCACAGGGTCATGGTGGACGGGCAGTGGAGAAGTCTTATCCGACTTGGCAGTGAACTGGCAGAGAGAGGGGGGCACAGAGAGCCAGAGTGGTGGGCGTAGGCAGAGACAGGGAGACGTGAGCCAATGACTGGCCTCTGGTGCCCAGGATGTGGCAATGCATAGCCTCACCCTTCCAGTCTGATCTCCTTGATGCCCACAATCTCTCCCACCTAATTTAGGGGCCCCACAGTGTCCAGAATAAAGGTGACTCCTCCAGTCACCTGGGAACTAGAAAACCAAGCAGGACCCCGAGCAGAGCCCAGGAAGAGCTCAGCTCCACAGTCAGAGGCCAGGTCTGAGCCCCAGTGCTGGCCCTTACCAGTGGGGGGTGTCAGCAGCATCCAGCCCTCTGTGCCCCAGTTTCCTGCTCTGTGAAAGGGGGTGGTATTAGCTCCTAGAGCAGTCAGTTTTCTATAGAAAACCTAGAATTTTGCCCTAAAAATAATTGCAAACTTCTGAATGGAGTGTGTTAAAGATGCTCTATATGCTAGTGGGAATCTGCAGAGATGTTTAATAGTTACTCAGATGATGCCTACTAAGGCCAATGTCCACACACACACACACACACACACACACACACACACACACACACACTCACACACACCCTTCCATCTCTGGCTTTTTTGGATAATGTGATTCCCACTGTCTGTCCTTGATTAAAGTCTCCTATTGACTTGGGGGGGGGGACATTTTCAGGATGAGGTTTGATCTTGCTGTGGCTGCAGGTGTGCCTGATTAAACACAGCTCCTGTGAGACCCCCAAGGAGGCCCACAAACCTCGGAGACTCTGCAGCCATGAAGAAAACACACAAGGGAAATCCCAAGTGGTTCCATCATTGGGCACAGACAGTGCCAGTGTGTGCTTGGGATTAAGAGGCTCTTGTGTTCCCTGAAGCGAGCACACAGCCCCTGATTTCCATGTAATGAGCATATACTGGGATTAATCAGTGTGATCAGTGAAGAGTTTATTAATTCTAATTCGTGCATTAGCGTCTGTGCTGGGTGGAGGCTCAGCCAGAGTGAGGCATTGCTGATCTCAACCCGGCCTCTCACAGGGAGTCAAGGCCAGGACCGTCAAGCCTTTGGGGCCTGGAGCATCACGTGCAGGTATAGCTTCGTAAAAGCATCTCTGTCCTGGTTAAGCAGACCAGGACTGTTCCCTGGAAGCAGAAGCCTCGGGTGCCCTGGAGACTCAGCATCTCGGGACCTGTGGTTGGTCATTTCCACCCCAGGTGGCTGAGGGAGGCTGCTCCTGAAAGCAACACCCTGGGTCCTGCAGGTGCAAAAGAGTCCAGGTACATAGGACAGGACACCAGGTGCTGTCACACCAGTGTCACAGGACCTCTGGGTGAATGGAGAGCAATGGGCATGTCTCTGCGGTCAGTGACATCCAGCCACCTCTCACTGGATAGGGTGCTGGACCCAGGGCTGAGTGCCGGGCACACCACCTCCTTAGAGCAGGGGCGGGTTAGGGTTCTGTCTCCACACATGCTACAGAGGACGCATCTGTGTGCACCTGGGGAGACACCTATGCCCGGTGCGGTGATATGAGTGGTCCTTGGTGAAAGTGGAATGAAGTGTGACGAAGGTAACAGATGGGATGAAGAGATGGAAAGACGGGGTGGGGCACGGGGCTGCCTGAGACAGCAGGGGCAGGGCAGGCTCCCCTGGCAGGGCATGGGACACTGTCCTCTGAGGAGGAAGAGGCCAAGGGGGCGGGCCCTGAGGCAGAAGCGGGCATGGCCGGCTTCAGGAACAGAGGTGCCAGGGTCACCCTGGTGAGTGCTGACCGGCTTGTCTTGTGCCAGCAGGGCCCCAGGAGGCGGCTTTGCAGCACTAATCTAAACTAGCTGAGTTGAGCAGCAGGGCAGTCCCAGGAGATGTGGGGTTTGCTCTTCTCTCACAGCAGATGGAGGCTGATGGGTCCTGCAGCTGCCCCCGCTGACATCAAGGAAGTGGGAAAGGCGCTGTGTCCATCCGGGACTCAGCTGAGCCCCCCGGGTGCAGAGCAGAGCTGGGCTCTCAGGAGGGGCTGCTCCTGTTTCACATCAGAAGTGCTGTGAGCCCGCATAGGGGCTGTACACGTGGCCCAGGGAACTGTGCACCAAGGCAATCCCATGGTCATTGTCGAGCCCCTGTTTGCCACTCTTACCCATCTTCAGGGCAGCTAGAATCTTCGTGCCCATTTATATTATAATGAAAGGTGATTTTGCTTGTTTCAGTCTGTGCTTCAGTTTTCCACTGGATTGTAACTGAATCCAGCTTTTAGAACAAAGTGAGGCTTGTTTAGTCTGTTGAGCGGTTTTGGCTTAAACCCTGCAGGAAACCAGGCTCGAGGAGAGGTGGCAGCTTTAGGTGTTTGGAGAAGGCGAATCTGATTAAAGCTTGTGCTGAGTTCCACGTGGAATGTCAGGCTGATGTGACACTCTCTGGACATACAACACCCTCACACCTGTATAAAAGGCATGCGAGACCAGGCTCACATATGTGGGAAAACCTGAGTGCTTACATATCATATGGATGATTTATTATCCTTTTGAACACAATATGGTGTAATGGTCATGTATAAAAATGACTCTTTTCAGAAGAATGCACCAGAATATTTAGAAACATAATGTAAAAGACCCTAACTCCAAACATATGTTTACATCTGGCCAAAACTTTAGTGATTGTTTCTTTCCAAGGTTTTGCTTCCAAGGAGTCGTGTGCTGACGGGTCACTTTGGCCTCCTGAGCCACACGGAGTCCCTGCTGCCTCTGAACTTTTGAGCATCTCTTCTCAGGTACTAACCCATCTCAGGCTCCTGGGCCACATCTTTCCTTCTGAATCTGCAGTGACAGGTCCCTGCCTGAGCTTCCATGGATCTTGGCCATGGGCAGAAGCCTTGCTGAAAAGCCCTCTGAATGCAGTATTTGAATAGACATAATTACAAGGCTCCATGCCATGTGGAATTGTAAATAGCATTAACAATGTAATTTGTACTCATTTATGATACAGTAGCTCACTGTGGCTCCAGCTTTCAACCCCCTCATTAGCATGCTTCTCTGATAGAGGCCCCCTCTGTGAGCATGTGGCTGTTTGCCCATGGAGATGACCAGGGGTGTGACTGGTGATGGGAAGTGGTTGTTATGGGGTGCTGATGGCAGGGCATGAGGCCCAGCAGTACCCCAGGATATTGACACACCAACCAAAAAAGCAGGTATGAATTGTGCGAAGTGTGCCGAATCCTTGACTTCAACATGTGCGTTTTGTCTGCTTGGATAGCAGGAATTTCTTGTATTAAATAGAGACCCCAGGAAGCTAAGACACCCGCCATAATGGAATTTCTTGCTCTGTGGTTTTATTGGAAGAATTAGATGAGCAGTAAATGTCCATGCTCAGAGCTGGGCACAGGGTGAGGAGATGAATGGAGTGCCCCACCTGTGGATAAACCTTCCTTCATGGAGAGGGTATGTTTGCCAAGCGCTGTTGGTTATGAGTGAACAAGAACAGAGAGAGAGAGAGAGAGAGAGAGAGAGAGAGAGAGAGAGAGAGAGAGAGAGAGAGAGAGAGAGACTGTGCAAGTGCGGACTGAGGTGGGGTGGGGTGGGGGGATAAAATGCATGATTTTTTGCTCTCTCTTCAGGAATGCTGTGTATGTCCCCACCCTCCTGCTGCCACGTCATTACCTCCTTGTCAATCACACTGGAGCCACTGAACCCCTACCACCCTCTTATCTGCACTGCTCATTACACGTGCTGGGTAAAGACAGGCCTTCTGAACGTCCACTGTTGAAGTCAGGGCCAATGAGCTTCGGTTCCTCACCACGTGGCGTTGGGTCTCTCTCATCCAAGAGGCTGCGCCCTTCACTGTCCTGCATTTTGTGTGATGGTGTTTTCTTCATGGCTGGATTTGCAGGTTCGGAAACCAGTAGAGGTAACAACCTCTTGGGATTCTGGTGGTGGTTACAGAACGCTGACCAATTAGCCTGCACTAAATGGCAACAACACCAAAACCATAGCCAAGTTCATTGCTTGTGCTAAATAAAATATGGTCTGAAGTGATGATATAGACAAAGCTTAAGAGATAACACAAATATAGAAAATATATTCCTTCCCTGGGATGTGGAAATAAGAAGGCCCATTGCTTGCAGTGCAGTTTCCCATCTTGCTCCTTGGATGGAGGTTGGTTAGTGACATAGCTCCCACAGTCCTGTGGGGTTTTTCAGGTCGGCCTCTCACACTCTACATTTGGCAGCATGGAGGACTCCTGCTGCATGGTCCAGGGACTGGGAAGCACCCATGGTTGGCAGGTGGCTGGGAGCTCCCACCCCTTTTGGCCCTGTGGGCAGAGGGGGAACATGGGCCTGCTACACCTTCACCCACAGAACTTGGTCTGTAAGAAAAGGGGTAGATCTCCTCTACGAGTCTGCTCAGCTCTATCAGCTCAAACCCAGAGAACTAATGTTTGGAATGCGGCTTCCAGTTGGGCCAGCCCATGCAGAAATGGTGATTATTAGGTTTTGACGTAAAAGCCATATTTCAGAAGAGGTCTAGACATGTCTTCTACTTGCAGGTAAGAGCTTTAGATTGAGATGACCTGGATTATAACCTGATTGCTGTACTATTATTGAGTGACTACATTAAGGTTTGGGTTTTCTGTCTGTGAAACTGGGTGATCATTTCCACCTCATATGGCTGCCTCCCTGGTGCAGGTCCAATCCCCAACTCTGGCTCGCCAGCCACCCCCAGGAGCTAGGCACCCAAAGCTCTGATCCTCCTGTTTCACAGCTTCAGCCAGAGCTTGCCTTCCAGCTCCAGGGATTACAGGACAGGGCTGGGCCTTCTTGGAGATGGAGGCAGCATGATGGCCCCCTTCAAACCTGATTCTCGTGATCAAGTCAGAAAGATTGCAGATATGTCCCTCAGAGTAAAATACAAGAGTTCATTAGATGGAACAGGAAAAGGGAAAAGGGACACTCTCAAGGGGGACAGTGGGTCCCCTCTGAGAGAAGAGGGACAGCATGCCTCTGCTGCCCTCTAGCTTTACTAGGGGCCAGGGACATTTCCAGAGGGTCCTACTGAGGTTTAGCTCTTGACTTTTTACTGACAGCAGGATGACATCAGACTTTCGAGTCCCCATGGCTAAAACACCTCTAGGTCACTTGGAATCTTGCAGATTTTTATGGTTAAAGGAAATTATCCTTATCTTCCTGAGTTCCAGGATCTGGTTGGTGTGAGGGTCACAAAAGTTGCCACCCTCCAGGGGAACTAGTGTTCTCCATATTAGCATTTCAGAGCCTCCATCTCTCCTGCAGATAACAGGTGGTTTGGTGAGGAATGGGACACGGCCTGTGGACTTCCGCAGGCAGGGCTGCAGGTAAATTGCTTCTCAACAGTGAAAGCACGTGGGGGTCAGCAGGGTGGGCCAGGTCTACAGAACCATTCCCCAACTTAATGTTCCCACCACCCATGTGCCTGTCCCCTATCCCAGGGATGGCCTTTGTTAATCTGAGATAACGCTGCCAATACAGCTACTCTTGGTGGCGAACATAGTCTCATTCATTGCTCAGAAGTGTGAACTCCAGCGTCAAGTAGTCACAAATCCAACTGGTCTGGGATTTTATGTATGTGTAATTGACATTGCTTCTCCACCCCCTGAAGGAAGGTGTGTGGTAAAGGTTTACAAGGCTCTCCTCGTTTGTAACTCAATTTGAAATTACCACTGTGGTCTGTGGACTGGTAGCCTCTGTCTCTGCTAAGGGGTGAGAGACACTCCTAGTTTATTTCTCTAAACTGAGGACGGGGGCTCTGTCCTCTGCTCTCTCTCCATTAGTCTTGCTTATTGGAGCTGAAATGTCACTTGGGCAAAATCAGTGCCATAGAGGAGGAGGGGTAATTCTTGATATACATTTGTCAGTAGCTGCATGCTACTCATTTTTTTTTCTGTTTAAAAATGCTGACTGCAAATGATTTATGGCATGGCTCCTCCCTAAAGCCCTGTTACGTGTATAATGGTGTCATCAAAGTATGTTTATGTAGATATCTTGTCCCTAGTTCTTCAGAATGACCTTGGGGCGACATTGGACTTGCGCCTGGGATGCTGATCCTTCAGCCTAAGGTCAAAGTTGTGCATATGGCACCTTGTACTAATGAGTTCCTCACATTCCTGGGAAAATATTTCAAAGGCCACAATGTCCCCATGTGGCTGCATTCTTCATCATGTAGATATGGCTAGAAACTACAGTCTTTTTTCCTTTTCAGAATATAAATTCCCTTAATCAATATATAATGATACTAATCATAGGAACTTTCCCCAAAATGCAGAAAACAACATACAGCAAAATAAAGGAAAATATCCAAATGAAAGTGAAGCTTATGAATATGTCAGTCTATTTTTTCTGCACATTTTTATATTTTCTCTTGAACATATTTTATGTACTACTTTGTATTCTGTTTTTCTTCACTCAACTAAAAACATAAATATTTACCATATTAGACCAAATTCTTCATAAACATCATCTAATGCCTGCAAAATATTTACTGTTTATGTGTGGCTTTGATTTAATTAGTGCCCTATTTTGCAAATTTGCATAGCACTGAATGTGCTTGTTGTAGTATTGATAGCAGAACTAGCTGTGATGGCTGGACCAATGGAGTAATCACCTGGGCCAGAGCTGGCCAGGTGTGGTGCAGTCTTTATTTCTGGGAACCTCTCAAGCATGGGAGGGAGGGTCTGCTTTGGTCACCCCCAGACTCAGGAGCACACAGAGGCTAACCAGACTCAGTCCTGCTGGAGCACATTTCATGGCTGCTGTGGTCGGGAATGGGGTCCAGGATGTGCTCTGTGTCTGGATTCGCCCCTGGAGGGAGGAAGTAGAGTCCCTTTCTGCTCCGGTGCCACCATCATGACCCTCTGTGGAAAGTGCACACTGGTGACTGCAGGTCAGTGCTGACCTGCTGGCCTCTGGGGACAAGAGCCCAAGCCCCCCTGACCTCCCTGCTGCCACCTGTGCTCCTGTGGTGCTCATTATCACCTACCTGAGTGCTTCCTCTTTGTCTTCATCTCTGTCTGCCCCGGGGCCACTGGTTGCTCTGCATTTATTCTGAGCCCTTTGAAGGTCTGTTGAAGGAAGCTCTTGGCTGTGTTTAGTTATACTCTCTGGATTTCTTGATCCTGGCGCAACAATCCTGAGAGCAGCTCTGTCTTCTTAATCCTTTTAAACCCACCACTGGCTCTGCGATGCTCTTTGTACCAGAGTCCACCTTGGCCCCACACCATCAAGGCCTCTGTGCTCCCCTGCTCCTCCGGGGAACTGAGGCTTGGAGATGTGGAGTAAGAAGTCAAGAGCTTTGAAATGTTTTGAACAACCAATAAAATAAATAAATAAATAAGAAGCTGTTGGTCACACAGCCAGCAAGGGGCAGGGCTGGGTTCCAGCCCAGGTCCACCTGAATCCACAGCCAGGACCCTGGACCCTCTGTTATGTTGTTTGTTTATCTACATCTGTGGTTACTTGGCTTTTTCTAGGACAGTTTGAAGTTCTGGATTCTTAGTATTTAAGCTATTGCCTGTTTCTGTGGGGTTGATAGTTCCATTTTAAATTCATCTCTTAGTTGAAACTGACTTTGCACAGTGAGCTTTCATAAGAAACACAGAAGATCAAGAAGGTAAAGGGCGTGCAGAGAGCACGCTCTAGGAGAGTGGGGACCGCGGACAGAAGCACGGGCTAGGGAGTTGGATGGCTGCCGACGCCGCTCTCAGTGCTGCCTCTCACTGGTTTTGTGACCACCGGTAATTTATTAAGATCCGTTAGCTCTTGCTGTTTGTACAATAGGGACAATCTATTCATAAGACAGTAGAAAGTAGAGAAAACGATGGGTGCAGACCGTGAGCCCCATGTCGGTGTGGGTGAGTGGCTGGGCACACGGGTGGACGGTGATAGCTTCAGACCAGTCTTTTACCACCCAAGGGTGTTTCATTACGTGGGGTCCAGTGGGCTTACCAGAAGTGTGGTCAGGAGATGCGAAGGAATGAAAGGTGCATCGCTGACAACTCAGGAGTGAGAACAAATGACAGCTCCGGGGACACAAAAAGTCAGGAGGGGAAACAAGGGAGGATGCACAAACACATTGTCTGCACAAAGCCACTCGCTGCATGAGCAGAGATGCCAGGACCCGTGGGTGGGTGGCCAAGGACATCTCAATCTAAAATGTGCATCCACACAGGGAAGCTTGTCTTCAGGTTTTGGGGACTCACCAATGCAGGGAGATGGTGGCATCTCCTGCTGACCCGACCTAAGGACCTAGATCCAAGCTCCAGAATTCCTACAGAATTCCAGCCACTAACTCTTTTATAGCTTTAAAAAGTCATCGTCCCACTCCTCACACTGACACAAGACCCTCAGGAAAAGATGGTCCTATGGGCCAACATCTGCCCAGCATTTGAAAATGCTTGGGTCGACACCCAAGAATATGTATCCAGTGGACTTCTGGGAAGTAGGGGACTGAGCTTGGTCTGAGTTCTCTGAGAATATGGGGGAGCCTGGCCAAGGATAAACACCATGTCCTGACTTGGACAAGAATGGGAACATTGATGAACCTGATAATTGAACTTTTCTTTAAAGAGCCCAAACTTGCAATGTCTCTGACTCCCTTCCTCCAGTGTCCCCTCTCTCTTGCCTTCCTTCATGTGGTGCTCAGCAATCATCATCTCCTGGCCATGCCGAATCTACAACTCCCGTGTCCTCAGGATGTGGCTGTCTTAGTGGGGCTCCCCAGAAGCAGGGCAAGGACTGGGGTGCAGTATTGATCTGGGAGAAGGACAGACCTGTCAGACAGCAGACTCATGGAACAAAGTGAGAAGGGGAGGCAGACCAACCGCCGGCCACCTCAGACCTGGTGCTTAGACCTGCTGGAAAGCAGACATTAGGATGCTAAGCTCTCCAGGCTTGGAGGCTCTGGATAGTGACTCCCTCTCGTGGCTCTCCTGGGCATTTGGCCCCCAGCAAGCCCAGCCAGCCACACAGACAGAGAAACTGTGAGTTGGCAGCTCTCAGGTTAAGCTGAAGAGGCAGCAGGTACTGAGGGTTGTCAGGGCCCTGAGAGCGTGGACATGGGACAGCTGAGCAGGGGCAGCAGCACCATCCATGGGTCTGAAACTTTGAAATTAGATTTTGGTTCCTGGTCCAGGGCAGGCAGCTCACAAGTGCTCCCTTCCCTTCACAGGGCAAAGCCCTCGAACATACCCCAGAGAGCTGGGGAGTGCAGGTCACCCTGGGATTCTCTGAAAGACACCTGCTTCTATAATCTGACCCAAGATAACCACAACCCAGTGAAGTTGGCTTTACTCACAATTCATTTGAGGCCATGTTATACATCTCATTCTTCATAGAGTGAGAAACCAAGACCCAGACTAACCAAAGATGGCACTAGTTTTAAAAGCAACAGAGAAAAGTTGTGTTCTGTCCATCAGGACACATGAGAAAGTAATTATGGCCACAGAGCTGTCCTGATTGCATAATAACTACTCATCCCACCAGTAAAAGTAAAAGGTTACAAAAAATATTGTAGTAATTTATTCGGTTCTAATTCTCCCTCTCTCTCCCTCTCTCCTTGGCCTTCTCCCTTTCTCTGTGTTCCTCTCTCCACCTAAATTGCACACCACCTCCTGCTGTTGACTTGGCTTGTAGCAGGTGGCTGGAGATGCACAGCTGGTCATGGACTCTTGAACTGGTTGATTCCTGTCCCTTAGGAATGGGATCCATTTTGTTAATTGGTGTCTCTGTGAGCGTCTAGGTTCTCCTGATGGAGTGCACACCAATGTTTGTTGGGCTACAGTGGTAAACAATGGGTGCCCTGAGATTGCTGGACTTTATATACCCTAGTAGAGCCATGTGTTCCTGGTCCTGAGAAGGAAACTGTGCTTAGCAGCTCTGGGAGGAGGAAGAGCAGCTGGGGAACCCAAAATCTCCAGGCCCTTCAATTGCCAAACACATCTTCTTACTGCTGTGAACCATTCTGGCAATCCTCAGAGCCTAAGAAATCGTGGGACCCTCCTATATGAATCCTTGGGATTGATAAATGTTACAGCTGAGATGAGTCACCAGGGGTCTCTTTAATCCCATGATTTCTGCCAACTACCCAGACCTCCAACTAATCCAGTGCTCTGAGCATGGACTAAACATAACAGGCAGGAGAATTTGAGCTCTAATCTGTTGCAGAAATCTGTCCCATGTTCTGGCTACATGGGCTGGAAAACAGGAAGAAGAATTCTCCCATTGGTATGGCTGGGGGGCACAGAGTGAAAAACGAGGGAGAGTCTCAACGAGTTTGGGCTGGCCCCTAAATCAACTCGTTCTTCCCAAGTATTCCTATTCCATCTGCTCAGGATGTCCATTTTCCTTGATAGCCATGGATTTTAGAGGTTGATGTATTGGGGTGAATTAAGCCACTGCAGTGGCTTGGGGCATGGTGACAGGAGACTCCAGGTGGCCCACACTCCAGGTACAGCTCAATGTGACTTCCAGAGTTACTGATGGACATTTGTGCGCCTCTTGTGCCCAGACAAGAACCTTGGGCCATGCCTGTGTCTGCAGTGTGTGGTCCATTGTTAAAGCTGCCAGAGGGACTGGGAATGCTCATATCCTGATGGTTAAATATCATGCCCTTCAAGCTTAACCACCGAGGGCTTGTGGACCACGTTCTAAAAGGCAGCAGATAGCATTTTAACCAGTAGCTCTGTTGTTCCATGAAATAAAGACTCCCAAATCCCCATCCCAGATGGGAAGCTTCCTTTGTGATTCCATATGCAATCACTTCCTTCCTTCTTTTCCTTCCTTCCTTCTTTCCTTTATTTTTGCTGAGGTCTCTTATTTACAACTTTTCCCTTTCTCTAATTTATGAATTAGAGATTTGGGTTGTAATTAAAATTATTTTAGTCACTTATAACTGTAAAGAGTGAGTACATTAAAAGGGGATAGACAACTTCCACTTGAGAGTGCTAGATAGATGTACTTCCTTATTCCTCTTAGTTAGAAAAGTGAATGTAGAAAAACACAAAGAGAAGAAAACAGAAGATAAAGAAGACCAGCTAGGGACTGGGAGACCCAAGGACTAGCATGAGGTGAGTTCACGGGGATTTATCTCTGCCTTCTCTATGCTGAACTGGGTGCTGGAGAGACTGGCCGCATGGAAACACCAACAGGCACAATGAAAGAGAACTCCCCCATAACCTGCTCCATCCCACCAAAAGACAGGAATGGGAGGCTTAACAAGTCAAAACCTTTTAACTCTGATCACTATACAGAAAACTGTGGCCTTAGCAGCTAAATCTGAGTGGGAAGCCTAGACTTCTACTCTCACCAGTCCATGATGAAGTAGCCCAATTGTGTTGTCCATGGGTAAGTCACAGGGAAGCTGAGGCTCTCATCCTACTTAGTGGTAACAAGAGCCTGCAATCCCACAGTGTCAATGGAGACCATCTGGGTGTCTGACTTTTCCCCTGTCTGGAGGTAACAAGGCACCTTTTCCTTCCCAGTGAGTTGGTGTCAGACCCAGCTGGTGGGGTGGGAGCAATATACCCCTGCTCAGAAATGACAACACCATCTCACAGCACAGCACCACTGGGGGCTTGTGAAGCTATAAGAGGCACCTCTGCCCCTCAGTTGAGGGTGTTACTAGTGGAAGTGCAGTGGGCAGCATGAACCCTGCCCAGTGATGAGCTTGCAGTGAGAAAGCTGGACTTCCTCCTCCATCAGGTAGAAATGGGCTGTGCCTCTCGTCTCCCACAAGAGTGATACCAATGCAATCAACAAAAATAGAGGAATTAAGCAATGTCTTTAGCACAATAACAAATGTATTTAGGTTTCAGTTGAAAATCACGTGTCACATCAGAATCAGAAAAGTCTCCACTTGAATGAGAAGAGGCAGATACCACTGGCAAGATGGCGCAGACGTGAGAATTCTCTGACCAGGATCTTAAAGTTGGCATTGTGAAAACACTTCAGAGACCAATTATGAATGTGCTTAAAACAAGCAAAAGGTGAAAGATATAAAGAAGAACCAAATAAACTTTAGGACCAAAAAATTAAAAAAAAATAAAAATTGGCAAAAATAAAGTAAGAGATGCATTCAGTAGCAGAATAGAGGGGACAGAAAAAGGATCATTGAAACTGAGGCTAGAACAGTAGAAATGACCCAATCTGAACAGAGCTCAGAGAAGATAAAACAGACTGAAAAAAAAGATCCATGTTCAGGAACCAGTAATAGAATATCTAATATCCCATGTCAGATAGAAATCAGAAAGAGGATGGAGTTTTGAAAGCTTTCAAATAAATAATGGCTGAAATTCCTCCAAATTTGGAAAAACAAAACATAAAACTTTAGACTCAAGAGGAAGAGAAAGCCCCAAGGAGGATAAAAATCAAATAAATACACTGCAAGATAACAATACTCAAATTTCTGAGAACTCAACAGAATGAAGAGAAAGAAAATCTGGAAAAGGATGAGAGGAAAAGCACTTTACCTCTGGGAAGAACCATTTGAATGGTGGCAGATTTCTCTTCGGAAGCCACCAAAGCCGGAAGAAAGTGGCACAGCATTTTTAAGTCCTGAAGAAAAATCACTACTCAGTGATCTTTACCCAGAAAAAATAACCTTCACAGTCGAAGGGAAAGTCCACACGTTCTTAGATAAGGACAACGAGATGCATTCTTCACCAGTGGAATTATCCTGAGACAAGAGCTAAAGGAAGTTCTCTAAGCAGAAAAGAAATGGCAAAAGAAGGAATCTTGCAGAACTACAGGGGGAAAAAGACCAGCAGACTGGGTAAAATCATAGGCAGACACAGTGCACGTCCCTTCTCTTGAGTTTTCTAAATTATATTTGAACATTGAAGAAAAATTATTGAACTGTCTCATGTGGTTCTCAAGGTATACAGAGGAAGTATTCTAGACAATGAGTAGAGGGATTTAAGAATTCTACATTCCATTCAAACTAGTAAAATATGGCAAAATATACTGTGGTGTGTATGTGTGTGTGTGTGTGTGTTTGTGTGTGCATGTGTGTGTGTGTATTCCTGCTTGTATAGATACAGGCACACAAAGTAACTAAAATCCTATACTTTCAAAAAACACTATAGATAAAAGGGAATTGTAAAAATCTATAGGAAAGAAAAAACATGTAAACAGAATTAAAAACTAGAAAGAATAGTGAGAAAACAATAAAATAAGGTAAAATGGCAGACATAAGCATAAATGTTAACAATTACATTAAATGTAAATGGTCTAAATACATCAATTCAAAGGAGAAGTTGGTATAGTAGACTTTTTTTTTTTGTAAAGACCTGATTCTGTGCTATTTAAAACAAACTCACTTTAACTGTAGTTGATGTAACTTTCACATTAAAGGAAGTTAGAAGGTAAAAGGTTTTATTTGAAATAGTCTAATGACCCCCAGTGGGTGAACAGATGAATGCTTTGTGGAGTACCTTCATAATTAAACACTGCTCAGACTGTCCACACACTCAACGATGTGGATGCATCTCAAAGTTACTATACTGAGTGAAAGAAGCTGGAAAAAAAGGAAAACCTCCGATACATTTCCATTTATATTAGTTTATAGAAAGCTCAGTTTTCATCTATAGAGAACATATCTGTGCTTCCTTAGGGACAGATATGGAGGGACAGATGGATCATAAGTGGTTGTGAGGAATGGTGAAGGATGTGATAATTTTGATGCGGTTATGGATGCATATGCACATCACATTTTGTCAAACTGTACACTTTAGTGGGTGAAATATATGCAGCTTATTGCCTTAAAAACTCCTTTAAAAGCTCTTTAAAAACTCAGTGAGTATAAAATGAAAAAATATACATATTCCAGAGGGTGAAATGGACTTGAGATTAGACACATCTAACCTGTGCAGGCTAGATACATCTACTTCAGTTTCACTACGTTAAAAAGTAAAACCTGTAATTCAGTCTGTATAGAGTTACAAGTTATGGGTATTTTAAAATATCACATTCCTGAACTGTCTATTTGAGTACTAAGTTAAGGCAGAATTTTCCTATTTGCTAGTTAGTTGGAATGTAGCTCTGTCTCCTTTTATTCATTGTTTTTCTGTTAGAAGAGAATACTTATTTTTCTACTTCATTATCTGGTTTAATACCATATCTGTGAAATCCAGTGAAGAACTTAGAAGCACCTGGTGCACCTTGGGACCTAGAACTCCCTGGGGCCCTCTCCTTGGTGCCTGTCTCCCAGGTTTGCAAGACTGCCTCATGGTGGGTGTCCACGGGGTGCACTGCAAACAGCCTGGACCAGGGATCTGTGTATATCAGCCTGTGATCGTTTTACCTGCGATTGGTGGCTTCCGTTCCTTTAAGAAAGTGCTAGAAGTAATTAGAACCCTTACTTGGACTGCACCTCACACAGTGGCTCCACCAGACAGGTCATCCCCTCTCCAGCCTCCTCTCTTCCTCCTTTCTTTCAGAGTAAAACCACTGCCTGCCATTTCAGCCCAGGTCCATTTACAATTCGATTCGTGATCAGACTTTTCACACTGAAGTCTGAGCACCGTGAGAGGGACTTGGTCTCTTCTGGCCGCTGTGGACCCCCAGCACTGAAGACTGCTGGCCACAGGAACCCCAATCCCTCTGCGGGCTGGGTACCCCACGGCTGGCCTGCTGGCTCGTGATATGATGCTGTCATCCACAGTGGCAGGGGCACAGGCTGCTCTCAGCTGGTCTTCTCTCCCTGAGGAATATCGGGGTGCAACAAGACAAGGACAACAGCCGCCATGATGTGCTAGAGCCACCATGCTGCCTGGCATCACCTGCTCTGAGATCCGTTGCCTTTACCTGGGGAACCAGGGAACAAATAAAATTATGCTAATGAGGATGATGAAAGTAATTCACATTTCCTGTTCTTTCGTTCAAAAGCAGCATCACTGTCAATCTTCATGAGGTCAAGTGTGACACCACAGGGTGGATAGCTTTATGTCATATATGTTTAAGAGGCAGACAGAGATAGAGGCTGCAGCTGAATCCTTCTCCCACTACTGACCAGGTTCCTCGGGCTTCAGGTCACTCAGCTATGAGCTGAGGATGACAACAGTCCCTACTCCACAGAATCACTGTGTCATCCTAGTAGTGAGGTGTGTAAGGTGTGTGACACACTAAGACCTAGTGTACTGGTGTTGCATGAATACATTCTATTAATATTGTCATTTAATGCTGAGTCTTAAGGCTCTATGCTAATGAATGGGTTTTCCTCTTTTTCAATATAAATACTAACTATATGTGGAATAAGTTTTAGAGGGGTGAATTTCAAATATTTTGACCATAATTCAGAGAAATAGATTTTATATGAGCATGCACACATGATTCAAGTAAAATCCACAAAGCTACATTCCTCTCATCGCCTGCAGTGGGCTCGGAAGCATTCTATTCTACTCCATTGGTTCTTATCTATTCTTTCTATTCTGTTCTATTCTACCTGCCCCATCTCAGTGCCTTTCCTGGCATTTAATATTTTTAAATATTGGATCAGATCTCATTTTTGCCACAAAAGCACCTTGCCGCTTGTTAAACACTCTGGGAGGCGATGCCCGCCCTGGTGCTTCACAGCCAGCACAGTGCCTATGGCAGGTGCTTCTGTCTGAAGAGTCCAGAAAGAGCCTGGTCTGGCATCTGGCACACCACCACCTTCCTCTGATCCCTTCCCTCCAGTGAACTGCATGATTAAATTGTCTGTAGAAAAACGTCGCCCAGGGAGCTCGCCTTCTGGAACCTTGAAAGAGGGTCCTGTCTCATTAATAATGCAACAGTAAGAAGAGCTCCAGAATTACACAGCACAAAGGAGGTGGGAGCTCTCACACAGATCTTCACTAAGATTTATGATGAACCACAGATGAGCAAAAGACCTGAATGAGATTCAGTGGGACTAATAACAGTTCGTTAACTAATGAGCTGATGTTTCCCTGATCCTAATGCCACTCATCCCTACCATGACCTCACCCCAGAAAAAGAAAAGACAGAAGGAAAGGGAGCCCCACTTTGAGTGTGGTATGCAAGGACTCCCAGGAGCCCACAGTGGGGAGGACATAGCCACCAGGTCATCCCTCACCTGTAGTGTTCCAGGAGACAATTACACTGACTATCATCTCCTTCCTGTGAGGTCCCCATTTGACTCCTTTACTGCAGTGATATGGTAAGCAGAAGCCCACTGGTCGATGAGAGTGTGAGCTATAAAATCCTTGAACTCTTTATTTGTTTTCTTATCTGCTACAAACTTTCCTATAAACACTGTCACAGGTGGCTGGGCAAATACTTGAGCCTTGAAATGAAATCTTGGAGTATTCGGTAACTCAGACCAAATCATCAAAAACTGTATAATAAACTTTAGCCTTTGGCATTTCACGATTGCCAGACTTTTATTGTATGTGTTGTTTTCACAGTTTATCTTCTAAGTTATTTGTGTAAACTTTTTGAAAATTAGAGAAACCTCTCAATCAGGTAATAGGTCTGAGGTGTTGTGCCACATGTTGCATGTAACATGTCACATGTACACATGTAAAAATTTTTTTGCCTCCTTTATTTTCCAAATTATATTCTTTTAAAACTATTTCTGCCAGAGAATACACTATTTGATTATTCTTTAGAAAACTCCATTGGTAAATAGGATATTCCAAGAAACCCATCACACAAACATTATTCTTGAAAAATTGTTAAAAATAAAATTCACCATGATGTTCATTCAAGGGTCATCAATGTGTGGGCCAAGGAGACAAAATGAAAAATGAAGAAATGAAAATAATATAGGGGCCCAAAGTAGTTTTGTGGAGTTTTTCTGGGTTCTTGCCCCCAATGTCTGTCCCTGCCTCTGTCCTCAACCTCCAACATGGACATGCATGTCAGATGGATGTGCCCAACAGAAAACGTGGACCATCTGCATGCCTATCTGCACACGTGCACACTTGTGTTTCTATCTAGATGTTCAGGTGGCTTTCCTTACAGGTTGTGGAGAACTCCTTAATTTCCATTTGCTTTTAAACATACTTCAAACCAAGGTTTTACAAGATCAAGGCTGCGACTTATTCCTGAAAATACACTTTTATTCATTTAGTGATTCCCAAAGCATCCTGAAAGACTCATCCTTCTGTTTACCTGTGATTTTGTTCCTCTTATTTTAAGTAATGCCTTCCCATAAAGGAGGATGGCTGGGACGTGTAAATCAGAACCTGGTTTGCATCTGCCATGTGTCCAGGTCAGCCATGAGGAGTACAAGGCAGCTGAGATGCCAGTGACCACACTTGAGAGCTGCCCTGGAGCCCCCCACCACCCACTGAGCCCTGTGGGGTGACTGGTGGTGACAGGCCAGAGCCTCGCCCCAGCCACCAGTCAGTGGGGGCTGAGGACGACCAAGAAGGAGGAGCACAGGAGGAGCTGGCTCCAGAAGCCCTCGCAGACGCAGTCCTGGGCCTGGCCAACAGGGAGAGGATCCGGCTGAGCCCGAGGCTTTGCTAACCTGAGGACACCTGCTTCGTGTTCTTTCTCCTCTGCGCAAATTTGTCCAGTTGGATGTTCTGCTTTCAGCACCCCTTTATTAGGCATTTTTCTTACTTTTGATAAATCAAGTCTTTTTTTTGGTATTTTGGTATTTTTTGGTACTTTTTGGTATTTTACTTCCTATCCACAGACACCGAAAGGTCTGGATATTTTCAGAAGTATTGTTGACTCTTTCCAGTGTGAGCACAAGGAGGAGCTAAGGATCACTCTCTGGCCAGGCTGACTGGAGAGCTAAATCCTCTGCAAAGTGGCCCGTGATTCTCCCTTTTATTAAAGAATAAACAAATAAGAAAAAACCCTCTGACCAAATTTCCTTTTAGACATGATTGAACTTGAAGGGCAGTGTCAAACTAATGCAAATAGTATTTATTCATCATTAATCACTTATAATATCATAATCATATTTTAAATGATTATAATACAAATTATTAGTATATGATATTTGATTATTATTAATAATATTTAATAATTAAATGCTATCCAGTTACAATAATTAAATATCATCCATCCTCCTGGCCACCATAACCAACTTGGGGAGGGGAATGTGCCCAGCCTCATCATCTGTCAGGCATGCTCAGAATCTGTGTGGGGACAAAACAGACCCTTTTTTTTTCAGGGAGACATAGCCTGACATTTCTTGAAATCTTGTGGAGAAGACTTTACTTAGGACAGCTAGGCACAGTGCTGCATGCCTATAATCCCAGTGGCTCAGGAGGCTGAGGCAGAAGGTTTACAAGTTTGAGGCCAGCCTCAGCAATTTAGCCAGGCCCTAAGCATCTTAGTGATGGGGTTATGGCTCATTGGTTAAGTGCTCCTGGGTTTGATCCCTGGTTTAAAAAAAAAAAAAAGTTAAGCCAACAGGGAGAACAGCACAGTGGAAAATCTCAGCCCCACTCTGGCCCAGTGGGAACATCAGCTTCCTGCTGAGGGGCTGCTCATTGCCATGTGCCCACTACTCAGAACAGTGCTCATCCAGCAAGAAATGAGAAAAAGGAATGGAGGAGTGTTGGGTGATATTGCCCGAGTGCCTGCCCACAATCATACTGAATTCCAGAACTTCCTTAGATTTTTAATTTTCATGAGTTAATAATCATTTTCCTGCCTAAGCCAATTGGAGCTGTTTTATACCCATCTAAACTTCTTAACACAAGTACAGGTTTTACAGGTGGGGTTGATTGTAGAATCTTTTCTGAAATTCATGCACTTTGGGCTTCATTAGCTGGCAATGGCAGATGTGCTCAGAACTACAGAGACAGCCTGGAGGTGAAGGTGTAATCAGTAAGGCCTCGCCTTCCTAGGGTGGCCCCCTCCCTTCTCTCTCAGAACCCCAGTGGGCCTGGTGGGTACACCTGATACTTCCTGAGCTGTGATGAGATTTTAGGTCTCAGGGCCACCTTGTCCCAGGGCTAATGGCTTCCCTCAGCCATGTTGCATGGTTTTGCACTCTTTATTTTTTATGCCTCTTCCTGAGTCACTAACGTGAGTGGGGTGCACTCCCCAAGTCTATGTGATGGCCTGTAAGACTATCAGCATGAATACAGCCAAAATATATTTTAATAGGTGGAAATGAGAGTTAACATAAAAATAATAGCAAATGTGAAATAACTTGGAAAAGAAGAACTTACATCCAACAGAGTTTTATGTAGTCACTCAGAGTATTTTTTTTTCCACTAACTGACTAATTCGACCAATATTTCTTGAGCACAGACACGCCTCCTCCTTGATGAGGGAGGCAGTAGTGACAGAGGCTTATGTTCTGGAACCCAGGGACTCTGCTGCAGTGGGGTGGGTGGGGATAGGCAGGAGAGAGGACCTTACAGGGTGTCACAGAGACCACTGGGAACCTGCCAGCGAGCAGGAAGAGGAGACTGTGTTCCACAGGGTTTTGGGGCACGGCCCATCAGGAAGACATTTAGCCTGTATCCTAAAGGATCAGAAAGTCCAGCCAAGGACAGAGCAGGGAGAAAGAGTGTCAGGCCAAGGGAAAACAACAAAACATGGAGACAAGGGACAGCTGGAGAGTTCAAGGGGTCACTGGGCGGCTCTTGCAGCCTGTGATGATAGGAAGTCACTGGGAGAACATGAAGGGACGGCAAAGGCAGGCTGTGGTGCAAGGACCCAGTTCAAGATTGATTGATTGTTGTGGAAAAAATGTCCTAAACTCTTCTTATAGATTTAAGTCACTTGATGTTCCCACAACCTTATGAAGTAGGCTACCCTAGAGGCAGGGAAAAAGTGAGAAACACACCCTACCCAGCAGGGCCATCTCGGGAATATGCCTGCCTGCTAACCCTGTGTAAACAGCGCACTACCTAGGCATACATTCAATGGAATATCACTTACCCATCTAAAGGAATGAAGTCCTGATACCTGCTTCATTATAGATGGACCTTGAAAATATCATGTTGAGGAGAATAAGCCAGACATAGTTATAAAGGTTATATTCTTATACTTAAAGAAAATCCTCAAATACCCACATCTACAGAGACAGAGCACAGGTTAGTGGTGGCAGGGCTTGGGGAGAAGGGCATGGGCGTGGCTGCTGATGGGCACAGGGTTTTGGAGGAGCTATGAAAACCATCTGTCATGAGTACTGCTCATTGTACAACTCTGTGCCTGCTAAACACCACTGACATGTGCACCTTAAGAGGGAAGAATCAGTGAATGATATCTCCATGTAGTTGATGCTACAGGAAAAACGGAACATGCCTAAAGTCTCAGAGGCAGAGCCATAGCTCCTGGATGTGGAGCAGGCCGTCCGGTTGGTCTGTGCTCTTTGTCACTTCACGGTGCACCATTCATCCTTTATTTTGTGAGTAAAGAGGCATGGCCTTTGTTTGAAGATCAAAGCAGCTGTGATGCACGGGGGTTTTCCAAGTTAGTTTAAACCAGGGAGCTGGTTGGAGACTGATGGAGGGAAGTCACTGAGCTGATTTTATAGTTTCTTGAACAAACAAACATGATAAAAATGAATTATAAGGATGGGTTAACAGGACCACATTTCAAAATGCATGTGTATGTGTATGTTTCATGTACCTGCCCATGTTACATGCTTCATGGCTGACAGTCTTTAAGGTACATGGCTTGCATTTGAGAGAGGATATGCAAATGTTTGGTGAGGATAAGTAGCCTAGATGCTGCTTATGATGAAGAAGAAGGGCAGTTGGATGGGAGGAGCCTGGAGTTGTTCCCTGCCTCTTCCTTTAGTGACTCTCTGATTCTGGACAAATCTACTCTCCACAGCCTCCTCTCAAAACTGGGATGCTAGCAGTTTCTAGTTACACCTAGTTGCTCAAAGTTTAGTGGCCAAGAATGACCCTCTGCTCTCCATCTTGGTTCTTGGCTGCCTGGGCTCAGCTTCCCAGATTCTCAGATATTTCTCACGCAGCTGAAGTTGAATGGTGGCTGAGACTGCCACTGTCCCAAGGCCTGACAAGGGGACATTCACTGTGTCTCCCAGACATGGCTAGTAATGGGGACCCAGGTACTACACATGCTTAGTTCCCTAGATCTAAAATCATACACTATTTTATTTGGAGAAAATTAACTTCTTGTAGCCTCATTTGATGAAATGAGTAGTCAAAGTAATGGGTTAATCAGTAGCAAGGGTAATAAGAGCAGCGTTTCCTGGGGTTTTTGGGAGTGTAATTGGATGAGCGGTGTTCACTTGATAGGGTCAGGCCCAGCCACGCTGAGCATGCCATACGGTTAGCTGTTTCTGTATATACTATGATGACAGATCACAGATGCACTTCTACCTGTGCTCCACTTGGGAGCCGAGACAGAGGCTTTGATGTGTAGTAAACAGGTGGCTCTGTGGAGGCCCAGCATAGGACACATTACCTTTACTCTTCTGTTGTCATAAGGGCAGATTAAAAGAGAAGACCTAGCTGAGAAGCAACCACGGGCTGGAATTTTATTGACTATGCACCAATTCTGTGCATGTCCCTGAGTCCATCTATTCAAGGCAGAGTAAAAGGAGCAGCAGATTTCTCCTTATTTGCACATCTCTGACCTTGAGCAGTCACTTTTGAAGGCTGCAGGTTCTTTCTCTTCTTGAAGCATTTAAATGTGTCTCCTTTATATCAATAATAAGTGCATTAATGGAGGTAGTCAGGGCAGACAGGGGCCAGGCTGAATGACAGGCATCCTGGCCTTCTCAAAGGGCTACCACTCTATAAAAATACAGTGTAATTTGTCAAATGTCAAGTAGATTAATATGTCAGACCTGGGAATATTTGCCTTGTAACATTGTCGCATTTAGATAATTGAATATTGCAATAGCTCAGCATCTTGCTTAAAGTTAAAATATCAGGATTTACATCATTCTTAGCCACAGAACCAATTTTCCCCCAGCAAATTTAAAATCCTCACAATAAAGAGAAGGTCTCATCTGGCTCTTGTACACAGAATTTTTGAAGCATACCAGTTCCTGGTAACAGATGTATTTAGCCAGAATAATCTGCACATTACCAAGCAAAGATGAATAGTTATTTAATTATTTCAATCCATAAAGCTCAGTGTGGATCACAAGTTTCACCTGCCCGTGGCCCCATCAGTGCTGACACCTAAAACCTGGCTTCGAAGACGTCTCAGGAGTGAAGGGGCCCAGTCTGGGTGAGTCTTATGTCTTTAAAATGAAGAGGAAAATGCATTTTTGTGCACAATATCCTGATATTTTGAAGTTAATAATGCACCCTGTTTGATTTGGCCCTGAGCTGCCATTTTGCTGAGGACAAATAATAGCTTCATATATATCTCCTAAATTGACATTGGGTTAAAAAGGGAGAGACCTTTCCCTGGTCACCCATAACACCTCCAGACCCTGGTGCAAGCTAAATTTATTAAACTAATAAATTTGACAAATTAAAAAGACAAATCAGTGACATTGTTAGTCAAGAAATATTTATTGGAGGCAAGAAATGAAAGGCACCATTTGTTTATAGCATGGGTCATTTACAGGCATTTGGAAGCTTTTGACTTCTTAGGAAATAAAAGGAGACGAGCATGTGTGATTTGCAGGTGGCATATCATAAAAAGAAGGACAGCACAGCTTTCAAAAATCACGCCAGTGGAGAGAGCACCATTTCGGAGGGTGTTGTCAGTCTTTGCAATTTCAAGGTTAGAGAGAAGGGACGCAATGGGGCTTATTTTGGTTTCCATTAACTAAGATATTTATTAAGTTGATTTCAATAAACTCCTTTAGCTTATGCCCCAGGATGAGCACAGCATGGACTTAAATCTGCGCAGAAATTATGTTGAAGGGACAACCAGAAAGTCAGACATCCTACATCCTCTTGAAAAGGAGGCCGCGGGTGGTGCAAGGTAGCAGGGACGCTCAGGCTTGGGATGCAAGTGTCCGTCTGTCTGGGATGAGTTCTGGGAGGGGTTCCGGGGTTTGGCTGGCCTCTCTCCCTTTCCATCCCCCTCCCCTCTGTCTTTCAGGAAAATCCATGTTCTGACATCTGACCACTTATTGCCAGCTGTCTGGTCTGGGGCTAGACCCCTCCCCAAGTGTCCATTATTTCAAGAACAGTGGGGGGTCACTGTACCACCATGCACTGTGCTTGTGAGCTTGGGGACAGAAGGTGGGTCCTGCCCAGGTGGGAACCAGAGCCCTGGGTGATTGTTAGGTGCAAGGCAGGGAAATGAAAGGTGCAGGTTGGTTCCTCATCTTCCCACCTGAGGAACATCATGATTTTTGATATATGCACACTGCCTCATAATATTGACCTACATTTCTTTCTTTTTTTAAAAATGATATGTTAATAAAGATATTTTAAAAGGCAGCTTGTTATCATTACTGGAAAGGTAAAAAGATTATCAGTTTCCAAAAAAGAAAAAAATATAAATGTGATGGAAATTTCCAATGTTGTCAAACTTAAAACAGCAAAGTAGCCCTGCCATATGTGTTTAGAGGAATGCCCACCTGAAACCAAGCCCCTCCAGAGGAGCAGAGTGGTGGGCATCACTTGCTCATGGGTGGAAGGAGGAGGCGTCCTGCTGGGTGAGGCTGGGCGTGGAGCGTCCTGTCTCCAGGACAGAGGCAGATCATCCCTGCTTGAGTTAGGGACAGTGGTGACAAAAAGTAGAGGTGATAAAACTGTCCTGCCTTTTACCTTGTGTCATTCTTGACTGTCTTGTGAGGTGACAGAGATAGAAGCAGGACAAAGATGAGGGTCCAAGTGGCTCCTTGGAGGAGGGAAACACAGGTGTTATCTTCCCTGGCTGTGGCCACCCTGGAGCACAGACCAAGTGGGGAGGGAGCCTGTGGGGTCTCCCCACCCTCTCCTACTTGCCCCACCTGCAAGGAGACATCTGGGAGGAGTCTTCCTCATCTTCTCCCATGTCCAGCCCCTTCCTCTACCCTGGGAAACCGGGCACCTCTTTGTGCAACCCCAGAGTGGAGTCAGTAGCAGCAGGACTCCCCAAGAGGAGTCACCAGGCCCCAGGGAGAGGAGAAACACTTTGGGGACTTGGCTGAGTTTCCTGTGGAGCCAGAAGGCGGCACGTCACCTACAGACATGAAAACAGAGCAGAACATGGAGGGGGGTCTGCACTGCTGGGCTCCTCCTACCAGCAAGACCCATCACTGGACAGGACACGCTCCCCTGGTGCCCCAGGGGGTGATGCCAGTTGGGAGAGGAGGCCCCTCCTCTTCTCTGCACTTGGCCTAGCTTGGGATGGACTGGTCCACAGTCTCTGCTCCCACAAGGTCCTTGGGGAGAGGGAGAACAAAACAAAATTTGAATGGTGGTATATGGGGGTTGAAAAAAAAGTGACCACAACACTCAGAGCAACCAATAGAACTTTACTGCAGTAGTGCAACAGAGGAGAAAAGAGAGAAGAAGAAGAAGAAGAAGAAGGAGGAGGAGGAGGAGGAGGAGGAGGAGGAGGAGAAGGAGGAGGAGGAGGAGAAGAAGGAGGAGAAGAAAGAGAGAGAGAGGAAAGAAGAGAGAGGAGAGATGGAGAGGGAGAGAGCAAGAGAGAGAGAGCGAGAGAGCACACTCGCAAGAGAGACAGAGCAAGAGAGAGAGAGAGCGAGAGAGCACACTCGCAAGAGAGACAGAGCAAGAGAGAGAGAGAGAGAGAGAGAGAGAGAGAGAGCAAGAGAGAGGGGCCCTACAGGAGGGAGTTTTTATAGCCCAAATCTAATGGGGTCTCTGGGTCTTCAAGCTGCTTGTTGGCACAAGGGGGGTTAAGAGTTCAGCCTTGAGAAGGAGGGTGAAGCACTCAGTCTTGAGCGGGAGCTTGGGCATTTGGGCTTGCAGCAAACAGGTGATAAAGAACCAGACAGAGGGTTTGAGAAGCCAAGTCATGCTGAAGCATGTTTGGCATGTCCTGCAGACAACTTACTCAGCCTGTCCTGCACCTAACAGGGGTATGTTTATTTTAAGTGTCTTAAAATTATTTTCAATATATTAAAACTTTTTCTTTCATGGATTTCAGCTTAGGATGGAGTGAAATTTAAGATTCAATTAACTGAATAAAAAAAACATAAGCTACAGATGAAATTGGAAAGCAAGAGTCTCAATTCTCTCTGTTGAAAGAAGAGGAAGAGAACAGTCTCTGGTTTTCTTAAAGCATTTACTTTACAGGACTCCTAATTTTAGTTCTTTTTTTAAAAAATCTATCTCTTTGATTATATGCAAATGGTAAAAATCTAAATAGGGGTCTGGATAGCTTTGTGACTGAGGAATGTTCATTCAAGGATGCTGGGACCCTGTCTTTGACATGTTGTCATCTAAGATCAGTGGGCAGGGGACCTTCTGCAGGCTCCTCACTCTGAGTCCTGTCATAAGGTAGGAGAAGGTAGTTAGCTAACAGGTGACCCCCCATCGCCAGGTGCCTCCGGAGTGGACAATGCAGGCCCTCTGGGTCACCGAGGTCTCCGCTGGACGACTGCTATTACTCATCTCAAGAATATTACATAATGGGTTTTAACTACTTGGGGGTGAGATTTCTCAAGGTTTCACAATCTCTTAGCAGATTGTCTACATTGTGTGTTAAATTTTGGTTTAATCTTACTCAAGACTGAAATCAGTAATAAGGCTGTTTTCTTTCTCTACTTCCTTGGTGAGAGTTTGCAGGTTGGCAAGAGATCTTGTTTTTAATTCTATTTACCCAAAGCTGGTAACACACGGCTCCCAGGGGGACCCTGGAGGTTAGTGGCAGGTGATCAATGTTTATAAAATATGGAGCTAGAGCAATTCATTGTATCCCAGTGGGACTCTGAACACTGGGGCAGCTGGTGATTTACTACACAGCCTGTGTCACCTTGGTCAGGAGCTGACAGTGGGAGGTGTCTTACCACGCATTCCCTCACCCCACAGGTACCGCCATCCTCTCCTCCCTAGGAGCTAAGGATGCTGCCGCGTGTCCACTGTCTTTTCATACCTTCTGGAACTCAAGGAGAAATCCAGGTGTCCATCAGAAGCCTATCCCTCACCAACCTCCCCTGCAGAATCAGTGGGACCAGTGATCAATTGTGCTGTGGCCTTTGCTTCCCAGACATGTTAAGGAATGACTTTGTCTCAGAACATTGAGGTCCCCTCACCCAAGGGCCCCTCAGCTCTGAGAAATGCACAGGCAGGGCTTCCTGTGCTCCAGGCAGCAGCGACCTTCACCTCCTCACTGTGTCCCCTGTAGGCCCCCAGGGAACATGTGGAGGGTGCTCTCTTCACAGTGAGGCCCAATGGGCACAGACTCCTGGGTCAGGCACATACAGGCAGCTCTCTGTAACAGTCTCACCAGGGAACAAGACCCTCCTCTCCACAGAGCAATCACACCATTAGAGAAACAGCAGTGCAGAGTGGCCACTTGGAGGCCCCATCAGGAAGTGACAGGGAGCACCTCATCCTCACACGATATGTCCTAAATGTAGACCCAATTTTTCTATAAAATTTTCTAAAAAGGGATGGGATGGCTAAATGTCGGGATCGATGGCAGGACAGGATGGGAAAGCACTTAGGCATGCTGCTCCTGGGGACATTGATCCGTACCCAGCTCCAGCGAGTTTTCCTCAGCAGACATTTACATTTAGATTCTCTCAAGGATTGGTGCAAAACCCCTTCTGCTCCCAGACCCTCTGCTCCTTTTAACCATACAGGAACCAACAGGTAAGATCTCAACATCTAAGGCCAAGGCAAAACAGACACGAGGGCTTCTTAGCCATTTCAGTGTTTCATTGCAGAAGAATATCAAGTAAGTGACTTGGTCATCTGGAGACTTTTCTTGAATTTGCCAAATTAGAGCTCTCCCATTAGGCCCAACTGAACATTTTCTATTCTCTGCATTCACTTGGAAAGCAGGCAATATTGTCCATGCCCAGGAGATCAGTGTTTAAGGTCATGGAAGGACCCATATTCTGAAAGCTCATATCCTTTTGTAAATGAACTTGCTCATATTTTATAAACATTATTTCCTGACTTGGCCCTAATAATGTGGTTGTATTTACATCCGCTTAAGGGATGACAAAGAAAAGGTTAAAATAATTATGGATTTGTTAATTCTAAATCAATATCATATATAAAAAGGCAATTCTCAGAAGAAGAGTTAAAAATCAATAAGCACATGAAAAATCATTTATCATTGACCCAGAAATCAATTAACTAAATAGGAGAATAATGAAAAATTTTTTCTGTCCATCATGGCTGGTTAGTTAGCCTGGGATAAGTCTAGGTAATTTGTCCTCCCACTGAAGAAAGAAAGAATGAAGCAGGAAACAGACAGACGTGTTGATGAAGAATTCCAGAGGAATTAGCTGGAATGCTGGAGCAGGGGAGGTGCAGTGAGAAAGGAGTGGGGTTCAGCAAAGGTCTCAGGGGAGCTAGCCGGCCCCTCCCACTGCATTCTGGGTCTCCCAAGGTGGCGCCTTAGGAGTGGAGGTGACCCAGAGTGGATGGCTGTCCCAGAGACTGTGTCCTCCTTGGTAATCACCCGGCCAACACCTCCACAGGTGCCTGGCTGAGGTGCAAATGGGATTCCTTCATGGAAGAAGGTAATGTTCTTCTAGCACTTTATTAACACTCAAGCAGAGACACAGCCCGCACAATAAAAAGATATGTAGCTCATGAGGAAACAAACCACTGTAGCTGAAAACCAACCCACACAGACTCGAGAGAAATAGCTACAGTCAGCGTGCCTCCCCCAATGGCATTTGGCCAGATACCAACTTTAACCCAACTAAGAGCTTATGTTCAGTAAGACAAGAGGAGGAATCGGTTGTTGGAGACATGGAAACTATGCAAAAGGAACAAATGGCAATTTCAGAATTAAAAACAAAAAGCACATTCCCAACTCGGTGGATTGGATTAAGGGCAGATAAATCATTGAAGACAAAATTAGTGGACTAGAAGATGCAAGAGGGAAAAAATACAGACTAAAGCCCCAAGAGACAGCAGCATTGCAAACACAGGAGGTGAAGTGGAAACCAGAAAGGAGACAGCCCAACGTTCGAGAGCTTGTATTTCAAGGTGTGGGGGAAAAATTAATTGTGTCAGAAACAAGATTTAAAGAGAGAATAGCTGAGCATTTCCCCAAATTATTAAAACACATCAAGAAAATTAAATAAGTCCTATGAATCTAAGAAATAATATGCTTAGAAACCCAAATGTCCCGCATGTGATAATGTCACTTCTGATCATCACCATGGCCATGGAGCAAAAATAAGGTTGAAGGAGTTACTTTTGAAAAAAACATAGGAAAATATTAGTGTTTACAGCCTTCCTATAGAAACTTTTATTTCTACCTGTTTCCTCCTCAAAGTGAAGCTGAGATCTGACTATTGACAATCGTAATAATATTTGTAATAAATCTTCCTGGGTATTTAGAACAATTTGAGGAAAATAGTGGAAGAAAGGAAGATAGGAAGTTCAGGAAGACAGGAAGTACAGGAAGACAGGAAGTACAGGAAGACAGGAAGTACTTCCACAACTCACCACTCACTGCTCACTTTTGGTGTTATTGTAGGTAAGTTTCTTTACACTGACAGATACAGGTCTTCTCCTTCAGAACCCTGGATACCTCCTCCTGTCATGTGGCCCCTGGGCAGGACTTGACTGTGTCATGCACCATCTCGCCTCCTGGGGACATTCTGAGCTTAGTGCCAGTGGCTTTTTTCTATGACTGACAGGCCTGTAAGCATCTTGGGGCCAGTTAGGAGTCTCCATCCTGAAACACTTGTCTTTGGGTTTCATTTTCTTTTTTACTTTGTCCTAAAATTAGCAAGAGGAGTAATGTTTCAAAGGCTGCTTGATTTTATTATCCTCCCTGGAACAACCCAAAGCTCTGCTCTCCTGAGATGTGGAATCTAGAATAACTTCTACTACAGGCCAGGGAATCCAAAGAGGATTTTGTTCTTGGTCATTTCACATCAAACTGAGGTTGAGCTACTGGTCACTGGGGACGGTGTCTCTACGTGGGCATCAGCAAGTTCCCAGCAAAATTGACCACTGCAGTGGGTGAGACCAGGGCCTGCCACTCAAGCCACATGGGAAAATAAAAGTGTCACTGAGGGGAAGCCAGAGTCTGAGCACAGATTTTGGAGTCGATCACAGGATCCTGCATTGATTCAAGTTGAAATGTCTTTATGCCTAGGTTTTCTTGTCTGTAAAACTGACTCTGCTCATAGTGCCAACCTCATGGGGCTCTGGGGTAAAAGAGCTACAATGTGCAAAGGACCAGGACTTTCACTGCCCCAGGAAGCCCCATGGCCAGAGTGGCAGAAGGCTATTATTTCCTGCTGGTATTTTCTGTCTTTTACCCTCTGTTAGACTCCCAGGAATGCATGCAGACTGCAGGTAGCTTTTGTAAAGTGATTAACTGTGAGAAAGGACTTCCTGTCTTTACTCTAAATGTGGGGAGTCCTTGGTGGTGTAGGGAAGTATTTCATTATTTCTGCTAATTTGGGAGGCTGTATCAGTTAGGATCTTGGAGAAAACAAATATTACATTCAAAGGGAGTCATTGAAATAAGTTAGTTTAAGAAGTATTTGCCTAGGTGTGGATGAGCAATGGGCCTCCAGTAGCTAAGCCTCACCAGAAGTCAGAGGGGACAGGATCTCAGGGTGGCAGTGCAGAGAGGTCACCTCCTGAGTATGGAGTAGGGGAGGCTGGGGAGGGTGGAGGTGGGGAGAGCAATGATCAGATCCAGGGGACAATCAGCTTCAAGTTCAGCTAATAGACCCACAATCAATACAAAGGAATAGAAAGAGCTTTGCCAAACAGTGGCATATGGCTTTTCTAAGAACTGCTCAGTGAACAAATGCAACCTGTACCTTTGGTCCCCGTTTTACAGGTGGCCAGATTCCTGGAGTGCAGCTAAAATAGAACACAGCCACGATGCCATCAAGATCAACCTGAACAACAGCAGGACAGTCGTTATTAGCATTTCTTCAGTGCTTTATGACTTACAAATTGCTGTTGTATAGCGAATCACAACTGAACCTCATGCTAATAATTATTCATTTATACAAAATGGAAGCATGGGGATTTACTTGGCCAGGGTCAAGATGATTATGCAATTTTTTAAAAACATGAGGTGCAATTCCCATAACCAAAAATCAACCATTTTGAAGTGAAAAATCCAGTGGTATTAAGGACACCCCCCAACGTTGTGTAAACACCACTTCTAGCTAGTCCTGAAATATTTTTATCCTCCAAAAGCAAGTGCTGTACCCATTTTGCAGTTGGTCCCCCTTCATCCCCAGCCCCCTCAAACCCCTCTGCTCTGTCTCTGTAGGTTCACCCAATCTGGTTGTCTCCTCTTTATGTGGTCATGTGGATGTGACCTTTTGTGACTGGCTCCTTTCACTGAGCATTATGTTTTATGTATCAGCGTTTCATTTCCTTCTGTGGCTGAATGATATTCCAGGGTCTACCATACCACGTGTCCCTGATGCATTCGTCGGTGGAAGGTTAGGGTCGTTTCTCTCTGTGGGCCGTTGAGAATCGTGCTACCATGAATCCATCGTGCTGTTTTAACCTGTGGCCTATTTTGAAAATTCTGGAGACAATCAGACAACTTGGCCTTTGAGTACAAAAGGAAGATCTTACTCATTGTCTCCTCTCCTCCTCCTATGAGCAATGTGCCTGGAGGGCCAGCGTGGGGACAGCCCCTGACCTAGACCCTGGAGACACAGCAGGAAAGAAACAAATCCCATCCCCCCTGTACTGTCCCTAGTCCGGTGGTGAATGGGGAAAACCCACAAGGGCACATCAGATGGGGTGGGGTTGGGCCGGCAGTGGACCGCCCCCATGGTGGAAAGGGTGGCCAGGAGGTACTGAGAAGGCACAGGAAAGAGGGTGTCTCTGCAGAGCTATGGAAGTGAGGGAGCCTTTCAAAGGAAGAGTGTTTCAGGCTGAACCATACCCAGGCTCAAGACCCAGCACCACCAGCTTTGAGCCTCTCTGAGCTTCAGATTTTGTATATTGAGACCAAATATCATGTCTCTCACAGGGTTGTGTAAGGACCAAACATTAACTTTAACTGTCAAAGCAATAATCTTGGCATATCTTTACCTACTTAGCTAATATTATGTTTGCTTAGTTTCTACAACTATTTGTCCCCTGCACATTCTTAAAGTACAGCGAGTGACCCCAGGCTTAATGTCTGAAGGCTTGGTACTCTGGGATAACATGAGATATTGCCTTAGGTCTCACCCTTCCAGACAGACCATTTGTTCCCAGAATATATAATGAGATGGAAATTTGTTAAGTAATCAACCAATTCTAATACCTGGTAGAAATGAAATCTCTGGCTGGAAAATTCTAGAAGTGTTTATGGGGAGGTGGGGAAGCAAGCATAATTTAATCAATAATTTTCACAATCCCCAAGTGCATGTCTTCCTCACAATTGTCTTTAGTGTGGAATCAATCAAATCAAAGAGTGGTGAGAAGAAACCTCTTCTGCCCGTGAACCTCAATCAATCTCCTGTTTTCATGTGCTTCCTCTCCCCAAAAATAAGAAAAAACAATCTTTCTCTGTGCCCATCTATCTTGTTGTATATTGGGTTTTGATACTATAAATCACTTCCAATTTTGAGAAAATGGTTCCACAGTTTGCTTATTACTTGCCATTCTAAAAATTGAGGACCCATTATTTTCTATTTAAGAGTTTCAGAATATATTAATGGCAGGGGACCATCATCTTTTAATAGAATATAATCATCACTTAAATACAGCCTTTGGTTTTCAGAATTGGAATGAAAATGATCCCATTCTTCATAGCTTCTTCCTTTTATGAAATGCTGTAGATTGGTGGCAAAATTACATATTATCCTATAATTGTTATTCAGATAAGATAGATTGGAGGACTCATCAGCCAAAACAGAAACTGTGTGACTCATTTTCTGTTTCCAAATCCACAACCACTTTGGGAAAAATTAACCAAAGTCCATAAGTTATGTAGTCAATGATTTAGTTATTGACTAAGCCTCTGAATGAAAAAAACACCAACCCTCCAACTTACTTAGCTTAAGTAACAGGATACACTTGAAATCCCTAAATGCTTGCTTGGACAAAAAGAGCTCAGGGGATTTAGCTTTAAGGGTAAATCCTTTTCTTTCTTCTGTGCTAACATTGAGGATCATTTAAGATATTCTTAACAATGAATGGAGGACAAATGAAAATAAGAGCACAAATCACAGAGATACATGGCAGGAGAATAAGACGGGGTGGCCGAAGTCCTTGAACTCCAGATAGTTTTTATAGTCAGATGCACCATCTTTCAGTCCACTACTAATTAAGACTGAGCATTCTCACCAAAGACCCCATGCCTCAACACATCCAGGCACCAAGAAGCACCGACAAGAGGCATGGATGGTGTTCCTTTCAGCAAATAGCTGTTGAATACCCACGTGGGCCAGGAACTATCGAGAACGTTAAATTCGAGATGCGAAGATGATCTCTTCACAGAGAGTGCCCTCGGAAGCACAAAGTAAAAGTTAAGCCAAGAAAATCTGAGTTAGAGCTGAAGATGATGCCAGTTAAGGCAGGGACGGTAAAGTCCTTCTGAATCGGACAGACCTGCCCGTGAGTCTCACTCAGATCAGCTGCTCAGGGGCAGGGAGGCTCAGTTCCTTCCTCCACAGGGGGCCTGGGGCTCTCCCTCTGTGCAATTGTCCACCTCTCATTTTGGTTCTCAGCTTGGCTTCATGTATTTGGAAAGCGACATCCTCAGAGGCCCTCACACTTACACTTGACGACCCCCATCCTGTGTTCCTGCCTCCCTGGCTCCTTGAGAAGGCTCCCAACTTCTCTCTGCTTCTTGGCAGCATTCCGTTCCCAGGCATTGGGCTTCACCCCTGTGCAGTTGAAGCACCTGGCAAGGCTTTGAGAACGAAATTGGAGTGTAGCATTCACTCTCCACACCTTCTTTCCCTTCTGGATTGTGGCCCCCCCGAGTCCTGGATTTTCTTGGCAGCTACGAATCCAATTTTTGCCTTTCCATCCATGTGAGATTGTTGAAAGCTCTACTGGATGCTTAGGGTATTTAATTCAAAATACTATTGAAACACATGCCTCAGAAAACCAAAGCCAATTTGGCAGATGCTTCTCCAGGCAGGGACACCAGGAGAATAAGTACGATCAAACGATCACCAGTTTCAGGTAATCTGAAGTGGCATCAGCATTGGGTCAAGATCCTTACACTTATTGAACTATTTTTTTCCACATGGCCGGCCACTGCTTTCTTTCAATCTTGAACCTTTTTGCCAGATTTTGCCTTAAAGAGAGAAGCTGGGATGTGGGGTTCTGGATCATGGGAAGCTGGCTTCCCACATCGGGTAGACATTTATCTACAAGGTGGCTGGGAATTCTCCATTTGGTACCCTGAATGCTGAGATGAATGTGAACAAAGAAGCTTGGGAATATTCTCCCTGCAAAAAATTAGGGGGTGTGAATAAAAGATGAATTTAGGAAAGAATCTAGTCCAATTATCACCTATTGTGTGATGTTGAGTCATTCCAAATTACCCATGAGCTGCTCTCTGCTTCTGAATTATTATTTCCCGGCACACACATGCTTCTCTCTGCAACATAGGCAGCTTTCATCCAGTTTTCAGGGCAGCACTTGGCTTTGGGTGGTCTGACCACTTCCCAAGTGCCCATGCGGAATAAAAACCCTCAAGAGGGGCATTTGCACGACCAGGGCTACCTGCCATTGGGTTTCCTCCGCATCAATTTCTGTTCTGGGCTATTTGGTACAATTTTTCTGGGTATAAGGATGTGATAATCAGGCATGAAACCTCACAGTTTGGAGAAAGGACCCAAGCAAGCTATCTCCAGCAGGAATGTCTTGCTTTACAAGCCACCATAACTCTGGGTCCCTCATCCCTCCTCTTTCTTGGTTTGCAGAAGTCTGATGCTTACACCTAACTGCCATTTCAGTCTCCAATAGCTGGTCTTTTGCTGTCTAAACTAGTTATGGAAGTTACTAGAATAGCTGGACATCGCAGAAGTGGCCAGCCATGGGCAAAGATGAGTGAGGGCGAAGGCTTGGAGGAAAAGTGGCCACTTACAGGTGAGCAGGTGGCTGAGTACCTGAGGGTGATGACATTGTCTACATTCAGCTCTTGCCTGTCAGTGAGGAGGCAATGGGGGGCTGTGCACCACTCGCCCTGGAGTCTGTCCTTGAGACTCCAGATAGTGTGACCTCTACAGAGTTGCTGAGTTATTTAATGAGAGGATTTGCACTTGCAAAGCTCAGGGTCAGCACACCCCATACTGGCCTTTCTCTTAGTGAGGTGCAAGCTAGGGGCACCCCTAGGTTTGCAATTCTTTCTCCCTCTGCTTGGAGAGCTCCTCCTTCAGGCCCCACATAGCTCTCTCCAGGGGTCATTTCGCAACAGCACTGTGGGCCTGCTGGCTTTGTTGACGGGATCTTTTGCTTGTCTTCTGTCCCTGGAATGCACCTGCCTGAGGTCAGAGTATCTGCAGTGCTGCTGCTTTAGGGGCTTCTCAAGGTACTTTGGGAATGAGTGAGCAAATGAAGGTGAGCTCATGTTCATGGGCATGGGGAGCAGGTGGCAGGTGGTGAGGGTTCCAGGAAGCAGGAAGAGGAGGAAATGTATCCTAGTCCTTTTTACAGAGCCAGCCTTTCTCCCCCATGCATCTCTGGGACAGACATGTTCCAGTCTGCACCTTTTATCTTTTCAATATTTGGGTTAGTATCCACCCCTAGCTCTAGTCCATGGGCCATTGTGACATCTGAGGCCTTTCGAAAAATTAATAAACCTTCCTGTCTACAGTAGTTTCAGGTGCACAGAGAAACTGAGGGGAAAGTACAGAGAGCCCACATGTGCCCCTGTGTGCACCTACACCACCTGAGCTATGACCAACACCCCCGCCAAAGGGGGTGTTTGCTTGTCTGGAAGAACCTGCATGAGATGTCCTTGTCACCACATCCCAAGGTCTTGTGGGGATAGTTAATCACTTGAATTCCCTCTGCCTGAAATCAGGGCCTGGGAGAAGCATCAGGAGAGGAGGCTTGGGATGAGACTCCTCGTTCATGTGTCTAGTTTAATGAAGATTAAGGAAGGACTGACAGACACCAAGTAGTGATGTCTGCATTCCCAATTCCAGACCTTGGAATTCAGATGCATTTCGCGTAGCGAGTTAGTTGTGTGGAAGAGCCTCACTGATGCCCAGGGAAAGAAAAGAAAGTGCCGGAAACAGGAGGTGAGTCTCAAGGCTGAAGGTGTCCTTGTCTTGCTTTTCAATTTTATATGCTCGAGCACCCTCAACTTCAAAAGCCCTGAGCACTTACAACTTTCTCCTTAAATGGATCTTAAGCTACTTGATCTCAACTGATAATGAACTCATTCATCAAAGCCAAAGCAGTTCGAGAATCATTTGTATTTACCCACATTGAGATGCATTCCTAAGGCTTTAAGAGCTTTAGGGAACCTGCCTGGCCAGAGCACAGGTAGCAGCTCGGGCTGGGGATGGCAGCAATTTCCAAACTGTCCACGTGGAAGAAATGATAGCAAATGGGACCATTTTCTTTAAGTTTTCACAGCCAACCTGACTGGCATGCCAGGAACACTCAGCACAGCAGTTAGTTGAATTGGTTAATTGAATTTTGTGGAATCATCTCCATAGTCTTTCAGGAGCAGAGACTACATTGAAATAATCCCTGTTTCTGTTTGCAAGAGCTTTTATTAATTAAAAAAGTCTGATAGGTCATCAGTTTTCCTTCCTCCCTCTCTCCCTCCCTCCCTTCCTTCCTTCCTCCCTTTCTCCCTTCTTTTTTTTTCTTTACTTGCAGTACCAGGCATTGACCTCAGGGCTTTGCACAGGCTAGACAATCACTGTATCATGGAGATACACTCCTAGCCCTTCAATTTTTTGGAAAAAAATAATATCTCAAGAAACATGGAGCTTGCTGACATGACTTCGGCAGCTCCCTGTCATCCAGGAGAATCCAGAAATCCCATTCTCAGAGGCTCTGGTGACCACATTCCCAGCAGCATGCACAAGGAGCAACTGCAGTCCTGTCTTCCCTGCTGTTGGGACACAAGGCCATTTCAAGAACTGCCACTCCTCCAGAAACTAATGACAGGGTCTCATATGGCAGAAGGGATCTATGGCCACCAGCTGCAGGGGAGAACGAGACCATAAGCAACAAGGCTTCTCACCACCTGAGCTGGGCCTATCGATGCTGCACAGAAAATTTGGTGTGTGAAGCTAATAGAGAATTAGGGGCAGCAGTGGAAGGCATTTAGAGTGTGATTGATGTCTGCATTACTCTAAAGCTTTTGTGAAAGAAGACGGAATTCACTTCCTCCGGGCACCATCACTGGGAAGGTGACCTGCAAAGTGGATTTCACGACTTCCTGTGTGAGTTGTGGGTGCAGACCTCGTATTAGTTTTTGAATGCTGCTGTAAAAAATCACCACTAATGTGGTGACTGAAACTTTATCACATGTAACTTTATCACTGAGGTCAGAAGTCTGGCATGGGTCTCTGGGCTAAAATCGAGGTGTCTGCAGGGCTGTGTCCTTTTCTGGCCTCGTAGGAGAGCCTGCTCCTGCCTGCCTTCCTGGCCCCAGCCCCTTCCATCTTCAGAGCCAGCTCCAGCTACAGCCTTCTCTGGGTCTCCCTCTTCTGTTTGCTTCTTGTCAGGACCCTTCCAGGAAAGCTGGGACCACTGGAATAATCCAGAATAATCCCGATAACCTCCCAGCTCCAGGTCAGCTGGTCAGCACCTTCAGCCATTCTCCAACCTGGGTGCCCTTTGCTGGATAAGAAGAAGGGAGCATGATCACAGTTTCTGAGACTAGGCGTGGACATCTTTGGGGACCTGGGTCACTGGGGTGCATGGAGAGAGAGAGGGGAAGAATGGTTTTCCAAGAATGTTGTCATGTACAATGAGATTGCTCTCAGCAGGACAAACATGGAACTAAATTCTGTGGCTGAAAGCTGTTGGGGTGCATGATGTGTGGAACTATTTTTGATGTGAGAAACCCAAACTCAACTAGATCAGTTCATTTATTTCCCAAAATACTAGCACTGGGGATGGATTCCCTGCTAGTAACCTGCTTTAGGAAAATTAAATTAACATTACAAATAAATCAGGGGCAGTGATTTGTGCTACAAAGAGCTTCACCTGGGGACTTCAATGAATTCAGCTGATTTAATTGCATATAAATCAGCCCGGGGCCAATTGTTCCTTGGTCCTGGCTCTGTCCTGGGGACTAAGGACATAAGGATGTGCAGAACCTGACTTGGCTGCTTATTATTGTTTTATTACATTGCCACTGCCCCAAAATCATGAAGGAGAAAATAAACCATCTCATCTGTGTTAAGTACCGCTGGGGAGCCATACAATTCCCCGATGGTGTAGGATGCAAGAATGTGTCCCTGTCCCCAGATCAGGGATGCCTCTGTGGGCATTTGCCCACTGAAAAGTCCAGGGAAGAAGTAGTGGAAGCTAAGGAAGTGCAGAGGGAACAACAGTGTCCAGACAAAGGGCCCACATGTGCAAAGGCCCTGTGGCTGAAAGACCACAGTGGATACCAAGAATGGAAAGAAGGTGTATGTCACTGGGGCCACAGAGCAAGCTGGGGCAGGGCAACTGAGGACCAGAAGTCCAGGCTCTGCATGGTAAACATTGTTGTCATTAAAAGAACAAATGTGAGACATTGAAGCTGCTCAGGTGTGTAGAGAATGTGATCTGATTTGCAGCTAAGATCGTTTTAGTTTGATTATAGAAGCTGATTAGAACGGGATTCCACGAAGTGGCCAGTGGAGTGCAGGCAGAGTCAGCCATGGGGCAGGAGAAGTCTGAGCAGCAGTTGGCAGCAGAAGGAGGTTGTGCTGAGCTATGGCCCCTGCCAGGCCATGCCCTGTGTGTTTCATTTATGTCTCAGAGAAGTGCTGTGGAGTAGGTACTACTTCCCCAAAATCATGAAGGAGAAAATAAACCATCTCATTTGTTATAAGTACCACTGGGGAGCCATACAATTCCACTGTTGTGCCCATTTTGGAGATGAAACTGGAGCAGAGGAAGAATCACGCTTACCACCACTTAGCCAGGCTGAGCCCAAGCCTGCTTCCCTGGGCCCAGGTGCCAGGGTTAGTGATGTGCCTGTAATGTTTGTTTGATAGAATGAAGAGTCAATGATGGGCTAGGAAAATCAACGGGCTCCAGTCAGGCATGTAAGTCTGAAAACCAGGCACATGTAAAGCTTTGGAGTCAAAATGGGAAATGACCATGTCTGCCATGTCCATAGAGGGGAGGTGACCGTGGCCCAGTGTCACAGACCAAAGGAGAAGAAGGGCCTGCTTCCATCACCACCCTGAAGTCCTGTGGTCCTAAAATTCTCAGATACTCTGAGGTTTTTTTTGGGGGGGGATGCCAGAAATCTAGGATTTGGAGCTCTCCCTAGTTTTTCAGGTTGGCAACTCCTTAGACAGGGTTTAATAGCGTGTTCAGGTCACCTCAAGGCTGGATGAAGCAAAGGGCTCAGAACCAGACCTCAGGGACCAACAGAGTCTATAGATGGCAGGTGAAAGCCCCCAGACTTGCTTCACCTGGGACTTCAGGGAACTCTTGCAGAGGGGTCTGGGGGCCGCTCTTGGGCCTGGTGTGGGCAGTGGCTGTTGACATCTTCAGCAATCCTCCTTGGTCCAGCCACAGAGACCAGATCTTGCAGCTTCAGATGTGGCCTTCACATCTGAGCTGGAGGCATGGAAGAATGAACTTGGCTAATTGATCCTAAGCTGCAGCCGCCAAGCCTCCTGGTATATTAGTGGCTTTATCAGTCTAAGACAGATAACTGTCTTCCTGCCCTTCACTAATGTCTCTGCTTTGGGAGGAATTTAAACCTCAGCTTTGAATCACAAATTTAGAAGGGAAACCAATGATGGGGAGAGTAAGTAGAAACCTTTCTCCTGAGAAAGGCTGCAGGCAGGAGCCATTAGTGATGGATAGGCCCAGCTCCCTTTAAGCTAATGGGAGTCATAGATGTAAACAGAGCTCGAAGTCTGTGCTCAGAGGCAAGGCTAAGAGATTGGATCACTCTAAGGCTCCACGTATGTGCAGACTTGTGATCCTAAATAGACTCAGAAAGTCTGCTTGGAAATTTTAATGGAAAGAAAAATTAAGCTCCATGTACAGATACATGGTCTTTGGTAGGCAGGAAGGAAGAGTGTTTTCTTGACCTCCAGGTGAGATTCAGGTCTGCCAGTGGAACTCTCACCTGTTGGGAGAAACAGCGAGCCCAGCTCCACTGCAGGGGTTGGAGCCAGAGCACAGGGGCAGTTCAGTGGATGAAACCCTGGACCAACTTCTGCAAGAGGAGTGTCCATCACTGCAATGGACCTCACTGTTCCAAGTGGGCAACGTGCTTTATCCTCACAGGCAATGGAATTCTTGATTTGGAGGGGACACATTGGTGGCCATGCTGAGGACAAGCAGACAGATTTCCTCCCCGTGAGTGTCACAGAGGCAGGTGTTGGCTCTGTGCATCAGGCACAGAAATAAGCACTTGGAGAAGCTCAAACATACTTTGGTGTTCTTTATCACAAGTGGACAAACTTTTCCTACAGGGCCAGCTAGTGCGTATTGCGTCTTTGGGGGCTGTTCCATCTCAGTTGTAATTCCTGAATTCTGCCATTAAGGATTAAAACTAGTGGATACAGGGGCATGTCCATGTTTCAATAAAACTTAATTTTCACAAGCAGGCAGCCAGTTGGATTTGGGTTGTAGGTAGTGAATTTCTGTCTCTTATTTTACATTATGTAATTTAGAGCAGTTTGTTCTGTAGCAGTAGAGAACATTATAGAATGAATTTTCAAAGAAATAAAGTATCTGCTATTTGGATGCAAACCCCACAAAGACAGGTACTAGATCTCACTTAAAAACCAATGTCTGTCCCTTTCGGGGCACCTGAATGGGGGTGGAACGCTCAGTATGTAGATTATTTTTGTACACATCCATGTAATTTGTATTAAGTCTCAAGACGGAGCACTTCTAAGTGTCTTGGTGTTTAGAAATCAATGAGAGGCAGCTCGGAGGTGGTGAACGTGGTCAGGAATGACTTCTGTTTCCAAGACACATGGAAACAACACAGGTCTTCTGTTTCCATGTATCTTGGATGAATAGCACCCTCTGGGTGGGCTAGGGTCTCACAGTGGGACAGAGCTGGGAGACCCGCTCGTCTTTCCCAGAGCAGAGGACAGGGCACCCTGCAGCAGTTCAGGCTGATTACACACACACACACACACACACACACACACACACACCTTCAACCACACATCACATCTCTACTGTCCTTCAGGCCTTTTGATCACATTGAAGAGAGAGTCTGTTTGGTGCTAGGAAGATTGTAGCACTTTTTGGAGACAGAGCCAAACTCAAGCATAAGGAGAAAAGGGTGGTTGGGATTAGGAACTGTTCCTTTCTTGTAGTTATTTATTTTCTATAGTTACCTCCCCTTGTGCAAGTGAGACTGGGTTTCTATTTGTAGTGCACTGTCATGTTTCTGTTTCAAAAGATGAATTTGAATAAAAACATATGTACTTTTGTTTTTTGTGTGTGTTTTTTGGTACTGGGGATTGAACCCAAGGTTGCTTTACCACTAAATGATATTCCTAGCTCTTTTTTTATTTAGAGACAGGGTCTCCCTAAGTTGCTGAGGCTTAACTTAAACTTGTGGTCCTCCTGCCTCAGCCTCCTGAGTCTTGGGACTATAGGCGTCTCCACTGCACCCAGCCAAAAGCTTGCATTTAAATTCCTCCCTCTTCCTCCACCCTCCTGCTCTCACTCCAGTGGTCTTCTCTTGTGAGAAATGACTCGGGGTGAATTCTGTGTTCATCACCCTGTAGTTAGGGTGGTTGTGTGTTTCTGAAGCCCAACCCTGGGCGGATCCTTGGTGACTCTGAATCTCCACCTCCAGGGACCTGCTGGATCCCAGGCTCTGCTCTTCTGAGGCCTCTGAGCAGACCCTCCCTCCCAGCTCCCGTGTGTGACCTCATGGCCTGGAAAGGGAGACATGCCTGAGCTGAAGTCTTTACTCCTCTCAGTTAGGAAGGAAAAACCTCAAAGATGGCAGGGGAGCTGAGGGACTTGTTGGGGACAGATTGGCCAGATAAGAAAGTAGTCCCTCTTCATGGCTCAGGGCAAAGACTGGGGATCTGCTGCCTGAGAATCGTGAAGAGGCTGGTGTTCCCAGAAGAGACCAGATCACCCCTCACCAAAAAGAGGGTGCCAGAACCCTTCTGCACAGCTCCTTTAACCCCCTCCATCTGACAGGCCTTAGGAGTTAGGGGAGTGGCTGTGTTCAGAACATCCCAAGGTTAGGTTTGAACCTTTCCCTCCAGGTGAGGAACAGGGCTTCATCATAAAGGGCTTCCAGTTACAGCTCCTGAAATGACTCATCAATGTTCTTTCACACTTCTTCCATAAATACAGGGTATTTTTTAAAAACAGCTAAAATACTTGCAGCAGGGATATTGAAAAGTTTGGGAAGGTTAAATGGTAAGAACTATGAAAAAAATCATCAGCTAACAATTTTTATCTTGCTCAAATATTAATATTTCTTTAGCATATTTACTCATGAAACTGACAGCCAAATTTTAATGACCCCCTCCCACATGCAGAGAATCTTTCCTTTTGAGTTTTCTATTTCCAGGTGAAAAATGAAAGGATTGTCTAGCCCAATTCTCTATTTCAGGTTGAATTTGCCATTCAAAGTTTGGGACTTTTCACAAGGAAGCCATTACGCTGGATAGCAGGTGAGCGGAAGTTTCTAAAATGAGGGAAAGACAAAGAAGATTCTGATGTACAATGACACAGTGCTGGACTCAGCAATAGGGTCCTGGGTACATGGTTGTAGGTGCAGGGCTCTGGCCAGGAGACTCCGAGGGGCAGTGGGTGAACAGGGAAGTCGTGTGCTGTCTACATGGGCCATCGGGGCTGAACCCTGGGTAGGTTTCTAAGAAGAAATGAGATTTTTAAACTCAGTCCCTAAGAACCAGTGAGTAATCAGAGATATCAAGGAAAAAGAGAATAGGATGTGAGTGGGAGTTAAATAAAAAACAGAAAAAGTATTAGAATCCCATTTTCCAATTCATCTTCTTTCTGAGAATTCAATCTAACAGCTGGAATGAGGGCCAGAGTGAAGCCTAAGAGAAAAGATAAGATAAAGGATTAGATGTTATCCATGGCTCTGAAAAATATCTCTGCAGCACATGATGGTATTTTGTCTGAATGTTCCCCACCTTTTTACTTAAAGGTCTTCCTCCCCTTCTGATCTTCCTCCAGGAGACACGAGGTCAGGGAACCAGGTTTGACTTCTGGCCGCGTGGCCAGCAAGCTGGGGCGACCAGGGAGCCTCTCCGATGCTTTGCTGTAAATGAGAAGCTCACCAATTCGCCCATAATTGAATAATTTAGAATAAAGCAATACGATCCCAGCTCAAATCTTTCTCAGCAATAAGGAACTTTCCCTGGCCCAGTAACAGGAAGTCAGCCTGCAGACTGAGGCAGCCTGAGGTAGCCTGATGGATTATGAAGCTCAGTGGTGTCCTCAAGGGCCACACCGTCCCCTTCTCAGTTCCATTATCTTGGGCATTTCCTTTATCCTCAGGCATATAGCGGGGCCAAAGCAGAGTCCAGCATTACAACCAGACACGAGCCCCCCAGGAACAAGGGACACCATTCATTCCTGGGACCTTCCATGGAATTAATAATTTTTTTCCACTGAGTTCTTCCCAGAAGAACTTCCTTCTCTTTGGCAAGCAAAGTTACCTATCCATGAACCCTCAATGCCAATGAGAACTAATTACCATCACACCAATTAGCCCTGTTCTGAAGAGGACAGGCTCACCCTCGCCTCTCACGGTCTGTGTAAGAGAAGTAGGTATCTCAGCAGGATTTGGATTCTACTTGGAGCAGAGGACAGAAGAGGTTGCAGGGCAGGTGATCCACAATGGCCATTAAGAAGTTCTCACTCATGGTTTTCACTGTCAATTTCTTTGCACCTGGGTACAAGGGTGACTGTTGCAGGTTTGGGAACCTTTCCTCAGACACATGGTTAATCCTAAGAGACCCTGAGTCTCCTGGGCTAGTTCAGTCTGTTTGGTTTTATTGCACCTGTTGTGATTCAGCAATCCTAAGGAGAGCTCAAATGTAGGGTGACTTAGCATTGGAGCCAAAGAAGACCTAGGAGAAGGCTTCCTTTGCATTCTGATCTACAGAGGTACAAGCAGTCTGGGAGAGAGAGGGCTGGGTGCGAGGTCAGTGCTTTTGTAAAAAAAAAAAAAAAAAAAAAAAAAAAAAAAAAAAAAAACCTTAATCCAAACTCTTCATCAGCAGCTGAGAATTTCCCCAGGAGTGTGGCTGAGAAGCAGTTCAGGATGGTCCCTCTTTTAGTGTTTGTGACCTGGCTTCATGGTCAAGGCTGAAGGCTGCTGTGAAGGTCAGCCTATCTGGGTGCTCAGTCTCTGAACTGGTCATTGCTTTGGAAGGAAATGATGAGTCAGAATAAGGGCAAAATTCTGGACCCTGACTCTGCTTGCAGCCCAGGTGGAGTAAGAGGGGTGATGTTTTCCTTCCCTCCTGGACCAACCCAAAAAACACCCAAAATGTATAAAAATGATGGTCTTCCTGCTATTGGAGGTCAGGCAGCAAAGAACAGTGGTTTATGAGGACACGAGGAGCAGAGGAGACAGACCTGGGCTCACTCCAGCTCTTGGCTCAGAAGGATCCCACACTTCAATGCAGAGAGGAGAGCCAGATGGAGTCCTGGGACCCAGCAGGGAGAGAGGCCATCAGAGGACCCTGGACATCTGCAGAGAATATACAAAGAAGTCCCTGCTGAGGGTTGGTGGGCTCCTGTGTGAGGAAGGGGCACCTCCCCTCTCATTTTATGAGGCCAGTGTCCATCTGATGCCAGAAGATTGCAAGGACAGAGCATTGCAGGACAAATGTGCCTTGTAGACACAAAATTACAGACAGATGCAAATATATATCAAAATCCAACATCTAATCTTAATTTTTAAAAGTCTCAGAAAACTAAGAACTTCCCCAATGGATGCATGGTAAGTGTGCCTGTCCCCAGCTGATACCAGGCACAACAGGGCAAAGCCAAGTGCTTTCCCACCAGGACAGAGGACAAAGCAAGGCTGTTCAGTTTCATAACTCCTCTTCCATTTTGAGGTTTTAGCCAGTATAATAAAGAGAATAAATAAAAAAATTCCAGATTGGAAATCGTCTTTATCTTCAGGTGCGATTCTTCTTGTAGAAAGTTATAGGAAATCTAAAAAGAGTCATGGAACCAATAAGTGAGGTGAACAAGATTGCTGTGTATATTGTGGGCACACGCAGGCCTCCATCTGTCTAGACAGTATCCTTCCTGAGGCTCCTTGATGCTTATGTGAATCTTCCCAAGTTGAGAAAAATTCTGAATGTAAAGACTAGGACAAAAACATGTGTCTCCTTCTCCTTCAGCTGAACAGGAACTTGAGATAATGGTTCTTCCTGAACAAGGTCCTATGTACAAAAATAAAATGAAGTTTTCTTTTCATGGAAACAAAAAAAGTCATGTTCCTTGTCACCAGGTTTAGGGGTTCTGTGTTTGGAATTGGGGTCCCCGATGGCTTCATGGATGTGGCATGCTTGGTGCCTGGGAAAGTTTCTGTACAAAGGCACAGGATGCCCAGTTGCTATGGTTATGCCCTCCATGCTAGAGTCTTATCAGCCTTGACCTTAATGGTACACACATAACCCCTGGGCATAATGGAACTTGCTTGCTTGATAACTACCACATTTCTCCATGCTCTGGAGCTCCTGGAGCTGCCCATCTAACAGGAACTTCAGACAATGGACCTTCCTGAGAACTGGACAAAGCTCCTGACATTGCATATTGTAACTGCAGAATAAGCAACATTCCTGATGCACTAACACTAATGTGGTTATGGTACTAATGACCTAATGGAATGTATTTTATAAATAAACGTGACCCCCTGGACAAAGAGCCATTCTGCACCTTGTCTGTCTCTCTGTCTACTTATTATTATTTTTCTTTACACCAGAGGCATGGCTGCAGGAAGCACCTCTCAGCAGGCGCTGCTCTCGCAAGCAGAGCCTGCTTCCATGGGTCTCTTCCACTGAGCCCCAGGAGGAGCAGAGAGGTGACTGCCCGTGTGTTTCTTCTAGGCCTTTGCAGAGGCTGGGATAGAGCAGAACTCAGTTGAAGTTTCTCCTGTGCACGTGGAGGAAATAGAGGCACCTAGAAAGGAAGAGCTGGTAACTACTTAACCTACTGGCACAGTTATTTGTGGTGACATTAATTAATTGCTATTGAGAGTTTCCCTGCAATTTGAGTCAATTTAAAAATGAAAAATAATGCCAGTAGCACTGGTCTGGAATGTGTTTGGAGACAGATGACGCAAGAGGGATCAAAAGTGCATGCAAGACTCCAGGCAGTGCAATGGGTCACTGCATGGCAGAGACGGTCCCGCCGAGTCAGTGAGTTCACAAGCAGCAGGTTAATTACCACGTTTATTAACCTCTTACGAGGATCTTGAGGCTAAGAGGAAAGATTTTTTAAAGTCACTCATTTGGGAATCACAAGGCTGAAATGGGAACAGAGATTAGCCTGACAGCCAGGTTCAAGGTCTTCCCCCCTTAGGGTGACGGGCGCCCTGCCTTGGTCTCTTCTCTCTCTCTGTCCATCACTTTGAATAAAGAGTGCCACTTGCTTCTTCAGGCCTTCCGGGTGGTCCTTGGGGTGGCAGCTCTTCAACAATCTTCTAGATGAGACCTGTCCATGCTCTGCAATGTGACAAAGTAGCCTGCCTGCACCACCCCCCGCCCCCGGCTAAAATTCATTACTATTATCAACTTGGATCATATCCCTAAATATCCTCATTTTTTAAAGAAACATATTACACCAGGTATTTTCTAGTGAAATCTCTGAGAATAATTAAGAATTGTCAAATGAAAGTGGAAATTTTATTTGTGCATCTTCATCTTCTCAACACTTTTTTGCTTTCATGTCATGCTGTCCTTGTGACCTCATTTCCTCTGGTCCAGGGAGACGGAGCCCTACAGATGTGGGTACTCCATGTCACTCTGGGAATCTAGCCTGTAGCAGGGCTGTGTGCTGTGAAGAGGACCAGTAATGACACCAAGGACAGCAGCAGTGGCATTGACTAAGCATGACTTTAAGTCCTGGTTGTCACCTCCAGATAACTGTGACACTCTGTGGTGTAGAAACTGGTATTAATTTAACATTGAGGTTATGAAGTTTTGATGAAGTTCAATAACTCATCCAAGGTCACATGACAGGAAGAAAGGCATGACCCTGACTTTGGACCTGAGTGACATTCAGTGTGTATGCTTCTTGTGGTTCCTGTAGCACCACAGAGAGGCTGACCAGTGACTTTTTTGCTCAGTGTGTGGGTGGGTGCCAGGGGGGCAGTTTGCAAAGGGTGTGGGGTAGGTAGCCTTTGCTGAGATCTGAGTCTGGATTTTTTTTTCCACTAATAACTTAGGAAATGTTTAGTGGGAAACTATAAACTACTGTTCCCTTCTCTCACATCCTTTTTATAAACCTCGGCCATGAATTATAATGGCATGATTTATTTAATAGTTAAATGACTTAATTTAGGAATTATTTAATTATTTATTTAAAGACAGAAACCACAAGCTCAGCCATGAGGTTAATAAAAAGCTGTGGGAAAATGGGGGGACTGTCACCAGTGTTTGCTGGGGACATGTTTTTGGGGTTCACGGGTGTATCCCCCACTTCTGTGATTCACTAGGTGGTCTCGGGAGGAGTGGACTGCCAGGCCAGCTGTTGGGGCCTTTTCAGGAAGGCGAGGGTGCAGGCTGGGTTTTCACTGTCACAGAGAGAGAAGGAAAATATATTTCCACACCAGCTACAATAAAACTAGGCTGCAGCGAGGCCTGCTCACTACCTTATCAGTGTAAAACCAACTGGCTCCCTCAGGCTGTCTACAAAGATTGGCAAAGAATTTATCTGAATATCAAACCATGATGGTCTTAATGAATCCAAGGTTGGCTGGCAGGAAACCTTGTGGCCATGTGCACAGGTTTGTGAGAGAAAAGACTATAGCTGTAGAAAAATGTGTTTGATAAAGCCCAGGAGGGTTACCAGAGCCTACTGTGGATCTCACCGACCTGATCCAGAAGCGTCACTTGCTGTGTGAGTGACCTGACATCCATCAGATTGGCAGGCAGGGCCTCCTTGGCCCTAGACTTTTCTGTCTGTGGGTCTGTGAGCACCTTTCTGGGGCCTGCAGAGAGAGGCATCTCCAAAAGACAGTGCAAAACAGAGTTTCCCTGCTCCCCACTCCAGAGATCTCCACCCAAAGAGGAAAACAAAAAGTTCTGTCCGTCATCTTAAAGTGTCCAAGTCACCCTCTGCTCAGGAGGTTCCACCAGAGGGCAAAGGATTAGGGAGTAACCTTCCAGCCAGGCGCCCGGGGAGATATGCTCACATGAGAAACCTCCCTGATGAGCCCTTTGTACAACAGGATGTGCTGAGAAAAACACAACCATGACAGGTGACTCTGTAAACCGAGGGACACTGAGCACCATGTGGTATTTTCCTCGCTGTTTAAATTTGTAGCATGCTTATCAGAAGATTCCACAGACAACCCTTGGCCTCCCAGGGCTGTCGTGGGTCATGAGCAATCTTTGATGACCTTCCCTGCCCAATTTGTGATGCTTCTGCTGCTGAGTTCTGTGGGCGGAGCTGGTGCAGGTTGGTATGGAAGAACACTGTCCAAGGGACACAGGGACACAGGGCTCCCAGAGAATCTCATGACGGTTCTTTGGGAGCTGTTGTCCATCACCCCAAGCTATTTCTCAAGGCTGATCTTTCCAGTAAAATCACAAAGGGAAAAAGCCCGAACAAAGACATCTGTGGTTTCTATTCTGAGGGGCTTCTGGGTTCACCGTCATCCTGCCCTCTGCCCCCATAGCTTTGAGAATAAGAAATTTTTCCAGCAGCATCAACAGAGGATATGCATCAGCAGGCCTCGAGGAGTGTGCCATCTTGGTCTGTGGTCACAGATACGATTCATGGGGTGAACCTTGGTGCAAAGCTCATTTTAATGAAATGCTTTGCAAGTCATAACTGATGAGACGTGATCAGCATTGCTGCTTAACAAATGATTATGAATTTACCAAGCCATGATTACATTTATATAAAAAAAACTGTGCATGAATTAAAAGGAATAAATATAATTAGGATTGAGAAGGGCAAGAATGGCTGAATGAAATGTTCATCTTTTATTAATTGCATGCATTTTGCATAAGGAGATTATTTTTTCTGGTTTGGACTAGCATCACAGAATTATTGTACATAATTGCGAGAACAGTTGGTCTATGACAATTTAATGGTATGTTGAAAAACTCTCACTTTGCAAGCTGTTCCAATCAGCCGCCTTCTCTTGGTTGTTGTCCTAATCGCAAATCAGCTCTGAGGGCCATTGACACAGGCCGGTTGTCTTCATGCAGCTGCTACATGTGCCCAGCTCCAGGTAATAACCTCTCTGTCAGTCTCCACGGGGAAGCTCAGGGGAGGAGACTGACGGCTTCTGGCTTGGCCTTTGGCCCCAGGACCTCCTCGTCCCACAGCCAGGTTCCCACCTCCTCAAACCCCTGACACAAAGCACCACAAATGGGTGCTTTCAAGTGTCCATGATTGATCGCCTCAACATTCTAGGAGGTTGGCAGTGGAGTCCAAGCCTGGGTTGGTTTCTCCTCAAGGCTCCAAGGGAGACTCCTCCAGGGCTCTTCCCTGGCTTGGGCCATCTTTGGTTTCCTTGTCTCATGGAAATGTCACCCAAATCTCTGCCTTGTTTTCTCATATGGCATTGTGTGTGTGTGTGTGTGTGTGTGTGTGTGTGTGTGCAAACATCCCCTTCTTATAGAGCCCCAGTAACACTCAGTTGGAGCCCACCCTGCTGACCCCATCTTAACTATCCACGTGAGCAGTGGGTCGACATCCACACATGGCTGCACCTTGAGCTCTGGGGTCAGGACCCCACCCTGTGAATTTGGGGCATACAACCTCAGCCATGAAGGCCGGTCCCCTGTGGCAGCTTCTCAGAGGCCCAGGGGGCTTGAAGGTCGGTGACAGCTGAGCACTCAAGTCGAGCTTGCTGACTGCACTGAATAGGACCCCACAGGGAAACCCACAGTCCCCACAGAGTGGTGGGCAGATGCTGCAAGGACACCCACCCAAGGAAATGAGCTCTGCTTTTGCTCTTGGCCTGCCATCATCGACCAGGGGTTTGGGAACACACACAAACAACGTCACTGTCACCTGAAGATGATGTCAGAGCTGGGATGTGTCCTACAAGGCAAGGAATGACAGAGAGGGTCAGAAGGAGGAGGAGGCCAGGGGGGAGGAGGAAGGGGAGGAGGGGGAGAAGGGGAGGAGGAGGAGGAGGCAGGACTGCTCACTGTGAGCTGCTTAGGGAGGACATGCAATCCCAAGGGGTTCCCAGCGTTGCCTGTATGAAATCCTGTCATAAAACCTCAGAGGGAAAAGGTGGTATTTTGAAATTGCTATAGTCTCTTAATCATGCTTTAAATATGTATGTGCAATTAAAATAATAAATTAGTTGGATGTTTTGTTTACAGTCAAAAACTACTTTAAGAATGCTCATTAGAAAAACATTTCCTCCAGAATAACTTTCCAAACTGTTTCCATAGGATATGTATAGAGCTTCTGAAAAAAAGAAAAGCCCACGTTCAAATACACCAAAAAATAATCCAAAAATAATCCAAAAGCAGATGTTGGATTAAATGATATCAAATCCATTTTAAAATACACTTTGCAAAGCCAACTGTCTTGAATTCATAGAAAAATTAGGAGGTAGTGCAGAGTGCACGTATGTGAGCCTCAGCTGGCCTCCCTGGCTGGTCTCCCTGTCTGGCCTCCCCAACAGCAAACTCCTGCAGCAGTACTGCACACTTGTCACCACTAAGAAACCACCTCTGATGTGCTGCTGTGAACCAATGCCACCATTGATTACTTTCCTTCATGTTTATCCAAAGTCCTTCTGACCCAGGTGACATTTGGCTGTCAGGCCTCCCCAGCTCCTCGGGGCTGTGGCTTTCCCTCAGGTCTCCCTGTTTGGTAACCCATTACTTTGAGGGGCCCTGGCAGGGGTCTCATAGGCTCTGCCCTTGCTAAATGCCCTTAGTGCTCTTCTCACGATGGTGAGGGGTCTGTGGTACTGGGGAGGAAGCCCACGGAGGAAACATGGGCCATTTCTTCTCATCTGACCACAGGAACACACCATCAGCACGATGTCTGCTGGCCACATTTACCTGGGTCCCTGGCTGAGCATGTGAACTGGGCTTCTCTAAAGTAAAGCACGACCCCACCCTCCCCACGCCACTGCTCTGGAAGGTGCTCCTGGCCCAAGGCTAAAATAAATTTCTCCACAACCTGTGAGCGCTTACTTGAAGGGATCCCTTCTGTAGGATCCTCCACATAAATGTTAAGTGGCCTGAATTAGGTCACAGTGCTATAACTGATCACAATGGAAGTCAAAAAGATGAGTATCTTGCTGTCTGTCCTCTATAACTAAAAAGCAAGAGTGAGGGGTTGAGAGTGGCTTTGGAGTCTGTCATCCAAAGGGTCTGTGCTGGGTATTGCATCCCAAGTGAACGAATCAGAGTCAAACTGACTTGAAGGCATTCAGACTAGTGTTGCATTTTGAGCCTTTCTCCTTTGGTCTAGTGTTCACAGATTCCTTTGAGTACTGGTGTCAATAAGTTGCCTCCAGAATGCTGTGGTCACCAATGTAGAAGTGTCCCTGCGATCACTTTTAGGATGCATCTTCTGTCAACATGAACGTAGAGGAGAAAAATGGTGCCAATTGTGGGCTCCATACTTGGTGATCAAGAGCAGGGAAAACAGTCTTTGAGCATCCCCTAGGATTAGCAGCGTCCCTAGGAACTTGCACCTGGGCCCCACTCAGCAGCAGACACAGAACTCCTGGAGGCCCTGGCAGCTAAGACTGACACAGTTCTGCCATTCGCTCTAAGGAGGAAACTGCAGAATTTAAAAGCCAATCTCATTGCTGAAGAAGCGGCTTCTCACCAGGCTGTGAGTAGATGCTTCATCAGCTCCAAGGTGCCTGAGATTTATCCAGGACTGGGAAGGAGGGTAAGTAAAGATGGGCAGTACAGAAGCTGGAGGAACAGGGAGGCTGCACGTGTCGCAGCTCGTACACACGCCTGTTCACTAGCTTGTCAGTAAGTCAGAAGCCCCAGGAGGGAGGGCAGGCGGTGCATGGGGCATTGACCTTCCAAGCTTCCCTCCAGAGCTTCCTGGGGCTCCATGGCCAACCCAGGCTCCTGAACTCCTTTACCATCAAGAACAGACAGAGCAGGAGGTTGAGAGGAGAATGCAACTCCAAAAAGCTCCGATTCAGAGATGCTCCTTGGGGACAGTTGAAACCCAAGGATTTGTAGCATCTTCCACCTAAATCTTGACCCTTAGGTCAAAGAGAAGCGCAATCCTTCCGGGAATACGCTACAGCTCCCTTTCTATGATTGTAAGACATGCAAAGTTGATTGGAGGAGGTAGAAGTCAGGAAAGGCTTTTGAGGGTTGGCTGTTTGTTGAACAGGGCATGAGCAACTCCCTGGGGGACAGAAGTGCTCTATGTTCTGGTCTGTGTGACCTTGTGCTGGACCACTGGGGAGCTGAGGGGCTGGGGTGACCCAGACCAGCTCTTGGGTGCTCACAGGCGAAGGCAGAAGGAGTGGAACTGTGGTTCCTCCTAGAATCTCACCCAGGCCTGAGATCGGCTGCTCTGCCCACACCCACCAAAGGTCAAATGGTGTTATGGTTTGTATAGGAAGGGTCCTCCGAAGACTCTTGTGGGGAAGGGTCGGTCCCTAGTACAGCAATGAACACAGGCAGTGTCCTTGGGAAGTGAGTGGATCATGGGGGTTCCAACCTCTTCAGAGGATTAATCCACACAAGGATTCCCAGCTGTGTGGTCTGTGGGAGGTGGTGGAGGTCATGGGAGGTGGTGGAGGTCATAGGAGGCGGGGCCTAGTTCACAGGTGTGGAGGGTGTGGTCAGGGGTCAGGTCGCACTGGTCCTTTTCTATGGGCCACTCCCTGTGCAAGGTACACCATGGGAGTGAGTCTGGTTGTCTCAGAGCACTTCCAAAAGCAAGGCACCATGAACAGCGCCACATAGTTACAGGAGGTGAGAGGTTCAGAGAGATCAAGCAGATTCCTGGAGCCATGCAGAGCTGGTAAGTGAGGGTGTTGAGGCTGGACCTGTCATTGACTGCAGACCCCTGCAGGCTGCCTTCCCCCCACCTGTCCTGCCCCAGGGCCTCGTGTGAGCACCTTTATCTTGCTCGTTTTGACAGGCATTATATCAAGTATCTTTTATGTGCCAAAGCTTTGGAAGGTGACAGAGGCACAAGATCGCAGCCCACAAGGACCTCGTTTGCTAACATGGAGGGTGCGCTGGATCATAGGCAAATACAGAAATCAACCACTTCAACCAGCCTTGTGGGATTGTGGATCAGGCCAGGGCAACGATTCAACCAGCTAAATGTCCTGTACCCTTGAGTTCACCTTTGTGGGAGAAGGTGGTCCCTCCTGCTTGACTTAAGAATGACAGATGGAAAGGAATCTTGAATCATTCTTCTCCCATGGGCTGACACTTATCCACGTTGACTTTGAGGCTGAGTCACCACTTCACTGTGGGGATGCAGGACAGCTTGTAGGGCCCTGTGGAGGGCGGTTGGCCTTCTCTTTCCCCCAACCCAGGGCTTATCTCTGTGTCTCTTCCCTTCCTCCTTCTTCCTTTCCTGTCCTTCACTGTTACATCCCTGAGTTTGCTACCTCACAACAAATAACCATACATGGAGACCCCTGCAGGCGTGGACTCTGCCCCTGCACCACGGGTCTGTCCAGCTGTGGGCCTGGGTGTCCACTCCTGCCCTGTCTCAGCCCAGTGCCCTGCCTCCTGTCTGAGCTTCCATCTCTCTGGTCTGACAGGCATGATCCTCTCTGAGGATCAGTGCACTGTCCTTCTCGTCCAGGTAACACTGACCACCGTTTCTATCAGGAAAAAATAGATCTGCTCTATGAAATCTGCAAAGCAGCAGAGCTGTCATATTTGCATACTTACCGATTCTTGACTTTTGAGTAACCTGGAAGTGTCTCACAGAGCATCTTGGGATAAGAAAACGCTCGTGCACGGACACAGCACAGATGTGTAAAGGAGATCCCTGCCCTTTCCACACCTCGTCTGGTTGACAGAGGGACAGTGTGGCCTCTCTTGCTCAATCTGTGAAATGGGTGGCAGCCCCCACACTATGAAGGTCACATGATTTCAGAGATGCAGAGCAGTTAAAAAAAGACCCTCTGTGGGTCCCTTTCAGTCACTGCTGTCCCTATCTGCTGACAATAAGGGCCTGAGCACAGCACTGCTACAGGGTCGAGGCCCTGGTTGAAGTGGAGATGCCAGCTCATAAGGAGGTGGGTCAGCAGGTCTCTTTCCCAGTGCTACGGGCATGGTCACTCCATGTTCAAGCACACAGCCATCAGGGGGACTCTCTGACCCTGCTGGGATCAGTTTCAAGTTGCCAAAAGAGCTATCAGTGATTCCGCGTCCATGTGACAAAATGCTGGGCAGGAAAACGGCACTTTGCACCACGAACACTAATAACTCCGAGAGCTCTGATGGTTCCATAGCTCAAGCTGTCCCTATCAACAGGCCAAAAATACTGTGACCTCCTTACAGCTTGAGAGCCCCTCCGCAATTTCATGGAGTGCGAATTAGCAGCTGTTCCCAGTACCATTGTTGGGGAACTGGCTCTGTGGGGACTTAAGGAAATGTCTCCAAGTGGCCTGGAGATAAGTAGCAAGAGAGGAGGGTCGGCCTCTAGTTGTGGTCAGAGACAGGGAAATGGGTGCCCTCCTTCTCCTCCTGCTATTGTCCCAGCCCTGCGGTGACGCAGCCTCTGGGGATTTGAGGAGAGTCATGGCAGGAGAGTTTGAGCTCTAAAAGGCACAGGTCCAGATGGGGCCAGGCAGGCCATTGTCCAGGCTTCGGGATTTAAGGAGGCTCTGATTGTCAGGTTGGTGCCACTACAAGAACAGGCCATGAGTGTGAGTGTCTCCTTAAATTCTGACCCCTGGCTGCATTAGGTCACCCTGTGCCAACCCTGGAAGGTTGTTCACTGTAAAAACCTACAGAAATGAATCTGACCTGTTCCTGGGGCCTCTTCAGCTAGACACCACCAACGTAGCCAAGACCACGGCGTTTAATAATGTTCTAAGTTGTAAGTTGTCCCTCGCACAGCCGAGTCCCTAGTGGAGTGTCCTTACATTAGTCCTCAGTCCTCCTGTCTGGGAGGCCTGTCTCTACTTCTGAGGCCCGAGGAGGCTGTGAGGTTTGCCTGGGATTCCGCAGTTAAAATGCGGCATAGACAGTCAGGTTGGGGCTGGAGTTTATTTTCTTAGCTCTGAGTCTCCACGAGCTACTAACTAGTCCGCACTGGCAGATGCTTTTGAATCCCTGTTTCTTTTTGTACTGGGCCAGTGGCAGGCTCAGAGGATGGATCAGTAGCCAGGGGCCTGTGGCTCCGTGGAACCTAACCACCGTGGCAGGTCCTGACTGACTCCATCATCAGACAGTGAGGGGTCTCTGAGGATTGAGGACAAAAGGCCAAATCTGAAATGAATGGAGCCCATGTCGCAAAACCATATCCAACGCCTCACCGTGGTCTTTGTAAGCCCTCCCAGGGTCCAGCTCCTGCCTACCCTTGCCTTACCCCTTCCACTCGCCTCTCACTGGCTGGGCTGTGCCCCTGCCCAGGACCCTGCTGACCGAACCTGTTTCCATTGGACTGTGTTTGTAATGGTCACTCCACTCTCATGGTCCCTCAGGGTCTCCATGTGGCTGATTCCTCCTTGTCATTCACGTCCCAGGTAGAATGCTAGTCCTCAAGGAAGATGTTTTCTCTGAACATCATCCAAAGTTGCTCTTGTGACCTCCTCGCAGGGACTCTGGGATTTTGCATGCCCCTCACTCAACCCTAGCTCTGCCCTGTTTCCCAGCATGCTTCTCTGTCATGGAAGCAATCCTGCTTGTCTGCCTGATCTTGGTCTCCACTTTACTGTGGGCACTCCATTGATGTATCCACTGAGGTCCTCTCTTCACCTGGAACAGGGATGCCACCTAGTAGGTGCTCAGTAAACATCAGTTGGATTATTCAATGAACAAAAAAGAGCATTCACTGTATGAATGTTACCATTGATGTTATCATTCCTTTGTAACTTGCAACCACTGCTTCCCCCAGCAGATACTTAGCACTAGTTAGGAATGCTTTCAACTGTAAATAAAAATACATTGAAGTAACAGTAGCCCAGATCAATCGGGTCTCTGTCTATCACACAATATATAAATTGGAAGTGCACAATATCAGAGCTTCAATATCTATAACTATTGGCCTTTTCCTTTTGGTCTTAAAATGCTGGCTGCAGCTCCAGCAGTCACACCCACATTCCAGACAGGAAGAGAGTCCAAGAAAAAGATGAAGCAAGACCCACAACTCCTGTGACTTATATAAAATTCATGTTTTTACAAAAGCTGTGCACTGTATTTTTCCTTGGCATTTTTGGATGATGTGTTGTGGAGCGTCCTCAGAGGCAGGTGGATCTGGGAATGAGCTCCTTAACTTTTGCAGCTCCCAGCCTCCACATTAGGGTTCAGCAGTGAGCAAGAGATTCGGCATGGGCATCCACCACAGAGGTTTATTTATTTTTTCTGTGTAGTGCAATTGTTGTGCTTCTGTGGCACATCAGAAGGAGACTTAGAATTGGCCATAAGAGGCTGAGATTTCCTCCTGGTCCCTACGTGAGTCCCTGGAGGCTCTGAACAGAGCAAGCAGAGCAGCCCCTTTGCCCTTCTGCAATGAAGACACATGCTCAAAACCTGAAATAGTCTCTTTCCGGGTGATGGTGACCCAGCGTGGGGCAGGGATCCCTCCTGAAATCGGGCTGCTCCAGACGCCAGCTCAGAGCCGGCAAAGGCTTCTGGAGGATGCCACACTTGAAGGAAGTGACGCTCCAAATGGTTGTTGTGAGTGAAGAGGTGGGAGTGACCCCCCTCAGCTCCTGAGGCCCAGGAGACCATGCCATCTTCCCTGGGAGCCAAGCCACAGCTGCCAAGGATGATTGACAGACAGAGAAGCCACCCCTGGAAGTCAGTGGAAGCCCCGGCCAGGGAGAGAGATGGAGGACAGGGAGGAGGTGGGTACCCAGGAGAGCACCCTGGCAGGGGAGTGTCCTGCACACTCACCCCGTGATCCTGTCCCTCTCTCTCTTCATCAAGGTCTGGGCTCTGTGTTCGCTGGGACACTAAGGCTGCGTAGCATGGTTTTTCTAGTCGCAGGGCCTGATGACTTTCACCAGGGATCTCTTCTGTAACCCAGAAGCCCTAAGTGCTGGAAGACAGTCCAGAAAAAATGGGCGAAATTGGAACAGACACTTGTCAAAAATGGATGAGGAGTTAATAAAATCCTGATCATGAGTCCCCAAAGAAACCTAAGATAAACACCAGGGAGAAAATCCTACAGAACCCACTATAATGTCTGGTATTAAAAACTGGCCTTTTGGGGGGCTGGCAAGGAGGTGGAGCCCTTATGGGGTGCTGCTGGAAGGTAAAAATGGGGTGACACTTAGGGAAACAGTTTGGCTGCTCCTTAAGCTGAGCCCCCCAGGCTGGTGCATGCATTAGGCCATGAACCTTGTAAACAGCATTGGGCGTTACTCCAGGGCACAGGTGCAAAGCTGAGGCCCAGAGGGAACCCACTGTGTCCCCAAGGCCGGGCAAGCGCAGAGCCAGCCTGGAGCTCAGGCAGGCATGGGGAGTGGGGACCTTCCCACCCCCAGGATTGGGGACAGCTTATTTGCAGAAGCCTTTTCTTATTGGGAACCCTGAGTCCTCTCCTAACCACTCTGTGCTTCAGTTATTTTATCTACAAAATGGGGGGAAAAACTGTCCTTATCTCATTGGATTGTGGTAAAAAGAATCTGAGTTCACCTTGGGGGTCGAGCCTTTTGGGGTAATGCTTCGTGAGGTCCAGCTGGGAGGATGAGCCTGGCCCTGGACACAACGCGGGATCCATACTTGTTGCTCAGCCCCAGGCCTCCCCTCCTCCCCCCATCAAAGGCTGTGTCTGAGCGGGTTTCCTGACTCAGCAGGCCCCCGGTCCCCCACCCCCAGCTCCCAGTGGGAACCATGAGGATTTTTCTGTGATTTTCCTTCTCCCTCCTGTCTTCTGTGCCTGATCACAAATTCTGTTGAATCTCGTCTAGTGGCGGTGTCTTGATTCTCTGTACCTGGATTCATCCATCCAGGCTGGACGGAGCCTTCCTACCTAGGCCTGCTGTGTGCCCATAGCCACATGGCAGGTCCCCTCCAGGGGGCCTCAAGGCCACAGCCAGCAGGAGCTACTTCCCATTGTCTGTCCACAGCCCTGCTCAACCCAAGATCTTCAGAGACACCTTCCCTCAGGTGACATAAAACCCAGGCTTCTGATGTGACTCTCCATGGTATCTCCCCACTCGTCTCTAGAGCACATGCGTCTAAAGCCCTTTGCTGTCCTGAATCCCAAAGCGCAGTTCCTGCCTTACCTGGCCTCTGAGCCTTGGCCACACCTTTCTTTTGAACAAAACCTCTCCCTCCTCTGGGCCCACCGGAGAAGGCAGAATGAGGGCTGGGTGTGGGGCTCAGAGGTTAAGCTCACACGTGCTCAGCAGGTGAGAGGCCCTGGGTTCCTTCCCCAGCAGTCCCCCAAAATAATAAAATGATCATGTAAGACTAGAGGAGAAGCCAATTTGCTTGTTGTAGAATATCTACAAAAATAATCTACAGCAAATATCACACCTAAGGGGGAAGCAGAGGAAGTACAGTTTGGAAATGAGACACTGATGTCCAGTTATCAGCACTTCTGTTGCGAGTTGAACTGAAGCCTCAGCCTTGCTAATAAAGGAACAAAAAGAAACAACATATTTAGAGACTGAGAGGGAAGAAACGAAACTCTCTTGCAGGTGGCATGATTACCTATGCAGAGAACATAAAACTAGAGAACTTTTAAATCAATAATTAAAAAAAAACAACTTTTTCGATCAATAAGCAAATTTTGTAAAGAAACTTGGATACAAAATCAATATAAAAATCAATAGCATTTTTGTATCCAAGCAACAGATGCTGAGAAAATCAAATTAAATAATGTTGCCACTTCCAAGAGAATAGAAAGATAAAACGCTGAATTCTAAATTGAATGAAAGATATTCGTGACTCCTGCAAGACAAAGCATTATTGAGATAAATGAGGGAAGACGTGTCTAGCTAGATACACCACTGCTCATGCATCGAACACTCCAGGAGCAAATGTGTTTGTGAAGTTTCACTGTGATGCCAACGGATACCTCAGGAGATATTTAAATTGCTTCTAAAATTTATACAAAAATGTAAAGGGTTAGGGACAGGTAAGAAGAGTGAATTTGGAGGAGTTGGCCCCTCAGATCTCATGAAGCAATGGGGTGATTGCATCCAGACAGTAAGGGGGCAGGACCATCACACAGCCAATGCAACAGTGTGGGTGGCACACTCAGAAACAAGCTTCCCTCACAGACCCTGTAGCTCAGGTGGTCCTGCAGCATGGGAGCAGTGCTGGCCACATCAGACACCACACAGGAAAGGAACTGTCACCTCACATCATTCACTAGCCCTCGCCCCACAAAATTCATGTGCAGAAGATAAGATGTAGGACTTCTGGGGGGGGGGGGACAATGGAATAAGACAAGATTTCTTATGCAAGACACAAACACAACAGACCCAGAGTCAAACATGGATAAGTTAGACTTTGTTAAAACTTGGAACTTCTCTTCATCCAAATACCATCTTGAGAACATGGAAAGGAAATCTCAGAATAGAGAAAAGATGGGCCAAGAAATCAGTGAAAGAAAAAGTGCAACACCCTTAGCAATTAGGGAAACGCCAATCAAAACTACACTGAGATTTCATCTCATTCCAGTCGGAGTGGCAGCCATCAAGAATAAACAAATGATAAATGCTGGAGAGACAGAGAGAAAAGGAACACTTGTACACTGTTGGTAGGATTGCAACCAGTATAGCTACTGTGGCAACCAGTAGGGAGGTTCCTCAAAAGACTAGGCATGGAACAACCCCCTGACCCAGTTCTGCCACTCCTTGGTCCTTATCCTGAAGATTTAAAGTCAGTAGACTATAGCGATACATGCACATCAATTTTTGTAACAGCACAATTCACAATAGCCAAACTATGGAACCAGGCTAGGTGTCCATCAGTGGATGAATGGATAAAGAAAAATGTGATAAATATACACAACGGAGTTTTATTCAACCGGAAAAAATGAAATTATGTCACTTGCAGGAAAATAGATGGAACTTGAGTCCATTAGGTGAAGTGAAATTAGCTAAAAACAGAAGGTCATATGTTTTCTCTTCTATGTGGATGCTAGAGAGGAAAAAGGAAAATCTAGGTGGGGGTGTATGTGCAGGAATGTAGTAATAACCAAAGGGGGAACAGCAGAGGGAAGGAGCCGGGCTGAGGGGTGTGGGTGGGGAGGGCTGGGGATTGACACTGGCCAAATTATATCATTGTACCATGTGCATGTGTTAACATGTAACAGCCAATCTCATCATCATGCACCCATACAAATGGGGAAAGAATAAGCAAAAAAGAAAAAAAAAGAAAACTACAAAGTCATATGCAAAGGACATTCAAACCTGTTAGAAAAAAAATGGCAAAATTCTTGAAAAGGCACTTTAAAAAATTGGGGGGTGGGTGGGTGGTTAAAGTACAAAGAATCAATAAATACATCAGAATGATTTCAGCTTCCTAAGTCACTGAAGTACCAATGAATGTCATGAGGAGATTACTCATGGACCCACCCAAATGACCGAACAGGTTCCTCATGTTGGTGGGAAAATGTAGTAAATGAAATTCTCAATGCTGCCCATGGAAATGGAAATCAGCCCAGCAACTATGGAAATTACTCAGCATTATCTTCTAAAATGAAATTCATTGAAACTCTCAGACAGACTGCAAGTTTTACATGAGCAGAATCACATCCACAGGGAGGTTTCTGGGGACTGGAGGTATGGCCAGAGACAGAGCATGTGCTTAGCAGGCACAAGGCCCTGGGTCATTTCCCAGCACCTAAAAGAAAAGAAGGAAGGAAGGAAGGAAAGAAGAAAGAGAAAAAGAAACAAAAGTTACTGATGACTTTTATTAAAAAAGCTTCTAATCTGTCGTAGGGCTGATGCTCCTCGTGGGCGGATGGGTAAGTACCTGTTGGCATAGTCACATGGGACACCCAGAGCAAGGTGGAAATGGATGCACCGTGGGGACACAGGCATGAGTAGGTAAGCAACAAAGGACTATGGCCCTGCGCTGATTCTCTCCATGTGACTCAGAACAGACCCACCTGACTGTGACTGGGGCCCTGGAGGCCTGGGGGAAGCACCTGTGGGGCTCATCAGAAGGGTGCAGCAGAGGACTCGGCCAGTCTGGTGTTTACTCCTTGACCCGTGTTGAGGTCAAGATCGTGTTGTATTTACTTTGCAAGTATTCATCAGGCTCTCCATTTCTGATGTGTGCCTTTCCCAGTGCATGGCTGTGAGGGTTTAGGTTTTAGAGACCCCTTCAAAAATTGTATGCAGGGGTCAACCTCATATTTTTTTAAAGAGGAAAACTCTGTGATATTTCATTTAGTGCTCTGAATCTTGTGACCATTCCATAAATACTGACGAATTTCCATTAGTTACTGGAGTGTCATTACCGTGAGGACGTCTTGCTCAGAAGGTACACAAGGAGAGAGGAGTCTCAAATCAAATCTCGACTGTCTCCAGCCTGTTCTTTCCAGAGCCCTGGGGCAAGCACTCTCTTGTCTATGAAATTTGCATGGTGCTGTTCCAGGTCCCCTAACAATGGTGGGGGAGAAAATGAAACACTGTGGCTGTTTTGCTGCAAGCAGAGAGTATTTATAATTATGCTGATTTATCCTTTGGTTCATTTCCCGTGGTGAAATTCAGATGCACAAAGATGAGTCTGCTAAAAACGAAATAGATTGGGGGCTACCACGCTTTGCTGTTGACCCTGAAAAAAACATAGAAGTGCTGAATTGAAATCGTGAATTGAATGTGCTTTTAAGGACTAAACGTATCTCGTTGATTTAGAGTTCCAGTGCACTTCATCTTTATGAAATTGTAAGAGAGACGGAGCCTCCCAAGCTGATCCACTGTCTCATAACATTTATTCTACATCGATAAACATATTCTGTTACCTGGAAGCAAAAATAGACACTTTTTAATTCCTTCATAGGAAAATATGTGCTTGCTCTTCTTATCAGAGGGATAACTATAATGGAGAAGATTGATTAGCATTAGAATAAAATATTTATCTAATTGCCTAAGACTTTTCTTCAGGATAAGAAATTTTCCATTAGCAAAGGAAGCACATATGTATCAGAGATCTTAAAGACATTCAGACACAGCTGTTGGAATCAACTTCTGCTAAGGGTGCACAGCACAGTAAATTGCAAACGGAATATATGCAAATAATGACCCATTATAAATATAGATTATTTTCTCTTTCCATAAACTGTGGCAATCACAATAAAAATGATAAACTGAGGTGGGAATAAAGAGGTGGCGTTTGGGGAGCTGAGGGAGGGCATTTATGTTTGGCTTCACTAAATTATGCACCTTTTTATCTTCTAAGTTAATGGTATTATACTTATACACTTTGCATATTCTAATTTATTTCCCCAGACTGAAAACAGTTCTCCTATGCCAGCCCAGCTTTCTAAGGCCTAGCATTATAATCCTGCTCCTGGGTTTTAATCCTCAACTGTGTTAGCACAGATGGGTTTATTGGCATGAAATAATGAGAATCCTGCCCAACCCGACCCTGCCCACCTGGACCCTCATATTCCGTCCTGCCTTTGGGGCCAGTCTGATTCAGCGAGTGTCACTGTAGCTCCAGCACCACATGCTCAAAGTCTCCTGTTGAAGCAAAGCTGCAGGGACTTAAAGGTGGTGTCCCTTACGTATCACACTGTGCCAGTGTAGTCATGGGCACTGCCAATGTGAGCACTGAGATGGGGGTTTCACACAGATGGTGTCCAAATGATTTCTCCAAAATATCTTGCACCTTTTTCATGGATATTCTGAACAAGGTTGTCTACCAACGTGAGGGAGAAAAGAGAAAAGCAAGGCACAGGTACAGAGAATGCAGGGGTCCAGCAGAGGAGAGGTGCAGGGGTCCCCGGGTTGTGTTGGAGGGGAACCCAGGGCAGCAATGTCCAGGCATAGAGGACATCCAGGCCATGTGGAGCGGTCAGCAGAGTTAGGGGACTTCTAGAGCAATGAAGGTTAGACCTGATATAGTCAGTTGCCTCCTATGGAAAGTGGGCACAACTTCGTCATCTCCCAGGGCACCGTGAGGAGTGACTCTTGTGTGTAGATGTTGATTTCACCCCTCTGTCCCCTTTCCTAAAGGAATAATTGAATTCCACACACAAAGTTTCCAATAACAGGCTCTTGCCCAGATGTATGTGGGGCAAGCTCATCAATGATGTGCCTTTTTCAATTGTTTTCTTGCAGTAGAGACAATATTCCTAAGGGACAGCAGAACTCACATTCATAGTCTTAAATAAATGATTTCCATTGTGGCAACTGGCCCCAGTGTGGCCTCTGTAATGCGCAGTGTCAGGGAGGAGTGTGGACAGCCGGTGGCCCTCCCTCTGCCTCTCATTATTAAAAGCCATGGCAGCAACATAGCTTATCCCATTTCAAATGAAACTCGGAGAGTGTCTTCCCTGTAGCTTCGGATGATTTAAAATGGATCTCCTATAGCAGTCCCACTTTTGTATTCTTAGCCACAGAAAAAATAGTAGCCGTGGATAGAGGCAAACGGTTTTGAGCGCTTGGGATGGTGCCTTGCTATTCTCGGAGCTCGCTGCCGGCATCATCTCATCTTGCCTTTGAGATCCCATCACAGAGAAGAGCAAGGCCGGCCACTGTCATTCAGGCTCCATTCCAGGCAACAGGCGTCCCTGTCCCCGCCATCAAACAAACTTCTGAAAGCCGAGGTGCTCGCCCCAACAGATGCGCATGCGTCTCCTCTGTGCATTTATTGATGACACACAGAAGGTGCAGAGATTTTTAAAGACTTTATTTTTAGGGCAGTGTGAGGTTCACAGTAACCTTGAGAGGAAGGTACAAAGCATCCCCATGTGCCCTGTCCCTGCACATGCGCATCCTCCCCTGCTACCAGCCTCTCCCACCGCAGGGCACGTTTGTTGGACTCCTGAGCCCAGGCTGGCTCATCATTATCACCCGGGGTCCACAGACTAGATCAGGGTTCATCTTCTATTCGGCGGCTTGGACAAACGTGTAACGACAGGCATTCATCATTACTGCATCCTGCAGAGTGGTTCCAGTGCCCTAAAAACCTCTGTCTTCCCTGTGCAGCCCTCCCTTCCCCGTAACCCCTGGAAACCACTGATCTTTCCCTGTCTGTACTTTTGCCTTTTCCAGAATGTCCTAGAGCTGGGATCCCACAGCACAGGGCCTTTTCAGATTAGCACTATTTGCATCTGTCACTTAAGCAATGTGCATCTGGGCTCCCGCCACATCTTTTCATGCCTTGATAGCTCATTTTTTTAGCAGCCCTGCAGGGTCTGTGACCTGTAGAATTCAGTCCCTTCAGTATAGAAGAGAATATGATGGGGGCTGGAGCCCTAGATATGGATGTCCACAGGGCCAGGCCCAGTCCAGTTACAGGAGTGAAGCTGACCCCCAAAGGCAATAGGGAATGGTGGAGCCTGGGGACCACAGAGCACGGGCCATTCTAGTACATTGGGGACTGCTACTGTCTTACCTCATGGTGGCAGTGTGGGCCTGTGTGACTGCGTGGGCCTGGGGCAGCTTACTATAACCAAGCGTGGCGCTAAGTCGCCCTGCACTTAGTGTAAAGTCTTCAAACACCTGTAAACAGTAGACAGAACAAAGTGACCTTTTCCAAAAGTGACATCCAAGCCCAGGTCACACATGTAAGCTTTGGCATGGACCAGGCCTCACCGCTTCCCCTGCGACCCTCATCTGACACCCCTCAGACCATGAGCGCCTTTGACCCCCTTCAGGGGCACTCACCTACATGAGAACAGAACCCCAACAAGGCCACCTCAAAACCAGTGTGACCAGCCATGATTTTACCATGAAATGATTTTTAAAGGTTTTATTGTCAATTTTAATTTAAACTTTTTGACAGATAGATACAATATGCAAATATATTTTTTAAGACTTATTTAGGTCTTTGGGTAAATTTAAAGCCACATATGTAAAGTAATATATTCATTTATATTTTAACCATCAACTGTGAAAATCAGTGACATTCTTCATAAGCAGCTTTGGCACCAACATCTCAGTTTTAGTCTCGGACAGGGCCGAGTAAGTTTTCCTAAGACCATTTAAGCTAGTTGAGAAACAGCCTCCTGTAACACCCTGTGGCTGAGTACGCATTCACAGCCTCAGTCCACTGATGCCCCTTGGGGCAGTTGTCTGTGTCCTCTGTGTCTGGGACATCTGCTCGTAGTGCAAGCCATCACTGCACATCATGCCCAAGGGATTTCACCATTGTGAAATCTACAGGGTCACCCCAGGCTCGACCTGATGGGTCAGATCTCTAGGGGTGACACAGAGGTGCTGCACTGGCTTTGTCCTGGTCTTCCTGTGGGGATGACCTCATTCTTCTGTAAACCCAGCTTCAGCAGAGCTTGGTGAGGCTGTGTCCTCTGAACCTGTTGCACTGTTCTAGACAATGCCATCATGATGGTACCCACATGTGAGGGCTGTCCCCAGCATTGGCTGCTGGAAGCACATACCCTGACACCAATGGCTACGTGTGAGTCCCTACGTGTGAGTGATTCGCTGGCCCAACCCGGGCTTCCTTTTCCCTTTGGTCCGAGGATGCTGGAAGTGGCCGCACCATCCCCTGCTTCTTTGAGTGTCCATCAAACAGCACTTGGGGTTTGAAAGTGAAGCATGGAGAATTCAGACTGTTGGAAGATTTGTCTCCAGTGTCAGGGGACAGCCCCTCACTGGCAGGTGCCATATGGCCTTCAGTGGGTTTTCACAGGCACGTGCCTGATGTGCTCCGACAAGCTTCATGTCACCAGAAGGCACTCCGAGGCTTCCTGCGAGTGCAAGTTCTGGGGGATCTGGGTTTCCTGGGGACCTCCGAAGCTCACCTATGCATTTAATTTTCCTCTGCAGCATGTGGTTGCTCGAAGCATCTGCCTAGCTCTGTGGTGCCTACGTCTCATCAGAGTGTGGACTGCTATGTTCTTCCTTTCCCCCTCTCCCCACCGTGACGGGGAGCTTGTCAGGCTTAGGATATTAAGTGCCTGAGTGCTATTTTGTGTGTAGGTGAGGGAATAACATAGCAGCAACGGAAATTTCTTTGACAGACGTTGATGTAAAGTTTAGGCTTAAATTCTTAAGTGGAATTATTAGGTATACTTATGCTCTCCGGCGTCCTAAATCACCTATCCCATTAAATTGAATTCTGAAGGTTGCAAAACTAGAGTCCTGGCCACGGCACAACTCTCACGCCACTGGGCCTACTCCTAAGTACAATCCCGCATGAGGAAGGCAGCTGAAAACCTCGCTCTGCCAAAGCCCCTCTTGGAAATCTCTCCAGCCAGATGGTACTTCCGTGTCTGTGCAGCGGGGGAGCTTTAAATAAAGAAATCCAACCCAGACACCGCAGAAGAGGGTCTCGGGGTTGAGGGATAATGAGGAAGCAGATTTTCCTCATGCAAAGACAAAAGTGCCATCTTCTTAAAATGCTTAATTCAATATGAAGGGGAAAATAATTACCTCCTCTGGCCATCATGTGGAAATGTCCATAGAGAGGAAAATGGACTTCACCCTCATTAACTCCATGTGTCAGAGCCAAAAGCTGCATTAGCCAAAAAAGCCTCTTCAAGGGCACTGCTCCCCAGATCAAAGCCTACACTGGAGGGAACCAGGTGGGAGCTCTGCAGGGTGGGGTGGGGGGGCTCTGTCAGCATCAGATGGTGACTTTTCCATTTTTAACAGATATCTCTTGCACTGTGTCATAAGCAGGTCAGCAGCTGGGAGCAGGGCAGAGCGGGAATGTGGATTCACAGTGGTTCCCTCAGCTCTCCTGGCTCCATGCCCCTAGCCTGGTGGGGACTGGCCCATCTTCTTGTGTTGGCCCCAGAGGCTGTTCACACCAGCAGGCCCTAAAACAGAGCTGCTTTTTCGGCATCCCTCATCCAGGGCCTCCTGACATGGAAACCTACCTCTTGTTTGTTTGTGGTCTCAGATCACCCTCTTGTTTGTTTGTGGTCTCAGATCACCGCTAACTCAACTTCAAGTGCAAAGTTAAATACCTTCCCACGCAGTGGGAAAACGCCCAGGTAGTAACTTTGTCTCACAGGCTTCATGAGCCATGATGCTGGGGATACCACCGCGTGCTACAGAAAAACTCACATTTAAACAAATCCTGTCATCTGCCAGGGCAGGAAGGGGGTGTCATCTTATTTTTCTAAATACTGGAAAGCAAGCATGTGTTTCTGATAATGAAAGTTTGGGTATGATTGACAGTCATTTGGCTGACGGGGGAAGCAGGCAAGACAAGAAATCTAAATAAACTTCATATGGGTTTCAAGAAAGCTTTCTTATGGCATCTGGTGTGCTGTTTTGTATGTATCAAATCTGAAAATAAGGGAGCATTTGAAGTGCTCAATAAATGCTTGAGGTAACGCCAGAGTGACAGCTGGGTGCTTGCAGACTGGGAATCGGGCCCTATTTACCTGTGTTCCCCAAGCCCAGTGTAAGCCTCAGATTCCAAAGTGTTGGGGGGATAAAGGACACACAGACATCAGCAGGTCTAATGGAATCAGCAAACAGGACAACAGCTGGGCCCAGGGAGAGCAGCCCAGGGTAGGGACCTGGCTCGGGGCTCTAACCCCAGCTTCCAGATTAACCCACACCCATCTCGGCAACCAGGACCGCTGGAAGTTTCAGGCAGGGGCTTCTCTCTGTGGCCTGTTACTGTCATGGAGTTCCAGGACAGAGAAGCTTGTCAGAGACTTGGAGCTGGTCTCATTCAGAACATCTTATTCTAGTAACCACCCCCCACCAGTTTTTTGGTGTGAATGCCAAAAATCAGGGGTCACTGCATGGAAATGCTTTCTTCTTATTATTAATTGATTTAAAAAACATCAATTAAGGACCAGTTCCTTATAATCTGCCCATGGGAAGTTGGCCCGGGGTTTCAGGTTGATAACGGCAGATTTGGAGACAAAGTTGGTAAAGTGAGACACACTTGTGCATCTGGCAGCCCTGATCCAGTATCTGCTGGGACAACCTGGCAATGAGGACCTGTCCCTTGGCTCTTGGGCAATGGGGGTAGAGTTCCAGGGGAGGATGTTCTGGTGAGATGTATCCATTCTAGACACCAGGGTTGAACAAAGAAAAACAGATGACCACAAGGTGGCAGCGGGACCCAGTGATTCATCCAGGCAGGGCTGATAGATTTGCACACAGGGAGAGTCCCCTCAGGCTGAGACCTTCCAGAGGCTGTGGTGCGGGGAACACAGCCCAGGAGGGTGGAGGACAGGGGGCCCGAGGGAGGGAGGATGGGCTCCTGCGCACACGGACCGCTCAGCAGCATGGTGGGGGACAACCTTTTGGGACAGTCCCAAAGGCAGGAGCCACTTGGGTTCCTTTATAGTAACAGGTTTATTTTATCCCTGGGAGGTGGACATCGGGTGCACTCTGGGGCTCTGTAAAGTGGCAAAGCTCTAAGTGGGTTAAGGATGTTTTTCTGTGCTGTGTTTACAACAGTTGCAGGATGTGTGAGGTGTTGGTCTGGTGTGAGGAGCCGGGAGCTGGGGTTCCAGCCAGTGGTGAATACACAGGCATGGTCTCTGGTTCCTAAGTGTGACACCAGGGCAGATCCCTGCTTCTGGGGGCTCACAGATGAGGGAGGGAGGCAGGCGCCCACCCACTCCTGTCAGAAGATGGGCCCTTGAGCTGCTGCTGATGCAATTTCATCCAGCGGAGTCTAGCGTGGCCTTGGCGTGTGGTCACCAGCAGGGTTCAGATTGCCTGGCCTCTTGGACGCATGCTGCTGTGTAAGAATGGCCCTCCTGCCCAGGGATGTGAACCTCCAGCTGAGTCTAAAAGAGAGGTTCTGGGACCACGCAGAGGAGGCAACTCTCCTCTCATCGAATCCGCTGAGGTAAGTGTCAGCTGGCCCCAGCGTCCACCCCTGTCTTCCTGTCAGGCTTGCACAGTGACCAGGGGAGTCCAGCAAGATGAAGGGTGACCATGTCCTCCTCTCCTAGGCCTTCTAACGGATCTCCTTGGCCTTCCACCTCAGGCGAGGCCCCGACCCTGGATCTGCTCTTCAGATGAACTGTTCTCTCCAGTAAGGCACTGATAGCCAAGGGCCCGTCCTGTACCTCATCCTCTTGCGTTTTCCCAGGGGGGACCCAGGTTTTGTGGGGTCTAGAGTGGTCACAGTAGTGAGGGCTGCATGAAGAGAATCAAGGAAAGATGTTCCAAGCAAATCAAAGAGCAGGAGGGTGCCCTGTTCAGGAGGAGCCCCATCAGCTCCATGGGGCGTCCTCCTGTGCCTGCCCAGTCACCATGCCTTGAGACATTGGGTTAGCTGTGGTGAGTCGTTCCTGCGGACTGTGGTCGCCATTACATGATGGCGCTGGCTCCGCTGTGGTCTGTGAAGGACAACTCCGTATCAGAGAGAGTTGGCGTATTGTCAACTCCTTATCAGAGAGAGTTGGTGTGTTGTTTTCTAGCACCCTGTGAGAAGGGTCCACGTGGCAGCTTCGCATTGGGGTTCGCGGTGCTTTATTAAGGCTGGGAGGGGCATCCGAAAAAGATTAGAAGAATTATTAGAAGAATATCAAGGGCCTGAATAAACTGCTGAAAAAAGATTCCTGAGTCGCGTCTTCCTTGCGGGCAAGGGGGTCATGACAGTTAGGCAGGGCTTTCTACAGGGAAACAACTGCTAGGAGATGTGTGTGGATGGAGAGAGAGAGAGAGAGAGAGAGAGAGAGAGAGAGAGAGAGAGAGGGGGAGAGAGAGGGAGAGAGAGAGAGAGAGAGAGAGAGAGAGAGAGAGGAGGTGTTAGGGGACTCTCACTGCCTCATGGAGGCCGAGAGGTCTCACCAAAGTCACCTGCAGCTGGAGAGCCAGGGAAGCTGGTAGCATGGTCCAGTCTGAGTGGAAAGGCCTCAGAACCAGGGAGGTCGAGGACACCATGGACCACTGTTAGCCTGAAGGCCCAAGAGCCCAGGGGGCTGCTGGAGCGAGTCCTGGAGGCCAAATGCTGGAGGATGTGAAGTTCCCGTCTCTCCAGACCTGGCTCTGGGGAAGAGCCAGGACCCTCCCTCCTGCCTTTTGTTCTCTCTGGGGCCCTCAGTTGTCTGGACGGTGCCATCCACATGGAGGGTGGGTCTTCCCCCAAGGCACAATGCATGCGCCAACCTCCCCCAAGCACTCCCAGACTTCTGCTGGCAGCCCCCTCATTGCAGCCAGGGCCCAGACCACCTGTGCTTGCCGCTCAGCAGGGGAGGGGTGGAGTCTGTGCCTGTGGGGCACTGAGAACAGGTACCACCTGGCCACTGGATCCTGCCAAATGGGTGCCCCTGACCCCCTGCAGAGGTGCTGGGCCCCCTCAGGAAAGCGCTTCCTGCTTCTCTTCCCCTGGCTGACCTCCAGCCCTTCTCAGGCCTCAGCTTGGGGTCTTTTTCCTCACAGAAGATGAAGGAAATTGGAAAGAAAGTGGGTGTCCTGCAGGAGCTGCTGCCAGCCAGGTGGGCAGCGAGTGGGACCAACACTGCCAACTCACCCCCCGTGGAGGTCAGTAACAGGTGCTGTGGGCATCCCTGCACTATGCCCCTGGGACACACCCCAGGGGACAAAGCACACCTACATGGGCTCTCCCAGTCTCTCCCTGTGATCCTCGGGTTGGAGTCTACTTTTGTGCCTGGCCTGGAAGCTGCATGGAGCTGGGGGCCTTAAGGCCTCTACCCAGCCTCTCCTTCAGAGGGCCAGGCATGGGGAGGGTCTGCGTGCCATGTGAGGAGCCCATGGATGGACTGAGGTGCTGCGTCTCATTGTGGAAAGGGTCAAGAAATCTGCCAATCCTCAGGATCCTGGTTGGGAGTGAGAGGTGTCTCCCAGCCCTATCCAATGAGACAGGCATAGAGGGAGGCTGCGGAGATGGCGCCCTCTTCATTCTCGAGTGGCCCATGGCAGTCGCTGGGGAGAGGAGACACCTGTGCCTGGAGATAACTTACCTCTCTGGGCTCCCCTTATCCGTGGTGTTTTTTGGGGATGAGCGGCAGAAGGCTTATTGTCCCTCACTGTCTGACTCTAGCAGAGCTGCCCTGGGAATGCTACCAGCAGTGACAGCAATGAAATAACTGAGAAATGGCCCAGTTATTTACAATTTCCCTGGGTAGGGAGACCACCTGCTGCTGTCACCGCAGGGTCATGCCTTTTCCTTGATTTCCAGGCCTCTCTCTGCCCACCCTGCATCACCCTTTCTTCAGCTTGCTCAAGCACAGCCCAAGGCCACCACTTTCCCTGTCATCTGGGTTTCCTTCTAGGCATTGGGGTTTACATGTTCTGTCTGCTTCTTCTGCTTGTCGAAATGCATTTATTCACACAGAACAAAGTTCTGCAATTTCTTGCATTAAGGTGCGAATCATTTCCCACAGTTGAATTAAAATGTGTTAATGGTAAACGGAGAACCTAAAGTGATAGCATGGCTGAAGAGCTCCTCTGTGTCCTCTTTAAGCTGAGGAAACCCAAATTGAGACATTTGGAAACAAGAACTCAGGCAGTGACAATGGCCACCCTGAAAGTGAACCAAGACAGAGTCAATTTTAAAACAGATGCACCTGCAGCTCCCTGGGGACCATGAGCAGGGCCATATGCTGGGGTAGAATCTAGTCTGTAATTTCTTGGAGCAATTCAACCTCTAGCGGAGACAGAGGGACACACATTTACACAGGGTCTGTGGCACTCGTGCCTTTCCCATGGGGTTCCGAGAGCTAAATAATATCACTGGGCTAGGAGCAAAGTCTCTTTGAAGGGTGCTCAAGGACTAGGGCTGACGCTCCTGTTAGGCGTCCGACCACTGCTTCTGAAGTATGAAGCCACCATGAACTCCCTCATGTTGATGAAAATCTGTGCTCTGGAGGGAACCTTGTCCCCAGCTGTGGTTCGGATCATCTTGGATTGTTCCTGCCAACTGTGGGGACATTGCTCATCCATTTTTAACCATCTGCAGGAAGACGAATGTTTTTTGACACATTTACCCTGTTGGGGTCATTTTGAGAAGCTCCCAAGGGAAGTTCACTTTCCTAACAGTTTCTGAAACCCACTAAGAGTTTTTAATGGATTTTTTTTTCTGTGCTTTTATGTAGGAAGAGTCTTGGGTCTGGAAGAGCCGCCATCCAGGTATGAGCTTGGGACTCTGCCAGTTCCCAGGGAAGGACAGCAATATTTTTAACACACCTGATCCGCTTTCCTTGAATTAAGAGGACCCTCTTGCCCGTGATGGTGGTGGGGACAAAAACCAGCCAGCAGTCATTTTCTACTGGGCTGGTGGGGAGCTCTTCCATGGACTTCAAATGGAAAGTGAGTTGCCAAGGTGCCTGGGGCTGCCAGGGCCCAGACGTAGGCACTGATGCTCAGATGGTCTCTGGACAGACTCTCTGTTGGCCTGACTAGAGCTCAGTGGTAAACATCCTAAAACAAGTCAATGCAGAGTCCCCAGACACAGGGAGCAGAGGGAAATATGCACATGAGGCCAAGGTGGCGTGGCTTCAATGCACAAAGGACGTTACATTCGTGGCACACAAAGGGGCATCTTTGCTACTGTTTCAGTCATTAATCACCCTTTCCAACACTATTAGCAGTGTCACCATGGTTATTTGCTAGCCACTTGGTATTGGCCAGGCTTGTGGGCATGAGATACACCAGATTTCTTCAGAGCCTGATTCTGCAGCATCTTGCAGTAGTCTCCAAACCCCTAAGGACCCCAATGGATGGTTCCCTGAGATAGAGGACTGTCCCCTCCTCATTCTCAGGCACAGAGAGACAGAAGAGTCTGTGTAAGCTCTGGATTCAATCAAGCACCCTGGCCTGAACAAATCAGAACACATCCCTACCCCTTGACCCCCAACCCCAGGGAAGGGGAAGGGCTCAGGTCGGAGATGGCACAGATCTGGAGGGCCAGCCAATCCAGAAACTTCAGCTAGGAATCCCGGTGCAGAGACGGATGCTCATTCCTGTTGGGTTCGAACAATCTGACAGGTATAAGATCTGGAACTTGAAGTTGCCAGAAGAGGAAACTGATCTGAACGTGAACCTTGTGCAGATAAAATGGAACCAAGAGAGAAACAAGGGGCTGTAGTCCTAGAGCCCTCATGTGAATCCCTGGATCAGGCCATACCTGAAGTAGCCATTTGTACAAGGAGTCACTGTAGCGTCTTGATTTTCTTTTTCCTGGAAGATTTCCTATCATGTGAATCCCAAAGAGATCTGATGGAAGTACGTGGGTAGAGAGGAGAAGAGGCCCCTTTAGAAGCCTAATAAAGCAGTGATTTTTCTGTAAAAATGCGTAGAAGTGCTTTCCACATATAGTTTTAGGGGTTTCGTCTTATGTCTTATTGGGGAATCTGTGCCTGTCTCCAGACTCCCTGCTTCACCCAGAGTTCTCAGATGGGCTGGCTCTTGGAATTGCAAACAGGGTTACACTCCTGGCTTCCTGCTGAGTTGGCAGCTGAAGGAATTGCTGCCCCTGAACACTCCCCCCTCACCTGCTCCAAAATACTGCCCATAGAGCTGGGGCAGAGGTGCATTTTGAGTGTGTTCTCATGAGGTCTAATTTTCCAAAAATAGGATAATGTGTAATCTTGGGGCTCTTTTAGAACTCTTGGCCAATATGTTTCCTCATTGAAGCACTAAAATTTGTAAAGGTGACAGAGAATTCAGGGCACAAAGTGTTGTCACAAAAGGCATTTGCTGCCCTGCCACAGTGTACGGATGCCATGGGGACAGTCAGGAGATGGTATGCAAATGAGAAGCGTTTTCCCGGTGAACCTTGGGAGACATGAGCAAGCCGGGGCTATACACACCCTGGAAAACCTTGCATCCCAGAGACGGGAGCAGAGCTTTGTAAATCCGGGTCCTCTGATGTATCCATATCTTAATATCCCATCTGTTCCTCGAGGAAGCCTCCACTGGTACTTTCTATGTGTATCAGGGGATGCCGCCTGCGTTTTTGCCATAGAGCCATCAGTGTTACTTGGGAAAGGTACCATTTCTTTCTGTGACTGTATCAAAATGCGAAAGCCACGTAGCCTTCTGTAAAATGCAGATCAGGCACCAACCCTAGTCCCAAACCAGGAGGATCTAAAGGAAGACATTTGTTGCGGGGCATCATGCACTGTGGGGAAGGGCCTCAGGAAGGGGCGGCTGGGGCTCTGAGCTGGGGAGAACCTGCTTCGCATTGGCAGTTATTTCTTCTGGAAGCTTCTACTGGGATTTTAAGGTCTTTTGACTGATTGGCTTAGTCCCATCTAGGGTGTCTACAGTAATCTCCTTTATTTAGAGCTCCTTTGGATTCAAATGGCCTCTACAGGAGCTCTCCTTCAAAGCAATTCCTAGATTAGTGTCTGATAGGATTACTGGGACAGTAGCCTAACCATTGCAAGTATCCAAGAGACCACTGCACTACGTGAGGCAGAAATACACCAACTTCATCATCAGTGGTTTGTGAGGGCAGATTTGCCAACGGTGATTCAGCCCAAGGAGTTAAGTGTAGAGAGAAGATGTTCCAAGGTCACCTAGAAAGTTAGTACATTTGACATTAAAACCACAAAACATCTTCATGATCCCTGGCCTGTTCTGTGGCTTGTTAATTCTGACATGGGAGAGATGGGCTGGGCCAAAGGTCGATATAACCAAGCAGGAGGAGCAAAACCTTTCCAAACTGTCATCAGAGTTGTTGGCAACATTAGCCTAAAAGAGCCTTTTCAACCAAACAGCATCTCAATGAATTGAGATGATTAAAAATACCTGCCAAGGACAAACACTTGTCTTGTTTCCCAAGGTCCCTAAAGACACCTAGAGATGCCAGGGGGCCAGTTTAAAGTCCCATTACCTGGAAAACAGGGCAGGCATTGGAACTCAGGCAGCTTCTAGAAGAAAGGCAGTCCAGGGCCTTCATCTGTCTGGAAAAGAATTCACAGGGAAGACTTTTACAGCTCCTGAGAGTAACAGGTTGTGCCAAGTTGCAGAATGTTTTAGAATAAGGAAAATCATGATGTCCCCATCTACCACTGACATCATAAGCACAGCCCTTCCCAAGTCTTACATAACAATTATCTTCTACTTCGAAAGGGTGCAGAGTGACCATTCCAGGGTCCAAGTGGAAACCAACCTGCACCTGTATCCTTTTTGTTCACCCTGTGTTTTAAAGTCAGAGTGGCCTCCAGAGCTAAGATGGAAACACTGCAGATTTCCACATAGAAATCTAGATTTTTAGAAGCTCTTATAATTGGAAGTCTTATGTGACAGCAACCTGTAGGGCTAAGTGGCTGCGTGCCTTTAGATGTTGGAAAGTCTATGCAGAAACTCTTATTTAAGTTTTAGTCTAGTCTCTTCCCGGGTGAATTTGAGGCTCAAGTAAAAGGTGAATCTACAAGATGCTTCATTACTCATCTTTTGATCCCTCCAACTCATGAAGCTCTTGGGATGCTCAGACCTGGCTAATGATCCCTGGTGTCCTCAGAGACAGAGCCCATGAGGCTGTCAGGGGACAATGGGGCCACTTCCTGCCCAGGTGTCAATCAAAACCCTACTCCATGCCTCTCTGTGTCAGCTGCCCCCTGGCAGCTGGTTGCTTCTGTTGAAAAACTTGGGCCTTAAATTTGTCCCTTTCCTTGGTAACTGCCTCCCTGTTGCTCTGCTTGTGCGAACCTAATACAATTTCCCAGAACATCTGTAATGTTAATTCAGCTCTGTCATTCTATATTTTGAACCAAACCAAAAAAAAAAAAAAAGAAATGAAAAAACCTGTACTAATCTTTAATTAATAACAAAGCAGTGGTGCATGAATTTCATTAAATCAAATGGGACCAAAAGAAAGACTTTGTTTTTATCCCAAGATGTATTTGGCAAAATCCATTTACTATCACATTTTCTCAGTGAAATGAATTAAACTAGCTGTTCTGTTCGCTGCTGGGGGTATTGAATACGGGCTCAGCTTTCTCAACCTGCTACATTTTCCTGATCCTTAGTGAGAAAAATCCTGTGTCAAAAACAAATACTTAATTCAGGTAGTTCCTACCCTGAAGAACAGGTGGATTAAAATTTATTTTACTGAGCAATTTCCTGCAATTTACATACCATAATAGTCCTGTCCACACACCCGAGTGAAGGCAGAGTAATGGGAATTGTAATTATTACTATGAAACATTAGGAATCTTATTAAGAGAAATTCACCCTCTCAGCTGATTGTTCATGAACCAGTCACCCTGTGTGTAAAGAAGTCATTTTGAACGGGGAACAGCAGCAGACAAGGCCCAGGTATTTGAACAGATAAATTACACAGTATCACTCAGGACAGTGGATTTCTAGCCAGCCACCTCTCCCCACCTGTGTCCACCATCCCTGGGACATAAGCGTCTGTAGTTGTCCTCTGAAACTTGCTGGAGGGGAATGTGGTATGAAGTCCAGGAGCCCAGAGTGCCCGGCGTTGCTGGAGGGTGGGCCGCACTCTTGGGAGATCCCATGGCTGATAAGCACCGTTTCTGAACCAAAATGTAGGAAGTAAGTAGTGGCTTGACTCAGCCTGCGGCAAGATTTCTGTCCCCAGGTTCCCACGTCCAGGCTTGCAGGATGAAACAGGGTACAAATGGCAGGTGCACTGTGGGACATAATTATGCCAAGATTATGCCAAGTCTCTGGATAAGAAGCAAGGCCGGCTGAATTGGGGGCAAGATCACACAGAGGGAATCACCTGCTGCCTAGGGGACATGCAGGGGACCTGGGCACACTGATAGAGTTGGCAGCCCCACACCCTGGGCTGTATGGCATTCAGGAAGGACCTGTCAGGCTTCTCTTTGTGTGGGCATCATGAAGGTGCTTCCAGAGCATTCCAGAGCCCAGAATCTGCAGGTGTGAGCAGAGGAAAGCAAGCCCAGCTTTTCTGTTTGAAGGAATTTATGACTTGGTTTTTATAACATGGAATTTTTGTAAGACTTAGTATTCAGCTGGGGATTACATTCTGAGTGAGTGCTGGGGTGTATGTGTCTGAATACGTGTTCAACATGGCTGTGTGCACAAGCGCGTGTTCCTGTGTGTGCACTGAATATGTGGACCTCTGTGCATGCTTGTGAACATGTGTACCCATGTGGATCTCTGTGCGTGCTTGTGAACATGTGTACACATGTAAATGTGACGTATGTGTGTGCCCATGTGTACCCATGGACACTTGGGTTTGCAGAGGTGCGTGGTTCGTGTGCGTTTGACTTTGCACAGTGAGTGTACTAGTGTGGTACGTGGTACCTTTCTTTTGACTATGTGTGTGTGTGTATGTGCACGCACGCGTGGCCCAGTGGTTATGGATGATGATCTACCAACCTGACTTGTGTACAATCCCAGCTCTGCCCCTTACCTGTAGGACTGATGGCAGCCATTTCAAATGTCCATGCTTGGTTCACTCGATGTGCAGAGGGAGGTCATAACTGAATCATTTAATGGGGACACCGAAACATCTACTGAGTGAATGGAGCTGATTTATATAAACACTTGGCACAGCGTCAGGTGCAGGATGTACCCTCGGTAAATGCTGGGTGTCCCTATGGTGCTGTGGTCCCCATGGTGTACTCCAAGTCCTCCTGGAAATGAGCTTCTTCATCTGCACACGGGTAATGATGACAGTGCATGCTTTAAGGGCAGCTCGGGAGCACCAGTGAGCTAATTCCTTCAAAGTGCCAGGGAGATGGTGGAAGAGAGACAGTTTATTTTATTTTATTTTTTTTTAATTTATTTATTTGTTTATTTATTTATTTTTTATAATTTTTTATTTTTTTATTGGTTGTTCACAACATTACAAAGCTCTTGACATATTCTATTTCATACATTAGATTGAAGTGGGTTATGAACTCCCAATTTTACCCCAAATGCAGATTGCAGAATCACGTCGGTTATACATCCACAATTTTACATAATGCCCAATTAGTAATTGTTGTATTCTGCTACCTTTCCTATCCCCTACTATCCCCCCTCCCCTCCCCTCCCCTCCCTTCTTCTCTCTCTACCCCATCTACTGTAATTCATTACTGTCCTTGTTTATTTTCCCATTCCCCTCACAACCTCTTATATGTAATTTTGTATATCAATGAGGATCTCCCTTCATTTCCATGCAATTTCCCTTTTCTCTCCCTTTACCTCCCATCTCATGACTCTGTTAAATGTTAGTCTTTTCTTCCTGCTCTTCCTCCCTGCTCTGTTCATAGTTGCTCTCATTATATCAAAGAAGACATTTGGTATTTGTTTTTTAGGGATTGACTAGCTTCACTAAGCATAATCTGCTCTAGTGCCATCCATTTCCCTGCAAATTCTATGATTTTGTCATTTTTTATTGCTGCATAGTACTCCATTGTGTATAGATGCCACATTTTTTAATCCATTCATCTATTGAAGGGCATCTGGGTTGGTTCCACAGTCTAGCTATTGTGAATTGTGCTGCTATGAACATCAATATGGCAGCATCCCTATAGCATGCTCTTTTAAGGTCTTCAGGGAATAGTCCGAGAAGGGCAATAGCAGGGTCAAGTGGTGGTTCCATTCCCAGCTTTCCCAGGAATCTCCAAACTGCTTTCCAAATTGGCCGTACCAATTTGCAGTCCCACCAGCAATGTACAAGAGTACCCTTTTCTCCACATCCTTGCCAGCACTTGTTGTTGTTTGACTTCATAGTGGCTGCCAACCTTACTGGAGTGAGATGGTATCTTAGGGTGGTTTTGATTTGCATTTCTCTGACTGCTAGAGATGGTGAGCATTTTTTCATGTACTTGTTGATTGATTGTATATCCTCCTCTGAGAAGTGTCTGTTCAGATCATTGGCCCATTTGTTGATTGGGTTATTTGTTATCTTATTGTCTAATTTTTTGAGTTCTTTGTATACTCTGGATATTAGGGCTCTATCTGAAGTGTGAGGAGTAAAAATTTGTTCCCAGGATGTAGGCTCCCTATTTACCTCTCTTATTGTTTCTCTTGCTGAGAAAAAACTTTTTAGTTTAAGTAAGTCCCATTTGTTGATTCTTGTTATTAACTCTTGTGCTATGGGTGTCCTATTAAGGAATTTGGAGCCCGACCCCACAATATGTAGATCGGAGCCAACTTTTTCTTCTATCAGACCCAGAGTCTCTGATTTGATATCAAGCTCCTTGATCCATTTAGAGTTGACTTTTGTGCATGGCGAGAGGAAGGGATTCAGTTTCATTTTTTTGCATATGGATTTCCAGTTTTCCAAACACCATTTGTTGAAGATGCTATCCTTCCTCCATTGCATGCTTTTAGCCCCTTTATCAAATATAAGATAGTTGTAACTTTGTGGATTAGTCTCTGTGTCCTCTATTCTATACCATTGGTCCACTCGCCTGTTTTGGTACCAGTACCATGCTGTTTTTGTCACTATTGCTCTGTAATATAGTTTGAAATCTGGTATTGCTATACCGCCTGATTCACACTTCCTGCTTAAAATTGCTTTTGCTATTCTGGGTCTTTTATTTTTCCATATGAATTTCATGATTGCTTTATCTATTTCTTCAAGAATTGCCATTGGGATTTTGATTGGCATTGCATTAAACCTATAGAGAACTTTTGGTAATATCGCCATTTTGATGATGTTAGTTCTGCCTATCCATGAACAGGGTATATTTTTCCATAAGACAGACAGTTTAGAGTGAGAGGAGCTGGAGCCCTAGGCCCAGGTGACTTCCACTTTATCCCCTTAGCACTCTGAGCATGGGCAACTCTGCACCCCTCTGAGCCTCAGACTCCTCATCTTTATGTGGGTAAAAAGAGCACCCATTTCAAGGAGTTATAGTGAGGTGGAGGGTGTGCTAAGGACCACACAGAATGTCACTGAGGTGTGTGATTCTAGGTTCTAGGATGCTCTGGGCTGCTGCTGACAGGGATCGATCGCACTCTTTCCTCCTCTCCCTTCCCTGGGGTCTTGGTCCTCCTGTCTCTTCTGCCAACTCTGCAAGTTCTTACTCAAGGTCTCCTTCTCCTAGACTGGCCCTGTTGCCGGGCCTTGGGTGAGTGTTAGCCAGCTCATCAGCAGCCAGGGAGGATCAGAGCTGCTTTGGTTTGTAAAAGCAGCTCCGTCCATTCAGCGTCCTGCCTGTGACATGGTAGATGTAGGACATTCAAGTAAGAGGTTTATTTTTTGTGAAAGATCACAGTTGGGTGTTGCCTAGAAAATGAGTTTCCATGACAGTGAGCACCCGGCACCCTGGGTCAGACAGCCCGGAGCCTTCTGCAATGAAGTGTGAGCTCCCGAGACAGACTGTGTGCCAACCCTGCCCTGCGCCACTGCTTACCAGCTGGGCTCCTCTGTGTGGGCACCTCGTAATCCCCTGTTCCCTGGCATAGGGAATGCACATGTGGCAGCAATTACGTCACCTCACACAGTTACTGAGACTCAGAGCACTGATAACAATTAAGCACCAAGTTCAGAGCCTGGTCTGGTAAGAGCTCACGGAAACAAAGCAATGGTGACAGAGAGGCTGAGCATTCAGTGGGCATGCTGGGCACAGGCTGCTAGGTGTAACAAGTGGCCACAATTGGACTGAGGTAGCATTTAATCACACAGAGGAGGTTCTGTCTCAGCCAAGATACAGCAACAGGAAAAGAGTTCATTCACCCCTCCCCAGAAATAACCCGAGGCAGGCAAACTATCTGAAAAGGCTGTTTGTAAGACCTGAGTCACAGGCAGGGAAGGACATGGGACCTGACAGATGAGAACAAGGCAAGCCTTGCAGGTGCCCCACTGACCAGGCAGAGAGTGTCTGGGACATTGCTCCAGGAGGGGACCCAGACTCCCCGAGCTGAAGAGACCGAACTGGGGGTCTGTGCAGGCCAAGGTGCTGGAGTTTGTCAGGCAGAGTATGAGTGGGACACACAGCAGCTCACAGGGGACTCCAAAGACCTCAGAGCATGTGGGGAGGGGCTCACTTAAGGGTGGAGACAGAAGCAACTAGTGCCAGCACCCGATGGCTTTAGTGCCTGTTAGGGTCTGTCCCTGCAATGTCCCCCAGAGCTCCTGTGTTGAAGCCTGGTCTCTAGTGCACAAGTGGTCAGGGTGGGGCTTTGGAGGAATTGTATCATGAGGGCTCTGGCCTGGCCATAGCCACTGGGGGATCAATAGCTTGGGGACACTGGGAGGTGGAGGAGACTTTTTGGTGAACACTGGCTACACTTTTTTTCTGGCCCCCCTTCTCTCTCTCTGGCTCCTGGATGCCTTGAGGTGAGCTACTCTGCTCCCTTGCAGGCTCCCTGTCCTGAGAGTCTGCCTTAACTCAGGCTCAGAAACAACAGAGCCAAGTGACCATGGAGTGAAACCTCAGAGTTAATGAACCAAAATAACCTTTTTTCCTTTAAACAGGTTTATGTCAGGTATTCTGTCATAGTGATGAAAAGTTGACTAACACAGTCATCGCTCCCAACACTGGAAACCATGTCAGCACTGGGGTATTGGATAGGGTTCTCGGAAGATGTAATCCCATCAGTAGAAATTAATTTGTCATAAACTGAGTGAAGCTTCGGTCCTGCCTTGCAAATCTTAAGAACAAGACCCAAAAGGATCAAAATGTGTCTGAGTAACTCAAGTGCATCTCAGAACAGAACTCTGGAAGATTTGTAGGAGTACAGAAATAATCAGCCAAGAGAACACAATTTCGGGGTCTATCATCCAATCATAAATTACCAGATGTAGAAAGAAGCAGAAAAATGCAACCCATGGTGAGAAGAAAAAAAATTTCATCAACTGAGATCTACTAAGAACAGATACAAATATTAGAACTGGCAGAAAAGTCTAGAATAAAGCAAGTGTTATAACTGATTTCAATGTTCAAAATAAACAAAGCAGAGACCCCAATTCCCACATCCAAATTCTGGAACTAAATACTATAATGTGAGATGAAAACTACCCTGGATAAAAATAATGGCCTATTAGACATAACAGGGGGAAAACCATAAACTTAAAGAAATAGCAGTTGAATCTATCCAAAAAAAAAAATGGAAGAAAGAACTTTAGAAAGAAAAACAGAGCCTCTCTGAGCTGCAGGAGAACTTCCTGGAGGGAGGAAGAAGGGGGCAGGACGATGCTTTTAAAGGAAAGGCCTTGGCTAGGGCACTGCAAGGCCTGGATCTCCCCTGTGCCCTTCTCACCAGTCTTCTGGCAATGCTCCCTCCTGTCCCTGGAAACCTCTGGGAGCAGAACCTGGAATTGGGGCCTCTGCCAGGCTGTGCAGGAGACATTGGTGAGAACCACACTTGGAGCACCAACCCCACCAGGCTCCCCAGCTCTGCCTGAGCCTGATTCCTTGGAAATTGCTCCTCTCCTTCCTCTCTGGCCTGCTTTGAGCCTTTACCCTGGGCCAGGCACTGAGGTGACGAGTGCTTACAGCTACGTTTTTACCTATGAGCTTGGTTTTCTTTCTAGCTGCGTTTTCAGATGCAGAACTAATGGGAAGCCTCTTGCCCTAGGGCTGCTTTTGCTGGGGAGGCAGCCTGATGGGACTTCCTGTGTTCCACCAGGATCACAGGCTCTTGTTTACTCGAGCCACTGGAGTAGGGTGCTGGCTTCAGGAGTCCTACCAGGTTTCAGTGATTTGGCCCAGAGCAGGAAGGAAGAGGGCAGGTGGGGACTGCAGTTAGGTGGTGTCTGTCTCCGGATGTCTGTCCTGTCTTCCTGTCCCCTGTTTCCCTGAGAGCCCCTGCCAAAGCTGGAAGGAGGAGGCTGCCTGAATGAAGGGCAAAGGCCTGCATTTTCCTTCTTGCCAAGGTGTTCCAAAGCACCCCTTCCCATCCCAGCTCCCCTGTGGGACCCCTTCCTGGTCAGTGGGTTTACTTCAATGATGGGATGAACCGCAACGTCTCAGATGTGAATTTACAGGTCATCGTGAGCACACCAGTGGGACGTGCCAGGCGGCCGCTGTGCCAGCAAACCTTTCCTGGGCCTGTCACCAGCCCCGGGTCTCAGTCCCACAACCCACCCACCCCCTCTGCAGTCCCAAGCCTCACTTTTGTCTCTGGGTGGCCGGGGCCTATGAAGGGACAGAGGGCTGGGTGGGGGTGGTTGCTTCCTCCCTGAAGGATCCCTGGGGCCTATCGAGGGCTCCTCCGAGGACTAACACTCGGGTTCCTGCAATGGTGTGTCTCTTTACCCTTCCCCCTCCGCAGTGAGGTTGGAGAACTCCTGGTCCCTAAGGTGGTCCCGGGGTGATGGCCACTCTGAGCCAGGATGGAGTAGCTTAGCTGTGGCTGGGCAGGAGCGCTGGCCCTGGGTGCTCACCTGCTCAATCTGGGTAAAACAAAGCACAGAGGTGGTGGCAGCCCCGACCCTATCTGCCTGCCACCCACAGCTCAACCGGGGCTCCAGTCCTGAGCCACAGCCTGGCTTCTCAGGCAAGCTGCCCTCGGAGGGCTGCGGGTGCCAATCCCTCTGCCCCCCTCTGCCCTCCTCTCCTTCCATGTCCCACAAGAGCTCTCTGACCCTCTTTCTGCCCCCATGGGCCACCACTGGTGGCACCATCTGCACCCGAGTGTTAGTCCTGCTGAGAGACTGAGTCCTCCATCTGCATCCAGCACTGCCTGCTACAAGGACATGTCCATGTCCAGATAGGACACCTGCCCCCAGATACTTCAAATACAAAGACCTTATTACAATGATGGGGATGGCCACTGAGCAGACTTGGAGACTAGGGAGACAGACTTGGGAAGGAAGATCAGAGTGAACCAGCTCCCAAGGTCAAGATGCAGCTGCTACAGCCTCTGGCCAGCCTCACATGCAGAGCAAGACAGAGCAGGCCGTGGTATGGCTGGAGCTCACAAAAACCAGCAGCACCAGGGTTTCCAGAGTTTATCCTTTGCTGGGCCCCTCTTGAGAGTCTTCGAGGGACAGCAGAGCAGCCTTCAACTCAGAGAATCACCATGAGATAGGGCATAGGATCCAGGGCCTAGAGTCTATGTGCAGAGGACTGTCCTGCCAACTAGGAGATCGCTGGTCACTTGGAGAGCCTCCAAGAGAACAGGGGACCAAAAACAGGGCAGAGACTCCCATTCTTTCCATCCCCATGACCTGGTACTGTGTGTGAGGGACAAGAGGGGCCCCGGAAGCTGGCCCACCACGTCAACTTCTAGACCTTCCAGGTAGGAGCTACCTTCTGTCAACGCCTGGTAAACCCCAGGTGCCACTTTACGTATTTAACTCATCTCAAGTTAGTTCTCTCAGGAGTTAAAACCTTTCTCTTCTTGACTCAGTGGATAGAGACACCACATGACAAGGTTAGGATCTTGCTCAGGTGGCAGAACCGTGAGCCGAAGGAGGGTGCACCCAGGCCCTGGCTGCTGGGCTGCAGCCCTACCCTGGACGTGGCAAGCTGGCCACGGCAGTGCTGTACAGGGCACGCTGACTGACCCTGCATCTCCCACCTCTGCCCACTCCCTCCACCCTCTGTTTATATCTTCTTCTTGTCCTGATGTCCATGGTGAGTCCCCCAAGCCCAGGTTGCCCTTTCTCTCACTGAAATTGAAGGCTCTCAGAAGACTTCAGTGTTCCCTTCAGGCTATGGTTTGGATTCCTTATCTCAAAGATGCCAGGTGGCCGTCATTTGTAGGAGACAGGATGGAGGCACCAGTCCATTTCCCTCTGACAAGTAGCACCTCTCACGAGTTCTGTCTTGTCAGCTCACCTCTGAGCCCCACTGGGGACTCTCTCAGAAACCTCCCCTCTCTCTGATTTGAGGGTCTCGCTGCTTGGAATTGCTAGGATAGTTGAGGGGACAGTTCTCTCTCTGATATTTCTTGCCTCTTTATTAGTCAGGGTCTGCTGGCCAGTTGAACAAACAAACCTGAATCACAGTGGCTTTAGATTTATTTCTTCTTGATATTACAGCCTAAACTGTGGAGGGGGTGGGATGGAGGGTTGTGCTCCATGCAGTCATATCCCACCCAGGTCTCTCTGCATCATGGCCCTTGGCAGACACTCCTGAGGTCACTCTGGAGTCCTGCAGAATCTACTGGGGCCTCCCATCATCTTCACTGTCTAGAACCCAGCCCCATGGTCCCTCCCTAGCCACCAGGAAAGCTGGGAAATGTAGTCCTGCCCTGTGGCCTGCAGAATGAAAGGCACTTGATGGATGCATTGTTCCTGGTGATTCCCACACCAGAGACCTTCTCTCACTCCTTGCCGTCACTAGAGTCCCCTGGTCTCAATTGAGCATCTTCTTCCAGGGCTGGCTCATGTTATGTGTAACGATGTCTCCTTAGAGCAAAGATTAGCAAATGCTGAGGGCCAGCGCTTGTTTCCCTGTGGCTACTGTCACAGCCGGAGCAGGCAAGCACTGTGCGCCAAAGACACCAGGTTCTGGGGTTCCCTCCATCCCCAGGTCTTTCTTCCCAGGTGACCGGCTCCCCTCACTGTTGCCAGGGCCTACAATTAGTTGGTGCAGAAATGGCCTGAGGAGGGGGCAGCAGGCCTCTGCTCTTAGTCCTCTTTACCTCCAGGGGACCCTGCACAGCCTGAGATATTCAGTTTCTGGCTCTTCACAGAAAAGTGTCTGGGGACCTCCATCCTGGAGGGAAGAGCCCTGCCTTTGCAAACTGGAAAGTCTCACCTTTGCTGAATGATTTGCCACCTTACAGCTTGTGCTGGAGGAAATGGGGACTGTCAGGACCTGGAACTCAAAGTGACTCCTGCAGGCCGCAGCCTCAGGCTGTCACCCTCCCTAATGGTTCCAACTAAAAAGGGGAAAAGGGGCAAAAACATCAGGGGCTTTAGTTGATGTAGGAGAAGTTGGTGATTTTATTCCAGGTTGATTTGTTCAACTTGGGGTGAGGACAGAGAGGCAGTGATCTTTACAAAATGAAAGCAGAACTTTATTTTCACCCACACATTTGGAAGCACAGACTCCAGTTACCATTCTCATAATGACCACAGTTGCTTCACCTTGATCAGGTCCTGACAATGGCATGGGCATAAGGAACAACTCAGCTTTGGCTTTCATGAAGCTTGGTGTTTGACTGAAGCCCCATGTCATCCATCCTCATCAGGAGAGCTGAGTCCAAGGAGCTTTGCAGTGGCACGAGATAGGACCCCACCCCGAGGACTGTCAGACTCTCTCTCTCCCTCGATCTCTGTCTCCCATCTGCTCTCCCTCTCCTCTTCTTTCCTTTTCCCATCTAAAACCCAGGTGCCCACAGGTTTAGTTCACCCTAGTCTTTCCTCTGTAGCCCTATAGCACAATGTCCCTTGGTGGCTCCTCTTGTGTTTTCTCCCCACCATCCTCTACTGCCGAGTATCCCTGTGTGCAATGTGGGCCTTGGGGACACTTTCAAATGGGATGTGGTTATGGTGTGTGCTTTATATATAGAGGTGCCATGTTGTGTCTGGATCTTGCTCTTCTTATCTTTTCCCACAAGCATTTGGAAACAGCCCCACTCTGTTTTGCTGGCCCTAGTCTATCATCACTATTGGTTTCCAGGAATGGGCCCTGGTCCTTCCTGCACATCCTGTCCACAACTCCTAGGTGGCCACAGTCCACTTTCCCAGTCACCCCTCAGTCTGCTCTGTTAGTGTGAGCCATTGCCTGAAGGTGGGCTTCGACACAGACCATAGATGGTGGCTCTTCATCTTTGAAATCAAAATATTAAAGATTCCAAGATCCAAAAATTTTCCATAAACCATTAACTTCAACTCATAAATCTTTATAATCTATTTTCAAATCTAACATGTTTGAACATCCATTTTAAAAGAAATTTAAAAATCTCAACTATGTGGGAGTGAAGATAGTGGAGTAAGTTTGGACAGCACACCTGGACCCCTCCAAAGCCCACAGAGGAAGAAATATAGAGAACAGCTCCTGGGGAGGGGTGGCTATTATGGGTTAGATCGGAGGTCTCCCCCGGAAGCTCATGTGTGAGACAACACAAGGTCGATTGTGAACAAGTGGCCTTGAGAGCCTTAACCTAATGGTGCAATAATCCCCTTGTAGGGATTAACTGGGGGGTAGTGGAAGCCAGGTGGGATGTGGCTGGAGAAGGGGGTCCCTGGGTCCCTATATCTTTAGGGTTTATACTTTGTCCATGGTAGGGGAGCCCTCTGTTCCCTGGTGCCCTGTCCCCACCTGCTTCCCTCTGTCATGCTCTTCCGGCATGATGTTCTGCCTCATCTCAGGCCCCAAGGAATGAAGGTGGGCAACCATGGGCCATCTGCAGATGGAGATCTCTGAATCCCAAATAAACGTTTCCTCCTCTAATTGTTCTTATCAAGTCTTTTGGTCTCAGTAACAACAACAACAAAACAGCTGACTAAAACAGGGGCAGTGTCTATATCTAAATACTGGACAGCTTGAGACTTAGGGGGGACTTGGAGTGTGCTGACCACGGCAGAAAATGATGATAAACTTTTCTGACCTCAATTCCTGGCCAGGGTGGAGTCAGTGGGAGAGGCAGCAGAGAGAGAGAGGGAGGGGAAAAGCCCGTAAGCCCTTCCTCAACAACAGTAAAAACAAAGCAAGAGAAAACTGGACAAGAAAGATGGTGAAGGGGGTCAAGCAGCTTCACCCAAACTGTGGGCAGAGGCTATGCGGGACAGGGTGGCAACTTTGCACGGTTTATGCCCCGCCTCCCCAGAAGAAATGGAATCAACACAGCTTCTTCCCCTTCAGAGAGCAACAAGGGGAGCCGGAGAGAGCACGCTTAAAATGGGGGGGGGGTGTCTTGGTTTTCACCCAGAAGGAACTCAGAGAGGAAGCAGTGCTAGTTGAAAGGAAGCTTTAGTAAGAAAGTCCCTCTCCTCACAGGGACCTCTGTAAATAGCTGCAATGTCCACTTTCATCTTCCACATGTTACCTTTCATTTTGGATCAACAGATGTCTCCGTATTCCTCTATCCTGGGCCCTCAGCCTGTTTGTGTGTCCCCTCATGCTTTGAAGTATCAACTAAAACTTTTCTGCCTTCATTTCTCTTTCTCAGTCTCTCACCAGCTCCTCTGAGTCCTGCTCTTCCCTCTTGCATTACCCACTTGCGCCTCAAATCCCCCCACCCATCTATCTCTTCTTTTCAACTTCGATCGCATTATTCGTCTTTATCTTTTGTTTTGTCTTTCTTTTTTTCCTATGCCCAATTATCTTTTTTCCTCCCCCCTTTTAACCTGCATATAATGTAATAGTAATTTTACTATTTTTGATAAATACTTTCTCACTCTAATCCAGAATATTACTACTGTTTTATTCCTGGATTAGAAGAACTGCAGAGAACATTTTCAACAAGTTTTTCCCCCTAAAGTTCATGACTCTGAGGCTTTGCTCTCAAATTATTGCAGTTAATAGTGTCTAGTGTCTTCTCTCAAAGTGAGGTTGATGCTGGTATTAGCTCCCTATAGTTCCTGTGGATTGCCCTGAGTCTAGGTGACTGTTTCCTCTCCGAGGGCAAATTAGGCAGCATGAGTGACACCATGCTGAAGTAACAACAATCCCAATTCCCAGTGGCCTAACAATACAATGAAAAAAAGTTTGGTGTTTGTTTCTCGCTGTACCCCGATTCCCTCTCAGGGGTGCCTGGAAGTCTGCTCTACAGCATCTGCACTTTAGGACCCTGGCTTCTGGAACAGCTGTCCTCTGAAATGTCACCATACAGAGAGAAAGGGAATGTGGAGATGGCTGGTTGGCATTTACAGATGCCATCTGGAAGTGACCAGTGAGAGACCATAAAGTTGGGCATAAGCAACCCCTTCCGAGAGCCCATGGCCTTACAATGTGGGTCTGTAACTCATCCCATCAGCAGCAAGGGGGTTCTCCAATTTTTGGGTCTGGGATGGCCTACTGATTGGCCTTGTCCACTGGTAGCACAGCAAATGTGATGGGACCTGGGGCTCCAAAGGGATTGTTGATGGGGTTCATCCGTTATTCTCTTCCAACAGCACACCCAGGCTAGTCTGCTGGGTGCTGAAGAACTCTGACCACCAGCTCCACCCCAGGCCTGTGGTGAAGCTGACTCTAGGTGGATTGGCCAGGTGCTGTGGACACTTGAATGAGACCATGTCAGATCAGCAGAACCCAGCCCGGATCAGCCGAACCCAGCCCAGATCAGCTGAATGGCTGAGAGACACATGGATGCACAAGCAACAAAATTGTTAGTTGTTTTGAGGCCCTAAATTTTGGGATGTTTTGTTACGCAGCTGTCGCCAACGACTATGTAAGATTTCATTACTACTCAACTTTCACTTTCCCGTAGAAAACTGCACAGCCACACCTAACTTCAAGAAAGAGTGAATACAATGCTGAAAAATGCCCAGAGAATAGCTGGGTACACTGGTTGGACAGCAGAAATAACCAGCAGAGGTGGATACTCAAGGAATCAGAGCTCAGGGAGTCAGAAAACCAAAGAAAGGCAGATGTAGAAGAATATGTCACAAACTTTGGTCCCTGAGTCCAAAACCCTGAACAATGCAGACAAAACTGCCATTGTCCCTTTATGACAAGAAGTAACTTCAATACTCTCCACCTATAGGGAAGGAGATAGTGCTCTTTAAAAATAAGAGAGAACAAAGTCAGTCCACAAACCCTGACAGGTAAGAGTTGACATCACATGGCTGTACCTACTGCAAGTCAACCTGATTTCCCTTCTAGGTCTGCGTGGCCCAAGCCTAGCAGAAGGCTTCCTTTCTTCAGCCCTGCCCTGGCTCTCCATGATCCAGAATCTGACACTGTCCCCAAGGATACCTGGAGGGCTCTCTGGTCCCAGGTTCTTGCTGTGTTCTTATTTGACATTTCTCTGAAGCGGCGGATTTGGGGAAACAGGCAGGAGAGGGGACTGTTGGTGAAATTTTTTATGGCCTCCACACCTTTTTTATTCTGGCTGCCCCTGAGAATCTTGTGGGCAAGAGTCACTGACCACTGTGGCCCAAGGGCCTCGCATGCCCCCATGGACCAGCTGAACTCGAATCTCCCCCAGGGGACCTAGGAGAGCTGCCATTCCTTGCAGAATACCCCCAGCAATGCTGAAGTGCTATTTTGAGGCATGCCTAGGCATTTTCATACTTTGGAATCCTCTTTATTAAAAATATACAAAGTTATAAATAAAAAAAATATGAAAGTTAATATTTATTTGGAAGCTGAAAAGAAACCACAAAAAAATCACACATTTTGAGAAGCTAAGGAACACCACCACCATCTCGAGACTTAGAAAGACTGTAAGACATTTTTTATTAATTAGCTGCCTCATACGACTGTAAGATTTTAACTTCCCACACTCCCAATTCATTCTAGTCTGCATATTCTTTGATCCAAAGTTTATGGCATAGATTTTGTCATATAAATTTCTACAGCAAAAATAAATTCAGTTGTCTCTATTTTAGTAAAAGTGATAAAATTGCTTTATTTTTAACATAAAACTAATTTACTTATTGAAATGCATAAAAAATGAATGCTTTGCTAACATTTTTGATAAATTCTAAAATATTATGAAATATCCACATTAGTCTCATGAAAGAGAAAAATATACACATATGTACAATATATCCATCTGTACACATATGTATAATTTTCTACATTTATATATGTATGTTTGTAAGCATCATCTGTATATTTACCTCTGAATGATGTCTAAATAGCAGTATGTGTTTTATATTTGAGTCTTCTTGGGCTGCTATAAGAAAATACCATACACTGGTTTACTTAAAAACCAGAAATGTTTCTTAGAGTTCTGGAGGCCAGAAGTCCCTCATCAAAGTCTGACAGGGTTGGCTCCTGGCACATGCCTCCTTCCTCCTGTGTCCCCACCTGGTCTTTGCTTGGTATGTGTGCCATGGAGAGGCAGACATGGATCTGCCCACAGCTCTCCTTTGTCCCCCAAAGGCTCCTGTGTTGACCCTCTGGCCCCAGCATAGCAGTGGAGGCCTGAACTCATCAGTGGATGAAGCCATCGGGGATTCCTATTGGAGGGCATTACTGGGATGGTGGAAGCTGTTGGGGCTGGGACCTGGGTGGAGGGAGTAGGTGGGTGGGGCCTGCCCTGGCAGGGTTTTGCTTGTCCCTGGCCCTACCTCCTTTTCTGCTGTTTTTTTCTCTCCTGGCCTCCATGAGCTGAGCTGCCTTCCTCCACCACACCCTTCTGCATTCTGTCCTTCCTCACCATGGGCTCAAAACCGTGGAACCAGCCAACCCTGGACCAGAGTCCACCTTTCCTGCTTTCAGTTGCTTAACTCAGGTGTTTTGTCCTAATGATGAAAATCTGGCTGAGGCCCCCAGTGGCTTGGCGCTGGGTACGTTTCTGGGTTTTAGGTCTTTGTCCTGGGAAGCCAAAGGCCTTCTCAGAGCTTGGCAATCTTCCCCTTTATCTCTTCCAAAGCTTCACTTCTGTTTTGGGAAACGTCTTTTGGTGCAACAAGGCCACGTGGCCTTGTGAGGCCCTGCAGTGGGCTGAGGCAGGAGCCAGGCAGCACATATCCCAGTTCCTGCTCTACCACTTGCCACCTGTCCACGCCCGGGCAGCCTCCCACACCTCTGGGCCTCATCGCTGTTCTGGGATGCAGGGAGGTTGCCAGTGAGTTCATACTGGGGAAGAGCAGAGAGCATGGCAGCCAGGGTGAGTGTGTGGGGGGGCTGTCCTCACCCTGAGGACCAGCCTCTGGTCACCCAAGCAAAGAGAGGGCATTTGCTTCCCGCGCTGAGCTGGCTCCACTGGGTGGGAAGGCTAGGAGAAGGGGACTGCAAGAAGGCCTCCCTGAGAAACAGCAGCATCCCGGGTCGATTTAGCCATGGACAGGAGGAAACCCAGGGAGTGGTCAGCTTCACCTACACTTTACCTGGCGCCAGTCCACTGGAGAATGGCCTGAGGGCTGTTTCCCAAGAGATCCCTCCCCCTTCGCTCCTCCCACACTCTCTCCTCCCTCTCCTCCCCCCCCACCTTCTGCCCTCCTCCCCCTCCCTCCCTCCCTTCCTTCTTCCCACTGTCCTCCCCTCTTTCCTCCTTCCCTGTCCTTCCCCATCCCCTCTCTGTCTCCCTCTTTCTTTCTCTGATGCTATTTGCTATTCATCAGCCGCAGAGCTGATATGAATGCACGAGATGGATTCCTCCAAATGGCTTTTCCCTAAGAGAAGATAGATTGCTTTCTCCGTCAGTGCAAACCAGAAATTGAAACAGATGAGGCATGTCTGGACACCCTCACGCCAGAGCATTCTGGCTTGGGAAGCTTCGGCCTCTGGACAAACTTGGAGGCACACTCGTGGTCCACAGCTGGAGGGGAGGCTTGGTCAGCTCTGCAGGTCTGAGGCAGGTGCGGGGCTCTCCCCTCGAAGCCTCCTGCTTGCTCCAGGTACCATGAGTTTGCTTTTGCAAGTCCTTCCCGAAGTATCCACCATCTGGTCCTTCAGGGATGAGTGACAGGTGGCTTCAGTGGATTCAGGGAAGACTAGCAAGAGAGGAAGGGGAAAACCTCAGCCTCACTGGAAAACCAACAAGACAGTACATTTTGAAGACTGTGGACTGAAAACACTTGCATCATTGCAGATATAAAGTCTGCTTTTGTCGGGTGTAATGAGATTCTCCGTGTCCTCCACCATGAATTCAGCAGGAGCAAAAGGGATTGTTCAAGCCTCACAATCAACTCATCAGTGTCCTCAGATCCCAGAAGTGTCTTCAGCGTCTGCAGTATGTGGAGTTACCAGAGTGGCCACTTCCTGCTTCTCTGAAATCACCCAGTGGAGCTCCCAGCAAGACCCCTGTGCTTGCCAAAGAAACCCAGGTTTGCCATTAACTCCATCTTAGTGGTTCCTGTTCTCTCCTGTAGCTAAGACCCCATGCCAGGGCCAATACAGCCCCACAGGAGTGACAGCTACAGTCTGGTAGATTCACAGAAAGTTACTTCTTATTAATAGAAAGTGCAGTCCGGTGTGGGGGGTGGTGCATTGATCAGGGGGCTCCTCCTGAGCCACCTCCACCCTCAACGAGCAGGAACAGAGTGACAAGGCCATAGACCTGGCCTTGATGTGCTGTGTGTCCCAGCTGCTCACCTTGTTCAAGGAGATGCTCACAACTGCAAGGCAGGCTGCCAAGAGAGGTTCACTGTGTGCTCAGGAAGAGTGGGAAACAGGTTTGGCCCACCTAATAGCTCAATGGCCACCTCCAGCCTCTGTTTCTGCAGTCTTTATAAAAAACCAAGCATGATATCTGCTTGGTTAGCTAAGGGGTGGGTCTAGACTTTCAGAGAGCAGCCTCACTGCTGCCCAGGTCATGCTGAGAGTCAGGGGAAGGTCCTGGAGGAGGAGGAGCCCTACAGTGCTAGGAATGTCAAGATCTGCAGCGGCCCTTCCTGGGCGGGGTGCAGAGGGGCTACCTGCACCCCCATCATTATTGCAGTGACCTGCCATTACAAGAGCCATTACTGCAGTCTGTGTGGCTATGGTTTCTTTGCATTTTTGTGGTCTTGGCTGTTGATTTTGCTGTTTCACCTGCCAAAGTGGGAAGACAGGAGCGGTGTGCCTCATGGAGAGGACACAGAGAAGCTCCACCAGGATCTGAGTCAGTTTGAGATCGGCCAGTTCAGAGCTGATGAATCAGCAATGTGGATTCATAAGTTCTCCTGAAGTAGAAGCATAGCAAAAGAGGCGGTGTGTTTATTGAGGGATGGAACCATTGTGATAAGAGGCTCGTGGAAAAGATCCCTGTATCTCCCCTAGAGAGAAAGAAAATGGTCCAGGAGTTGATGGGAAGGAGATCCTGTGGGGGTGGCGGGGTTAAAATAAGTAAGTTCAAGTCAAAGGTCAAGTAGGTGAGGCCCTGCATATGTTAATGAGCCTGATTTATCCATCTCACAATAGACACATATTTAATACCATATTGTACACAATAAATGCATACAATTATTTTTTCTCAATGAAGAGTCTATTTAAAAAAATAAGGAAAACAAACACTAAATGATACAAAGAAGTGCAAAGAAAAGAAAAGGAAAATAGCTACCTCATAACAACAATCGACTTCTGCTTTGGGAAATAGTGGGCCAAATTATTCCTAGCATCTCCACCTCTCTCTGCCCTTTTGTGGTTAGTGGCCCACATTTGAGGGTGGATTCATGTCCTGCCCAATGCACTGGCTGTTATTTCAGAGATGGTTAAACAAGAACTCTAATGACACAGCTATGAAACCTGCTATTTCCAGGTTTGCACGAGGTACGGGCCTTGTTCTCAGCTGCTTGGGATATTTACGGTGCTTGGTCTCTTGGCATTTTTACAACGCCGTGACTCATATTTATAGCTGTTTTACTGGGCTAATTTTCCATGCTGCATTTCACTGGCCTGTCCCAGACACCCTGCAAATTAGATCCCTGCTCCGCCCCGGGGTGGCACACGGCACCTGTCCATCATTCTGAAGTCTCTGAGGACCATAAGCTTCCCAGGGCCTGGAAGTTTCTCTTCTAGCATAATGAGCAGGAGGAGAGGGAGCTCCCTTCCCTTTAACATTTCCAACTGTCCTAACAGCTATAAAGAGGCCCCATAAAATCAATGGGGTAAATGTTAAATGAGGCACCAGGTCTCCACCATGATAAATTAACAGGACCAAATTAATAGCCTCCCCTTCCTGTAAAGGTCTGTCAGATCTCCCTGTGACGTGGGCTGCCTGGAGCAGGGCCTCGTTGTCAGTCAGGGAAGAACAAGGGATTGCGGCATTTGGTTCTAAGCCTATCTCTGGATTTGAGACTGGTGAGACCACATGTACCTCAACAACCCCAACCCCAGTGAGCTCATTTATTACATTTTATTTCTATTGGTATAGGAGTGGGACCCAGGGGTGCTTTACCACTGTGCTACATACCCAGTCCTTTATTTATTTTTTAAAAAATATTTGAGACAGCCTCACTAAGGCTGAGGCTGGTCTGGAACTTCCCATCCTCCTGCCTCAGGGTCCCGTGTTTCTGGGATGACAGTGAGGTATGTACCCTTGCACCCAGCTGAGTTCATTTGTTTTTAAACCTCACTTGGGGCTGAACTTGGAAAACAGCTCTGTGCAAATCAAACAGGTCTGGCTTCTTCTGTGGAAGAGCTTGCACCTGCTTCACTTGGTCTCAAATCCTTACAATGGAGCAGGGTAACTGGTGGCGTTATTCTTCTAGGAGGGGCATGTGAAGTCTGAACTGAGAATATTCTGAACCCAGGGTGACCAAGCCTCCAAATGAGCTTGGAACTGGGTTTTTTCTCAGTATTTTCTGGCATTGGGAGGCATAATTGGGAAAGACCCAGACCAACTGGGAGGAGCTGGGCACCTTGCGGATAGGACCGTTCCCATGAGTGTCTGTTAGAAGGCCCCCACTCCATCACAACAGAAGAGAGGAGGGTGTGGGGAGGCAGAACACATCCAATCTTATTCCAAACTTAGGTCTCCTTTCAGGCAACATCCTACAGGAGGCAAAGGAGGAACGACTCCCCTTCCTCCTCACTCTGGCCCCCAAAGTCCACCTTCACCTGCTTAATTCAGTCCCTTGTTAGCTGATTTCTTTACACCGTCATTTATTGAGTAGAGTCCCCAAGGTATGAGTCTACGTGGCCTGTGTGTCAGAAAGAGTTCGCTCCATCTCCTTCCTATCTGTCTATCTATCTATCTATCTATCTATCTATCTATCTATCTATCTATCTATCTATCTATCTATCATCTATCTATCATCTGCCTTCCCATCTCCTATTCTATCTCTGTCTTCATTCTGTGTTTGAAGTGCACATTTTCAGACTCCCTAATCAACTTAACACAGATGTGCCTCCACCTGAGCTGGTCACGTCCGAATAAGCCCGTCATCATTGGGAAATGTCATCCATGTTAACAGGGGCTTTAATGCACCCAACCCCAGAGTGTCAGAGCTTGGCAGCCCAGCTCAGGATAGAGTGTGGGTTGTGTGCCACTGGGGTGGGTGGCCGACTGGGAGCAGTGGCTTGCCACCACAGCCCAGCAGAGCAAAAGCACTAGCTCAGGAAGAGATCAAAATTCAAAATGTAAAGCATAGTTTCCCCCCAACACCAGTTGTTCTCCCACAGTCATAAGTTGAACACTCATCCAGTGGATGCCACCTGGGCTTATTTCTAGGCATTTTCAGCCTAATGTCTCGAGAGGAGCCTCACTGATTCTGACTAACCTCTGGGCACACATGGGAACTCTATCGATATGTCATTCTGTCTGCGCCTTTCTGTTGGCGGTGACTCTGGGCCCATGGGACCATGCAGGACAGTGTCGTGGGCAGAAGCAGTCCTCAGCTCTCCTTTTCTGGGTGCTGTGTGCACTGAGGTCTCCTTTACATCTCACCTCCTTGGTCTTCCCTGGAGCTGACTTTTCAGCTGATCCTGGGAAGCTAGCACCCTGCCTGGAATTCTCATGGGACCATCTTTTCTCTGCCCTCTAGAGCCAGGTGGCCTGAGGAGCTCATGGCAGCCAGAAAGGAAAAAGGACCCAGGTCTCCTCTCAAACACCGGGAGCTGCACCACCATCATCACTCAGAACCAGGTCGGGAGGGCAGGACAGGCAGACCGACTGGCACCTGTACGCCTCCCAGGGCACCCTGCAACCTCCAGACCATGGCTCATTAACGCAGGGGAGCTGGAAGGGCTCCTTCTGTTAGGACGCCTACTTTGTTTGCCTATTATTCAGGTCAGAAGTAAAATCCCGAGGTTTAAGGAGCCCAGGGTCTTGTGATTACAAACCTTTAAGAGCTATACCTTCCATAGTGGACTATTAATGATCTGGACACACCTTGGGGTTTGAAGACTGAAATGCCCAAGCTTCCAGGGTTTCAGGAGAGTTCAGGGATGAGGATGAGTGGGAAAACACAGAACTAGTGTGACTGCCCACCCCCATCCCAGCGCACAGAGACTGCAAGTTTGTGGGTGGTGAAATGTGGCTTTTAGAGGCCTCCCCCGACCTTCTCAGTCCAAGCACCCAATTGTTTCTGCTCCGCTGTCTTCGTGTGGTCCCCACCAGAGAAGGAGGGACATAGAAGATTAACAAATGTAATCTTAAAATGTTTACTTGATGAAAATACATTTAAATGCATTTTCTACTAAAGTCAAATCAATTCATTAAAACTTAAGAAACTAGCAGTGCAAAATCTGGGCCTCCCGAACACCAGAGGTGCCTGTGCACTCTAACGGGACAGTGTGCAGGACATACCAGTGAGCCAGCACCAGGTGTTCACCTGGATGTGAAAGGAGGGCGGGGCTCACTCCCTGGAAGGAAGAAGGACCAGAATTCCCCCCATCTCCTTAGGAGACAAGTGGGCTGCACTCAGGGGCCATGTCTGTGGTGGTACCGCAAGCCCAGCCCACCAGGGCCGTCTCCTATATGTCTGTCTTGTGAGAGGCTCTGGTGTGAATCCTGGAGCCCAGCAGACAGGGCCCCAGGAGGGAGACTGTGACCTTGTCTTGTACCGTCCACACGTCTCTCATTCACTGGGTCTCGTGCTGTCCCAGAGACGTCCTCAGAGCCCTGTGCCATATGCTTGCTAATCCCCTGCCCTTAAAGTCAGGGGGAGATGGCCCCTGGAACAGGAACCCCTTCACTGTGGTGGGCTAAGCCTTTTCACATAAGTTGACTCAGACAATCCAAAGGCAGCCCCTTTGTAGAGCAAAGTGGGAATGATCCCCAAGGCTTTGAGGGGTGTGGGGACAGGTCTCAGGAGTGAAATCCATGCATGTGTGCTCAGCCTCTAGGCCAACTGAATGGGAGTGCCCTGGGGATGGCTGGAGGAAGCCTCTGTTTCATAAAGATTCCTCAGGGAGTCGTTTGGCAGCTGAGAGGCAAGAGTAAGCACAGCAGCCCTCTGCTCAGCTTTGCAGCAGGGCAGGGTAGGGCAGGACCAGACTCTGACCCCTGCACGGGTGTCCCCTGGTATCCCTTTTAGCCCTGGTGCCCTGTGGTGTGGACACTGGCCTTGGGTCTCTCCAGGGAGCAAGATCTGATCTCACACTGCAGTATTTTTGAACCATAGCTGAAGGAGTCCACCGTCTCCATTTCCTTTCCAGATTCAAGTATTTCTTTTAAAATTTAAATTTATAAATGTTTACACTTTCTGCTGTTTGCCCATTAAAATAGCATCGTGATAAACAACTGTAAGTCAGAGAGTGAATGATCTCATTGCCCAGCCCTCTCTCCCAAAGTGCTTGTAGTCGGTGCACACGGTTTTAGTGGTGAGTGTGTCTGTGGAAGTGCAGGTGTGCATGTGTATGTGTGTGTGCATATGTGTGTGCACATAGGTGTGTGCATGTATGTGCATGCAGGTGTGTAGGTGTGTGTGTGCATGCAGGTGTGTCTGTGTGTGTGCAGTTGTGTGTGCATGCAGGTATGTGTGTGCATGCAAGTATGTCTGTATGTGTGTGGAGGTGTGTGTGAATGCAGATATGTGTGTGCATGCAGTTATGTCTGTATTTGTGTGCAGGTGTGCGTGCATGAAGGTATGTGTGTGTTTGTGCACATATGTGTGCGCTGGGCAGGCGTGTCTCTCTCTGCATGCTCCTTCAAATGGGTGCATCCTCAGCTTCCCGAGCTGCTGAACCAGACCTGCTGCATTTACCCCAGGGCTGCTGCGCCCCCCATGTGTGGTTGTTCCAAAGGCTGAGCACACCCCTGGCAACCAGTGTCTGTGGTGTGGCAGTCTCCCCTGCTCTCCACAGTAGCCCAGTAGGCATACTTCCACATTTCTCCTTTTCATTGTTTGCACAGATGTTTTTTGTGGGATTATCTAGAAGTCTAATTGTGAGATCAGAGAAAATGACAGTTTAGAATATGTGCATATATTTTGAAATATGTTTATATAGCTGTGTAAATGTGAATGCATGATACATATACATACCTACCAGAAGAACAGGTTCCTAAACAACCCAACGTGTGTGTGTGTGTGTGTGTGTGTGTGTGTGTGTGTGTGTGTGTGAAAGATGACCACTGCCATTCTTACCTCCAGGTAATTAGGTATTCTGAGTCCCATCCCCAGTACCTTCATGCACACTCTGGTCAGAAATCACTAGTTCAGGTCCTTGTTACTGTTTTGACTGCATGGTGACCAATGCCCTTGGTCTCTGTGAGGTTCATGTGTCCCCCACACCCAACATCTGCAGTGCCTGGCACCTTCTCATACCTCTGTCCACGGGTGTCCTCCCCTCCCCGTGTGATGGGCCCCTGTGCATTTCCCTCTCTCTGTCCACCTGCCCACATGGCCCCCGCCTCCTGCTCTTCCTCTTAATCTTCCAGAGTGACCCATGTTCCCAAGCATGCGCCCATCTCTGCAGCAGATCTTCTTTGACTAGACTTTTAGGATGTACCAGGCTCAGGTCACTGCAGGCAGGGTGTGTACAGGGCAGGCATGTACCTCTGTACCACAAACTGCCATTGACCCTTCCAGTGGCTTCCAGTGAGAGAGCTGCTTGGTTAGGGCAGCTTGTGCTGGACTTCTATCACCAGAAGAACCTGCCACCACGTTAGTCCTGCCTCCTGTCCTCCAGCCAATACTCGTTTGGTGTGTGGCTTTGTGTTTCATAATGGACGACTGAAACAGGGCAGAGCTGCTGCCAAGGCCTTCCCTGCACAGCCCACATCCTCCCCAGCAATGGGCAGCTTCGGGGCCTCAGCCATTCTGGTGTTAAACAGCATCCACCATGCCCTTCCCACACAGCATGGCCACGCAGGTGTGACACGCTCTGCCCAGGCCAGGGTGCTTCTGCAGCACAGACACGGCCTTCCTGAGGGTCCTGTGGGAGGCAGGTTCTCCCAGGCTAGACGGAGACATGGCAGCAGAGCCACAGGGTGGAGCCAAGCCAAACCCCACGAGGAGGCGACCAGATGGCATCGAGGTGCTCCTGGAAAACAGGCTGAGAATGGCCAGGCACAGGCTGGAAGGAAGCTTGGTCTGCCTTAAAAATACCTTCCAACCTTCCCTGGTGGAAGGACACACGGGAGGTGGCTGAGAGCTAGTCGGACACGAACTGGGTGGACCTCCACTTACTAGGGATGAGTCAGGAAGGCCACCTGACCTGAGGCCACTTTCCCTGGCACAGAACCGACTTTCTCATCTCAAGAGTCTCTGGCACAGGAGTTACGAGAGCTCGACTCACAGCCTTTGAAGCCTGGCCACGGTGGCACTGGAACAGATCAGATGGTACAACCTCATTAGTATTCTGACTCACACACATTGGTTTTAAAAAATACATGGCCTTGGACGTTACCCAGGTAGTTTTATTTTGAATCACACATTTTAGCCAAATTTCTTTAAATGATTTATTTAGAATGAAAAAGACAGCAATCAGGCCATTTACCTCTTCTGATTTTCCCACTCAGCCATACCTTAAATGATTCCAACATTTTTCATCCACCACAGAAATAAATAAAAGGTTGCATCTAGCATTTAGGTCACGTTGAGATTTTCTGTCTCAATAATAATGGTAGTTGTCTAAGAAATCCTTCCAGGCAATTATAAATATGTCGAAATAAAGTAAAAGCATGACTTTGGAGACTGCGCCCATGGTAATCATTGGAAAGCAGCCGTAAGTGTCCTGTACCTGTGATTAAACACCCCTTCGCCACGCATACTCCCACGGATGAGCTAAAGCTGACTTGGCCCTGGTCACATTTTGAGAAACTCATTATGAAGAAAGGCATTTTTTTCCTAAGCAAAGTTTTCAAGGAGATGGGAAATGAAAAGTAGCAGTAATGTTTTTATATTATAAATTTGGCTTCCAGGGAAAGATGAGAGAGGGAAATCCCTCCTAGCCTCAGGATGTGTCATTCCAGTCTGTGGAATGCTGGGGTTTTAGGTAGAATATTTATGGAGGTCAGAAGAACTGGGAAAATTTAAACTGGCATTAATAAGAAAAATTTCCTATACAGAATAGATAGGAGCCTCCATATACAGGAGGCTCGACTTTCAAAGGTCTGCATTCCTGGCGGCTGGTGAGTTCTTTGTGTGCCATGTGGGGAGTGGTCCGTCCAGGGGGTTCCAAGGGAACTGGACCACTTTGGAGGAAGATAGACACGTTGTGGTTAGGGTGACCACCTCTCTGAAGCTACCCAGAACCGAGGATCCTATGACAAAGTCAAGAAAGTTCTAGACCAGCTAGGGTGGTCAGGCAGCCCATCTCAACCCTTGGGCAGCCTCCTCAGGCCAGAGCACCAAGCAAAGGCAGGTTACCCTCAGGCCTCCCCACCTGGGAGCACCAGGGAGGAATTGCCAGGATCAACTAGGAGCCCAGGGATATCCTCACTCTGGACTGACCGAGCTCCAGGGATCTGGAGAGTTCATGGCCCTGGGAGGAAGAGCCCCTAAACAGAGCCAGATTTGATTTACTGCCAAACCAGATGGATGCAACAAAGTTATATCAGATGACATTAAGATAAATAAAGAAATATGACATGAACTGCCCTTTTGTACACGGTACACTTATTGTAAAAATAAGTGCTGAATTAGTTTAAGTGGGGAGAGGAGAAATACACATCTCTGCAAAGACTACTTAGAGGGTGAAATGGAAGGCATGTGCCTGGTCCCTCCCAGTTCCTCCTCCCTGTGTCAAATGGCCCTGGGACCAACACAAGTAATTTAGAAGCTTGTTCCAGAAAATTCCCACTCTTGAAAGATTAAACTGTGAACCAGCCAAACGGCTTTCTTATCAGGACAAACAGCTTGCTCAGTGGGACTTGCTACAAGATCTCCCATCACTGTGCCTCCCATCTAAAGCCTGAGGGGAGGAACAGGTTTCACTCTGGACCCCAGGATCACCGATCTGCACACCTTTGGTTCTCAGTGAGATCCGAGCTGGAATAGCAAGGAGCTTTCCTCTGATGACCTTTCTCATACCTCAGCAGGGCCAGGCCCCAGCAGAAAGGATTCCCGCATTCTGAAGCCTAAATTCCCATCCATCCAGCCCTAGTATCAGACCTAAGCTCCTTGGAGACACACAGAGACACATAGAAAACTGTAGTCCCCAGAAGTGCCCACACATGTCACTGGGTAGCCCCTTTTCCTGGACCAGTGATGGGAAGATTGGGGCTAAAGCAAAGGGTGTCAAGTGGTACCTTCAGATCATAAACTGGTGAAGTACTGTGACGTGGACATCCACATTCAACCTGAAAGGACTCTTCCTTTAGCAGCCCCAGAGAGGCCTCAGGGGCTCTGAGAGTCTCAGAGGGTCACTGAGCCTCATAAGTGAGACACCTTTCCTCAAAAGGCCCAGGAAAGGCCAGTGGAAACCTGGAGGCAAGGCCATGCAATAAGGATCTGCACAGATCTTGCTTCTGTGGACCAGGGTCAGGCCCTGCTCGGCTTCCCAAGTTCCCGGCCTGCACAGCAGGTGTGTGGACAGCCCAAGAGCCTGCCTTGGGCCCAATCCCCAGGAGCACCCTGCCCTGCAAGGCCCACCTCCCAGGCAGCCCAGGTGCAAATCCTGTAAGCACTGGCCTGATGGCCCTTCCTGAAGCTCCTTATAGAGATGTCCTTCCTCACTGCAGAAGTCCAGGGTACTCAGCTCTGCTTGGTCAGTTCATCTTTCTGCAAGTCCTCGTGGTGATCAGACAGCAGGGAGGCAGTATTCCTGGGGTTCACAGCAACCCACAGGTGCTCTCAGAGATCGGTGTTAGGGAAGGAGGAGGAACAGGTGTCTCCTGGCATCTCTGATACCTGGACACCAGCAGCAGTGAGCGTGGACATCTAGAAATCAGGTGAAATAGTAAAGCCATGCAGTAGGAAATCAGCATCAGGTATTATCTTTTCATTTGGTGGAATTGGGGGCAGAAAGAATCTCACTGGGTTCAGCTGCTTCATAGAGATATTTCTCATGAATAACTGGCTTTATTTTTATTTTGAAGCTACAAAAATTAACCCCTGTTTTTAGAATAACAGGACAAGGACATTTATAAAGGCGAATTTACTAGGAATTACATAAGAACATGGAAGTCATTTTTCTCTGTGTAGACCGGCTTTGAATTCTTTTCTATTTGTATACAAATGTCAGATTCCAGAGGAGATTGCTTACTTATTTATTTCTTTATTTTTACAATACTGAAATCATATTTACTTCACAAAGTTTAGATGAGCACAATCCCGATTTGAGAACAAGGCTGCTGTTCCAAGATCCGGTTTAGAAAATCCATTTCTGCATCCAAATGTGCTCTTTTAGTCTGCACAGAGCCCACATTACTCATCTTAATTTTTCTATGTATATAAATTACTCTGTTTTTTTATTGTTGTTGTTTTGCACGAGGATATGATGATTTATTGATTTTTTAAAGTCAGCTTTGAATTTTCAAAGAAGCACCAGCCCAGCCGCCTAGTGGTGCAGAAGCTCAGCTGGCCCTCTGGCTCTGCAGCCCGGCCCCGCCTCCGCCTCCTCCCCTCCCACTGGCTTCCCCTAGCTGGTCTCTTCCTTGACAGCCCCTTTATCTGATCGCCTCCATTCTTACTATATTTTCAATCCTTTCTGGGACAACAGCTTGCCATTTCAACAATTGCTAATGGTATTCTTAATTATCTGCTGCCTAATGAGAAATTACAAAACAATTTGGTCCCTCCAGCAACATGAGTGACCAGAGGATAATTGCCATTTGGGGACAGTGTTCTTAACATCTAACTTCCTTGCTGCAGAGAAGAGCTTCTTTGACGAGAGCTGTTCAGAAGGAAGCAGGTTACTGCAGGGGAGCGATGAGGCCATGAGCGTTTGACAGCTAGTTCAATTCTGCTTTCAAATTTAGAAAGGCCAGGAAAATCTGAGCAGGGGCTGAGGCTTCAGCTCAGGATCCCAGTTCACCCTGAACAGTCGACTGCATCTGGGCCTCATTCAGAGCTCCTGGCAGCTGCGCCAACATGCCACACCTCAGAGGAGAGGTGGCCTCAAAAGGCAATTGCTTGACCCTCTGCTTTTCAGGACTGTTATTAACACTGCACAAAATTTGCTTTGTTCTCCTTCATTTTTTTTTCTGGCATGTTGCTCATTAGCTGGGCTCCTTCCCTCCAGGTGATAAGTGAGGGGCAAATCCATTTGGAATGGATGAACATTAGCAAGACACCTGCTTAGTGACTTGCCTGCAAATGCCCTGGCTGGTGCGCTGCCCATTTTAATTTAATCAATACCTGAACTCACCTCTCACACACCGAGGCAGGAGGAGAGCCCTGATGGGAGTGACAGAGACCATGGATTGCAGAGATCATCTGAGGGCCTGCTCCAACCACCGGGCAGTGGAAACCTTCTTTGGGCCCACCTACAGCTGCCAGTGTAAAGAGCAACCCACAAGTGAAATTGCGTGCTGTTGATGTTTATTTTGATTGTTGACATCATACTCAGTGGTTTTTAACATCAGAACCACCTGGAAACCTTGAGGAACAAAAACTGCTGGGGTTGCCCGGTTTCCAATGTGGTGAGACTGGGACCCTAGATGATGCACTGGACAGGTCCCCATGGAGACTTTGGGTCCAGAGGCTACAGGTAACCACTGCTGTGTGCTATGAGGCATGTTCCTGTCGGTCATGAAGAATTCCCCCTGGCAGATGCAGGGAGCTCAAGTTGTCACCCGGCACACAACCCACCTATCCTGGCTGCACTGATCTGCACAGATTCTTGCAGCCATGATGAGCACAACGCATCAGCAAGAGACACAGGGGAGCCGGGTGGCAGGGAGAAGGCACCAGGCTGGTTTATCTTGTAGGTCTTCAGTTGTAGAGAAAGCAGAGGACACCACAGGGTGGCCTTTTGTGCATAGGGAAGAAGCAAGAGTGGGGTGAGGCCTTCCACGATCATGTCCTGTCTGCAGTGTGGCTGGACCTGGTCATGAGTGGATGGGGGTCCTGGGGACACCCACAGTCCTCCTTCTGAAGTTCAGGATTCACCCAACGAGGAGCAGGGGGGAGCTCTTATTTTGTCAGCTAGAAGGTGGAGGAGCTTGGGGGTCCTTTGGGTCAGCAGTAAGTGGCTATTTAAGACCCTTTTTTGTAGTTTGTTTGCATACTGAGTCTCACACCACAGGTGCACAGAACTGGGCTGATGAGACCAAGGTGACACCCCCCACCCAGGCTTACCTGGCCCTCATCTGGCCCTGTGCACAACCTGCCCTGGTGGGAGTTGTCCTCCCATGTTGGATGCCCACATGGGACCACCCCCTTATACAATGCTTGTGTCACACACCTGTGTGTCCACCAGCCACAGGGATGCTGCAGAAAGACAGAGCCTTGGCCACAGAATGGTATTTTATTCTGCATTTTTCCTTCTCTAATCTACTTTAGGTCCCCATGTTTACAGGTGCACATCTGATTTATTCTTGGGTGGCTGTTGATGAATATAGACCACCATCCATTTTCCAAACCCTGTGGGTCCAGCTAAAGTTCAGGATTTAAAGGTTGCTCAGAGTTTACGAGAAACACATTTATCAAACACGTCATTATGTGCCCGTGGAGGTCCGGGGCAGCACTGAATAATCAATCGCCATAATGAGGGGGCAGCAAGTCATTCGGGAATTTACACTCAGTGGCACAAATAAAACAAGAGCCTTGTGTCAATGCAGCTCAGGTTTTGCTGCCTAATGAGCTTTGGGATAAAAACACAAACACCACCGCCCCCAAGCACAGCCCTTTGGTCATCAGAGATTTTTTAATTTCAGGGGAAAGGGAAGAGATTATGGACCTGAATCTCACATTTTATTATCCAGTTTCCTGTGGGTAGATATGTTTGTTGGCCAGTGGACAAATAATGCCTCAGTGGACATTCTTATATCTGTGCCTGTATGGTCTCCCTGGGCAAGGGCTTTGTGCTCTTGGGGACATCTCACATAGAATATGTTCCAGTGGCCATTTCAACTCAACACCAATGCTATGAAGAGGTCAGTAACTTAGGGTTTGATGTTTGCTTCACAGTCGCCTAATAGAACATTCCGGAATCAGGAATTCTTCTCTTATTCATCCTCTCTAGTGTGTAACTGCTGGGAACATACAGCTATTCAGAAATTGAAATAAGGCTTGATCGATGAAGGAATTAAATTTTTTATTGTGTTTAATTTCAATTAATTAAAATTTAATTAGCCAAGTGTGGGTCTAAAACTTTTTCTGTATGAAGAATGTGAAAAAAGCCAACATCAACAGCAAATTTAAAATTATTCTGAAAACAAGGAAAAGTGTTTATCTCTAAACTTGAAAAAGAGCAAAAACTGGTTCCTCTATGTATAACTTGGTGGGTGGTGGAGCTGACTTTTATCCCATTTAGGAAAAATTCTAGTGCATTTAAAGTAACCCCTTGACATCTTAAATGAATCCAGAGATGTGCAAGTTAGCAAGTCAATTACACCTCAGTGTCAATGAATTCACAGTTTCTCTCCGGCAGCACTCGCTCTTTTAAAGCACCCTTGAGGGAAACAACTTCATGGTGTAATTTCAGGCACAATAACATAGTGGTTCCTGTGAATGGTCAGGGGATCTGTTCAGGAGACCCAGAGGTCACCAACTACCCAGGATGCTTGATTCCCTTATTAAAGCACAGCATCTGCACAAAACCCAAGCAGACCCTCCCGTAAACCTCAAGTCATCTCTAAATGGTATACATATGTATGTGTGTGTGTGTGTGTACAAATAATGTTTGTGTGCATATAACATGTATGCATGCACACACACACACAAACACACAAACACAACCACACACATACCTAATTCAATGTAAATGCCCTGTCAGTGATTACTGGACTTTAGGGAAAAATGACAAGAAATATAAAGTCTGCGGTATTTAGAATGGATACTTTTCCCCAAACATTTTCAATTCCTGGTTGGTAGACTCCATGAGTGTGGAGCCCTGGATCAGAGGGACCATCATATTTTCATCTGAACAGGAGCCACCAAAGTAGCTGAGTTTTCAGAAGCCACGGAGCGATGTGGAGTTAGGTGTTGCTGAAGGCACTCTCCCTGACACTGCACTGCACACGTGGTCACAACCACTGATGGGGAGGAGGGAGACCTCCGAAGGAGACTGCCCAGCTGTAACCTGAAGCATTGGCAGAACGGGCCATGCAGGAATGGTGGGAATGGGGTCCGAAGGAGTGAACAGCAGCTTGCAGGGTGCAGGGGCTCCCCACATTCTGGAGAAGAGAAGGCCTGTCCCTACAGTGACAGTCCCTAAGAGCAGCCGGACTCAGGTACTGCCTCCCCTGCTCTGGCCAGGACTCCTGAGCTTCCGAGAGGAGATGGCTTGGCTGGGGAGACCCTGGAGGGCTGACTTGAGGGAGCAGAGCCCAACTGTACACAGGCCCCTCAGTGTGTAACGGGGTGGCTAAGACTAAGGTAAGAGGTGACACCTGTGAGGGGCATTTTTAAAACTGCTCCAGGCTCATTCTTGCCATCATTTGAATCTTAAATGTCCCACAGAGGCCCGCGTGTCACAGCCATAGTCCATAGTCTTGGTGCTATTGGGAGATGGTAGAAACTTTGGGATGTGGGGTCTAGTGGGAGGTCCTAGATTGTTAGGGACACACACCAGAAGTGGGTATTGGACTTTGCCTGCTCTCCCTCTTCTCTTGCTCCATGGCCATGAGGGGAGTGGTTTTACTGCCTTCATGGTGTCCCTCCTCACCCCATTTTCAAAGACAGGGGGGTCTGTTGATCATGAGCTGAAGCCTCTAAAACTGAAGCAAAATAAACTTTTTTTTCTTTACAAGTTGATTATCTCAGGTAGTTGTTGCAGTAACAGAAAGCTGTCTGATACATTTTGGTCATGTGGAGAGATAACCAACCCGAGGGCACCTTCTTGTCCAAGGAAAACTTCTTTTAGATTTTCACTTTTAATTATATAAATGTTCATTTCCTCAAAAGTGTCAAACAGCAAGACCTGATGGTGATAACCATCCATTCATTTAAAACTCTGGGCTCCTGCTATCAGCCAGTTGCTGTGGAGAAGGCTACAAAAAAAAAAGAGAGAGAGTTTCTATAAAGACAGTACTGTATTCTACTGGATTAGCAAGAGACCTTATCTGTTCCTCCACCATGTACAAGATGGCTGCTGGAAAGAGGCCATTATTTTGTAAAATGGATCTAATGCCCCCTGGAAGGGAAAGTGGATCCCCTGAGTCCTGACCCTTCAGATTTGGAGTTCAGAGCAGACAGATAAAGAAGGACATGAAGGTCAAGGTCAAGGAAGAGGCAAGGACAATTAATTTCATAAAATAAAGGAATCTGTGAAAAGATTAGGTCGAGGATGACAACCGAGCTCAACCCCAGGCCACAGGGAGGTTGCTTTCCCATGGCTGGTGCATGGGACCAGGTGGTGCCTAGCTCAAGCAATATCTAGACATGAACCCAAAGCAGTCTAACCTCATGCCCAGCAGGGGTCCTGCAGCCACAGAGCATTGCAGCTGCAGATCTACATGGGCCACACTTGGTCAGTGACACTGGGGGTCAGCATGGAGCAATGGCAGCAGGAGACTGATGGGAGGCCCTTGCTTTCCTTCTTAGCATTTAAAGGGAAACAGATTACTTTTGGAATCTATTAAACAAAGTTGTTGAGCAATTTGATGTAGGAGGAAGAGGCAAGAGGGAGACTCTGGAACTCCCCTTAATGAGGTTGGGGCCATATGGCAACATTGTAATGAAATAACAAAGGTCACTTATGTAGTACTTATTTCATTTTGCCACACAAACAGCACCCTGACATTAGTCAGGTGCCCAAAGAAGATACCACTGTCCCTAAGCTGCAAATATGAATTGCATTTGGTCTCACCTTTTGGGATAATTGCGATGGTGTCTACTGTGGTTGGTCTTGGGGAGTCTATGCACCAGATTCTGTCAATGATCCATGAGAGAATTGTCGGCAGCTTCAAGGGAGTTCCACGAGAAGGGAGAGAGGGCAGAGGTGGGTGGAGGTCCCTCTGACTTCCCTCCTCTTTCTGCTCTCCTGGAAGGATGTGAGGCTTGAAGCCGTTGAGCCATTTCCAGTCGGTAGAAAACCATCTAAGGAAATCAGGAATATGTGATCGAGGTCTCCCACTGTAGCATGGAGTTGCGGGCAGCCCAGGACTGCTGGGGCTTCCCGTTTTTCTTTGGGGTGATTATGTGTCTTCACCCATGGGCACACTTTAGTTTTCTTACTATAATACAGAGGCATACAGTTTCCACAGACCAGGTTTCCCAGGTACACATCCTCAAAGCAGCATGTGTGACAGGGTGGTTGCATCACAATTTCCCTTAAGAAACTTACTTTCAAATAAGCACTTTCAGATCCCTATCCTTAGCTCTCCAGTAAGTTCCATTATGGGGAAGAAACAGCCTAGAACTCCTCCCCTTCCCAGTTTCCCACACACAGGGCCTGCCCCCAAACATACGTTTTAAAAATGATCTAAACTGCGGTTTCATTCTTCTAGGAATATTAAAGAAAATCGTTAGCGAGTACAAATTCGGGCTGAATCCTCAACACAGGCACAGAGATCTTCAGAGGCCCGTAGGAAAACGACTCTGGGAGTGGTAGTCCTTCTCAACCCTTTACTACAAAGCCCTGCGCAGATTCCTCCAAACCTTCAATGTTTAAAAAACAAATGGTCAATACCTGCTGCAGCAATCACTCATGTTTGATTGATTGTGTGTCTTTGAAGGTGAAAAAGTACAAATAGCTTGAAAAGAAGAAATACACAGAGGAGCGATGGATCTGATTTACCTATTGCAGCGGCAAGCCAGGCGCTGAGCAGCTGTGTGGCGGGTGCCCCCACATCCTCTGAGAGAATATGCCCAGGACCCTGGCCCTGCTGTGACCATGTCCTGCTGACCAGCTACTCGATCACCATGGAGCGAGAGCATCTGACTAGCAGAATGCCATCTATTCCCTGGGTCACAGGTCCACAGGTCCCTCATCATCTATGTGTGGGTGCCCAGGGGGCAGGTGCAATCATCAGACCCAGCAATGGATCATTTGGCTTCCCTTTTCCAGATGATCCAAGATATCACCAAGAGAGAAGGCAAGGGAGGGATGGTAGACACCACGTACCCAACACATAGCTTGCCACACAGTGCTGGCTCTATGACTTGCTCTCCCCATGTGAACTTTGTATCCCTGTCTTCACATACAGGGGCTGAGTCACGCTGCTTGCTGGAGTGCCCCGGGCAGTGAGAGATGAGCAGAGTTGTGGGTGTACACAGGAAGGCACAATTTAGACCCCAAATGGCCACACTCCTCAACTTGTGATCTAAACTCACATCAAGGCACTCGTTTTGAGTATCTGTGGATAACAGTGGATTTCTATGTCATTGACACCCAACATCCACTCACCTTGTCCCTGGAAACAATGCCTTGCATGTCCTCCAGAGACCAGCAAGTGACCCAGGCCAAGAGAATCAAAGCTCCTTATTCCATCATCATGGTGCCCACTCCAGGGATGTGCATGGCACCCCAGAGTCAGGGAGGCCCAGCTCTGTGGTCTTTTGTGGGAGAAAAGCACCCTGCCAAACCACAGGATCTATGCTCACACTCTGACTCATACTTCGGGAACACTTGCACCCCCTCAGCACACTTCTGGTTTCAGTTCCAGCTTTAGGGGCAGGTTGAGTACCTTGATACTCACATGATCCTCATCTCATGTCTGGTGGCTGCTAGGATTATTCCTCCTTAACGGGGGGGGGGAATACCCTCAGCTCCTGCTTACTGCAGAGCTCAGGTGTGTGAGTGAGAATGCCCCACGTGTGACCCTTCCACACGTAGGAGGGTGGAGCAGCCTCACAAGGATCCAGTCTCTTTTCTTGCCTCCTGTGATGATCGGAGGCCCTGTGGGTGGCAAGCCCCCACTGCCCACAGCAGAGACCTTCCCTCTGCCCTGACCCACCTCCCAAGCTAAATTACCTCTGCCTAAGTCTTTATCCCAGGCCCAAGTTTCCCTTCATCAAGACAGATGCTATCTTTAGAATGCTGGGAAACAGGATAGATGGGACAAATGCAAAAATGTCATTCATACAAGATGGGATGGTCAGTGTTCCAGGAGGAGACCAGGAGCTAAGAGGACCCGCCCTGAATGGCGGTGTTTGAGCTAGGCGGCATCACCTCCTCCATCTGCACAAGAGGAGGCTGGAGCATGGGCAGGGGTGGCGTGGCTGCACCTGTGTTTTGTATTGGGCTCCACATTAGCTGAAGCCCTCCTCAGACTGGACAGAGCCCCTATCTGAAACCATTGCAAGTCCCGTTAGGGTTTAGTTGTGAGGCAACCTGCAAAAGCTCACAGGTGAGGCAATGCAAGAAAGTTCAGTAGTGAGATGATTGTATTAAGAGAGTCTGAACCTAATCAGCACACTAATCTGCGGATGGAGATTAACTACATGGTGACTGCAGACATGGAGGATGTGGCTGGAGGAGGTGGGTTATTAGGAGCAGGCCTTTCACTTAAGTTCCTGGGGTCTGGAGAGTTTACATTTATTGAGGATCATAATATTGTTATGATCTTGCCTTTGCTGTATCTCAAACAGAAGTCTCTACTGGAAATTAAATTTTACCTCAAGTATTCACTTGCCAATTAAGAGATTTTAAAATACATGACTCCCAATTTAGCCGCAAGCCCATCTTCTTACCACTTTCAAACTCTATCATGGTGATGCTCCTCTTTGGCCCCTGGCTTGAGGACCTTTCTGGCCTTTTTCCCTCTTGACTGCTACCCTCACTGGCCTGAGAGTTTACTTGCAAGTCACAGTCTTGGGGTTCCTGAAACCAGCTGGGCTTATTTTCATAAGTGGTTAAAATTCCTTCTTTGTTCTCTGCGTTTTTACTGGAAGCAGCCAGGCTCTGTATTGTCACCAAAGCTCCCAGACTGGGGTCTCATTCCCCTATTGATAACAAATTGACCATGAAATACTCACTAAAGGAAAAGAGTATAATCTCAGCTCTGGGGCTCAGAGAGTCACTAAGCCTGTGGGGTATTGCGCTTTGATTTTTCGGCAGTGAACCTCCCTGAGTCTGCCACGTAACTGCATCATGCCGCCTGGTAGCATTTACTAAGGGATTTCTCTTTAGCTCATCTGACTCAACCTTGTTTTTTTCTGTCTCACTCTCCCTCCCATGTTCTCAAGAATTTTTCTTTTTCCTTTTGTTGCCTTGCTTGGGATTGAACCCAGGGCCTCTCGTATGCTAGACAAGCACTCTAGCACGGAGCCACATCCCCACCCCTCCCTGCCTCCTTCTCTAGCTTCAGGTGCAGCCTGGATAGAAGACTTGGGAAGCTCCCGTGAGACTAAATTAACAACTGGTTGGGATCATTTAGCTCTTTGTAACATCATCGCTCCTAGTAATCAAAGAGCAGGAACAGTCCAAACACCCTTCAAGTGGTAAAGGCTCTATAAATGTGGTATATCCCCAAACTGGAATATTCTATGACAACATATTCTATGGAGTTCTGACAGGTGCTACATTGTAGATGAACTTTGAGAAAACCATGCCTAGCCAAAGAAGCTGGGCACAAAACACCATGTTGCATATAATTCCAATTACATTAAACGTCCATATTTGAAGAATTTACACAGAGAGAAAGGAGACTATTGGTTCTTTGGGTGTTGAATGCAGGTTCGATGTGTGGTACTTTTTATTTATGAGGGTTATCAGGACCCAACCCCCTTGTAAGCTGAGGAGCCCCCCGCGGGTCTTTTCAATCATCCTCTAAACACTTCAATATTCCTTGTGCTTCCTTCCACTCTGCCCATACCAAGGGGCTGCGTCTGGGGAGTTCTTCAGCCTGTTCACTGGCACCATTTCCACTGATGTCTTGGCCCACAGGGAAGAGAGCCCACAGATGTGTGTGACAAGCACAGTGACCTCTGACCTATGTGCAGCTGACCACGTTGCCTATCTACGTAAGGGAAGAATTCAGGGAGATGAATTTCAACGTCACCCATAGACATAGGTGTGTGTGGCTCGAGTCTTCCCTGAGAGAGGTCCCTTCCAGACCTGCTGAGTGGGCTTCCCAACCTGCTGATACCAGCAATGCCTGTGGGCAGCCAGGGCCAGTGCAGGCACCTGTGAAGGCCAGTGGGTGGGCAGGAGACAGTGCAGCGTCCTGTCCCCCAGGAGCACACTTCTACTGCTTAATGAAAGAAGCAGGCACCTCAAGGAGCAAAGCCAGTCCCCATGGAGAAGCAGGAGTCCCCAGCTGCCAGCAGCCTGTGTGTCCAAATGAGCCAGTAGGATGCATTAAACTACGTTTTCAATATTCAAAAAATAAAATTTGCACTCATAATTTTTGTGGACTTTCTTGGGCAGATTTTCTTGAGAATACTCTAGATCACTGAGCCAGCTCGTGTCACAGGGTATTGCTGGGACCCAGAATGCCTGTGGCTCACACTCTCCCTCACTCCTCTTCTTACTCTCTTTTCACCATGATCTAGTGGCAGGTCCACAGATACAGGAGTGGGTCACCAAAAGATCCCTGTGTCTATCTCCCAGGCTCATGGGATGATGGCACATTCTGTTCACTGGGTCTCTGATCAAGAAAGTCAACCCAGGAGAAAAACATGGAAGTCTAGGGTAGATATGCAAAATCATGTGCAAACTATAATAACCTTACCACTATGTTGTAGGTAAAGAGGCGACTGAGAGAGGTTCGAGGGGGATAAGAAGGGGAAGAGATAAGATGTTCACAGCTCAGGTGTGTCTGCTTTCTAGAGCGGGGCACCAGTGTGCTGATCAGAAGTGACGCTGGCATCTTACTGGAAAGAGTCAAGGAAGGGGTGGGGACCTGAAAGCAACCTTCTCACTCACTGTGGGAGCAAGACAGGTGAATAAAGAACACCTTCAGCTGTAAGGGTCTGCAGAAGGTGCAGTAATGGTCTAAAGGTGACAGGGAAATGCATGGATAACTTTGACTGGTTGAACTGCCCTCACTCTCTCTCACTCTAATGGGGGAAAGTGTTTTGCAGACAAAAAGCTTTATTTATTTATTTATTTTTCTGATCTCCTTGAACTTTTCTGTAGCCCTGAGTGGGCAATAAACCAAAAACAGTTTTATCAGCAAGTTAAACTATTTTTTCTTTTTTTCCCATTTTGAAGGGGTCAAAGTGTGCAGAATGGCTAAGGACAGCAGGATTATCTTTTGTTCTTTGGAAGAATTTTCTGAGGCTGTGGCTGGTGAGTTTTGCCTTGAGCAGAGCCTGGGAGAAATTGCTAAGTAGGTACCCTGCCTCTGGACTCTTTGGGTTTGAGGAGTTAAAGTCGCAGGCTTTCCTGACCATGCAAATAGACACACAAAATGGTTTGAGGATGTTAAGTGAGAATGCAGATGAAAGGATCCAATGGAGAAGACTGGTCCCTAAGGCTGGAGGTGGGCTCTGGAGGGTCAAGACTTTAACAAGTGTCCTGTGAGGTTCATGGAGTCTCCCAGGTTTGGACTCCTCTGACCTAAAGCAGAATATCAGGGTGGGGCGTGGACTCAATCCCACACTTCGAAAGTGTGGAAACATGGCCAGATTGAAGCAAAATTTGCAGCACAGAGAATCAAACCATTCCAGACTATTGTGATGGGGAGAGAGACCAGAACTCAGCCTGAGCTCAATTTCACTAGAAAAAAGAGTAGCATGGGACCGAGTCCTACACCATGGCTTCTTCCGATGCTAAATATACTCTGGTCCTCATGAGAAGGGCAGATTTATAGCCTGAGGCTCTTTCCCTCCTGTAGAGGCCAGTTTTCCTTGAGGGTCCCCTCTCAGGTGGGACAACTCTCAGGTCCCCAGCAAGATACGCCTTGGCTATAAAGTGAAAGTATCTTCTACAATGATCCGCCTCTCAAAGGAGCAGAGGAAAAGCGGACTCTGGTGAGTTTTCAAACTCAAAAGCTTGGAGACCAGGGTGGAGAGGAATCTCAGGGCTTGGTCACCTGTGTTCTGTGAGATCCAATGAGGGCACTGGGGTGTGTAGGCAGGGTAGATTGCCACTTTACCACCCACAGCCAGTTGCCCTGGCAGCAGGCATCTCCCTATGCTTATGGTTAATATGTGACAAGGAGAGAGAGTAATTTTCAGAGGTGACCAGATTCGGGGGCCGCAGCAGCTCTAGGTCCATGAGCGCCTCTCCCGGTACCATTTGGGAGGGGGTTTCAAATTTGAGGGTCTCACTGGCTTCATGGGGCTGCCATGGGATCACCAGTGAGGGCAAGCAGGTGCTTTGACCCCACAAACCTTCCCTCAGTTTGCCAGTGTGACCTGTGAGCAGAAGCTTGCTCTCCCCACCATGACCTCTTGGGGGGATGATTGAATATTGAGTCCGGCCACTCCTGATGACACCACATAGCATCAGGAAGGAAGAAAAAGGCAGATAGAATCAGGATCGGGTCCCACCGTATCCTCCTCGTCTGGATGGAACAAGTTTGCAGCCATAACACACTGAGCACGGGCCCTTTCATATAGAGGATTTAGAACTCTTCTGATGGAAGCCAAATCATAGCAAAAATCCTTCATAAGAGCAAACCCAGCATTTACTACAGGCCTGATACTGCTACTGTGTGTCCACTCACTAACCCAGCTAACCTTCACCATCACCCTCTGGGTTAGAAGACACTCCATTCTCAAATTACAGATGGGAAATGGAGAGCCAGGTAGACAGCATAACTTGCCCAACATCACCCAGCTGGTGGGTGTTTAGAACCTCAAGCTGGGGAAGTTTCCCTACTTAGTAGCAGAAAGTCCATTATCTTTAGAATAGTACTAAATTTTTCAGTGTAATGGTCCCCTCCAGCTCTGTTACCCATATGTCCAAATAAAACATATGCATACATTCTAGGTATACAAATATTGCTTATTAACTGGCTTCCCTTTCTTCAGAAGTACCATTAAAATATGGCAATGTTGTAAAGGAATGGGGGCCACAGCAGCCCAATCACAGCCCAGTGTGTGGTGAGGAGGAAAAGCAGGCTTCACACTGCACTTCTGGGTGTGACTCATACAGAGTGGGAAAGGTGAAAGGTCATTGCAGATGATCCCCAGAGCAGGGCATTTCATGAATCTGTAGAAAAGAATGATCATAGAACCCCTCAGCCAGACCCATTCCTCTCCAGGCCCATGTCCTTTCTTCTGCTCCTCGGAAAAGAACTGAAGCCATGGAGCAGGGGGTCATGCGAAGGTTCCTTGTCTTGCCTGGCCACTTTCTGCTTTGCCCTCCTTCCCATCAGCACCTCACTTATTCCTCAGGGAGCCTCAGGAGAGCCCTTTAGGAATAGGTACCAAAGGGCCCTGCCCTACCCTGGCCATATTCCTGGGACACGAGCCTGGACAATCAGAGGCTCTTCTGGGGACACAGAGCCAAGAGATGCCAGGGGAGAAGGCCTGGGGCTGAATCTCTCCAACGGGGGCTCCCCGAGTGGTCTGTCGATGGGAGGCCTCCCCTAAAGGTGTCTGAAGCTCCCAACCCCAGGTCCTGATCTCTCTGAAATCTGTTTCTTCAGACTTCCCCCAGTCCTTCCTCACATCCTTGCAGTTAGTGGAGGTCAGCAGGACTGGTTTCCTGAGGTGAGAGCATCATGAGACCAGTTTCAACCTGGGTCCAGTCTTTTCTCATGATACTTAGTACATTTATTGAGCACCTGTGGTGTTCTTGGATGCCCTCTAGGTTCTGGGGGGCTGAGGTCACCTTGGCTGGGACTTTCCTTTAGGGAGATCCAGGCAGGTAGGTGAGGTCATGCTCTCCCATGAGCTCGGTTGCAAATGGAGTGTGAGTAGGTTTTGGGAAACATGCCGGAGAAAGAAGCACCTTCCTCCTGGGGAGCTCAGGGCTGCCCTCATGAACACACAGATGTTTGATTTAGTCCTTCGTGATAGTGGAACTTCATAATAGCATAAAGCACAGTGAACACGGTGGGACCAGACACTGGGCATGGAGACTGCAGACCCCATGTGGGGTATAGAGCAGAATTCAGGTGCCTGGAGCAGGAATAGTCACAGCTCTATTAGATCAAATACCGGCTGCATGCTATGTAATTGGGATACTGTATGGGGTACCGTGACAGAGGACACTCTTTGGGTCTTCATTGAATTCCTAGTTTAGTCCAGTGGTCCTCAATGCTTATAGTGCATTAGAATCTCACTGGAGAACTTTACAAAAACATTTCCAGCAATTCCACAACAGATTGTTAGGCTGGAGTAGGGGAAAGTCCTTGGTCTTTTACTAACCTGCCCAATTCCAGGGCTCAGAGGTGGTTCTCAGTGGTTCACTCCAACGTTTCTTAGTCCTCCCACCCCACCACCAACACTCGAGCTGTCAAGCCCATCTCCACTTGCAGCTGCAGCCCTGGCGGCTGTGTGAGCCCTGGGTTTACAGTGTCCCCCATCCTGATGAGGCTTCCCCTCCTCCACTGGTTAGGACCTCTGGGGAGGTGCAGCAAGCCTCTCTCCCCTCCTCACTTGACTTCCTCATCTGTACAGCAGGAATACCAACTCCACAGAAATGTCCACTGTGGTAATGCTTCCTGGTGATGTAGATAAAATGCTGTCTGTGCACAATAAGAGGACGTCATTATCCCTGGCTTGTATGTGGGGTGATCACAAACTGTTCCAGAGATAGGTTCTCCATAACAGGTAGAGAAGGCAGTGCAAATAGATGTAATTATAATTTCAGGTGACATTTATTGCACATCCTCAAAAGAGGCTTATGGGGGAGACAATTATGTCCATTTCTCAGTTGGAGAGAAAGGCATGCAGAGCAAGCCACTCCACCAGATCACAGCTGGAAGCCCTGGGGAAGGACTCACTATGGACAAGCCTGGCTTCAGGTCTATTCTTGTAGCCATCAAGCCACTCAGACCCTGACAAATCATGTTTCTAGGAAGCAGTCTCCAGAGGCTCAGATTTGCAGATGGGAAATGCCATCTGTGGCAGGTGGGAGTTTGGAATCACGGTTTTCCTTCCTGGCATTATCCCTGGGAATAGGTGACATTACATGGTAAAGGGAGTTAAAGTCCTTGATCAATGGACCTGAAAGTATGGGCATTATCCTGAATCATCGAGGTGGGCTCTAACAATGGAGAGGGATGCAGAGGAGTCAGAGGTCCCTCAAGAGGGCAGGAGCAATTTGAAGCAGAAAGATTGGAATTGCTGTGGCTGAATTTGAAGATGAAGAAAGGGAACCAGGGGTCCAGGATTGCTGCCACCTCCAGCAGCTGACCACAACCCTCAGCTGACATGAGGAACCAGAACCCGGGTTCTACCATGGAAGGAATGGAAACTAACCTCTCAGATATCAAGGAAGCAGCCTCTGGAGCCTCCAGCCAGAACACGGTCCTGCAGTGCTTGCTCATAGCTTGGCGAGACGCAGCTCAGACTTCTGACCTACAAACTGTGAGGTGGTGTCTTGGTGCTTTCCAAAGCCACTGCCCTGTGGGCTTCTCCCCTTGCTGTTCTGCACAGTGCAGGGGCCCTGTGCCCAGCTCCATGCAGAAAGATTTACCTGCAGCATCACATCCTGTGTCAGACCCAGGATGGAAACCATTGCTGGTGCCTTCCACCATGTCACAGCAGAGGAGACAGAGGATTCCTGGGCTTACAGACCTAAGGTTATGCTCCAAATAATGTGTCTGGCCCCAGATCCCCACATAGGACTGTCTGCACCAGCCTCACTGAGTCCCGCCACCAGATTCAAAACAACATGGGGACAACTCACCTGCTCAGGTGGCTGAGTGACAATTTCATGGTTTGTGAGAAAGCTCTTCATGAATGACAAAACATTGCACAAACAAGGGCGTCTGTGATTAATAATAAACCAGTGGAAGAATGGCAAATGAGTTCTTCAACCGTCAGTCTCCGTCTAGCAGTAACCAAACACACACTTCGTTTTTATTTATTTCTCCACTTTTGGCTAATTTCACCTGATGAAGCCATGATTTTGACATCATTCATTCCCTTAGCCTGCAGGCTTTTGGTAATTACAACTGCCTTTTTCCCTGATACAAATATCTCTAAATTGGATCTGAAAAGGCTCTTTACCTGAAGGACTTGAATATAGGGGCTGGTGTCATGGCCCAGAGCGGCTGCTGCCCCTTTGGCTGACTCTAAAGGGGCGTCTCTGGCATCAAGGCAGAGCTCGAGGCCCTGGCCCCATGCTTGGCCCCACAAAGACCTTCATTCAGCCAGGGCCACCTAGTGAGGGCTTCTTTCCCTTGCCTCAATAGGTTTCCAAGTGTGCCACAATAAAGCGCTCCATTGCAAAGTGGACCTCAGGAGCTACTTGTTTTGCGTAACTGACAACATATATCTACTAATGGCAATTCCTCAAGTTCCTAACCCAGCCGCTAAAAAACAACATTTACTCTCTGCTTCCATGGGTTTATTTTATATGCAGCCAGTAAGGGACACTGTGCAGAAGTCCTTCCATGTCTGGTCATTTGGCTTAGCTCTAGGTTCATCCGTGTTGTGACTTGGTGACAAGCCTAGAGACATCGGGCACAAGGTAACGAATGCATGGTCTGCACCAAGAAGCAAAAACTTCAAGGGAGATTGGAGCTACAGAGGGATGTTGAGCAGAAGTATCACAAGGGCAGATCTGTGCTCTAGGGCTGCCACTCTGGCTGCTGGCTGGAAATTGGATATTAGTGTGACTCCAGCTGACCCCCGCAGAGCACCCAAAGTGCTTTAAATTGCTGAGTTACATTGACTTATTTCAATGTATCCTTTTAGAGAGTCACTCCCATTTCACAAGTTAGGAAAATGGGGAGCAAAGAAGTGAGTTAACTTGCCCAGCCTCAAACAACCACTAAGGGGTGGAGCCAGGACCACCCTGGAGTGGCCCCAGGGTCTTTGTTGTTAACTGCAATGATCAACTTCAGGAACTGTTTGCACTAGGAATCTGCTTATCCTGGGCAGAGAGTCCCCTGAAGGAACACAGATTCCTGCAGAAGCCATTGGAATTCAGACCCGCACACAGGGAAAGTTCAGAAAAACTAAGTCCCTAATTAAGAGTGGAAGCAATGGTTCTGCTGGGCATGTCTGGTGTGTCAGGTGACATGTGCAGCTCTTGAACATCAGTGTGCTGCTCTGATCCGCAGAACAACTCTGGTGTTACAGAGCTGATTGTTGCCGTTTTATAGATGAGGAATCTAAAGCCCAGAGAAGTTAAGTAACTTGCCCAAGGTCACAACGCACTTAGATCACAGAGTGGTCTTCTCTGAAATCTTCCCTTATGTCAGGAAGGATCCAGGGTCAGGTAAGAATGAACATCTAAGAAAAGGAGAGGTGAGACTAAGCTGTTAACAGTCCATCCAGAAACAGAAATGACAAAATAGGTGAGCTTAAAAGGAACCCACCAGACACCATCTCTGTAAGTTGGAGGCCATTGGTCTCCTTTTTCAAAAAATGTTTTTGTTGTGCAGTAGAGTCGCACACAGCGGTGGGTTCATTTTGACATCATTATACAAGCATGGGGTATCATTTGCTTCATTTCAAATACCTTCCCCTTTCCCTCCCCTCCTCCCTCTCCTGTTCTTTTACCTCTATTGGTCTTTCTTCTGTTTATTTCTTGGTTTTCCAACTGGTGCATTTTAGATATGTGTAAAATTGAAACTCTCTGTGGTGTATTCATATAGGTTCACAGTGTAATTTGCTCAATTTCTCTGCACTGTTTGTCTCTGTTGCTCTCCTTCCTCCCTCTCCTCCCTCTGCTCCACAAATCTCTCTTCTATTTTTATGGAATCCTCCCCCTCTCCCTTTTTAAAAATTTCACTCTAATTTAGGAGAGAAAACATTTGACTTTACGAGTCTGGCAGATTTCATGTAGCAGGATCTTCTCCAGTTCTCGCCTTTTACTAGGAAACTACATGTTGTCACCCCTCTTTGTGGCTGAGTTGAATTCCATTGTGTACATCCACCACATTTTCTTACCCACTCATCCGTTGATGGGACCTGGTTGGGTCCACGAGTTGGCTATTGTGAATTGTGCTGCTGTAAAACTTGACATGCTTTTTTCACAATCGTATACTGACTTTAGTTCTTTTGGATAAATACCGAGGAGTGGGATAGCTGGGTCCTATGGTGGTTTCATTCCTACTTTTCTGAGGGTTCTCTCTACTGCTTTCCAGTGAGGCTAAACTAATTTGAAGTCCTACCAACAACATGAGTGCACCTTTCCCCTCCCCATGCTGATGAGCATTTTCTTGTTTTTGTGTTCTTCATGATTGCCATTCTAACTGGAGTTAGATGAAATCTCCATATAGCTATGGTCTGCATTTCCCTCATTTTTAGGGATGGTCAACATTTTCTTTTTACATATTTAAACATGTCTTTTTATATTTCTTGGCCATTTGTTGTTCTTCTTTTAATAAACATGTTCAGTTTTTTTGCCCATTGAAAGATTTGGTTTTTGTTTTTTTTCTGGTGTTAAGCTCTTGAGTTCTTCATATATTCTGGATGTTATTTCCTTATCTGAGGAGTGGCTGGGAAACATTCTGTGGGTTCTCTCTTCACACTCTCATTTACTTTACTTTGCAGACACTTTTTAATGAATGTCATCCCATTGACTGATTCTTAGTTTCTTTCTGGAATCTGAGGGTCTTGCTGAGGAAGATGAAGTCTGCGCCAATATGTTGGAGTATTGCATTGACCCCGTTTCCTCCTGGCACTCACAGGTTTCTAATTCCTAAGTCTTTGATCCATTTAGATTTGACTTTTGTGCAGGATGAGTGACAGGGACCGAGTTTTATTCTTCTACATTTGGATATCTAGTTTTTCCAGCCCTATTGCTGAAAAAACAATCTTTTCTCTGGCATATGTACTTTGCACCTTTGTCAAGTTTCAGATGTCAAGAACTATGTGGGCTTGTCTCTGTGCCTCTATTCTATTGGTCTTCGAGTAGGTTTGGATTCCAATACTGTGCAGTTTTGGTTACTGTAGGTCTGTAGTACAACGTGAAGTCAGGAATTGTGATGCTGCCAGTGTCACTCTTCTAGGTCAGGATTGTGTTGGCTATTCCAGTTCTCTTACTCTTTCATATGAATTTTAGGACTTTTCTCGTTCTGTGAAGAATGTCATTGGTATTTTAGTGGGATGATATTGAACCTGTGTATCACTTTTGATGATATGGCCATTTTAACAGTGTTAAGTCTGCCTGTCCATGAGCAGGTGAGGTTTTTCACCTTTTAATGTCTTCAATTCAGTGTTCTGTAGTTTTCATTGTAGGGATTGCTCACCTCCTTAGATTTACTTCCAAGTATTTTTTTAAATTTTTTTGAGGTTATTGTGAGCAAAATAATTTTCCTTATTTTTTTATTGGCACAATCATTATTAGAGTATAAGAAAGATATTGTTTTCTTAAGGTCGTTTTACATTGGTCTTGAATCCTGCTACTTTCTGCAATTGTTTATGAGCCTTAGAAATCTTCTTGTGAAATTTTGGGGTCCTCTGCATATAGGATCATGTCATCAGTCCACAGATCATTTGACTTCTTTTTTTCCTGTTTGTCTCTTTTTAATTTCATTCTCTTGATATTTTCTCTGCATAGAACTTCAAGAATTATATGGAATAGGAGTGGTGAAAAGTGGACATCCTTGTCTTATTTGTGATTTTAGAGAAAATGTTTCAGTTTTTCTTCATTTTTGTATGATGTTGATCTTGGATTTGTCACAATAGCCTTCATGCAGTTGAGGTGAGTTCCTTCTAACACTAGTTTCTTGGTGTTTTTAATATGAACAGTTGCTGGATTTTGTTCAAGGCTTTTTTCTGCCCATATTGAGATGTTCATTCCCTTCCTGTTTTTAATTCTATTTATGTGCTGAATTACATTTGCTGATTTGTATATGTTGAACCAACTTGCATCCCTGAGATACAATCATCTTGTCTATGTGGTATGGTCCTCCTAATGTGATTTTTAAATTTTTTAATACCTTTGTTTATTTATTTATTTATTTATTTATTTATTTTTGTGGTGCTGAGGATCGAACCCAGGGCCTCATACATTCGAGGCAAATGCTCTGCCACTGAGCCACAATCTCAGCCCCTCTTAATGTGTTTTTGAACACATGTTGCTAATGTTGTGTTTAGGATTTTGGCATCAGGGATATATTTTATTAAGGACATTGTATTAATAAACGATATTGTTCTGAGGTTTTCTCTCCTTGTTGTCTTTGTTTGATTTAGGCATCAGGTGACAGGGCTTCATAGCATGAATTTGAGAGTGTTTAATCCTCTCTTTCTATTTCACGGACTAATTTATGGGAGATTAACATAATTTCTTCTTTTTAAATCTGGTAAAGTTGGCTGAGAATCCATCTGGTCCTGAAAAAAAATTTTTTGGTCAGATTTTTTTTCAATCTAATTGCTTAATATTGTTTTGTTTAGGTTTTCTTCATTTTCTTGGTTTGTTTTGGGTAGGTCACATTTGTCTAAGAACTTAAAAGTATTTTGTAGGTTTTCCAGTTTATTGGAATATAAATTTTCAAAACATTCCTAAAGATCTCCCGGATATCAGAAGAATCATTGGTGATATTTCCTTTCTCATCTCTTTTTAATAATTTAACTCTTCTCTTTTGGTTAGTTTGGATAAGGGCTTATAAATCCTGTTTATCTCTTTAAAGAGCCAACTCTTTATTTCATGAATCTTTATATTTTTATTCTCAATTTCACTAATTTTGGCTCTAAAATATTTTCTGTATTCTACAGATTTGGACACTAACTTGTTCTTCCTTTTCTAACACCTTGAAGGGTAGTATCAGATGGCTTATTTGATATCTTTATTTTCTGAATGTAGGCACAGAATGATATAAACTTTACTCTTAGAACTGCCTTCACAATATCCCATAGATTTTAATGTCATATCTCTGTTCTCATTTGTTTCTCAGAATTTTTTAAATTTACCCTCTGATATCTTCTTTGATCCATTCATTATCCAGAAGTGTCTTATTTAATCTTCAGTTGTTAACAATGTTTTCTATTTTTTTAACTTGTTATTGATTCCTAATCCAATCCCACTATGACCTTATAGATTCAAGGAATTATCTTTTTTTTTTTGTATTAGCTAAGACTAGCTTTGTGTCCTAAAGTATGCTCTGTTTAAGAGAAAGCTCCATAAGCAACTGAGAAGGAAGTGAATTCAGTTGTTGATGAAGTATTCAAAAGATGTCTGTTCAGTTCTTTTGATTAATAGTTTTAAAAAGATACTTGTTTTAAAATTATTTTTAATTTTTCTGGAGAATCTTAGGTTTTCTCTGGATGACCTATCCAATAGTGAGAGGGGTGTGTTAAAATTATCCAGTATTATTGTCCTCAGGCCTATTTGAGTCTTTACATTTTGTAGGATTTGTTTTATGGCTGAGGTGCACCAATGTTTGGAGCATGAATATTCACTCTCATTACTTTTTGTTTGATGACTCCTTCAACCATTATGAGTTGACCTTCTTGATGTCTTCTGAATAATTTTAACTTGACTTCTACTTTGTCTGACATGAGAGAGTACCTACTCCTGCTCACTGTTGGCCTCCATTTGTCTATAGAGTGTCTTGTCAACAACATATCATTGGGTCTTCTTTTGTAATCCACTATGTCAGTCTATATGTCAGTATTGTGATAGGAGAGTTTCAACCATCCATATTCAGTGTTACTAAAGAGAGATCATTTTTTATTTCCTGCCATTCTGTTTTATTCCTATGATTGAGAGTGACTGTCCCTTGACTATTCTTCTAGCAACATTTATCCACATGATGACTCTGGCATTTATTTTTAATTTCTTCTGCATGTTGGACTTTACTGAGTGGGCTTTGTAGTATGGAATTAATGGTTATGAATTCTTTTTATTTCTGCTTATCATGGAAGGGTGTATTTCACCTTCAATTATGAAGTCTAGTTTTTTTGCAGGATATAGTAATATTGATTGGCACCTGTTATCTTTTAGGGGTTGGTATGTATTATTCCAAGTCCTCCTGGCTTTTAATGTCAGGCTGAGAGATCTGAAGAAAGCCTCATTAGCTTACCTCTAAATGTGACACACAATTTTTCTCTTATGGCTCTTAAAATCCCTCCTCACGGGCTTCTTCATATTGTCTGACTGTTGGGCTGTGAATGCAGGCCCTCTGTGGGCAGGCTGTGGTGCAGAAGCCTCCACCCTGGCTGATATCCATCCTGGGGTACCATCCCCATGGCAGGGTTGCAGTCGGCCCACCTTCTTCTGAGCTCCCACAGCTGGCAGCCATACATCCCTGAGCTGCCACACCCCTCTGCTGCGGCTTCTTGGTTGTGGTGCTAAGTGTTTGTTGGTTGTCTGTAACTGGGGGTCCTGTGGATGCAGGCTCTGTGGGGGTGGTCTCTGACCCAGAAGTTTCACCCTGGCTCCCGCACACCACCAGGGTTGGCCCATCACTGACAGGGGTGGGATCTGAGCTTTTGTAGATGATGTGGGAGCACTAGATGGGGGTTAGCAGCCTTTGAGAGTGATTAGCTCAGCTCAGCTCCACCCCACTCCCCTTTCCTGAGGTGATGGGGAGGGGGTTTCTGTAACCTTCACAAAAATCCCTATACATGTTCCTTCGAGATCAATTCCTGAGACAACCCACTCCAGAGATGTTCCCTTTGGTTTTATTTGCTGCTATCAGAAGATTGAGAGAAGCTGTGTTTATTTAATTTCTTCTAGGGGGACTGGCTATAGACTGTACCAAGTGGCTGCCCTGCTCAGCATGGCTCTTCGCCTGTATATTGGGTTCAGCTGCTTGACCTCCTTCACAGTCTTTGCTGCTCCTCCCACTTTAACTTACTCTTCTTCTCTTTCTAGCTGTTATTGAGGAAGTGAGCTGCGGGCTTTTTCCTCTTAATCTTTCTCTCTCCCCAGGCCCCCACCCCCCCATCCCCCTACTCCACCCTGGTCCGCATTTGGGGTCAAGAAATTCTGTCCTTATTTTCTACTCCTGTGGTCTAATTTCAAATCCCTCTAAGTTCTGACCTGCTCAACACTGAGTTCTAGAAGTCCCCTCTGGGCCCTTTTGTTGCTTTGCTTCTGGGCTGTGAAGAGTCCAAGGTGGCTTCCTGTACCTGCTCTGCCATCTTCCGGCTGCCCTGGGTCTCTTGTCATCTCATGGTGGCTCCCTCCTCTGCTCCCACTTGTGCCTCCTCTTGTCCTGGCTCAAGGGGCTGCAGGTCTGGAACCTGTGACATCACAATACACGTGCCCACCCCCACTCTAGCTTAATGCCATTGAGAGCATCTGATTGGCCCCTGGGCACCCAATGGCTTGACAGGTTTTGTTGCATATGTTCACCTTGGACACCAGAGAACACGGCCTTCCTGGAGAACAGCAGGTTGGGAGGCCTCCTATGAACTTTAATTTGGGGAGAGCCATTGAAACAAGGAGGTGTGTGACATTTAGGACTTCCTGTAGACCCAGGGACAAGTTTTATTAGATATGTGAAAACAGATCCAGTCAGGAAAGCGGAATCAAGCAGCACACAGACAACATACCCTGGGTGCTGTTGTAACAGTATTTTTTCCCTCAACCTCTCTGATCAAATAAGGGTGCCATCTACTTTTCAAACTGGAGCACTGTCTGATGGCTTTTTCCAAAAGCAACTTATTTTAAAATTATTTAGGGCCATGAAACCTACACGACAAGCCAAAAGCCAATAGCTGCTTGGCAGTTTTGGTAGAGCTACAGGGAGTGGCTCTCAGGACAGTAACTATGCTACTACTCTCGGGTGGCAGAGCTAATAGCATCACAGCTAGAAATCACCTATCTGAGTGTGGTTTGCTCTGCATAAATAACAAGACTCAAGAAACCCCAGAAAATGTTCATTGTTATTTCCTGTATGTGTATTTTATTCTTATTTATTGCTGCTACAATGTTGGATTGTTCTGAATGCTGATGGAAGTCCTGGTGAGTTCTTGAGTAAGCTCAGTTTCCCAAGATTGCACCCACTTTTTCCATTGGCTGTTCTCTACGATGAGTGAAGTTTTAATTTCTTCTGCATGTGTGCTCACGATATTGGAATCCATTTTTCCTCTTCAGTGTTTTCTACTGATATTTACTGAAAAATTGTTTTGTCTACATATAATCCACATCTAAGTTGCCCACATTCCCTGGGTGGGAATTCCTTCAAAATTTATGTTTTTTGTTATTATTGCTGCCCACTTCACTCTGCCTCCAAGTAGAGGGTGGGAATTGATGTGGGTGTCAATTATTTCACAGTGCACCTTGCTTTTTAGTCACTGGTAAGCTATGAGCCACTCTACTGGCATTTGTTCTCATAATGACTCCTATAGAGGACAGACTCCATCTCCAAGCACATTTTGGGTATTTCTCTCTGTGTTACAGCACTCACTGCCGCTGATGTATTTCTATTAGCTATGTGATTCCATATTTTCTCAGCACTAGTTGGCCATTATTTCAAATTCAGCTCTGTTTTCTTATATATGATATACAGCACGTTGTAGTTGGATCCGCACCATTATGTATTTTTCCTGCAAAACTATTTTAAAAATCATTTCCCTTGCATTCATGATGTAAAAGTAGTTGTTTTCTCCCATAAATATTTTCTTAAGAAAATATAAGCATGTTTTATGCTCTGTTATGTCTTATAGAGTCAGAAATAAACTCCTCCTGGATTTATCTGAAAGGGATACTGAATGTGTAAAAGGAAACTCATGTTTAGAAAGCTCTGTACTTTTGTAAAGTATCTCAGCTTAACTTCCAATAAGGTTGACGGACAAGATGTAAAACACCAAGTTAAATTTGAATTTCAGATCAGCACCTACACTAAAATTAAGTGTTGATCTGAAATTCAGGATGAACTGGGCGTCTTGTGTTTTATTTGCTCAGTGTAGCCCCCTATCCTTCGATGATCCTGTGTTGACTCCAACCTGGGTGGCTTTCTCTTGCCCCCCTCAAATCTGTAGCCAAAGAAAAAAATGATTCTGAAATGTGAAAATCTTGAAATACCCTCCAACACAGAGATGGGAAGGCTTAGCATTTAAAGTCCTGTTGGGTATCTGAGGACAGAGCAGAATGAAGGCTGTTTTCAGTTTATTCTGCATCAGATTATTAGTGTCAGGGTTGGAGTCAGACTGGAATGAATCCAGATCATCATTTACTCCAGTGTGGTTTCCCGGATGGAGAGAACAGATCTCAACCCTTTTAACAGCAGGGCCTAGACTTCTAGGGCCACCCTAGGGGGTTACTTCACATAACTGGTGGGTGTTTTCCAATTATGACTCATGTAAGATGTGCAAGATGGCATTTGGGTGACAGGCAGACTGGAAAGAGCCATATAGGCTGAGGCTCTGCAGAGCCAGATGTGGGAGGGAAGGAGGGATTGGGGATTCAGGGAGGCTCCTTTGGGAGCAGCCTACGCATTTTCTCTGGCTCCTAGATGCTGGTGGAAGCCTTATCAAGCTCTCTACTCGTGTTACCGTTTTTCCTGACATCAACTAAGAGGAGACCCTGGGAACAGGTTTTTCTTGCACACCTGCCTTCTATGTAAAAGGAAACCAAAGGCCAATTTCTGCCACAGACACATCCATCAGCCATTGGGACATCGTTTTGATAAATCTTCTTTTTAATATGAACAGAAAATGTCACTCTTCTCTTGCTAATCTCATTTTGGCTTCACATTTCTCATGCCTACGCAACACAGCTTTCTAATTCCACACCACCCCACGTTAAGAATATTCTTTGAGCTAAACTCTTACAGCCCATGATCCGTAAGCAAATAGGATGTCGTGAACCAGGAGAGCTAATGTTTAAAGCAAGAGGAGAATCTGTGTGGACTGTAACTATCTCCATATTTATTAATTGTCTGAATGCAAGCTTTTGCAAGTCTTCTCAAAGATAGGCCTAGCTGGAGAGTGAATAAGGAATATAATCCTTGAACTCATGCATGCTAGGCAAGTGCTCCACTACTGACCTACATCCCTGGACCCTGTGATGAAGATTTTGAACTCTTTCTAATATGCCATTTAAATGTGTATTTCTTTTAATTTCCTGGTGTCTAACATTAGTGAGACTAGGCTCAACATTGCTACTGAAAAGCTAGTAATGTTATATATTTGTCTGTGGGAATTTTAAAAGAGTTTCATAATTTTCATCACTTTCCTAATTGATTTGGGGTGACTGAAAATGATAATAAGTAATTATCAATAATTAGTACTTTCAGAAGCTTAAATCATCCCATCTTATGTACTTTATTTCCTCTTTGCCTCATTCACATGCATTTTTTTCTACCTAAAACTCATCCCAATTTTCTCTCTTGCTGAATCTTGAATTATGATTTCAAATGCTTCACCTGGAATCATCTCTTTATGGCTCCACTTCACATCATAACAGTCAAGAACTCTGGATACCCAGTGTCATCTGAACTCTCCTTTACAGATTCCAGGTTTACACTGCCCCGAAGAATCATTACTTTTCTGCTCCAGGAGAAACACTCGTGTAGTTTTAAGGTAAGAACATATCAGCAGATTGGGTGCAACGTGGTGAGGGAGAAAATCATTGAATAGAACTCTAGAATTCCAGGAGAAAAAATTCAGGAACAAAAAACTCCCTAGAGGTCCAGGATAAAGCCAGTTTCTAGAGCTGCATTGGCCATAGAAGTCACAGTGGTCATCCTGGAGCTTGGGATCTATCAATGTTGTGTGCAGTATCTGAAAAATAGAGGGGGGGGGATAAAGAAAGAGTGGGTAGAGGGAGAGGAAAGGAAAGAGAAGGAGGCAGAAAGGAAGCACTTTCGTCTGAACCAAAAGTGCATGCAAAAAGCTCAGGGTGAAATTTAAACCCAGGAGACCAATACCAAGAATAAATACAAATATAACTGTCAATCCAAAGGATTAACCTTTTAAATGGACTTAAAAACCTAGGGAACTGCCATCTCATGTGTTCATTCAAAACCAATCTGCTTCATTATCTTATATACTGTGTGGTGTATAGTTTCTGATACAATTTGAAGTCATCCCTCACTTTTCTTCTTAGTCAAATAGATGCTATAAATTCACAACTTATTGAATCCACTTTTTTCCCAGAATTATATACTAGAAGACCTTAGCATATTCTAGCATATCAGAATTATTTGGTATATGTTCACTACAATTAATTTATGCACTATTTTGTTTTTTTTCCCAGTTATTTCACTGGGGCAAAAAAGTAGCTACGTTTTGATATTTTGTATAATATCACTGAGCAACAGTTCTCTGGCTCCCTGAATAATAAATTTATTGTAAAGATAAATTCTGCCAGGTGGGTCAGGATAGTACAAGCTTGTAATCTCAGTGACCTACAAGGCTGACACAAGAGGACTACAAATTCAAGACAAGGCAGGCAGGTTGGCAAACACCTGTAATTCCAGTGGCTGGGGAGGCTGAGAAAGGAGGATTTTGAGGTCTAAGCCAGCCACAGCAACGATGAAGTGCTAGTCAACTCAACTTGGTGAGACCCTGTCTGTAAATAAAATACAAAATAGGGCTGGGTATGTGGCTCAGTGGTTGAGTAAACTAAGTTCAACTCTGGTATGAAAAAAAAAATTCAAGGGGCTGAGATTGTGGCTCAGTGATAGAGCGCTTGCCTAGCATGTGTGAGGCACTGGGTTTGGTTCTCAGCACATACAAAAAAAATAAATAAATAAAGTTTATAAACACCTAATAAAAATACTTTAAAAAAATTCAAGAGACTGTTCAGCAACTTAATTAGATCACGACTCAAAACAAGAACTAAAAATTATTGGAGATGCATCTTGCAAGGTTGTCAAAAACCAAAGATCCATGATTTCAAGTTCAAATTTTAAAAACTCTAGACAAAGTTGGGTCCAAGAAGGCCATCTTTAGTAGAGTTCTTTGCAGGACCCCTGGCAGCAGAACACTCTGGGTGGAGTCTTCTGGAAGATCTATGCCAATGGGAGAATACCAAGGCCTAGAGTTTGGAGGTCTGACTGTTGAGGTCCATTGAATGGTCTCACAGTGAGTGCAGTCAAGGGTGTAGTGGCAGCTGTGATGCAGACTGGGCAGATTGCCTGCCCTTTCCTGGCTGGACTTGATTTTCTTCTCTGGCTTCTTGAGTCCTTTGAATCTTTAATGCATTTTCTTTCTTTCTTTCTTTCTTTCTTTCTTTCTTTCTTTCTTTCTTTATTTATTTATTTATTTATTTATGTATGTATGTATGTATTTATTTATAGGTGGTGCTGAGAATCAAACCCAGAGCCTCATAAATGCTAGGACAGTGCTCTACCACTGAGCCATAGCCCCAGCTTCACTCCATTGAATCTTGACTGCCTGGGAAGACTGTGAGTCCCAAGAAGAAGAAGATTGTAGGTGGGTTTGAAAGGAAGACAGGCAGAGGTAGCAGTTAGTAAACTGAAAGTTGTGAAAGCACCTTTTAAATAGTCTTGTGGAAACTAGATAGCAGGGTAACACAGGATGATCATTTCTCATCTGGGTTCTCAAGGCTGCTGTGTATCTACTTGGAGATGCAGTGCATGTACAACACCCAATACACCAGTGCTCTGGATACCTGTTGACACCACTAACTCATGCTGCCAATAAGCAGAGAAAGAACAATAAGGAAGGGTCCCTTAGGTTTATAATTGACCCCCTTAGATCTGGAAATGGTCTCTCACCACCCAAGTGGTCTGAGCCTCCTCTTTTCCCAACATCCCCAATAGGAGTACACTACAACCAAAAATTTCGCATTGACACAATTTTATTGAGAAAACAGAAGAAAAATGCACAAGAGCTCTGAAGCCTCCATGGTGGGCTAGCAAACACAAGCGTTACTTCTATATGATCTCTTCCAAAACGCTCCTTCAAACATGGTTGTAGAAGAAATCTCAGTGCTCCTGGGTCCCAAAGGTTGCAGACTCAAGCAGCCTCAAGGAGTTATCTGCAGAAGGGCCCGGATCCACTCCCAGCAGCCTTGGCTTGTCTCCTGGCTGATGATGGGGGCAGAGGGAAGAGGACTCTTACAAGGATCACCACCAGAGGTCTTGGGCTCTAGACATCCCTCACCCACAAACCTGGAACACAAGAAAATCCCAGCGGGTGGTCGATGGCGAGGCACTTTGAAGACCCTTGACTTCTGGGGGCACCTGGGGCTTCTTCTGGGTTGCAGACACAGAGACCAGGACAGGAAGCTCTGTGGCATGGTTCAAGTTGCTGTGTGCCCTGGGAAAGTCATCTTTCCATGACCAATACCACAGAAGACGCCCTTGGGGTGTGGGATGCAGGTTGCAGTGCAAGTCTTGGTAGTTATAGGAAATATCTGGCGGTTAGATATAGAAGGGCAATGGCAAGGGTTGGAGGCCTCTGGAGCCCTGGCACTGGTCTACAGAATGCCAAGCCTGTGGCAGACAGCAGGAAAGTGCTGCTTCATGGCATTGTGAGCCTCACACCAGGTACCACCGAGCATGTGGGGACTTAGCAGGCAGCAGCGTTGGTGTTCTGAAACTCCTCTGGTCTCCAGTGAGTTTTTAACCACACTGGGAACCTGGGTGTTGCTTGCTTTAATCCTGAAAGGAAATCCCATTACAAAGCTTACTTAATGAGATTAACAACAGCAACAATTATCTGTTAGTCTCTGTAATAGGAGTTCTTGCTCCATTTAAGACACTAAAAACTGGACATTTTTCTTCTGGTTTAAGCAGGGTTGTCAGCACAATACCTAGACTATCACAACATGGTTTGCTTGTAACCATTTTCCTTCCTGAACTCTGCCTGAGTGGTAGAATACTTGTGGCTAGGAGTACTTCCAAAAAGCAATTTAAAATGGCAAATGAGCCTTGGGTTTTAGATCTGGTGCTATAATCTGATTGACCTATCACCTCATTCCAAACTCCATCCAATTCATTACTTGAGAAACAAAACTCCAATATGATAATACGAGAACTTTGGGCTCTTTAGAGTAAATGAGGCCATAATCCCTCATGAAATGTATTTATGTCCCATACTGGAGATTTTTTTAGCAAAATATTTTACAGACATTAGTATCTTCTAAACTACCAATAGAATGAAGCTAGAAATCCATAATAAAACATAAGTGAAAATGCACAAATTTGTGGAAAGAAAAAAAACAATTAAAATGATATTCTGATCAAGGAAAAAAACCACAAGATATAGAATAAGATACAGAGATAACTAATAACAATGAGAACACACTATACCAAAATTTATGGGATGAAGCAGAAACAGTGACCAGAAAGGTGTATTAGTCAGGGTTCTTCAGAGGAACAGAATCAACAGGAAGTATGATTATAACAAGGGGATTGGTTAGATTGGCTTACTTGACCAAATGCTGGATAGTCCCCAATGGCCATCTGCAGGCTGTAGAGCTGGAGGAACCAGTAGCTGCACAAGTGGCTGAAGCCCCCGAAAGATGAGAGATCAACAGTGCTCTTAGAGTCTGAAATAGAAGCTTTCAGAAACTCCCTGGACAATCCCTGGCAGAGTTCACTTTGAAGGAGTGAAGAAGCAGGAGTCTGATATTCTCAAGTGATGGCAGCAGCAATCAAGAACCCTTCCTAAAAGAATCACACTTGCATCTGCTGCTGCTTCCTTGTCCTCCAACCTTTTATTCCATCCAAGCCACCATGCTATTGGATGGTGCTTACCCACTTTAGGAAGGGTCTCCACTTCAGTTGTTATCCCACATGCCAATCATTCCTAAACACACCCTCATTGACACTCCCCAAAATCTCTTAATCTTTGGCATGTCTTAATCCCATCAAGTTGAATGAATGCTAACATTAACAAAAACTACCAACTTCCTGAATAAACAGGAACACCAGAACAAAGCTACAAAAATGACTGCGATTAAATCACTAATCAAACACAAGGTGAGGCTAAGGATGTAGCTCATTGGTATAGAGCACTTGTAGCATGCCCTCTCTGGGTTCGGTGTCCACCACTGCAGGATAAAAAAATATCACAGTAAGTGAAAGCTGTGGACATAATGGTGTCATTCGTGAATTGTATGAAAGATTTGGAAAAGCAGTTAGAGAAACATTGCCAATTACTCTGAGTCTCATTCAAATAATTAAAGAGGAAGGGGGAAAACTATTGTGGACCTGAAGCCAGATTTAAACATAGGTAATTAGTGTAGTTAGGTAAATCAGGTCTAATATGGACTAAGATAAATAAAATAGAGACCATTATTGAGAATGGAATGTAGGAAACCAGTGGAGCACTTGGGGAAATTGAAATGTTAATTTCCCCAAGGTCTCAAGCCTATCCCAAGGAAATATTAAAGAAGGGACGCCAGCAAACTCCAAGATGCTAATACAAAAGCCACCCCAGGCCCTTCCTACCTAAATTACTTCTCCAGTCCACCTATCTCCCACCTTTTGGGCTTTCCCACCTATATTCTATCACTGCAAGATAAGGGACAACAAAGGACAGGAATGTGGGAAAACTGAAAGAAGATCTTAGCTATAAAAAAGGGAAGACCTGACCCTTCCATGGATTCCACCTTTTGGGTCCCCTTCTTCCTTCAGGGAGAAGTCTTTTCTACTGTCCTTTAATAAAGCTTCTTCTTTCCACTCTATACTTGCCTTGGCATACTTCTCTGGTGTTATACTTCAGCATTCTGGGAAGCAAAGACTTGTCACCGGTAAACAGCAGTAACAGAACTCTATTCCTAATTCTACCTGTGATTATTTGCAAGTGGGTTTAGAGAGAACTGTCAGTGTGTGAATTCAAGGAATATTTCAATTGTACCAATCTTTCATATTTTTGTCCATAATGTATTTTTCAATTGATGGTGAAAATGTTGAACATGAAATAAAGTATTAACTTAGGGGCTGCCCTTCGTTTCTGGTTTTCCCTGATTACATTTTTGCCATTCAACTCAAAAAAATAAAAATACAAATAAAAAGGAAAGTAGAAAATTGAAGTACTTCCTTAAGGGTGCATCAACATCTCTACCACACATATCTGGATTATCAGTTTCTCTGGGAATACTCTGCTTATCATGTTTTGCCTTTCCTGGAAAACTCTTTTTGAATCTGACAAAGTAAAATTTCTTCCTGTGGTCTCTCAAAGGTTTAAAAGTAAGACTTCTGGAATTTACTGTAAGAAATGGAGGAAAGGGTTCAGAGAACTCTGGGGTTAATCTGTATGGCTGTTTGGCCCCAGAACTATTACAGAAGTGAAATGAGTTTAAGAATACTTGTAATTAACATTGACCACACATTTATAACTGGGAAAAATTAACAGACAAGTGAGAACCTTGTCTGACCTCTGTAAAGGGGACCCAAGACCCAACCCATATCCAGCAAAGATACACACACAGGACACATATTGGCACCCAGGCAACCCACCCTCCCTTTCTTAATCTCCAAAACAAACACACAAGTGAAAAACAATTTTTTTCTAATATTTTATTATACATGGGACAGAAAATTCATGAAAATCTAAGAAAGCATAAATTTCTCACATGATTACTAAATTGAGAAGCTTTTTTTCCCCCATTGGCATAATTGTTTTTTATTTATTTATTTATTTTTTTATTGTTGGTTGTTCAAAACATTCCATAGTTCTTGATATATCATATTTCTCACTTTGATTCAAGTGGGTTATGAACTTCCATTTTTACCCCATATACAGATTGCAGAATCACACAGTTACACTTCCATTGATTTCCATATTGCCATACTAGTGTCTGTTGTATTCTGCTGCCTTTCCTATCCTCTACTATCCCCCCTCCTCTCCCATGCACTCCCCTCTTCTCTCTCTACCCCCTCTAATGTATTTCATTTCTCCCCCTTGTATTATTTTTCCCTTTCCCCTCACTTCCTCTTGTATGTAATTTTGTATAATCCTGTGGGTTTCCTTCCATTTCCATTCAATTTCCCTTCTCTCTCCCTTTCTCTCCCACCTCTCATTCCTTTTTAATGTTAATCTTCTTCTCATGCTCTTTGTCCCTACTGTGTTCTTAGTTACTCTCCGTGTATCAAAGAAGACATTTGGCATTTGTTTTTTAGGGATTGGCTAGCTTCACTTAGCATAATCTGCTCTAATGCCATCCATTTCCCTGCAAATTCTATGATTTTGTCATTTTTTAATGCAGAGTAATACACCATTGTGTATAAATGCCACATTTATTTTTATCCATTCATCTATTGAAGGGAATCTAGGTTTGTTCCACAGTCTTGCTATTGTGAATTGTGCTGCTATGAACATCGATGTAGCAGTGTCCCTGTAGCATGCTCTTATTAGGTCTTTAGGGAATAGACCGAGAAGGGGAATAGCTGGGTCAAATGGTGGTTCCATTCCCAGCTTTCAAAGAAATCTCCATACTGCTTTCCAAATTGGCTGCACCAGTTTGCAGTCCCACCAACAATGTAGAAGTGTACACTTTTCCCCACATCCTTGCTAGCACTTGTTGTTGTTTGACTTCATAATGGCTGCCAATCTTACTGGAGTGAGATGGTATCTTAGGGTGGTTTTGATTTGCATTTCTCTGACTGCTAGCGATGGTGAGCATTTTTTCATGCACTTGTTGATTGATTGTATGTCCTCCTCTGAGAAGTGTCTGTTCAGGTCCTTGGCCCATTTGTTGATTGGGTTATTTGTTATCTTATTGTCTAATTTATTGAGTTCTTTGTATACTCTGGATATTAGGGCTCTATCTGAAGTGTGAGGAGTAAAGATCTGTTCCCAGGATGTAGGCTCCCTATTTACCTCTCTTATTGTTTCTTTTGCTGAGAAAAAACTTTTTAGTTTGAGTAAGTCCCATTTGTTTATTCTAGTTATTAACTCTTGTGCTATGGGTGTCCTATTGAGGAATTTGGAGCCCGACCCCTCAGTATGTAGATCGTAGCCAACTTTTTCTTCTATCAGACACTGTGTCTCTGATTTGATATCAATCTCCTTGATCCATTTTGAGTTAACTTTTGTGCATGGCGAGAGGAATAGATTCAGTTTCATTTTGTTGCATATGGATTTCCAGTTTTTCCAGCACCATATTTTGAAGATGCTATCCTTCCTCCATTGCATGCTTTTAGCCCCTTTATCAAATATAAGATAGTTGTAGTTTTGTGGATTGCTTTCTGTGTCCTCTATTCTGTACCATTGGTCCACCTGCCTGTTTTGCTACCAGTACCATGCTGTTTTTGTTACTATTGCTCTGTAGTATAGTTTGAAGTCTGGTATCACTATACCACCTGATTCACATTTCCTGCTTAGCATTGTTTTTGCTATTCTGGGTCTTTTATTTTTCCATATGAATTTTATGATTGCTTTTTTTATTTCTACAAGAAATGCCATTGGGATTTTTAAAAATTTTATTTATTTATTTATTTTTCTTTTTTTATTGGTTGTTCACAACATTACAAAGCTCTTGACATATCATATTTCATATATTAGATTGAAGTTGGTTATGAACTCCCAATTTTACCCCAAATGCAGATTGCAGAATCATGTCAGTTACACATCCACAATTTTACATAATGCCCTGTTAGTAGTTGTTGGGATTTTGATTGGCATTGCATTAAACCTATAGAGAACTTTTGATAATATCGCCATTTTGATGATGATAGTTCCGCCTATCCATGAACAGGGTATATTTTTCCATCTTCTAAGATCTTCTTCTATTTCTCTCTTTAGGGTTCTGTAGTTTTCATTGTATAAGTCTTTCACCTCTTTTGTTAGGTTGATTCCCAAGTATTTTATTTCTTTTGAGGATATTGTGAATGGAGTGGTTGTCCTCATTTCCATTTCAGAGGATTTGTCACTAATATACAGGAATGCCTTTGATTTATGCGTGTTGATTTTATATCCTGCCACTTTGCTGAATTCATTTATTAGCTCTAATAGTTTCTTTGTAGACCCTTTTGGGTCTGCTAGATATAGAATAATGTCATCTGCAAATAGTGATAATTTAAGTTCTTCTTTTTCTATTTTTATGCCTTTAATTTGTTTCATCTGTCTAATTGCTCTGGCCAGTTTTTCGAGAACTATGTTGAACAGAAGTGGTGAGAGAGAGCATCCCTGTCTTGTTCCAGATTTTAAAGGGAATGCCTTCAATTTTTCTCCATTCAGAATGATGCTAGCCTGAGGCTTAGCATAGATTGCTTTTACAGTGTTGAGGTATGTTTCTGTTATCCCTAGTTTTTCTAGAGTTTTGAACATAAAGGGATGCTGTACTTTGTTGAATGCTCTTTCCGCATGCATCGAGATGATCATATGGTTCTTATTTTTAAGTCTATTGATGTGGTGAATAACATTTATTGATTTCCGTATATTGAACCAGCTTTGCATCCCAGGGATGAATCCTACTTGATCATGGTGCACAATTTTTTTGATATGTTTTTGAATCTGATACGCCAGAATTTTATTGAGGATTTTTGGATCCAGGTTAATTAGAGATATTGGTCTGTAGTTTTCTTTCTTTGAAGTGTCTTTGTCTGGTTTAGGAATCAGGGTGATGTTGGCCTCGTAGAATGAATTTGGAAGTTCTCCCTCTTTTTCCATTTCCTGAAATAGCTTGAAAATTACTGATATTAGTTCCTCTTTAAAGGTTTTTTAAAACTCTGCTGTATACCCTTTCGGTCCTGGGCTTTTCTTAGTTGGTAGTCTTTTGATGGTTTCTTCTATTTCCTCAATTGATATTTTGGTCTGTTTAGGTTGTCTATATCCTCCTGACTCAATCTGGGCAGATCATATGACTTAAGAAATTTATCGATGCCTTAACTATCTTCTATTTTATTGGAGTATAAGGATTCAAAGTAATTTCTGATTATATTCTGCATTTCTGAAGTGTCTGTTGTGATATTGCCTTTTTCATCTCGTACGCTACTAATTTGAGTTCTCTCTCTTCTTCTCTTCATTAGCATGACTAAGGGTCTGTCGATTTTATTTATTTTTTCAAAGAACCAACTTTTAGTTTTGTCAATTTTTTCAATTGTTTCTTTTGTTTCTATTTCATTAATTTCAGCTCTGATTTTAATTATTTCTTGCCTTCTACTAATTTTGCTGTTGTTTTTCTCTGCTTTTTCTAGGATTTTTGAGATGAAGTATGAGATCATTTATTTGTTGTTTTTTTCTTTTTTTAAGGAATAAACTCCAAGCAATGAATTTTCCTCTTAGAACTGCTTTCAATGTGTCCCATAGATTCTGATATGTTGTGTCTGTGTTTTCATTTATCTCTAAAAATTTTTTAATTTCCTCCTTGATATTTTCTATAACCCATTGATCATTCAGTAATCTATTGTTCATTCTCCAAGTGATGCATGATATTTTCTTGCTTCTTTTATCGTTGATTTTCAGTTTCATTTCATTATGATCAGATAAGATGCATGGTATTATCTCTACTCCTTTATATTGTCTAAGAGTTGCCCTGTGACATAATATATGATCTATTTTTGAGAAGGATCCATGTGCTGCTGAGAAAAAAGTGTAACTGCTTGATGTTGGTTGGTATATTCTATATATGTCAATTAAGTCTAGGTTATTAATTGTGTTATTGAGATCTATAGTTTCCTTATTCAACTTTTGTTTGGAAGATCTGTCCAGTGGTGAGAGAAGTGTGTTGAAGTCTCCCATGATTATTGTATGGTGGTCTATTAGACTCTTGAACTTGAGAAGAGTTTGTTTGATTAACATAGCTTCACCATTGTTTGGGGCATATATATTTATGATTGTTATGTCTTGTTGGTGTATGGTTCCCTTGAGCAGTATGTAGTGTCCCTCTTTATCCCTTTTGATTAACTTTGGCTTGAAATCTATTTTATTTGATATGAGTATGGACACTCCTGCTTGTTTCCGAAGTCCATATGAGTGATAGGATTTTTCCCAACCTTTCACCTTCAGTCTATGTAAGTCTTTTCCTATCAAATGCATCTCCTGTAGGCAGCATATTGGTGGATCTTGTTTTGTGATCCATTCTACTAGACTGTGTCTTTTAATTGGTGAGTTTAAGCCATTAACATTTAGGGTTATAATTGAGATATGGGTTGTTCTTCCAGCCATATTTGTTTATTTATGTTACTAAACATGGTTTGTTTTCCTCTTTGATTATTTTCCCACCTTTACTGTCCTACCTGCCACTCTTGGTTTTAATTGTTATTTTCCATTTCCTCTTCCTGTAATGTTTTGCTGAGGATGTTTTGAAGAGATGGTTCTCTAGCTGCAAATTCTTTTAACTTTTGTTTATCGTGGAAGGTTTTAATTTCATCTTCAATCCTGAAGCTTAATTTCGCTGGATACATGATTCTTGGTTGGAACCCATTACCTTTCAGTGTTTGAAATATGTTATTCCAGGATCTTCTAGCTTTCAGAGTCTGTGTTAAAAGATCAGCTGTTATCCTAATTGGTTTACCCCTAAATGTAATCTGCTTCCTTTCTCTTGTAGCTTTTAAAATTCTCTCCTTATTCTGTATGTTGGGCATCTTCATTATAGTGTGTCTAGATGTGGATCTCTTATGATTTTGCACATTCGGCATCCTGTAGGCTTCTAGGATTTGGGATTCTGTCTCATTCTTCAAGTCTGGAAAGTTTTCTTGTATTATTTTATTGAAATTGTTTTTCATAACCTCTATCTCCCTGTATAGTTGATCCTTTGCTTTTTGGATTTGTTTATGTAATTCATTGTCGAAGTGATCTTTCATTGTCTGATTTTGCTGTCTAATGTCTTCCTTGATACTCCAGATCATCTGAAGCATGTATATCCTGAATTTTTTATCTGACATTCCATCTGCTGCAGCTATTACCTCTTCTAAAGTTGAGTTGACCTGCATTGCTTGTGGTCCTTTCTTTCCTTGTCTTTTTATACTGCTCACATTTCTTTCTGCTTGGTGAAACTGTTGTGTTTTTGAACTTTCCCCCCTATATATTTATATTGCTCTTGTATAGTTGAAAAATCTCCCTTGCAGGGGCAGGTGGCAGCTGTGCTCCTCCTCCAATTGGGGTGATCTGTCTACCACGCTGATGGGCCGCTGGGCCTGTTCTGCCGGTCGGTCACAGGTCTGCCTACCTTGCAATTGCGGGTGGCGGCTCTGCTCTGCCCTTACTCCAATTGGGGTGACGTGTCTACCATGCCGGCAGTCGCTGGGCCTGTTCCCGGCACAGGAGGCGGCTCTGCTCTGCCCCTAATACAATTGGGGTGACGTGACTACCAAGCCGGTGGGCCTCTGTGCCTGTTTCGGGTGCAGGCGGCGGCTCTGCTCTGTCCCTACTCCAATTGGGGTGATGTGTCTACCATGCTGGCAGGCCACTGGGCCTATTCCTCCCGTCAGTCGCAGGTCTGCCTACATTGCGGGCACGGGCGGCGGCTCTGCTCTGCCCTTACTCCAAATGGGGTGATATGTCTGCCACGCTGGCAGGCCGCTGGGCCTGTTCCGCTGGTCGGTCACAGGTCTGCCTACATTTTGGGCAAGGGTGGTGGCTCTGCTCTGCCCCTACTCCAATTGGGGTGTCGTGACTACCACACCAGCAGGTCACTGGGCCTGTTCCGGGCATGGGTGGTGGCTCTGCTCTGCCCCTGCTCCAATTGGGGTGACGTGACTACCACACCGTCAGGCTGCTGTGCCTGTTCCTGGCGCGGGTGAAGGCTTTGCTCTGCCCCTACTCCAATTGGGGTAACGTGTCTACCATGCCATCAGGCCTCTGGGCCTGATCTGCCGGTTGGTCACAGGTCTGCCTACCTTGCGTGCATGAGCGGTGGCTCTGCTCTGCCCCTACTCCAATTGGGGTGACGTGTCTACCATGCCAGTGGGTCATTGGACCTGTTCCGGATGTGGGCAGTGGCTCTGGTTGGCACCTACTCCAATTGGGGTGATGTGATTACTACACCAGCTGGTGGCTGGGCCTTTTCCAGGCGCGGGCGGCGGCTCTGCTCTGCCCCTCTGGCTTAATGACAAAGTGAGAGACTCGGGTGTATGTGACTCCCTATCTTCACCAGGAGACCAACTGTTTCTGTCGCCGCTGGTATCGATGAAGTTATCTCCTCCACCGCTTTTGGATGACATCAGATCTCTGCCATGTTGGTATCTCATGCAAATGGAGCATTTTGTTTCCTTTGCCGGGTGACCAAAGCAACGGCTGAGTCCTGACTGGCCCTCACAAGCCCCGTCTCAATTCTGTTGCCACTGCTTATGAAGGCTCAGTTGGTATTTACCTCCACAGTATTCAGCAGGACCCAAACCAAGAAGCAGTTTCTGCGGGTTCTTTAGCCCTGGGCCAGAGCAGTTCTGTGAGCTGGAATTCGGCCGCTCTGGGCTCAGTGTATGTTCTGATAGGAGCAGGCTCCAAGAAGCAGTTTCCTCGGGTTCTTTAGCACTGAGCCTGAGTAGTTTGTCTGCGAGACACAGGCGAATGGCAGCCTGAAATTACCTGTTCTATAGCTGAATGAGGTGCGATCAGTCGAAAACAGGGATGGTGACGTCAGCTCTCCAATATGGTGGCCTCTGGCTTCCTCTGTAGTCTGACCAGTGTGGAGAACCAAATGGGACCACTTCCTTCCCCCATCTCAAACCCAGAATTCAGCACTGAGTACAGTGATTGCATAGCTGGCAGGAGCCCACAGAATCCGCAACACTGTATCTTTGCATTGCTATCTCGTTTCCCAGCGCGCACCGCAGACTCTAACCGCGGGGCAATTTGCTGAATAAGCAGTGTGACCATCCGTGCAGACAAATCTCTCCAGTTTGAGCCCCCGTAGCTGATCCTCGTGCGATGAAAATCCTTCCTCTAGGTTTTGGAGCAGACCAATTTTACTAGAAATTCCTAACAAGATAGCTTTTTCCCGTTCTAACTTGTCATTCTCCCACACAGTGATGCGGTACACAGGGGTGATGCACTCCCTTCGCCACCATCTTCCCTTGAGATCAAATTAAGAAACTTTTAAAAAATTATTTATTTATTGTTTAGTTGTAGTTAGACAGAATACCTTTATTTTTTCTATTCTTATGTGGTGCTGAGGATCTAACCCAGGGCCTGGCATGTGCTAGATGAGCACTCTGCTGCTGAGCCACAATCCCAGCTCTGAGAAATGTTTTTTTTAATACCATTTCTTCACAGAGTATCTTCCATTGCAGTGTGTTGGCAGAGACCTCATGGCTCTCAACCCAAAGGAAGGCAGTGAGGAATCCAGAGCCCCCATTATTTTAAATTCACTGAGCATGATTGAAAACCTCATGCAGCATTCTTCAGACATGGGATATTATTTCTTGGCACTCATAGAGGGAGACTCTTGAAAGAGCATGGGCAATCTCAGGATTCCTCGATCATGGGGGCAGGCTGGATGCTGGTCAGCTGGGTTTCTCAGAGTCGTCCTCCTCTCCTGGGAATGCTTGGGGCTACTGCTGGGTCTCACACATCTGTCCTGGACAGGCAGGCAGCTGTGTTTCTCTTCTCATGGTGCTGTGTAATCTGGGTCCACAGAAGGGTCAGGACCAGCTGAGAAACCCACAAGGTTTAAAAGGTATTACACAGTGAAAGTCCAGGAAATCTCAAGAAAGGAAACCCAGTCTGGGATAGAAAAGCTGAGGCCAGGGCCCAGAATCTGCTTCCTTTAGGGCTTGGAAGCACCTGAGTCCCTGGAGCCTCCCCTTCCACACAGCACGGCAAATATTTGTCCATAGCTGCAGTGTCTCAGAGGAGGAAAAGTCTCCAGGGTCTCCTTGCCTGATCATTTCTACTCTTCTGGGCTCCTCTTGATCAGAAGCACAGTGTGTAAAGTTGAGAGGAGATAGGATCTCAGGGGGATATTCATTTAGGAGGCAGGATCTTTTAATCCTAGAGGTAGATCCAATCATCTGAGATGTCAGCGTTCATTTGAAAAGGTTTTGTTGATTGATAGGTTTAAAATAATTTTTGAAAATCCCAGGATCCCCACTGTTGATTGTGATGGCCAAGCCTGACTACCCTGGTCTCCAAGGAGAGAAAGAGAGAGTAGAGAATGAGAGACTGAAAGAGTTATCCTGGGAGTGTTGTAGGAACAGACAAGCAGGGGTCTAGAGATAGCAGAAAACAGTTCCATTTGGCTGTAGCCAGGCTCAGAGGTACAAATTTCAGTGAAATTAATTAATTCCTTGAAATTAATTAATTCAGGTAGTTTCAGAACTTTATAGCCAGTGTGTAAGGTGTAAGGGGAGGGCCTCAGAAGTTCACAGTCTGCAGAAGCTCACATAAAAGCAGCTTTTTCTTTCACTGTTTTGGGCAAGTTAACCCTTCAAGGACAAGGCATGGGATGGGGGCTGACTCTAAGGTGACACAGCCTCAGTGAAAGGCAAAGTCTAAGGGTCAGAGGTCAGGAGTTAGAGGCTGCCCAACAAATTCACCAACAGGTCTAGCCCCTAGAAATATTATTTCCAGCCCCAGTCTCCCTGCTGGGCCCTTTCCTGCCTCCAAGTCCTGGCTTTTCCAGATGGCAGCCCACAGCTGAGAGGAGCAGGTGCATGGCACAGCTAACTGATATCTGAACACTAGAAACAGAGTGGTTTAAAAAATGGAAAGGCAGAGACTTTTTTGACATTTCACAGATTGTCACCATAAGTTATGTGAAATCAGTGTAGAGGGTTTATATAACAAAATAAACTCCCCTCTACTTTAATTCATAAAAAGTAAATTGTAATCTATCTTTAGGGAAGAATGTACAAAAACATGTGTACTTGTCAAAAAAAAGTTTAAAAACTTATTCTTATTTCATGAGCAGGGAATAGGGGTTTCCCTTTTCAGGAACAAGGGCTGATTTAGTGATGGGGCAAGTCTTTTCTGGGATCCTAACTTCAGATCGTCCCATTGTTGAGATTTGCTTTTCAGTGTTTGGGTAAGGTGGGCTTGTCTATTGTTTCCCATTATTTCTAAACTCTTAATTTTTGTACCAGAATTGAACCCAGGGGAGATTAATCATTGAGACAAAAATCTAGCCTATTTATTTGTTCATTTATGTAAACTGGGAATTGAACCTGGGTGCTTAACCACTCAGCCACATATCAGCTTTTTTTAGGTTTTATTTAGAGACAGAGAATCACTAAAGTATTAAGGGTTTAGCTAAATTTATGAGGCTGGCTTTGAACTCACCATCCGCCTGCCTTAGCCTTCTGAGTCATTGGCATTACAGGCATGTGGAACCATGCCCAGCCCTTTTTTTTTTTATTTTGAGACAAGGTCTTCTTAAGTTGTTTAAGAACTCCCTAAATTACTGAGGCTGGTCTTGAACTTGCCATCCAGCTTCCTCAGCATCCCAAGTCCCTGGGATTACAGATGTGGGCCACTTAGCCTAGCTGTTTTTTGTTTTTGTTTTGTTTTGTTTTTGTAGTTGGACACAATACCTTTATTTCATTGTAGTGCTGAAGATTAAACCCAGTGCCTCACACATTCTAGGCAAGGGCTCTACCACTGAGGCACAACACCAGCACCTAGCCCAGATGTTATTGCTCTACTTTTTGCTTAAAGAACTAGGCCAGAAAGAAGTCAGGCACTCTGAGGGGTATAATTATTGGTGTTTCTACCTCTAGAAACTAGAAGTGATAACTGTGGGTCCACCTCCCTTTAAAGCATAATTTCCTCCTCAAAAAAAAAAAAGTAGAATTTTGGTTTTAGAAGTGTAAAGGTAAAATTTCTAAGCTGTTTCTAAACTGCAAAGCCTGAGTTAAAGTGTAAAAGACCGGGCATTGTAAAGTTTCCAAGCTCCAGGGTCTGAGTTAAAAAGTGAAAGACTAGGTATTGTTAAAACCCCTATGCTACCCCCAGAACCTGTAATCCCTGTAGCTGTTAGGACAATACTGGAACTGCCCAGTAAATATTCCTCCTGAACCTCTGGCTGTTTAATAGCTAAGGGCTCTGAGTAACTCGGCACGTAGGCATCCAGGCCCCAAAACCAATCAGTTTAAATGTGTACCCCACTTAGAAGTGACCAATCACCCCTGCCCAGCCTGTTCCTGCCAATGAATGTACTAATCATGTCTCAGAGTTGTTGTTCAATTTTCCCACGCCTCATGATGATTTGTTCTGATGTATGCAAAGCCCCTTGCCCTCCCCAAAAAGTGTACTTAAGCTCTGCTTGACCTCTGCTCTGGGCTGCTCTCTTTTCTTGAGTGGACATGGAGCCCCAGAATCCTGTAACAATAAATATCCCCTTATGCATATTGCATGAAGCTGGTCTCTTGTGGTCTCTTCCTCTGACGCTTTGACGGACCTTTACAGAAGCATTCTCACAAACATCAGGTATCCACAGGGAAATTCTTAATATGTGTTGCCTTATTGGGTTTCTCTTCCACTCTCCCCCTCAGTTCTCAACACCTGTGTTATGTGGCTCTGGGGGTCAGAACCAGAGCCTACAGCCCACCAGAAAAATGCTCAACCTATGAGCTAGACCCTCAGCTCCCATATTTGCTTTAAAATGATCTTATCTTATGTATTTCTACCAACTGTTTGAGAGTCACTAAGATATGACTATTTACCTACTTACCTACTTTGGACAGAAGGCAGATGTTTACTATGTGATAGGATATTAATAAACAATTTACCTCACTTTTGAAATTTGAATTTCTATGATGTTAGTGACTCACACATCCCTGTGCTCTTGCTCAAGTCATAGTTCCAACCCTACTATTTCCTCTCTTGACTTCAATACCACACAAAATTTGAATTCCAAAGGTGAAAAGAAAAGGCTTTAATCATGTTGTAAATTTTAATAAAAGAAAAACCACAATTATGAAAAGATCAAAAGGTATACAGAATTTGATAATTAGCCACAGAATAGGACAAATTTAAAAAGGAGATTTATCTCACTGAAAAGTGTTCAGTCATTTATGAGAGAAAGAGAAAGGAAGGAGTGGTGGGCACTGCAGAGACCTCAGACCTCAAATATCCAGATGCTGGGAAAGAGAATAAAATGTTGGGGCATCAAAATTTTACAAAGAAAGTGGCAAAAAGTACCAATATTCACTTTCCATTTGGGAAAAACAGAACCAGGAGGAAGTTGTGAGGTGAGACCACCCGAAGCTCTCCACTCTCACTCTCTCCCCTTCTAGTTCCTGTGTCTTCTCATGTTTTAAGAGACCTGCAACTTTGAGAAGCATGAGGGCTTTCTGATGCTCAGCACAATAAGTAGAGCAGAGACACTGCACCCCCTGTTCACTAGACTTAAGAAGTACACAGCTTCATCTGGGGTCCTAGCAAGTTCTTCCCAAGAATTCTTTTCTCCAGAGTAAATGGAGCCCATCTTTGGTCACTGAGTTCTCATCCTATATAATCAATGAGTTTATACATTTGTTCCTATAACAATGTCTTAGCAATGTGTTAATGTTCCACCCTGTAGACATGGAAGAATTTTACACAAAATAGTTGAAATGAGATCCCTGGCTTTTCCTGTTAGCCAATTACAATTTTGTTTATTAAACATAGGATATAAAAGTGATATGAAAGTAATTCTCCAACAAGTGCTGAATCAGGTATCAGGATCTTTAAGCTACAGTCAAGACCTTAGGTCTGCCAAGCTGGGTTTGGCTCTAGACTTGGAGGTGAGCAGAGAAGGTCTCAGAGTTTAGGTCTTTCTAGTTCCTTCTTTCTCTTTCCCCTCTTTCAGCTCCTCTTTGACACTCATATTTTTAAAATTCCAAGATATCCTTCTGAGACTCATCACTCCAGTAGATGTGTATTCAGATTTTGTGGAGGGGGAAGTTCTAGTAAATGGGGGAGGGCTAGCGAAATCTATTTAAGGAAGATTGAATAACCTCAAGTATCCAAGTTACATGACTAGGGACATTCTCAGAATCTCTGAGGGTACATTAGCTTTATGAGATTGGTGAATTTTATACTAAACCTTCTCCTACTGCATTCTCCAAATCTTAAACTATCTGAATGTTCATTTCCTATTCATGGTCAGAGGCCTAGTCTTTTTTAAGATTAGGGGTGAGTTCCATCGACTTGGGGAAGGCTTGGACAACACCCCTGGAGTGGGAGTGGCAGAAAATGTCAAGCTGATCTGAGAAACACACTTACACTTGGGGAGATAAAGGAACTGATGGAGATGAAGAAGGCAACTGTTTTAAGACCCCTCAGAACTTTGTTTCAGTTGGAAACTGCCATTAGGCTACTTGATATGGACTCTACTTAGCAAAGATTCATTCCCCTGGTGCTTCATCCCCCTCACACTTCCTCTGGCCTCGAGGTGCTCAAATCTTGCTGCCCACTAGGTGGTGCCAGAAGGTATCAAACCCCTGGATTCTTTTTAGGAAAAAGCCCTAAGCATGCCTAAAGGAGTGCTTCCTCTTTTTTTCTTTTAGCTACTGAAGGATGCTGCTGAAGCATCCTTGGGCCCCTGTGGGGAGAAAACCCAATTCCACCAGGCATCAGAGTGGTCGACAGGTAAACTGAGGCAAGAGATACTGGGGAACACAGCTTAAAAGAGCTGTGCTTAGGAAGGCGGTGGGGGCTGGGGTAAAGCCCTCTCTGCTGCCCAGGCTTACACCTGAATACCCAAGGCCTCCAGGCTGTCATCAGAGGCGACCACCCTGAGCATAGTCCCTTCACCTCTTGGGGCCTCTGTATGGGAAAATCAGGTTTCAGCTTCATGGGATGAGACTCCTCTCAATGTGATCGGGCTCCCCATTCACCAGGAAGACTTCTGCTCCTTTACTAGGGCCACCCACCTGCTTACCCAATACCCGCACTGCTAGCAAAGTGTCTAGGTACACCCACTCCTGCCTGGTCAGGGGAGGCAAGAGTGAAGTACTTCACTGGCTTCCCAGATGCAATCGTATTCTCTCAGCTGAACCTGCCTGGAACTCATAAAATCTTTGGAAGTCATTGGATTCACTATCGGGAAGCTGGGGAGAGAAGGTGTCACCTGAAAAACAAGATGACATCATTGTCACCACTGAGGGTAAGAAGTAGATGTCAGGGTTTCAGTCTTTTTTTCTCTCCAAGTTATGCAGGCATGTGACAGAGCAGGTGCTCAGTGGAGGTAGTTGCTGGTAAATGAGCCAGTGTTAAACCTATATAACAACCCAACCCTGTAGCCAGTGTTGTACTCAGGCTGTGTGCTAGCATAGGAAAAACAGAATTAAAACTGAATGTGAGATCGTCCTTGCCTGTGCTACCATTTAATCCTCATTGGGAATAAGTCTGTTATGTTAGTGTATCAAGTCAGAAAATATGCTTACAGAAGTTAATTAAAATTTACCAAAAATACTACAACATACACCCCAACCAATATCTTAATCTTTCAACTTGGTTTCTGGGGGCTTCTTTTGTGTGTGTGTGTGGAGGCAGAGAAGGGGGAGAGATTTTTTCCCATGTGACCTGTTGCTGGGAAAGGCTGAGAACACCACTCCAGGAAAATAGAGTGAGTTCTGAGTCTCTTTACTTTCACCATGTTTCCCAACGTTTTCCTTTGATATCATTGTTTCCTATGTTCCTTTTCCTAGAAGTTCCCACAACTCTCCTACAAGGTTAGCTTCTCTTCCTATGTTCCTAAAGCAACCAGGCTGGAGACAGGCCTGGAGCTAAGACAACACCAGTCCCTGACTGCCTCCCCCATTCTATCCCTACCCATCCTCACAAGGCTTAATTAGGACACCCTCCCCCCCACACACACACATACAGACACCTGTCAGGATGACCAAGGACTGGGAGAAGAGGGCTGTTCTCAGCTCTCAACTTGCTTTTGAAGCCCAGCTCACTCCCCTATCTTTTCCTTGGTAAAGAATAAAAAGCTGCTACAACTGAGTTCTGATCACTAGAACCACAGACCAAATGACCTCATTTAAATCCAGGGCCTCACCTCATTCCTAGGGTTTTCCTTCCTTGGTTTGTATTAGAAATAAGATAATGAATGGGGAATCAGAGAGTGTAGTATACAACAAGAATCCTTGGAGGATCACCCACTGCTTCCAATGGCGCCATCAGAAAAAAAGACTCTGAAAGGGCATCCTGATCCCTTCCAGAAAATTAATGATATTTCAAGGGATGATGGTGGGTGAGGGAGTAGCAGCCTGAACGCAGAACTCTATGTATGGTGATATTCCATTTTTCCTAGAAGTTAGCACAGTGTGGTTATATGACTTGTTAGTGTGTGTGAACTAGTGGATACAGATGATCCTGATAAGAGAACTGAAAGGCTAATTTTTGACCCTCAGCTATTTGAAAAGCCCATAATAGACTGGCCATGATGAACATTTTGGTTTTACTTATTTGTGTCACAAGATTTCAGATAAAACAAGAGTCAGAGATGATCCTTAGAATGAAGGGAAAATATATAAACGTAAATTATGTAAAAGAAATTGATATGGATGGGCACAGTGGCATACCAGCTTGTTATTCCAGCTGTTGGCAAGAATGAGGCAGAATCATGGCAAGTTCCAGGCCAGCCTGGGAAACTTAGAATTGCCTCAAAAGTAAAAGGGGCAGCAGCCAAATGTGTGGCTCAGTGGTAGAGCACCACTGAGTCCAATTCCCAGTTCTACAAATACATATAAAGGACAAGTGGTCAAGGTTGAGGTTATGTCTCAGTAGTAGAGCACTTGCCTAGCATGTGTGAGGCCCTGGGTTTGATCCTGAGCACCACATAAAAATAAATAAATAAAATAAAAGTATTGTGTCTAAATACAACTAAGAAATCAATATTTAAAAAAAAAAAAAAACAAGAAACAAAACAGGACAATTGGTCCCAGCTGGGTGGATATATGCCTAGTTGTGCTCTGTGGGTCTTTTGAAGGACAAAGGTAACTCTCCCTTCCTTGGTCAGGCTTTGCTCTGAGACAAAGACTGGTTTTTCACCTTCAAAAGGCAGGATGTCATAATCGTAAAGGCAGATCCAATCATCTCAGATGTCAGTGTTCATTTGAATAGATTTTGTTGATTGTTAGTTTTAAAACAATTTTTGAAAATCCCAGGATCCCCACTGATGATGGTGATGGCCAAGCCTGACTACCCTGGTCTCCAAGGAGAGAAAGAGAGGGTAGAGGATGAGAGAGAGAGTAAATTAGTTATACTGGGAGTGTTGTAGGGACAGACAAGCAGGGCACTAAAGATAGTAGGAAAAAGTTCTATTTGGCTGTAGCCAGGTTCAGAGGGTACAAATTTTGCTGTAATCATTTAATTCCCTGAACCCCAAGTTCCTGTAGTTTCAGAACTTTATACCCAGTGTGTAAGGGGAGGGGCTCAGAAGTTCACAGTCTGCAGAAATTCACATAAAAGCAGCTTTTTCTTTCACAGTTTTGGGCAACTTAATCCTTCAAGGACAAGGCATGTTGTGGGGTGATTCTGTGTTGACACAGCCTCAGTATGAGGCAAAGCCTAAGGGTCAGAGGTCAGGGGTCATAGGCTGCTCAACTTCCCCCACAGCTCTAGCCCCAATCACATTTCCAGCCCCAAGCTCCCTGCTAGGCCCCTCCCTGCCTCCAGGGATTGGTTCTTGGGGGTAGCAGCCCAGGGCTGAGAGGACCAGGTCCAAGGCCTAGTTCACTATTATCTGAAGACTAGAGATAGAGTGGTTTATTTTCTTAAAAAAATATATTTTAGTTATACATGTACACAATATCTTTATTTTGTTTACTCATTTATATGTGGTTCTGAGGATCGAACCCAGTGCCTCACAGGAGAGGGGCAAGTGCTCTGTCACTAAGCCAAAACCCCAGTCCAAGAAATAGAGTGGTTTAAAAAATGGAAAGGCAGAGAGATTATATTTACATTTCACAAATTTCACCATAAGTTATGTGAAATCAGTATAGATGGTTTGTATAATAAAATAAGCTTCCCCCTCCTTTAATATACAAAAAGTAAATTGTAATCTAACTTAAGGGAAGAATGTAGTACAAAAATATGTACACTTGTAAAAAGAGTTAAAAAAAAGTTATTTGTTGACAAAAATAACAAATTTATTTTATCAGGAGAGAATAGAGTTTTCCCTGATAAGGAACAAGGGCAGCTTTAGTTATGGGGCAAGTCTTCTCTGAGATCCTAACTTCAGATTATTCCCATTGTTGAGACTTTGCTTTCCAGTGTTGGGGTAAGGTGGGCTTGCCTATTGTTCTCATGATTTCTAAACTTTTAATATTTGTACCAGCAATGAACCCAGGAGAGATTAACCACTGAGCCAAAATCTAGCCTATTTATTTATTCATTTATTCATACTGGGAATTGCACCTGCGTGCTTAACCACTGAGCTCCATCACAGACCATTTTAGTCTTTATTTTGAGACAGGTACACTCTAACTTATTAAGGATTTAGCTAAATTGCTGAGGCTGGCTTTGAACTCACTATTCTCCTGCCTAAGCCTCCTGAGTCTCTGGTATTACAGGCATGGGCCATGCCCAGCCCTTTTCTTTTTTTATTTTGAGACAAGGTCTTTTTAAGTTGTTTAGGAACTCCCTAGGTTACTGAGGCTTGTCTTGAACTTGCCATCTATCTTCCTCAGCATCCCAAGTCCCTGGGATTACAGACATGGGCCACGTAGCCTAGCTGTTTTTGTTTTGTTTTTAGTTATAGTTGGACACAATACCTTTATTTTATTTATGTACTTTTTTGTAATGCTTAAGATTAAACCCATTGCCTCACATGTGCTAGGCAAGGGCTCTACCACTGAGCCACAACCCAAGCCTCTAGCCCAGACATTATTGCTCAAATTTTTGATTTTAAGAACTAGGCCAGAAAGAAGTCAGGCACTCTGAGGGGTATAATTATTGGTGTCCCTACCTCTAGACACTAGAAGTGATAACTGTGGGTCCACCTTCCTTTAAAGCATAGTTTCTTCCTCACAAAATTGGAATTTCTGTTTTAAAAGCATTCACACTCACACACATAAATTATCCACAGTGAAATGCTTAATCTGTGTTGCCTTATTGGGTTTCTCTTCCACTCTCTCCCCTCAGCTCTCAACACTTGTGTAAATACTCAAGCACTGAGCTAGACCATCAGCTCTCATATTTGCTTTCAAATGATTTTATCTTATGTATTTCTTACCAACTATTTGAGAGTTACTACAATATAACTATCTACCTACCTACCTACTTTGGAGAGAATGCAGATATTTAGTATGTGACAGGATACTAATGAACATTTTACCTCACTTTTGAAATTTGAATTTCTATGGTGTGAATGATCTCACACATCCCTGTGCTCTTCCTCAGGCCACAGGTTGACCCCTAGTATTTCCTCTCTTGACTTCAAAAACACAAAATTTCCCTCCAAAGTTGGAGGGAAAAGGCTTTAATAATATTGTAAATTTTAATAAGAGAAAAACCACATTATGAGTAGATCAAAAGGAACACAGAATAGGATAAATTATCCATAGAATAAGATAAATATATAAAGAGATTTATCTCACTGAAAAGTGTTCAGTCATTCATGAGAAAAAGAGAAAAGAAGGAGTGGTGGTCACTGCAGAGACCTCAGGCAGGGAAAGAGAATAAAATGTAGGCGCATCAGAATTTTACAAAAAAAGTACCCATATCCACTTTTCATTAGGAAAAAACAGAACAAGGAAGAAATTGTGAGGTGAGACAACCTGGAGCTCTCCATTCTCACTCTCTCTCCTTCAACTTCCTGTGTTCCCATATTTTAAGAGACCTGAAGCTTTGAAATGCTTCTCAGCTTGATTAAGTAGAGAAGATATACTGCACCCCCTGTTCACTAGACTAAAGAAGTACACAGGCTCATCTGGGGTCCTAGCAAATTCTTTCCAAGAATTATTTTCTAGATAGTAAATGCAACCCATCTTTTGCCACTGCATTCCCACTGTATATAATCAATGAGTTTATACATGTGTTCCTATAATAATGTCTTAGCACTGTGTTAAAATTCCACCCTGAAGACATGGAAGAATCTTTCACAAAATAGACTTGTTGAAATGAGAACTCTGGCTTTTCCTGTTATCCAAATCCAATGCTGTATATTAGACAAGGGATATAAAAGTGATATTAAGCCAATTCTCCAAAGAAGGGCTGAAACAGGTATTAGGATTTTTAAGCTACAGTAAAGACCTCAGGACTGCCAAGCTGGATTTGGCATCTCCATTGTCACCATGCCAATTGCTCTGTTCTTCAACAAACTGTGCACAGTGATGAAGCTCCAGGCATTTTGCCAGTTGCAGAAAATGTGGAAGTGAAGGACATCCCTGCCCTTTTTCAGCCCAGAGAAGTAGGTGTGAAGACAAACTTTAGTGTCAGAAATGACACCTGACATGATGTGCTCACTCCAGAAGAGTGAGTAGCAAATACAGCCACCTGGAATCCATTCTCTTTTCCTCAGTATTTCAATTTTTTCTAGAGAGACAGTTTAGTAGAACAAATATACTAGGGGCTGAAACAGACACAAGCATAAATATTGTTTTTTTTTTGTAAAATGGAGACATTTCATATCAATAAGCAAAATCAATATTGTGATTTTTGATTTTCATATGGAGATGAAATTGTGAACATCTCTTTCTCATACCAAATAGAAATATAAGCCATAAATAATGACCTAAGTATAAAAATTTATATTTTACTATTAGAAAATACAAAATACCTCTAACATTGCAATGAGACAAAATGTCTTAAACAAAATAAAGAAATCAGAGATCATAAAGTGGATGTCAATAAATAATTGATACATGGAACCCTACATCTGTTGATCAAATACAAGAGATAAGCTAAAACTGGCATCACTCTGGGAGAAGGAATAGTAAGTAACAAAATTCAAACATACAAAATACCCCTGTGGAAGTCATTAGATTCACCATTCTGAAGCTGGGGGTGATAAAGCATCACCTGAAAAACAAGGTGAAAGCATTTTCACCACTGAAGGTAAGAAGTAGATTTCAGGGTTGCCATCTTTCTTCTCTTCAACTTATGCAGTCATGTGGCAGAGTGAAAGCTCACAGAAGGTAGATGCTGGTAAATGAGCCAGTGTTAAACCTATATAACAACACAACTCTGTAATAAGTGTTAGACTCAGGCTGTGTGCTAGCATATGAAAAACTGATTCATAATTGAATGTGAGATTGTCCTTTCCTTATCATTTTATCCTCATTGGGAATAAGTCTATTATCCTAGTGTATCAAGTCAGAAAATGTGCTCACAGAAGTCAATTATAATTTACCAAAATTACTACAATATGCACCCCAAGGAATGTCTTAATTTTTCAATTTGGTTTCTGGGGCTTCTTTTGTGTGTGTGTGTGTGGGGGGAAATTTCTCCCCATATTATTCTGTTGTTGGAAAAGGCTGAGAACACCACTCCGCAAAAATATATAGTGAGTTCTGAGTCTCTTTACTCCCACCATGTTTCTCAATCTTTTATTTTTATACCATTTTTTCCTATGTTCTTTTACCCAGAAGTTCTTACAACTCTCCTACAAGGTTAGCTTCTCTTCCTATGTTCTCAAACCATCTAGGCTGGAGACAGGCCTAGAGCCTAGACAACCACCAGTCCCTTACTGCTTCCCTTACTCCAGCCCCACCCATCCTCAGAAGGCTTAATTAGAACCCCCCACCACCACACACACATACACACACCTGTCAGGATGACCAAGAACTGGGAGCATAGGGCTGATCCTAGCTCTCAACTTGCTCTTGCATTTCAGCTCACTCCCTATCTTTTCCTTGGTAAAGAATACAAAGCTGCTTCAGCTGAGTTCCAATTGATAGAACTACAGGCCTAATGACCTCATTTAACTCCAGGGCCTCACATGATTTCCAGGTTTCTTTGTTCTTTCCTTGAATTTGTGTTAGAAATGAGATACGGAATGGGGAGCCAGGTAGTGTAATATACAACAAGAATCTTTGGAATATCATCCACTGCTTCCAATGGAGCCCTCATAAACAAAGACACTGAAAGGGCATTCTAATGTGAATAACGTAGAAGAAATTGATATGGATGGGCACAGTTGCACACCAGCTTGTTATTCCGGCTGTTGGAAAGAATGAGGCAGAATCATGGCAATTTCCAGGCCAGCCTGGGAAACTTAGGACTTGCCTCAAAATTAAAAGGGGCAGGAGCTAGATGTGTGGCTCAGTTGTAGAGCACCACTGAGTCCAATCCCAGTACTATAAATACATATGAAAGAAAAGTGGTCCAGTGTGGTAAAATAAAAAGTTGTAAAATGCCATTTAAAAAGATTTTGAGGAAACTAGACTTACTTTAATAGCTTGAGAAAGGAAAAAAGAAGAAAAAGGTATTTGTACATGGCAGATTGAGACAAAGCTTAATGAAGTAAAAACAAAAAAGGCCTTTGGTTGAAGGGCAGCCATGTAAACTAACATTTAAGCAATTTAAACAAAATCTAAGCCTCGTTTAAAAGAGTGAAGTTGTAGGTGGTGAAAAAATACATTTAAAAGTACAGTATAGATGATAATTGAAAGGCTTTAAAAGGTTAAACTGAAGGTGGTCGAGATGCCTTCATGGTGGAAGAAAGATTACTTTACTCATCAAACTACTTATTAAACCAAAAAGAGGGAGATGAGATAATCTTTGTGTGGTAAAGTAAAAAGTTCTAAAATGTCTAAATAAGTTGCAAAAGTCTTTAAAAGGTTAAATTGAAGGTGGTTAAGATGCCTTCATGATGGAGGAAAAAAAAACATGAAAATGGGAAGATAATAAGATAAAAATATTTAGATAAAGAAGATTAAAAATTTGAAGTGGAAAACTTCAAAAACAGAAGTACAGAAAGGTAAAAAAAAAGAAGATGTGGAAAGATAAAAAAGATATAGGAAGATAAAAAGATGTAGAAAGACAAGAATTTTAAACCCACAAAATAGGAAACAAAATAAAACTAGGAGAGCAAAAAGCAACTAAGAGTAAATATAAAAACCTTAGAAGAAAACTAGAAGATAGAAATAAGATATAAAATGATTGAAAATGTCAAGTAAAGGTATTTCAGATAAAAAATGCAAAAGGCTAAGACAACTATTAGATACAGACATTTAAGATAGAAAAAGGTACAAGAGAAAAGTTTAAAGTCAAATATTGGATAAAATAGAAGAACAAGGAGATTATTAGTAATTTCTTCAAAAAACCCATCAACTTTAATTTCTGGTGGTGCAGAAATTAGAAGTCTCAGATGAGGGTGTTAAAATTTATAGACAAAAGCCAATTTAGAAAACATTAAACTAGAAGGAAATTGGTTTAAAACAACATCAAAAAAATTAAAAGGACTAAAGTAATTCTAAAAACTAAGGCAGAATGCCTTTGAAAGACTTAAATTTAAAAGGATCTTTAAGGGGTATATACCCCCCAAAGATAAACTTAAAATAACCCTTTTTACTCTAAACTTTCTAAATTTGGTTTCATCAGGACTTAGTGCTGCGGAAAGACATATGTATCCAAAAAATGTACATAAGCCTAAGGTACTTTGGAAAGATATTCTAACAGAACAATGGAAATGTCCTGACCCAGTTATTGTGTGGAGTCGGGGTTCCATTTGTGTTTTTCCACAGGGAGAACAGCAAAATATTTTTTTTTCATATTTTAAAAGTGAGTTCGGGAATAAAGAATTGCTGTTTGAATCTACAAGGTGTGTGGTGGCTTGTGATTCAGTGCCCAGCCAAGATTGCGGCATTTGGTTGTCCGTATGTGGAACATCTGAAACTTGGAGGTAAGTGAAATTACTTGTCCTTAAAGGAGAGCGAAAGAATGGGTGACCATTTCAAAAAACAATGTGAAAAAACAATGTGTTCTTGTTTTGATTTATTTTTCTTTTTTTTTTTTCAAGTTGCCTGTTCTTAGAACTTTCTCAGGCAAACTGGGGAAAATGATTGGCTCAAAGTTTGAAGTTGTTCACCCCTGAGGAACAGAAATTGTTAGAGAAAGGAGGTACCCCAGTAAGACCAAGAACAATAAGGGCATATGTTGATAAAATACAAAAATGTAGCCCAAGGCTTTTTAAAGATGAGTTATTAAGTATATCAATGGGACCATCATGGTATACTGTAGAAGGAGTTTTCTTCAACAAGAAAGAGATGGCTAGTTTTTTTTACTATACTTGTCTAAGATCTTGGTTTTTACAGACATCTGATTAATTTACAAAGCTAAAGTGTTAAAATATCAACCACTAAATATAAAATCAAGTACTCTTTACTTATTAAGTTCCATAAGGTAATATATTTAAACATTATGTGTGTTTTTATAAATTGGTAAATGGAAAAAAGTTTAATATTGCTTTGGTCTGTGTCTTTGCTGAAACAAGGTTACTAAGTGTTAAGATTCTATCAGGTGTAATTTATATACAAAGAGTATAAGAAGTTTCAGTTGAGTTTCATTTACAGTATTATAGTACCATAAAAAACACGAAAGTATTTAATCTTATTAAAGTGGAGTAATTCATCTATAGTTGTTTCAGAATGTGAATTTTTAAAAAGGGTTAATGGCTAGAAAAGAGATATAAAAAGATATTCAAGATGTGGAATTCAGAAAGTATTTGGAACATGAATTGTGCGGGCAGAACTCGGATTTCCCCAGAACATGTTTGTACAGGGCTGGTGTGAGTCTGGGAATAAAGAATTGCTGTTTGAATCTACAAGGTGTGTGGTGGCTCATGATTCAGTGCCCAGCCAAGACTGCGGTAGTCCAGGGCTAGGCTTGTGGCTCAGCGGTAGAGTGCTTGCTTAGCATGTTCGAGGCCCCGGGTTTGTTCCTCAGCTTCACATAAAAATAAATAAGTAATATAAAGTTATTGTGTCAAAATACAACTAATTAATCAATATTAAAAGAAAAAAGGACAAGAGGTCCCATAATATTTCCCAGTAGCAAAAAAGTAACTACTGTCCTGTGAATAAGGCAGACGAGTATAGAAGGAAGAGGGTCCTCTGTGGAAACTCCAGTGGGCTACAGAGCCTCAAAGTTGGAAAGAAGCCTGCCTTGAGTTCACAGGCAGCCAATTTTTATTCTCAGCTGCAGGATAACCTATGGTTTGATTTGGGATAATGAATTAAGCCTTTGTAGGAGCAGAGGTACATGCCCTGAAGAAGTGCTATGAACATGGGATATCACATATGTAAAAGAAGCAGAGAGACTGGCATTTTATAATAAATAAGCCTTTATGAAATATTTTAACCTTAATCTAATTAATAACTCATAAAAATTGGATTTAATATAATTGCACCCAGCCCAACCAAGGAAGGTGTAAATCTGCAGGACTCCTTTGTGGGGCTGGCAGCACAGGTCAGTGGATCTGAAATAGAAATGGGTTTCAGAGACCAAGAAAGCAGAAGCAGGCTGTGGGAATGCCCCTGGGGGACACAGGTGGCCTCCAGCAGACTCTTCTTCCCTTCTAGACTTTTGCATGCACTAATCTCCTGGGACTAGGACCTCATCTGCAGTAGCTTGGGGCTGCCAAGACTGATAGGTGCTTATACACAAGTCTCCAATCTTATCCATAAAGGAAGTCATTTCTGTGACTTTAAGGATCCTTCTCAGCAACCCTCAGGTAAGTGGATCGAGTCCTTGCCTGTTCCAACCCTTTCCAAGGAGGGAAATTTTCCCCCACACTGTGGTCCCTTTCTAGATAGATCTAGGACTGCAGAATTCTGCACTGGCTCCTACAGGAAAGAAAAAATTAGTTTTATTCATCTTTGTTTTTTGTAGTGCTTTGAAAATTCATTAATTGATACATATTTACTACAAACATTGAAGGGGTTCATGTTACATCTTTGTTCATACAGATGTATTGGTCACATGTATCCACTCTATTCCATCTTCTCACCACTTCCTAGATGCTAATAATCCCTACTATACATTCAAGTAAACTTTTTGTTTATAAAATTCCATATTTGAGGGAGAACATGCTATACTTGTAACTCTTTTCATAACAACTTGCTAAGGCAAGGACTCTGTATGTTCTTATTTGAATAATAATGCGGATTTGATGACATTGAAGGTAAAAGGATCATTGAACAGAGGAGCCTGTGTTCCTATAAGATATAAATATATGTATGCTTGTCATAATTTTTTAATAACCAATTTCTGATAACCAGGCAACAGTGGGCCATACCTGTAATCACACCTATTCAGGAGCCTGAGGTGGGAAGTTCAAGTTGTAGAAAGCCAGGGAAATTTACAAAGATCCTGTCTCAAAAAGAAAATATCAATAAAGTGCCCCCAGTAGAAGAATGTGAAAAATTCTTTTACATTAGGGAGATTTTTAAAGGGCCACAATTATGCATTTGACCTTAATTGGGGTTATGCTTCTAGAGTAATTGTATGATCACGTAAGAATGATTACACCTTTACAAAGTTTATTTGTTATATTATGTCTCAGGAACTGTTGTTACTTTGCTCATATTTCCTTTTTTTTTCTTTTTCAGCACTGGGGATTGAAGCCAGGTCACTAGAACAAAGCTACATCCCCAGGCTTTTTATCATTTTGAAATGGGGTCTCCTTTAGTTGCTCACCTGACCTCAAACTTTTATTCTTTCTGCCTCAGCCTCCTAGTTATGGGGATCACAAGTGTGTGACACAACTATGCTGGACTGACCTATGGTTTCTTAAAATCCTAGAACATAATTTTTAAATTAACAATTTTGTTCTCACTTCAGATTGAACAATGTCCACCAGCTGTGGCTTAGAAAATTTAAATTACACTTCATTCTATTAAAGGTTGAGACAAGAATTTAAATCTGAACCATATTTGTTTATTTGATATTTGAAGTCTATAGCTTTCCATCCCTCTCCTCCCCTCTCCCACCTCTCTCTTCCCCTTAGTCCTTAAAATTTAGGAAATTTTCAGTAGAGAAACAGAACAGGTAGCTGAGAATTCCAGTCAAGACTGGAGAATTGATCTGCATCTTCACTCCTGTCTTCTCTAGAGAGGACTCAGTTGCAGCTTTACCTATGATTTGATTTGGAATAATGAATTAGGCCTTTGTAGAAGGAGAGGTACATGCCCTGAAGAAGCACTGTGAACTTGGGATATCACATATACAAAGGAAACAAGAGTCTGGTATTTCATAATAAGTAAGCCTTTGTGAAATATTTCAACCTTTATCTAATTAATAACTGATACCAATTAGATTTATTATACTTGCATCCAACATGATTGGTTTTTTTTTCTTTATTTATTTGTTATTCCTAGATATACAGGACAGTATTGTGAAGATGCTTGATTTTTAACTGAAATTCATCAGACCCAATTATCTGAAGCAGTTTGCTTCCAAGAGTACCATCACCACCCAACATAATGAACTCTACTTTGAGATTGTGAAAGAGTTCCATCAGTAAACACCAAATGCTGAGCAGCCACTCAGTCCTTTGCCTCCTCTCTCAGCCCTACCACTGCTTCTTCTGACCTAGAGGTCAAAGTCATGGACCAGTCACTCCTATGTGAAGCAGGCTCTGGATTCTGCAGAGATGACACTAAGATCCCAGTTGCCTTTGACACAGATATCAGAAGATTTGGGGCCAAGGGTACTACCAATCTGTATTGAGCTGAAAGGACCCCTGGTGGGGTAGCCTATATTTCCACTGGAAGCTCCTCTCTAGGTCATGAGGGCTGCTATATTGGGGCTGCCCTCCATACAGACACTTGCCTAGAGCCCACACACCATAGAACCATCACAAATTTGTCCTGCCTCCCTGCCTGGAATTCTATGCCCATTACACAGAAGAACTCAAATTCAGCCTCAGAAAAGTGCCATACTGCAAAGCAATCAGGTAGTCGCCTGACCTGGCAGTTTCTCTTGGTCAAATCCATGTAGTTTTGGAGACAGGCTTCCCAGAAACATGCAGACTTTTAACCCTGGCCCATATACTGAGTCCTAGGAGTACTGAGTGTTCAGATTGGTAGATTTTATTTCTACTTCTGTTCCAGAAAAATGTAAGACATATCACTTATCAAAGTCTTCTTGTTTACTTATTAATAAACTATTGATGTTATTTTTACAGGCCCTAATAAATATTTGGTTTTCTTGCTCAACATTGGACAGATAAAGAGAGAAGAGAGAATGGAGTAGTGCTGCATGAGGTTGGAGACAGAGCTGTGCTGTGGACTTGACATCAGAGACTTAGAGAAGGTCTACTTTTGAGGACAGAGGTGTGGAAGGTATTCAGGAATTGCAATCCAACTGAGCCCCAAATATTGGCCTTAAACAAATCTATCTGAATTTAGGAAACAATGTATGGGATGGCAGGAATTCCTTAGGTGGAAAGTGTCTCTCTTTGGACAAAATTTCTTTTCTGCATCTACCTAAGAAAGGAACTGGAGTCTTCAGTTTCTAAGACCTCTACACAGATGTCCCTGTCCAGCAGAGCCTCTCCTAGACACTGGCCACTGTCAGACTGGTGTCACTCAGATCCAGTTTAATACCCACCAGAGAGAGGAGGTCATGGAAGGCAGAATGTCTGCCTCTGGTCCCAGAATCCCTTTGGTAATGCAGTTAACATATATAGAAAATGTACAAGTATCTCTAATTGAATTACATATTTCTTGATGGAAAGGCTTATACAAAAGAAAAACTGTAAAGTGTCAAGATAAAATTTTAAGACTTTGTTTTTCTTTTACCTGTATGTTTGCTCAAATAAAAATTATGTGAAACTAACCTGATAAAGACATCTTAAAAGCAAAAAGATTTTAAATACTCTTTATGGAGAATACGTATTTTTTAAATATTATTTTTTCAGTTGTATATGGACATAACCTTTATTTATTTCTCTTTATGTGGTGCTAAGGATCAAATTCAGGGCCCACCAAATGTTAGGTGAGCACTGTACCACTGAGTCACAATCCTAGCCCAAGAGGAAATGTATTACTTATGGATAAAACCTAAGTCCATTTTTCTAGGGTTGTTAAAATTAAAAGACATTATAATAAGCTCAAAGGCAAGAAGTAACATATAAAGGCACTATTGTTTTTCTTCTGTCTTTAGGAACAGATACTTAACACACACAGTTTAAACACAAAGAGGAAAGATAACTAACAATCTGATTAAAAAGCAAAGGCAAACTTCAGACTGAACAGACAATGTCTCTCAAAATCACAGATCTGGTCTCTCAAAATCACAGAGCAACTGGCCCATAGAGAGGGACTTTCAGAAATTAGAAAAGATCAGAGCAGGCAGCCATCAGCACCAGAGCAAACCTCTCCAGAACCACAAAGTCCCTGGCAAATGTCAGAAACCTGGGTCATTCAAAGTTTTGGGGGAATGTGTGCATGCAGTACTGTACACTATTATATTTGGAAAGTAAATGCTGTATTCACCCTAAAGATCAATGTGGCAATGCTCAATAAAACTAATGTTATACTTTTTTGAAGGAACAATTTTATTTATGGGCACCTGCCCTAGAGAAATTCTCCTACATGTTCACAGGGACAAATCAAGATTTCAAATGTTTGTGTTCACTTTTAAAATACAAAGAAACTGTAAAGGCCATCAAGGATATGCATATTCAAAGGGCCAGAGTATCTGAAAAATGTCACCTTACAAAAGCAATGTGGCTCAGTATAGTGGTTTGTGCTTGTAATCCCAGCAGCTCCAGAGACTGAGACAGGAGAATGCCAAATTCCAGGTCACCCTCAGTAATCTAGTGGGCCTTATGTAACTTAGTGAGATCCTATCTTGAATTAGACAACCACTGTTAAAATGTAGGAGTTGGTATGTGTGTCTAGGCCAAATAGTGGGACTTACACAGGTTCATAGACAAAAAAAAAAAGTGCTGAATTTTGGCTTAAATATGAAGAAAATAATGCTGAACTTGAGGCTTTAGATGTGGATTTTCTGGTTATTGAATGTTTCCAGATGAAAAAAGCACTGGAGATACACCGCCACACATACAGAGCTCATGGCCAGATTATCCCATACATGAATTCCCTCTGTCACATTGAGATATGAGCCTTAAATAAAAGCACAATTCTTTCCTAAATCAAAAGAAGAAATGCACTCATGCATGTGTTATGCTCGAATTTGGGACCCCAAAAAGACCACCAGAGACCAAGATCAATGTAAACAGCAAAGAGGTATTTATTTCGAGCTAGCTGGGTCCTCCGCATGTACACAGCAACTGGTGACACTGAGAGGCCCCAGGTTCAGGGTTTGCAGCAGTTTTACACACTCTCTGGGGAAGGCAGGGACTTCACATACATCATAGCATCTCTTAGCAAATCATCACAAACCTCAGGAAAATGAAACAACAACTCTTTACATTGATTAGCACATTGACTGGTGGGAAGAAGTTGAGTAAGGGTGATTGGTTAGTACAAGAGGGGGATTCATTTGAACTGATACTTGCAAGAGGGGTGTATTGCTGAACTACATGGTTTCCCAACATGTTATCAACCACCATAAACTACTGGGAGGGTCATCTGACATCCTAGGAATTTTTCCTCTCTCATGCTAATTGGTGGTTGCTAGAGGGTTGACATGGGTCCTCACCTAGGCTGACTGAGTCAGGGACACCTGGCACTGCAGATCTCTCCTGTTATTTGTAGATAAACAACTTAGCAGCGTGGGTTTGTGCCTAGGAGTTCTCTGTGGGTCTTTCCAAGGACAAGAGTCACTGCCCCTTCTTTGGACAGACTTTGCTCTGAGGTACAAGCTGGTTTTTGTGTTTTTCTCATCAGATTATTTGAGCATCCATGGTCCATGGCACGGATTGGGAGTAGAGGGTCTAAAAGGAGTTGGAGTGTTTTTATGATTCAGATATACAGACAGAATTCCAATGTGATCATCTTTCTTTTAAAAACCTAAAGTCTAAATCAGCTTTCTTTATTCAGCAATAAAAGAGAATAAAATCATGGCATTTGCAGGTTAATAGATGGAGTTAGAGAAGATAATGGTAAGTGAGGTTAGCGAATCTCAAAAAAAAAATGCCAAAATGTTTTTTTTTTTTTTCTATATAAGGAGGCTGATTCATAGTGGGATAAAGATAGGGAACATGGAAGAATAGAAGAACTCTAGGTAGGGCAGAGGGGTTGAAGGGGAAAGCAGGGGCCATGGGATTAGAAATTATGGTAGAATGTGATGATCATTATTATCCAAAGTACATGTATGTAGACATGAATTGGTGTGAATATAGTTTGTGAATAACCAGAGATATGTAAAATTGTGTTCTATATGTGTATTTGTTTTAATTTTTTAATTGAAAAACATTAATTCTCATGCATAATATAATATCTGATATATATCATTAACATACTTTCGTAAAACCATAGTGAGAGACTATGATTTTTAAATTCATGTATTGAGTTTTCAGTTGAGGAATGAGTACCTTAAGGCAAATGTGTGCCAGGGGCTAAGGATCAGGGTGGGTCTCTGCAAAGGGAAGAGGGCCACAGGCTCAGGAAGGCTTAGTCTTTGATAAGTAGCACAGGTAGAGACCAAGTGCTTTGGTCTGAGCTAGCAAATACACCAGGAAGAGAAGGAGGTATCTCTCAACTTGACCTCCACTTAACTGTACTATGATACCTTTACTTGTCTTAACTAATCTTTATATTATTTAATAATCTTCAGTGTCTTTTGCATCCATTTCATAATTTAATGAATTTCTTTTTTGAATTATTATTGATATATTTTGAATCCATTTTGCAAACTAAGATCTCACTATATTTTTCTAGTTTTTGTGACTCTACAAACATCTTCCTTAAAAAGTCATTACTGAAATTTCATTTCACTAGAATAATTTCCAGGAAGACAGAAAAAGGAATGAAAATGGAAGATATGAGATTAATAGAGAAGTGATTTTATCAATTTTTTTTATTAAAGGTCCTATAAATCCACAAAATTGTGTAGCATCATTACCTTTATTAAGTGATTTAGAATCTACATGATTCCACATCAACAGGAAGCCATGCTTTCATTACTATAAACATTTACATATATGGAAAAATACTTAATGCTTTTTACCTTTTGGAGTTATAAGGCATTTAATATGTCCTAGAATCTCTATACAATCTATTCCCTTTGGGATTCTAAGGGTTGCCTTGTTTCTAACTATGTGGATCATTTTTATCTTGTACTATGAAATAATAGTATTTTTTCTTTAATAAAGTTTCTTGTTTCTACAAATGAATCTGTGGAAGAAATTTCTAAAAGTGAAATTTCTATATCAAAATAGTATATTTAAAACTGTTAGAACACATGGCTCTGTTGTATGTTAAAGAGTCCTACCAAATTCATTCAAACAACAGCATTGAGAAAGGTCTTTCTGCCAATATTTTTTAAAATTTCTTAGTTATACATGGACACAATATTTTGTTAGTTTTTATGTGGTGCTGAGGATCGAACTCCATGCTTCACATGTGCATGACAAGCCCTCTGACGCTGAGCCACAACCTCAGCTCTTTGCCAGCCTTTTAACAACATGGGTTATAATAAAAATTTCTTTTTTTTTTTATTTAGCAGGAAACAAATCCAGGGACTCAGGCATGCTAGGCAAGTGCTCCACCACTGACCTTCATCCCTGCACCCTGTAATAAAATTTTGAGCACTTTTTAATATGCCATTTAAATATGTATTTCTTTTAATTTAGGTCTTATATTAGTGAGGCCATGATTATCTTTCCTACTACAGAAGTATTTAGTATTGTGTATTTGTCTGTGGGAATTTGAAGAGTTCCATAATTTTTAATGACTTTTCTAATTGATTTTGTGTGAATGACAATTGATAATATCTGTCAATAATTCATACTTTCAAAAGCTTACAGCATCCCATCTTATGTACCTTGTTTCTTCTTTGCCTTATTCACATACAATTGTTTTGTCCCTACTCTCATCCCAATCTGTTCTTTTGCTGAATCTTCAATTATGATTTTAAATCGTTAACCTCATAACATCTCTTTATGACTCAAATTCACACCATAATAGTCAAGAACTCTGGATACCTAGTGGAATCTGAACTCTCCTTTCCAGATTCCAGATTCACACTGCCCACAAGCATCATTATTTTTCTGCTCCAGGAGAAACACTTGTGTAGTTTTAAGGCAAGAACATGTCAGCAGTCAGAATTAGATAAAATTTGGTAAGGAAAGGACATCACTGAGTATAGCTCCAGAGTTCCAGAAGAAAAGATTTAGGAAGAAGAAACTACCTAGAGGTCCAGGAAAAAGCAAGTGTCTGGAGCTGCACTGGCAATAGAAGTCACAGTGGTCATCCTGGAGCTCGGGATATATCAAAGTTGTGTGCAGTATCTGAAAACTTATGCACCTTGGCCCAGGCCTTCATACTTGGCTCTCCATTCCTGGGCAAGGCTCCTTGCTTGAGCCTCCAGCCACCCTTCTTGAGGACCCTGTTCCTGTCCCTTGATTTCAGGCCCATTTTTCCTTCCCCTTCTCTGCCTCCCCTGTTTTAACCTTGTGCTGTGGGATCCTGACTCTGCCTGGACTCTCCGTTACCCCTGTGTCTGCTTAGCCTGAGTTCCTCCAGTGAGTTCTGGCTCCCCACCGACCCGCCTCCCTTCTTCCTCTGCTTGCCAGGAATCCTCTCACAGTGTTCTCAGTTGGCCCTCCTTTGGTCCAGGTTCCTCTCTGAGGATCTACTCACCTGGGAAATAAAAGTGGTATTGGCTGCCCCTGGCCTGGGTCCCCTAGTCTGCTGGAACCTTGATGCCAAGCATTGGAGGTGGGATGTGGGTTGACCTAGCCCTGAGCAATCCCCTCCCTTCCCTCCTCTACCATCTGGCCTTGCTTGCTGCCTGTAATTCAACCTAACCTGGACCCTTCCAGCTCAAGTCCCCAGGCCTGGCCACTTGCCTGAGGCCATGTCTGCATTCCTCCCTTAGGGTAGCATAGTGTGGGGTTGCTTTGCATTAGGCCTAACCAGGGGACCCCTTGCTGGGGGCCCCTAGCAAAATCCCCTTGGTGACCTTTGTGCCTCCTTCTTTTTCCTGGTCCTCATGCAGCCCCCTCCTCCCCTTCCTCTCCTGATTTACACTGGCATTCCCCTGTCTCCTGCTCCTTGGGTCCCTCGGCTTAGATGTGTCAGATAGATTCCTTGCCTGGGCTCCTGGCTTGGGTTCTGTCTGTCACCCATCTCTGCACCCACCTGATCCCTTGCTGTGCTCTCTCGTTGTCCTACTCCAAACCCCCTTTTCTTGCCAGGCCTTCTTTGCTGAGTCCCTGGCCCTGGATTCTCACCTGGGCCAGGTTGCCTTGTGAGAAACAGAGCCCTGCCCTTCACCTGGGGCCCTTGCTCTTCCTGGGCCCTTGGACCTGCATGGGAACCCTGACAACTGGCAGTGGCCCTGGGCCTGGAAGCTAGCTGCACACTGCCAGACACCCTGCATTTTCTCCCCAGCCTTGTCCAATTTCCTGAGCCCCCTGCCCCAGTCCTGGAATTTGGCTCTCCATTCCCCGGCCTGGCTCATGGCTTAAGCCTCTTGTGGCCCTTCTTGCTCCTTGAGTCCCTGGGCTTTGACTATGGGCCCCTTGCTCGGCCACTTCCCTGCTCCTCTTGGCTTCCCTGTAGTGCAGAACACTAGTGCCACTCTCCTGCCCTTTTTGTGGGCCCCATTCTTCCCTACTCTCCTTTGGCCTGGGCCCTCCTCTAGGTTTCTAGCCTGGGCTCCTTCCTGGTGTTTTGGCCCGCATTCCACCAACACCCTTCCTCTGCCCCTTTTTGCTGTGCCCTCTTTTGGCCCTCCTGTCATTCCTGTCCCTGCCGGGCCCCTTTTTCAGATCCCTTTCCCAGGATGCTCACCAGAGCCAGGGGACTGGAACTGGGCATTTGCCCCTGCAGGCTTCCCTTTGGAAAATGTAGCCCTGCCCCTTGAATGAGCCCGTTAGCCTCCCTCAGCTGGGGTCCTTAATTCTGACACCCAGCAGTGAACCTGGGCCTTTAGCTCTCCTCTCCCTGTGCCACTTGCTCCCCTTTCTTTCCTCATACCCATCAACAACCCTGTGTCTTTTCATGGGACCCAGGAGAAGTTCCTGTCACTTGGCTCTCCATTCTTGGGACTGGCTCCTTGCTGGAGTCCCTAGCCGTCCTTCTTAAGGACCCTAACCCTGTCCTTTGATTTCAGGCCCCATACTTGGCCCAATAGCCTAGGTTCCTCAAATGGGTCCTGGCTGCACACTAACCACCCATCCCCATCACTGCCCTAAGGTATCCCCTCACAGTGCCCTCCTTTGGCCCTTGTGTTGTCCCGAACTCTCTCTAGCCCCTGGGGCAGAGGAATGTCATTGACTAGCCTAGGTTTCCTGTAGACTCCCTATGGGAAAGAAAGCCATGCCCACACTTGGGCTCCTTGTTATCCCTGGGCCCTTGGTCCAGCACCCAGAACCTTGATACCTGGCAGTGGCGCTGGGCCTCGAGCCTGCCTCCCCCTGCTGGATCTCCTGCCTTTCTACCCCAGCACAGTCTACTTTTCTGAACCCCTGCCTCAGCACTTTTCTTAGGCTCTGCATTCACTAGTCTCGCTCTGTACTTGAGCCTTGGGGGCTTCTTCTTGCTCTGTGCTACCTTGAGCTTGGAGTGTAAGCCCCTTAGTTACTTTTCCACTCCTCTTGGCTTCCCTGCACCTCAGAACCCTAGTGCCTCCCATGTACTGGCCCACCTTTTTTAGTTCTCCCCTCTTCTGGGCCCTCCTGTAGGTTTCTAGCCCGCATTCCACTCCTTTTTGGACTCCACCAACACCCTTCCTGGGCTCTTCATGCTGTGCCCTCTTTTGGCCCTCCTGTCATCTCTGTCCCTGCTGGGCCCATTTTCCAGATCCCTTTGTCAGAATGCTCACCAGGGCCAAGAGACTGGACCTGGACATTTGGCCTTGCGGGCTTCCTTGGAAAAAGGTAGTCCTGTCTCTTGCCTGAGCCCTTTGGCCTTCCTCACCCCAGGGCCTGCACTCCAAACCTGACACCCAGCAGTAAACCTGGGCCATGAGCTCTTCTCTCCCTGCACTAACTGCTCCCCTTTCTTCACTCCCTCCTCTCTCCAGCCCTGTTTATTGTTTTGGGACCCAGGGGTCCTGGCACTTAGCTCTCCATTCTTGAGCCTTGCTCCTTGATGGAGCCCCAGGCATTCTTTCTCAAGGCCCCTGTCCCTGTCCCTTGATTTCAGGCCCCTTTCTCAGGCCCCCTCCTCTTTCTACCCTCTTTTTCTCTTCTACTCTGATATCCTGGCACTGCCCAGACCCTCATTTCCCCTTGCTCATTTCTAGCCTGGGCTTCTAAATTGGGTCCTGGCTTCCAACTGACCCTTCCAAATCAAGGACCAAAAGTATCTCCTCACAGTGCCCTACTTTTGTCCCCCTCTCTCTCTAGGACCTACTCACTTGGGACAGAGAATGGAATTGGCTGTCTCTGTGCCCTGAAGGTCCCTATAGAAAACACATCTATTCCCATCGCCTGGACCCCCTTCACCACCCAACCTTGACACCTGGCAGTGAACATGTGCCTAGCGTCACCTTGCCCTGAGCGATCCCCTTTCTTTCCTCTCCTGCCTTCTAGCCTTGCATGCTGCCCTTACCCCAACTCAGCCCTCCTGAAACCTGACTCTTCGCCCTCCAGTCCTGGGGTGTGGCTGCCCCTTGGATCCCCTGGCCCAGTTCTTCGTGACGCATAGCTTCCTGTGGTGTCTCTTCAAGTTGGGTCTTACCTTGGGGCCCCTTGCTTTGGGTCCTCCACTTGGTGTCCTTTATGGTACCCAGTGTCTCATCATCCTAGCTCTGCCCCTTTCTCGCCTTCCTTTACACTTTCCTTGTGGGAGCAGCCACTGGTGGGCCTCCTGTACCTTGAGTCACTTTCCTGGGCTCCTTGCTTGGGTCCTGGCTTCCACCCCTCTCCACACTCACCACGACCCCATGCTATGCGGTCTCGTTTTACTCCTCCTGGTCCCCGTCCATTCCCAGGCCCCCTTTTCCAAGTCCCTGGCCAAGGATTCTCATCTGAATCAGGGCGGCTTATCAGAAATAAAGCTCTGCCCATCACCTGTGCCCCTTGCTTTTTCTGGGCCCTTGGTCTTTCACCCTGAACTCTAACACCTGGCAGTGGAACTGGGTCTCAAGTCTGCCTCCTTCTTGCTGGATTCCCTGCCTTCCCTCCTCAGCCCTGTCCACTGTCCTGAGCTCTCTTCTCTAGACATGCTCTCTCTCTCCATTCCATGGCCGGGCTCCTAGCTTGAGACTCTAGTGGCCCTTGTTGGCCAGCGCTTCCCTGTGTGTTGACTGCGGTCCCCTTCCTTTGGCCATTTTTCTGCTCCCTTTGGTGTCTCTGCACTACAGTTCACTAGTGCCACCAGTTTCCCCAGCCCTGCCCTTCCCTGCTGTTCCTTGGCATGGTCCCTCCCATAGGTCCCTAGCCTGAGCTCCTTGCTAGGGTCCTGGTCCCCAACCACCCAGCACCAGTCCTCTGACCCTTCCCATATGGGAAAATGGTGCACTCCTACACTTCTGGTAGAACTGTAAATTGGTGCAGCCAATATGTAAAGCAGTATGGAGATTTCTTGGAAAATTGGGAATGGCACCACCATTTGCCCCAGATATCCCTCTCCTCTGTCTATACCCAAAGGACTTAAAAACAGCATGCTGCAGGGATACTGCCACATCAGTGTTCATAGCAGCACAATTTACAAGATCTAAACTGTGGAACCAACCTAGATATCCTTCAAAAGACGAATGGATAAAACAAATGTGGCATATATACACAATGGAGTTTTACTCAGCAATAAAAGACAATAAAATCATGGCATTTGCAGATAAATGGATGGAGTTAGAGAAGATAATTCTAAGTGAAGTTAGTCAATCCCCCCCCAAAAAAAAAACAAATGCCAAATTTTTTCTTTGATATAAGAAGGCTGCTTCAGTGTGGGATAGGGAGCGGGAGCATGAGATGAATACACAAACTCTAGAAAGGGAAGAGGGGTGAGAGGGGAAAGGAGGAGGCATAAGGTAATTAATGATGGTTGAATGTGAAGATCAGTATTATCCAAAGTACATGTATGAAGACAGGAATTGGTGTGAGTATACTATGTATACAACCAGAGATATGAAAAATTGTGCTATATATATATATATATATATATATATATATATATATATATATATATGAATTATAATGCACTCCGCTGTTATATATAAATAAAAAACAACAAAAAGAAAAATTAGAGCAAAAATGCTGTAAGGGTACAGGCCAAAGACAGAAAGGTAAGTTTTTCCCGATAAGAAGAGAGAATATAATTGAGGGATTCTTTAAAAGGACTTAACTTTTAGTTGTAATGTTCTAATTTAATTAAATAGTGATAGAGCACTAGTGAGCACTGTGTGAGGAATGTATTGAAGATTCATGTGTCATTTAAAGTTAATTTAGAAATAGCTACATGTCCACATCAAGAGCTTCGAAGGATGGACACCTGCTGGCATTCTGAGGGCAGCATAGCTCAATACTAAATGGCTGAGCATCAGAATATCCAGAGCTTCAGGTGCCAATCCTGCCTCCAGCAGGAACTCTGATGTGACTGTTGTTGTAGCCCTGAACTTGGTGCCTTTATAAGGCTTCCCAGGTGATTCGAGCAAACAGCCAGGGCTGAGATTCATGCTGGGACTGAACAAAACAGATGTGATGGTCAAAATAACGGTTACAGAATGTTTTGGTACCCTGGGCTGGTCGCTGGAACAGAATGAGTGGCTAACAGCCCATCCCTGCAGCAGCCTCTTGTTTTGAGAAACATCTGGTCAGGGAAGATGTGGCAAGGTTGTGGCAGCTGATGAACAACACAGTGACCTCTGACCTGTTGCCACAACTTTGTTGTAGATCTTAAGTTATTTCCAGATGAGATGCTTCAGAGCTCTACACAGTTGTGGTAATTTTCCAGGTTGTATATGAATTATCTTGAAACAGACTTTGGAAGTTTTTGTGTTTTGAATTTTGTATTTTAAAATGTTGGGGTTGGATGGTGGTCTTTACTGGGCAACCTCTGTACCTCTGCCAGTCTCTGGAAACCCCTGGACCAGCAGGAGCTGGAACTCAGCTGAGGGCAGGTGGAGATGGATATTTTTCATGGTCACAATCTGGCGAAATGGTACAATGAGCTAAGTTCAGACTCTAAGGAAAGCATTCCTTTTGGGCTCAGAAGTGAGAACTGGCAGAGAAGCTTGATGTTTGTTTTGGAACCAAAGAGTAAGAGAAAAGGGCCTCTCCCTGGGAAAAATCACAGAACCTTGGAGCTGGGGAAATCAGTGCTCATAGGTCTAGTGTACTCATTGCACAGACTGGTGGAGAAGAGGCCAGAGAGATGGGGAGGCCAGGTTAGGCTTCACGCCCAGCTTGATTCCCAATTGTAGGACCCTTGCTTCTATTTTGCTTTATCCCTATACTCACCAGAGAGATGTCTGTGTTGAGGGAAATTAGCCTCTGGGTTTCAGAGTGCCCAGAATTGAAATCATGGCTTCTTGAATCTCTCTTTGGCTTTTCTGGGGGAAATTCCTTATTTTCTGTTAATTAAAAGCTCTGTGAGAAGGCTTGCTCCAATTTGCCAGCTGCTAACACTTCACAAAACCAAATTATTCTGTTGAATGTATGATTTCTTTACTGCCTTCCACCCCTGTGGGCTGGTGCCCTGCCCTACCTCATTTATTGCATGTTGGTGGCCATCTCCTGCTTCTTGGGAAGGGAAGGTATGAGCCACTCTCACCTTACTTGAGTGTCCAGCTGAGATGAATGGGGTGTATTGCCATGAAACTTACTCAGAGTTGGTATCACACCCCATTCTGATGCCAGACCCTGAAGGGGCCTATGTACATTTTGGGTTGGCCATTCCAGTGAATCCGAAGTTTTGTCTCCTCATACTACTCTTTTAAATGTGTATTTCCCAATGATCAATAATCAGTATCTTTTTGCTTATAAGCCATTCAAATATCTTTGAAGAAGTGTCTGTTTAAATCCTTTGTTTCTTTTAAATTGGGCTATTTGTTTTCCTATGATCAAGTTGTATAATAAACTGTGATAATAAGCATTTACTGTTTTAAGCTAATAAGGTTCAGGGAATTTATTACTGAAACTAATTATTTTATTAATAAACTTACTATATTTATACATGTGAATAACAAAAACATACACATATACAGGGTGAGGGGTAGTTGGAAGCTGGGACCTGGCTCAGAAATGTGCTTTATATTCATTCTCCAGATAAGACTCTGCAGGAAACCCCATGAGACTCCTCTTCTGGGCTATCATCCAGTCCAGTGGTCCCTTACTTCAGCAGCAAATAGTGTGAACAGGAAAATGATTGTCTTCCTGAGAGGTCTACAAGGGAGGCTTGGAGGGATAGAGGGAGTTGTGTCCTCCATCACCCCCTGCAGGAACCAGAGGGGCTGAGCTTCCAGGGTTAAAATGCCTCAGTGTCCCAGACAATGCAGGGGCTATCAGGGACCACAGAGCTCCCTGCTGGGAGGTTTTGGAGGGGACCCTGACCAGGCTCCGAGGCCTGGCTCAGCCTGGAACCCCCACAGCCCATGTGGGCAGGATGGGAACTGAGAGGCCTGCAGGCAGTGGGCACCTTGAGATGAGGTGATCATCTGGAGCTGGGGCTGCTGTCCCACTTTCCTGCTGGGACCTGCAGGGAAGAGGGAGGGATAGGGCTGCAGGTCAAGACACAGAGAGGCTCTCAGACACTTGACTGAACCATATAAGGGGTCATCTGGGCCACCCTGCCCCACTCCATGGTTTGCCTGAGCCTGGAGAAAGAAAGGATCCTCTTAGCTCTATCAAGACCCAGATCCTACCTCCCAGTTTCAGTGCTGCCTGTGACAGGGGAGAGAAATAAGAAGACCCACGTTGGATAGTAATGGAGGCACTGGGTTCCCTCAGCTCCTAGTGCCACTGGTGAGGATGGGGACAACTGGGGAACCCACAAGAACCTCAGATTTTTTAGACAAGGATTTTCCTTCTCCTTACGGGGAGATGCAAAACTTTACACCCTAACACAGTGTATACTTATAAGTACATTTATGAAATTAAACCAACAGCTTCCTGCATGATATTTACCCTTAGTGTGATGATTTCATCTGTCCTTCCCACCCCATCCCCATGTGTTCTGCTCTACTCTAGAGGCAAAGCAGGTGAAGCTCTGTGGGCATGTGTGAGGGGTCACCAGAGTCCTTCCAGAGGGAGTCCCAAACTGCAGCTGCTCTGGGTGTCTTCTCCTATGGCCCTGGGGTCTGGGCAGCAGAGACAATGTCCTATTCACTCTCTATCCTAGTGGCTCCTGGAAAAAACCTGAAATTCTTAGAATCTGCAAACCTTGGAGAAGATCCTGGGGGCAAAGCCTGGTTTATGGGGAGGAAGGTTCTGCTCACATGCATCTATCCAGCTATTGTAATTGACCTTTGGGGACTTCTCAGTGCACAAATTTGGGTCAGGGGCTGTGGGCCCTGGCCCCTAGACTATCTTTCTTCTTTACTCTGAGCCTTCCAGTCCCAGCTCCCAGGGCTGCCTTTTGCTCTAGTTTAAATCACTTGTACATTTAATTCATTCCTGGTTCATGGCCCTGGGCTCTGCAGACCTGAGTTTTTGGTATTAAGTCTTAGATTATAAAGAGCTGGCACAGAGACAACACAGAATCTCAGTCTGCCCAGTCATGAGCATGTATGTGGGTGAACAGAGGAAAGGCCCACTGGCCACTGGCCACTGGTGGAATAAGGGGCTTTGGTGCCAGACAAACCTAAGTGTGTTTCTGTCTTTGCCACTCAGAAGCTGTGATTTGGGGTATGCTCCTTTGTCACTTTATACTCTTTTCCTTATTTTTTTTTTAGTTGTAGATTGATACAATATCTTTATTTATTTATCTTTATGTGGTGCTGAGGATGGAACTCAGGGCCTCACACATGCTAGGAAAGTGCTCTACCATTGAGCCACAATCTCAGTCCATGTTTCCTTATTTCTAAAATGGGGATAATACTGCCTATTTTGTAGGGTAGTGTGAGGAATAGGAAAAAAATGTATCTAATGTACAATTCATTTGAATTGATGTGAACTCAAAATGGCACATGCTATGATTATTGTTAATAGTAATCACAATGATTGTAACTGGTAGATCTCAGAACAACTCTGGATATCTCAGGTGCCCTGTGACCGCTTGGAAGGCATTTGGCTTCCATTGTTTGCATTATCCCAAACAAAAAGAAAACTTTCATAAAAACTTCAGGGAGAAGGGGTGGGGATGTGGCTCAAGTGTTAGCGCGCTCACCTGGTGTGCATGCAGCCTGGGTTCGATCCTCAGCATCACATACAAATAAAGATGTTGTGTATGCTGAAAACTAAAAAAAAATATATTAAAATTCTCTCTCTCTCTCTCTCTAACTCTCTCTCTCTCTCTCTCTCTCTCTCTCTCTCTCTCTCTCTCTCTCTTACAAAACAAAAAACTTCGGGGAGGAAGCAGGTTATGTTTGTGAACAGGTTGAATAATAAAAGGAGAGGAAAAACACACACAAAACCAAGCAGAGGACACAAGCCCATGCCAAGCATTTCCTTTGGTTACAAGTGATAGCTGCATTCTTGGAAAATGAACAGAAAGACTCTGGTTCCAGCCAAAGCCCCCTGGTATTCTGGGAGGATATAACCTTGGCCTCTGAGCCACCCCCAGTCCATGCACCAGAATAAATACAGTATGTTGGGACAAAAGGATAAGTGGAATGGGAAAGGTGGGGTAAATACATGTGAGTGATGGGAAGCCCTGTTCTTTCCCTCAGAGGCAAACACAAAAATAATTTAGGAAATCATTTGGAGGGGCTCAGCAGTCATTTTTTTTAAATAATTGAATATGTGAAATTTTTCAGAATAAAAATGGAGTCTTTTTGTCAAACCCTAACAATAAGAATACAACCATGCCAGGAAGTTATAAAGGAGGGGTCTCATACATGTGTAAGAACTATTATTCAAAAAAGACTTTGCCAGAACTCAAACCTCATACAAAGGCCACCACAACTTTACACAGAAAATACTTGTGCAAGGATGCCTGCCCAGCAACTCTGTTTACCTTGGACTGATACCACCCTTTCATTGATCCTTGTAGCCAAGTATTATTGTTTCAAAACATCTTATGTAATACTGCTTAAAAAAACTAAAAAAAAAAAAAAAAAACAAAAACCTTCCTCATGCCTCAATCTCCTTGAATACACCCATTGTTTCCCCTGGAATGGGTCTGCTTTTCTTCAATAAACTTTATTAATCTTTGAAGAATCTCTGATTGTTATTTAGGTTCACAAGTGAAATACCTTCATGAGTGAACATAACATAGGATTTCAATTATCCATGTCAGAAAACACATATTTGGTGAATTACGGAATTTGAAAAAAAAATTATGACATGATTGCCAATTTTGCTCTAAATTTGCCATTTCTCTTTATGTTTGCTAGCTGGCAGAATGGGACCACAGCAGGTCCCCCAGTTCAGTATCAGCTCTGCTCACACAGGTTTAAAATGAGGAAATTGGGTTCCATTCGGATTTTTCTTTTCCTTCCAGAAAAGAAATGTCAAAAATTATTCACGGTTTTCCAAGGACCCTCTCTAGCACACAGAGGTCTTCCATTTCCCTGTCTGATGGTCTGAACCTGAGGCGTTTCTTATCTTGGAGAAAGGAACAGTATGAGAGAAAATTGACCCTAAGCCAGGTGCTTTTGTGTGAATTTAATTTTTTTATCTTCACATGGAGACTCTAAAGTGTCACTTCTGTTTTGATTAAAAAGTGCCATCATTTTGTTGCCTGGACATTCTCTAGGTATATGTATTTCAAATGTTACTACCAGGCTCAAATGAAGGATCAGCCTGGGAGAGTAAATCTAGTGACACTAGAAAGGGACTTCTTTGGAGGTGCTCAAATTTTTATTCCTGGAAGTGAGGACTAATGTGAAAGAGTTCTATACTTCTTGAGCAAAGAGGCAGATAACATCCAGATAACTGACTTAACACACAGCCTGATCCAGAAACAAAGAGTCAGAGCTGTGCGAGCCAGTGATCATAATAGCCAGAGGCCAAGGTCTCCTTCCTTTCAGTTTGGTGATCTCTCTTCCAAGAAACACAGTAGCAGGAGGGCCACTGAATCAGCATGTGCCAGGTTCCTCACCTGGATGTAAGCCTCACTGACTCCTGACAGCCATGCTTTGATGCAGGACACACAAGGCAATTTCACTGAATCACTGAGGTTATTTATTCAGGCCTTGTCTCTGTACCAACGTTCTGCTAAGGGAAGTGGACACTAACACAGAAATATAAACCTTAGTGCTTTGTCTCTATAGAGTTTGTGATTAAAAAGAACTTCCATTGCTTAATTTACACAAACTGGTTCCAGAAAAGTAAACTAGTTTGTTCAGCATAAGTATTCAGACTTTGGAGCCGATTCCTGATCAGTCAGGATTAAATGGGATCAAAATGCCTTCCTGTTATGCATTAAATTCAATAGAGAAAAGTGTTTCCACATGTGGAGGGAATTAAATTCATTCTGGTTGAGAGCTATAAGGACAGTCTCTGAAAGTGCCACAACCTTAGTGTGCCCCCCAACCCCAGATCCCCACCATGTGATTTAGCCAAATCATGAATCAATTGAGCACACACAATGGGGAGAAAATTGATTTTTGTATCAGAAGAGAATCTCCCTTAGGTTTTTCACTCATAAATTCATCCATTCAAGTTTAACTACTTCCTATTCCAAAACCAGGCTAAACTTGTACTTCATGATCCTCTATAAACTTTAAATCAAATCAGGGCATTTCTCTGCTCAAACCCAAAACTTTTTAATGATTCACTATTTTGCTAAAGCCAAGTTCTCAAGAAAAAAAATCCTATAGAATCTTTTTTGAGAGAGAGAGAGAGAGAGAGAGAGAGAGAGAGAGAGAGAGAGAATTTTTTTAATATTTATTTTTTAGTTTTCTGTGGACACAACATCTTTGTTTGTATGTGGTGCTGAGGATCGAACCTGGGATACAGGCATGCCAGGTGAGTGTGCTACCGCTTGAGCCACGTCCCCAGCCCCCCTATAGAATCTTTTTTTTTTTTTTTCCTGGATGATCTTTATTTATTTATTTATTTTTTAATTTTAAATTTTTTTTATTGGTTGTTCACAACATTACAAAGCTCTTGACATCTTATATAGTCCCATTTCTCATTATTTATCTCTCTAGTGTCATCTGATTTCTTCCTTTTCCTTTTTCTTTTTTCAAGCATTTTTTCTGTCCTTTGCAGGAGCCCACATCACTCCCTCTTTCTTTCTGTTTTTTCACATCATGTCTCAACAAATATAACTTTCAGATAAAATGCTGGTTTTGTATGGTCTACAGCAGAAAATGGGATTTGCATTTTTAGTGGTTGAAAAATTCAGAACATGAATACTATTTTGTGATACATGAAAAGTAAATGAAATTTAAATTTCAGTAATCATAAACAAAGTTTTATGGGAACAGCCATGGACACTGTTTTGCTGTTGTCTATGACTGATTGTGTGCTATCAGGTCACAGTTGATCCATAAGCCTGAAGTATTTATGAGCCATGTCCGGCAAGGTGGCGCACACCTGTAATCCCAGAAGCTTGGGAGACTGAGGCAGGAGGATTGCCAGTTCAGAGCCAGCCTCAGCAACTTAATAAGATATTGAGCAACTCTGTGAGACCTTGTGTCTAGATAAAAAAAAAGGGGCTGGGGATGTGGTTTAGGAGTTAAGTGCTACTGAGTTTAATTGCTGGACACACACACACACACACACACACACACAAGAATGCATTTATGACCTGGCCCTTTACAGAATATTTTTCTGATCCCTGAGTAAGGTCAGTATGGTATCACTGTCTTTCACATCTCTCCAATTCTACCCACCCTTGAAAATTCAGTTCCAATCATCCTCTTCCAAATGTTATATCTTTAACAGATTCAGCCAAAATCAATACCATAGCCTTGATTTATTTCCCAACCTAGAATTATTATTAAATCAATTCACTGAAAGTTTATTGCCTTTATGCAATAAGCCCATGCATAATAATTGGTACTTAGGATAGAAAATAAACTGGTTGTAATCCTAGTCTTATTTGATTTTGCATTCTATTTATGAAAATTATTTTAATGCAGAGTGATAAGGTAGTAGTACTTACGCAAGATTTTTTCATACACTGGAGTGATATCTAACTTAACCAGGGGTAGGGGGAAGACACTGGCAATATTTAGTGAATTAAGCTTGAACAGAGTTTGGAAAAAAGTAAGTGAGGGGAAGAGGAATGGAATTGTAGTTCAGACTAAAGGGGGAAGTGGGAGGAGAGACCAGAGGTAGGAGGTGTATGCTGTACCACCTGCTTCTAAGTTATTTGGTGGGGATGACAAGGTCATAAATGGGTAGACCAGATACCATATAGCCTTACAGGCCATTTGGTTCATTACCTCCTTTTATAGATTAAAAAAGCCACAGAGGCTTAGCACCATGGAATGATTTGCTAAATTCTGGGCTTTGGAAAGCTAGAATGGAAGTTGAGATCTCTTAACTGTCATCAACTTTAATACTCTTTTTTCCCACTAGGATGTTTTGAGCCTGTATTTTGGTGAATATCTAAAGTCCTATTTGCAGGCTATTAAATAAAACACAAAGTGAAGTCAACATGATATTACAAGAATGCTGGGTTTCAACCAGGTGCAGTGGCACTTACCTGTAATTCCTGCAACTTGGGAGGCTGAGGCAGTAGGATCACAAATTTGAGGATAGCCTTGGTAACTTAGCAAGACCCTGCCTCAAAATAAAATAAAAAGATCTGAGGGTGTAACTCAGTGGCAAAGTGCTTGTGTGCAAAGGCTTGAGTTCAACCTCAGTACCAAAAAAAACTCAAAAACAAACAACAACAAAAAAAACAACAACAACAACAACAAAACTGGGATTCAGGAAACTGGGCTTCCAATTCTATTTTTTTTTTCAAACATACAGAATAAAGCACTTTGATTCTCAGGGGTTCAATTTCTTCAATAGACTGGATTAAATAATTTTGACAACCCTTCCTGGCTCTCATAGATCATTTTTAAAATATATTATCATTTCTATTGAAATGTGTTAGGTAATATTTGATCTAGTGACTCTTGCTTCTCATTTCTCCCAAGAAATAAAGCAAAGGTCATGAGGCTTTCTATCATTTACATACTTGATTAACTAATAAACAGTTACTGTGTAACCGGGGGTGGTAAATAGGGACCACAGGGAGAAGGGGAAGGGAGGTAAGTTGCAGAGGTTTTGGAGATGGTAAAATCTGACTGCTTCATGTGAGAGGTGCTGGGCCAGGAAGTTGGGAGAGGCTTCCAGGAAAGAGACACCACAGGCACTGGAGTCCATGCCACATGAGAAAACCAGGCTGCTGAAGCAGGGTTTGGATGAGGAGCATGGGGAACAGGGGAGCCCACTGATGAGAAGTTCATCATCCAGGGTACAGGGTGACCTCAGCCCAGGAGGCCCAAGGAAAGAACAGGCTATTGATTGTGCCACAGCAAGCAGGGCAGATAAGTGTCCAGGAATCCATTCATTAAATGTAGAATAAGGTCCTCAGGGCTCAGACATAGGGAAACACACTCTTAGTTTTACATTTTCATTTTGATTTGATGTTCTCAAATTTCATACTAAATTCCCAAATCTGCAAATGGCAACAACATGAAGCATGGTAGACCCATACAATGATCATGCTGAAATTAATGCTATTTTAATCAAATGCATTAATAAAAGCTCTGATGAATATGAATGCTTCCCTAGCTCCTGGGAGGAGAGTTCTGCTCAGTTGTTCAGATGCCCTATGTATTTTCCTCCATTCTTTTGTATCTCAGTTTAATGTTTGGGGTCATTTGACTTAGTCTTAACATATATTCTCATTTTTACATAATAAGGTATCTGATATGCTTTTTGGAAGTGGGTGTGATTCAAGTAAGTTTCTCCATATATATGTTCTTCAATATCATGCTATGCTACATAAGGATGAATAGTTTTTCCTACATACATTATTTTTGAACAGGGGACTTGAAGTCCTTTCTACACTAAATCTTATAACCTTTATATTGTATTTTAAAGATTAAAGAGGATTTTATTCTGTTAATGTGTCTTATTTTATTTGTGCCACAAAACCTCTGACTACTCTTTCATTTTCAGCACCTAGCATAGCACCTTCAAACTAGTTAGAGTCTCAGAGATTGGTTAAAAGAACGATTGATCAAGTTAAGTAAGAAACAAAAGTCTGTGAACAAAATATGTGCTAGTTATTATTTGTATTTCAATGAGGAAGAAAGGTGTTGTGCTGGAGTCACGAGGACCTGCTCAGGGAGCCAGGAGCCCATCTTTCTTTTAGCTTCATGCCCTTTAAGGGACTTCATCTTGGCAATTTGAAATTGGCCATGGTGGGAGTATTTGCACCATAGGAATCGGCAAACACTACAAATCAGCACCCTCTGACAGCTAGTTTTTAAACATCCGTCAACATACCAACGAAATTAGGATTCAGACTAGTTATGAGAAGTGGCTGAGGTTGAACTGCTGGCTCAGAGGTCAAGTACAGGTCTCCTGGTTCATGGTCAGAGATTATTTGGGCATTGGATGAGTTAAGGATGAAAGAGTAGCCATTTTTTGAGTCTGCAGCACAGTTTTATATATGACAGGGCTTGTGGGTAGAGAGACACAGGGAAGTATGCTGGATAAAGGAGATTGCATCCAGGTCTCAGGGGTTTACACTTTGGATTCAGGAAACATGGCTTGAGTCTCAGGGTCACCATGGACAGCACATCCATAATCCAGACACAGCCAGATACTACCTGAGAGATTCTGGTCCACCACAGAGATTCCTGAAATAGGAAAGAAATTATTAAGGTGGGCACGGTGGCCTATGCCTGTAATCACAGCAATTTGGGAGTCTGAGACAGGAGGATTGCAAGTTCAAGGCAATCCTCAGTAATTTAGAGAGATTTTTTCTCAAAATAAAAAAGGACTGGAGATGTGGCTCAGTGGTTAGTAAAATGCCTCTTGGTTCAATCTCCAGTACCTAAATAAATAAATAAACAAACAAATAAATAATTGCTTCAATATATGGGAAAGAATTATGCTGGTAAATGATTCCAGCAGAAATAGAAAACAAAACAAAACAAACAAACAAAAACACAAAACAAAAGCTAAATAAATATTAGTAAAGAAAAACATTCTGAAATTATCAATATCTTTTCATCTGGATTACACACTGGATTATATAGAAACAAAAGCATGTCTCCTGAAAATTCTCAAGGGGAAAAAATGTGACTATTCAGTATTCAAAAGTCAAAAAGGTTGAGAAGATGCTTTCATTTGTATTTATTTTTAAAATAATATCGATTTCTGGAGGGAGAATGGAAATAGGAAAGATAGTAGAATGAACTGGACATACTTTCCTATATGCATATATGATTATATGACCAATGTAATTCTACATCATGTACAACTAGAAGAATGAGAAGTTACACTCCATAAATATACAATATTTCAAAATATATTCTACTCTCATGTATAATTAATAAAAACAATTAAAAAACCCAAAATATGAGAACAAGAAAAAAATATATATTTCATGAGTTATCTTCATTGATTTCATTTTTTAAACAATCACTGCTTATGTTGTAAGAACCACGGCCGCACCACAGTTTTTGGAATATTGACATAGAGCACAGTCAGACTTGTGCTATGGAAGCAGAGTCACCTTGAGTGTTATGGGAATTAAGGATCTTGTTGGGAATTAGAGCTTTGGCAAGCATGGAATCATCTGGGAATGGATGGGCTACAAGAAGGTGTAGAAGCAGAGAGAAAAGTTACTTTCCATCCTCTTAGCAACCTGGGGTGAACGGACCAGTCAGAACTTGCTGGGAAAGGCATTTCCATACGTGGACTGTAAGGGAAGCTGATGAAAATGCCTTCCAACCCCTGCATCCTGTGCAGTTTCTCATTAGATCAGCTCCTGGTATCATATAAGAAAGAGGAGTCTTAGAAATGTAGTTTCCAGATAGACCACATTGATACACAAACCAGCAGACATAGGAATGTTAAATAAGCAAAATTTCTTGAATTATTTCAGTCTTCAGGTGGCATTTTAATAATTTTAGTTGGAAAAACTCAATTCTGCTAATGCCTATAGCAATTGGAATTATTGTTAGAAATTCTTTTAAGGCAACACTTAGACCTGAAAGGAAAAATGAATTCAACATATTATATGTAAAAAGAAGTAAAATTGCTTATGATTAATTATTATCACAAAAAAATATTTCATACTTCCATCAAATATCACTACCACATATATTGAGTTTTAAAAAATCCTCTATTAAGGTGCTAGAGTCATAGCACAGTTGTAGAGCATTTGCCTAGCATGTGTAAAGCACTGGGTTTGATTCTCAGCACCATATATAAGTAAATAGAGTTCATTAAAAAATTTAAAATTCTCTCTCAAAAAAATTCCTAGAGCTTTACAGTGATATATCTTTCTAGAAATATATGGAAGAAAGAGTGATGTGAATTGTTCAGTCATGTAAACTTGCTCTGCTGCCATGTTTCTCTGCCATCTTTGGTCCATCTTTACCTATTTAGCAGATATATTGCTATTCTACTAATCCCTTTACTTCTTTTTTTTTTGATGCTGACAAAAGAAAACATTAGTTCTCCATGTTTTATTTATTCACATGAACATTCATTTGGGAATCAAGCAGCTCAGATTATATTTCCTACGTGTGCCACGACTTCTGATATATAGTATAATATGGAAAGCTTACGGAGTCTCTCCATTTGGCCATCTGTAAAATAGCAATACCTCTAAATAACCAGTTAGACAAATTTACTTGGGCAACAAATACAAATATAAGGAGGTATGTAAAATATTTTTAAATTTCTTCACAGGGAACTAGATATGTGTTTCAAATAGTATATGTATTATGGCTAGGAATGCTGATGTATGTGTATATGCCAGTGTTCGACGTTAAATAACCATTGTTCTTTTTAAAAAAAAAATTTCACTTCTTTTTCTTGTTTAAATTGTTCACAAAATAATTTGCATCCTTGAAACATAAAATCTGCTTCTGACTAAATTGATAGACAAAGCTCTTGCGTGACTACCAAAATCCCTTTACTTCTAAGATAAATTTATTAAATAAAATGTATCTTAAGAGTTTCTAACATTTCTAACATTTCTGTGTTTTAAATCTGCAGGTCCATAAGGTGTTGATGTTGTACTTTAGACTATTAGATAAACCAAGATGGATTTACAGAAATTGTATTGTTTCTGGTTGCTTGTGTTTGTCAAGGACTTTGGTAGTTATCTTTTCCAAATATTAGAATAAGAGATATCTCAATGTGCAAACATATTTCAAAGATTCTATCTATACCTCTCTTACTTTAAAAAAATATTCAGGGCACTTTTATTTTATTTTATTCATTCTTTTTAGTTATACATGGCAGTAGAATCCATTTTGATATATTCATGCAAGCATGGACTATATCTTATTCTAATTATGATCTCATTTTTGTGCATGTACATGACAGTGGGATTCACTAGGGTGTTTTCATATATGTACATAGGAAAATTGTCATATTCATTCTACTGGCTTTCCTTTTCTTATCCCCCCTTCCTTCCTTTCATTCCCCTTTGTCTAATCTACTGAACTTCTATTCTTCCCTTCCCCTTCAGGGCAATTTTATAACTTTGGAATTATAATTTTGGAAATAGTTTGGGTGGAAACAGAGCCCCAGATGATCCATAAAGTGGGCAATGAACACTTATAATAATTATCAATTAAGGGAATGGAAATGAAATTATATTTTAGTTGCACTTTAAATATCAGCACATCAAAGTTAAATGCAGAATTCCTAGTACAAATGGTTGCCTTTGGGCCATCACATAGCCCATATACCATAATCAATAACTATTTTTTTAATATCTCCATGGGCTGTGTTTTTTCCTTTGTTCCACCTCATCACAGGACTCAAATCATTTTGCTCAGTTTAGATAGTTATGGCAAGGATGGGTGCCAACTGTCTTTTAAAATATTAGTGTTAATCAAACAGCACTCATAACTGACCCTAAAACAATCTCACTTATGCTGGGTTTGATGGCTCACACTTATAATCATAATTCCAGAAACAGGCTAAGGCTGAGGCAGTAGGATTGCAAGTTTGAGACCAGTCTAAATTCTTTAGTGAGATCTTGTCTCAAAATAAAGAAAAATAAAAAGGACTGGGGATGTAGCTGAGTGGCAAAGTGATCCTGAGTTCAATACCTAGTATATAAAAAATCACTGTTCACTCAAGCTGGATGTGCCCTCCTGTGTAGGATGGAAGTGACCTAGAGGAAACCTCCAGGGATTAGCACAGGACTCTGCATGCCCCTGGAAGTATGAAATGTGTAATCTGCCAGTGGGAAGAAGGAAAGAAATGCTGAAAGACCTACTGGAACAACGAAGCCTCCTCTTCATTCTCTCCAGGTGAGAGGCACTTTCTGCAGCCTGTGGTGGCATGAGGATGTTGACTGTGCATCCTGCCCATTATGACAGCCCCAGTCACTGTGCATAGCACTCCACACACGTCATTGGGATTGTACACAGCCCTCACTCGCCCTGCAGGACTGGAGCACACGGAAGTTGGGGAACTAGCTGAGATCCCACGTAGGAAGCTAAGTCAGAATCCTGCCAGCATGTCTCTAATGGGCCTGGCCTTGAAGAAAACCAAGGCCTGTGATCTGAATCCATAGGACAAGTACTGCACAGGGCCTGAGCTGACAGGTATCAAGGCAGCAAATTAAATTGTACTAGTGGACCCTGCTACCATAGTGACATGTTTCACTTGTATTAGCCATTAAACAAATCTGTTGTCAAACCTGCTTCATGAATATGCCTGTGCTCTTTTGCTTTCAGGGTTTGGTTATCTCTTTCCATGATTAATAACACTTATCCTCCTCACTGTGTGTTCCCCAAAAGTCCACTTCTCTCCTGTTCTCCCTGTTCACTATCCCTAATCATACTAACATGAAAACCGCAGCTACTCTCATTGTCTAGCCCATCTCAATATTACAGTTTTTTTGTTCTACCAGTTTCCAGAGTTATCTTTTGCTCTGTAAATGAAATCCCAATTTTACTTCCTTTTAAGCAGCTGCTATCAAGTCTGCTATTTTTTATTTCAGTCAAATTCCATCATCACTGAGCTCTGTGTTTATTTCCAATCTATTTCAAAATCTTTGTGCACTTTTCCTCCAACAGAAACACTTTGTTCTGAACCATAAAACCTACTACTCTGTTTATATTCTCTAAGGCTTTTCCATGGGATCCAGTTTCCTCTAGAAAATTTTTCCAGATGGGCAAAGGGTCCTCCCTTTCCACCCTGCTTCCCTGTGTTTTTTTTTTTTAAAGTTGTTTCTTGAGGAATAATTTACACACAGTAAAATTCACCCTTTTTCATCTATGGTTAAAGATTTTGACACATGGATACTGTCCTGCACTCTCCACTGGGATCAAGGTTGGGAGCACAATTCACAATAGCTAAACTGTGGAACCAACCTAGATGAACTTCAGTAGATGAATGAAAAAAATGTGGCTTATACACAATTGAATATTTCTCAGCAATAAAAGAGAATAAAATCTTGGCATTTGAGGTAAATGAATGGAGTTGGAGAAGATAATACTAAGTGAAGTAAGCCAATTCCCAAAAAACAAATGCCAAATGTTTTCTCTGAGATAAGGTGACTGATATATAGTGGGATGGGGGTGGGGGAGCATGAAAGGAATAGAGAAACTCTAGATAAGGCATAGTAGTGGGATGGGAAGAGAGGAGGCAGGGGATTAGCAATGATGGTAGAATGTGATGGACCTCATTATCCAAAGTACAGGTATGAAGACAAGAATTGGTGTGAACATACATTTTATACAACCAAAATTATGAAATTGTGCTCTATATGTGTAATATAATTGTAATGTATTCTACAGTAATTTATTTTAAAAATCAGAAAAAAGAAAGAAATAGCAGAATAATGACTACCAGTGACCCAGGGGTAGTTGGGCTGTGGACCGGTAAGGTGCTGGTCACAGGAGACCAAATTACACATAGATGGGAGGGTTGAGTTTAAAGGGTCTACTATCCAATATAATGACTACAGTTAACAACATACAACAGAATGACTACAGTTGGTAATGTTATATAAACTTGAAAATGACTCAGAGAGTCGATTTTGAGGGTTATCATCACAAATAAGTAATGAAAGAGTGTATATGTTCAATAGCTTGACTCAGCCATTCTTCAGTGAATATGTTTCAAGATATGTTGTATGCCATAATCATGTACAAGTTATCATCATCATCATCATCATCATCATCATCATCATCATCATCATTAGGGATTGATCCCAGGGTTGTTTAAACACTGAGTCACATCCTTAAAATATTTTTTTTGTTGTTTTGAGAGAGAATTGTGTCGTAAAGCCTGCCCTGTTAGTGAGGGAAACTTGAAGTTTATTTAGTTGTGTAGATTGCTACCTCCTTTCCCAAACTGGAACTCTGTTAACAGAAAGAGAAACAAATAGAAATAGACGAGCAACCAGCACTGGCTGGTTCAATTAGAACTGGGCCTGAGAGTGGATAACCATCACCAAACTTCTCCCCATGCCATCTCCCCAGGAACCATATTATATGGTCTCTGTATTAGCCTGCTTTCTCTGGCTCTAACAAATTACCCAAGAATGGGTACTTTTTTAAGAGATGAGGTTTATTTAGCTCAGAGTCCAACATTTGGCAGCCCCTGTGACTAACTTTTGGTGAGAGTGCTCACAACATGGTGAATGGCATCATGGTGAGAGGAGATGCAAGGGGTCGAGACTTTATCACCAGAAACTGGGGAGCATGAGTCTTGTTCTTTTTATAACAAGCTCCTCTCACAGGAACTAATGGGGGCCCATGAGAATTTCATTACTCCATTCCAAGGGCCTCATCCCCACTGGCACAATTACTTCCCTCTAGGCCCCACTTCTTGCAGATGCTACAAGTTCAACACTGCCACACCCAGGATCAAGCCTCCAGCCTATGAACCTTTGAGAGACAAACCACATCCCATCCTCACCAGCTCTAACAAAGCCACCATTGTAAGAGCAGTATGTCCCAGTCTACAGGTGTGTATGTGAGGGCAGGGGAGGGTTGCTCTCAGAGGGCACTGGAAGCAGCCAGAGTCCCCATTCCAGAACCTCTCTGATGTCACACTTGTAGTTATGGTACTCTGGATGTCAAGCCAGGAGAAGGAGTGGTTGGCTCTCATTTGTTTGAGAGCAGGCAGCGAAGCATGACTATCTCAAATGGTTTCTGGTTCCCACCTGCACCCCCAGCAAGATCCTGGCTTTTCTCGAGCCTTTGGGCTTGTTTGACTATGGCAGCACTGGTCTCTCTATGGCAGCACTGGTCTCTCTCTCCCTAGTGTTCTTCAGGTTTTTCTGAGTCTCCATGCCAGCTGTCGGATTTCTCACCAAGAGACAGATGGGAAATAGACAGTGAGAGTGCAGAGGCAGAGAAGTGGAGGGAAGCTAGGAGGGAAGGAGGATATTTAGTGAGAAGCACAGAGATGTGGGGAGCCTATCGGGGAACTAAAGAAGGCTGGTAATCCTGGTGACATTTGGTGGAGGGTATGGTGTCTGTCTCAAGCCTGGATATTTAGATCTGCCCTTAAGGTGTGTGAGTCTGATCTCAGGTGAGCCAAGCTGCCTGGGGGCTCTGGGTTGCCCCAGACTAGAACTGAGTCTGGCTCTGATTTCAGATGCCGAGCAATGGCCCAAGATGGCGAGTGGGGCTTTCTCGTGGCCACGGGGCTTCTCTGCCTCCTCACTATGTACAGCTTCATTTCTATGAATGCTTCAGACCCAGGCATCTTACACAGAGGTAAGGCCTCATATTCATGGGAGAGGGAGGTGGCACCCCAAAGGCTGGTTCCTAAAGGGGTTATTTCTAAAGGGCTGAGCCCCCCTGTGGCCTCAGGATCCCTTCTTACCCAAGTCAAGTAATGACTTGGGCCCTGGCACTTCATTTCCCAAGCCACTGAATTGTGAAAAACAGAATCCTGGAGGTTTCCCAGTTGCTTTAGAAGAGAGGCCTGGGCAGACTGGCATAAAAGGCCAACAGGCTCTTCAAAAACCACACACTTCACTCTTCCTCCTTCCCATTTCACACATGACTCCAAGCACTGATCACTATTCCAAAGGGGGGGCTCCATGTAGATCTTTTGTGGCTGGAAAGTCCTTCTCTCTGACTGCCCGTTCATCTGAGTGGTCAGTTTGCTCAACAGGGACTGGGATTCCCCTGAACAGCTCCTCCTCACCTTTCTGTTGCCCAGTCATACTATGGGTTGCCCTGAGCAGCAGAGTGATACAAGGGCCTCCTCCACTGCCCAAACCTCTTCCCCTGCCAGGTGCCTTCGAGCAGGACCCTGAGGCTCCCTACATGGCACGAGTGAATGGCAGGTTACACCAAATGCTGTGGTGTCCCACCTGTTATTTTCACTGACTGCCCTGAACCTTCCACTGCAAAAGCTGTGACATCTGTGTGGAGGTGAGTTCTCCTCCTCCCTGTCCACTCACCAACCTACCTCCGGGCACCTGGCCAGGACCAGGAACCTCACATCATGAGTGGGCCAGGTGGGGGTATCAGACCATGTTTCCAGAGTACTTCAAGTTGCTCTAGGACACTGTTGGTCACTTATACATGTCATCACCTCTGTGTTTGCTCCTGTCCAGGGAGGCTGGCCTTGTTTGCACAGATGTTAATATGCAAAGGCCATCACAACTGTAGTGAGCCTTGAGGAGTAAATAGGAGGAAAAGCAGTGACTGACCCCTCCCCTGGCTTGATGATAGTAGATCCCAAGCCCTTTAGGCTGACTGCTGTCATGTCCTGGGGATCATTGCTGGTGTTGGTCTGGATGTCCCAGTTGGAGGGTTTCCTGGATTCTGAGTGCCTTTCTCTGGTGTGCACACCCTTCTCGGGTTCACAAGTGCAGATGGCTGGTTGGGCAAGCGTGTTTTTTCATCCTCATCCACTGTCTGAGAAAACGGAGACCCAGAGATGTTCTATCCTGCTCCAAGTGATACCAGGCAGGTCTTGTCTCTAAAGACATTACTCAGGACAGGTGAACTGATGAGCTATGGGGCTAACTGTGCTCTAACCATGGAAATGCCAGGTTCTTCCTGAGATTGGAACCTGTGTGTATGGTCAAGAGCACTCGGCCTAGAGGGCTGAATTTGGGGATGCCTCAGGATTAGGGGGTGATGGAGGCAAATCCAGACAGATCCTCAGTCCTGCCTCCTCTTTCCTATGAGTATGACAACCATTGCAGGTGTGTGAATAACTGCGTGGGGCACCAAAACATGCGGCTCTACCTGCTACTCCTCCTGTGCCTTTGCCTCTACCTGGGTGCTGTGCTGACCACGTGTGTGGTTTTCATCATGCAGAGGAGGCACACTAAATTCCTGGACTATACCATGACGTATCCACACAGTCCCAAGGGCCCACCCTGAGAAAAGCTGCTTGTGGTGGGGAGAGAGGGGCAAACAGCCAAGTAGGGACAGAGGAGACCCAGAACAGAACTAGAGGGAGAAGTCACTTGGGGAGGACTTGTTAAGGAGATGTGGAAGTCCAGTGGGGTCAGTGACATGGGCCAGGTAGGATGCCTGTGGAGTTAGGAATCTAGGGGGGCACAGAATAGGGTAATAAACGTTGAAAAGGGACATGTGGGAGGATAATGTGGTGGAGTGAGGTTTCACTTGGGTGTACTGGACTAATTGTCCAGTCCAAGAAGGGAGAGTGGGTGGGCAGTGCTAGCTGGGGTGGGAGGGAGTGAGGGAGGAGTTGGGTAGAAAAGCGGGGCCAGGAAAGAGCTATTCCATGGCTTCAATTCTTAGCCTGTGCACAGCATCCTAGTGGCTGTACCTGCTGGGGCCCTCCTGATTCCCCTCATCCTGCAGTTGTTCATCAAGGGAGTGGCTGTGAGAGCCACCAGGCGACCCTAAGAGGACCAGGTAAGTGGTCTGAGTGTGTGTGTCCTTGACTGTGTGGAGGCTTCTTGCACCTCTGCAATTAGGCACTTTGTGTGCTTTCTCCACCTCCCTTGGCCCTGATGTTGCTTCATGAGTCCTTTCAGACCCACCTCTGAAAATGCAACTGAGATATCTCTATACCCTGGAAATTGGTGGCTATTCTCCCTCCTGGGTGCATTGCATTGAAAGCCTACTGTGTGCTAGGTGGCAGTTATTTGAGGGATGGGTGTAGAGATGAGTAAGTATGTCATGTCCTTGTGTTGATCAGCAACCTGCAATCAGAATAACACGGGGAGACACCCAGGAACATTGTGAGAAGAGTGGTCCATCCTGAGTTGTGTAAGAGACTGGAAGAGACTGGGAGATTGGTGAATCCCACGCTGTACAGTAAAACATGGTACTCTCTGTGTCCGGTGTGCTTTTGGAGAGGAGACAGGAGGGCATTGACTGTGAGAGGTACAATTTTGCAGAAAGGCCCAGAAACCTGAAAGTAGGGTGTTAACAGAATGATGAAGAAACGGATCTAGTTCAAGCAAAAGGTGGCATGACGTTGGCCCCAAGGGTGTCAAGATTAGAAAAACCCAGAACGTCAAGTGTGGAATGTAGTTTTCAAGTAGTGGAAACCTGGGAGCCATGGTAAAATTCTGTAAAAATGACAATTATTGAGAGTAATTACAAACAATAAAATTCACCCTTCTTAATCTATGGTTAGGGATTTTGACAAATGACATTGTGTACTCTCCACAAGATCAAGGTTAACCGCTTTCCTCTCTCAATTCTGGTGGGGATTTTTCTTTCAAAACCTTATGCCAGTCTCCTCTCAACATCCATAATTTCATCCAGGAGGATGAGATTCTGTGTGAATATCATTAATTCTGTTTTAGGAGGTAATTTGCTCCAAAGACTACACTCCCCAAAGCAGCTTTCCACAATCTAGATAGGACTGCCCAGGTAATCAGAAACTAATACTCAGACAGGTGCTTGTGATTTGTGACATCCATCCCCTGCCATTATCTGTGTAACCTGGTGTGAAAGGACAGGTCAGAGAGCAGTATGGGGCTGCAGGCAGTGGTCCTGGGGGTTCAACAGAACAGGCAGAAGAACTTCTGGGCGCAATATACTGTGGAACCTGGCCACCTGCTTTCTCTCTGGACCTGGGTGATCTGTTCTGGGTCTGCCAGGAGTTCCACTGGAACCTGATTTCCAACATCACAGTCCCTGCCATCCCCTCAACTCCACACCCACAGCCCCTTGCCTAGAGCTTTTTCCCTGGGACCACTGTGGAAACCGCTACATTCCTCCCATCTACTTCCTGGCTCTGTTGTTGCACAAATGTTACTAAGGAAACTTGAAGCCATGTGCCTGACACTCAAATCAGCAGCAGAAGAAGGCATTTAAATAAAAAGAAAGAAAATAAGTCATGAAAAAGATTTCTGCCATGCAATTAGGAAACAAAACAAACCAAACACATTCATCCAGGGCCAAAGTCTGCAAAAGAAAATTTAAAAAGCAAAACATCCAGGCAAGCATCTCCACAAAGTGAAGCTGCAAACTTGGGGCAATGGCTGTGGGTTGAACTCAGTGTAGCATGCTCCAAGCCCTGGATTCAATACTCCCACACCAAAAACAAAAACCAAAACAACACCAACTGCAGTCTGGACTGTATTGATTATCCATGTAGCATACTAAGCCTGCATTGTTGCTAACTGGGGCTGCTAGGTAGGCTAAATTAAAAGGATTTCAGAACTTGTGTGCACTTGTGCAGCTGTGATTGTTGCAAAATGAGGTTTCATGCGACCAAGAAATCTTTGGCAGGGTAAGAGGAAGCTGGCAATGCCTACAGTCATCCACCAATTAGGTATTAGGTGCCACTAAGAATTCTGAAGCACTGCTTGGGTAGTACTGGTTTCCTTCCACTAAGTTCTGACCTGAAAAACCAACCTTGGGAGGCTCTTCAAATATTAAGCATTGCTAGCTGGATTTGACTTCTTACTCTTACAAAAAAAAAAAATTCATCAGAACTTGCTCAGAAAAAAAAAATTTCAAAGCACTACTAAGAAATTACAGGCAAGGAATAAACAGGAACGTGTTCCACTTAATTCGTTCACATTGGAGGCTACACTAGACCTGTTGGAGGTGGAAAACTCTGAGACAAGGCTAAGTCAGACCTCAGGGGCCTACCCGCTTCCCTGGGCAAAGAAATTTCAGATATGGCATACTGATTCCTGGTACATTAAGTAATGGTAGCACTTACCTTAGTCACTAAACCTTGCCTTCCACAGCAAACCTAAGTGCAAAGACTGCTAAACATGCAAATCAGTAAGAAATCTTTTCAAACTGCTGATCTGTGCACTTGTCCAGTGTGCATGAATGCCTGGTCCTACCACCAGAAATAGTAAGATGGATAACCCTCCGGCAAGACTTTTGACAGAATCAAAATTACTGAGTGTGAAATGCAATGAAAAGCCTTCCTTAAAAAAAAAAAAAAAAAAACAAAGCAAGGCGTGAGAATAGAAATAAAACGAACTGGGACTGAAACAAAATGACAAAAATATACAAAATATATAAATACGTAAACCAACTCAGTATTTAAAAACGGGTTAGTGCCTGGCATGGTGGCTAATGCCTACTGTAATCCCGGCGACTCAGAAGGCTGGGGCAGGAGGATCACAAGTTCGAGGCCAGCCTCAGCAACTTAGTGAGCCCTGTCTCCCAAGCAACTGAGTGAGAGGATGTCTCAATAAATAAATAATAAATATTTTAAAAACACGAAACGGATATGAAATTAAATGAGAAAAGCCACAGCATATTTATATTGAAAATCGCGCTAAGTAACAAAACTTAATGAGCATTAAATATTAAGAAGTAAAATCGAGAAGCCAATTCCTTCTTTAAACCTACAAAATTCTGAGAGTAATTGTAAAAATCGTACATGTCTTTTCTAAAAGTTGAAATGGATGGAAGTCTAAAGTTATGGAAGGGAATGTGTAATAAGACGAATACAAATGTTTGAAACAGAAGAAAACAGCAAGTAATAGGCGAACGGGAATACTACAGAGAATCGTCAGGAGAAAGAGAATTTTAAAAAATAGACAAGGAACAACTAAAGGTAAATCTCAATGCGTTTTAATGTCCTACATGAAGCCGTTTTGTAACCGAGGATCTTTTCAGAGAGTAAGATCATTGAGAGTCCTTCTCTGATCTGAGGCTGCCTCGCTGCCAGAGGAGGATGGGCAGCACCCCCAAGGCGTTGACAACCGGGGTGAAACCACGCCAGGAGGCCTAGGGTTCTTCCGCAGTCTCCTCCCATCTGCCTGAGCCTCCAGTTTCTCGCATTGCAGCTTCCTGGCCTCGGTTAGTTCTCAGGAGCTCTGGACTCCCGCAGAATCCGAAATCCATTTTGCAGTGGACCCAGCGCCCCCGCCAACAGGACTGGAGAGCCGCTCCCAATCTGAAGTGGCAGTTGTCAACGGAGAACTCTCCTAGGACAGGGTAGCAAGGAAGAGGTCGAGGTCCACCGGCTTCTAAGCTCAGCACAGGAGGAGGCCGTGGCTCTGGCACCACCTCCGAGAATCCCAAGGCTGTTTCACAGGGCCCAGAAAATGCTACTCCATCGGGTGAGCCTCAGACAGAAGGACAGAAGTCTTTGCGCTGATGGAGAGATGAGGCAGAGCCTCCGCACCATTGCCATCCCCAGTATTTATGGTCTTCCAGGCAGAGGGCTGAGACAAGCCAGAGAGGCTAAAACGCAGAGATAGCAAACTGAGGAGCTCAGTAAGAGAAAACAATACGATAAAAATTTAGATCCTACATAAAACCTACGTGATGGGAAAACGCAGCTGAATAACAAACCGAAATAAATGGAGCTGAAGGGGAACTGAATTTAAGAAATCCAGAGCCGGCTCTGAGGGCCAGCATCACTATAGTGTTTGTACAAATTGCCTCCTGCCCATTTATGCTGTATTGCGCCAAGGTTTGCAGGAGGCTGCTGTGCCCGCTCTGACTCTCTTAGTACCACAAGAGTGCCCTGTTACTGGCACCAGTTTCCTATGGAGCCATGGCATTTCTCCTAGCTTGGTCTATGGATGAAGCTACTGCACCCTCTCACCAAGCTCCTTGCTTCTCTGTGACCGCCTGACTAAATGACTAAAGGCAGCCCAAAGAGGCATTCTCTTGACAACAGCCATGTTCTTCTAAAGCCCTAGTGTCTACTGCGCTGCTGCGATCTTGTTCCCAGGCCAATAGGTGCAGGGCCTTGGGGCTCAGTGTTTCATGGGGCAGCAAGGCTCATTTCCAGGAGAACTAGGAACCAGGCAGGGATGGCAGTCCTTGTAGGTTCAGTTTCCCTTCAGCTTTGTTTATTTCGTTTTGTTATTCAGCTATGATTTCCTGTTGCCTTTAATCCTTTCAGTTTTATGTAGGAGACCCCACCGGCCAGATAGTGATGTATATCCCACAGCCACATCCCCTGAGAGTCCTTCCTCAGGCCACACCCCACCAGCCTCCAGTTACCACTCAGTCAATCCCATCAGGAATTCATTCACCCATTAAATCAAGGCTAATTAAGCCCAATCCTTTCTCCACCAAACTTTGTGTGGTCTCACACGTGAACTTTTTTTTTTTTTTTTTTTATTGATTGTTCAAAACATTACAGAGCTCAAGACATATCATCTTTCATACATTCGACTCAATTGAGATTTGAACTCCCCAAATACATAATACAGACTCACTTCTGTTACATACTCACGTTTTTACATAATGGCATATTAGTGACTGTTGTATTCTGCTACCTTTCCTATCCCCTACTATCCCCCCTCCCCTCCCCTCCCCTCCCATCTTCCCTCTCTACCTCCTCTGCTGTTGTTCAGTTCTCTCCCCTTTTTCCCCCTACCCCCTTTCCCCTCATAACCTCTTATAATTTTGTGTATCACTGAAGGTCTCCTACCATTTCCATATGTTTTCCCTTCTCTCTTCCTTTCTCTCCCCCCATTCGTCTTAGTTTACTGGTAGTCTTTTCCTCATGCTCTTCCTTCCTGTTCTATTCTTAGTGGCTCTCTTTATATCAAAGAAGACATTTGACATTTGTTTTTTAGGGCTTGGCTAGCTTCACTTAGCATAATCTGCTCTAATGCCATCCATTTCCCTGCAAATTCTATGATTTTGTCGTTTCTTAGTGCTGCATAATACTCCATTGTGTATAGCTGCCACAATTTTTTTATCCACTCGTCTATTGAAGGGCATCTAGGTTGGTTCCACAGTCTAGCTATTGTGAATTGTGCTGCTATAATCATTGATGTGGCCGTATCCGTATAGTGTGCTCTTTTAAGGTCCTCAGGGAATAGTCCAAGAAGGGCAATAGCTGGGTCAAATGGTGGATCCATTCCCAGCTTTCCCAGGAATCTCCATACTGCTTTCCAAATTGGCCTCACCATTTTGCAGTCCCACCAGCAGTGAACAAGTGTGCCCTTTTCCCCACATCCTCGCCAACACTTATTGTTGTTTGACTTCATAATGGCTGCCAATCTTACAGGAGTGAAATGGTATCTTAGGGTGGTTTTGATTTGCATTTCTCTGATTGCTAGAGATGGTGAGCATTTTCTCATGTGCTTGTGGATTGATTGTATGTCCTCCTCTGAGAAGTGTCTGTTCAGGTCCTTGGCCCATTTGTTGATTGGATTATTTGTTATCTTATTGTTTAATTTTTTGAGTTCTTTGTACATTCTGGATATTAGGGCTCTATCTGAGGTGTGAGGGGTAAAAATTTGTTCCCAGGATGTAGGCTCTCTATTTACCTCTTTTACTGTTTCTCTTGCTGAGAAAAAACTTTTTAGTTTAAGTATGTCCCATTTGTTTATTCTTGTTATTAACTCTTGGGCTACGGGCGTTCTATTAAGGAATTTGGAGCCCGACCCCACAATATGTAGATCATAGCCAACTTTTCCTTCTATCAGACGCAGTGTCTCTGTTTTTATATCTAGCTCCTTGATCCATTTTGAGTTAACTTTTGTGGCTGGCGAGAGAAAGGGATTCAATTTCATTTTGTTGCATATGGATTTCCAATTTTCCCAACACCATTTATTGAAGATGCTATCCTTCCTCCATTGCATGTTTTTAGCCCCTTTATCAAATATAAGATAGTTGTAACTTTGTGGATTAGTCTCTGTGTCCTCTATTCTGTACCATTGGTCCACCTGCCTGTTTTGGTACCAGTACCATGCTGTTTTTGTTACTATTGCTTTATAGTACAGTTTGAGCTCTGGTATCGCTATACCTCCAGATTCACACTTCCTGCTTAGAATTGCTTTTGCTATTCTGGGTCTTTTGTTTTTCCATATGAATTTCATGATTGCTTTATCTATTTCTACAAGAAATGTCTTTGGGATTCTGATTGGCATCGCATTAAACCTGTAGAGAACTTTGGGTAGTATCGCCATTTTGATGATGTTAGTTCTGCCTATCCATGAACAGGGTACATTTTTCCATCTTCTGAGATCTTCTTCTATCTCTCTCTTTAAGGTTCTGTAGTTTTCATTGTATAAATCTTTCACCTCTTTTGTTAGGTTGATTCCCAAGTATCTTATTTTCTTTGAGGATATTGTGAATGGAGTGGTTTTCCTTATTTCCATTTCAGAGGTTTTGTTGCTGATATACAGGAATGCCTTTGATTTGTGCGTGTTGATTTTATATCCTGCCACTTTGCTGAATTCATTTATTAACTCTAGCAGCTTCTTTGTAGATCCTTTTGGGTCTGTTAAGTAAATTATCATGTCATCTGCAAATAGCGATAATTTAATTTCTTCTTTTCCTATTTTTATGCCTTTAATTTCTTTTGTCTGTCTAATTGCTCTGGCTAGTACTTCGAGAACTAAATTGAATAGAAGTGGTGATAGAGGACATCCCTGTCTTGTTCCAGATTTTAGAGGGAATGCCTTCAGTTTTTCTCCATTTAGGATGATGCTAGCCTGAGGTTTAGCATATATAGCTTTTACAATGTTGAGGTAAGTTCCTGATATCCCTAGTTTTTCTAATGTTTTGAACATAAAGGGATGTTGTATTTTGTCAAATGCTTTTTCTGCATCTATCGAGATGATCATATGGTTCTGGTCTTTAAGCCTATTGATGTGGTGAATAGCATGTATTGATTTCCGTATATTGAACCAGCCTTGCATCCCAGGGATGAATCCTACTTGATCATGGTGCACAAGTTTCCTGATATGTTTTTGTATTCGATTCGCCAGAATTTTATTGAGAATTTTTGCATCCAAGTTCATTAGAGATATTGGTCTGTAGTTTTCTTTCTTTGAAGTGTCTTTGTCTGGTTTTGGGATCAGGGTGATGTTGGCCTCATAGAATGAATTTGGAAGAGCTCCTTCTTTTTCTATTTCTTGAAATAGTTTGAAAAGTATTGGTATTAGTTCTTCTTTGAAGGTTTTGTAGAACTCCGCTGTATACCCATCAGGTCCAGGGCTTTTCTTGGTTGGTAGTCTTTTGATGGCTTCTTCTATTTCTTCCTTTGTTATTGGTCTGTTCAAATTGTGTGTGTCTTCTTGTCTCAATCTGGGCAAATCATATGCCTTAAGAAATTTATCGATATCTTCGCTATCTTCTATTTTATTAGAATATAGGGTTTCAAAATAGTTTCTAATTATCTCCTGTATTTCTGTAGTGTCTGTTGTGATATTGCCTTTTTCATCCCGTATATTAGTAATTTGAGTTCTCTCTCTTCTTCTTTTTGTTAGCATAGCTAAGGGCTTGTCTATCTTATTTATTTTTTCAAAGAACCAACTTTTAGTTTTATCAATTTTTTCAATGGTTTTTTTTGTTTCAATTTCGTTTATTTCTGCTCTAATTTTAATTATTTCTTGTCTTCTACTACAATTGCTGTTGTTTTGTTCTTCCTTTTCTAGGTTTTTGAGGTGTAGTGTGAGTTCATTTATTTGTTGGTTTTTTCTTTTTTTGATGAAAGAACTCCCTTCAAAAACCATAGCACGTGCTCCTGGAGAAACAATCATGTAAAGTGTTTCTAATGAATATATGTGAAACGATTCTGCTATGCTGAATGTGCTAAGGCCTTTAGTATCTAACTCTGGAAAGAAAGTGAATTCAATAAGTTGTATAATTATAGCATCTATTTGATAAGACTAAAAGCAAGTGATGACTTCAATTTGCATCAGAAACATTACAGCATGTAGTGTATAAGAGAATAGAATATCTTGGTTTTAAATCGACACATGAGATGGTATTTCATAGGTTTTTAAGTCCAGATATAAAAGTCTAATCCCTTGGATTGACATTTATGTTTGTATTTGCACTAGGTATTGGTCTCCTGGGTTGAATTTTCACCCTGAGCTCTTTACATATAGTCATAGTTTGGCTTCTTATTTCATCTCTAAGGGATCCCTCTCTCCCTCCCTCTCTCCCTTTTTTCCTTCTATCTTTCTTTCTTTTTTTTTTCTTTTCAGAAACTGCACACAACTTTGATACAACCCAAGCTCCAGGATTCCTACTGTGACTTCTATTGCCAATGCAGTTCCAGACACAGACTTCTTCCTGGACTCAAGGTAGTTTCTTCTTCCTGAATCTTTTCCTCTGCTAAATTTTCTTCTGGTACTCTAGAGCTCTGTTCAGTGATGTCCTCCCCCCATCAAGGTTTCACCCAATTCTGACTGCTGATATGTTCTTGCCTTAAAACTACATGAGTGTTTCTCCTAAAGCGGCAAAGTAATGATGCTTGGGGGCAGTGTGTACCTGGAATCTGGAAAGGAGAGTTCAGATTACACTGGGAATCTAGAGTTCTTGACTGTTATGGTGCTAAGTGGAGCCACAAAGAGATATTGTGTGGTCAAAAATTTGAAATCATAATTGAAGATTCAGCAAGACAACAGATTGGGATGAGTAATAGTGAAGAAAAAAAATGGATGTGAATGAGACAAAGAAGAAACAAGTACATAAGACTGGACACTTAATTCTTTTGAACATACTAATGATTGATATAATTAGATAGAATCAATTACATCCACCCAAAATTAATTAGAAAAATGCTGAAAATTACAGAACTCTTTTCAAATTCCCTCAGACAAATATATAATACTACTAGTTTCTTTAGTAGGAAAGATAACGCTAGCCTCACTAATGTTAGACACAAGAAAAGTAAAAGAAACACACATTTAAATGGCATATTAGAAAGTGTTAAGAATTTTTATTACAGGGTCCAGGAATGTAGATCAGTGGTGGAGCACTTGCCTAGCATGCATGAGTCCATGGATTTGATTCCTACTTTATAAAAAAGAAGAAGGAATTGTCATTATAACTCATGTTATTAAAAAGTTGGCAAAAATACATTTCTCAATACTGGTTGTTTGAATGAGTTTCATAGGATACTTGAATATACAATATAGCCATGTATACTATCAATTTTAAATATACTGGTTGACACAGGAATTCCACATTTAAAAATGTATTCTATAGATTCATTCCCAGAAAACAAGAAACTATGAACAGCAACAACAGCAAAAACAGTGTTATTTCATTGTACAAGATAAAGAAGATCCACTTAGTTAGAAACAAGGCAACTTTTAGAAATCAAAATGGAATTGACTGTACAGAGGTTCTAGGACATATTAAATGCACTTATAAATCCAAGAGGTAGACAGGATTAGGGATTTCTACATCTATGTACATGTTTATAGTAATGAAAACTGGGCTTCCCATTGACATGGAATCATGCATATTTTAAATCCCTAAACAAAAATAATGATGCTACACAATTTTACAGATTTTTGTGTAGGACCTTTAATCATTCACTTTCATTTCTTTTTGTGTCTTCCTGGAAATTATTCTAGTGAAATAAAATTTAAGTAATGGCTTTTTTATCAAAACATTTGTAGAATTACAAAAACTACAAAAATATTGAGATTTTAGTCTGCAAAATGGATGCAAATGATATCAAAATTAATTAAATTAAGAAGCTTATTAAATTATGAAATAGATGCAAAAGATACTGAAGATTATTAAAAGAAACACTTTTAAACCATACAAAGATTAGTTAAGGTTAGTTAAAGATTAGTTAAGTAAAAGTGTCATAGTACAATTAAATGGAGTTCTACTCAAGACAGACCTTCTTTTCTTCCTGGTACATTCCCTAACTCAGACTAAAGTACTTGGCCTCTCTCTGTGCTACTTGTCAAAAGCTAAGCCTTCCTCAGGCTGAGTAATGGAACAGGAACCTTTAGCCCTCTGCCCCTTGCAGGGACCCACCCTGAATCTTGGCCCCAGGCACACTTGAAACTTCAGGGATTCATTCCTTCACTGAAAAGGCTATCAATACATTAAATTAAAAATCCTTTCACTATGATTTTAAAACAAGATGTTAATATTATATATCAGATGATATATTAGGTATGTGAGTTAATTGTTTTCTTTTAATTTTACAAGAAATGAAAACAATTTTGTAGGCCCCTAAAATATTATAAGGCCCTAGGCACTTTGCCTAGTGGATGGGTGAGTCCTGCCTGGTATCCTAGGGATTTGTGTTAGCAGCAGCTGTGGCTCTATCTCTAGAGAGGCCAAATTGTAAACCCACTTCAAAGAAGAATTCACTTGGTCCTGAATGGTTAAGATGAAACTTTGTGAAGGAGTCTATGCTTCTGTGTGTGATCTTAGACTCCCAAAGATAAAAACTACTCTTCCTTGGAACTTTGTGACAAAAATTGTGACAGTAAAATCCACACTGGCTTCTTTCTCTCAAACATAGAGATTTCTTCATGTATCATATTTTTTCATGTATTATTTTCAATTCAAGATCATAAGACTCTTGATTGTATTTCAGAAAAACAATACCATAGAGAAAATAAATGTAAACATTATCTCCAAGGAGATTCTTGCCCTAACATTAAAAAAGGGTGGAGGCTGGGGTTGTGACTCAGTGATAGAGCACTCACCTAGCACATGTGAGGCTCTGGGTTAGATCCTCATCAACACATAAAAATAAATAAATAAAAATAAAGGTATCGGGGCTGGGGATGTGGCTCATGTGGTAACTCGCTTGCCTGTCATGCGTGGGGTGCTGGGTTCGATCCTAAGCACCCCATAAAATAAAATAAAGATGTTGTATCCACCAAAAACTAAAAAATAAATATTAAAAAATTCTCTCTTCTCTCTCTCTCTCTCTCTCTCTCTCTCTCTCTCTCTCTCTCTCTCTCTCCTCTCTCTTTAAACAAAGAAAAATAAAAAATTAAATTAAATTTAAAATCTTTTCACTATGATTTTAAGACAAGATAATTAATATTATATATCAGATGTTATATTAGGTATGAAAATTAATTGTTTTTTTTTTAGTTTTACAAGAAATGAAAACAATTTTGTACACCCCTAAAGTATTATAAGGCCTTGAGCACTTTGCCTAGTGGGTGGGTCTGTCCAACTACAACTAAAAATTAAATTTTAATTTTTTAAAAAAAGCATAATTCCTTTTAACGTAAGATTTTAAAATAGAGTTAGTGATTGTAAAAGTCAGCAAGCTTTGTGTACTACCTCTATGCAACTTTCCATTATCAATGCCTAAAATGTCTGTAATTCCAGCTACTCAGGAGGTTGAGACAAGAGAATCACAAGTTCCAGTCTAGCCTCAGTAATTTAAAGAGGCCACAAGCAACTTAGTGAAAGTCTCTTAAAAGATAAAAACAGCAGAGAATGTAACTCAGTGTTAAGGTGCCCCAGGTTCATACCCAAATACCAAGAAAAAAAACAAACACAGTTTAATGTCAGATTTTCTTTTCTTTTTTATTTTATTTTGCCAGCATTATTTTTTATCATATGCTATGCTATGTGATTCTTTTCATGATTTTCAATACTGAAAGCATAAGTTGTATAAAGACTCTGAGAGAGTTCTAATTTTGTTTTATGCCAATTTAACCAAAAGAAAGTACATTATGAAAATGCTAATTATTTGGCTAGGCAGTGTGTGTGTGTGTGTGTGTGTGTGTGCGCGTGCGTGCGTGTGTGTGTGTGTGTGTGTGTGTGTAAAACAATGAAAACTTTCTCAAAAATGAAAAGATGTCCCTTTGTACTACTAATTTTGTAAGATATAAAATTTCTCAATGTCTGGAAATGTTGGGCAGTGGCATATGTGGTCATGTCTCATTGTGTGTTTTTTTTTTCTTCCCCTTGGTGGTGCTGGTGATTGAATTAAGGGCGTCACACATGGTCACCAAGGCCTCTACCTCAGCTCCATCTCTAATTTTTTTTTTTTTGAGACAGGGACTTTCTTATTTACTGTGGCTGTCCTTGAACTTGTTTCCCTCCTCCCTCAAACTCTAAGTCTTTGGGACTACAGGACTGGGCCACTACACTTAGCCTCCTGCCTTCATTTATGGTGGAGCCTAATACTCTCATTGTCCCCAAGTTTCAAAAAATCAACAAGGAGAGGGAGAAAAAGAAAAGCTGATTTAGACTTTAAGTCTTTAGAAGTAAGGGTGATCACATGGAATGTTCTCTCTATATCTAACCACACAAAAACTCCAACTTCTCTTTGACCCTCTACTCCCATTCCCTGTCATGGAAAATTAACACTCAATTAAGCTGGTAAGAAAAAAGACAAACAAGTCTGATTCCACTGTTCAGGAAGATCTAGCACCTAAGCCCCTCTAAATCCAAATCCCTTCATCTAAAACCTACTGGATTTCAGGAAAATTTAAAAGTCCATGTCCATGCTAATGAAGGCATTTACATCTTTTGAACCTCAACCCAGTGTATAGTAATTTATCTTTTTATTTTTTGAGACAGGGTATTGCTCTGTTGTTCTGGGTGGCTTCAAGCAAGGCTCCTTCTGAGCTTCCTGTGTAGCTTGGACTACTGGTACACATCATGGCACCCTGCTGATAATAGCTGGCTAAAGCAACCTGAGCAAACTGACATTTGCCATGTGACTCCACTGTCATGATGGGCAAAAGGTGCAACTTATACAGTCCAGGGGGAAATATAAATAAGGTCAATATGCTTCTGCATTTTCAATGCTTTATTCACTTAAATCATTCAATACAATTTTACTCTATAGGTTCTTAAACAAGGAACTTGCAACCTTTAATGTTAGCACCTCAATAAACATAATCAACTCACAGCAAACAACTCTTTATTAATTCTAAGCACTAAAATCACACTTAATTATGATAGGCTCATGATAGAAATTTTCTCTGCATGCTAAGCTCAAGTGTCAGATCAAAAGTCTCAAGCCTTGGGCTCTAAGTCCAGCAGATGCCCTTATTTGACCATGGTGATCAGTTCAGGAACCAAGAAAGATTTCTCCTGGGGTGGAGCTGATGGCTGGCTGAGGAGGTGGTCATAGGGAAAAGTCCTTTTCTCACTAGAATGAAGAGGCTACTGTAGAGTTTGAGCCAATGAGAACAAGGCAGAGGATCAGGCAGATGAGAAGAGATGGGATTCATTCTAGGTCTTCATCAGGCTCTCAGACTTGTGTGCATCAGTGTCAACTGGCTGAATGTCTATTCATCTGCTCCATCATTTATACTAAATTTGGAGGCTTCTGACACCCTTTCAATCCCTATCAGCTGCCACCAGATTTCTCAGTGACATCATTTGCTCTGGGGTTAAAACATCTGGTCTGTTTTTCCCCACCCTGATTTTTTTGCTTCTTGCTCTCATCAGAGTGAGTGCAACATGGGAGAGACTCAATTCTGAGCTTGTCAGGGTAGGGAGAAGTGACTAGTTTGTGTCTGAGGGCCATACTAGAGGGTTCTGTAGGTAGACATGCCTGGTGAGACTGCAGGTTTCAAACTGAAGTTTTAAAATGGAGTTGCTTAGGCTAAGGCCTAAGGCCATCCTTACACCCACCACTGAACAGAGCCCACCAGGGCAGGATTCGGTAACTGCCTGGACATGTCTGACCTACAGCTGATGTCTTGGATTCTTTGGTTGTCAACTCAGAAGGCCCGAGACTAGAGATTTCATTTGGTCTTTTTTTTTTAGGTAATGTAACTGGAGACCATTTAAAAAAAAACTTATTGATACTGGTTCACTCCAGAGTTTAAGAAGGTCACATTCAGTTTTGAAGAAAAACCATCAAGTGGCCACCCAACTACACACTCTGTTAGCACCCTACCCTCATATCTTCAGAGATGCTCTTGGGTTCAGCGCACAGCTCTGACCTGGGTAATTATCTCCTTCTTGCCCCAGACCCACCTATACAGCTCCCCATCCTGATTCACCCCCTCAAAATCAATAGACAACAAGTGAATAAAGAAATGGGTTTAATTATCATGAAAAATTCAATCAGATTAGATACTATGAGAATTCTCAGTCCATCTACAAGAAGAGTTTTCTATCAAATTAATTACACAAAGATTGTTTTTTTTCTTATTGAAGAACCTTTAATTCATTCAGGAGAGAAAGAACAAAATAAGAATGAAAAGCACAGCCAAAGCTCCTAGGCATACAGGGCACAGTCCTAGAGCATGAGTCCACAAGGACAGTATGGGGGTCCCCACTGGAGTCCTTCAGGCTCCTTCCAGGGCATTGGTTGATGAGTATTATACTATAAGGCATCCTCCAGGCTGGGATTCCTTTCTATTCTTGGTTTCTCTGGGATGTAGGGCTCAGTTTTCAGCAGCTTCCAGGGATGAGCTGGGCTCCAAGAGGCAGCCTGAATGTGTATCTGCCCAATAGCCCAGGCACTGGCACCTCCTGAGAGGTTCAGAGCCCATTAGGCTGCACTGATGGTAGGGCTTGCCTTTTCTTGAGGTATTTGGAGCTCCTGAGTGGATTCAGCCATTGGCTCCTGGATGCTCAGGTCTAGACCTCGTCTTTGGCCCCTCTCATCTCTTTGCTCCTGTGTAACAACATGTTCTGTAAGTACACTACTCTCAGATCTCCAAAGACAGCTCCCTGTTCTGTGTAGGCCCAGTGAGATAGTTAGCTTACCAAAAAATTCACATCTCCACAGCTCTGGAGGCACTGGCAGGATTGGTCGCTCAGAGCAGGAAAATTATCCATTGCCCAGGCCCACGCTTGTTCTGGGTTCAGGCCTGGTGGCATGTTTGACTTTGGACATGCCCTCTTGGGATTCAGGGATCCTAAGGTTAACAGAGAAACCACCATAGTTTCAGCTTCCCTCCCAGTTTAAGGTGTGTTCCAGGACTAGGAAAAAGAGTAAATGATTCAGTCTGGTATGGACTGCACCTTTTTATAGTGGTCTGTCTTGTAGCTGACCTCAGAAGACATATCCAATCACGTTCCTGGGATATTTATTTGCATCACAAATTGATTGAAGAACCTGATAGGATTAAGGTGCAAATGGATTTATCCAGAGGGCATTGTTGAAACTCCTTGGATTTGATTGAATTAGATATTGAAAATGTGGGTGGGTGTGGGTGGCAAGGCAGGCTCCAGTCCTTGGCAGTTTCAAATCAGTATCAAAATTCTCTTCCTATTTCAGATAAACATAGACAAATTAGCTAGGCATGGTGATGCACCCCTGTAATCCCAGTGTCTTGGGACACTGAGGGAGGAGGACCTTGAGTTCAAAGTCAGCATCACTAAGGATGAAGTGTTAAGGAACTCAGTGAGATCCTGTCTCTAATAAAATACACACACACACACACACAAAAAAAGAATAGGACTGGTGATGTGGACCCATTCTCAAGTGCCATTGAATTCAATTTTTGGTATCCAAAACAAAAACAAACCAACCACATAAAGTAATGACTGTGTCCAATCGTGCATCCCATTTTATTTTTTCCAGTCATGCTGGAGATTGAGTCTTAGGCTTTAAACCACTGAGCTTCTTCTTAGTCCTTTTTATTTTCTGTTTTGAGACAAGATCTGGCCATGTTGCCTAGTATAGCCTCAAACATGTGTTTTTCTTCCCTCAGTCTTTTCATTTGCTAGGATTACCTGAATGGGTTATTGAACCCAGGTAATTCTCCCCATATGTGCAGGGATTGCCTGGTTTTAGAGACCAGACTCAGTGGTGCTATATCATAGTCTTAAGATCATAAGCTAATTCATCCTGGAACTGGATGAAGAAGCTGTTTTAAAGCATTCATGGCTAAGTAGGGAAATGAGTAAGGGGAGCAAGTTGTGCTGAGAAAAGGAGAGTCCTATGGCTTTTTTGAATTGTAATTTTTCTTTTTTTAAAAAATATAGATGGACACATTTTCTTTATTATTTATTTTTATGTAGTGGTGAGTATCAAATCTAATGCCTCACATACGCTAGTGAGTGCTCTACCACTGAGACCCAACCCCAATCCCTAGAATTGTAAATTTTCTATTCTATGCCTAGATTTTCTGCATTAAAGTGCATCTAAATTCCCATGATTTTTTCTGTCTAAAGGACAAATCAAAGGAGTTAATCTCACATTATCCATAGTTTCCTTCCCTCCCCCCAGAATCCTAACCTTTTCTAATGTAAATAGAAGTATTTTATCCTATGTTATTCCTCTTTATCTACTTTCCCATTTTTTTTCATAGCATTTCATCCCATTTCTATTTTTATTTTAAATGTATATTTAGCCAGCTCTGCTGCAGCACAGATGTAATCTGGGTGACTCTGGAGCCTGCTGCAGGAGGATTTAAAGTTCAAGGCCAGTCTCAGTAATTTAGAGACATCTTTCTTTTTCTTTTCTTTTTTTTTGTTGTTTGTTTATTTGTTTGTGTTTCTTTTTTGTGCATGTGTTTGTTGCCGTGTGTGTGTGTGTGTGTGTGTGTGTGTGTGTTTGTGTGTGTGTGTGTGTGTGTGTGTGTGTGCATATGTGGTCAGTTACCTTGTGTTTTAATAGTGAACACAAAGATTTGAACCTCATTATTTTTAAGATTTTGTGGGATTTTATGTATCAAGACAATATTGAACCATTTTCACAGATCACCTTGGACAAGTTATAGGAAGAGGGATGATTCATTCTATAGGTGATTATATTTTCATTTCTTGTAAAAAGTTTCAGGAGACATAACTAATTTTATTAAGAAAGAATTTTTAACATTTTGTTTTTATTTATTTATTTATTTATTTATTGTGGTAGCTTTGGGAAGTGTACCCAGGGCCTCATCCATACAAGGCAAGAACTCTACTAATAATCTGCAATCAAAGCCCTTCTTTGTGAGTTACTAAGATCTTTTTATGTACATTTCACCAGCAGCTTTGAACTCTGACACAGTAGCCTCTGATGTGCCTTAGCACACTCTACCTCTCCATTGTCCTGCAGTGGACATTTGTATTGCTGCTGTCCCCTGTCACCATACAAAATTGTCCCTATGCACCTGTGGGAGAATTTACCTATGGCAGGTGCCCATAAATATAACTCTTTCCTCAAAAGAGTATTACCTGAACTTTTCTGAGCATTATCAGATTGTTTTTTAGGGTGAACACAGCATTTACTTTCCAACAATAGTTTTGTGCAGTACTGCATGCACACATTTTCCACAAATATTTGAAATGACCCAGTATTCTGACATTTATTGGGGCCTTTGTGGCTCTGAAGAAGTTTGCTTTGGGCTTGATACCTCCTGATCCAGTTTTTTGTAATTTCTTAAAGTCTCTTTTTGTGAGTCTGTTGCTGTGTGTTTTTTAAACATCTTTGATGTTCAATCTTAAATCTATCTTTGCTTTTCAATTAGATTATGAGTTATTCTCATCCCTCCTGCTTAAACTAAGTGTGTTCAGTTTCTGTTCCTAAAGGCAAAAGGAACACAACTGTGCCTTAACATTCCTCTTGCTGCCCTTTAGCCTGTTATAATCCCTTTTATTTTTAACAATCACAAAAGAATGGACTTAGGTTTCATTCATAAAATATACATTTACTCCATAAAAAAAAGTATTAAAATATTCTGTTTTCAGGATGTTCTTATCAAGTTAGTTTAACATTTTTATTTCAGCAAAAATAATGCCTTTCAAAATTTTATGGATTTTTACAGTTTTCCTTTCATATAAGCTTTTCAAGCAAGAAATAAATTTTCTATACAGACATTTTTATATTTTCTATATATATTAACTGCATTAACACAGAGATCCAGAAACCAGAAGCAGAAGTTTTGCCCTCTAAAACCTCCTATCCCTGATGGGTACTAAACCATATCTGAGTGACTTTAATCTTAATGGGGCCAGTGTCTGTGAGAGCCTGTGCTGGGCAGGGGCAGCTGTGTGAAGGCATTAGAAACTGGAGACTTCCAGGTCCTTCCTTAATTAGATACAGAACAAAAGTACTAAACAAGGAGACACACTTTCCACTTAAGGAACTCCTGTCACACATTCTTTTTTATACTTGGATAGATTTGTTTGAGGCCAACAGCTGGGCTCTTTTGTATTGTTCACCTGGATTCCTTCCATACCTCTGCCCACCAAAGCAAGAGAATTCCTTCCCTAAGGCTCTGATATCAAGTCCATAGCACAGCTCAGAATCAGAGCTTTGTCCCCCACAACATGCAGAACTCCTCCATGTCTGTTCTTTCTTCATTCTGTCTACTGTTGAACAAGAGAATCAAATATTTATGAGGGCCAATAAAAACAATATTTCTTGCCTATTAGTAAGTAAACAAAGAGACATGTGTAAGAGAGAAACCTTACATTTGTCTGAAAGTGAGAATAAAAAGAATCCCTCAGATTGAATACTCAGTACTTGTAGGACTCAGTGATCATTGCCCAAGGTTAAAGATCAGCATGTTTCTGGGGAGCCTCTTTCAGGACTACATGAATGTGACCCAGAGAAGCTGCCAGGACAGGTGACTTCATGGTTGCTTTGCAGCATGGCACTCTCCTGAGGCTCAATTTGAGTTCTTCTGTGCCATAGGCATCAGGTTCCAGGCAGGCAGGTAGGAGAAACTAGGCATGTTTCTTAGTATCTGTGCCATAGGCAACTGACTGTGTCAAGGACAAGCCCAAGATAGCAGCCCCCCCCCCATAGCCTAGAGAGCAGTTCCCAGTAGAAATGCAGGGGAGTAGACATGGCCTAGAATCTTCTGAGCTCAGTATCAAAAGCAATTGGGATCTCAGTGTCATCTCTGCAGAATTCAGAACCTGCTTCACACAGGAGTAAATGGTCCATGATTTTGGCCTCTAGATCAGGAGAAACAGTGTTAGAGCTGAAAGAAGTGGCAAAAGAGTGGCTTTTAAGCATGCAATGGAGGAAGGATAGCATTTTCAACAAATGGTGTTGGGAAAACTGGAAATCCATATGCAACAAAATGAAACTGAATCCCCTCCTCTCACCATGCACAAAAATTAGCTCAAAATGGATCAAGGACCTTGATATCAAATCAGAGACTCTGCATATGATAGAAGAAAAAGTTGGCTACGATCTACATATTGTGGGATCAGGCTCCAAATTCCTTAACAGGACACCCATAGCACAAGAGTTAATAGCAAGAATCAACAAATGGGACTTACTTAAACTAAAAAGTTTTTTCACAGCAAGAGAAACAATAAGAGAAGTAAATCAGGAGCCTACATCATGGGAACAAATTTTTACCCCCCACACTTCAGATAGAGCCTTAATATCCAGAGTTTACAAAGAACTCAAAAAATTAGACAATAAGACAACAAATAACCCAATCAACAAATGGGCCAATGACCTGAACAGACACTTCTCAGAGGAGGACATACAATCAATCAACAGATACATGAAAAAATGCTCACCATCTCTAGCAGTCAGAGAAATGCAAATCAAAACTACCCTAAGATACCATCTCACTCCAGTAAGATTGGCAGCCATTATGAAGTCAAATAAGAACAAGTGCTGGCGAGGATGTGGGGAAAAGCGTACTCTTATACATTGCTGGTGGGACTGCAAATTGGTTCGGCCAATTTGGAAAGCAGTATGGAGATTCCTGGGAAAGCTAGGAATGGAACCACCATTTGACCCAGTTATTGCCCTTCTTGGTCTATTCCCTGAAGACCTTAAAAGAGCGTACTACAGGGATACTGCCACATCGATGTTCACAGCAGCACAATTCACAATAGCTAGACTGTGGAACCAACCCAGATGCCCTTCAATGGATGAATGGATTAAAAAATGTGGCATTTATACACTATGGAGTATTACACAGCACTAAAAAATGACAAAATCATGGAATTTGCAGGGAAATGGATGGCATTAGAGCAGATTATGCTCAGTGAAGCTAGCCAATCCCTAAAAAACAAATACCAAATGTCTTCTTTGATATAATGAGAGCAACTAATAGAGTAGGGAGGAAGAGCAGGAAGAAAAGATTGACATTAAAAAGAGGAACGAGATGGGAAGGAAAGAGAGAGAAAAGTGGAATTGCATGGAAATGGAAAGAGACCCTTATTGTTATAAAAAACTACATAAAAGAGGTTGTGAGGGGAATTGGAAGAAAAATAAGGAGAGAAATGAATTACAGTAGATGGGATAGAAAGAGAAGATGGGGGGAGGGGGATAGTAGAGGATAGGAAAGGTAACAGAATACATCAGTCACTAGTATGGCATTATGTAAAAATGTGAATGTGTAACCTATGTGATTCTGCAATCTGTATTTGGGGTAAAAATGGGAGTTCATAACTCACTTGAAACTATTGTTCGAAGTATGATATGTCAAGAGCTTTGTAATGTTGTGAACAACCAATAAAAAAAAAAGAACAAAATAAATATTAAAGAATAAATTAAAAAAAAGAGTGGCTTCTAAACATTCACATGCTTATATATAGTTCTCTTGCACAATCTTTTCTTTTAACTTTTTTTTTTGTGTTGTTGGACACAATACCTATTTTTTATTAATTTATTTGTATGTGGTGCTGAGGATCAAACCCAGGGCCTCATATGTGCTAGGCAAGCACTCTATCACTGAGCCACAAACCCAGCCCTTCTTGTACAATCCTAATGTAGAGTTAATTATGTTGGGTGATAATGGTACTCTTGGAGGCAAATTGCTTCAGAAGGTTGGGTCTGATGAACTTTAGTGGAAAAATAATTATCTTCACTTGACTATTATGAATATCTAAGAAGAACAAATCAAAAGAGCAAAACAAAAAGAAAGGAAACAATCATCTTGAATGAAATTATAATAAATCAAATAGTATACATTATTAAGTAGATTAAGGTTAAAATATTTTACAAAGGGTTACTTATTGTGAAATGCCCGTCTGTCTGTGTTCCTTTACATATGTGATATCCTATGTCACATAGCATTTTTTCAGGGCATGTTCCTTCTATTTCTACAAAGGCTTAATTCACTATTCCAAATTGAACCACAGGCTATGTTCTAGCTGAGAATGAAATTTAGGACCTCTTGGGGAGGACTGTTTGAGAGAAGATGAAGATAAATTCTTCAGTCTTCCCTGGAATCATCAACTGCTTGTTTTGTTTCTGTACAGATGAATTTCTACATTAGAAGCACTAAGGGGAAGAGAGAGGTGATGGGAGAGAAGGAAAGGAAGGAAGGGCAAGCTATAGACTTAAATATCAAGTAACTAAATACGGTTCAGATTCAAATTCTTGTCCAACTTATAATAGATTTAAGTGACATTTAAATTTTCTAAGCCACAGGTAGTGGTGGTTGATTAACCTGTGAGTGAGAACAAAATTGTTAATTTCAAAAAGTAGAATTCAGATATTAAGAAATCATATAGGTCATTCAGGCACAGTTTTCTCATATACCTGTAATCCTAGCTACTAGAGTAGCTGAGGCAGAAAGAGTAAAATTTGAGGCCTGGCTGAAGGCTTGGCTGAAGGAGATCCTGTCTCAGAATGACAAAAATAGCTGTGAATATATCTCTGTTCTAAAGTGATCCAGCTTCAATTCTCAGTACTAAAGAAGGTAAAAGGAAATGTAAATAAAGTTACAGTTTCTGAGACATAATACAACTAACAACCCTTTTAAAGTTATATTTATTCTTATGTGTTGGTACTATTATGCTAAAAACACAAGCCCTTTAAACATCTCCCTAATGTAAGAGGATTTTTCACATTCTTGTACCAGTTCTACTTGATATTTATTTTCTTTTTGAGATAGGGTCTTACTAAATTTCTCAGGTTGTCCTAGAACTTGAAATCCTTCCACCTCAGTTTCCTAAACAGATGGGATCACATGCATGACGCACTGTTGCCTTGCTATCAGATTCACTTTGAAATTGTCAGAAGTACATATATTTAGCATCTTACAGGGCCACAGTCTACTGTGTTTAATGATCCTTTTACTTTCAATGTCATAAACTCTGCATTAGTACTAATTTAAGCATATACAGAGTGCTTACCTTTTGCCACATGTTATGAAAATAGCTATAAGTATGGCATGTTCCCTCTCAAATGTGGAATCTTAAAAATTTTAATTTAATGTAGAATAGGGATTGTTAGGGCTTGGGAAGGTGTGAAGAGAATGTGGAAGCAAGAGTGGATGGATGTGACCAATACACTCCATATGTATATATGGGAAGATGACATGAATTCCTCCTCAATATGTACAGTTTAATATGTGCCAATAAATAAATCAATTTTAAAAGCACTACATAGGCAAAGATAAAAAAAATCCATTTTTTTTCTCTTGTAGGAGCAGGCACAGAATTCTGCAACTCTAGAGCTCCACCTGGAAATAGAACAGGGTTGGGGGGAAATTCCCCAGCTTGGAAAGCCTTGAGGAGACCAGAACCCAATCTCGTTTACTAGGGCTGCTGAGCAGAATTCTTTTTTTTTTTTTTTTACCTTTTTTTTATTGGTTGTTCACAACATTACAAAGCTCTTGACATATCATATTTCATACATTAGATTGTAGTGGGTTATGAACTCCCAATTTTACCCCAAATGCAGTTTGCAGAATCACGTCGGTTACACATCCATAATTTTACATAATGCCCTATTAGTAATTATTGTATTCTGCTACCTTTCCTATCCCCTACTATTTCCCCTCCCCTTCCCTCACATCTTTTCTCTCTACCCATCTACTGCAATTCATTTCTCTCCTTGTTTATTTTCCCATTCCCCTCACAACCTCTTATATGTAATTTTGTATAGCAATGAGGGTCTCCCTTCATTTCCATGCAATTTCCCTTTTCTCTCCCTTTCCCACCCATCTCATATCTGAGCAGAATTATTAATGGCACAAAAATGACTTCCACATAGATAGGATTGGAGACTTCTGTCTAAGCACCTGTCTGATGTTGGCAGCCCCACACTGCTGCAGATGAGGTCCTTGTCCCAGTAGATTAGTAGATGCAAAAGAACAGAAAGAAAGAAGAACCTGTTGGAGGCCATATGTGTCCCCAGGGTCATTCCCACAGCATGTTCTTTTTTCCTTGGTCTCTGAAACTCATTTCTGTTTCTGATCCACTGTCCCATGCTGTCATCTCCGCACAGGAGCCTGCAGATTCACACCTTCCTCAGTTGGGTTGGAAAGGCACAGGGTGGAGTGGTGCCCAGATCTTGAGTCTGGAATATGCTTTGACACAGAGACATTTTCCTTTGGGTGCCTTTCCTTTTCTAGACATTTAAGAAGTTTTGCAAATTAAATAAACATTATTTGATCTATAATAACATAATGATATTTGTCTTGATTCGCTTTATGGATTGTGAGGGAATATTTATTGATAACATTTTAGCCTCATTTCAAATTAAGAAAAAAATAAGTAGTCATTTCATGAGTTTATTCAGTTAGTTGTTAAATAGGAAAGCAAAACACTCAGTGAATAAAAAAACATAACACCTTTTTTTGTCCATTTGCCTTTAGGTTAAGTCTTGACTTTTGCCTTCCCATTCTAAACTTATCTATTACCAGAACTAGCTTCTGCCTTGAGCCCTGGCTTCAGTCATATCCCTATCTTTCAGAATCCCTTAAGTGAGTTCATGCCATACCTATCATAGAAAGAACATAATTTGTCATGAAAAATTGAGATTTCCCACTTGCCTTGTTTTATTTAGAGTAAGAAAACTAGAGGGCCATTATGAAAGGCAGAGGGTGCAACATGACAAATAGCCCCTCTCAAGAATGAAGGATCTTACTTCCATGCAAGGATACAAGGTGGCTGCACCCCTGCTCTATGTATGTGTGGTCCAGTCCCCTGCCATTTGCCACTGGGGAGCTCTGGACTGTTCTGATGCTGAATGCCCTTAACTGTCCATGCCTCACCAAATAAAGAACAAGGACTTCAGGTTACTTCCCCCTTTCAGCAGAAAGTAGTTTGGAGATATCATTGCCCACTTTCCATAGAAATGGAAACTAGAAATTGACAGTGGGGAAATGTAACTGGGGTTCATTTGATGCTTTGACTATATCCCTTGGGGCTTTGAACTTTACATGTTTTTTTTTTCTTTTTCCCAACCTCCTTCTCCCTGATTTTCTCTCTAAGCTTTTCCCTTACCTTCTTTTCCCTTATCTTCTCCTTGCTGATCTCTCCTCCCAAATCTCATTTTCTCTCAATCACCTCTTTAAAAGCTCCCTGTTCCTGCTGATGGGCAGGATTACAGCCTTTGGGACAGGAGTCCCCTGTTTTTCTCCTTCTTTTCCTTTTTTTTTAAAAAAAAAAGGTGGGGGGGAGAAAATTTTGATTCTCAATCGAATCATTTGGATAAATAGACTCTACTCTTTTCCTGCCATTAGATGTGAAAATACAAAGACTCTTGATCTCCCATTGCTAATTACTGTTCTAGACTTATGAAAAGGTGTTTTAAAAAATAGAGAAAAATATCTAAAGCCATAAATAAGTAGGAGATAGTGATAAATCATAAAGGGTATTTTTTAATCACTAAAGGCCACTGAAATTTAAATGATGTTACTGAGAGGTAAGTTTTCACTGCTTAAAATAATATTTTATTTCTCAAGTATATCCAAGCATTTGAAAGGGCAGATGTTGGAGCACCAGGGTACTGACAACAAGGGTTTCTGACCGATCCAAAGCAGAAATCCAGAGCACAGAGTTTCCTTCATACTTCCCTGCCTAATGGCACAAGAAATCACAGCTCTTCATACCTCACTAAGCAAAGATCTTCTCGTCCCTTTTCTATAGTGGTGGTTAGTGTGCTGCAGCAGCCAACTGCAGGGTCTGGTTTGTGAAAAGAAAATAGAAAAAGCTTTGCCCTGTAGGCCCTGGTCGTGTTGGGTGTGGTTTTTAATCTGCCAGTACTCCGTGCTGTGGTCCCCTTCTATGGGCTTCACCCTAGGGCTGATTAGAACTTCACTCTCAGTTTCCACCTACTGATTCACAATCTCTTTTTAAAGTATGGGCTGATGATTCCTTTCTGCATTAGAGTTTGAGGATCACTCTGAACATCGGGTCCTGAAAGTTCGGAAACCATTTTCCAACGGTGCGAGGTGAGGGAAACCTGGCTCAGTACCTCCTTTATCCTTGCTGCTCCACCCAGAAGGATTCTGGGAGCCAGAGTGCAGCCCCATGTTTAGGAGCTGCCAAACTGCCCTGAAGCCTGGGGCCAATTGAAGCCAGCTTTGCCTCCTGGAAAAAAGAGTAATCTCAAGAGACTGTGTGAAGTACAAAGACGAGAACATATTCGCAGTTCCTGAGGCTGCTGAAGACCAGGACCGCATCTAAGATCTAGGAAAGCTGTGCTCCTTCTTCCCCAGCCTAGTGGAAGTCGGGGGAAATCTGTGGTCCTAGATGAACCACCACAACTATGTGGCTTGGACAGAGCCCTAAGACCACCTCCTGCCACTGTGATGCTCAGTGCCTGCCTGCGGCCTGAGGGCGGGCTTCCTCCAGCCTTAGGGTGCAGCCAACTGGAGGCAGATAGATCCTTGTGTGAAAATAAAAAAAAAATAATACGAATGAGTGTCAGATTGTTGTTTGTTTGTTTTGGTACTTGTCCTAAGGTGGAATGTGGTGCTCTACCACTGAGCTACACATCTTGCCCCTTCTCCCTTTTAATATTGAGGCAAGGCCTATGTTTCCCAGGCTGACCTAGAACTGGCCATCCTCCTGCTTCACTCCTTCCAGCAGCTGAAAATACAGGCCTGTGAGCCACTGTGCCCATCTATATGAATTTCTTTTACATAACTCACATCTGTTATTTTCACTTCAGACCAAGGAATTTCTCTAACTCACTTCTTTATTTATATCTGCAAGTTTATGGCACAAACAAACCAAAACCAAAGTGCTCAGCATGGTTTGTCTACCATGTGCTTTTCAAATAGCTGAGGGGCAGAGATTAGACACTTAGCTCTCTTATCAGGATTGTCTGTATTCCACCATTAATATACACTAACAAATCATTTAACAGTACTGAGATAATTACTAAGAACAAGTGGAACACTCCACACATAGTGTTCTGCCCTCAGGCTGCTTACTCTGTCACCTACCACCATCCCTTGAAATTTTTACTTCCTATAAGGGATAAGGATCCCCTTTCAAAGTCCTTTTTTCTGGTGGCTGCATTGGCATCAGAGGATGATGTTAGATCCACAGGCTCTTGTTATATATTACCCTACCTGGCTCCCCATTCATTATCTCATTTCTAACATAAAATTCAAGGTATGGGAGAAAGCTGGGAATGAGGTGAGGCAATGGAGTTAAATGAGGTCATTAGGGCTGTGGTCCTAGTGATGGAACTCAGCTGCTGCAGCTTTTTTATTCTTTACGAAAGAGCAGGGGTGGGATTGAGCTGAGATGCAAGAGAAAGTTGGGAGCTGTGATCAGCACCATTCTCCCAGTCCTTGGCCATCCTAACAGTGTGTGTGTATTAGAGTGGGGGAAACTTAATTAAGCCTATTGAGGATCTGTGGGGCTGGGAAGGGGGAGGCAGTCAGAGACTGCTGCTGTATTGGCTCCAGGCTTGTCTCCAATATAGATGGTTTGAGAACATAGGAAGAGAATCTAACCTTGTAGGAGAGTTGCAGGAGCTTCTAGGAAAAGGAACACAGAAAACAATGGTAGAAAAATAGAAAGTTGGGAAACATGGTGTGAGTAAGGAGACTCAGAACTCACTACATTTTCCTGGAGCAGTATTTTCAGCCCTTCTTATCAACAGAATCATTGGGGAGCTGAAGAAGAACAACAAACAACCCCAATACACCAGAAAAGTAAAAACTTAAGACATTGGTTGGGGTGAGAGTTGTAATATTTTGGGTAAATTTTAATGAACTCTTGTGAGCACATTTTCTCATTTGGTACACTAGGATTACAGATTTCTTCTGAGTGAGGGTTAAATAACAGCATATGCAAGGAAGTTCCCACATTCAGTTATGATTCAGTGAAAAACTGAATGCTAGCACAGCAGCCTGAATCAAACACTTACTAGAGGGTTGTGTTATTATATAGATTTACCACTGGCTCACGTACCAGAGACTGGAGCTCTGCCATATGCCTGCATATGCTGGAGAGAAGCAGACCCTGCACCCTGGCATCTGCCTCTTGCCCCCAATGGTGATGATATGTCACCTTGTTTTTCAGGTGACACCTTCTCTCGTCTTGCTTTTAAAGGATGAATCCAAAGGCTTCCACAGATTCCATGCATTCTAGGTGGGTTCAGCTGAGAGACTGCGATTGGTATCTGGGAACCTGGTGAAGTTCACTCCCTCTGGCCTGCTAAATGTGATCAGATGTGAGGGGCTCCTACTGGATATGTGGCTGGAAGTACAGGTGTTGGGTAAGCAGGTGGGCGGCCTTAGTAAAGAAGCAGAAGGCCTCTGGTGAGTGGGGAGCCAGACCACAGCCACAGGTGAACAATCCCAGAGAAGATGAAACCTGCCTTTTGCCTTTTGGATACAGTGGCCCTAGGAGAAGAAGAGACTGTGCTCACGGTGGGTCTTCAGGCGTAAGCCTGGGCAACAAGGCAGACTTTGCCCCTGCACCTGCCTCCTTCCTAAGAGCAGCTCTTTAAGCTGTGTTCTCCAGTTTCATTTGTCTCAGATTACTTTTTGACCACTCTGATGCCTGATGCAACCGGTTTTTCTTTCCACAGGGGCCCAAGGAGAATTCAGAAGCGCCCTTCAGTCACTAAAGAAAAAAAGAAAGGACTCTTTTAGGAGCGCTTAGTGCTTTCCCCTCCCAAAGCAGTCCGGGGTATACGACCTTCTGATGCCACCTAGTGGACAGATAACGTCAAAGCACCGGGAGGCCAGAGGCTCTGTGAAGCAGGTGAAAAGCACACCAGGAATGTGGATTTTCTAAGTGGGGTTATTGTCGCTCAGCCTGATGAAAGTTTCCAACTGAAACAATGTTCTTAGGGATCTTAAAATAGTTGCCTTCTTCCTCTCCATCATTTCCTTTATCCTTCCAATGCAAGTGTGTATGACTCTGACCATGGATGGGAAATGAACATTAAGGTAGTTCAACAGTTAGAGAATGCAGTAGGAGAAAAGTTCCCTATAAAACTAATCAGTCTAATAAAGTTAATGAACCCTCAGAGCTTTTGAGATAGCCCCTAGCCATGTGTTTTTGTAACTTGCATACTTAATATTTTTCACTCTTCCTTAAATAGATTCCTCTAACCCTCCCCCAATTGCATGAGCTTCCTCCTCCACAAAATCTGGATACACCCCTAGCTGAACTGGTGAGTATCACAAGTTGACCTGGGAATTTTGAAGGATATGGCTGTCAAAAAGGTGCTAGGGAGAGGGGAAATAGAAAGAAGGAACTATAAAGACCTGATGGGGAAGTAGGAGGACTGGGTTGGCTTTGGGCTAAAACTCAGAGCTTAGTAAGACCTGAAAAATTGCCCCTGTGCCTCAGGCTCTCCTTTCTGTCTCTTCCTGCTTCTGGATTTGCCCACTTGATCTTCTTGTGCCTACCCAGGGCCACTACAATGGTGCCCTAATGGGTAATGTTGAGTTGCCAGAGATTTGGCTGGTGGCCCAGAGTAAGTAATGTGGGACTAGGTTATTTTTTTAATTTCTTTTTTAATTATTTTTGGTGCTAGGGATTGAACTCAGAAGCACTCCACCATTGAGCCACATACTTAGCCCTATTTTGCAATTTAATTAGAGACAAGGTCTTACTGAATTGCTTAGCACCTACTTTTATTAGGCTGTCTTTGAGCTCATGGCCTCCTGCCATAGCCTCCTGGGCTGCTGGGATTATAGGCATTCGTCAGTGTGCCTGGCTCATTTCCTCTCTTTTGACTTAAAATGTTTGTTATAAACATTTACTGACATTTAATAAATTAAGGTCAACAAAGACAAAGTCAATTTCTTTCTTTAATCTGCAAACTTTAGAACTTTAAAAATATACATATGCTTTATTATGTATTCTGTATATTTGTCTTATGTTACTATGTTTTCTCCAAAAGTAATGCCAGTTTTAACTTACCTCTTGTATTCGATCAACAGATGTAGACAGTTCAATAATATTAAATACCTCATTTTTTCCATTGACATCTACTTTATAATATCTGATTTCCAAAATTTGTTTAAGAAATTTTGTCTGGCTGGGAATGGTGGTACACACCTGTAATCCCAGCAGCTCAGGAGGCTGAGGCTTGAGGATAGAGAGTTCAAAGGTAGGCTCAGCAATTTAGCAAGGCCCTAATCAACTTAGTGAGACCATGTCTCTAAATGAAATGCAAAAAATGGCTGGGGATGTGGCTCAGTGGTTGAGTGTCCCTGGATTCACTCCCCAGTATAAACAAAGAAAAAAAAATTCTGTGTGATTGCAATGTCATCTTCTGTGTTTTCTTGTAGTGAAATTTAAATTTTCATATTTAGGTCCTTATTTTATGGATTATATTACTTTGGGGTATGAGGTAGAGATGTTCCCAATTTAATGTATACATGAAAATTTAAAATCCCAATATTATTTCACTTATTTATATGAAATGTCTCCATTTTACACAAAATATTTATATTTGTGTCTGCTTAAGCCCATATAATATTTCTCTTAATTAATTGTCTTGCCAAAAAGAATAGAAACACTGATTAAAGGGGATGGATTCCAGGTGGCCATATTTGCTACTCACTATCTTGGAGTGGGCACATCATAGGTCAGGTGTCATTTCTGATGTCATCATTTGTCTCCACACCTGCTTAACTTATCTGCCTAAAGGGCAGTGATGTCTTTCACCTCCACATTTCCAGCATCTGGCAAAATGCCTGGAACTTCAACACTGTGCACAGTTTGTTGAAGAGCAGAGAAGTTGGCATGGTAATAATGGAGATGATTCCTCAGCTGATATCTACTGATCCCAATGGAGCTAGACACTGACTACCACTGCGCTTTCCTCCACTGCCCCTCCACTTTGTGATTTGTTTTTAAAAGAGAGAGAGATAGAGATAAAGACAGAGAGAGAGAATTTTTTTAATATTTATTTTTTAGTTTTCGGTGGACACAAAATATTTATTTTATTTGTATGTGGTGCTGAGGATTTAACCCAGTGCCCCACATATGCAGGCAAGCATGTTACCACTTGAGTCACATCCCCAGCCCATTTGATTTTTAAGTCTGAATTCTAAGACCTTCCTTGAATCAGCCCCAAGTGTAGAGCCAAACCCAGCTTGGAAGTCCTGAGGTCTTGACTATAGTTTAAAGATCCTGGTTCATTTTTCAGCCCTTCTTTGATTAATTGGCTCAATATCATTTTCTCACTATCAGTGTCCTGTTTCTTGTAAACAAAATTGGATTTGGCTATTTGCTCTGCATTGACTGCTGTGAGGATTTGTGGGTAACTATAACTAATATCTTGAGCCAGGGAAACAAGCATATTGGAAGAGCACTTAAATGGGTGAGTGTCTGAGTTCAACACCATCACTGCAAGAAAGAAAAAAAAAGAATGCATTCTCTGATTGGTTTATGGAAGATTGATAAATTCAGTTTCATTTGGAAAAGTGAAATGGATTCTAGAAGCATGAAAGACTAATCCAAGTGAAGCCAGAATTAGACAGGCAGTCAGTATAGATAGGTAAATTGAATTAGGTCACACCAAGGAAGCTAATTTTGAATGAGTCTGAGAAGTTGGACACTGTCCCCAGAGGGACTGAAATGTTAATTCCTTCAGAGCCCTTCCTTCACCCTTATCAAGAACCTACCCCTGCTCAATCCTGTTGCCAAGGTAACCTGTCCCAGGAATTGCTCCTCCCTACAGGGAGCTATAAGGTTGTTAATGTGTCCTTGGCTAATCCATCCTGTTCTTCCCCCTCCAGCCCACCTGTTTCCCTTTTTGGGGTCATCCCATCAAACATTCCTAGACCTAGTCACAAAGGCAGGAAGGAGAAAAATAGGGGTGGGGGGGTGTGCGAAGGCAGGAGAACAGGGCTGGGGTTGTGGCTAGCATGTTAAGGATTCTGGGTTTCATCCTCAGCACCACATAAAAATAAATAAATAAATAAAATCAAAGTATTGTTTCGAGCTACAACTCAAAGATAAATATATTTTAAAAAAAAAAGGCAGGAGAACAAAGGAAGCCTAGGACATACAAAAATGGCAGAACACCTAACTTTTTTGGATACCAGGATACCAGCTATGGCCCCCTTCTCTCTTGAAGGGGAAATCTGTGTTACACAGATTTTTAAATAAACCTTTCTTTATATCCTTGCCTTGATGTGAAAGGCGAGTGACTCACTGGAGACAGAGATTCAACCAAGAGATTTTATTAGGAAGCTGCCTGAAGGGGAAGAAAAGGAGAGGCAGGGAGCAGAGAGAGGGGAGGAGGAGGGCAGAGAGAAAGAGAGCAGAGAGCAGAGAATGAAAGCAGAGACTGCATCAGAAGAAGATAGTGAGAAACTGATGTGACTCCATTTTTGAAAACAGCTTCTACCTCAAGGCCTGTCCAGAGGAAGAGGGCTTGACCCTTGTCCTTGGAAAAACCCACAGAGTGCTCCTAGGCACATACCCACCCTGCTGAGTTGTTTGTCTGTTTGTCTGAGATCTGTGGTGCCAGGTGTCCCTTACTCAGGCTAGGTGAGGACCCGTAGCAAACCCCTAGCAATCACCAATCAGCATGAGACAGGGAAAATACCTGGGATGCCAGATGACCCCCCAGTAGTCTCAGTGGTTGATAACATGTTAGGAAAACATTTCATTTAGCATATATAACCCTCACATATTAAACAAATCAGTTTAAATGAATCTCCCTCTTGTACTAAACAATACCCTTCCCTAACTTGTTCCAGCCAGTGAATGTGCTAATCAATGTTAAGAGTTGTTGTTTGACTTTCCCATGGTGTGGAATGATTTGCTATGTGATGTTGTGACACATAGAGTATCCCCAAAAAACCTATAAAATCTCACTGAACAAAGGATAGGGCTCACTTTTTGGGATTGCTGCATTGGAGAAATGGTTCTGAGTCCAGGCTCAAGCTTGCAATAAAGACTCTTGTATGATTGCATCACATTCAGCTTCTGGAGGTCTATCAGGGTCCCATGAATCTGGCATCACAAGGCAGAGAGAATAAAAGTAGAATATAGGAGAGAAAGAAGAGGAAGAGGGCAGAGAGAAAGAGGAAGAGGGCAGAGAGTGTGAGCTTGCAAGCTTTGGCTTAAGAAGGGTTATGTAGGTGATGTGGTGGGTGCTGATTGGAAGGGTGACTCAGGAAAAGAGAGTGGACACTGTGTCCAGTGTGGATTGGTCTAGAAAAACCTTTGAATTTGGTGGTCTTCAGCTTGGCACCCTTCAGAGAGGAGGGGAAGGGTTAAGGGATCCTGTAATGTTCTCTGGAGACTTAACTTCAGCAGGGAGTCTCCTACGCACCCAAAATGATGTGCTTCTCTAATGTTCAAATTTCAACATGTAAGGAAGCAGAACTTGTCACTGGTAACTGATGGTATCACAAGGACAGGCTACAACTGGTAAAGAATTTTTTTAAAATATATTTTTAGTTGTCAATAGGCATTTATTTATTTATATATGGTGCCAAGAATCGAACTAGTGCCTCACACATACTATGCAAGTGCTCTGCCACTGTGGCACAATCCCAGCCCTGGCAAAAAATTTTTAAGAAGCAGCAGCAATCATTGGTAATAGCCAAAGTAGGGAATATTTGGTCATTTTTTTTGTGGTTAGGACAATACTCAGGATTTTGTCTGTGTTCACAAGTGATTATACAGTTGTCTTGTATTCATGTTGACTCACTATTGGCACAAAGGGTCTTGTCTGATGTTGATGTTCTGTGAAATTTTTCAGTAGGAGAGCACCAAGGGCTAGCTCCTTGCCATACATTTGAGCATAGTTGAGTAGCACCCAGCTAATGAATCTCAGGACAGCTTTTCTCCTTTTAATGTGATCTGCCATTATGTTTCTTAAGGTAAGCCTGAGTGTACACATTGGAGAATGAACTCATTTTGTGTCTGAAGTAGCAAAAATAACATGCTGTGGTCATAATGTGAGTTAAAAGTACAAAGCTTTAGAGACTTTAAAGAGTCTTGGAAACTTTATGCTTGTGACAGAGGTCACTTAGTTTACAGTCTACACAGGTCAGAGATGCTGCCCTGTAATAGATGCTACTCAGGCCATAAGATTTATTCAGATCATAGGGGATACTCAGCTAATAGAGTCTACAAAGTTTATGGACTATATGGCTATTTGGGCATTGAGGCTACACAGGTAGTAGAAGCTACTCAGGACACAGAAGATATGTAAAATATTTGGGAGATTCAGTTTATAGAGGGTACGAAAGGTATGAACATAGTATTCAGGCCACAGACATGGGTACATCCTAAAAGCTACACAAGTCATAGAGGCCATTCAGGAAATTGAGATTAAGTGGTCCCTTGAGACTCAGTTGTGTTAGACCACTCAAGAGATAAATGATATACAGTTATACAGGGTACTCAGGACACAGAAACTATGCAGATCATTCAAGCTACACAAAAAATAAAGGGAACACAGGTGATCAGGGTTACTAAGATTCTTTAGGCTGCACAGGTGAAAGAGGAAATGCTGGCCAAAGTGTTTTCTTGGTCATAGAGGCTACACATGTCAAAGTGGCTATCAGTAGAGGCTAAAGGGGTCATTAGGCTACTGAAGCCATAAAGGCAACATAGGTCATAGAATTACACAGAACACCAATGCTATCCAGGCCATACAAAATAAGCAAGTCATAGATATTACATGATCATAGAGCCTATACAGGCCATAGTGGCTATGGACATCATAGAGACTACACAGGTGATAGTAGCTTCACAATAGGAGCTATGCATGTCATTGAAGATTCATGGGTCATAGAAGTTACTGAGATCATAAAGCTACATAGGCCATGGAGGCATCATAAATATAGAAGATACTCACATCAAAGAGAAAGCCATGTAGGCCATAAAGTATATGAAGGTCACAGAATAAATGCAGGAAAAATAATCTACATGATAAAGACTACACAAGCCTTAGATGTCTCAGCTCATAGATACTACACAGGTTTATTCAGGTCTTTAAGGACATACAGATATAAAACTTACACAAGTCTTAGAGGTGCACAATGGCATAGAGGTTATGCTTATCATAGAGGCTATGGAGATGTTAGAGGATTTTAAGATTACAGAGTTGATGAAGGACATTCAAGGTACAAAGATCATAGGGGCTATTAAGTGAATGAAGTCTAATAAGGCCACACAGGCCAGGAAGGTCACGTGGGCTACACACATTATGAAAGACACACAGATCTTAGAGGATGTGTATTTCTTAGTGGGTACAAAGATTATAATGTCTACTGAGGTTATGTAGTCTATTCAGGTCATTTAGGCAATTCAGGTCATAGATACTACAGAGGTCATAGAAGCTATACGGGATGTAGAAGCTACTCAGACATCGAGATGACACTGATTAACAGGGTTTCTCAGGTCATAGGGATTATGCATGTCATAAAAGTTAGGCTAGCAATAGAAGATTCTCAGTTCCATAGAGCTATATCCATTGAGGATTCAGAGGCAATAGAGACTACTCCGGTCATACTCAGGCCATAGAGGCTTTGTAGGTCACAGAAACTAAGCAACTCATAGAGGTGATGCAGATTATAGATATAACACAGGCTGTAGAATCTACTCAAGATATAGAGCCTACATGGATAATAGCTAAAAAGGTCAAAGACTCTCAGAACATCAAGACTACTCAGGCCATAAAGGCTATGCAGAACACGAAGGATTAACAGTTCATAGAGGCTACTCAGTCATAGAGGCAATGCAAGTCATAGTGGCTGTTAAGTCATACTGGCTACTATATTGTTTAGGATCTCTAAGTCATGAAGGTGGTTCTTGGAAGCAAAACAGACTATAGAGGCTACTCAGGGTCTAGAGCCTACAAAAACCTTCTAAACTATTAGGTCATTTAGACTACCCAAGCCATAGAAATGTTTCAGGTCATAGAGGCTATGAAAATAACAGATGATTTGCCTGTCATAGAGACTACACAGATCATAGGGGCTAAGCAGGGCAGAGTCTTCTCAGACTATAAAGCCTATGCAGGTCATAGAGGCTATTCAGGCTGCTATGTCATAAAGTTTAGTCAGGACATTTAATCTATTCAAGAATATTCAGAGGTTAGACGATTAGATTTTTAGAGCTTTAACACAATTATGGATTAATCCATTAATATGAATTAATTGGGTGATGACTGTAGGAACATAGGACGTGGCTAGAAAATGTGGGTAATTGGAAAGTGTGTCTTAGGGTTTACATTTTGTCTCGTACACAGACCTCTTTTTATTTTCTGGTGATCATGGCCTGAGAAGATTTCCTCTGACATGGAATTCCAACATAATATTCTGCCTCTCCTGGAGCCCCAGAATTATTGAGTAAGCCATCTATGGACTGAGACAACTGAAAGCATGAACCCCCAAATAAACTTGTTTTCTACATTGTTCTTGTCAGATCTTTTGGTTACACTATTGAAAACACTGACTAAAGTGGAAATTTTCCTGAAAAATGAGATTGTTTCTGCAAAGAACCTGATCATGTGTTCAAAAGCCTTTAGAGATGGTTTGTGTTGGGAAGAATTTTGAAAACTTTAGAGATATGAGAGCTGGAAAAGTTTCAGCATGTTGTAAATAGATCTTAATGGGTGATTGTGGTGGGAGCTCCAAAACTGGAATGCCAATAGAATGCTGAAAAATAAAGACTGAGCTCACAAGTTTTCAGAGGAAGAGGAGTCAATTGGAAATTTGACTAGGGGCCATTCATGTCATTTCTGGTTAAGAAGTTGGCTATATTTTGCTTCTTTGCTGAGTCTTTTTGCCAGGCTAAATTTAAAAGTGATGTAGTAATTAATTTCAAATCTGTACAGCATTTAGATGGTGGTATGGTTATTGCTGGCTACTTTTAATCAAGTTTACTGTGTTAATCAGGAGCAGGAAGCAGAGCAGAAAGATTTGAAAAACATGGAGTTTGGCCATAAAAGTTTGACTAAATTTGGGTTATTAATGAAACATTTTAGTCTCTTAAGAAATGTTAAATATTTTACCCAGGAACAATGGAAGATGAGACTTGAGGGCTTCTCAGAAATTACTAAGACAACACCCATCTCAGGCTTAAGGTTGTAAAGGTAAAAATTTCTTTTAGAATAGGTAATAGAGACACCCTGTTTGCATATAGAGGCAGGTTAAAAAGTTTTTTCACCATACTCAGCTGTCCAGGCACTCAGCAAGAGCTGCCAAAGGGATCTCAGAAGGCTTGTCTATTGCTCAAAATGGTGATAGAATTTGGTGTCAACCACATAGTGATGGATCTAAGGGAATGCATGGGGCTGTGGTTTGGGAGTCATGGAGGTAGGCAATGAGATTTCAAAATAAGGCTTGGGAGGCCCAGCAAAATGAAAGAGTCAGAGTTCTGATTGGCTGTCTTTATATGGTGATGCCTGAAGTTATGAAAAGGAAGATATACAAAGGAAGCCAACATTCAAGCAGAGAAACCTGAGATTAAGAGATGCCAGTAAAGAGGGACATCTGCCTAGGAAAGCTATGGTAATTGAGCAGAAACAAGACTAGACTGAGGTCATGTGGGCTGCTACCAGCAAGGCTATAGGAGTGGAGCTACATGAGCACTTTGGAGGAAACATCACAATTATATATGCCGCAGATGCTGGATATGGAGATACAGACTTGCTTGCCCAGCTGGATTTTAGTGTTGTTCTGGTCCCATCCTTCTCTATAGAAAGAAGTCTCATTTGTGACACTGAAATATTTACTCTTTGCCATTATATATTAGATATAGGCAATTTTCCTTTTTTATGGAGCTGAGAGTTTGCCTTCTTTCAGGAGACTTTGGACTGTACATTTTGGTAATTCTTGAGATGGTAAGATCATGGAGACTCTTGAAAATGATCTAAATATATTTTGCATTGTGGGAGGGGGATGAGGTGTTGGGGACCAAGGGCAGCATGTTATGATTTAGATGTTGGGAGTCCCCCAAAAGCTCATGTGTGAGACAACCTGGAAATGGTCAAATGTAACCAAATGTGTACTTAAATACATTTATGTATCAACTGAGTGTTAACTGTAAGAATATAGACTGGCTGGAAAAGGTAGGCCACTGGGGGCATGACTATGGGATTTATATTTTGTTTCTAATGAGAAAATCTCTTTTTTTCTTCCTGGTGGACATGTCCTGAGCTGCTTTCCTCCACCATTAGATTCTAGCATAATATTCTGCCTCACCTAGAGCCCAGAACCTTGAAATCAACCATGACTCCAAGTAAACTTTTTGTACTTTAAGTTGTTCTTCTCAGGTCTTTTGATCACAGTGTTGAAAAAGATGAAAAAAAGGGTTTCTGACACTGGCACTTTTATTTTGTTAGCCTCCCCTATGATGGGTTAAAACTTTACTTCTGCTTACTCTGCCTACCCCAGAAGTTCCCACAGACATAGTTTCATTAGGGCCCTACCAGCCAGCTCTGAACAATCCATCTATACCTTAATATGACCAGCCAAGAATAATCCTCATTACCCAATGTGGGGTCTCATGAACCCTAAGGAAGGAAAAGGACTAAGAATATGGATGGGCATTGTGCAGGTATCCATGCATGTACTCTGGAAATCCTGAAAAAATGACTATGAACAAGGCAAACCCACTGCCTGAGATATATAGTATTGGTTTTCCACAAATTTCTCCCCTTTGTTCTTTTTGTTTCTTTTTTATTGTTATGCTTAGAATTAAATCCATAATCTCATGCATACAGTCAAGCACTCTTACACTGATCTACATTCGCAGCCTTGGTCCCCCTTATCAGGAATAGTGAAAGGCTACCTATAATTGGAAAATTTACATTGTGATTGCCCTCTCCTTTATGGTTAAACTTTACCTCAGGCTTTTCTTTGTCTTCCAACAGTTCCAGATGAGAATGTGAATTGTATATCCTAGCCCATCCTGGGGACAATTCTTGCCCCAAACCAGAAAGTATTTCCTCTTCACTGAAATGTATTCCTCTCTGTGATGCCAGGAAGACACTTGGACTTCGTGAATTACACAAATTTTCATCCTGAGTGTCCTCTGCTTCATTGTAGAAATGTTTAAACTAGCTTCCTCTCAATTCTCCTTGCATCAAGACCATGGCATGACCTTTTGCATTTTCTCTGCCTCACTAACTGTGGTAAATCATTCTCATTACTCTAAAAGGCTTTTGTATGGCAAAAAAAAGTACCCAAGATGTTTCTGACGTTTTTCCAGATCTGGGGAAATTCCGCTATCTGACTCAACATGGGTCCAGACACATTCATAACCTGAAAGAAAATTTCTTTCAGTAATATTATATTCCTTGTTTGGGTAACAAAGAGCCTCAGGTAGCATATACCAGGACCTTTGCCTCTGTATTTCCTACTGATGGGTTAAACCATGAAGTATGGATTACCCCTCTGTTCATAGCATTTGCCACATGGCAAGGCACTTTCAGCTTCTGTGATTTGAACATATGATCTCTTCCTAATTTATTTAATTTCAGCCTGTGACTGTCTGACTATAGTGTGCATTTTTTGCAAACAACATATTGTTGGTTCATTTTAAATACATTCCGCCTGCCTTTGTCTTTTAATGTGAGAGGTTTACAGAGAGTGGTTTATTATATATTACTTTCTACTATTTTTATTTATTTCTAATGTTTAACTTGGTTTTGCTTGTCATCATTTGTTTAGCTTAACTTCAAATGGGATTTGTTTATTTGTAATCTCAGTTTTTTTTTCTGGGCTATATGAAGTTTTTCTTTAACTGTCTTCTGTATTGCCAATTTAGTAGACATATATTCTTTTAGTTTCTGCTCATCTTGGAAGGATTTTATTTCTGCATTGATATTAAAGTATATGTTTGCTGCATATCTCAAATTTTGTAGACAGTTATTTTCTTTCAGTTCTTAGAATATATTATTCCAAGTATCCTGCTTTCTAGAGTTTGTGCTGAGAAATTCAAAGTGATTCAGATTGGCTTGCTGGAGTTAATTTTTTTTTTCAAATTCATTTAATCCTTTACGACTTGCTTTTAAGCTCAGTTGTTTGGGATCAGGTTGATTTCAGACTAACAATATTTTATCTTCAAACCAAGGTGGCTCTTTTTCTAAGAAATTTGTGGTAAGTATCAATGGAACTCATGGTAGCACCCCTTTTGTGGCATGGGAAGTATTTTTATATATTGAAAAGAAATGCATGAAGAAGATGATAGGAGCAGTGGAGCACTTTGCATTCTGTTAGTGCTCAACACACAGCAGCATATTGTCCTATCAAACCATGGTAAGTGTTTCAGCACATTATGTACTGAAAACATGAAGATAAACTTTACACATAAGGTAAGGGTGACTGCATCTTGAAGCAGAAACTCTAATCATGAAGGAGGGCAGTGGCAGGGGAGGCCAAGCGTAGGCATTGGGTTGTTTTAATTTTTATTCTTCTATTCTGTTCCCCTGGTCTCCATGTCTATTGTTGTACCAATACCATGCCATTTTTGTTACTCTAGCTCTATAGTATAATTTAAGATCTAGTATTGTGATGCTTCCTTATTGACTTTTGTCACTTGGTTTGACTTTTCAGGGCCTCTAATTTTTCCAAATAAGTTTCATGACTGATTTTTTATTTCTACAAAGAACATCATTGAAACTTTGATAGGAATTGCATTAAATCAGTATAGTGCTTTTAGTTGTATGGCCACTTTGAAAATACAAATTCCAGGGGCTGAAAGTCACTTTGGCATGATCTTACTTCAGAAGAGGTTCAAGTAACTGAAGAGGTGATCTCAATTTCTTGGCAATAGAACCTAACAGAACTAGAATTCTGGTAACCAGTCATACACATTCTAGAGGTAGTACCTTGTCTGGTTCATGTGAAGGCAGATGCTTTACAGAGCAAAATGTTTTCTTGATGATTCCAAACTTTCTAAGTGTGTAGCATAAAAATTTCCTGAGAATCTGCAATGAATGACTAGAACAGGTTATTCAATGTTGAAATTGTGACACAGCTGTTACATTTGTACCACTGAACATGGCTGTCAGGATGGATATGTAAATATTGGATAATAGTTTTTCTACTCAGATATTTATTCAAAGACTTCATTCAATAATCTGGTATCATCACTGGATGGAGATCTATGTGCACATTCATGTATATCTGATCTGAGACTACAAGTTTTCAAAGTGAGTCACCTGGGATAGAAAGCACTAAAGATTGTCCCACATGTCAGACAATCTCTCTGCAGAGTTCCAAGTAGATCATCAGGGATTATTTATTAAATCTGCCTCAATGGGAAAAGATCAAGTACACAATACAACCAATAATGATATCTCTGTTTTTAATTAAGAAGAGTCTCCAGAAGGAACTCTGTAAGTAGGAAGTTGAAATATCTAGAATGGGGCCAGGACAGATACCAAGTTTGGGAACTTCTCTAAACTCTGTCCCAACCCTTTACCTCTGAATGACTTATATTCCCAAAGAAATCTGGACTCTATTACTCCTCTATCAATCTAATAGGTGAAAATCTCAAGATCTCATACTTGTAGAAAGAATAGAGAATATATTCTTGCATGGTTTTTAATTTAAATGGGTAAGGCATATTTCTTCACTTTTGCTATTTTTTTTTTTTAGATAAATTTCCAAGGTAGCCAATGGAGCAGTCAACTCCACTGTACTTTTAATACTTTTATAAGACTTTAATGCCAGGAAAAAATTTTCAAAAAAAAAAAGAGTGATGGTTACATAAACTCTTCTACATATTTTTGTAAATATACCATATCATGAAACAAATCTCTATGGCCCCACCAGGTAATATGCTGTGTTCTCACATGCTTTCATACTATTCCAGTAACAAATGCCATTTCTTGCAGCAGTTGGGCATAATGCTGGTAGAATGATGCAATTAAATTGCACCTGTATTCAGCCATTCTTCAGAGATAAAGAATTTGTGCCCTAGTGAGCTACATCACTATCATGGGATGTCATAAGACAAAGCCACAAATGGGAGTTTAAGGACAAAAATCTAGAGGCTATATATCAAAGTGCTTGCTGGAATGATTTTTTGTGGCTAATCTTTAGCATGTAGATTGCTTTCTTTTTTCTCTATGTTTGAGTGTCATTTTTCTGTGCTTCTCTTATCGTTATTTCTACTTCTTATAAGAAGAAAAACTTAACTGGATTAGATCTCACATAAATTAATTAGATTAACATTAATCCCATGTTTAAGAAACCTATATTCAAATGGATTCTCAGTCTGAGGTACTGAGTATCTAGAACAACAACATGTAAGATTTAGGAAGGGGACACAAGGCAGCCCATACCATAAAATGGTCTTCTTCTTCTGAAGAGAGGCTTTTTGGAAAAAGAATACTGAGCAAAGGGTTATGCACATGTAATATTTTTATAGTTATAGTCAGATTACATCATGTAGTGCTGTTAAACTTCCATTGCTACTAGAAATATCTGATTGTAGCTATTTCCTCTGCAGTTGCAATCTGCAGATTAGCATTAAAAAAATTTGATTTGGTTAATCTCTTTTCCATGTAGCAAATAAAATCACCTTGCGCCATTTTTTTTTTCAATTTCTCAACTGACAAGCTTGAGTTACCTTTCAGTTGATTTTGAGCCATTTAGATTTTTTTCTTCCCTGAGTCATACTCAGATTCTGGGTCCTGTGATGTGCTTTCTTGTACCTTGTATTCTTCAAGCATTTGCTTCTTTGTGGAACCTGCATTGACATAGCTTAGGTTGTGAAGAATTTCCATAACATCAAAGGACAAACAATTTTGACTCTTAGTACAAAGGAACATCCTGGGGTGTCTTATCTAGGCTCTCTCTTTCAAGTGGGGAATAAAAATATTTCTCCACACTGAGAGTTCGTAGCAGGAGCAAACCTGACGTCTAGGAGCTTCTAGGGGGAATTTCATAGAGTTCTCTCTGTGGACAATTCTTAGTTCTGATACATGCTGCTGAGAAGCCATTGATATCTACAAGTCTATCTTTTCTCATGTCTAAAATGAGGTGTTCTTAGATGATAGCTGGATAATGGCTTCATGGAAGGTATTGATATAAGTAGGTGCGTTGGCTCCATAGCTGACAAAACATCTTGGAAGTTACTGTGTAGATTCTGCTTAAACATTATCTGACACCTATAACAATTTTCTTTCAGAAGATTACAACTTTGTCATTATGGGCATTCTTGTCATTCACCTGCCCAAGTACATCACCTCTTTCTTGTCTAAACTCCAGATTCCAATGCTCCAATGATTCATGGTACTGCCAAGAATTACATGTCCTTTTTGACCTCCTTTCACTCCATGCCTCAAATAAAGAAGTTTTCTGCTACATGCCTCTATAGCCTGTGTTCATCTGTGTTTAGAAAATGGAACTTGGTGGTCTATTTCATCCCTCTAGAGCAGCTTGTTCTGTAATTGATAAACTCTTTTGAAACCAAATTATATCAGCATCAATTTTATGCTTAAAGAAGGGTTGAGATGAATTCTAGCTGGTGTTTGCCAATGATGTTAACTGATCTCTGATTCTCTAGATCTTGGAATGGGAGCCCTGAGATGACTCAGATATATGAAAAGGTTATGTCTGTGTTTTAATATGTAATACATGGTTTGGAATTTTTTGTACATGCATCATAAATTTTGATATTTAAAAATAATCATTATTTTTCAAATATGAGAAAAATATAAGGAATGTTGCAAGAGTCTTATGGTCTGGTGGAGGTATTTTGGCTTTGAATTGAGAATGAGTTCATGCTTTAGGATGCCCAGCTTCGTATTAGTTGTGGGAATTTGATCACAGGAGGAAGCAGATATCATAGCCTGGCCTAAGGTCTAAGGCCACACTGCCAATGCAAAGTTCACTTTAAATGCAGTAGAGTTAAGGATGTGGACATATTGAAGGGTATGTGTCCCCCACATCTGGGACCCTATCTGCCTTTGTTTGCTCTCTGATATCTGCATGGAAAAGAACTATGACCAACATCTAGTGGACTTCTGCCCTCTATGGCTTCTGCCTCTATGTAGTCCTGGCTGGATGCCCAAGTGCCTCAATGCTTACCCAGAAGGATGTTGACCCCTGAGCATAAGTATTCTCTGGACTTGGTGACACTAGAGACTGAGGAATGCCCCACCTCTATCCTCATCTGCTACATCTCACCATGGCTTCTTATCCATTCCCTCTCATCCTCTAGGCTTCCTCCTGGCTTACAGGGTCTCTTTTCCTGTACTTAACCCCCCAAAAACTTACACATTTGTGCAATAAGACCTGGTATCAATATCCTCTGGAAAATAACTATGAATGGCCATTTAAAGGCACTCTAGATCCCAGTATTATTAGGGATCTTTTCAACTATTGTGAGCACTGGAAAATGGAAATTGATATCATATGTTCAGATCTTCTCCTCTCTTCTAAGCCCTCTCTGCAACTCTTGATCTCCCACACAAGTCCTCTTATCTCTCACATCCCCTTTCTTTCTAATGAAGCTGCCACAGCACTGTCCCCTTGGCCCCTATGCCCTTCTCTTCTCCTGCTCCATGTTCACAGGCTGCTGCTTCTCTACTCTTATCTCGGTGTTCCTCTCAAGGTGGCTGGGATCAATAGTGTAATCTGAGTTTATGTACCTTTCTCTTTGTTAGATCTTCCATGAATAGAAAAGAGGCTTAGGTCCTAAACTTTAAGTCCCACCGCATATATGCCCTTATGATCTTGCCTAACACCCTCCTGTTCAAGGAGCACAGGCAAGTTTTGGAGCAAGCTAAAAACTATGCTGATGAGGTACAAAGAGATCTCTCTGAAGCCAAACCTGATTGAAACCCTAACTGGAATTATAATTTGCTTAGAGTAGTAACTAGTAAAAACCCAATTCATTACTTACATCATGGCAGGACTTAGAAAGGCAGCCCATAAGGCTATTAACTATGAAAAGCTCCATGAAGTCATCTGAGATAAAAATGAAAACACTTCGGCAATTTTAGGTCACCTGATGAAGGCTTTATTTCAATATACTAATCTGGCCCCTAAAACTACAGATGGAAGAGAATTACTAATGACCTACTTTTTCTCTCAGAGTATCCACAATATTAAGACCAAACAAAAGTAACTCAAGAAGGGGTCCCTAACTCCCCAAGCTGAGGTTCTCAGAGTGGCCTTTAATGTTTATAACAGGAGAGATGAGAAGGCCTGGAAGCAAAAATATCAGATGCTTGCTCAAGCCATCCAGCCAGCCTTAGCATCTGTCCTGGTTCATCTGGTCCATGGAAGAGTCTCTTGGGACTGCCTGGACCCTGTTTTAAATGTGATCATATGGGTCACTTGGCTTGTACATGTCCTAAGCCTTGGAAGTCTCCAGGACCTTGACCTAAATTCCATCAGAAGAGACACTGCACCATTGACTGTCCCTCAGTCCATAGAGGCCCCCAGCCATTCAGCCCTTGTAAACATTAGCATTGTTTATGACTTTGGCTCTCTACTTTTCACCCATGCCTTTTGGTTCCTCAGTACCTGTTCCCCTTATGGGTAGGGACATCCTCACAAAGTTGAATTCTATGTTTTCCTTCTTCCCTCATATATACTTCCATCCAGACTTGCTTGCTGCTCCCCTGATCCTCACCCCTGCCTTAGGACCATCCCCTATTTTGTCTTCCAGTGACTTCCTATTACCTAATTATGAGGTGGTCCCTACTTATATGGGATGTTTCAAGTTCTTCTATTGCTTCACATCATGAGCCCATTCACCTTCATCTCAAAACATTTTGCAGAACATCCTTGATCATGTTCTCCCATCAGTCTTTCTCTCCCCTCTGGGGATATGAGCTGCTTGGGGATCCTGGACTGAGGGCCCAGGACAATTACCCTTCTTCCATTCACCTGGCACTATGTTTCTTCACCCAAAGTCAGCCTCATTTGGGTACAACTCTTCTCTCTAAAACTTAGCTCTTGGCCTAGCACCAAGGTTCTCGCCCATTCCTTCTGTTGGGTGTGTGGAAGACTCCCCACTAAAGTTTCCATCTTGCGAGAACATCATGGAATCCTTTAATTTTCCCTATCATCTCCAAAGGACACCAAGCTGAAGAGTGCCAAATTTAAATATTTTCTTGTCCAATCCCTGCAGGACACAGTGAACACTTGCTGTTTCTGAGTCATCTTGCCAATTGGCACCTGCCACACCACCTACGCTATCCTTCTTAAGCTGAATATTGCAAGCTCACACTCTGCCCTCACACTCTGCTGTCTTCCTCTTTTTTCTATTCTCCCTCTACTCTCTTTCTCTCTCAGCTCTCTTCCTCTACTCTCTTTCTCTCTGCCATTCTCCTCTCCTCTCTCTGCTGTCTACCTCTCCTTTTCTTCCCCTTCAGGCAGCTCCACAATAAAATCTCTTGGTTGACTCTCGGGTGAGTCAATTGAATTTCACCTTTCCCTTTACTAGTTCACTCTTTGGTCTTGGTTTTTAGCTGCTCAGCAGAGCTCAAGAAAGCCCTGGCCAGGCAACCAAGAATCTCTACAGGCAAAGCCCAGGACTAGGGAAGTAGCAGGTGACTCCTTCTCTCAGTCCCAGACACTAAATCTTGAGGGGATTGGTTGAAAAAACCATTCAATTTGTCATGCTCTTTGGCTTGGAGCCCTTCAGAGAGGGGGGGAGGAGTAAGGGATTCTGTGACATTTTTGCTAGAAGAAAACTTAACTTCAGCAAAGAGCCTCCCACACACACCCAACAATGGGGAACTCTCAAATCCCATCTGATTCATGGCTACTTTCTTGCCCACTTAGCCCCACTCCATTTGGCTTCTGATCTAAAGGTCCATTGACCAATTCAACCTTCCAATCTTCATAACTTTTCCTAGCACTCAGAAAAATGGAAAAAAATCCCTTATGTTCAGGCTTTCTCCTTGCTCCATTCAAAGCCTTCCTTTGCTCCTCTTGCTTCCCTCCTCAGCTTCTACCTGCCACTAAAACTCTAGATTCCTCCAGAGACCCTATTTCTAGACAAACAAAGGACCTAGAATTCACCTACATGGTAAAGTCCTAGGCACAATATCCCTGGCCAAGGCCACACTGAGCTAATATTGAAATACAAAGGACAAACTCAGTAGGCTCAATAGGAGGCCTAAGGGAAAAAAATTGTTTAACTTTATCCTTGCCTACCAATGTTGGCCACAGCCTCTCTACTCATTAACAAGTCAAAGAAATTTACCTTTGAGGCCCCACTCACCATCCTGGTTCCCCATCACCTATAGGAACTGCTCACCTACAAGGGTTTACATTCCTCATTCTCTGTTGCCTTTTATCTCTACAGGTTTCCCTAGTGGAAGATCCCAGTCTTACTTTCCACACATGTTTACCTTTAAACTCTGCTGCTCTCTTCCCAACTACTCAGGACTCTTCCACTTCTTCTCCTCTTACATATTCATGCATTGAAACTCTGGAGGAGTTTCTTACACATTTCTCCCACATATAGGAAGGACCCTTGCTCCAGGCAACATACACTAGGTTCACAGATGGCTTCTCCTTCCTTCAGGAGAGAGTTCATTGGGCAGGGTGTGCTATAGTCTCTCTAATCTTGGTTGGTTGTGGAAGAAGCTCCCCTCCCCAATAATCATCCAATCAGCAGGCTGAAGTTGTTGCCCTCATCAGAGCCTTCACTTGGGCAACGAGAGACTGCCTCATTGTCTACACTCACTCTAAGTGCACTTTCCACATATTTTTCTGCCATATTGCTATTTGAAAGGAGCACAGATTCTTTACCACCAAGGGAACTTCAATTACTAATGCCACTTTATCTCTGATCTCCTTCAGGCCTCCAAGCTTCCCACTTCTATTGTAACTGAATGGCAGCTAAGTAACCCCCTTCTCCAGTGAGCACTTCTTTGCTGACTTCTCTCCTTGTCATAGGCCTTTTACCAATGCTTGCCCCCTGCATCATTAGATTCATTAGAAACCACATTCAAAGAATCTCTTACCAAATTATGAACCATCTTCTCTTACAGGACTTTAACCCCTCAAAAAAGTCGATCTGTCCAGTGTCAGCATTGCCCAGCACTAACTGACCATCACCATTGCCTCAATGACACCTTGCACCTCTAACAAGGGTCTAGATGCTGGCCCCTCTCAGCAGAAAGACGATATAGAATGTTGATCTATGACCCTGTCCCTTACGGGGCCCAAAAACAAACAAAAAAGAGGAGAATGTAAGGTCCTCGCTAGGATTAATATGGCCATCCTAAGTAACAGCTGCCATCTAAAGAAAAATTTTCACTTTCCACCCAAAGACCTTTCTGAGAAAGGCTTACCACTCCCTCAAACCAACCCTACCCTTAACTGTCCACATTAGAATCCACCTGGCTCTAACCCCTGAGCCACCCCCTTAGAGTCTCTAACCCCAAGCCTGTGTTGCCTCTCTCCCTCTATGGAGAGATGGACTTTATTTGTCAGCTCTGACAAATAATCTGTGTATATCTCTGCCTGATCTTCACGTTTCATTTCTCCTAGCCTGACTCCCCATTCCTCACTTTCCTTTCAGTATCAATGTATTCTCATATGATTTTATTTGCACAATATGTCATTTGTTAATGGAACAGAGACTGCCAGCTATATTCTTTCATTCTGGGCATACTACTCAATTATACTTATCAATCTGCCTTGTAGTTAGCTCTGATCATAAGATTAAGCTTTCTAAAACTGGAAATGACTGGAAGTAACATGTGCCACTGCCAAGAATGTACATACAATAATTCCGTTGTTTCCATGCTATTTTATTTTCTAGGTTTCTGGGATGATTTAACTCAAGGTTGCCAACATATCGTGATGCTCAAGATGACAAAAATTTCTTCCATTCCAGTCTATGAATCGTGAATTAAACCATGAAAAAGACATACATTTGTACCTGCTTCTATGTTCTAAATTTTGACTGAAGAGATTCCTCATATTAGTGACTATTGTCTCAGCTGCCGCTATGAAGTCATTGTGTATATTTCTTTTGTAGATGCAAATAATCTCACTATGTATATAAGAGGTGGACAATTTTGGTAGATGCAAATATTTATCTTTTTCCTGGCCTACTTAAGGGTTTTATATGTTTGTATCTACATGGACGTGAGTAGGTATATGTTCTTGGTATGTCTCAGTTTATACTCAGTAGCATCTTGAGCATCTTGAATATGTATTGATTTTATTGAAGGTGCTGAAGACAGCTTTGGTCTCCATGCCTCTCCAAGTGAACATTAAGAAATACACAAGTCCAAAATATCAGTGAAATTATCAGATCATCCTCAGAAGTTTTTGTTGGAAATATCAGATTGTTTTCAGAAATATGAGCTACAATTTTGTATGTTGTGGTTGGCTCCAATCTGTCTCCTACCACCACTGAAGAGTAATACTATCACATAAGTGTGATTTGTTTAAATTTAATCTGTATAATTACCACCATTATCTCATTTCCCTTAAAAAGCCAAATCTTATTTTAATTTATCCATCATAGATAAACAGTGTTTGTCTTTTTTTTCTTTACATTTCACATAGGTTCTTCAAGTTTCTATCTTAGAGTCTGCAACAAAATAGTTTTTACTCCTGAGTATATGAAGTCTATATAATTTCATATAAATCCCTGCATGGCCAGTTTTAAATTGTTTCAATTTCCTTCAGGATTTTCCTCATCCATATGAGCCACTTTCATCTTCACTAAAAGGAAAAATTACTATTAGAAAATATATAAAGTTATTTTTTCTCAGTTTAATTAGGAAGAGTCTAACAAAAGAACATTTGACAAATACACTCTGACTTTGGTTAGGTGACCTGGATCCAAAGCCCCAGACACAAAGTCTGGATCATGAAATGTTTTCTTTACTATCAAAAACATTGGCCCTGGGCTGGGGTTGTGGCTCAGCAGTAGCACACTTGCCTAGTATGTGTAAGGAACTGGGTTAAATTCTCAGCAAACATATAAATAAATTAAATAAAGATCTATTAAAAACTAAAAATTCTTTGAAAATAGAAAAAAAAAACTTTGGCCCTCAGGATAATCTCAGGCAGTAGAATAACACTACTTTATCCTTTCTTTTCTCTTTCAGTCTCTTCTTTGCTCTTTTAATCCCTCTCTCAACTCCTCTTTTTCTACTGACTAAAAATACTCTTTCTCCTTTTTAGAATGCAGTTGCTGATTATCATAGGTCCAGAGAATATGCCAAAACATATCCTTTGATTATTAGCAGGCTGGGGAATGAGTATATTTCCAGATGTTACCTCTTTTGCCTTCTTTTCATGCTTCAACTCTTTGGAAGTTTACTCAGATCAGGTAAATTTCTCTCAGAAGCTCAATTCTCCAAAATTTAGCTGATGGTAACTATGAATGAAATCCATACCTGAATGAAAAAAATTGAGTGATGCTATATGTTCACTAAATTTTTGTACTGAGCAGACACAACATCTGGATTGTTATAAAACCAGCTATCATTAAGGCCTCAACAATGTATTGTGACCTATGGATGACATCACACAGTCCAAGAACCCAGCCAATATTCATTGTACTACAGCATTGATAAAACTCATCAGCTAATGTGATACACTTTATATAGGGGAAACCCTGTCATTAAGTTGAACTTTCATACTTTGCACTTGATATCAAAAATAAAAGTGACACAAATTAAACAAAGTAAATCCTTTTTATCTTTTGGACACTGAATTGCTCAGTCTCCTCATTTGTGTGAATATGACAGTATACAAGAGGCTCTGGCTTAGCCCCATGTTAGAAAACTAAAGGCTGTATCTCATAAGTACAATCTTTACAAACCTAGGTGACAGGAATGCTGGAATATGGTATGGTTCTGAGAATATCTCATCTGTTTATAACCTACCCCCAGATTCAAAGAAAATGGTTATTTTAATTGTGTCAGTTTCCTACTGCTTTCATAGAAATTTACCAAAATTTTATCACTCAAAATATAAACATACCATCTTCTAGTCCTGAGATCAAAAGCCCAGTATGGGACTTGAGGCCTAAAATCAAGGTTTGAGCAGGACTGCTTCTATCTGGTGTCTCAATTTGAATAGCTTTTCATCACCCCCCACCCCACGTCCACAGGTTTGAAAGCTGCCTGCAATACTTAGCTCTTGTTCTTGTTCTTCAACAGGCATTAGTCTAATATCTGCTTCCGTGGTTACAGGTCCACTCTGATTGTACCTCCTCAGCTGTTTTTCTTAAAGGATATTGTGATGGCCCTGGCTATATGCAGATGATCTAGGAAAATCTTCTTTTATAATTTATGACTTCTTATCTGTAAAGTCTCTTTGACCATGCAAGGTCACATATTCATAGGTTTCATGAATTAGGAGGTGGAAATTTCCAGGGGAACTGTTGAAAGAGAGGGTTCTTTCTTTATCTTGCTATACCAAAATAAAATCACAGGATTTCAGAGAGAATTCACCTATACTCAAATATAGTAATATGAAAATGAAAACTGGAAATTTAATAAAATTTTGTAATGAGCGACAGCAATGATATAATCATATTGAATAAAAAAAGCAGAATACAAATAAACAGAATGAATTTAAAAACTAAAATTAACAAGAGGAATAAAATGACAATTGCAAAAAAATGTTTCATGGTATAAACTTAGGCAAACATTTAACTAAAAATTTTAAGACAGATAATGGGTCAATGTATATAAAAAAAATATAGAGTTTTAATCTCTGGAAAAGAGAGCTGCTAAACAAGTCCCTAACTGAATATAAAAACTAATTAGAATCTGAAAGATAAAAGGGAGCATAAAGTCTAATATTTGGTAAATAAACTTACATAAAGTAAGGTGAAAAAAGAAACAAAAATATAATTAATTTAAAGAGATATATATATATATATATTTGAATTAAGAATTGAACCTAAGGGAACTTAAACACAGAACTACATCCTCAACAATTTTTATATTTTATTTTAAGACAGAGTCTTGCTAAATTGCTTAGGGTCTTGTTAAAATGCTGAGTCTGAATTTCAACATGTGATCCTCCTCCCTTAGCCTTCTGGGACCCCATGTTGGGGTTACCAACATGCACCATTTTGTCTGACCAAAAAAGAAAAAAAAAATAAAAACACAAGTCAAGGAATGGAACAAAGTAATAATTATTGGTTTTGATCAAAATAGGTTAAAAACTAAACTGTGTAATATAGGCAACTCAAAAATAAATGGAAATGTCAAGAAAGAATGTGAGTTCAACTTTCAGTGCTACAAGAAAACAGAACTAGAATTATCATGGAATATAGGTAGAAATGGTACAGGGTGGTGTTTATTTCTCCAATTATAATATACTTTTCTAGGAATAGTGTTCCAACTTCAGGTTCTTTAAGCCCTGGTCAGATATGACCCCTGCAGACTCATCTTCCATTCTGGTCTGTCTTACAGGGTACTCCAGGACTATGCCAATTCAAATGTTATATCCACATGATGTCTCTTGGCTTTTATTTTATTGTTCCTCCTGTGTTGAAAACTCACATAAAATCCTGGGATCAAATACTATTGTGTTGGGTGAGTGTATAATTGCTTGTTCAACTTAAAAGTGTTTCTCGTCAGAAATTTGGAGGAATGTATCTGTGTATATCGGATCTCACATGATACTGGGTTCCAAGTTTTTTTCCAACCAAAAAGCCATACATGGATAATTAATTATAAGACTTTAAGTGATGACACAATTATCAATACTTTAATGTCTATGCACTGTATTTGAAAATACATCTAAAATAATCAACTTGATCATGAAATCTCATAAATTAAGAAATGACTTTAAAAAACTACTATAAAAGTATAGTAAAGGACTGAGAAGATCACTAAATACATTTATATGTTAAAAATGAGAGGGGAGTATGGAAATTATAAATAAAGAAGAAAATGTAAATTTTCAAAGGTTTTAGAAAATGAAAATAGCTACAAAATGCTGGTGGTGTGCACAGAGGAGGAGGTTAAGATATGTTAATATCTTCATTGCAAATCTCAGGATTTAGTTTATGCTTCCTTGAATTATATAAACCCACCCTTTTCAATATCTTAAACCTATTCATCTTAATTACATGAAGGATTTTAAATATTAATATACTTGTGTTTATTGTTAGATTTCTTCCAGTTTCATTTTTTCCAACAAATTCAAGAATTATTAAATTCAATTTGTAATTTAAAATACTATCATTCAATTTTGGAAAATAAATTCTGTTTCACTTTCCATCATCTCTTTTTCTCATATGCATTTAAGAACTTTATTGATGTGTAATTTATATGCATTAAAGAAGCATATTTAATTATATAACTGAATGAGTCTGATTCATCTACCCATTTTGCCTTCTACTTATAGTAGGGATAGATAAAATATTCCTTTGTGACAACGTCTAACTCTTGTTGAGCATGGTTACGTTTGAGTAGTAAACTCAATACTAAGTTTAAAGCGAGCCTCAGCAACTTATGGAGACTCTAAGCAACTTAGTGAGACCCTGTCTCTAAATAAAATATTTAAAATGTTGGGATGTGTTTCAGTGCACTCTGAGTTTAATCTCTGGGGGGGAAAGAAAAAAAATTCTTTAAATTATATTTTTCTTTCTTTTTTTCATCTTATTTTTATAACTTTATTTACTAAATATTAAATTTTATTCTCCCTTCTATTTTTAAAAAATTATTTTTATTTTAATTTGTTATATATAAAAACAGAATGCATTACAATTTATATTACACATATAGAAGGCAATTTTTTGTATCTCTGGTTGTACACAAAGTAGAGTCACATCCTTAATACATGTACTTAGGGTTATGATGACCATTGCATTCCACTGTCTTTTCTACCCCTATGTCTCCTCCCTTCCCCTCCCTCCATTTTTCTCCTCTAGATAGGGCAAAGGAGAAAAGAACTCCCTTCTCTTTCTTTCAAATTTTAATTAGGCTATTTATTCAGTTATGCACTTGTTTAGTATCAGAGCTCTAAAGTCTGAAATTTTTTAATTTTTTTGTTACATAGATCTGCCATCTTGTCTTTGAGTTCGTTATTAAATTTTTTGCAAGACTTGTATAGCTCAAAACATTATTTTTTAATTGGAATTTCATTCCTTCTGTTAACGTTTAATTTTCAAGTGACTTATTGTTTCTTTTATTCTTCTTTGTTTTATTCATTATGTTTACATTGCTGTGTCAATTCATTCCAAACTTTTGCTCAATTTCAGGTTTTTGCTATCAAAATATTATATTTTACTAGAGGTGAATTCTCTCTGAAACACTGCAATTTTATCTCAGCATAGCAGGATGAAGACAAAACCCTCTACTATGACAGCCACTCTTAGAACCTATGCATTGCGGACTGGCATGGCATAAGAGACTTTGCTACCATTGGTCTACAAATCTATTTTGGTGCCAATACCATGCTGTTTTTTGTTACTAATGGCTGTAATATAGTTTAAGGTCTGGTATAGTGATGCCTGCCACCTGCTTCAGTTTTCTTGCTAAGGATTGCTTTAACTATTCTGGGTCTCTTAATTTTCTAGATTAATTTCATGAATGCTTTTTCTACTTCTATTGGGAATATCATAGGGATTTTGATTGAAAATGCATCAAATCTGTATAGTGTTTTGGTAATATGGTCATCTTGACAATTTTAATTCTGCCTGTCCAAGAACAAGTTATATCTTTCCATCTTCTAAGGTCTTCTTTAATTTCTTTCTTTAGCATTCTGAGGTTTTTATTATAGAAGTCTTTTACCTCTTTCATTAAGTTGATTCCCAAGTATTTTATTTATTTTTTTATGCTATTGTAAATAGTGTATTTTTCCTCATTTCCCTTTAGAGGATTTTTCACTGATATGCAGAAATGACTTTGATTTATGTTTGTTGATTTTGTTTCTTTGCAGAATTTATTTACTAGTTCTAAAATTTTCTTGTGGAAATTTTTGGGTTTTCTAGATACAGAATTATATCATTAAAAAATAGTGCTAATTTGAGTTTTTATTCATCTATATATATATCCTTTTAATTTTTTAAATTGCTCTGGACAGTGTTTTAAGAACTATGAAAAATAGAAATGTTGAAAGAGGGCATTTCTGTCTTGTTCCAGTTTTAAGTGGGAATATTTTCAATTTTTCTCCATTTAGAATGATGTTGGCTTAGGACTTAGCATAGTTATCTTTAATTTGATTGATGTGATGAATTACATATTAAAAATAAACACAAAAATTACACATAATAAATAAATAAATAAATAAATGTATGTATCTATCTACAACTAAAAATAGTTTTTTAGAAAGAATGTTTGCAGGAAATCTAAAGTCAAATTTGATCATGTATATTATTTCTCTTCTTCATTGTTATTTGTTACACTAATAGTGAACATTATACCTTCAATACATTTGAATGTATTCTAATGTTCTAAAACATCAATTAGAATCATTCTTCATCTCTTTGTTTTCCCCTTCCTAGATTATACTTTCTCTTCTTAACTCCTAGTCTCCCTTTTACATTACATTATCTGCTGCTAGTTCAAGTATACCTCTTATTTTTTTCCTTTCATCTTGGTGTATATTATTTCTTACCTTCTTTTCTTTTTTTCTTTTCTTTCTTTTATCCAATTCTTCTTTTTGTCCTTTAAGTCCTTGTTTAATGTTTTAGCAGTTTACTATTTTTAATAACTAATCTTTTAATTTGTTTCAGAACTCTACTGCAAGATTATACCTGAATTACAGGAATATTGAAGAACAATATCAACAAGTTTTTCATTTTTATTAAGGAGGAAATAAATAGGGTTCAATAAATTTCCTCAAATGGTACTAATACAGGCATCATAAAAGATCACACATTGAATTTATTTGTCCAACCCAGAACACTAAAGATAAAGCTCACAAAGTAATCTCTTCCTTAATTGAAGGAGCAGTAACCATCTCAATATGGTAGACATGGAAGGAATATGAAGAAGACTTCAAATGATCTATAGTACTTCAGCAACTGCTCTATTGAAAAATGGCTGAGAAAATTTTAGAGAAAAATATTGAGAAATTCGTAGTTAATTTTGTTCAATGAGATAAAAGAAGATGTAAGGAGTAAAATTAGAAAACACAGAAAGTGTCAAATCAATACAATAGAGATAGAGATTTGAAAAAAAAATAGAATTCAAGCCAAAATTCTTCAAAGAGACATAGAAAATCACCTCATATTGGTGGAGGGAATCATCCAACAACAACATATACCAATTATAAATATTTATATTTTATGTACATAAAAAACTCTTCTTGATATTAAGAATAAAATAGACCACAATTCAATAATACTAGGTGAAGTTAGCACAACTCTCTCACCACTAGATTGATAATACAGACATAAACTTAGGGAAGATTGTACAGAGAAAAAAATACTCTGAACCAAATGAACCTAACAGACATCTATGGAATATTTAATTAATCGATGATTGAATTCACTTTCTAAATAGTACATGAAATATTTAATCATATTTTACATCACAAATCAAACTATAACAAACATAAAACTGAATAGAATTTCTTGCAAATTATCAGACCATAAGCAATAAATTAGAAATCCATGACAAGATAAAAAAAAAAAAAAACAGCCTCTCTAATACTTGAAGATAAATTCACCTTTGAATAATAAATAAAGATGAAATCAGGGAACAAATAAAAATTCTTAAAAACAAGTAAGACTTAGCAAGGGAAGGAAACTTGAAGTAAATACCTTTGGTTAACATAGATGCACAAATTCTTAATATAATATTGGCAGACTGCATACAAAAACACATCAAAATGTTAGTGCATGACTGAGGCAGTAGCTTAGTTGCAGAGTGCTTGTCTAGCATGTGTGAGGCATTGGGTTCGATCCTTAGCATCACATAAAAATAAATGAAATAATGGTATTTGGTCCATCTGCAACTAAAAAACATTATTTTTTGTTGTAGTTATAGATGAACAGAATGCCTTTATTTTATTTATTTGTATGTGATGCTAAGAATCACACCCAGTGCCTCTTCCATGCTAGGGAAGCCCTCTATCACTGAGCCACAACCTTGACCTAAACAATAATATGTTTTTTTTAAAAATGGTAGTGCATTATGATCAAGTGGATTTCAGTCTAGATATGCAAGGAAGGTTCAACATATACAAATCAGTAATTGTAATTTACTACATAAATAAATTCATGAACAAAAATCACTTGATTGTCTTAATAGATCCAGAAAAAGTTTTTGAAAATGTACATCTACCATTTATGTTTAAAACATTAGAAAACTAAGGATATAAGGAAATTACCTCAAAATTGTAAAGCTTACATCATACTAAATGGAGAATAACTGAAAGCATTTTCTGTAAAAACAGAAACAAGAAAAGGATGTCCAAACTTACCAGTACTATTGGTACTATTTAGTGCTTAAAACTCTATCCAGAGCAATTAGGCAAGAGAAGAAAATTAAGGGAAAATTATAGGAAAAGAAGAAATCAAATAGTCTGTTTGCTGATGACATGATTCTAAATTTAGAAGACCCAAAATATTCCACAAGAAGATATCTAGAATGATCAATTCAGTAAAGTATCAGGATACAAGAACAACATAAATAAATCACTTTTGGACACTACTGTGAAAAATATCCCATTCTATCAATCAGAAATATTTTGGAATTAGTCTAATGAAGTATATGAAGAAACTCTATAAAGAAAACTCCAGAAGACTGAAGAAAAAATTGAAAAAGACCTTAAAAGTTGAATAGATAGGCAGAATAACATGATCAAAATGTTCATCCTATCAAAAGCATAATTCAGGCTCAATGCAATCCCCATCAAAATACAAGTGACATTCTTCAAAGAATTAGAAATATCAGTTCTAAAATTCACGGAAAAAAAGAAAACCAGAATACCAAAAGTATCCGAAGCAAAAAGAGCAATGTTGGAGTCATCACAATACTGAATCTAAAATCATACTAAAGGGCTATAAAAATAAAAACAACATGGTACTGGCACCAAAATAGGCATGAAGACCAGTGGGATATAATTAAAAAACACCGACAGAAATCCATAGTTATCTGTTTCTAGACAAAGGTGCCAAAAACACACAATGGAGAAAAGATAGCCCCTTCAACAAATGGTGCCGGGAAAACCGAAAATCCATGTATAGTACAATGGAATTAACCCCTCTTACCCTGCACAAAATTCAAATTTAATCAAATACCTAGGAATGGGAACAGAAATTCAGCAACTGCAAGAAGAAAATATAGGCCCAACACTCCAATATGTCAACACAGGATACAACTTTCCTAACAACACTCCTAAAGAGATAGAAATAAAGTTAAATTCATTAGGTGGATAGCATCAAATTAAAAAGCTTCTGCACAGGGCTGGTGTTGTCGCTCAGCTGTAGAGTGCTTGCCTAGCATGAGGGAGGCCCTGGGTTCAATCCTCAGCACCACATAAAAATAAATAAATAAAATAAAGATATTTCATCCAATTACTATATATATATATATAGTAATTGGATATATATTTCTGCGCACAGAATATAGAACACAAAGAACTTGATAGCTAAAAACAAATGACCCATGGCTGAAATTGTAGCTCAGTGGTAGAGCACTCACCTAGCATGCGTGAGGCACTGGGTTCGATCCTTAGAACCACATAAATATAAAATAAAGATACTGTGTTCATCTATAACTAAAAAATAAATATTAAAAAAAGATCCAATTAAAAAATGGGCAAAAGAACTAAACAGACACTTATCAAAAGAAGAAATTCAGACAACATATGCATGAAAAAAATTTAAACATCTCTAAGAATTAGACAAATAAAAATCAAAACTACACTGAGATATTTTACTCCCATTAGAAGCGTAATTATTAAAAATACTAGCAAAAATAAATGTTGACCAGGATGTGGGGGAAATGATACACTCATACATTGCTTGCTGAGGGCCATTACCAAGTAGGAATGACGCATCAAAATCCTTGCCAGTGTACCCCATGTTAAATGGACTTGCCTTGGAACGCATTGAAATTTTCTTGCCAAGCGTACCCCATGCTGCTTAAGAGGACATTCGATGGGACATTGCATGCATGCTTTTATAAGGTGACCTTGCTCAAGGACCAAGGCGAATCCGGGTTTAGAGCTGATTAGGTTTGAGGAAGTAACCGGCTCCTTGAGTTTAAGGCGTTGCCAGTTTAAGACAATGGGTTTTAGGGAAGTTGGAGGTTGAAGATTATTGCTGGGATTAGGGTGTTCCTGCTGAGTTCTCATGAGATTAAAATGAGATTTGGAGATAGCCTCATGGAGTAGGTGAATCCTGCGGGCAGACAGCAGAACAAGATTGCCCCTGGACCTGTGTGGAGGGGGTGTGAGAGCGGGAATAGAGAATTGCTGTTTGAACCTACTAAGGTGTGTGGTGGCTCGTGATTCTGGTGCCAATCCGAGACCTTGGCAATTGCTGATGGGACTGAAAACTGGTGCAACCCTTATGAAAAGCAGTATGAAGATTTCCTCAGAAAACTTGGAATGGAATCACCATTTGATTCAGTTATCTCACTCCTTGATTTATATACAAAGGACATAAAATCAGCATACTACAGTGATGCAGCCACATCAATGTTTATAGCAGCTCAATTCACAATAGCTAAACTTTGAAGCCAACCTAAGTGCCCTTTAACAGATGAAGAGGTTAAGAAAATTTCATATATATATATATATATATATATATATATATATATATATATATGTACAGAATGGAATGTTACTCAGCCTTAAAGAAGAATGAAATTATAGCATTTTTCAGTAATAGGATAGAGATCCATCTATCATGCTAAGTTAAATAAGCCCATCCAAAAAAACCAAAGGCCAAATATTTTCTCTGATATGCTAATGAACTCTCAATAAGGAGGGGGATAGAAGTAATTGAAATTAGACAAAGGGAATTAAGGGAAGTGAGGGGGAATGGGAATAGGAAATATAGTAGATGTACATTACTATCCTATGTGCATATGTGCATATGTCATTACATGACCGATGTAATTCTACATCATGTACAACCAGAAGAATAAGAGGTTATACTCCATATATGTATAATATGTACAAATACATTATACTATCATGTATAACTCATAACACATAAAAAAATTAAAAATACATTGATATTTGGGCTGAGGTTTTGTTTCAGTGGTAGAGTGCTTGTCTACCATGTGTGAAGCAATGGGTTTGATCTTAAGCACCACATAAATAAATAAATTAATTAAATAATTAAAAATACATTTATATCAATTCATGAATATATACTTATTGATACCATTTTATCATATAAACTTTGATATAGATTAATAAATATAAATTAATTGATATTGATTCATCAATATCATTTCATTGATGTAGATTGATTCAGACTTGATATATATTAGTTAAATTCATTGATATAGATTCACCCATATTCAATTTCATTACTATGTATTCGTCAATATCAATTTATCCATATAGGTCCATTGATAGATTTTTCAATATAGATTGATATAGTTTCATCAATATCAATACATCTGTATTGATTGATCAGAAGAGATTCATTGATTTAGATACATCAACATGTATACATCAATATACATATATTTATATTATTACATTGATATATATTCATCAATATAGATAGGCCAATATTGATTCATTGTTATGGTTTGGATGTGAGTATCCCCCAAGTCTCACATGTGAGACAATGCAAGAAGGTTTAGAGGAGAAATGATTGGGTTGTGAGGGTCTTAAGACAATCAGTGATTTAATTCCCTGATAGAGATTAACTAAATGATAACTGAAGTGGTAGGGTGTGGCTGGAGGAGGTGGGAATTGGGGTGTGGTTTTGGGATATATATTTTGTATCTCTTTATCTGCTTTCTGATCATGGTAATATGAGCTTCTTCCCTCTGCTACCCTCTCCTGCCATGATCTTCAGCCCCACCTCAAGCCCCCAGGAATGGAAACAGCCTTCTATGGACTAAGACCTCTGAAACTGTGAACCCTCAAATAAGCTTTTCCTTCTATACAATTGTTCTGGTGATCCTTTAGTCACAGCAGCAAAAAAGCTGACTAAAACATCTCATTGATACCAATTTATTGATATCTATTCATTGATATCAATTAATTGATAGAGAATCATTGATAGTAATATGTCAATACAGATTCATTGGTATCAATTCATCAATTTAGACTCATTGTTGTCAATTCATAAATATAAATTCATAGATGTAGATTCATTGATACTGATTCATTAATATGGATCCATAAAACATAATTTATCAATATTGTTTCATTGATATAGCATCCTCCATGCAGATTCATCAACAGATACATGATTTAGATTCATTGATACAGATTTATGGATATAGATTAATTAATGTTAATTCATCAATATAGATTAATCAATACAGATTTATTAGTATAAATATATTTGTATTTATTTATCAATATCAATTTGTTGATATAGATTCATTGATATTGACTCTTCAATACATCCTTTCAATATAGATTCATTTATATGAATCTTTTATATAGATTCTATATAATCTTTTATATACATTCATCAGCATAGTATAGTTTCCTAATATTGTTTCATCAATATAGACAAATTAATGCAGATTCCACTAGATCTATTCATTGATTTGATTCATCAATAACAATTCATCATATCAATTAATGTAGATTGATATCAATTTGTCTATATAGATTCATTGATATATATTAATCAATATATTTTAGAGATGTAAATACACTGATATTGATGTATTGATTTAGATTCATCAATATGGATTATTGATACAGATATATTAATAAAGATTTATCAATACTGACTTTTTAAAAAAATATATTTTTATTTTAGTTCTTTATGGACCTTTATTTTATTTATTTATATATGGTGCTGAGAATCAAACCCAGTGCTTCACACATGCTACGCAAGTGCTCTTCCACTGAGCTACAACCCCAGCCCAATATTGACTCTTTGAGATTAATGAATTGATAATGATTCATTCATAACAATTAATCATATAACATTTGATATTGATATTTTAATATCAGTATCATTGATACAGATGCATCAATATTGATTAAGTGATATCTATTCTTTGATGGAGATTCATTGATATCATTTCTTTGATATAGTTTCATTCATATAGTCATCGATATTGATAAAATAAATTTCAATTTATTAATATAAATTCATTGATATGACATATCTATATACATTTAGTGATATTGACTTTTTGATTACATTCATTGTTTTAGATTCATTGATATCAATTGTTAAATATCTCATTTCATTGATATAGATTCATTGATAACTATGCATTGATATAGATTTATCAATGTCAAATCTTCAATTTAGATTTATCAATATAGAATCATGGATGTAGATGCCATGCAGTATGCATGGTGATTGCTGAAAAGAGATGCTCCGCCAATGGCAGCTCCTCATGATCATGGCGGTGCTGTATGAATACAATGAATGAATCTTTAAAAAGTACACAGAAGGGGGCCTGGCACTTAGGTGGCACTCTCTGGGTGGCTGTTATAACAGTATTGAGCCCCAGCTTCTTCTGTTAAACTCATTTTTTAACCCTCTGCAGCCATGTTGATCCCATTTGATGGACAGTATCCTGCACCTCCATCCGGGTAAGTGATCATACACTGAGCAGTGAGATGCTCTTTGAAAAGTAGACAGATCTCCTTCCTGACAAGGGTAGGCTCTTGGAGCCAGGGCCCTTACTTTCCTGGCTTTCATTCATGGCCAAGCACCACCTGGGGCTTGGAGTAGACTTGACAGTCAGGGATTTTGTCTCTTGGGTTAGTCTGTACTTTCACTCATGATGTTCTTTAATGGCCAATTAGGATCAAGGTCTTGTTTGCCCCCTCACCTAGTGTTACAAAACCACTAGCTTGGCCATTGCTGACCAGCATCAGGCTTTGAACCTTCTCAGCCTCCCCCCATGGTAACAGGTCTCTCAAGTAACCCTGGCTCAATACCTAGACTGTTTTGCCCCATTGTTGAATATGCTCCACCTGTGAGAGTGAAGTTCCCCAGGATATGGAGCTGGCTTCTTTTCCATTTTCCAAAACCTGGGTTTCTATCCCTAAGATTGCCATGCATTATGATCCTCACTGGTGAGCCTGCTAATCAGTGAAGGCCAGATCCCCTGGAGCTCTTCCCAGGTAATGCTTCCTGCAGATTTTCATCCAATCAATAATTTCCTCACCCTTGTTGAAAGCAAGGCTGAATGCTGGATGCTCTTTTGGGGTATATTCATGTTTTCCTCCTGGGAATCATGTGACCAGAAGAACATGCCAGCTGTGAACACTCATAGTCCTTGGCACTTTCCATTCTAGGCATGTTTTTTAATTGCAGCTCCCCACCTCAGAGAAAAACCTTCACCTGAAAGGTTTTCTGGCCACCAGTCTCTCTTCTTTCCATCAGTGAGGCATGTTGGAAGTGTGAGGAAATCAGCATCTCCCCAGAGCATTCCTAAGCCCATGGCTGACAGGGTTAGTGCATAAATACCCAACTCCCTTGCACCTCAGGTGAGCAAGCTCTGAAATGTGCATGCTTTACACAGACCCTCAGGGGTCCCCAAGAAGATTAGGCACAGTTGCCTCTTATGGAAACCTGCTTGGAAATAGCAATATTTATTTTCTGGCACTTTGTCAAAAAAGCATGCAGACGCTTGCCTTAAATGACAAGACAATTATTTCACCGTGAACCATGACCCTGTAAAGTTACTATTCAAGGAAATAAAGCCACTTATTATTCTACCCATTATATCAGTTTAAATATTATTGCAAACATAAATTTAAAACAATGAACTCATGGATGGATTCCAGGTCTCCTACAAGTCCGTAGCATAATGTCTTATCTAAACCCAATGATGAATTAATATTCCTTAGTCACAAATGTTTTCTGGATACTCTTATAGCCACTATTATTGCTATCACTGTTGCAGCAGCAATTGTCCTACAGGTGCCAGTATGTTAGCCACTTTCTTCCAAACAGCTCATAAATTGAATACTTATATGCAACACATTACATCAATCACAATTACAAGAAGATGCATATTGATATAGAAATATTAAAAAGATTATTATTGAGGGAAGTTAAGATAAAGAAAGCAAGGAATGTAGAAAGGAAGAAATAAGTAGCTTTATTTTGGAAAATATGGCAACAATATGAGAGAATGAAATCTTCAATATTTGTGGCAAATACTTGGTATCATTAATGTATAAAGATTTCTTAAAGATCTTTTAAAAAAAGAAGATAAATACCAGAATATAAACATGGGCAAAAAGTGAACAGGCAATTCAAAAAGTGGGAAAATTCAAATGACTTGATTATCAGCCTTTAAAGGTTCAACCTCACTAATGAAATAGATACATGAGCTGGGCATGAAGGTGCACATCTGTAGTAACAGTGACTCTGGAGGTTAAGGCAGGAGGATAGCAAGTTCAAGCCCAGCCTGGGCAATTTATAAAGACTCTGACTCTCAAATGCTTTTATCTAATTCTGAAGACAGGGTAACCCAGTGTGAGAGAACTGGTATAAAACTGACTTTTGTCATTGTTTACACCTGGAATATGGGCTCTGTAGACTTCAGAAATCTCTGAACTCTCAGGCAATTTACACATGTGGTTTGTGTTTATGGGCTTTTTTAAATTTCTTTCCTTTTTATTGGGGGGGAGTTAACCTGTGGGTTTCCCAAGGGGTCTAAGATTCATGATTATAAGATTATTTAAGGGGTATGGAAAAGTTGAATAAACCCATGTCAGCTGAAGCTTGAGGATCATGAAACTACAGATGTGCCTTTGAAGTATTTTCCTTTGGAAGAGAACCAAGTCAGGTCTGCCTGGAGAGTTATAGCAAAACTAGACAGGAAAACTGAAGAATAGCTGAGAATTGTATTCAGACAGGCCCACCATATAAAATAGGGTAACATTCAATTATATAGAATATCTAAAAACATTAAAAGTTACTTGGCAAAATAAAAGTTTATTTCTCATTCACATAAAGATCAGTTTGGCAATTTCTAGTCAGTAGGCAGTCTTGTCTGCCATAATTCAGAGAACCAGGCTCCTTGCATCCTGCCTCTGTCTTCTTGTATGGCCTTGGAGCCCTCTGTTAGAACCCTGTATCTAGACAATCCATAGAGGAAGAGAGAGAAGGTTTTGGGTCAAAAAAAGGAAGGACATCATTTCTGCCCTCCTTCCTTTAGTTGGATTTCAGTGACGTGACCAAATCTAACTGTAAGGAAAGTTAGAACATGTAGTCTAACTCTACACTCACAAGGCAGAAGAAATGAGTTTTTCTTAACACATAGCATCTCTACCCACTTAAATGAAACAACAGTATCAGGAAGCAGCTGGAGGAAAAAAAAAGAAAAAAGAAACACTGCTTTAAACACCAAGATAAAGTCCAATGTCATAGACAGACAAGATAGTCCACAGATTAGGCAAAGTAGGCAGGCTTATAGAAAAAGGAAAGTGTACAAAGGACAGGATGGTCACAGTGATATTAAAACCTATGAGCAAAGTGCTCAGAGTTTCAGGCATAAAGGAAGGAAGAGTTTGGGGAATCAATCATTACAAGTGGAGTCCCAGTGACCCAATAGGTATTTAGGAAGATTAGGAGTAGGAATGGGGAATAGGAACAGGGTAAATCAGGAACTGGGATGGAATAACCAAGCTCTGGGAAGATCACAGACATGAGCAACAGAGCACAAGCGTAGATAGTCAGGACAGGTTATCTGTGAGATGACTTATTCGTGAATAGCAGTTCAGACAAGAGCTGGTCAAGTTCATTTTGCCCAGGAACAGCATCATTCCTGGAATAATACAGAGCCTCTTGACAGGAGTCAGCTGTGAGAGAAAGCATCAGGGAACAGGTAAGACCTGATATAATCCATCAAGTTTCACAGTAAGTTTTCTCAGCTTCCTGGTCAGCAAAAACAGCCCTAACTAACCCTAACTTCCTCCCAAATATCCTGGGATGAAACAGCATTATTGAGTCAGTTCAAACCCTCTAGAGCACAAATCAAATGCCAATTAAGAGGATGGAGGACCTGAGGTGGTTTAATTTCTTAGAAGAAACAATAATAAAAATGATGTTCAATATGTGCAAGGCATAATTCTTAGGCTTTTGACATGCTTAAGCATTTAATTTATGATTAAGGTGCCTTTATTACCCCAATATTACAGATTAAACACTGAGCAATGACGGTTTAAGTGGCTTATCAAAGCAAGTATTAGAGCTGGCATTGAAAGAGAACTGACTCCAGAGTGGATGATCTTAGAAAGGCCACATTTAATTTTCATGGAAACTTTTACTCACTCAGTGGATGAAGATGCACCCTGAAAATCTTTCCCAAATATGTGATTTAACATTTTGTTGTCAGAAACCTATCCCATCCTTGTACAATGAAGACTGAGTCTCCCACCTCCAAGAAGAAAACATTAACAGTTCCCTAATGAGGCCATATTCTCAAATAATGTAAGCTATCTGCACTCAAAAGTTCTGAAGTAAACTATGTCACAAGGAATGATTGCAGAAAGTCAGGGTTAGAATGAATTTCAGACTTATCTACTTGCACTAGGAAACCTCGTTACTCAGCATAACAGAGTCAAGAGGATTATGACTCAGAAACTTCTGACAGTGATACAACTGCTCTATTTCTTAAATGGCTAAGGGACAACGATAAAAGGGCTCAATTTCATAGAATTTCATTTTTATGAATTGAGGAGTCTAGTATCTTGTCTAGCTAATCAAGAATTATATAGTAATCTATCATTTATCTGTCCATGTGTTTATTCATTTGCAAAAATATTCACTCATTCAAAAATATCTACTGAACCAAAACTTGTACTAAATCCTAATAGTTTCTAATTCTTTCAAATGGGATTCTTCCTTATACTTTGTTTTTGAGATTTTGATAAGCTCATAGCTGGGATACCATCATATGTTAATAAAATTTATATTATGTTTCAGGAATCATAATCAGGTCATTAATTATGGCACAGTGTGAAGGTTCCTGCCAAAAATCCAAAGTAAAGAATTCACTTTTTACTTTCAAATTCTAAGAGGATTTTTTAGAACCTAATTACACTCCAAGGTGTCTTTTCCATGCCATATGCTTAGTCTCAAGGCAAACATGAACAAGGTTCAATCAACAGTATGTTGTTTTCAGAACCAAATATGTCCTCAGTTTTCTTTCTTGTTTTTAAGTTTTCTTTCTTTTTTTTATCTTTATTAATTTATTTCCTTATTTTCATGTGGTGTTAAGGATCAAAATCCAGTACCTCACATGTGTGAGACAATGCTCTTTCACTGAACTACAGCCCCAGTCCCAGTACTCAGTTTTCTACAAACAGGGTCTAAAAGAGTTGTAAGGTTCTTTTTTTCCTCAGTAAAAAGTGCATCACCCATGACAAAGACATGTATTCTGAGTTACCACCCTAGGCTTGCAGGAGAACAGGAAAAAGTACTAGAGAATGTCTCATGGCCTGGAATACTTACTGGCTTGAAAGGCTTTTTACTATCTGGTCCTCAAAATTATATGCATAGCCATGAAGAACTCACTTGACTAGCAGCATGTCAATCCCTTAAAGACTGGATAAACAGAATTCCAGAATGCTACTTCCATTTTGGTATTCCAAGTCATATGGTTCTAACAGATCATCTTCTAATGTTACATGATTTACTTGTTTTCCTCTGGACACAATGCATACCACAGTGTTGACACAGTTTATTTTTATTTGGGCTATAATTGATGGAAAAATAAAAGTTTTCTAGCAGGTTATAAAAGAGTCAACTCATTGCTCTTGAGTAGATTATTTAAACAATCAAAACATTTGATGACTCTTCTTCTTAGGTACTAGAGCCAGGGTCAGTTGAAATGTGTTTGTTTTTATTATAGTATATACCTAATTAGAATCTTGAAATTGAACTCAGACTTTCTCCTCAGGTGCAAGAACACTGTAAGACAAAACTGGCTGAAAAGAGGCAAGACAATTTCTCTAGGCCTTTTTCCTGCTCCTGCTAGCCTAGAGTGGTAAAGAGGCAAAGACATCAAGTTAATTCTGCAGAGGGGCTCTAGGTCAGTGTTTCTGTGGGGACAATACTGCCCTCCAGAGAGAGCTTAGAAACTTGCAGGAGCAGTTTATGGTTATCATAATATCTGAGGTTGCCAAAGGAACATACTGCTGAATTGTTTTTTTTTTTTTTCTTTTGGTACCAGAGATTGAACCCAGGGTCTTTTAACTACTGAGCCACATTTCCAGTCCTTTTTATTTTATTTTTTTTATTTTGAGACACAGTCTTGGTAAGTTGCTTATGGCCTTGTTAATTTGCTAAAGCTGGCATGAACTAGGGATTCTCCTGCCTTAACCTCCTGCACCACCATATCTGGTTGATATTTATGTAGGTGAAATCATTAGATTTTTATCATTTTCTGAGTCTTGATAACAACTCTGACTTACACATTAAGAATCATTTGAATGGTGTAGACATACATTGAGTATACTAGCTTTAGTTCTATCATTCACTGGCACCCTTCCTTATATTTTGTCTTTTGTATATTGAATAGCTTCTAACATTCTTACTTGTCTCACATCCAATATTTTCATTATCTGAGTAAGCATATGACAATTTTTATATCTTTTCTTATGAAGATGTGCATAATTGTTATATTGAAAGTAGTATTATTAAAAATTGTTTTCATTTTATTTCTCCAGCCTCAAGCTAGTCCCTGAAGCAGGATTTATCTGTCCTACAATAATCTTTCTGCTCAGACCTCCTGCCCATACCTGTTGTGTATTTTTAAATATATTATTAAATTCTGAGAAATACTAGCATTGTTATTGTGTAACAGGTAGCTTACAAACATCTACCTGAGCTTAAAGGAATAAAACAACTTAGTAATATTAATGAGGTAAAATTAAATTTGAAACAATAATATATAAAAACTGTATATTCATTTTATATAAAGGATCCAAGGATAATTTTTTCCAGAAGGGCCTTAAATTTATATTTCTTCAAACAATTTGGAAAATCATTGTTATTCTGATCTCACTCTGAAGTTTAATCTATAATATAACAAATTTATTTTAGTTAGTGTGCATATTATTTGTCTACAAGTTTTGCTTAATTTTTGATTAAATTTAATTTAATGGGCATAGTCCCTATTAGAACTACATTTTTATAGAGTATGAAAACAGTGTGGATGGAAAAAACTAAAATATCCAAAATGAGCCATAGAAGGATACAATCAAGACTTGTCAGCATCTTAATATTGATTTCAATTACGCAGCTAATTTACACAATAAATGTTTTTTGGCCTCAGTCTTGTACTTTTGCCTAATCGTGTAATTCAAGTAGAAAAATAATTATTGTTATGTAAGATGTAGAAAACTTGCACATATTCTGAAATGAATTTGTTAGAAATTTTTGGCTATGATTTGAGAGACTTTTACTAGCTACCTGTGCCCTTCCTTCTATTCAGCAAGTCTATTCATCTAAAGTCACCTTCACAAAATATCTTGAAAATACATGTTCAAGTTTTTTCATTGTAACTTTGTTTATAATAAAAGAAAATTGTTAAAAAAATGAACCTAGCCTCAATTATATATAATTAAGGCATGCATATTCTTTAGTTCCAATCTTAACTTTTTACCCTACTCAAGTAATTGTTCTCAAGGTCTTCTCTCCATGCAGTGCCTTGGAGGGAATGTGAGCCAGGTCAGCAAAGCCACACACACCAACAGTTTGACCCAGGGCTCAAGTGTCTGAATCTTTTCACCTTCAGAAAAGTGGGTTTTAGAAACCTTTCCTCCCATCTTATCTTAATGAGAAAGATTTTCTTGAGCTTATTTCTGCCTTAAATATCATCTGGAACTTTTTTTATGCCATGTATTCACAGAGAGTATAGAATACATCAGGCTTTAATTCTTACATGTGTGTATTAATTCTATTTCAGAGACACCCAGGTCCTAGTATAAGCTCATGTAGAGAAAAAAAATTGTGCACTGACCTGGTTTTAATTATACCAAGTGTTGAACAGAGGCTGTGAAATTCCTTGCCAGGTTTGCATCCTGGGAAAGCACAGTGGTCACCTGTGGCAGCTTCCCTGAATGGTGATATCAACTTGTACAGCTTGGTTCTATATCCCATTAAGCTCAGATTCAGGGTTCAGTAAGTAGAGAAAAATTCAAAATATGGTGGAAATACGGAAATATTCAGAGGCAGCCATAGCAATTAGCCAGTCTCCTTGTCCCTTCAGCTTCAGCTTCTAACCAGTTTCATTTTAGCTCCTCCTCACATCCATTTCCATAGGCTCTTTTTTTATTGTTGGTTGTTCAAAACATTACATAGTTTTTGATATATCATATTTCACACTTTGATTCCAGTGGGTTATAAACTCCCATTTTTACCACGTATACAGATTACAGAATCACATCAGTTACACTTCCATTGATTTACATATTGCCATACTAGTGTCTGTTGTATTCTGCTGCCTTTCCTATACTCTACTATCCCCCCTCCCCTCCCCTCTCCTCCTCTCTTCTCTCTCTACCCCCTCTACTGTAATTCATTTCTCCCCCTTGTATTATTTTTTCCCTTTCCCTTCACTTCCTCTTGTATGTAATTTTGTATAACCCTGAGGGTCTCCTTCCATTTTCATGCATTTTCCCTTCTCTCTCCCTTTCCCTCCCACCTCTTATCCCTGTTTAATGTTAATCTTCTTCTCATGCTCTTCGTCCATACTCTGTTCTTAGTTACTCTCCTTATATCAAAGAAGACATTTGGCATTTGTTTTTTAGGGATTGGCTAGCTTCACTTAGCATAATCTGCTCTAATGCCATCCATTTCCCTCCAAATTCTATGATTTTGTCATTTTTGAATGCAGAGTAATACTCCATTGTGTATAAATGCCACATTTTTTTATCCATTGGCCTATTGAAGGGCATCTAGGTTGGTTCCACAGTCTTGCTATTGTGTCAATAGGTTCTTTTTATATTCAGTCGAAACAAAGAAGGCACACTGCCAACAGATTACATGGGGTGGGCAGGGGATGCTTCAAAGTTCATGTTTATGCCCTTGAGTCTATATGGTGAATTACTGTGTTTCTGACTTTGACTGACCGTAAGAGCCAATTCCTAGCTCTGGATATATAACATAGCCCACCAGAATTCTCAGTGAGGCAGCCTAAATATAGTCATTTCGGGCTTGCCCCCAAATCTACCTCTTTAGGATTCCTTACAGTATAATCTACACATCTGAAGTCTTCTGCAATGATTCCTTTGTAAGGAGAGAAGAGCCTTGTATTCATAACAACATGAGCTGCAACAATATACAACTTGAAGACAAGCCCCATCCCTTATGATTACTAAAAGTAATTGTCAATTTCATCCCATACTGAGATGGCAATTAAAGTCTTTCCAGCCATGTTCAATTGTTCAAGAATACACTTGATTCACCAGGGTTGTTCAGCAAAGCTTACAAGCATTTCAGTGCATACCCAGAAGGAATGTCTGGTATAGGTGTGTGTACAGTTCCGAATGGTGTTTGTGAGGTCACACCTACAGATGAAAGAACAAAGCAGTTACAAGTATTAGCACAGGCAAATCACATGCATTTGGGAAAATCCATGGCAGCTTTCAGTCCTGGGAAAGCACAGTGGCTGCCTGTGGCAGTTTCCCTTATGATGATATCACAGTTGTACAGCTTGGTCGTGTACCCCAGCAAGCTCAGTGTGCACCAGCACCAGGAAACTCTCAATGGGTCAAACGGAAATAACAAATGTGCACTTTAGAATTTGTGTCCCATCTGTGGTACCTGGGCCCAGTCATCCAGGGGGAGGGGCTTCATTAGTTATCCATGGCATTACAAAAATATCATACTCCAAATATATTCTCTGTGGGGCTAACAGGGCTACCTAGTGAAAGTAGGAAAACTTTTCTGTCCAGAGTCATGTCTAATCCACAGTCTGATCCCTAGGCATCCCAGTGGGAGCAGGCAAAAAAACCATTCCCTCATTTCCCAAACGCAGTCTTAAGTTCATCATCCTTTTGTGTCACCTGGATGCATATTGGTGTTGCTCTGTGACACAGCAAAGCTTCTACAGTAGCTGTTCCTTCTCACTGGGGACCCATATTCAGAGTTTTCACAGCTAACCATAGGCACTGTGCCCACCCTCTTTGTGGAAGGTGTGTTGGCTGCAGACCTAAGTCTTTGCTTAAGCAACCCATTATATCTCTCTATCGTGCCTGCAGCCTGTGGGTAACATAGAGCACACAGCTTCCATTGAATCTGAATTGCTGATCACTATACATCCTGACCTGTAAAATGTGTACCTTAGTCACTTTCTATTGTGATGTGCTGGTTATACAAGGCTAACAACACAGGGTGAAATAATAGTGCATTGAGTTGTTTGACCACTAGGTCAGGCAAACAACAAGCCTGTGGTCATATCCACTGCTGTCAAGGTGAACAATACAGGGTGATTGTCAACCTACAATTGTGTAAAAATGATGTGTTTCCACATTACCTGGCAATCTGGAAATCCAAAGCATGGTGGGTGTGTACACTCTGGAGCCCAAACCACACATGCCTGGTAAGCCTCTACCAGGACATCCCATATTAAAGTCAAACCTCACTCTTTGACTACATTCCACATCATCTTCATACCTGCATTTTGAAGGCAGCAGTGCAACTAAGCCACCACTTTGGTGGGAGGCACCCACTCTAATTACTGCACCCTAGCCAAAGCATCTGCTTCATCATTCCCTGGGCTAGTCATGGGGGGCAATGGTCCATAACATGCCCCACAGTTACCTATTCTTGGAGGCTTAGCTCCCAAGGCTCTTGACACAGAACTTTTCCCCAATACACAGCACAACTATCAAACATATCACTATGGGGAATTCTCCATTTGCTATCACCATTTAGTTCAGCTAACTGGCTTTCTTGTCTTATACCTATATCAAACCAAACAGTGCTTGTTTCTGACTTCAGAATCACTGCCAGCCACATGGGCAATTGTCCACTACTGGAATCATTAGTGTAAAAAACACTGAAGAGTATGGATGCCTTACTTCTGAGGTATGGGCTTGTTTCTGGTTTACCTACATAGGTAATAGGCCCTAGCACCTCTCTCTTTTTTGGCTCATGCCAGCTCCTAATACACTTGGGCTCTCTTGGCACTTGCTGGCTTCTGACACCTTTGGGTTCTATGGTGCCTGTCAGCTTCTAGTATACAGTACTCTCCTGGCTCCTGCTAGCCTCCAGTACATCTAAGTCAGAAGTTTGTGCAGGATCCATAACATGTAGCACATGGGGTGTCTTGCCCCTCTTGGCCAGGAGAACCTTTAAATCTCACATACATAACAACAAATTGGCCAGGGGCTCTCTTGGCCTCTGTCCAGATTATTTTCTCAAGTCCACCATCTCCAACTCTACTACTGGTAGAATGAGGTGAACTTGACTACTAGGCCAGCCCTGCTGGCAGCTGCCTATCAGAGCCATCGGCTGCACTGTTTGATTTTTCTCCTTGACCACTGGCTGGGCTTGCAGGCATTAGTTAACCTTTCTCCTCTTACTGGGACTCCATCAGCATGATGGGGGAGGCTGAGGAGTATTTTCAAGGTATGCAGATCCTCTTCTGGCAACCATACTCTGGTTCTCAAGGCTTTTTCCTTATCTTGTGACTTGTTCTTGGCAGTCTCTGGTAAAGCTGCATCAGTGTTTGCTCTCAGAGTTGTAAGACACAGTAACCCCATGGCCTCATAAACTGTGCATGCAGCTCCTTAGTGTGTTACTCTGTCTCACTGGCACCACCACTGCCATCTTTGTCCTTGGCCATGTGCTGGCACCTGGGTATGACTGCTCAGTTCACAGTCTGCTCTAGCAGGTCCACATTCACTTCAGGGAAATCAGAAGTCTTCTCCATGCTCGCAAGGGACCTATTCACCATATTTCAAATCTACACAGGAATTTTTGCTAATATGACCATGGCAACTGAGTGCTACAAGGTGCTCATTAGCCACAGGTCCCTCCTGTCTAGCAGGGTTAAAGCATCTCTCACCTGTGAAACATCCTGCCAACTATGCCAATTATCATGTGGGGGCTCAGACCCAGGAAACAGGTTTAGCAGGTAGAAGAAGATGTAAGTCATGGTGGGAATATTGGTCATTCTTTATTCACAGGCAGCCATAGCCATTAGCTAGCTTCAGCTTCAGCCCCAAGCCAGTTCCATTTTAGCCCCTCCTCACAACCATTTCCATAGGCCCTTTTTATATGCACTTCAAACAAAGTAGTCACACTGCTAACAGGTTACATAAGGGGTTGGGGGTACATGTGTTGCTCCCTGCAACAAAGGTACATGGGAGACAGGCAAGACCAGCCTGTCATCTCAAAGGGGCTGAGCAACAGGGTAAGGGTCGAAGCCCAGTCCCCACCCCAAGATTGGGAAGAAACCACACTGAGCCAGGAGTTATGTCTGCCATGAAAGCACAGCAAATCTCAACTTTATTGTGTCAGGGACAAGGTTATATAGTGATAGAAGGAGGGAGTAAAGAGAGAAAGTATCAAGAACCAATAGGGGGCAGTTAGGTTATTAACACTAGAGGCCTAGGCAGATTTCAGGTTAAACAGGTGGGGCTAAGGTCAAAAGCCCGCACGTGCGGGGTAAAAGCCTGTGTTTGCCAATCCAGCTAGGTCACTTATAGGGAAATGCCCTGGAGGAACCCATGAGGCCACCTCAGCCAACACCCAATAATGGCCGCAGTCCCAAAGGAGGTGAAAGGTTCCAACATACATGCTCACAAGTTCATGTTTATGAACTTGAGCCTATACCCTAAATCTGTTTCCTGGGTCAGAGTCCCTGCACAACAGCAGGGCACAGCTTAAAACACGACTATCTGCTTTGCAGCTTCATTACCTAGCTGGTGAACTGTCTGTGGTGACAGTACAGGAAAGAGGTGTGGTCCGAACTGACTGAGATCAGACACTGGTGTTTTAATTTCTGTTTTACTTTTGTCTTTTTAAAGTTAATCAGATATTTCTGTACCTAAAGTATAGGTATTGGAGTGGCTTCATAGAAATATTTTATGTAATCCCCTGGACACACACACATGCATACTTGACTAGTTTGGTGATAAGCATTAGTAATTTTTACCCATCCTCACTGACCTGAGCATAATAAAGACATGAAAAATCCTCACTTGTCTCCTACAAAGAAGATCTAGTTCTGTTTGGCAACTGTGCACTAAGTCATTTATCTACCATTGACCATTTTGGGATTTCAAAATTTAACTCTGGCTCCTAATATTATGAGCCAGGCTATCTGGGCAATGACCAAACAGACTCCATCTTGCCCTGAGACACCACATCATGTAAGAAATGCTTTTCCCATGGAAAGGCAGCCTCTGCACCCATCAACAGTTGCTGAGCATAGCATATTTGGCAACACAAAATTGAAATTCTTATACAATGTAAAAGTGTTCTCTCTTTGGTTTCTATTTTTTCTTGGACAATATCTGAGATTGATTGGGTAGATGTTAGTAACCATTCTTTAAATTTTACTCACCTAGGGATGTTTTGGCCCACTCCCTTTTCTGCTTGTGATTTTAGATCTCATGACATTAGTTTATGGTTTTGGATCATAGCAACAGCCACTTATGCCTTAATATGGTTTTGGTCTAAAAAATAGTGTACTAAAACCCTGGGAAGGGGTCAAATTGTGTAGACATGCAGCGTACCTTTTGGCCCACCAGATGGTGGATCTGGAATGCTGGCTGGTGAATAAAGTTTCCATCTCCTAGTTTAAGATTGACTCAGTGATTTATTGTAATCCCTCCTTAACACTAATGACTTTTGAGAGGCTGTATAGCTGCTAGAAGTTAAAAAAAATTCAACAGTTCAGTAATGTTTTGTGAAGCTTAGCACTTTAGTGTTTTTTTTCTATGAGTAATACACTTATATGTGGAAACAGTTTTTAATTATTATACTATTACTAATTAATTAATTGATCATACAGCCATTGTAAAGACAAAGAGTAGAGATCCAATTTAGCCCCCCCCCAAAGAAAGAAAAAGAAACTATGTGTGTTTCTGTGTGTGTGTGTGTGTGTGTGTGCACGCGCGCACGTGTGCAGAGATGTAGCTCAGTGGCAGAGTGCTTGCCTATCATGCAAGAGGTTCTGTGTTCAATCCCAGCAGCAAAAGTGAAAACAGTGAGTGGTGAACAAAACACCTGTGTACTGAGCACAACAAGCATGTTCTTAAGGTTGTAAGTGTTCTGTATATGCTGCTGAATTTAATTGAAAAATCTTTAAGTGCAAGAGGAAAGTAATTATTTATAAATAAATTGCGTGAGTTGTATTGGACTTACACAGCTTGTGAGCTCAAAAAATAGTTGTGAGAAGCTGGATATGCAGGTCCACATACCTGTAGTCTCAGTTACTTTGGAAGTTAAGGCAGGAAGATCACTTGAGTTTAGAAGTTGGAGGCAAGTCTGAGCAATACACTGAGACCCTCTTTCAAAGATATACTTTAAAAAAGACATTCATGTAAAACATTGGAGATGTGTGATTTTGCCTTGGTCCCCCTTCCTGTCATCTGGGTTACCATGGGAGTATATGTGATCAGTATGGATATAGCCACTCTGCACTTGACTCTTTCCTTAAGAGCACATGCTTAATTTCAAAATCCTTAGCCCACATACCCCAGATTATTTCAACCAGTTGGTGAAAGTGTCATGAATGATTAACCCTTAAATCCCCTAGGTAAGAATTAGAAAGCTGAGGCACAGGAGGATTACATCTTTAACCTGGGTCTACAGATATTTTCATGATTTTACATTTATTGCTAAAATGTAAATAAAAGGCAAAATTAAGCAACATTATCTGTTGAACAAATATGAAGGAAACACCAGATCCAGACAGGGTGCTAGGTCCATTTCACTAAAATAGTGAGTTGAAAATAAGTTTAGTCTCTCATCATTTACAGTCTAGTGGAGGAGACATCTAGATCAACTGTCAAATGAGATTATCAGCATTGGGTAATACACTTATATGGGTATTACAAATTAGAATCCCATCATTCATTGAATGCATATTATTTCACAGGAGCACTGTCTAAAAATGCAATGGGAAAAAAGATTTGACAAAATACAGCATACCTTCATGTTCAAAATGCTAGAAAACCCAGGGATAGTAGGAACACACTTCAACATTGTAAAAGCTATATATGCTAAACCCAAGACCAACATCATTCTAAATGGAGAAAAATTGAAAATATTCCTGCTAAAAACTGGAACAACAATGTTCTATTTTACCACTTCTATTCAATATCATCTTTGAAACTCTAGCCAGAGAAATTAACAAAAGAGATAAATTGAAGGGATACAAATAGAAAAAAAGAACTCAAACTATCACTATTTGCTGATAACATGATTCTATATCTAGAAGATCCAAAAAATTCCAACAGACAACTGCTAGAACTAATAAATGAATTCAGCCAAGTAGCAGGATATCAAATCAACACCCATAAATCAAATGCATTGTTATAGGTAAACAATGAGTTCACTGAAGGAGAAATTAGAAAAAACTACTCCATTTCACAATAGTCTCAAAAAATAAAATACCTGGGAATCAATCTAACGAAAGAGGTGAAAGACCTCTACAATGAAAACTACAAAACACTAAAGAAAGAAATTGAAAAAATCTCAGAAGATGGAAAGATCTTCCATACTCCTTTATAGGCAGAATTAATATTGTCAAAATGGCCATACTACCAAAAATGTTATACAGATTTAATGCAATTCCTATGAAAATCCCAATGACATTCTTCATAGAAATAGAAAAAGCAATCATAAAATTTATTTAGAAAAATGAGAGACAAAGAATAGATAAAGCAATCCTTAGCAATAAAAGTGAAGTAGGAGGCATACAATACCAGACTTTAAACTATACTACAGAGCTTTAGTACTTAAAATGTCATGGTAATAGCACCAGAATAAACTTGTAGATCAATGGTACACAATAGAGGACACAGAGACAATTCCACATAAATACAGTTATCACATACTAGACAAGGGTGCCAAAAACATTCACTGGAGAAAAGATAGCCTATTCAATAAATGATGCTACACTTAAGTAAAACCTTACTCCACCACACTGTCCACCCACATGTCCCTTTTCAACTTTTATTACACTATTCTGTGACCCCCCTAGATTCTTACCTCCACAGGCATCCAACCCAGCAAATATCACTGACCCCACTGGCCTTCCACATCTCCTTCACAAGTCCTCCCACATGACTTCTCCCTCTAGCCCTGCCCTTGGTCTCCTCTGTCCCTCCTTGGCTGTTTGCCCCTCCCTCTCCACCACAAGCAGCTCTTCTCACGGTGGGCCCTTGGGACTGTGTGGATACATCTTGGTATAGTCCAGGAATTCCATGTGCCTCCTGTGCATGATGAAAACCACGCAGGTGGTCAGCATGGCACCAAAGTAGAGGAACAGGCACAGGAGGAGGAGTAGGAAGAGCCCGATGTTTCGGTGCCCCACACAGATATTCACACACCTGCAGTGGTGGTCGAACTCCTAGGGTAGAGGAGGCAGCTGGGATTTGTCTGGATTGGCCTCCATCACCCCCTAATCTTGAGGCATATGCCAAATCAACCCTCTAGGCCACCTGCAGTGTTGGTCGAACTTTTAGAGGAGAGGAGGCAGGACTGAGGATTTGTCTGGATTGGCCTCCATCACCCCCTAATCTTGAGGCATATGCCAAATCAACCCTCTAGGCCACCTGCTCTTGGCCCTACACACAAGTTCCAATCTCAGGGAGAACCTGGCATTTCCATAGTTAGAGCACAGTTAGCCTCATAGCTCATTAGTTCACCTGTCCTGAGTGAGGTCTTTAGAGACAAGACCTGCCTGGTATCACTTGGAGCAGTATAGAACATCTCTGGTTCTCTGTTTTCTCAGACAGTAGATGAGGATGAAAAAACACCCTTGCTCAACCAGCCATCTGCACTTGTGAAGCCCAGCAGGGTGTGCACATCAGAGAAAGGCACTCAGAATCCAGGAAACTCTCCAACTGGGACACCCAGACCAAGACAGGCAAAGATCCCCAGGACATGGCAGCAATCAGCCTAAAGGGCTGAAGATCTACTACCAAAAAGCCAGGTGAGGGAACAGTCACTGCTTTTCCTCTCCCTGACTCCACAAGGCCCAGCCCAGTTGTGATGCCCTTCGCATATCAACACCTGTGCAAACAACGCCAGCCTCCCTGGACAGGTGCAGACACAGAGGGGATGACATATATAAGTGCCCAACAGTGGCTGAGAGCCACTTGAAGCACTCTGGGGACATGGTTTGATACCCCCACCTGTCCTACTCATGATGTGAGGTTCCTGGTCTTGGTCAGGTGCCAGTAGATAGGTTGGTGAGTGGACAGGGAGGAGTAGCAATCACCTCCACACAGATGTCACAGCTTTCGTAGTGGGCAGGATGTGAAAAATAACAGGTGGGACACCACGGCATTTCGTATAACCTGCCATTCACTCGTGCTATGTAGGGAGCCTCAGGGTTCTGCTCAAAGGCGTCTGGCAGGGAAAGAGGTTTGGGCAGTGGAGGAGGCCCTTTTATTACTCTGCTGCTCAGGGCAACCCATAGTATCACTGGGCAACAAGAAGATGGGGAGGAGGTGGGCAGGAGAATCCTGGTCCCTGTTGAGCAAACTGAACACTCAGATGAACGGGCAGTCAGAGAGAAGGACTTTCCAGCCACAAGATATCTACATGGAGCTCCCCCCATTGAAATAGTGACCAGTGCTTGGAGTCATGTGTGAAATGGGAATGAGGAAGAGTGAAGTGCATGGTTTTAAAAGAGCCTTTTGGCCTCTTGTGCTAGTCTGCCCAGGCCTCTCTTCTAAGGCAACCGGGAAACCTCCAGTGTTCTCTTTTTTCACAATACAGTGGCTTGGGAAATGAAGTGCCAGGGCCCAAGTAATGATGACAGGGTAAGAAGGGACCCTTAGGCCAAGGGGGGCTCAGACCTTTAGAAATGACCCCTGTAGATACCAGCCCTTGGGGTGCCACCTCCCTCTCCCACAGGTCTGAGCCTTGCCTCTGTGTAAAATGCCTGGGTCTGAAGCATTCATAGAAATGAGGCTGTATATAGTGAAGAGTCAGAGAAGCCCCATGGCCACAGGAAAGACCCACTCTCCATCTTGAGCCAGTGATTGGCACCTGAAATCAGGGCCAGACTCAGTTCTCATCTGGGGCAACCCAGAGCCCCCATGAGGCCCAGCTCACCTGAGATCAGACTTACCCACTTTAAGGGCAGATCTGAATATCCAGGCTAGAGACAGACCCCATTCCCTCCACTAAATGTCATAGGATTACCAGACTCCCATATCAGTGCTTCTCACTAAATATCCTCCTTCCCCTCTTGACCTCCCTCCACTTCCCTGCCTCTGCACTCTCACTGTCTATTTCCCATCTGTCTCTTGGAGAGAAAACCGACAGCTAGCATGGAGACTCACGGAAACGTAAAGAACACTAGGCTTAGAGAGACCAGTGCTGCCATAGTCAAACAAGCCCAAAGGCTCCAGAAAAGCCAGGATCTGGCTGGGTTTCTGGGTGGGGACCAGAAAGCATTTGAGATAGTCATGCTTCACTGCCTGCTTTCAAACAAATGAGAGCCAACTGCTCCTTCTCCTGGCTTGGCACCCAGAGTACCATGACTACAAGTGTGACATAAGGGAGGATCTGGAATGGGGGCTCTAGCTGCTTCCAGTGCCCTCTGAGAGCAACCCTCCCCTGCCCTCACATACACACTAATAGACTGGGACATCCTGCTCTTACAATGGTGGCTTTATTGGGGGTTGTGAGAATGGGATATGATTCGTCCCTCAAAGGTTCATAGGCTGGAGGCTTGGTCCTGGGTGTGGCACTGTTGAGCTCGTAGCACCTGCAAGAAGTAGGGCCTAGAGGGAAGTAATTGTGCCACTGGGGATGAGGTCTTTGGAAGGGATTAATGAAATTCTCATGGGCCCCTGTTAGTTCCTGTGAGAGAGGCTTGTTCTAAGAAGAACAAGACTCATCCTCCTCAGTTTCTGGCCATAAGTCTCAACCCCTTGCATGTCCTCCCATCATGATGCCATTCACCATTTTGTGAGCACTCTCACCAAAGGTTAGTCACAGGGACTGCCAAATGTTGGACTTCAGCTAAGTAAACCTCATCTCTTAATAAAGTAACCATTCTTGGGTAATTTGTTAGAGCCAGAGAAATCAGGCTAATACAGAGACCATATAATATGGTTCCTGGGAAGATGGCATGGGGAGAAGTTTGGTGATGGTTATCCACTCTCAGGCCCAGTGCTAATTGAACCAGGCAGTGATGGTTGCTTATTCTATCTCTATTTCTTTCTCTTTCTGTTAAGAGAGAGAAAGAAATAGTGTCACTGGATAACAGGAAGGTGGGGAGGAGTTGGGAAATCTACAGAACTAAATAATCTCCCAGTTTCCCTCATTAACAGGGCAGGCTTTATGGCACAATTCTGTCTCAAAATAAAAAAATAAAATATGTTGGGGTTGTGACTCAATGGTTAAGCAACCCTGGAATCAATCCCTGATGATGATGACAATGATGATGATGATGATGATGATAACTTGTACATGATTATGGCATACAACATATCTTGAAACATATTCACTGAAGAATGGCTCAGTCGAGCTATTGAACATATACACTCTTCCATTATTTATCTGTGATGAGAACCCTTAAAATAGACTGAGTCATTTTCAGGTGTATAAAACATTAACAACTCTAGTCATTCTGTTGTATGTTGTTAACTGTAGTCATTATATTGGGTAGTAGACCGTTTAAACTCAACCCTCCCATCTAAGTGTAATTTGGTCTCCTGTGACCAGCACCTTACCAGTTCATAGCCCAACCACCCCTGGGCCCCTGGCAGTCATTATTCTGCTATTTTTTTTCTGATTTTTTAAATAAATTACTGCAGAATTCATTACAATTTTATTACACATATGGAGCACAATTTTTATACCTCTGGTTGTATAGAAAGTATGTTCACACCAATTCGTATCTTCATACATGTACTTTGGATAATGATGTCCATCACATTCCACCATCATTTCTAACCCCCTGCCTGCTCTTTTCCCATCTCACTACTCTGCCTTACCTAGAGTTTGTCTATTCCTCCCATGCTCCCCCACTCCCATCCCACTATAAATCAGTAACCTTATATCAGAGAAAAAATTTGGCATTTGTTTTTTTGGGAATTGGCTTACTTCAATTGGTATTATTTCTTTTTCTCCAACTCCATTTATTTACTCAAATGCCAAGGTTTTATTCTCTTTTATTGCTGATTAATATTCAATTTTGTATATGACACATTTTTTTGTCCATTCATCTACTGAAGGGCATCTAGATTAGTTCCACAGTTTAGCTATTGTGAATAGTGCGGCTAACCTTGATCCTGGTGGAGAGTGCAGGACAGTATCCATTTGTCAAAGTCCTTAACCATAGATGAAAAAGGGTAAATTGTACTGTGTGTAAATTATTCCTCAAGTAACAACTTAAAAAAAATTCTTCCATTGCTCCCATCATTTTACTGCATCTAAACTGAATTCCACTCTTGACTTTCTGCACCTTTTTAATCCTGACCCCCAGGGGGTCAACTTCACTACCCATGCAACCTTGGGCTTCAATTAGAGCCATATCCTCATCATTCCCTTAACATCCTGCTTTTGGGATTCTGTGCCTCTTATCACTGGTGTGTCGCTCACAGGCCATGCCCTCCTGTCCTCTGCCTCTCTGCAATCACACCTAGGATAGGGAGTACGGCCTCGCCACGCTCTCAGCTCCTTTCACTCGGCTGCACCACTGAGGACCAACCCTGCTCACAGTGTTCCTGGGTGTCTCCGGTGTTATTGTGATTGCAGGTTGCTCATCAACAGAAGTGCACCATGTACTTACTCACCTCTCTACCCATCGCTCAAAAAACCCACAGCCTAGCACACATAGCACACAGTAGGCTCTGGAAGCAATGCACCCAGGAGGGAGAAGGACCAGCGAGCTCCAAGTGGATGAGAGGTCTGAGCTGCATCTGAAGAGGTAGGTGTGGAAGAACTAATGAGGCCAAGGGAAGTTGAGAAAGCATAGAAAGTAGCGGGTGGCAGAAGTGCAACTTCACTCTGCACAGACAGGTATCCTGACATCGTCCCTGTGCCCCATTTATATGTCCCTCTGAGGCATATCAGGCAGATCCTGCTGCTGCTTGGGTCTCTTTGTCTGTACCTGGGTGTGCTCACAGCTACAGCCTGGATCAACAGCCTCCAAATGAATGGCAGCAGGATGGCTGTGGCGGGTACAGCTCCTAGAAATCTGTGCAGAAGCTAAGAAGCCAACCCTGGGGACAGTTGCTCACTGGCCCCACCCCTTGATGAGACTCTGCCCTCTATGGCCCTTCCCTCATATGGCCCCACCCACCTACTCTACCTCCCTGCACTGGACAGTTACTCCAGTACACCAATGTAAACCTCACTGTACCACACTGTCTTCCTACTTCTCCCTTTCTTATCTTCATTACCGATCTCTCTGGCCACCTAGATTCTCAAATCCACAATATATCCTACCCCACCTAGCTCCCTGACTCCACTCACCTTCAACTTGTCCTGGACAAGTCCTTCCAAGGGACTTTTCCCTCTAGACCCGCCCACATCAGTCCAGCCCTCTGTTATCCCACCCCTTGGTTTCCTGCCCCTCCCTCTACAAACTGCTGCTGTTTCCAATGTGGGTCCTGGGGAGTGCATGGACAAGTCATGGCCTTGTCCAAGGACAACGGCATATCTCTGGGGTGCACAAGGAATATGACACATGTCACCAGCAGGACACCCAGGTACAGACAAAGAGACCCAAGCAGCAGCAGGATCTGCCTGATATTACCATGCAACATGCAGTTGTTCACCCACCTACAGTGGTGGTCAGACTCCTCTGGGGAGAGGAGGCAGACTTTGAGGTTCTATCTAGCCTGGCCTCCATCACCCTCAAATGATCAAGCCTTGCCCAACCCAACCCTCTAGGCTGCCTGTTCTTGGCCTCACATATGGGCTCCCATCTCAGGGAAAACCTGGCATTTCCACTGTTAGAGCACAGTTAAGATGCCATGGCTCATCCGGTCACCCATCATGGGTGAGGTCTTTAAAGACTAGACTGCCTGGTGTCACCTGGAACAGGATATAAAAAAACTCTGGGCCTATGTTTTCTCAGATACAAGATAAGGACATAAAGAACACTCTTCCTCAGCCAGGCTTCTGCACTTGGAAAACTTTGCAAGGTGTGCTTATGAGAGAAGAGAACTCAGAACCCAGGAAACCCTCCAACTTGGACACCCAGACGAGGACAGGAAAGGATCCCCAGAAGAGGGCCACTGGCCTAAGTGTCTAGGTATCTAGTATCAACAACCTAGGGGATGGGACAGGTGCTGCCTTTCCTCTCTGACTCCACCTGGCTCAGCACAGATGTGATACCCACTGCATGTCAGTTCCTGTGTAAAGGGCCACCCTCTCAGGACAAGTGCAGACACAGAGGCAATAAGAAATGTAAGTGATCAAGAGTGGCTGAAATCCACTTTTAAGCAGTGTGGGAAGATAGTCTCATACCCACTCCTTATGCTGTGAGGTTCCTGGTCCTGGCCAGGTGCCCAGTGATGTATTGGTGAGGGCACAGGGAAGAGGGGTGCTCAGCTCCACACAAATATTACAATATTCACAGTGGAAGATCCTGGGTGGGTGGTGGAAGAAGCAATGGGAGCACCTGTGTATTTTAAATACCCTTCGATACATCCAAGTGATGTATGCTGCCTCAGGATCCTGCTCAATGTAGCCTGGCATGGGAAGAGGTTTGGGCAGTGGCAGGAGGCCCTTCCATCATGTAGCTGCTAGAGGCAGCCCCATAGCTTTTCTAGGCCACAAGAAGGATTGGAAAGAGGTGGGCAGGGAAATCCCAGTGGTTGAGCAAGCTAACCACTCTGATGGGTTGGCAGTCTAAGAGAAGGGGGTTTCTAGCCACAGTAGCTCTGTATGGAGCTTCCCCCTTTGGAATAGTGATCAGTGCTTGAAGACATGTGTGAAATGGGAAGAGGTGAGTGTGGAAGGACTAATGTGGTTTGGAAGAGCCTGCTGGTCCCTCTGTCCAGACTGCCCATCCCTCCCTTCCAAAGCAACTGGAAACCCTCCAGGATTCTGTTTTTACACACCTCAGTACTTTGGAAAACAAAATGCCACAACCTAAGTAATGATGACATGGGAAGAATGGACCCTGAACCATAGGTGGTGTTAGCATTTTAGAAATTATTTCTGCAGGCATCAGCCCTTGGGTTGCCACCTCCTTTTCTCAGTGGTCTGAGGCCTCACCTCAATGTAAGATGCCAGTGTCAGAGAAGTTCAGAGACACAAGGTTGCTGAAGGTTACCAGAAAGAAGAGGCCAGTAACCAGGAAAAAGTTCCACTTCCCACTCAGTGTCATCCACCTGCACATGAAACCATAGCCAGACTCAGTTAGTCTAGAGCAACCCAGAGCTCCCTATGAGGCCTGGCTTACCTTAGGTCAGATTCACAGACCTTAAGGACAGATCTAAATATCTAGGCAAGAGACAGAACACAGAAACTCCCCCAAATGTCCCCAGCTTTACCAGCCTCCCACAGTTCCATAAATGCATCAGGTACTCTAAACCTCTGTGCTTCTAACTATAGATCCTTCTCCCCACTCCTGACCATGTCCACTTTCCTGCTTCTGCATTATCTCCTTTCTATGTCTTTGTAAGCAACTTGACAGCTTGCATGGAGACTCAGAGGAAGGCAAAAAACACTCCACTGACATTCAACAGCAGCACCACATTGAACATGGCACAAAAACTGGGTATGAACCAAGCATATCCAACTGGATGTTGGGTTGGGGACTTCAAGTAATTGGAAAACTCCATGGCTTGGCCTCCTTTTCCCAGCAAAATAAAGCCACCAGTGACTTCTTCTGAGTTGCCACTCAGAGTACTGTGACAACAGCAGGAAAGGAAAAAAGTATCAAAGGAACATCACAGAGTTTCCAAAATGGGGGCTCTGGCTGCTTCCTGTGCCCTCTGATATCAACCCTCCCCTGCCCTCACATACACACTTGTAGACTTGGACATCCTGCTCTCACAATGGTGGTTTTGTTGCAGCTGGTGAGGATGTGATGTGGTTTATCTCACAAAGGTTCATAGGCTAGAGGCTTGGTTCTCAGTGTGGCAGTGTTGAGGGGGTAGAATCTACAAGAGGTGGGGCCTAGTAGGAGGTAATTGTGCCACTGGGGATGAGGCCCTTGGAGGGAGTAATGGACTTCTCATGGGCCCCCATTAGTTTCTGTGAGAGGGAGTTTTTCTAAAAAGAACAGACTCATCCTCCCCAGTTTCTGGCTATGCAGTCCTCCCACCATGTTGCCATTCACCACGTTGTGATGATCCTCATCAACGTTCAGTTGCAGGGGCTGCCAAATGTTGGATTCTGAGCTAAATAAACCTCATCTCTTTACAGAATACCCATGCCTGGTTATTTTGTTAGAGCAATAGAAAGCTGACTAATACAGAATCTCTGGGGAGATGTCATGGAGAGGAGTCGGCTGATTCTTATCCCCCTTTTGGGCCCAGTGATAATTGAAGCAGGCAGTGCTCATTGCTCATCTCATCTCCCCTTCTTCCTTTTTGTTCTGACAGAGTTCCAGTTTGGGGAAGGAGTTAGCAATCTACCTAGTAAATATCTTAGTTTCCCTCATTTCTGGGGTGGAAAACTATCACAATTTCAGAATTTCACAATTCTGGTGAAAAGAATGTGTGCAAATGTCTATTGAGGACTTTTAGAGAAGCTTTTGCATTTTCAATAAAAGGGAAGATGATGCAGTTGGCAGAGATGTGCCCCCCCTTCCTTCTGTCTTGAGGCTAGACCGGCTAACTGGAGTGCCACTTGGAAGTGCCACCAAGAGTGCCATCCTTGAGGCAACAAGTCATGCTACCCAGACACTCCTTGGGATATTGTTGAGTCCCTGTCCTGTCCCTCAACTGTCTCCTCATGAGCTGCATATTATGGGAAAATAATTGTGTTTCTTTTATACTGACATGTGTCATTGTATTGGCCATGGAGCACCTAAACCTCTGTGTTTGGCAGATTCTTCCCACCATAAGACTTGGTGAGGGACAGAAATCATCTTTTCATCCAAAGTGGAGCTGAAAATGGCCATATACTTCTGGTTTTCTTCTCAAAATGATTACAGAAACCTGTGATCGGGTGACATCAATTTCACTCTAAAACTGCTACCACCAACTGACTGAGAAGTCTGTGCTGAGATGCAGCAACTGCACAGTTGTCTAAAGCCCATATGTAGTGACTCCATTTTTCTGGATAAAAATTGGACCCAGGGGCACTGAGCTACATCTGCAGACCTTTATATTTTGAGACAGGGTCTCAAAACATTGCTGAAGCTGGCTTTCAACTTCCAATCCTCCTCCCTCAGCCTCCCAAGCCTGTGGGTTTAGAGCGATGTGCCACCACAGTGCCTGGCCAAGAAAAATTAAATTGATGAAAGATAGAGCAGGGCTGGTGGAATTGAGACCAGAGCAAAAGTACAGTCAGTGTAGATAGAGAAGGATTTGGTCAGAAAGATGGAGACTCTTTTAAAAATGAAATAAAATTCAAATATCTCCAGAGCACTTCCTTCTTCTCCAACCTGTTGTCAAAGTTACCTGCATCCAGGGAATTGTTTATCCCAGAAAGGAGTTGTTAATGAGTACCTGCTCAGTTGTTCCTTTCCTTACATATGTAAAACAGTTAGGAGGTACCAGCTGGATGGCTCCCTTCCCACCTTTTGGCCACATAGGCAGGATGGAAGTAGAGGGATTTGACAAGAAAGAAAAATCTGAAATCTATTAAAGGTGCAAGACATCCCCATTCCCTTGAGTACCAACTCTGGATTCCCTCCTCTCCAGAAAACTCAATCTCTTCTCTCTCTCTCTCTCTCTCTCTCTCTCTCTCTCTCTCTCTCTCTCTCTCTCTCTCTCTCTCTCGTGTGTGTGTGTGTCCTATCCTTTAAATAAAACTTTTTACTCTTGCCTTAGTGTTTCTTGGGTGTTAATCTTCAACACTGGGAGGAACAGAACTTGATCCTGATTTTCTGGTTTCAGATTGGCACTCTGCAGGGATTATCACCAGGATAAGCTCCTTCTCACCCCACTTTTTTCAGAGATGCACCTTTCTTTCTTTCTAGAAGACAATAATAGGCACATGTCAGCTAATTAAATGCAGTTATTGCAAGCCAGACTCAGGTGAAAGGATTTATGACCTATGTGGCTCCTAACCACCTGTCCTGTCAGGCATGTTGGCTTATGGCAAAGCCATTTCTCATCATTGTACCCAGGCTTGTAACATGTGTGGTATGAGTATACAGTGTCTCTAATCTCATCTGCTTTTGGATCTTATGGAGCTGAACAAAGGGCTGGGGTAAGCAAAAATAACCAAACGGTTTGCCACTTTAATTAAAGCACAAATTACTGGGGCAGGCACAGACTTCATGGATTAGTTATGCCTTTTATTCAGTAGCAGAGTCAGGCATCAGAGAAGCCCAATTTCTGAGTAGAAAATGGAACCTCAGTTACAGAAGGAATGTGGGATTTTTGTATGTTGCACTGACAAATGACTTATCTTTTCAACAGAATGTGTCACTTTGGGCATTCAGAAAGGAGATTGAAAAAATTTGAAATTTGTTTTTATTGGGCAAGGGGGGAAGGCCCAGAGTTGATCTTTTCCCCCAGGGAATCACTGTACTGTCACTGAGAAAGGATTCATATCTGGCTTATTTCTCTGAGGCCTATTGTTAACTCAGAGCTTCACTATTTGTTTTTCTCCTTCACAAATAGGACTCATCAGCAATAGGAAAGGGTGAAAGTATTGAGGGCTGCGCACCCTGGTGGCGGCTGCTCCGGGGCTCCCACGTCCTCCTCCGTGTTCCTGCCTTCTCTATCGGTGGCCTGCCTCGTCTCCACTTCCCTCTGCAGCCCCAGCAGCGGTGGCCTTCTTGGCCGGTCCAGTACCGCCTGCCAGCGGGCCGGGAATCCACGCTGCCCACTACGCCTCCTCTGTGGCCGGGCTGAGGCAAGAGCGGGCCTTGTCCACAGGTGGCGGAGCAAGGAGCAAATCACTCTGAGGAGGCAAGATAGAGGGGCCAGGCTCCACCTGCTTAGCTGATTGGCTCCTCTGAGGTGATCTTCATTGATCTTCCCCGCCCTTTCAGACCACGGAGCTGCTCATTGGGGGACTATTTTGGCTCCACCCATGGGACCCAGCCAATCTGCCTCAAGAGGGAGAAAATTGAAAATGACCTAAGAGTTCCCATTTAGTGTGCTTGCTGGAAGTGCCGCAGGTGGCGGTTGGGCTCTCAGGAATTCCTGGAGAGCTCCCGTGGTTTGGCATTGGTGCTAAAAATAAAGTTTATTCCTGCTTGACAAGTGGCTTCTGAATTGTGCCCAGCAAGAATGTGGCAGTCCAGAGTGTTGTCACATATCCACCTCCTCTCTTAAAGACCCATTGTCACTGGGAAGGGATGAATGTTTTGCTTTCTTCCAAAGTTATGGGCCAGGGTATATGGGCTGTGACCAAACAGACTCCATTTTACCCTGAGACTCCATGTCATGAAAGAAGTGCTTCTCCTATGAGAAAACTCCACCTCTGCTATCTTGATCCTGTAGCATATCTTGCTTACAAACACAAATATTTCTGTTCTTAGGCAATGTCAAATTGTTCTCCTTTGGGTTCCCATTTTTTGTGGACAATCTACCCTCTCAGAGAATGCTTGTCTAGACATTAGTAACCATTTTTCACTTGTACCCAACCAGGGTCCCCTTCTACTTATGCTTTTAGATATCATGATGTTTGTTTATGATTTTGAATCATAGCTACAGCCACTTATGATTAATGTACTGGCCTGGTATATTTATGGTATAAAAAGTATACTCAAACCCCTGGAGGGGGTCAAAGGGTATAGAATTGCAATGTGGCTTTTCACCCAGCACTGGTAGATCCAGACGGCCAGTTGATGAATGAAGATGTTTTAAGATCCATTCAGTAATTTATTTCAACCTCTCTACAACACCTCCCTCTTTCCTCCCAGGTCACATTGTCTTGGGGGCTGTCATTTTTCGTATCTTTCGGTTGGGACAAATGCGAGATTCTGGCTAGGGTCACTTCCCAGTGAAACTAAAAGGTTTCTCGCCCAGCTCCTGTTCCAATCCCATTTTGGGGTATCCTGTGGCGACTAATGCATGAAAAGATGCTCTGAAAAAGCCCCAGTGACACACTTCATAATGAACCAAACTCTACTCTACCACATTCATTCCTTCTGAGCATTCCTCTTCCCTCTCTGACCAAACTCTACCCATTGAGAGAGGGGCATTACCTGCAGTGGTTCCTCAGGAAATGACTGGGTTCTCTTTGTTTGCTTATAAAGCCTTTATAACCTGTAAGGATTCTACCTACTGTTGTTTCTGTTCTCCATTGAGTTTCTTTGACTGCACAAGGGAGGCATTTTCAATTCACCCCTTTTGCAAACGTTAAGCATTTAACAACCATTAGCTGTCCTCCTTACCCTCCAGAGATTCCTTTAGTAGAGAAATATGTACCACAAGGGTCATTTTCTCCAGTGGGTTATCACATTTGGACATTTATAGTGACAGGAGAGGTCAGTCATGATTCTAAGTCTGAACTCTCCAGGGTCTTGGCATAAAGCAAAAACAAAGACCCTTGTTCATTCGGCCAAATGATGTGAGCAATAGATTTGGCAGAACCAAGTGGTGAGAGACAGTTTTGCTGCCCATCAGAAGCTCATTGAGAGATGTTTTTAAAGAAAAAACATGACTTTTCTCTGGCCTGGGTGCCCGAGTTATGTTTCCTCCAAAAGCAGGGTTGGAAACTACTAGACACTGGAGGCTCTGGGAGCTGGATGCTCAACAAGTGCCTCATTTTCTTCTGCTGCCAGGCCCAGGAAATGACCTAATTTTCACATTTGGATAAAGAAAATGTCTCACATCCAACCTCACCTGATTACCAACAGGAGTAATGAAAATTTGTCTCCAAAAGGAAACAGAAACTATAGGACCACACCTTAAGAGACTGATTTTACCAATGGGGAAAAAACGGTGAAAATGTCCTGTGTATGAGGTTTTGCTTCTTTAGCTCAGAACAGTAGCCCACAGCTTTGGACAGAATTCAAATTGCCTGTTGAAAGCAAGGCAGTGATCCCTCTATTTGAGACTGTGGAGGCAGCCCTGAGGGTCTCTGAATTGCCTTGAAGACTGTTTTTTCTTTTTCCTGAATAATAGTGTACATTCTTCATCAAAATATTTCTATAAAATCCAAAGCTGACCACTAACTGCCTTCATTTCTTCCCATCTCCTTCCCCTTCAGTTCAAGCAGCAGTTTCCCACCTAGGATAACTGAGTACATTTGTGATTCACATCAAACAAAGCTCCCTATCAAATGGTACATTGGCCACACCCTTAAGGTTCCATTTTCCACCTTGTGGAGAGGCTGTGAATTAATAAGTTTTGCTCTTTTTTTGTTTAACAATTCTGCCCTTAAATTATTTTTCTCATGGCATTTTACTATTAGCCAATAAAAGGGCCAGACCATTCCTTCAACACTTTGCTTAGCAATTTTCTCAACCAAGTATCTAACTTTATTGCTCTCAGTTCTACCTTCCACCAAACACTAAGATACAAACATGATTTATAATATTGCCACTGTATAACAAGATTACCTGTCCATGTTTCCAATAACATATTCCTCATTTGCATCTGAGATCTTTTCAGAGGTGTCTACTGCGCAGATTTTCTCATGGTTCCTTAAGTATTCTCTAAGACCACTCCTTCTCTGCAGTTCTCCACTTTTCTTTTGAGCCATCATCAGATTTGCTTTTAGCAATCCCTTCAATGTCATAACAGCTTTTTTCTATTTCCTTCCTTCCTTCCTCTCCAAGTAGAGGGGTTCTTCGGAGGGGTAACAAGGGAGCACCCAGGCTTGGACTCATTCCTTTTTCTCCAACTCATTCCTTGAATAAATGGTTTGTACCATCAGGGCCCAAGTCTTATTTATATGTAACCTTTGACAAAATATGCTTGTATGTTTGTACATACACATTACTATGTGGAGAGACCTTACTTACATAGACCTCTTGAATGCGTGAATCTGAGAATATATTTTTTTAAGAAATGCATTGTGCATTATTTTGAATTGAACTCTGTACTAATCCAATAACTTTATAATGTAGACTTTTTACTGGATTCTTTGAAAAAAGTTTTACCATTCTTTTTAAAGGCCCAACATAAGAAGTTCACACACATATTTTAAAAACATTTTATAAGTAGATTGTAGATAAATAGATATATGATAGAAAGAGAACCAGTCCAAATTCATGGCCTTTCTGCCTGAACTGTTATATATAAAACAGAATGACTGCCAATTAGTTCAAAGAGCCATAGTACAGTTTGCCAAGCACTTTTTTTCATTTGTGTATTTGAAAATGCTAAGCCCCTTTACTGAACAAAATGACTTTTCCTATTTGATTTGCCTGGAAAAACTCAAACTTATCAAAAAGTTGCAATTGTTTTAACTGACTGCTTCCTGTGAGTTCACTAACATGCTCAAGCTTGGCCAGTGTTAGAAAATTAGTTAGGGTGACCAGTTTCTTAGAAAATCAACCCAGGCCACAGTCATACCAGACAAAAGTAACATAACATAATATAAACATTATTACTTCAATATAAAAAGAGAAAATAGATGTTTATTTGAAATTATTTAATACTCTATATTATTTGCTTTTCTGTTGCAAAATGTTATTAGTTAAGCAAAAGAACAACAAGATAAACAGTGGCAATTAGTAGTAATTCATAGTAACAATCAATGTGTGTGAGAATAATATAGCATTCTTAGGATATTTCTATTCTCTAATACACTAATTAACTCTGTGTATGAAATAGGATATTTAAATGTTACTGACCATAATAATATATTCTGAAGATGAAGGAATTTAAAAAAGGGGAACATAGCAGGTGGGAATATAGCTCAGTTGGTAGAGTGCTTGTCTCACATTCACAAGGCCCTGGGTTTAATCTCTAGCACAACTAAAAACATAAAAGAAAAGAAAAAGAGAACATAAATACAATTGGACCAGTTGAATAGTTACCTGTGTTCATTAAAAATAACATTCTTCTTTCTGTCCCTTATGACCCAATAATATATTTTATATGTTTCCTGTGTTTTTTTTCCAATATTATTTCTCAAAACTCCCTTCAACCTTTAGGACATCCTTCTTTCCTTTCATGTAATGGTAAAGCTAAAGACACCCAAATATAAAATTTACTTTGGCTTATACCTCTGCTCTTCCAAAACCAGTTTAATGTGATGACATCAAGCTAAATATCTTCTCAGAAAGTGTTTGAGCATGGAGTAGTTGGAAGAGCAGACATTTTTGCCTTTAGATGTTTGAAATTTCCAACACCAAAGCAGTGCCCATGCACTTAGTACCTACAGGTTTGTTTGAGGAGCCCAGGAGTTTGTTGTTCCTCTTGATATTTGACCAGAAAAAATAATGGCCATATTACAAGATGCACATCTAAGGAGATGCACATTTCTGTAAAGTCGAAATTTTAATTCAATATTTCTGCACATTGTGAGAAAACTGAAAAATGACCAAAGCTTTCATTATGAAAACCTTCAATATCACAGCTAGCAAAACCTACCTTTTGGAGAAGTGTTTTATACATGCTATGCAGGATTTTTAGCAGGTAAGATCTTTTCATTTTATTTGTAAAAAAGTTTATAGACAGAACAGTGTTTGCCAAAATTACATGCGCTGTCTGCCAAATACATGCGCACAAGAGTGAAGATGCTTATGTTTAGATAAAATAGCAACAATCTTTGGTTTTCTTCAATTTTATTAGAAGTTTCATAGAAACAAAGAAGGTGGTTCTTTCTTTCTCTCCCAGTCTCTTCAGTAGCCACACTGACTCTCCCCTGCTCAGGCCTGGCCCCTGGCTCTAATCACTCCACCTCCTGCTTCCTAGATAAGCGAGAAGACATGGGACACTCATCTCCTCCTCATCCCCACATGTGCTCCTGTGCATTCTCTGTGCCCTCATTCTCTCTGAAAAACATGCTGTTTTGATACAGGACTGGAGGAGGCAAGCAAAGCACTTGTAGTTCAGTGGTAGAGTGCTTGCCTAGCACGTGTGAGGCACTGGGTTTGATCCTTAGCACCACGCATAAATGAATAAAATATAGATCCATTGACAACTAAAAAAAAAAAGTTTTGAAAAAAGTCTTTTTATAAAAAAGCATGAAAGAACATAATTCTCAATGTATTATTTAAATATAGTACTTTTAATTAAAGTTAATTGTAAAAATTATCAGCATTTTAAATAAGGCAGAGTCCAATTATGCATGTACACAGCCCTCTCTCTATCCCAATTATTGTAGCTCTACCTGAGTACTTACTGAGTGCTTCTAACTAGTAGATGATCTTGATTGTGCATTCATAGCTACATCTGAAACAGTTTTACCAAACAATATTTATCATTACTATTTATCCTATATAGTTTCCAGTATCCCTCCCCCACCCCCCAATTCTGGGGGAAACTCACTATGTGGATGCCATGAACAATTAATTTGTGAAGACCTGTAATTTTAAGAAAACACCAGTAGAGAGATCCACAGTTCTATCCTTTACTTGATACTTGGCAAAACAAAAGTAAATCCCCAAATTCCAGATAAGTAGGTGATATAATCCAAAAGCATGACTAGTGGATTATAATTGGGGGATATTATATGACTATCAAAAAAAATCTATGTCATTTAATCATCCAATGTGACTCCAGATTTCTCCTTTTTAGGGAAGTGTAATGAAATGTGCTTATTTAAATGTATCTTTAGCTCCTCAATGTAAATGCACTCAAATTTAGGTCTCTTATTCTAGTCTGAATACACAGTCTGATCTGTATTAGGAAACTGGACTACTGTTCTAACTAAATAATCAGTCCAAGATTCAAAATACCCCATAAAACTGATGAGTTTAAGTTTTGAACATAACTGATAAAATTCCTCTAAGAAGCTACAGTAAAAATCTGTCATTATGCCTTTTACTTTTGCTTTTTAAATCCCATAGTAGGGTGATTCTTGGTTCTTGTCCAGGGATGGCCTAGTAAAGAATGATTGAATTATCTGTAAATTATTTATGTTATATCAGTTTCTACATTCTATTTTTCCCTACCTTCTTGTGGTGATATATTTCTGACTAAAGCAATTTGTTCCTGTTAAAACCAGTCCAGGAGCCAAACTGCTGTCACAAATCATTCAGAGTTGACTGGAAAACTTGTAATTTCAACTCCATGAATTTCTCAGTAAATCCATTGATACTGGGAAGTGTGAATAACTACTATTTAGTAGTAATTACTTATCCTATCTGCCTAAGAAGGGAGCAACCAACCTGAAGATCAAATTTATAAACCACATTTTAAGTGTCGAAAAGTTCTGTATCCAGTTGTTATACCATTTATTAATTCAAATTTGAAGTCTTCCAATTTGCTTGGCTCCTCTAGAGAAGATAAAATTTTACTCAATAGCTGTCTTTGGGTGTTTGATGACTGTGACTAGCCATGACTGGCTGAGGTCATAGGCAAAGATGAGGGATTTTTCACACACACACACACACACACACACACACAACAACAACAACAACAACAACAACAACAACTACAAGAATTAATTCTTGATCAATTTTAGCCCAAAGACTAAATTGCAATTTTGTGTGAATGCTGGGCAAAGGGAAAACTTGGGTTCTGTTGCCATCTCTCTGTTGGCAACTTAAAACCTACTCTGTCAATTCGGTGACAAGATCCCCAGCTACATAAACTAGTTTATGTGTTTGGTCAGAGTTAAGCAGGAGTGTACAATTCTGTTCATTGGTGTGAAGGAATAAAGACAGGAAACAGCCAATGAACAAATAGACATAAAACCGAATATTTAGTTTTTAATAAAGGATTATAGAATGTCAATGTATTTTAAAGGAGTTATGTTAAAACCCATTAAAATTCTCAGGACCTAATTTGTGCAGATATATAAAACAGGTCTCAGAAAGTTCAGACTCTTGCTTTTTTCTATGGCTCCTGAGTCAGCGCTCTTGAGACAGTTTTCTTGCTGATGGGACTGCTTGTTATTCTAAATGCCATTCTTATCTTGTCAGTGTTTTTCTTGGCCCCTTAGGAAACATAGGTCTCCTTTGGCAGGTTCTTTCCCCGTGTGTACTGCACGCCAGGCACTGTTCCAAGTACTTCATATCCCTGGTAATTCTTCAAGCCTCCCAACAAATTATGAGGGAGAAATGATCTCCCCATTTTACAGAAGAAATGGAAACACAAAGGTACCTGATTATCTATGTCACCTCCATCAGTTTGGGACCCTGTGGCAGTTCAGAGCACAGAACTGCTCCCATCAGTGCCCAAGGTGCTCACTGGCCTTCCTGGCACAGCTCCTCCTGCAGTTCCCATCAAGATGGGAAGGCAGAGAAGTGGGTGGGGCAGTGTCAAGAGCCCAGATCCTTAAAGTCAAATAATTTCCTTCTCTGTCTAAAGTTTGCATTCATTTATGCTTCACCACCACCTCATTTTGTTAGCACCTGTCTTCATTTTCTCCATAATGTATCCTTTTCCTAATCCTCCACCTTAACATTTTTAAGTAACTCCACTCAATAAAAGCCACTCTATAAAGATTTCCCCAGGGAGAAAGTTGGATGACCCAGGAAAAGGACCGAGAGTGGCACTTGCTGCTACTCTCAGGCATGAGGGGAGTTAGGAGAAAGAGAACAGAAAGAGTAGGAGGAGAGAAAAGCATAGCATAAAGCATAGCCTATCTATCAGAGAGTGTGTCTTAAGAGAAAATTTATCTTAATGAACTTATATGCTGCCGTACAGTTAGAGACATGTCTCTTTCTACCCCAGAAAATTTTGCTTTATTAGAAACCAGAGGTGCTTAACCACTGATCCACATCCCCAGCTCTTTTTTATATTTTATTTAGAGATAGGGTTTCACTGAGTTGTTTAGGACCTCGCTAAATTGCTGAGGTTGTTGTTGAACTTAAGATCCTCCTGCCTCAGCCTCCAGAGTCACTGGGATTATAGACATGTGCCAGGTGCCTGGCGTGATTGCTTTCATAGAGCACCGCAACATGATTTTCAATCCTTCCATTTTTATTGTAGATCCCACACAGGGGCATGGCTCAGCACTCAGTATTATTTACTTTCAGTGCAAAGTGTAGAGTTTATTGCCTCAAAGTATAAAACATTATTTGCCCATCGAACCATAAAGAGTACTAATTTATAATTTATATCTACAACTTGTTATAAAACCACCAGCATTAATCAATACTCATGTAATTCATTGTTGAATAGAGGACAAATCTCATCTGCTCTTTTTCTCCATCCACTTCAAATATCAGTGCTGAGCAGAAGCAGCCTATATTTGGAATACTGAATATATTGTATGCTCAAATGCCCACACAAGTTTATCTTCCTCTCAGGTACTACTCACTTAAGTTCCCATGTCTGAATTGTACCTGCAAAAATACATAGGACCCCACCCCAATTACTTGTGGACTAATAGTCACACATTCAAAATTTAAAACCAACATAATCTTACATATAATAAATCAATCACATAAATAAACACTCTCAGAGTAAGTCAGGAGATTGTTGAAAGGATGTTGGGCTTTTTGTGGAAGAGAAGACAAACAGCATATAGATGAGAGCTGCAGACAACAAGAATGACCCAGAATGCTCCCCCTGAGGCCCACACATGTACTCTCACACAGGGAAGTGGGAGTAAGGGGAGGACCCTTTTTTTCATCTGAAATCATTTTTTAGAGGAAACTGGATCCCCAGAGAAATCCTTAAAGGATATAAACAGAATAGTAGGTTTTATGTTTCCGAACAAAGTGTTTCCGGTGGAAGAAATGGAGTATAGCTGGCCATGGTGGCACATGTCTATAATTCCAGCAACTCTGGAGGCTGAGACAGGAAGATCATAATTGGAACCCAGGCTCAGCAACTTAGTCAGGTCCTCAGCAACTTAATGAGACCCACCCAGACTCAATGAAAAATAAATAGGACTGGGGACAAATCTCAGTGATAAATCGTCTCCTGGTTAAATCCCTAGTAAATACCCCCCAAAAATTGTTGTATAGGTGATAGTCTGAGACATCATCACCAAACAGGGAACTGGGGAGATGGCCAAGACTGACTTCAACATCATGCAGGATCACCTAAGTGGTGCTCTTGCAATGAATGCAAGATACATGTCAGACCATGTCTTATCAGATGATTATAAAAATTGACAATATTGGTAATCACACTTATGATTGGGGAAAAAAGCACTCCAGACATTATAACTCATGCTGGGATGGAAGAGTTTGAAAACAGAAATAAGAAAGTTTTCATACAAAAGAGTTGAAGTTTGCTAGTAGTTTACCCTGAAACTTAGAATACCATTTTCCTAAGCTGAAAATGGTTTCCTGCAGCTAACTACTATGTGCTGAAAGGTTTTATATTATAATGCTCATTCTTATCACATACTATGTAGATAGTTTATAGAGTAATTTTCCCCCAGTTTCTTGAACATAGTATCTTTGTGTCTTGGATCTGATCTGTCAAGCTATTAATTATTAAACACAAAAACTTGAAGAAATTGTCAATTATGCAGTACACCACATTAATAGTGGAGAAAAAATATCATACATGATCATTTGGTACAGAAAAAGCATTTGACAAAATCTAATACTTTTCATAATTAAAAAAGACACACACACACACACACAGATAAAAGGTAACTTTCTCAAACTTATAAAGGACATTTATGAAAAATATTTCATTATATTTATTAAATAGAGACACAGAAATTAGGCAAGAAAAATATTAATATCCAGGTGAGAAAGATAGAAGAAAAACTATCTGTTTGCAGGTGGCAAGATCTTGCACATAGAAAACCCTAAGAGACTCATGGCAGGTAACTCCTGTAACTTGGGAGCCTATGGGGAAGGTTGAGACAGGGGACCACAAGTTGGAGACCAGCCTGGCCAATTTAGTGAGAGCATGTCTAAAAATGAAAAAGGGCTGGGGATGTAACTCAGTAGTGAAGCTCTTGCCTACCATGCATAAAGCCCTGGGTTTGATTTGATCCCCAGTACCACACACAGTCTCTCTCTCTCTCTCTCTCTCTCTCTCTCTCTCTCTCTCTCTCTCTCTCTCTCTCTCTCTCAAACACACATACACACACACACACACACACACACACACTCCTAAAGAGTACACACATGTGCACACACATTGGAGCTACTAATAGATAAGTTCCATTTCTATTTTGTGGAGTAGTAGTTTGTGGTGAACTGGTATTTTACAGGTAAGTCAGTTTTCTCTCCTCTCATTTCCAGCCCTTGCCAGGAAGCCAGACAGTTTAGTCACTGTGATTATTACTGTTGCCATATTTAAAGGATGAGAGAAATGCTAAGTGTCTTCCCAAGGTCAAAAAGCAAGACAGTGTTGGTTCCTGAGCTTGGGTCTCCAGAGAGCAAAGATCTTCCCTTCCAGGAGGGCTCTGTCCAGCCCCTCATAATCTCCCCTCACCCACAGGAAACTTGCTTCTCCGAACATAGAACAAACAGAGAGAGAGAAGTGATAAAAACCAACAAAAATATATTTTATAAGGATTATATAACTGTGGAGGCCATGGCAGCCCCAACAGGGGATTTAGTGAGGGCTCAGGCCAAAGAGACCTTGATGTAGGGCTCACATCCTGGCATCACTGGGTAGGATGTTGCAGCACTGGCCTGATGAAAAGATAAACACAGAGTCAGGACATGGGGGCTCTCCCTAACCTCCACCCCACTGCTCACAGTCAAGTCCCTCATCTTCTGAAGGCAGGAAAAGGGAGAGGGCTGGCACCACAAGTCATTGCAAGGGCCCTTGGGGGGCATTGGGTGTTACCCACCCCACTGCACTCCTAATACTCTACTCCATCTGATTCATATGGGACTGAGTAAAAATTTCCAATTAAAAAAATTTACTTTTAAACATTAGAAACTACTGGACTAATCTCAGACCTCATTAGTGGTTGAGGAGGGTAAGGGACTGTCCCAGGCTAACCAGCTAGTTAGCAGTGCAGTCTTTTCTCTTTGTCTATCCAGGGACAACTGGGTGTGCTCTGAAGCCCTTTGACCTGGACCCTATATCCTCCAGGTCCCTAATCCCACTTCTTAGTCTCCAAGGGCTTCAGTTTAAGGGCCAGCTTGACATCGGGGTCTTCCCCCAAAATATGTGTAACCACAGACTCCCATGTTTCAAAGCTCAACCGATACTCCTTACCTCCTGTAAGGGTGCAGACCTGCCACACCTTTGGAGTGCCTGAGTTGCAGACTTGGGCCCAAGGAAATCTTTTAAGATGTAATGTTGGCCCCCAGGTGGTGCCCTGCTCCACCTGAAGGCACAGAGCCTCTGACATGTACCTGGGAAGCAACACGCCAAATGCAAGAAGTCACTACCCACCTTGGTCTGGTCTCGCTGACCACTCTCACCCCTCAGCTGGGAAAGCACAGAGCCCAGGGCTCTCATCCAGGAGCTTTATCCAGGCTGCCATTCCCATCTACCACATTTCTTTGGGCAAGAACCTTAAACACCAGGGAAGAATGAAATTCCCAGAAACTCCCAGAGTGCCCTGGAGAAAAGCCCAAAGCAAAGGAACAGGAAGTGTTAAGGCCTGGGAGCTGGGGACAGGGACCAGGGAAATAGACCCAGTATCATACCATACCACCAGCCCCACTAGAGCCCTTGGATTACCAAGTCACTTGGGTCCCAAGGGTGCACAGAGAATGATGAAACAGTTTCTTCTGCAGCCCGCATCATATGGGTTATCATGCTGGAGGAAAGGAAGAGCAGCTCAGAATCAGCAGGACTGGACGAGGCCATCTCTCAGTAACCCTCGCTAAGTTGGTCTGTTAAACCAGGGCTCAACATGGCAAGGCTCCAAGAGTGACCAGGGCCTCCTGCCTTTCCAGGCTCCAAGGAAGAGTTACCTCTTTCGACGCACTTGTGAGCAGCTCTCCCCAGACAGTGGTGGCCCTCTCCTGCCTTCTCAGGATTCCTCATCCCCTTGTGCTTTCCTTTGGAGAATCCTTGCTCTGTCTCCATTGGCCACACTTGTCCTCTCACCTCATCTTTCCAGGTACCTTTTAAGATTTTTCTAGTGCTGTTTTTCTCAACTGATTCAAAGATGGTGTCACCATTCTTCTCCCAATTTACTCTTTTATCTCAATTTTTTTTCTAAAAATCTACTTCATTGAATTTAACTATCTGGGAGACTAGTAGCAGAAGGGAATGCCCAGACATTTCCCTAATCAAAAATAAAATTTTCCAGGAAAATATAAGATGAAGACCTTCAGTACACAAAGCAGGAAAGGTCAAGCTCAAAGGTCATGTTCTTCCCTGGATACTGACTGTCTTCTCTCCCTTATTCTATTTCTCTTTTCCCTGATTTCACTCATCACCCTTGACCCCTCCTCCTTCCATACAAGGTGGAGTTTCAATCCAACTTCATGAGCTTTAGGTAGCAAATACTCTGTTATAATGGCAGGTGGCCCAGCAGCACCTCTATCCACCTTTATCCAGCACCTCTATCCAACACTCTTCTCCACTGAAGGAAAGTTGATTCCACATCAGAATAGCTCTGGAATATGTCCAAAAAGCAATATGAATCATTGTCTTCTATGATGTTCTGCCTCCTATAAGGTGTTCACAGCACTTAAGAAATGAATATACCACCAGGTGCAGTGGTGCAAACAGAATCCCATAGACTTGGGATTCTGAGGCTGAAGGATGAGATCGCAAGTTCAAGGCCAGCCTCAACAACTTAGCAAGGCACTAAACAATTTAGTGACACTCTGTCTCAAAACAAAATATACTAAGGATTAGGGATGCAGCTTTGGTGGTAAAGCACCCCTGAGTTCAATCCCTACTACCAGAATAAATGAATTAATGTCAGAGTATTAAAAAGTTGCAGAATTTTTAAATTTAGAGAAAGAATGTTTGATTAGATACATATCATGCATAGGAAATATTGATTGTACATAAGGCATACAAAATGCTTAAGGGAGCCAAAATGGCGGCGGGCGGGGAGGCAGCGCTTTCAGTACCTCCTCAATAACAGTGTCAGAAAGTCGCATTAATACGTGCAGATTCTACCTGCTAAGAAACTTCTAGCAAAATTCCGATGAAGTGAGATCTGTTGGTGAATTTGTAGGATTATTAGAGGTGAAGTTTGCCCCAGAGGAGTGAATCTCTGCAACGCGGCGTGGAGGTCCATACCTGCCACCCACCGCTGCTGCGCAGGGACCAGCCTCTGGGGCAGTTCAACAGGTGCGGCACAGGGACCCTATGAAGAGGTCTCTAACCAAGCCTTCATGAAATAGCGAACCGGAACCAAAACCAACTGAGACTGGGTCAGACCAGAGACAGGCCAGACCCACCCCTCCCTTTGGATACTCTGGCAAGGAGCCTGGGGCCCGCCATAGCAGGGAGGTGATGTCATCAGAATTCAGCTGACAGAATTCCTTCCCAGGGGAATAGGCTTTAGCAGGTGTGTGTCTCCCACCCCCACCCCCACCAGATACATACAGCCAGAAAAACTCAACCCAGAGCCCCGTGAGCATGTCTGTAGGGGCCTAGGGAAGCAGAGGGGATTCTCGATCCCCAACTCCCCTTACCACCAGTGGCAACACCCAAGGTCTTAGCCACCAGTTCCAGGGGGCGTGTCCACCAAAGGGGTCCGGAAAAATTAACTGTCGGTTCCCAGATCACCGCTCCACAGCACTAGAGCTTGGATGAATGACAGAGAGAGTCCTCAGTTGTTTGGGAATTAGGGCATGCAGTGGGGCTGCAAGAGTAACCAGATCCTTGGAGAGCACCTCCGGTGAGCGGGCCGGGCCAGGCTGACTGGCAGGAGGAATGGGGGAAGGGGCTGGTCAAGAGAAATGGCTCTGTACTAACAGGATTGAGAGAATCCCAGGAGCCGCCTTACAGGGATTGCTGCCTGCACAGAGGGAAGAAGCACTGCTCAGAGGGCACAGCTCCGCCTACTGGAAGAGAAGAAAATGGATCTCTAAGACTTCATTTCTTTTAAAATTTCTATTTTATTAGTTTTTCTCCCCTTTTTTTCCTTCTTTCTTTCCCTTTTCAAGTTTTATTGTTCTTTCCATTCTCCTCTATTCTATCTATCTCTCTCACACACTCTTTCTTTTTAAGAGCACCTTCCTTTACCCTTCCCTTCAACTTTCATCCCAATTACCTGTAATTGTCTAAATGCAAATAGGTGATTGTTTCAAGGCTGTCTATAGGGCTCCTAAATACCTAGCTATTACCAAAAACCCTGATCCAATAGCCTGGTAATATCCCCCTTCAGTAGAGCAATCTTCCAAAGTAACCAAGACATACTAACCTTCATACCGTCATAGCACCTAACCTAAACATAAAGTCCTTAGACCAAAATGCTTAAGGAATGATAATTAATAAATTTCTAAGAACTGAGCAGTAAATTTGAATACATTCTTCTCCCCACATGGAACCCTATCACACACAATTGGAATCCAACAGCTCTGAGGCACCCAGACCAGCCTCTCCCGTTGGCTCCACTCCTGGGACTCCTGCTCCAATTGTGTGTCTCAAACACCCTCACACTCCACAGGACCAAAATCCAGTAGCATCATCTTCTTGCCCTATTTTCTGACCAACTTCCTGCTGCCTCTTCTTCTTTCCCTTATCCTGGGGGATCAGGGCACCAGGCCTCTCTCTGTTCCTTTTCTCTTTCCTTCTATTCCCAAATATTGATTCTTATGTTTGTAGCTTCACTCATTGATTCAGAGGTCTTCTCAATCTGTGCTGGAAATTGAAGAATTCAGGGCCTTGCACATGCTAAGCACACACTCTACCACTAGGATGCACCCCCATCAGAAATATTTTAGGGCCTCAAAAATGCTTCTGTCCAACCAGGCATGGTGGCACACACCTGTAATCCCAGTGACTTGGGACACTGAGGCAGGTTTGAGACCAGCCTCAGCAAATTAGCAAGACCCTGATTTACAATAAAAAGTAGCAGGGACTGGGGATGTAGCTCATTGGTAAAGTGCCCCATGGTTCATTACCTAGTAGCAAAAAAATAAAACCCAGTCACTGCACTGGGGATGGAAAGCACCCTGCATACAGCATGGGCAGCCTCCTTTCAGTGGTGAGGGCAGCTGCAACACAAGGCTCTGAGCACCATAGGGAGTGGCCAGGTAGAGCAGAGAGAGGGTATCATGGAAACCATGTAGGCAACCCAACTCACAGCTCATGAATTAATCCACAATTTCCTAATTTACAGCTAGAAAAATTGAATGACTAGGGGCAAAGTAGCATACCCAAGGTATCCCTGATGGTCAGTTCTACAGCTGGGATTTTAACTTATGTGGTCTTTGCCAGAGTCTTTGCCACCAACCACCAAACAAGTAACTCCAGAAGGAGTTGCAGTCAGGGAATGGAGTATGGTGGGAGTAAAAGTTGGAGCATGGGTTGAATGCCTGAAATGGGTGCTGCAGGTAATTGAAAAAAGCCCTGTCTGAAGAATCCCAGAGTGCAGACTGCATTTAGGTTCCTTGAGCCTTGGGGACCCTAGACTTGGAGGGCCTCACTCTGAGCAGATGAAGAAGAAGAAGGGCAATGGCGTATGGCTTAACCTGGGGCTGGAAGAAACACAGGATGGGGGAAGGGTAAAATCTGCCAGGAAAATTCAATGGTGATACTAGAAGCTGGAGAGAGGAGAAGAAAGGCAGACAACAGGGCTAAGGAATAAGGGCCAAGCACAAGAGTCACAGGTGGGAGGGAACCACATATGGCAGTGGTGGGGTGCTGAATAAAAGGATGGGAGGTGATGAGCAGACAAGCTCCTCTGTCTGTTCAGCTGTCTTGGAGTCTTCAGCTTCCCCTTGCTCACTGATGCTGCCCACCAGTCTTCCTAAATGAGTCTTTAGTCAAGTGATTGCCATACTAAAGGAATCCCATGGCAGAGATACCCACTCCTATCATTCCTAGTCAAAGCTCAAAGAAAAAGCAATAAAGACACACAGATGGGGAAGAAAGCAATTAAAATGTTCCTCACACAGGACATGAGATTCCATTAAGAATGAACAACAAGGAATGCTGGGGAAGAATCACAGTGGTCCAGCACCCAGTCTCAATCCCCAGTGCTGGAAAAACAGCAACACTAAGGACTCCTGCTTTTTGGAAGATGCTATGAAGAAAATGAAATGACAAGCCATAAATTGCACGAAAAGATTTGCAAAACATAGATCTGAATTCAGTATAAAGAACTCCTGAAACCTAATAAGAACACAACATGAAAATATGCTGAACATCATTAGTCATTAGGAAAATACAGACTGGAGCCCTAGTGAGGTACCATTACTCATTTATTAGACAGGCTACAATTCGAAAACAAGATAAAATAGTAACAAATGACAGTGTCAAAAGCTAGTGAGGTTGTGGAGCAACTGGAATTCTCATTCATTGCTGGTAGAAAGTAGAAATGGTACAGTTGTTTTTCCCAGAAAGTCCCACATATGTTTACCTTATGACTCAGCAATGCCACCCTTAACAATTTATCTAACAGAAATGTAAACTTATGTCCGCATGTCTGTGCACCAATAGATATTGTAGCAGCTTTATTTGTATCTGCCCCAAACTGGCTGGGCACAGTGGCCTGTGCCTGTAGTTTCAGTGGCTTGGGAGGCAAAGGCAAGAGAGTGGCAAGTTCAAAGCCTCAGAAACTTAGTAACTTAACAAGGCCTTAAGCAACATAGTAAGAACCTTTCTCAGAATTTTAAAAATTTTTCAAAAAGAAAACATAAGGGTGCGGGGCGTGGGGGGGTGGAGGGGTCTGGGAATGTTGCTCAGTGGTTAAGCACATCTGGATTCAATCATTGGTACAAAAACAAAACAAAATAGACAAACAAAGACACTGCCAAAAACTGGATGCAAAGTAAAAAATCCTTCAATTTGTAAATGTATAAATAATCTGTGGGGAAACACAATACTACACAGAAACAAAAGAAAATAAACTACTGATATGAGCAACTACATAGATGAATCTCAAATGTGTTGTGCTCAGTGAATGAAGCCACACTATAAAGCCCACAACACTATTTATGCATGATTCTGGAAAGAGAAACACCACAAGGACTTGGGGAGAGAACACGACTACAAGAGATTAAAGGATTTTCTGGGGTAATGAAACTGGTTAACCTTGATCTTGGTGGAGAGTACATGATGACATTAGTCAAAATCCCTAATTATAGATTAAAATGGGTGAATTTTACTGTTTGTAATTACCCTCAATAATTGACATTTTTACAAAATTTTACCATGGCTCCCAGGTTTCCACTACTTGAAAACTACATTCCACACTTGACATTCTGGGTCTTTTTAATCTTGACCCCCTTGGGGTCAATGTCATGCCACCTTGTGCTTGAACTAGATCCATTTCTTCATCATTCTGTTAATACCCTACTTTCAGTTTTCTGGGCCTTTCTGAAAAATTGCACCTCTCACAGTCAATGCCCTCCTGTCTCCTCTCCAAAGCACACAGGACACAGAGAGTGGCATGTTTATTCTACAGCGTGGGCTTTGCCAAACTCCCAGTCTTTTCCATCCTGTTACACCACTCAGGACTGACCAATCTTTTCACAGTGTTCCTGGGTGTCTCCCGGTGTTATTCTGATTGCCGGTTACTGATCAACACACTTGTGCATGACATAATTACTCATCTCTACACCCATCCCTCAAATAACTGCCACCTAGCACACAGTAGGCTTCAATGCAATGCACCTAGGAGGGAGAATGGCCACCAAGCTCCAGGGTATAGAAATATCTGAGTTGCATTTTCAGAGGTGTGTCTGGAAGGACTCATAAAGCAACATCAGGGCCAAGGGCAGTGGAGAAAGCACACAAAGTGCCTAATTGCAGAGGTGCAAGATGCCTCCACATAGTCAGGGACACATACACACAGACCACTTACCTGGTCCTTGTAGGGTCACCTGGCAGTGCCCATGGCCACTCCCTTGATGAACAACTGCAGGATGAGGGGTAGCAGGAGGGCCCCAAAGGTACAGCCACTAGGATGCTATGCACAGGTTCAAAAGTGAAACCATGGAATAGCTCTTCCCTGGCTCCGCTTTTCTACCCAACACCTCCCTTACTCCTCCCACCCCAGCTAGCACCGCCCAAACACTCTCCCTCCCTGGACCAGACAGTTAGTCTAGTACACCCAAGTAAAACCTCACTCCATCAAACAGTCTGCCTACATGTCCCTTTTCAAATTCCATTACCCTATTCTGTGGCCCCCCTAGATTCTTAACTCCACAGGCATCCTACCCAGCCCATGTCACTGACCCCACTGGACTTCCACATCTCCTTCACATGTCCCTCCAAGTGACTTCTCCCTCTAGCCCTTCCTTTGGTATCCTCTGTCCCTTCTTGGCTGTTTGCCCCTCCCTCTCCACCAGAACCAGCTCTTCTTAGGGTGGGCACTTGGGACTGTGTGGATAAGTCATAGTATAGTCCAGGAATGCCATGTGCCTTCTGTGCATGAAGAAACCCTCACAGGTGGTCAGCATGGCACCCAGGTAGAGGCACAGACACAGGAAGAGTAGCAGGAAGAGCCAGATGTTTCGGTGCCCCACACAGTTATTCACCCACCTGCAATAGTGGTTGAACTCCTAGGGAAGAGGAAGTAGGACTGCAGATCTTTCTGGATTGGCCTTCATTACCCCCTAATCCTGAGGCATCTTCCAATTCAGTCCTCTAGGCTGCCTTCTCTTGGCCCTACACACAGGTTCCAATCTCAAGGAGAACCTGGCATTTCCATGGTTAGAGCATAGTTAGCCCAATAGCTCATCAGTTCACCTGTCCTGAGTGAGGTCTTTAGAGACAAGACCTGCCTGGTATCACTTGGAGCAAGATTGAACATCTCTGAGTCTCCGTTTTTTCAGACATTGAATGAGGATGAAAAAACACCCTTCACCAACCTGCCGTCTGCACTTTTGAACCCGAGTAGGGTTTGCACATCAGAGAAAGGTTCTCAGAATCCAGGAAACCCTCCAACTGGGACACCCAGACCAAGATAGCCAAAGATCCCCAGGACATGGTAGCAGTAAGCCTAAAGGGCTGGGGAATTACTATCAACAAGCCAGGGGAGGGGACAGTCACTGATTTTCCTCCCACTGACTCCACAGGCTCAGCAGAGTTGTGATGACCTTTGCATATCAACACCTGTGCAAACAAGGCAAGCATCCCTGGACAGGTGCACACACAGAGGTGATGACATATATAAGTGACCAGCAGTAGCTGAGAGCCACTTGAAGCACTCTGGGAACATGGTCTGATACCCCCACCTGGCCTACTCATGATGTGAGGTTTCTGGTCCTGGCCAGGTGCCTGGAGATAGGTTGGTGAGTGGACAGAAAGGAGGAGCACTCACCTCCACACAGATGTCATAGTTTTTGCAGTGGAAGGTTCGGGGCAGGCGGTGAAAATAACAGGTGGGTCACCATGGCATTTTGTATAACCTGCCATTCACATGTGGCATGTAGAGAGCCTCAGGGTCCTGCTTGAAGGCACCTGGCAGGGGAAGAGCTTTGGGCAGTTGAAGAGGCCCTTTTATCACTCTGCTGCTCAGGGCAACCCATAGTATCACTGGGCAACAAGAAGATGGGGAGGAGGTGGGCAGAGAAATCCTGGACCCTGTTGAACAAACTGACCACTCAGATGTACGGGCAGTCAGAGAAGGACTTTCCAGCCACAAGAGATCTTTCCAGCCAAAAAGCTCCCCGCTTTGGAATAGTGATCAGTGCTTGGAGTCATGTGTAAATTGGGAAGGAGGAAGAGTGAACTGCGTGGTTTTGGAAGAGCCTATTGGCCTCCCGTGCAAGTCTGCTCAGGCCTCTCTTCTAAAGCAACTGGGAAACCTCCAGGATTCTGTTTTTTCACAATTCAGTGGCTTGGGAAATGAAGTGCCAGGGCCCAAATAATGATGACAGAGTAAGAAGGGATCATGAGGCCACAGGGGGCCTCAGTTCTTTAGAAATGACCCCTGTAGGCACCAGCCCTTGGGGTGCCACCTTCCTCTCTCACAGGTCTGAGGCCTGACCTCTGTGTAAGATGCCTGAGTCTGAAGCATTCATACAAATGAGGATGTACATAGTGAGGAGGCGAAGAAGCCCTGTGGCCATGGGAAAGCCCACACTCCATCTTGGGCCAGTGCTTGGCATCTGAAATCAGGGCCAGACTCTGTTCTACTCTGGGGCAATCCAGAGCCCCCATGAGGCCCAGCTCACCTGAGATCAGACTTACTCACCTTAAGGGCAGATCTGAATATCCAGGCTAGAGACAGACCCCATTCCCTCCACCAAATGTCACCACGATTACCAGCCTCCCATAGTTTCCTGATAGGCTCCCCACATCTCTGTGCTTCTCACTAAATATCCTCCTTCCCCTCCTGGCCTCCCTCCACTTCCCTGCCTCTGCACTCTCCCTGTCTATTTCCCATCTGTCTCTTGGAGAGAAACCCAACTGCTGGCATGGAGACTCACGGAAATGTGAAGAACACTAGGCTTAGAGAGACCAGTGCTGCCATAGTCAAACAAGTCCAAAGGCTCGAGAAAAGCCAGGATCTGGCTGGGGGTCTGGGTGGGGACCAGAAAGCATTTGAGATACTCATGCTGAGCCTGCTCTCAAACAAATGAGAGCCAACCGCTCCTTCTCCTGGCTTGGCACCCAGAGTACCATGACTACAAGTGTGACATCAGAGAGGTTCCAGAATGGGTTCTCTGGCTGCTTCCAGTGCCCTCTGAGAGCAACCCTCCCCTGCCCTCACATACACACCTATAGACTGGGACATCCTACTCTTACAATGGTGGCTTTGTTGTAGCTGGTGAGGTTGCAATGTGGTTTGTCCCTCAAAGGTTCATAGGCTGGAGGCTTGGTCCTGAGTGTGGCAGTGTTGAGCTGATAGCACCTTTAAAAGGTGGGGCCTAGAGGGAAGTAATTGTGCCACTGGGGATGAGGCTTTTGGAAGAGAGTAATGAAATTCTTAATGGCCCCCATTAGTTCCTGTGAGAGAGGCTTGTTCTAAAAAGAACAAGAATCATCCTCCGCAGTTTCTGGCCATGAAGTCTGGACCCCTTGCATGTACTCCCACCATGATGCCATTCACCATTTTGTGAGCGCTCTCACTGAAGTTCAGTCACAGGTGCTGCCAAATGTTGGACTCTGAGCTAAATAAACCACATCTCTTAATAAAGTACCCATTCTTGGGTAATTTGTTAGAGTCACAGAAATCACGCTAATACAGAGACAATATAATATGGTTCCTGGGGAGATGGCATGGGGAGAAGTTTGGTGATGGTTATCCACTCTCAGGCCCAGTGCGAATTGAACCAGGCAGTGCAGGTTGCTGATCCTATCTCTATTTGTTTCTCTTTCTGTTAACAGAGTTCCAGTTTGGGGAAGAAGGTAGCAATCTACACAACTAAATAATCTCCCAGCTTCCCTCATTAACAGGTTGGGATTTATGACAGAATTCTGATCAAAATAAAAAATAAAGTATGTTGAGGATGTGACTCAATGGTTAAGCAATTCTGGGACCAATCCCTGATGATGATGATGTTGATGATGATGATGATGATGATAACTTGAACATGATTATGGCATACAACATATCTTGAAACATATTCACTGAAGAATGGCTGAGTCAAGCTATTGAACACATACATTCTTTCATTACTTATTTGTGATGAGAACCCTTAAAATTAACTCTGATTCATTTTCAAGTGTATATAACATTACCAACTGTAGTAATTCTGTTGTATGTTGTTAACTGTAGTCATTATATTGGATAGTACACCCTTTAAACTCAACCCTCTCATCTAAGTGTAATTTGGTCTCCTGTTACCAGCACCTTACCAGTCCACAGCCCAACCACCCCTGGGCCCCTGGCAGTCATTATTCTGCTACTTCTTCTTTTCCTGATTTTTTAAATAAATTACTGCAGAATACATTACAATTATATTACACATATAGAGCACAATTTTTATACCTCTGGTTGTATAGAAAGTATTTTCACACCAATTCGTATCTTCATACATGTACTTTGGATAATGATGTCCATCACATTTCACCATCAATTCTAACCCTCTGCTTCTTCTCTTCCCATCCCACTACTCTGCCTTATCTAGAGTTTGTCTATTCCTCCCATGCTCTCTCACCCCCACCCCACTATGAGTCAGTCACCTTATATCAAAGAAAACATTTGGCATTTGCATTTTGGGAATTGGCTTACTTAACTTAGTATTATCTTATCCAACTCCATTAATTTACCTCAAATGCCAAGATTTTATTCTCTTTTATTGCTAAGTAATATTCAATTGTGTATAAGACACATTTTTTTTGTCCATTCATCTACTGAAGAGCATTTAGGTTGGTTCCACAGTTTAGTTATTGTGAATTGTGCTAGTACTTTTAGCACAATTCACAAGAGTACTTCTATCCTAAGTACCAATTATTATGCCTGGGCTTATTGCAGAAAGGCAATAAGCATTCAGTGAATTGATTTAATAGTAATTCTAGGTTGGGAAATAAATCAAGGCTGTGATATTGATTTTGGCTGAATCTGTTAAAGATGTAACTTTTGAAAGAGGATTATTGGAACTGAATTTTCAAGGGTGGGTAGAATTGGAGAGATGTGAAAGACAGTGATATAATACTGACCTTACTCAGGGATCAAAAAATTTTTCTGAAAAGGGCCAGATCATGAATACATTTTTGTATGTGTGTGTGTGTGTGTGTGTGTGTGTGTGTGTGTGTGTGTGTGTGTGTATGCCCAGTAATTAAACTCAGTGGCACTTAACTAATAAGCCACATCCCCAGAACCCCCCCCTTTTTTTTTATCTAGACACAGGGTCTCACAGAGTTGCTTAAAACCTTATTAAGTTGCTTAGGCTAGTTATGAATTGGCAATCCTCCTGCCTCAGCCTTCCAAGCTGCTGGGATTACAGGTGTGTGCCACCTTGACAGGTAGGGCTGGTAAATACTTCAGGTTTATGCATCACATGGTTTCATCACAATTACTCAACTGTGTCCTGGTAGCACAAAATCAGTCATAGATAACAGGGAAACAGTGTCCATGGCTATTCTCATAAAACTTTGTTTATGATCAATGAAATTTAAATTTCATTTACTTTTCATGTGTCACAAAAGAGTATTCATTTTCTGAATTTTTCAACCACTTAAAATGCAAATACTATTTTCAGCTGTGTACCATAAAAAACCAGCATTTGATCTGAAAGTTATATTTGTTGAGACATGATAGGAAAAAAAAAAACAGAAAGAAAGTTGGAGTGATTTGGGTGCTGCAAAGGGCAGAAACAATGCTTGGAAAAAGAAAAAAGAAAAGGAAGAAATTAGATGACATTAGAGAGATAAATAATGAGAAATGGGGCTGTATAAGATTCTATAGGGAGGCTGGGGACATGGTTCAAGCAGTAGTGCACTCACCTGGCATGTGTGTGGCCCAGGTTTGATCCTCAGCACCACATACAAACAAAGATGTTGTGTCTGCCGAAAACTAAAAAATAAATATTAAAACAATTCTCTTTCTCTCTCTCTCTCTCTCTCTCTCTCTCTCTCTCTCTCTCTCTCTCTCTCTCTCTTTCTCTCTCTCTGTCTCAAAAAAAAAATTCTATAGGTTTTGTTTTTTTCTTCTTGAGAACTCGGCTTTAGCAAAATAGTGAATCATTAAAAAGTTTTGGGTTTGAACAGAAAAATGCCCTGATTTGATTTAAAGTCTGTAGAGGATCATGAAGTCCAAGTTTAACCTGGTTTTGGAATAGGAAGTAGTTAAACCTGAATGGATGAATTTATGAGTGAAAAACCTAAGGGAGATTCTCTTCTGATTCAAAAATCAATTTTATCTCCATTGTGTGTGCTCAAATAATTCATGGTTTGGGTAAATCACAGGATGGAGATCTGGGGGTTGGGGGTGGGGCGCAGTAAGGAGATGGCACTTTCAGAGACTGTTCTAATAGCTTTCAGCCAGAATAAATTTAAATCCCTCCACATGTGGAAAGACTTTTTTCTATTGAATTCAATACATAACAGGAAGGCATTTGAATCCCATTTAATCCTGACTGATCAGCAACCGGCTGCAAAGTCTGAATACTCATGCTGAAAAAACTAGTTTTCTTCTCTGGAACCAGTTTGGGTAAATTCAGCAATGGAAGTTCTTTTTTATCACAAATTCTATAGAGGCAAAGCACTAAGGTTTATATTTCTGTATTAGTCTCCACTTCCCTTAACAGAATGTTGGTGCAGAGATAAGGCCTGAATAAATAACCTCAGTGATTCAGTGCAATTGCCTTGTGCACCCTGCATCAAAGCATGGCTGTTAGGAGTCAATGAGGCTTACATCCAGGTGAGGAACCTGGCAGATGCTGATTTAGTGGCCCTCCTGCTGCTGTGTTACTTGGAAGCCAGATCACCAGATTGGACGGAAAAAGGCCTTGGCCAATGGCTTATGTGATCCCTGGCTCCCACAGCTCTGGCTTTTTTTTTCTGGATAAGGCTGTGTGTTAAGTCAATTATCCAGAAGTTATCTGCCTCTTTGCTCAAGAAGTATGGAACTCTATCACATTAGTTCTCACTGCCAGGAATGAAAAGTTGAGCACCTCCAAAGAGGTCTCTTTCTAGTGTCACTAGATTTACTCTCCCAGGCTGATCCTTCATTTGAGCCTGGTAGTTACATCTGAAATACATATGCCTAGAGAATGTCCAGGCAACAAAATGATGATACTTTTTAATCAAAACAGAAGTGACACTTTAGAGTTTCCTGTGCAGAATAAATAAATGAAGTTCACAGAATAGCACCTGGCTTAGTGTCAATTTTCTCTCATAATGTTCCTTTCTCCAAAATAAGAAATGCTTTAGGTTCAGACCTTCAGACAGGGAAATGGAAAACCTCTGTGTGTTATAGAGGGTCCTTGGAAAACTGTGCATAAATTCTTGACCTTTCTTTCTGGAGGGAAAAGAAAAATCTTGGATGGAACCCAATTTCCTCATTTTAAACCTTTGTGAGAAGAGCTGACACTGAACTGGGAGACCTGCCGTGGTCCCATTCCACCATCTAGCGAACATAAAAAGAAATGCCAAATTTAGAGTAAAATTGGCAATCATGTCATAATTTTGTTTTCAAAATCTGTAATTCACCAAATATGTGTTTTCTGATCCAGAAAATTGAAATCCTATGTTATGTTCGCTCATGAAGGTATTTCACTTGTGAACCTAAATAACAATCAGAGATTCTCTAAAGATTAATAAAGTTTACTGAAGTTAAGCAGACCTATTCCAGGGGAAAATATGGGTGTATTCAAAAAGATTGAGGCAAGAGGAAGTATTTTTTTTAATAAATAAGATATTTTGAAACAATAATATTTAGATACAAGGATCAATGAAAGGGTGGTGTCAGTCCAAGGTAAACAGAGTTTACACAATTTTCTGTGTAAGGTTGTGGTGGCCTTTGTGTGAGGTTTGGGTTCTGGCACAGTCTTTTCTGAATAATAGTTCTTGTGACCATCACACATGTATGAGACCCCTTCTTTATAACTGCCTGGCATGGTTATATTCTTATTGTTAGGGCTTGACAAAAAGACTCCATTTTTATTCTGAATATTTTCACATATTCAATTATTTAAACAAAAATGACTGCTAGGTTTTAAATGCTAAGCCCCCCCCCCCAAATGATTTCCTAAATTATTTTCTGTGTTTGCCTCTGAGGGGAAGAACAGGGCTTCCCATCACTCGCATGGATTTCCCCCCCCCACCTTTCCCATTCCTCTTATCCTTCTGTCCCAACATACTGTATTTATTCTGGTGCATGGACTGGGAGTGACTCAGAGGCCAGGATTATATCCTCTCAGCATACCAGGGGGCTTTGGCTGGAACCAGAGTCTTTCTGTTCATTTTCCAAGAATGCAGCTATCACTTGTAACCAAAGAAAATGCTTGGCATGGGCTTGTGTCCTCTGCTTGGTTTCATGTGTGTTTTTCCTCTCCTTTTATTATTCAACCTGTTCACAAACATAATCTGCTTCCTCCCCGAAGTTTTTACGAAAGTTTTTTTTTTTTTTTTTTTTTGCTTGGGATGATGCAAAAAATGGCAGCCAAATCCCCTCCAAAGCTATCACAGAGAGTTATCCACAGTTGTTTTGAGACCCACCAGTTAGAATCATTGTGATTACTATTAACAATAATCATAGGAGGTGCCATTTTTGAGTTCACATCAATTCAATAGAATTGTACATTAGATATATTTTTTCCTATTCCTCACACTACCTCTACAAAATAGGCAGTATTAGCCCCATTTTAGAAATAAGGAAACATGGACTAGGATTTTGGCTCAGTAGTAGAGCACTTGCCTAGCACATGTGAGGCCCTGAGTTTGATCCTCAGTTCCATATAAAGATAAATAAATAAAGATATTGTGTCTATCTACAAATAAAAAAAAGAAATAAGGAAAAGTGTATATAGTGGCAAAGGAGCATACCCCAAATCACAGCTTGTGATGGCAAAGGCAGAAACACACTAAGGTCTGGCTGGCACCAAAGCCCTTTATTCCACCAGTGGGCAATGGGGAGTGGGCAGTGGGCCTCTTCTCTGTTCATTTACACTCATGCCCATGACTGGTCAGACCCTGAGTCTGAGATTCTGTGTTGTGTCTCTGTGCCAGCTCTTTAGAATCTAAGACTTAATACCAAAAACTCAGGTCTGCAGAGCCCAGGGCCATGAACCAGGAATGAATTAAATGTGCAAGTGATTTAAACTAGAGCAAAAGGGAGCACTGGGAGCTGAAACTGGAAGGGTCAGAGTAAGGAAGGAACATAGTCCCCTGACCCCAATTTGTGCACTGAGAAGTCCCCACAGGTCAATTACCATAGCTGGCTGGATGCATGTGAGCCAAACCTTCCTCCCCATAAACCAGACTTTGTCCCCAGGATCTTCTCCAAATTTTGCAGATTCTAAGAATTCCAAGTTTCTTCCAGGATCCATCAGGATAGAGAGTGAATAGGGCATTTTCTCTGCTGCCCAGAGCCCAGGGCAATAGGAGAAGACACCCAAAGCAGCTGCAGTTTGGGACTCACCCTAGAAGAACTCTGGTGACCCCTCACACATGCCCACAGAGCTTCACCTGCTTTGCCTCTAGAGTAGAGCAGAACACATGGGGGTGGGGTGGGAAGGACAGATGAGGCCATCACACTAAGGGTAAATATCATCCAGGAGGCTGTTGGTTTAATTTCATAAATGTAATTATAAGTATACACTGTGTTAGGGTGTAAAGTTTTCCATCTCCCTCTAAGGAGAAGGAAAATTCAGTTCTACAAAAACTGAGGTTCTTGTGGGTGCCCCAGTTGTCCCCATCCTCACCTGAGGCACTAGGAGCTGAGGAAACCCAGTTCCTCCATTACTATCAAACATGGGTCTTCTTCTTTCTCTCCCCTGTCACAGGCAGCACTGACACTGGGAGGTGGGATCTGGGTCTTGATGGAGCTCAGAGTATCCTTTTTTTTTCCAGGCTCAGACTAACCCTGGAGTGGGGGCAGGGTTGCCTAGATGACCCCTTACATAGTTCAGTCAAGTGTCTGAGAGCCTCTTGTGTCCTGACCTGCAGCCCCACCCCTCCCTCTTCCCTGCAGGGCCCAGCAGGAGAGTGGGACAGCAGCCCCAGTTTCAGGTGATCACCTCAGCTTAAGGTGCCAGCTGCCTGTAGGCCTCTCAGTTCCCATCCTGCACACCTGGGCTGTGGGGGTTCCAGGCTAAGCCAGGCCTCAGAGCCAGGCCAGGATCACCACCAAAGCCTCCCAGCAGGGAGCTCTGTGGTCCCTGACAACCCCTGCAATGTCTGGGACACTGAGGCCATTGAACCCTGGAGGCTCAGCCCCTCTGGTTTCCACAGGGGGTGATACAGGACACAGCTCCCTCCATCCCTCCAAGCCTCCCTTGCAGACCTCTCAAAAAGACAGTCGTTTTACTCTTCTCACTATTTGCTGCTGGAGTAAGGGACCACTGGACTGGATGATAGCCCAGAAGAGGAGTCTCATGGGGTTTCCTGAAGAGTCTTATCTGGAGAATGAAGGTAGGGCACATCCCTGAGCCAGGTCCCAGCTGCCAACTACCCCTCACCCCCTATATGTGTATGTATTTATTATCCACATCTATAAATATAGTGAATTCATTAATAAAAATAATTAGTTTCAGTAATAATTTCCCTGAACCTTAGTAGCTTAAAACAGTAAATGCTTATTATCACAGTTTCTTTTACAACTCAATCATAGGAAAACAAAATAGCCCAATTTAAAAGAAACAAAGGATTTAAACAGACATTTCTTCAAAGATATTTGAATGGCCTATAAGCAAAAAGATACTCATTATTGATCATTAGGAAAATACACATTTAAAAGAGTAGTATGAGGAGATACAACTACAGACTCACTGAAATGGCTATAATAGAAAAGACAGACAACAGCACGTGCTAACAAGAAGACAGAGAAATTGGAATGCTACACTTTGCTGGAGGGAATACAAAATGGTTCTGCTACTTCGAAAAATAGTTTGGCTGTTTCTTGGAATATCAAGCAAGGAGTTACACTGTGGCCCAGCAATTTTATTCCCAGGTATATATCTGAGAGAAATGAAAAATATGTCTACACAAAAATTTGTATTTAAATATCTAGAGTGGCCTTATTTGTGAAAGTAACCAAAATTTTTATCAATGGATAAATTTGGTATACCCACATAATGGAATACTGTTCAGTCACCAAAAAAGTGAAGCATTCAAGAAATATTGTATTGTATATCATTCAACTACATGAAATATGTTTTATATTGTGTTGAATGCATTGTGTTATATGTATTATGTATTTTATGTACATACACATTTTGTATCATTCAACTATATTAAAAGTTAATAGGCAAACCTGTACAGACAGTACAAAAGTGGTTGCCTAGGGATCAGAATGGAAATGTATGATTTCAAACAGGTATCAGTTGTCTTTGCAAATGATGGAAATGTTCTAAAATTAGAACATTAGTGATGTATGCATAGATCTGTACATATACTGAAAACCATTGGATCATTCACTTAAATTGGATGAATTTTATGGAAGGTAAATAATATTTCAATAAGGGCTGTTTCCCTTTTTTAATATTTACTTTTTAGGTGTAGTTGGACACAATACCTTTATTTTACTTATTTATTTTTATGTGGTGCTGAGGATTGAACCCAGAGCCTCACACGTAGTAGGTAAGTGCTCCACTGCTGAGCCACAACTCAGCCCTGTTTTCTATTTTTTAAAGAAAAGGAATTAATGTGTTGATACACACAATAATGATAAATCTCAAAATAATTGCTGAGTGAAAGAAGCTAGAGGAGGTGAAAGGCATATATTTATAATTCCATTTATACCAGAAAATGCAAACTGATCTGTACTGACAGAAAGCAGATCCCTGGCTGCCTGTATACAGGTATGGAGGAGGGGATGTGTGAGCAGGAGGAGTTGTAAAGAGGCAGGAGGGAATTTTTAGACTGGACCGTTTCATTACCATGTTTGTGATAATGGTTTCATATATATGAGGACATGTACTTTAAGTGCAGTTTATGGTATTTCAATTATACTCCCATAAAGACTTTCTAAGAAATTATTTAATTGTAATAATGCTCTGATTTGGCTTTGAAACCAAGTTATATTCAGAAAAGCATAGAAATAGAGCAATGGTTCCTGGAGAGATGGCATGGGGAGAAGTTTGGTGATGGTTATCCACTCTCAGGCCCAGTGCTCACTGCTCATCCTATCTCTGTTTCTTTCTCTTTCTTTTAATGGAGTTCCAGTTTGGGGAAGGAGGTAGCAATCTACACAACTAAATAACTTCCCAGTTTCCCTCATTAACAAGGTGGGCTTTATAACACAATTCTGTCTGAAAATAAAACATAAAATATGTTCGGGATGTGACTCAATGGTTAAGAAACCCTGGGATCAATCCCTGATGATGATGATGATGATGATGGTAACTTGTACATGATTATGGCATACACCATATCTTGAAACATATTCACTGAAGAATGGCTGAGTCAAGCGATTGAACAGATTCATTCTTTCATATAATTATTTGTAGTGAGATCCCTTATAATCGAGTCTCTGAGTCATTTTCAAGTGTATATAACATTGCCAACTGTAGTCATTTTTGTATGTTTTTATTAACGTTATTCATTATATTGCACAGTAGATCCCTTAATTGTCTCCTTCCCATCTAAGTATAATTTTATCTCCTGTGACCAGCATCTCCCCTGTCCAAGGCCAGCCACTCCTGGGCCTTTGGCAGTCATTATTCTGTTATTTTTTTTCTTTCTTTTTTATTTTTTTTAAAATAAATTATAGCAAAATGCATTATAATTTATATTACACATATAGAGCACAATTTTTCATACCTCTGGTTTTATATATACTATGTTCACACCAAATCATGACTTCATATATACACATTAGATAATGATGTCCACCACATTCCACCATCATTGCTAACCTTCTGCCCACTCCCTTCCTGTCGAGTCACCTTCTTCCCACTCCCTTCCTGTCCCACCCCTCTGCCTTATTTAAAGTTTGTCTCTTCCTCCCATGCTCCCCCTCCCTATGCAACTATGAGTCAGCCTCCTTATATCAGAGAAAACATTCAGCATTTGTTTTATTTTTTTTGGGGGGGGGGATTGGCTCACTTCTCTTAGCATTATCTTCTCCAATTCCACACATTTATCTGCAAATGCCATAATTTTAATCGCTTTTATTGCTGAGTAATATTCAATTGGGTATATTTGCCATATTTTTTATCCATTCTTTTCTGAAGAGCATCTAGGTTGGTTTCACAGTTTAGTTATTGTGAATTGTGCGGTTGTAAACAATGATGTTGCTGTGACTCTGTAGTATGCTTTTTTTATTTTTAAGTCCTATGAGTTCAACTTTTCTAGATCCCACATGTAGCTGAGTTCATGAGATATTTTTCCTGTGCTTACCTGATATCGCCTAGTAAAATGTCATTTGGGCTCATTCATTTAACACAAATGACAGGAATTCCTTATTTGTTTAAAGACTGAGTAGTGTTCCTTTATGTTTCTAAACCATATTTTCGGTGTCCATTTATCCAACACAGCTTTTTCCATATCTTGGTTATGAGAATAGTGTTGAAATGAACATGAGGTGCACATGTCTTTTAACACACTGATTCCATTTCTTTGGATATATACCAAGTAGAGAGATTGTTGCACCATAGGGTAGTTGGGTTTTTTTTGTTTGTTTGTTTTGTTTTGTTTTGTTTTTTGTTTTGTTTTGTTTTGTTTTTGTGCTAAGGATCAAACCCAGGGCCTTGTGCATGCAAGGCAAGCACTCTAACATCTGAGCTCTATTTGTAATTTTTAAAGAAACTTCCCATACTGATTTTCATAATGGCTGTGTTAATTTACATTCCCTCAAACATTGTACATGAATTCCAATTCCTCCACATCCTGACCAGACCTCAATATTCTTTTGTCTTTCTTTCTTTTTCTTTTATATTAACTGGGTGTTGAACCCAGGGGTACTTTACCCCTGTGATACACCTGTAACCCTTCTTATTTTTTTATTCCGAGACCAAGTCTCACTAAGTTGCTGAGGTTTTCCTTGAATTTGTAATCCTTTTGCCTCAGCCTCCTGAGTTACTGGGATTAAAGGCATGTGCCACCAAGCCTGCTTCTTTTGTCCATTTAATAATATCCATTCTAATAGGTATGAGATGGTGTCTCATTTTGGGTTTAATTCTCATTTCTGTAATGATTAGGAATGTTGAGCCTCTTTTTCAAATTTCTGTCGGCCAGTTGGGTTTCTACTGAGATGCAGTAATGTTAAGGCCATAGTCTACCATCAATTTTTATGTTGATTTCTGTTATAGCACAGGAAGGAGGAATCATATTCATTGGGTCATGGAAGAAGGTCAGAAGTGGTATTAGAATCATACTAATCAGTCTTATTGAGCTTTGGGCAGATCATGCAAGCCTTAGTTTTTTTTTTTTTTAAATTAGGTATATAAGACAGCAGAATGCATTTTAATTAATCATGCACAATTGTAGCACAACTTAACATTTCTATGGTTGTATAGGATATAGCATCACACCATATGTGCAGTAATACATCTCCTTATGGTAATGATTTCCATCTCATTGCACCATCATTTCTAACAATATGCCCCATCCTCACCTCTGCCTCCACTTTGCCCCACTAAAGTTCTTCCAATTATCCTATGCCCCCCACCCTCATTATGGATCAGTATCCAATTATAAGAGAGAGAACATTCGACCTTTGGTGTTGGGAGATGGGCTTACTTCACTTAGCATAATATTCTCTAATTTCATCCATTTATCTGCACATGTCATAATTTTATTCTCTTTTAATGCTGAGAATAATTTTATTCTCTTTTAATGATGAAGGACATCCAGATTGTTTCCACAGTTTAGTTATTGTGAATTGAGCTGCTATAAATATTAATGTAGCTGTGTTCCTGTAGTATGCTACTTTTAAGTCCTTTGGGTATAGACCAAGCAATGAAATAGCTGGGTCAAAGGGTGGCTCTATTCTAAGTTTTCTAAAAATTCTCCATACTGCTTTCCAGATTGGTTGCACCAATTTGAAGTCCCATCTGTAATGAATAAGTGTGCCTTTCCCCACATATCCTCACCAACATTGTCTATATTCTTGATAACTGCCATTCTGACTGGCATGTGATGAAATCTTAGAGTATGTTTGATTTCCATTTATCTAATTACAACAGATGTTGAACATTTCTTCAATATTTGTTGCTTGAATTTATCAAAATCAAATTTATTTCTACATCTCAATGATGAATCCTCTGAAAGAGAATTAGTAAAACTCCCCCACTCACAATAGCCTCAAATAAAATAAAATACTTGGGAATCAACTTTATAAAAGAGATGAAAGACCTCTAAAATAAAAACTGTGGAACACAAAAGAAATAAATTGAATAAGACATTAGAAGATGGACAGATCTCCCATGCTCTTGGATAGGCAAAATGAATAATGTCAAAATGGTGATACTACTTAAAGTGCTACAGAGATTCAAAGGAAATCCAATTAAAATTCCATCATCATTTATTTTAGTAATAGAAAACGCAATAATGAAATCCATTTGGATAAATAAGAGACTCAAAATAGCAAAAGAAATCCTTAGCAACAAGAGTGAAGCAGGAGGTATCACAATGCCAGACCTTCAACTATACGACAAAGCTACAGGAACAAAAATGGCATGGTATTGGCACCAAAATAGACATGTAGACCAATGGTACAAAATAGAAGACACAGACAAACCCACATAAATACAGTAATCTCATAGTAGACAAAGGTGCCAAAAACATACTTTGGAGAAAGGATTGTCTATTCAACAAATGGTGCTGGGTGAACTGGATATCCATATGCAACAAAATGAAAATAAACCCCTCTTTCTCACCATGCACAGTACTCAATTCAAAGTGGATCAAGGACCTAGGAATTAGACCAGAGCCACTCCACCTAATAGAGAAAAAATTGGCCCAAATCTCCATCATGCCAATTAGGCCTCAACTTTCTTACAAGACTTCTAAAGTGAAAGAAAGAAATTCAAGGATCAATAAATGGGAGGGTCTCAAACTGAAAAGCTGCTTCAAAGCAAAAGAAAGAATCAATGAGGTGAAGAGGGAACCTACAATTTGGGAGCCAATTTTTGCCACACACATGTCAGATAGAGCAATAATTTCCAGGATATGTAAAGAACTCAAAAAACTCAACACTAAATACACAAACAGCATGAGGTTTCACTGGACAAAAGACTTCCTACCACTACAATTTTTTTTATTTATTCATTTGTTTATTTTGTCTGTCTCAACAGAAATCCTTCCTTGAAAGTGGGAGTCCATTGCATATGGTTATCCACTTCCTTCCTCCTATAAGGCTCATGCAACTCTGGACTCTGGCCCAGCCAGTGTACCCTCCCTGCCATTTTGATAATAGTATAATTATTTCTAAATATTACAAATATTACTAATGTTCATAAGTTGGCACATGATCCAAGCAGAGCCAAACTGTTTACACCAAATCATCTCATTGAGCTTATTCAGATATCAGCCTAGAGCTCCTCATAGCCCCTTTGCCATAAGTCAGGGAAAGTGTACTGGAGGATAAAATCACAGAAGGGGAAAGCAGGTGAGGAGGAGATAAGGATAAATAAATGTGTTGTTGATGGTGTCTTTTGGACCCTTGAATCCAATCAAGTCTTCAACCAGTTGTACCCTTCCAGACTTTCTAGTTATAGGAGTCAGCTAGTTATTAATTCACTAGTTATGAGAATTGATATACCCCTTTTTCACTGGACATGCTAGTTTGATTTTCTATGATTTGCAATTGCAAGGATACTGACAACAAATGCACTTGGTGGGATATGGGGAAAAATGGTGGGGCTGACCTCTATGCAAACTCATGGCCAGTACATGGCCAGCACAGGGCCCACCGTGCCCCCAGCATGCTGCTGAGTGGACTTGAAGAAACACCTACACGGTGAAGTTGGCTGGTAATACAGAATCACAGAGGCTAGTCTGACCCTTTATCCATGGGTGGGAAGCAGTGTCTGCCTGGATGACCTGGCAGCATCCCCTCTCTGCCTGCTGTAGGATGTGAAACATTTCTTTTTAACTTGCAGAGCCAGCTCATCAAGACAGCTTTGAGATGAAGAGGCCAACCCAACACCACTTCTGGAAAAGCAGCTACTTCCCCATTCTTCCCAGGCCCTGAGCCTGGGGGAGGTGGACTCCCAACATCAGCCCCAGCCAACCCTTTAAGAGTTTCCTAAGTTCCAGAAACTATTTTTGATAATTAACTGAGAGGACACAAACACACACAAAAAATCACAGGATATCAAGTGACAGGGCCTTAGAAAGCATCTAGCTGGGGAAGTGTCCCAGCTCCAGTTGCCATAACAAAGTGCCACCAGTGGGGTTTATTAAATCACAGAAGCTTAACAAATAATCAGACAGATAGAGTTAAACAAATAAGGGGGATTTTTTTTTTTTTCAGAAATGAAGGGTGAAAGTCTGAGGTCAAGGGACCTGAGGCCTCTACTCAGCTTGAGATGGGCTGCCTTCTCCCTAGGTTGTGAGGACACAGGCCCATGTGTCCATGTTTCCTCTTCTTATCAGGGACCATCATATTGGATTTTATACATGGTCATTTTTCTGCAGGCCATTTTTTTTATGACCAACCCAAAATGTACATGGTTGGACAGGCCGATCCTTAGACCCCTATAGGTTCTGGCATCAGAATGGGGTGTGACACCAACTCTAGGTAAATTTCATGGCAATACACCCCATTCATCTCAGCTGGACACCCCAGTAAGGTGAGAGTGGCCCATACTTCCCTTCCCAAGAAGCAGGAGATAGCCACCAACATGCAATAAGTGAGGTAGGACTGGGCACCAGCCCTCAGGGGTGGAAGGCATTAAAGAAATCATACATTCATCAGAATGATTTTGTTTTGTTAAGTGTTAGCAGCTGGAAAACTGGAGCAAGCCCTCTCACAGAGCTTTTACCTAACAGAAAATAAGAAATTTCCCACAGCAAAGACAAAGAGAGATTCAAGAAGCCATGATTTCAATTCTGGGCACTCTGAAACCCAGAGGTTAATTTTCCTCAACACAGACATCTCTTTGGCGAGGATAGGGATAAAGCAAAATAGAAGAAAGAGTCCTACAATTGGGGATCAAGAGAGCTGGGCGTAAAGCCTAACCTGGCCTCCCCATCTCTCTGGCCTCTTTTCTGCCAAACTGTGAAATGAGTGCACCAGACCTATGAGCACTGAATTCCCCAGCTCCAAGATTCCCTGACTTTTCCCAGGGACAGGCCCTTCTCTTTTACTCCTTGGTTCCAGAACAAACAGCAAGCTTCTCTGCCAGTTCTCACCCCTGAGCCTGAAGGCAATGCTTTCCTTAGAGTCTGAACTTAGCTCATTGTACCGTATTGCCAGCTTGTGACCATGAAGAGTGTCCATCTCCACCGAGCACTCCTACCCCCAGGTGAGCTCCAGCTCCTGCTGTCCAGGAGGTTTCCCAGTAAGGACCACCGTCCAACCCCAACATTTTAAAATACAAAATTCAAAGGACAAAAGACTTTCCAAAGTCTGTTTCAAGATAATTCAAATACAACCTGGAAAATTACCCCAACTGTGTAAAGCTCTGAAGCATTTCATCTGGAAATAACAAGATCTACAACAAAGTTGTGGAAATAGGTTAGAGGCCCTGTGTTGTTCATCAGCTGCCACAATCTTGTCACATCTTCCCTGACCACACACTTCTCAAACCAAGAGGTTGCTGCAGGGATGGGCCACACATTCTGTTCGAGCGTCCAGCCCAGGGTACCACAACATTCTGCAACCTCCATTTTGACCATCACTTCAGTTTTGTTCAGTCCCAGCATGGATCTCAGCCCTAGCTGTTTGCTCAAATCACCTAGAAAGCCTTAGAAAGTCACTAAGTTCAGTGCCACAACACCAGTCATATGAGAGTTCCTGCTGGAGGCAAGACTGGCACCTGAAGCACTGGAAATTCTAGTGCACAGCCATTTATTATTGAGCTATGCTGCCCTCAGAATGCCAGCAGGTGTCCATCCCGCCAAGCTCTTGATGTGGACATGTGGCTATTTCTAAATTAACTTTAAATGACACATGAATCTTCAATACATTCCTCACATAGTGCTCACTAGTGATCTATCTCTATTTAATCAAATTAAAATATTACAACTAAAAGTTAAGTCCTTTTAATTAATCCCTCAATTATATTCTCTCGACTCTTCTCTGAAGAAACTCATCTTTCTGCCTTTGGCCTGTACCCTTACAGCCTTTTTGCTCTAATTTTTCTTTTTGTTGTTGTTGTTTGTTTGTTATTTATATATAAGAGCAGAGTGCATTATAATTTTTATTACATATATACAACACAATTTTTCATATCTCTGGTTGTATACATAGTATACTCACACCTGTCTTCATACATGTACTTTGGATAATACTGATCATCACATTCATCATTAATTACCCCATGCCTCCTCCTTTCCCCTCCCACCCCTCTTCCCTATCTAGAGTTTGTCTATTCCTCTCATGCTCCCACTCCCTATTCCACACTGAAGCAGCCTTCTTATGTCAAAGAAAACATTCAGCATTTGGTTTCTTGGGATTGACTAACTTCACTTAGCATTATATTCTCCAACTCCATCCATTTACCTGCAAATGCCATGATTTTATTGTCTTTTATTGCTGAGTAAAACTCCATTGTGTATATATGCCACATTTGTTTTATCCATTGGTCTATTGAAGAACATCTAGGTTGGTTCCACACTTTAGCTCTTGTAAATTCTGCTGCTATGAACACTAATGTGGTTGTGTCCCAGCAGTATGCTATTTTTTAAGTCTTTTGGGTATAGACAGAGGAGAGGGATAGCTGGGGCAAATGGTGGTTCCATTCCCAATTTTCCAAAAAATCTCCATACTGCTTTACATATTGGCTGCACCAACTTGCAGTCCCATCAGCAGTGTAGGAGTGTAGCTTTTTCCCATAGTGGGAAGGGTCAAAGGAATGGTGCTGGGTGGGTGGGGGCCAGGACCCTAGCAAGGAGCCCAGGCTAGGGACTTAGGGGAGGGACCATGCCAAGGAACATCAGGGAAGGGCAGGGCTGGGGAGACTGGTGTCACTAGTGGACTGCAGTGCAGGGACACCAAGGGGAGCAGAAAAATGGCCAAAGAAAGGGGACCGCAGTCAATACACAACAATGCACTGGGCAACAAGGGCTACCAGAGGCTCAAGATAGAAGCCCAGCCACAGAATGGAGAGAGAAGAGTGTGTCTAGGGAAGAGGACTCAGGACAGTGGACAGGGCTGAGGAGAGAGGCAGGGGACCCAGCAAGAAGAAGACAAACTTGAGACCCACTGCCACTGCCAAATATCAGAGTTCAGGGTGAAGGACCAAGGGCCCAGAAAGAGCAAGGGGCCCAGGCGAAGGGCAGGGCTCTATTTCTGATAAGGCACCCTGATTCAGATGAAAATCCTTGGCAAGGGACTTGGAAAAGGGTGCCTGGCAAGGGACGGGGACCAGGAGGAGGAGGAGGATGAGTTGGCATGGCACGGTGTCACGGTGAGTGTGGAGAGAGGTGGGAGCCAGGACCCAAGCAAGGAGCCCAGGCAAGTGACCCTAAGTGCATGAGGCCCACCAGTGGCCGCTCCCACAGGGAAAGTGCTAAAGGAAGGCGAGGAAGGGGCAGAGCTAGGATAAGGAGACAGAGGGTACCATAAAGGGTACTGAGAGGAGGAACATAGGGGGCCAAAGCAAGGGGCCCCCAGGTAAGACCCAACACATAGAAACACCACATGAAGCCACACGTCACAAGGAACTGGGCTAGGGGATCCAGTGGGCAGCCAGGCCCCAGGACTGGAGGGCGAAGAGTCAGGTTTCAGGAGAGCTTAGTTGGGGTAAGGGCAGCATGCAAGGCTAGAATACAGGGGAGGAAAGGAAGGGGATCACCCAGGGCAAGGTGACGCTAGGCCTATGTCCACTGCCACGTGTCAAGTTTGGGCAGTGAAGGGGGTCCAGGCCAGAGGCATAGTTGTGTTTCCTATAGGAAGGGTTCAGGGCACAGAGCCAGCCAATTCCAGTCTTCTGTCCCAAGTGAGTAGGTCCTCAGAGAGAGAGAAGGACCAAAGGAGGGCCCTGTGAGGGAATACTTTTGGCCCTGGATTGGGAAGGGTCAGTGGGCAGCCAGGACCCAATCTAGGAGCCCAGGCTAGAAACAAGCAAGGGGAAGGGAGGGTCTGGGCAGTGCCATGATATCACAGTAGAAGGGAAACAGAGAGTAGGAAAGGGGGGCGAGAAAAGGGCCTGAAATCAAGGGACAGAAACAGGGTCCTGGAGAAAGAATGCCTGGGGCTCCAGCAAGGAGCAATTCCCAAAAATGGAGAGCCAAGTGCCAGGACTCCTGGGTCCCATAAATTAAACAGGACTGGGGAGAGAAGGGAATGGAGAAAGTAGAATGGTTGGTGCAGGGAGAGGTCTCATGGCCCAGGTTCACTGCTGGGCGTCAGGTTTGGAGTGCAGGACCTGGGCTGAGGAAGGCCAAATGGCCCAGGCAAGAGCCAGGGCTACCTTTTTCCAAAGGAAGCCCATAAGGCCAAATGTCCAGGTCCAGTCCCTTGGCCCTGGTGAGCATGCTGACAAAGGGATCTTGAAAGGGGACTCAGCAGGGACAGGGATGACAGGAGGGCCAAAAGAGGGCACAGCATGAAGGGCCCAGGAAGAGTATTGGTGGGGTGTGGGCCAGGAGCCCAGAAAGAAGCCCAGGCTAGAAACCTAGAGGAGGGCCCAGGAGAGGGGAGAGCAAAGAAGGGTGGGCCGGTACATGGGAGGCACTAGGGTTCTGAGGTGCAGGGAAGCCAAGGGGAGTGGAAAAGTAACTAAGGCTAGGGGCTTGCAGTCCAAACTCGAGGTAGCACAGAGCAAGAAAGGGCCCCAGAGGCTCAAGCATGGATTAAGGCTAGAGAATGGAGAGCCTAAGACAAGTGCTGGGGCAGGGGTTTAGAAAAGTAGACTGGGCTGGGGTGGAAAGGCAGGAGATCCAGCAGGGGGAGTAAGGCTTGAGGCCCAGCACCACTGCCAGGTGGCAGGGTTCTGGGTGCTGGACCAAGGGCCCAGGGATAGCAAGGGGCCCAAGTGTGGGGCATGGCTTTGTTTCCCATAGGAAGTCTACAGGGAACCTAGGCAAGTCAATGACATTCCTCTGACCCAGGGGCTAGATTCTCAGAGAGAGTCGTGGACAACATGAGGGCCAAAGGAGGGCATTGTGAGGGGATATTTTAGGACAGGGATGGTGGGGTGAGTGTTCAGCCAGGACCCATTCGAGGAACCTAGGCTATTGGCCTGAGCATGGGGCCTGAAATCAAGGGACAGAGTTAGGGTCCTGAAGAAGGATGGCTGGGGACTACAGCAAGGAGCCAGGACCAAGAATGGAGAGCCAAGTGACAGGAACCTCTCCTGGGTCCCATGAAAAGAGACAGGGTTGTTGATGGGTATAAGGAAAGAAAGGGGAGCAAGTGGCACAGGGAGAGAAGAGCTCAAGGCCCAGGTTCACTGCTGGGTGTCAGAATTAAGGAGCAGGGCCCCAGCTGAGGGAGGCTAAAGGGCCCATTTAAGGGGCAGGGCTACCTTTTCCAAAGGGGAGCCTGCAGGGATAAATGCCCAGTTCCAATCTCCTGGCTATGGTGAGCATCCTGGGAAAGGGATCTGGAAAAAGGACCCAGCAGGCACAGGGATGACAGGAGGGCTGAAGGAGGGCACAGCAAGAAGGGCCACAGGAAGGGTTTTGGTGGGGTGTGAGCCAAAACCCCAGGAGGGAGCCCAGGCTGGAAACCTAGAGGAGGGCCCAGGCCAAAGGAGAGCAGGGAAGAAAGGGGCCTGAAAAAGGGAAGGAGGGTGACACTAGTGTTCTGCACTTCAGGAAACAGAAGGGGAGAAGGGAAGTGGCCCCAACAAGGGCCCCACAATCAAAGCCCATGGAAGCCAGGAGCAAGAATGGCTCCCAGAGGCTCAAGCGAGGAGCCAGGCTAGGGAATGGAGAGACAAGGGCCAGCACTTGGAAGGGGACTCAGGACAGTGGACAGGGTTAGGGAGGGAAGACAGGGCATCCAGACAGAGGGAGGCAGACTCTAAGCCCAGAGACACTGCCAGGTGTCAGGGTTCCGGGTTCAGGGACAGCAAGGGCACAGGTGAGGGGCAGGACACTGATTCCCATAAGGTACCCTGGCCCAAATGAGAATAAAGGGCCAGGGACCAGGCCAAGGATGCCTGGAAAGGGACATGGGCCAGGAGGAGTGTGACAGGAGGGCATCGTGGGTGCAGAGAGGAGCAAGAGCCAGGACCCAATTAAGGAGCTCAGTCAAGGGACTGACCATTCCAAAAGATATTAGAGACCAAATAAGCAGGAGGCACGCGCACCAGCAAAATGCACTAGGGGAAGGAGAGAAAAGGACACAGCTAGCTAGGATGAGGAGACAGAGGTCCACGCAAAGGGCACAGAACGGAGCATGCTAGCAGGCTAAAGCAAAGGCTCCCAGTTCAGACCCTACATGATGCGACACCATGCAAAGCAATGCCACACGAGGAATGCAGCAAGGGGCTCAGGCCAGCAACCTGGCATGGGGATTGAAGGGCAAAGGGTCAGGGTGAGGGAGGGCTGGGTTGGCTTAGGGGGTCATCTCTAGGGTCATGTCCACTGCCAGGTGTCAAGGTTGGACCCAGTCAAGGGGCAGGGCTGTGTTTCCCATAGGGAGACTTCAGGGCCCAGAATCCAGCCACTTCTACTCCTCTGCCACAGGTGAGTAGATCCTCAGAGAGAGACAGGACCAAAGAAGTGCCCAAGAAAGGCACTTTGAGGGATAACTTTGGTACAAGATTGGGGGAGTGTCAGTGTGGAACCATCACCCATTGAAGGAACCCAGGCTAGGGAGAAGCAGGGGGAAGGGAGGGTCCAGGCAATGCCAGAAAAACACGTGCAATGGAAACAGAGGGGAGGCATAGGAATGGCAGGCTCAAGGGGCCCAAAATCAATGGACAGTGACAAGGTCCTCGAGAAGGGCAGCCCGGGGGCTCCAGCAAGGAGCCAGGCTCAAGAATGGAAAGCCAAATGTAAGGGCCTGGGCCTAGGCTCATAAAAACAAACAGGGTTGGGGAGGGGACGGAGATGAGGGAGGGGAGAAAGGGGAGCCAGTGGTTCAGTGGGAAGAAGGTAAAAAGCCCAGGTTCCTAGCCAGATGTTAGGGTTCTGGATCAGGGCCTGGGTTGAGGGACGCCAAAGGACCCAGGGAAGGGGCAGGGCTACATTTTCTCAAAAGGAGCCCGCAGGGCCAAAGCCCAGGTCCAGTTCCCTTGCCTGGATAAGCATCCTAGGAAGGGGTTCAGATAAAAGGGATCAGCAGATACAGGAAAACACAGGAGGGCCCAAGTAGGACACAGACTGTAGGGTCAGAGGCCAGGTGTGGGTGGAGTGAGGGCCAGGAACCCAGCAAGGAGCCCTGGTTAGGGACCTAGAGGAGGGCCAATGCCTGAGGAGAGCAGGGAAGGGCGGGGCCCGGAACGTGGCCTGGCACTAGAATTCTGCACTACAAGAAAACCAAGAGGAGCAGGGAAGTGGCCGAGCAAGAGGCCCGCAGTCAAAGCCCAGGGACTCAAGGAGCAAGAAGGGACACAGAGGCTTAATCCAGAAGCCAGGCCAGGGAATGGAGAGCCAAATTCCAGGGCTGGGGTAGCGGCTCAGGAAAGTAGACAAGGCTAGAGAGGGAAGGCATTGTGTCCAGCAGTGGGCAGCTAGCATCCAGGCCCAGGGCCACTGCCAGGTGACAAGGTTCCCACTGCAGGACCAAGGGCCCAAGGAGAGCACAGGGCTTAGATGAAGGGCGGGGCTCTTTTTCTCACCAGGCAATCTGGCCCAGGTGAGAATCCAGGGCCAGGGACAGGCAAAAGAGGCCTGGCCAGAAAAGAAGGTCTGGAGTAGGACGATGAGAGGGCATAGCAAGGGGTCGGTGTGGGTGCAGAGATGGGCGAGAGCAAGGACCCAAGCCAAGAGCCCAGGTAAGGGACCCATCTGAGACATCTAAGCTGAGGGACCCAAGGAGCAGGAGACAGGGGAGCGCCAGGGTAAAGCGGGAGAGGAAGGGGAGGAGTGGGCTGCATGAGGACCAGGAGGTAAAAGGAGGCGAAAGGTCACCTGAGGGATCACTCTAGGTAAGCCAAGCAAGGGCTTCCAGTCAAACAGGACACAAAGCATCCCAAGATGTGCCACACAACAGGGAAAACTGAGTCATGGCCTCAGGAGAGTGGCAAGGCCTGGGGACAAGAGCTGGAAGGGCCAAGGTTAGAAAGGGCTGGGTTGAAGGAGTATCAGCATGGAAGGCCAGAGGGCAGAGGAGGAAAGGGAGGGGATGGCTCAGGGCTAGGTCAGTAGAAGTCCCACCTCCACTGCAAGGAATCAAGGATCCAGGGGCCTAGGGGACACATGCCAGGGACAGGGCTGTGTTACTGATAGGGAGCATTAAGGGTGAAAAGGCCAGATAATTCCACTCCTCTGTCCCAGGTGAGTAGATCCTCAGAGAGGAACCTGGACCAAAGGTGGGCCAAAAGAGGGCACCGTGAGGGGCTACCTGGCATGCAGGGGGGCGGAAGGTCAGTGGGGAGCAAGAACCCATTGGAGGAGGCCAGGCTAAGGAGAGGCAGGGGTAGCAGATGGTCCAGACCATGCCAGGATACGACAGCACAAGGGGAAGAGAGTGGAGGCAGAGGAAGGGCAAAAAAATGGGCCTGAAATCAAGGGATAGGAACAGGATCCTGGAGAAGGGAGGCCGGAGGCTCAAGCAAGGAGCCATGCCAAGGAATGTAGAGCCAATTGAATGCAGAGCCAATGTGAGGGCCTAGGCCAAGATGCATGTAAAGGGACAGGCTGGGGAGGGGAGAGAGGGGAGAAAGGAGAGCAGGTGGCTCAGAGGGAGGAAGACTCAAGGCCCAGGTCCACTGCTGGATTTCAGGGATCAGGACCAGGGCCCACGCTGAGAGAGGGCAAAAGGCCCAGGCAAAGGGCAGGGCTCCATTTCCTCAAAGGGAGCCAACATGACCAAGAGGCCAGGTCCAATCCCCTGGCCAAGGTAAGCATCCTGGCAAGGGGTTCCAGAAAAGGGGCCCAGCAGAGACAGGAACACACAGGAGGGCCCAAGAAGGGCACAGTCAGAAAAGCCAGAGGACCCTGTGGGAGGGGTGGGAGCCAGGAACCCAGCAAGGAGCCCAGGTTAGAGACCTAGAGGAAGGCCCATGCCTGGGGAGAGCAGGGAAGGACAGGGCCCAGCAGTGGCCTGGCACTAGTGTTCTGCACTCCAGGGAAGCCAAGGGGAGCAGGAATGCGGCCCCAGCAAGGAGCCTGAAATCAAAGGGCCAAGGGCTAGGTCTGGGGGCTCAGAAATGTGGTCAAGGCTGGAACAGGAAAGTAGGGGACCCAGCAGGGGAGAGTTAGCTTCCAGGCCCAGGGCCACGGCCAGGTGACAGGGTTTCCAGTGAAGGACCAAGGGCCCAGGGAAGTCAAGGAGCCAAGGTGAACAGCAGGGCTCTATTTCTCACAGGGCAACCTGGTGCAGGTGATAATCCAGGGCCAGGGACCAATAAATGAGTACTGGCAAGATAAAGGGGTTCAGGAGTAGGGCATCAGGAGGGCACAGCAAGGGGTCAGGTTGGGTGCAGAGAGGGGTGAGAGCCAGGACCCAAGCCAGTAACTCAGGCAAGGGATCCATGTGACCCACCTAGGATGAAGAACCCAAGGAGCCGGAGACTGGCGAGTGCCAGGTGAAAGCGTGAGAGGAAGGAGAAGAGGGGGCTGGATGAGGACTGGGAGAAAGAAGGAGGTGCAAAGGTCACTGGGGGGATAGCGGTACAGGGCCCCAGCTAAGGGCAACCAGATCAGGACCAAGAAAATGTGACCCCATGCTCTTCTACATGATATTAGGATTGTGGTCGTGGCCTCAGGCAAAAGGCCAGGCCTGGGGACTAGAGCTGAAATGGTCAGGGTTAGAAAAGTTGGGTTGAAGGAGGGGCAGCATACAAGGCCAGATGGTAGAGGAGGGAATGAAAGGGATCACTCAGGGCTAGGTTGGCACAAGTCCCACCTCTACTTGTAGGCTTCAAGTTTCCAGTGGCCTAGGGGACCCAGGCCAGGGACAGGGCTGGGTTTCTCACTGGGAAAATGGAGGGCGCAAAGGCCAGCCAATTCCACTCCTTTGCACCAGGGGACCAAGTTCTCAGAGAGGAACCTGGACAAAAGGAGGGCCAAAAGAGAGCATTGTGAGGGGCTACCTGGCATGCAGAGGTGAGGGGGGGGTTGGTGGGAAGAGAGAACTCATTGTAGTAGCCCAGGCTAAAGAGATGCAGGGGTAGTGGGGGCCCCAGGCAGTGCAGGGATACCACAGCACAAAGAGAAATGAGTAGAGGCAGAGGAGGGGAGGATAAATGAGCCTGAAATCAAAGAACAGGGACAGGGTCATTGAGAAGGGCAGACGGGGGCTCAAGCAAGGAGCCATGCCCAGAAATGCTTGGAGAGCCAAGCATTAGGGCCTGGGCCAAGGTGCATGAAAAGGGCCAGGGCTGGGGAGGGGAGAGAGTGGAGAAAGGGGAGTGGGTGGTGCAGAGAGAGGAAGACTCAAAGGCCAGGTCCAGTGCTGGGTGTCAGAGTTCGGGAGCAGGGCCTAAGCTGAGGGAGGCCAAAGGGCGCAGTCAAGAAGAAGGGCTCCTTTTTCTCAAAGGGAGCCCACAGCACCAAGAGCCCAGGTCCAGTACCCTGTCCCAGGTAAGCATCCTGGCAAGGGTTTGGGAAAAGGGGCCTGGCAGACACAGGGACACACAGGAGGGCCCAAGCAGGGCACAGCCTGAAGGGCCAGATGCCTCTGTATGTGGGGTGGGGGCCAGGAACCCAGCAAGGAGCCCAGGTTAGGGACCTAGAGGAGGGCCCATGCCTGGGAAAAGCAGGGAAGGGCAGGGCCAGGATGGAGGCCTGGCACTAGTGTTGTGCACTCCAGGGAAGCCAAGGGGAGCAGGGATGCAGCCTCATCAAGGGGCCCAAAGTCATATTGCAGGGACTCAAGGAGCAAAAAGGCCTACCAGAGGCTCAAACATGGAGCCATGCCAGTGACTTGAGAGCCAAGGGCCAGGGCTGTTCCAGGGGGCTCAGCAAAGTGGACATGCTGGAGAGGGAAGGCAGGGGATCTAGCCTCCATGCCAAGGACCACTGCCAAGTGTCAGGGTTCCTGGTGCAGGACCAAGGGACCAGGGAGAGCAAGGGGCCCAGTAGAAGAAAAGGGCTCTGTTTCTTCCAAGGCATCCAGTCCAGGTGAGAATCCTGGGCCAGGGACCTGGTAAAGGAGGCCTGGCAAGAAAAGAGGCTCAGGAGTAAGGCAATGGGATGTCAAGGCAGGGTGTCAGGGTGGGTGCAGAGAGAGGCGAGAGCCAGGACCCAAGCCAGTAACCCAACCAAGGGACCCATTTCACCTACCTAGGGTAAGGATCTAAGGAGCAGGAGACTAGCAAGCGACAGGGGAAAGTGCAAGAGGAAGGGGAGGAAGGGGCTACATGAGGACCAGGAGGAAGAAGGAGGTGCAAAGGTAGAAAAGGGGATTGTCCTAGGAGACCCTAGAAAGGTGCCCCCAGGTCAATCCCAATACAAAGAACCCCAATCTGTGGCACGCTACAGGGGGAATGCGGTCTGGGATTCAGGTGAGCAGAGAAGCCTGGGGTCTAGAGCTGGTAGGGTCAGGGTTTGAAAAGGCTGGGTTGAAAGAGGGGCAGAATGCAAGGCCAAAGGGCACAGGATGAAAGGGAGGGGATTGCACAGGGCTAGGTCTACCCAGGACCCACTTTCACTGCCAGCCATCAAGGTTCCAGCAGCCTAGGGACCCCGGCCAGGGGCAGGGCTGTGTTTCCCATAGGAAACATTGAGTGCCAAAGCCCAGCTAATTCCACTCCTCTGCCTCAGGTGAGCAGGTCCTAGAAAGGAGCCTATACCAAAGGAGGACCAAAGGAGGGCACTTTGAGGGGCTACGTGGCATGCAGTGGGGGCAGGGCAGGTCGGTGGGGAGCCAGAACCCACTGGAGAAGCCCAGGGTAAGAAAAGGTAGGTGTAGTGGAGGGTCCAGGTACTACCAGGATACCACAGTACAAGGGGAACAGAAGGAAGGCAGAGGAGGGGCCAAAAATATGGGCCTGAAGTCAAGGTATAGGGACGGAATCCTGGAGAAGGGCAGCTAGAGGCTCAAGCAAGAAGCCATGGCCAGGAATGGAGAGCCAAGTATGAGGGTCTGGGCCAAGGTGCATGAAAAGGGCCAGAGCTGGGGAGGGGAGAGAGGAAAGAGAGAGGAGAAAGGGGAATGGGTGGTCGCAGAGGGAGGACGACTCAAAGCACAGGTCCCCTGTTGGGTGTCAGGGTTCAGGAGCAGGGCTTGGGTGAGGAAGACAAAACGGCCCAGGAAAAGTGCAGGGTTATGTTTTCTCAAAGGGAGCCCCCAGGGCCAAGAGCGCAGGTCTACTGCTCTGGCTCAGGTAAGCATCCTGGCAAGGGGTTCCGGAAAAGGGGCCCAGCAGAGACATGGACACACAGGAGGGCCCAAGAAGGGCACAGCCAGGAAGGCCAGGGGCCCCTGTGGAAGAAGTGGGAGCCAGGAACCCAGCAAGGAGCCCAGGTTAGGGACTAGAGGAGGGCCCATGCCCGAGGAGAGCAGGGAAGGGTGGGGCCCGGAAGGTGGCCTGGCACTAATGTTCTGCACTCCAGGGAAGCCAAGGAGAGCAGGGAAGCAGCCTCAGTAAGGGGCCTGCAATCAAAGCCCAGGGACTCAAGGAGTAAGAATGTCCACCAGAGGCTCAAGTGAGGAGCGAGGCCAGGGAATGGAGAGCCAAGGGTCAGGGCTGAGCATGGGGGCTCAGAAAAGTGGACAAGCCTGGAGAGGGAAGGCAGGGGATCCAGCAGGGGGAGCCAGCCTCCAGGCCAAGGACCACTGCTAGATTTCAAGGTTCCCAGTGCAGGACCAAGGCCCCAGGGAGAGCACGGGGTGCAGGCGGAGGGCAGGGCTCTGTTTCTCACAGGGCAAACTGGCCCAGGTGAGAATCCAGGGCCAGGGATCAGGCAAAGGAGGCCTAGCAAGAAAAGGGGGCCAGGAGGAGGGCAACGGGAGAGCATGGCCGGGGTTCACGGTGGGTTCAGAGAGGGGCGAGCGCCAGAACCCAAGCCAGGATTCCAGGCAAGGGACACACTGACAAACTGAGATATGGGACCAAGGAGGAGGAGGTTTGTGAGTGCCAGAGGAAAGGTCAAGGGGAAGGGGAGAAATGGGCTGCGTGAGGAGCAGGAGACAGAGGCAGGTGCAAAGGTCACCGAGGAAAGCATGCCCGGGGACCTAAGCAAGGGGCCCTCAGGTCAGACCAGACACACAGCGATGCCACACTACGCCACTCAACATGAGGAAAGCAGTCAGGGGCTGAGGCAAGAGGCCAGGACCAGGGACTGGAGTGCAATGGTTCAGGGTTAGGGACAGCTGTATTGGTGTTGAGACAGCATGCATGGCGAGAGAGTAGGGGAGGAATGGATGGGATTCTTTAGGGCTAGGTTGGTGCAAGTCCCATGTCTACTGCCAGGTGTCAAGGTCCAAGCAAGGAAGGGACCAAAGACAGGGGCAGGGCTGGTGTTTCCCATAGGGAATAAAAATGAAAATCCCCTTCTGCACTTTCCTCATTCAACTCCCTTACTGAGTTAACCTAATATTAATAGTCAGGGTATCATAATGAGTTATTAATGAGTGGTATACATGCATATATAAATAAATACAAGGCACAGTCTGTGGTGATGTTATTTGCCATAAGACTAATGGCTATATGTGCTTTTCTGCAATTATTACTTTCTCTTAACAAAACATTTGTCCCTATCAGCACACCAGACCTACCCCACTGTTTTCACTTTTACATAATGCTCTATAGCATGTGGCATATTCGCGACCTATTACTGTGTAACAAATTTCCCCTCAAAAGTTAGCAGCTGAAAACAACAAAAATGTATTATCTCACACCATGTCTGAGCCCATAACCTGAAACAGCTTGTCCCTGTGGTTCTGGATCAGTGCCTTTGGTGAGGTTGCAGCTGAGCTGTGGGCTGGGGCTGGAGTCTTCTGAAGAGGCTCCAGTCACTGTGAGGCTTGTGTAGAACTTTGGCTCCCATGTGGCTCATTCTCATAGCTGGTGGCAGGTGGACTCTGCTCTGTCCACATGGGCTCTCTCCAGTACTGCTCATGATAAGGCAGCTTTCCCAGAGCAAGTGATCAAAGAGAAAGGAGGAGAAAAATATCCCAAGATGGAAGCCCTTGTCTTGACAATGTGATCTGCCTTTCCTTTTGCCATGTTCTATTGATTATTTAGATTGGCCCTGGTTTACCACCTGGGGCAATACCAGAGGTGAGGGTGGCTAGGCACCAACTTGGAGGATGGCTACCACTCAGGTCACTGTGGTTCATTGCTGTTATCCTGGATGGTCTTCAGTTTTTCCTGCTATCATTCAGAGCTGCTGTGTGCATCCTTGGGCATGCTCCTTGATGCCTGGGTACTTTTCGTCTAGGCAGAAAAATGACTTTTCCAAGGACATGCTGCTAATCTTCTATAAGATCAGAATTCCTACATTAATCATGTGACTTCCATTTCTCTCCAATTCCAGATTATTATGTGAGAAAGGCAAATAGGGGCTGAAATTTCAACAAGTATACCAGAGAAGACTGGCTAGAATAGCCAACAGTTTCCAGAATACCAACAAACACATAATGGCTTGTCATAACTGGTAAGTGCTAAACAAACATCACTGTGTTTGAAGGCTAGATTCAAGGCCTGATCTTCCTTGATTAAAAGGAAACTGGCAGAAACAAGAACCCCTTTCCATGCCATGATTTGCAGAAACACATGATGCAGATGAACCCAGATGCACATGACTTGCAATCCTGGCTCAAGCTCTGTGATGTGGGAAAGACACATAAAGCCTGTGATGCTCTTTCCTCATCTGCAAATTGGGTTTCTGAGGATTTCATGTGATGTAGGTGGTTTATTCAGCACAGGGTCTGGCCACAGGGCTGCTGCAATTTGATTTCCCCCAGTTGACCTAATTCGGTTTACCCTCCTGAATGAACTCCGTTTTCTAGAGCTCATTGTATCCTATTTTCCCACATCTCAGCTTCATGCTGTTTCTACTGACCATTGTTTTGTGGCCCATGTTTCCTGTTCCAAGTGTCCACATTTTGACCCATGAGGCAATGTGTGGACTTGACATCCTGACAGTGCCTAGTGACAGCTGCCCTCGGCCCCCCTCCTCCCACTGGCAGGAGTGTCAGTCACACAGCAAGAGAGCCTGTAGCCACAACCTGAATCCTCCCTCCTTCTGTGCCTTCTGTGATGTAACACACACACAGAGCCCAGAACTTCCAAAGTACCTGAGAGTAATCAATATAAGTAAATCAAGTAAAATAGGTTAGTTACAAAGAAAGTCTGTGGGACATCAGATTAGTGCCTGATGCTGTAATTGAAGGAGTGTCCCTCAAAGGCCCATGTGGAAAAGAACCGGTCCCCAGTTTGGCACTATTGGGAGATGATGGAAACTAGAGGAGGTAGGGACTAGTGGGAGGTGTTAGGTCTTTGGGGATTTGCCCAAAAAGGGAATTAGGACCCCAATCTCTTCCTCTTACAGTCTTATTTTTTGCTTCTGGGCTCATGAGATTTTGCAAAGTCTGTCATTACCATCAGCGCCCTCACCAGAGGAACTGAATAATGGGGCCACCTGACCATGTACTAGAACCTCCCAAACTAGGAGCCACAATGACTTTGTTCTCTTTATAGGTTAATTGCTCCAGAATTTCACTACAGGGACAGAAAGTTGATGAATACACCTAGATTCTGATTTAATGTCAAGAGGATGCGATGTTTTGATTATTTATGTTGCTCTAAAATTCCTTTGTAGAAATCTAATTCCTATTGCTGTGATACAAAGAAGTAGAGTACTTAGAAGGCAATTAGGCCACAAGAGCATATTTGTGCATATGTAATGCAGTCCCAAGGGAGTGTATTCACCCTGCAAGCACATGAAGATATCTTTGGAAAGTGCCATTTTTGAGTCAGAGATGGGCTCACCAGACATTGAGCCTATTGACACTTTGTTTTTGGACTTTCAGACACTGCAACTGTGAATAAAAATTCCCAGCCTGAGGTATCTTGTTATAGCACTGAGCACACTAAGATAGGTGAGATGTGGAATGACTTGGAGTGCTCAGGCAGCCAGCAGAGGGCAGAGGGTGAAGCAGCAAGAGGAAAGGGGTCATTTGTAGTCAGTTTTCTGTGGGAGAGCTTCAGAGTCCATTAGGCCTGCCAGGGTATACATCCTGTCTGGAACTGAAGAGAGAAATTCATTCTTCTGTACCAGCTGATGAGAAAGTGGGTTTTGCCCAAAGCCCTGGCTTTTCTGAGCTTTAGGAAAGGCTTTCAGGGACCTCACTGCTCTTCAGAAACCAAGGTCCAAGCAGGACCTCGAGAAAGAGGGTGCAGCAAATGACCCAGAAAGGGGATATTCAAGAACCAGATTCTTTCTCTTTTAGGACTGTCAATGGTCAGGAGACATACCATAAAGAACACCTGAGTTTGGTGACCCCACACACTGCCAACCCCATACCACCTGGCAGCCTTTAGGAAGAATTGAGCTTCCTGGAAGGGGCTAGCTTGCTGGCCTCAGTGGTGAAGACAATTTCCTTGTCTACTCAGCAAGCCCCAAAGAGGTTGGCCAAGGCCATCAGTTAAATTGCTGGTACAGAGGGCAATAGAGCCTCCAAGGATCTATTGCCCTCTGGGGGAGAAAGGCATGGCCCCAGGGTGACCATGCAGTGGGAAGGGCCCACAGCTTCTCAGGGAACTTAATAAGTTCCTGAACCTCTCTATTTAAGCAGGCCTAGGGTCTTATGTTCCCAGAAGCATAGAACAATCACAGAAACACATCAAAAAACCATTTCTCCTTCAGGGTAACATCCCATTGGTGATAAGGAAAGGCAATCACTTCAATATGGTTAGGTAAATCCATGCCTTACTGGCAATGTTACTGGGACTTTAGAACAGAACAGGCCACAAGTTTGCTTATGTTACTTGTTAAGAAGAGCCATTCCAAGGTCCTGAAAAACCCTTCTCAGATCCTGTTAGGAGATACAGGTGACATGGAGGACTAAAGGGACTGCTGAAGATCATCCAAAATGAATCTCCAGCCGGGAGTGTGTGCCTTTCCCTTTGTACGAAACTTGGTCTCCTCATCTGAGACAAGAAAAAATGAAAAATTTGAAAATATGATCTTGTAAGACTTTCCTTGCCATGAAATTGCCCTAAACTGATCTGAAACCTACCACTTCAACCCATAGGATAGAGAATGCTGATCTGTGGCTGGGATCCTGAGGGCACAGCCACCTGCACCCATCTTCCAGGGCATGACAGGCAGCTGGACTTTGGAATACATGTGTGGACAGATGCACAAACGGACTGAATCATGAAGACCAAGCACTGACTCTTCTCCAATGTAGCCCTCAGCCTGTCTCCTTTGCTTGTCCACAAGCTCCCTGGGACAAGAGATAAACCTTTATTTCCCCAAAACTTTCATTCTCAGTCAGGATGCTCTGGGGTGTCCAGGCTGTTGTTGAAGTCCCGAAGTAAACTTGTTTGACTATATCTGCAGGTTTGGTATCCATACGTTCAATCAAATATGAATCACATGCCTTTGAGAAAAATAATGTTGTGGATCATACATATGTATAAATTTTTTTCTAATTATTATTCCTAAAAAACACAGTACAACAACTGTTTATATAACATTTATATTGTATAAGGTATTATAAATCACCTAGAGTTTATTTAACCTGTACTTGAAGTTTTTTTGTGGTATATATTTAAATATTTTGCCTTTTTATGTAAAGGTCTTGAGTAGCTAGAGATTTGGGTATCCTTGGGAATACTAGAACCAATCCCCCATGAATTCTGAGAAACATTACCTCTGTACAGTTGTAGCCTGAGCCCCAGGAGACCCCCACCAGATCACTGTATAACCCACATTCAGCCCTCTCCCAATGCACACCTGCCTCTCCTTATCTCCTAGATAATTGCAGCCTCCCCACTTCCTGGGGAGCCCTGCCCATGGGAGTCAAAATCCATTCTGTGAAAGATGCGCCCAGGGAGGTCTGTATGATGGTGTGCTGGGGAGTATGAGTGTGACCGATCACATTCATTGGGTTCCATTCAGTCCCCTCCTTCCTCTGGAGCCACACAGCTTCTGACATGGACCTGAGAAGTGACAGGTCAGAACCTAGGGGTCAATACCCACCTTGGCCTGGACACCCTGACCAACCTCACCCCTCAGCCTGGAAGACACAGTGCTCAGGGCTCCCAGCCAGGAGCCTCATCCAGGCTGTAGTTTCCCTTACATCATTTCTTGGGGCAAGAACAGATAAAGGGAAGAAAAAGGAAATTCCCAGAGGGTCGTGGAGGGCCCTGGAAAAAAACCTAAAAAAAGGAACAGTTGAGTTTCAGGGCCTGAAAGCAGGGACTAGGAAGCATGGAAAATGACCAGCTTCACCCCCACCCTTCCAGCCCCAGGGTCCACCACTTGAGCCTCTGGTTTACCAACTCACTTGGATCCCAGTGGTATGCAGGGGGTCACATAGCAATTAATGACATAGCCCTGGTCAAAGAGGTTGTGTCCTGAAGAAAGTGATCCTGGAGGGATATGGGTAATGGAAGGGGACCTCAAGAACAATAGCACTGGGTAAGGAAATTTTCCAGTGACCATACCTAAGTTGGCCAGCTAAGCCAGGACTCAACTCAGGCCTGAAGCATGACTCCAAGGCCAGGGAAGCCCATGAGTGACCCAGGGCATCCTGGCTCCACGGGCTCCTAGGAAGAGTGACCTCCCTGACCCACTCATGGGCAGCTCTCCCCAGGCATGGCTGACACTGCACCCACTCCTCCTACCTTCTCAGGGCACCTCATTTCCTTGTGCCTCCCTGTGCTGCATCCTTGCTCTGTCTCCATTGGCCACACCTGTCCTCCTTCCAGATACTTCATCAGCTCTTCCTTGGGGTGCATAACTGCTCTAAAGACAGTGTCACCACCCCACTCCTACCTCACTTTCTCACCTCTCACATTTTCCTAAACCTGTGCCTTCATTGAATTTCACTACCTGGGAGAGTAGGGGCAGCAGCAATGCCCCATGATAATTTTCTAGTCAAACCAACAAGCCAACAACAACAACAAAAAAAATATGAGTCAAGAACATCTGGGCTGAAGTAAACAAAGCAGTAAAAGTCAAGCCTAAAGATCAAGTCCTCCCCTGGACACTGACTGGTTTCTTCTCTCCCATATTTCATTTTCTCCTTTCCACAACCTCATCCATCGGCTTCACCACTCTCTTTTCCCCAGACCAGGCTGCATCTCACCCACTTCATAAGTTTTAGCTAGCCATATTTCTTCACAATGGGAAGTGGCCCAGCAGCAACTGTGTCCACACCCAACTCTCCCATGACCCATACATGAAGACTTAGATCTTCAACACTGTTCTCCACTAAAAGGAACTAGCATTACCACTCAGGACAGCTCTGGAGTAATCCCACCATGGGCAAAAGATAAGAGGGAACACTTTAACAAAGACATGCCAATGGCCAAGAAGACATGCAAATATGCACAGCATCATACACAACCTGGATTCTTCAGGAGATACCATGACTCATTTATTAAACAGGCTCCAATAAAAATACAATACAAAAGAACAAATGACAATGTCAAAAGTTGGTGAGGATGTGGAGCAGTTGGAATCCTCATACTTTTGCTGGTAGTAAATAACAAGGGTACAATTGTTTTGGAGGACAAATTTGACAATTTCCTGTAAAGTTCCACACATGGTTACTTTATGACTCAGCAATGCTACCCCTAACAATTTACTCAACAGAAATAAAAGCTTATGTCCATGTGCCTGTATACCGATGTTTGCAGAAGTTTTAATTATAAGATTAAAACACTAGTTGGGCACAATGGCCCATGTCTGAATACTAGCAGCTTGAGAAGCTTATAATGTAAGATTGCAAGTTCAAAGCAAGACTCAACAACTTAGCAAGGCCCTAAGCACCTTAGTAAGACTGTAACTCAAAAACAACAACAACAAAAAAAAATTAAGGGAAAAAAATGAAGGAGCAGAGGAGCTAGGGATGTAGCTCAGTGGTTAAGCTCCCCTGGGTTCAATCCCTGGTATAAACAAAATAATACAAAACAAAAACACTGTGGAAAAACAGATAAATGAATTATCCTTCAATGGGTGAATGTATAAATAATGTGCAGGGCATCCATACTATATGACAAAACAATAAAAGGAAATAAAATACTGATAGGAGCAACACAGGGATGGATCTCAAATGCATTGTACAAAATGAGTGAAACCAAACTTAAAAGGCAAACACTCCATTTATATGTGATTCTCAAAAAAGAAAAAAAAAGAAGGATGTAGGGAGCGAAGCTGATAACAGAAGATGATGAAAGGACGTTCTGGTCTATCCTTGATCATGTTGGAGAGTGCAGGACAGTATCCACTTGTCAAAATCCTTAATTGTAGATGAAAAAGGGCAAATTTTACTGTGTGTAAATTAATCCTCAAAAACCAACTTTTTAAAAAAAATTCTAATGTGGCTGCCAGGTTTTTTCTATATCCAAACTAAATTCTACACTTGAGTTTCTGGATCCTTTTAATCCTGAGCTCCAGAGGGTCAACTTCACTTCCCATGCCATATCCTAGAGCCATATCTTCATCATTCCTTAAACATCCTACTTTTGGTTGTGTGTCTTTTTCCACTACTGTGCCCTACACAGGTCACGCCCTCCTGTCCATACCTATGTTGGGGAGAGGCAGCACTTCCTAATTTACAATGCGATCTCGTCACACTCTCAGTTCCGTTCACTGGGCTGCACCACTCAGGACCAATCCTGCTAAGAGTGTTCCTTGGTGTCTCCTGTGTTATTGTGTTTGCAGGTTGCTCATCAACACAAGTGCACGATGTACTTACTCATCTCTGTACCCATGCCTCAAATAACCCACAGCCTAGCACACCTAGTGCACAGTAGGCTCTGGAAGGAATGCACCCAAGAGGGAGCAGGACCAGTGAGCACCAGGAGAAGGAGATATCATAGCTGCAACTGAAGAGGTGGGTGTGGAAAATATAATGAGGCACCATCAGGGCCAAGGGCATTGGAGAAAGCACAGAGAGTTTCTGGAGGAAGAGGTACAAGTTGACTCTGCACAGCCCTATATCCTGACACAGGCCTCAAGCCCCACTTATCTATTCCTGGGGCACCTGGCAGTGCTCACCTCTAGAGCCTGGATCAACACCCCAAGATGAATGACAGTAAGGCGGCTGTGGAAGGTATAGCCACTAGGAAGCTGTGTGCGTGCTAAGAAGCCAACCCTGGGGACAGTTGCTCACTGGCCCTGCCCCTGGGCTCAACTCTGCCCTCCATGACCCCTCCCCCAGGTAGCCCCACCCACCCACTCTTCCTCCTTGGACTGGAGAGTTAGACCAGTACTCCCAATGGAAACTTCCCTCCACCACGCTGTGTTGTCCTCCTGCTCTCCCTGTTTTATCTTCATTACCCCTCTCTCTGGCCCAGCTGGAATCTCTGCTCCACAGTGTATGTAGTCTACCCCACCTACCTCCCTGACCCCACTAAACTTTAACATGTCTTTGACAGGTTCTCCCAAGGGGCTTTGCCCTAGACCTGCCCTCCATTATCCCACCTCTTGGCTCTCCACCCCTCCACTCACACAACCCGGCTGTTTTCAGTGTGGGCCCTGGGGACTGCATGGACCCACCATTGCCTTGTCCAAGAACAGTATCTCTCTGGTACAGAAAAGGAAGATGACACATGTCACCAGCTGGGCATCCAGGTACAGGCAAAGGGGACCAAGCAGCAGCAAGAACAGCTTGATATTACAGGGCTACATGCAGTTTTTCGACCCACCTACAGTGGTGCTCAGACTCCTATGGGAGAGGTGGCAGACTTTGAGATTATATCTAGCCTGGTCTCCATCATCCCCAAATAAGAAGGCCTCACCCAAAGCTGTCCTCTAGGCAGCCTTCTCTTGGCCCTACACACAGGCTTCCATCTCAGGGAGAACCTGGCATTTCCATTGTTAGAGCACTGTTAGGACTCCATGGCTCATCGGACTGGTCATGAGTGAGGTCTTTAGAGACTAGACCTGCCTGGTGTTACCTAGAGCAGGATATGCAATAACTCTGGGCCTCTATTTACTCAGATGCTGGTTAAGGATGTAAAAAACACTCTTCCCATCCATGCTTCTGCCCTTGGAGATCCCTGCAGGTTTGAACATGAGAGAGCATTCAGAACCCAGCAAACCCTTCAACTGGGACACCAAGATCAAGACAGGCAAAGACCTCCAGAAGATGGGAGCAGCTGGCCTACAGATCAGGTATTTAGTACCAGAAAGCCAGGTGATGGGACAGTCGCTGCCTTTCCTCTGCCTGGCTCCACCAGGCTCAGCACAGATGGGATGCCCTTTGCATGTCATCATCTGTGCAAGCAAGGCCAGCCTCTAAGAACACATAGTGACACAGAGGCCATAACAGATGTAAGTGACCAAGAGTGGCTGGGAGCCACTCTTAAGAGTCTGGGAGGATAGTCTTGTACCCACCTCTGGCCCACTTATGCTGTGAGATTCCTGGTCCTGATAAGGTGCCTAGGAATGAGTTGGTAATTAGACAGGGAGGAGGAGTACTCACCTTCACACAGATACTACAACAGGGACAGTGGAAGGTCCTGGGTGGGCAGTGGGAAGAGCAATGTGGGCATCAGGGCATTAAAAGGCTTTTGATACATTCAGGCCATGCATGCTGCCTTAGGGTTCTGCTTATAGGAGTCTGGCATGGGAAGAGGTTTGGGCAGTGACAAGAGACCATTTCTATCACTCTGCTCCTCAGGGCAGCCCCATAACTAGAAAGCAGGCAGTGTTGTGAGAGAAGGACCTGCCTTTGAGCTGTCTTCCTGCAATTATGCCACTAAGCCTTGCTTCAGCAAAACATCATGAAGGGTATTGAAATTTATTTCTGGACTTTGCCTGATCTTAAAACAAAATCATAATTTTAGCAGCAGGAAGAACTCTGGTATGCCTTGTGCTATTTGGCTTCAAAAAAAGTGTGTAAATTTTCAAAAACATTTTACTTTTAATTGATATTCTTCCCTGGGTGAATATAAAAACTTACTAGTTGGTGCAATAGAGATGTTGTCAAGAGTAAAATTATGTAATTTTGCTGTTGTCTGGGATGGAATGTTGGATGGAATATCTTCTAAGTCAAAATAGATACATATATTTACATTGTAACAAAGATGCTCAAATGAAACAATAAAATGATGAAATTGAAGGCACAATTCACATCCTTGGGTACTGAGCTACACATATTTCACCCCTTTGGAGTTGGAAAAAAATTCTAGTGTAGCAGTACTAACTTTTCCAGATGAAACTGGCTTATACAAACCAAATGTAAATATGTGTGATTTTACTCACACCATTTCTCCTAGCTCAGAGCCCTGATACAAAACCCAGCCAACTCAAGCAAATGCATAATCTTTTTCTTGGATTGCTTAAAGAAAAAGGGAGGCCAGATTTTTTTTTTCATGCACCAAGATTCTCTGTGCAGAATTTGAACTTTACTGTTCTACATTGAGTGGGAGGAATGGAGTGGGGAAAGTTTAGAAGGTTCTTTGAAGGAGAAGCCAAGTTACTAGAGAAAGCACCAGTTTCTTTCAGACTCACCTTCCTTTCTTTCACTGGTCACAGTCAGTACTTCCTCTGCCTGTCCACCTGGGAGGAAGGCAAAGCATGGAGGGATGGAAGAGGAGGGAGAAAGGCAGCTAAGCATTGAACATATGTCTTTGAGTTGGGTGTGTCTGGGTATATGATTGGCAGATGAGGAAGAGACTGACAACATTTCTTTGACTTCGAAATTGACTTTGACTCCTGCTACACTAAAATGTGCTTTAGACAAATATGACTATTTGTAGTGTTCTAAGTAATCCGTACACTACTTGCACAGGCAAGTTCACAGGCAGTCTTGTTTCTTTCAGGACTTCTCACTGTGTTTGCCCAAGAATCTCTCCAGCTCTCCCAGTCTGAGGGATCTTGGTGCTGGAAAAGAGGGCAAGGAACAAAACCTCAGGGTCCCACCTGAGCAGATCCCATGCTTCATCTCGGTCTTTCTTGTAAACCACTAGGGGGAGTCCACACTTGGGGAAGACTAAGTTCTTTTGTTTTCTGACTGCTTCTGCTGCTCCTCCTGGCCTCTCTATGGGACCTTTTAGGGAGGTGGAAGGATCTATGTGAATTACTTTCCTGCCAGCTGACTTCAGACCCGGTCATCTCAGCCCACCAGAGAACTTCTAATATGTGAAATTTTCAAACTGAAGGAAATAGGATTGCTTTTGAGCTCCCTGGCTTCTGCAAATTTGCCAACCCTGTCCCCCAGGTAGGGCAGTGGGGTGAAGGAGAGACACACTCACACCTAGTTAGGAAAATCTCCACATCTGTAAACAATCGTAGGTGTAACACTTTTCCTTTGCTATGGAGAATTCTGTCTATGGTAGAAAGCTTTCACAAGTCAAAAGGGACCTGTGATGTTTCACTGTATTTTGTCACTTCCCAGAGATTTTGAGGGTTGAGCCAATGGCTAGTAAGCTGCAAGGAAACTTACCTTGACCTCAGAGAGTTGCCCCAAATAGAAGAGACATGTAGTAGAATTAATGTTAGTTTTAGAGTCTGTGTGGTTAGTTATGTGAAACTAACTCTACATATAGTATGGACTTAGAATACACTCTTATATTTTAAATAAAAACATTAAGTCTTAAGTTGATGCTAAAAATTTAAGATTTAGAGCAAAGGCCAGATGGTACAAACAGGAAAAAAAGAGCAAAATATGAGGCCTAAATCCAAATATATCAATATTACACTGAACAGAATGAATTAAAACCCCAGTTGAAAGGCAGATATTATCAGAATGGGTTAAAAAAATCAAGATCTAATCATGTCTACAAGGGATGTGCTTTAAATGTAAAGATATATTGATATATTGAAAATTAAAAATCAGAAAAATAATAATAAAAAAAATGAAAAGTTGTAACTGCTGAATTAATATCAGACAAAATAAACTTGAAAAGTATTACCATAAATAGAAATTCTGAAGACAGATATGACAATAATTAATATTCCTGTACCCAGTAACAGAGCTTTAAAATATATAAAGCAAAATTTAACAGAATGAAAGGGAGAAACATACAGTTACCAACCATCATGGGAGATTTTGATATCTGTCTCTCAGTAAATACATTAATTTGTCAAAAATATTAATAGAGACATAGAAGTTTTGAGCAAGAGTATCAACTACCTTAGCCTAAAAGACTTTATAGAATACAACACCCAACAACTACAGAACTCCTGTTTCCTTTAGGGCACATAATACTTTCAGTAACAGGTTATATTCTGGGCTATAAAACAATATTCCTTACCAATAATGGGAAGGAATCAAACTCAGAAGCTTTTTCTCAGCAATAGGAATGATCAATAATGTGAAGAGAGAACCCACAGAGTGTTAGATCATTTTTACTACACACACATCATATAGAGCACTAATTTCCAGAATATATAATGATCTCAAAAATCTTAACACCCCAAAACCAAATAACCCAATCAATAAATTGACAAAGGAACTGAATACACAATTCTCAGAAGATATATGTTCATAGACCAATATGTGAAAAAAATGTTCAACATCTCTAGCAATTAAAGAAATACAAATAAAAACCATCAGATTTGATCTCACTTCAGTCACAATGGCAATTATCAAGAAGACAAGTAACAAGAAATGTTGGCAAGATTGTGGAGGAAAAGACACACTCATAGATTGCTGGTGAGACTCCAAAATTGTGCAACCATTAGGGGAAGCAGTATGGAAATTCCTAAGATAACTTGGAATAAAACCACAATTTGACCCAGTTATCCCACTTCTTTATTCCCAAGTGACTTAAAATTGGCATACAACAGTGATGTGGCCACATCAGTGTTATAAAGCAGCTCAACTCACAATAGTTTAACTTTGGAACAAACCTAGGAGTCCTTCAATAGATGAAGAAAATGTGGTCTCTAAGCACAATGGAATATTACTCAGTTTTAAAGAAGAAGGCAGTGATGACATCTGCCAGTAAATGGGTGGAAGTGGAGAATATCATATTAAGCAAAATAAGCCAATTCCAAAAACCAAATACTAAATGTTTTCTCTGATATATTGACACTAATTCACAATAAAGCGTATGGCTATGGAAGAATAGAATTATTTTTATTAGGCAGAGGGAAGTGAAAGAAGGGAAGCCAAATATGGGGGTAGGAGGAAGAATAAAATGAATTGGACATTATTACCCTATATGCATGTGTGACTACATGACTGATGTGATTCTGTATCATGTATAACCAGAAAAATGAGAAGCTATACAGCATTTGTGTATGATGTGTCAAAGTGCATTCTACTGTCATGTATTCCTGTTGTGAAGCTGGGAGAAATACCTGGGAGATGACAAGCAACTTGAAGATTGAAGTGGGAACTACTTTATTGTGAGTGAACTCAGTGGGAACTGAGCGGGAACTCAAAGTAGCGGGTACCCTAGGTAGCAGGCACCACCTCTCTGCCAGACTGCAGAGGTACATATACCCAACTAATTACACACAGCTTAACTTAATTAACATAAACTAGATACAGTAGTCAGTCATTAAGGAATCCTTATCATCTTAATGGCTCCCTGGCATTGGCTCAGAAACCACTCCTCCTAGCAAACTGCCAGGCTCCATCTTAACTTGGTTGTGGCTCTCATCAATGTATAACTAATTAGAACAAAAAAAAAAAAAGACTGGTGGCAGCCAAGGGGAGGAGGAGGAGGAATGGGAGTTTTACTTACATGGTGACAGAGCTTCTGTTTAGAGTGACAAAACTGTTCTGGAAACAGAAGCTTGTACAATATTGTGAGTGTAATTAATGCCTTTGAGTTAGTCACTTACTATGGCTAAAATGGCAAATTTTATGTTACAAGTCTTTTACAATAATGAACACTTTATTATAGTTTTAAAAAATTTTCCTTTCAGAAAATGAAAGAATAGGATGCTATGTTATTAGCTATTCTTGAGAACCACATTGGCCGCCAGGATGTGTAGAGTTAAACTTGCTAGCAGTTTTGCCAAGTTCAGGTATGGGTGCTGTCAAAGAGAGGAAACAAAAAGTGCATAATTTAGAAGCAAAACATGTTCTTTCAACTAAGGCCTGAAGACTACTTATGAATACAATTTATTTAAACAACCCATATTTTAATACCTGCCCAAATGTCTCATAATCACAATCATAACTTTCATAAACTGTTTTGAAAACAAAGTTGTTTTTAATTGTTCTAATTTCTAAAAATCAACAGTTAAACAGCCCACTCATGCCAGCATTGAATGGACATGATATTTGATAATATACGAAAACAAACTCTCACAAAATTAAACTTTTACTCCTGGCAGATGAAGTCCTAAAATATAGCAGCTGCCTTATAGGTAGTGATCAATGAATAGTGAAATGGAAACTCTCTGTGGGTTATTCAAAAAGAGTCAATATTTTGTCCAAATTGCATTATTTCAAAATTTAACTCTAACAATACCTTTGTTGAACCCCTTTTCTCCACATCCACTCACAAACACTTATGTAAGAAATCGTGAAATACCGGGGAAACTTTGTCTGGATTTGGAATTTCTGAAGTTTCATTTGTTGCAATCAGGTGTAAGACTTAAAAACAGCACATCTCTGACATTCTTTTTTGGGGGGCCTGAAATTGTGAGGGTTGAACAGAGGTGGCATTGCCAGTCAGCTACATTCCTAATCCTTATTTTTATTTTTGTGATAGAGTCTCACCAAATACTTGAGGCTGGCCTTGAACTTGTGATCCTCTTTTTTTTTTTTTTTTGCCTCCTGAGTCACTGAGATTACAGGTGTGCAACCATGGGGTATAGTACTTGTGACATTCTTAAGGTAGCTCAACAAAGTTATAATATATAAAGTTTATGGATTGTTGTGATTTTTTTAGGAATTGAACCCAAAAACATGCAAAGCAAATAAGTGCTCCACTGCTGAGCTATACACCAGGCCTCTTTTCATTTATTTTTAGACAGAGTATCTCTAAATTGCCCAGGTGGGCTCAAATATGAGATCCTCCTGCCTGAGTCTCTCTAGAAGCTGAGATTACAGGTGTGCACTCCCAGGCCTGGCAGCTTCATCTTTTCTGAGTTGAAGTATAACTGCATATATTTGCTTAAAGAAAATAAAATCGACAACAGCAAAAACCCCACCTGGGTTGCATAAATATATAAAGAAAAATGATGACAATCCTACTACCAATGTGGACTACCCTGTTAAACCTTTGTAAAAATTACATTTCAAAACTATTTGGATCTACTGAAACTCTTTTCATTCAAAAGCTATATGCCAGCTTCATCATTCCTAATAACTGACCATAAAATGATTCTAATGGCTAAACTGAATAGTGCCTTAATATGGGTCTTTTCATAATTTAAACAATCTCCTTTAGAAAATCTTTGTATTCTTTAATTTTGGTTATTAAATTTAAATTTCTAGAAGTGAAATTGTTTCTAATTAATGGGTTTTTTTAAGTAGAAGTTTTAAGTTTTATGATTAAGCAGACAGTAGAGACCCTCCTTAAGTTGCCTGTGAGACAGGAGGAACACTTAAAGGGATCTGGTTGACCTTCTTAAAAACTGAAAAGACAACTAGATAGCCTTGCAAATGCAATTTCTAAATACATACTGAGTCTTAAAATGGGGATCCTGAAATGTTCCCATGTTGGCCCCTCATGCTCTTATTATTAATATCTTGCATTACAGTACAGTGTAATTATTATATTGATATTCGTGTGTATACATATCTAAATATAAATGTATTTTGTTATTTTTTGGCTGGCACTTGAAATCTGGAGAACTTGTGCATGCTATGCAAGAACTATAAACAAATAAACAAAGATGGATATACTTCTATTAATCCAAAGTTTACAACTTTACATTAGAGTGAGTTTGGTATTGTATTATATAATTTATTAGGTATTATTATAAAATTGTGCATTGTATTATATTATTCTGTGGGTTTTGAAAATCAATATTGTCATGTATCTACCATTATAACATCAACTGAATAAATTCACTGCACTAAACACTTACTACTCAACTGCCGCAGTGCGGCTGCAGCAAAATAACCGGGGGGTTACGAGCAACTTGTGTAGACTGATACAGCAGGAGTGGAAGCCATTTATTGTAGGACCAGAGGGGTATATATACATTTCACACAGCTTATCTTAATTACCATAAACTAGATACAGCAGTCAACCAATAAGGGATCTCCACACTTAATGGCTCTCTGGCGTTACTTCACAAACCACTCCCTCTGCAAAATGCCAAGCACCATCTTTACTTGTTTACAGACTCTAACACTCAACCTCTTCACATTTCTGAATCCCTGCAATTATTGAATTTTTAAAACTTTTTCTACTTTAGATGTCCTCTACTTACATGCTGGGCAAGTGCCCTAGCATGGATGAACACTTCCAGCCCACACATTCAACTTGCAATTGGAGAGCATCTAGCCCCTTTAAACTGAAAGACATCATTAAGCACTATTCTCTTAAACTTCTTTAAGAATATAATATGTCCACACCATATTTTCCATGTCTGTTCCCTATAATAAGCAAATAGATAAGTTCTGTTATGTCTATTGTTGTTATGATATCTCATTTTTTATCCATGAGTACTATTTTATTTTACGGGTATACCATATACATTTGATTTCTTTTATTCATTTTGTGGTACTGGGGATGGAACCCAGGGCCAGTTTGTGAGATATGTGCTCTACCACTCAGTTGTGGAGGAGAGCTTCTCTGCTCAAGGAGGCCAGGAAACATAGAAGCCGAGAAGGGGAAAATTGACACTGGGCAAAAAACTCTTTGAGGGCACCTTCCAGTGTCCCATCTGCTCCAGCCACACTCCTATAGTGACCAACTCTCCATTCAAACTAGTAGAAAGTGATTAGGTTATCACTGTCATAATCCTATCATTTCTCTTACAAATATCTCTGCATTAACACTGGAGCTTTTCAGGGACATGTCATATCCAAATCACCATATGTAACTAAGTTTGGTTTGCATCATTTAAAAATTTGCCTTCAAAATGCATAGTGTTTTAAACCCTGGAACATAATTATGAAAATTATTTTCATGAACTTGTGTGCTAATTCTTTTATCTTAGTCAAGTATGGGCTGGTTCCATCTGAATATTTTCTCCTCATGATGGATTGTATTTTCCTACCCTTTTGTCTTTTTGTTAAAGCTTTGACTTGAGGTCTGGGTGCCTGTTGCATCCTGACCACTCTGGATTCCTATCAATATTCTCTGACTTTTTCCCAGGCAGATCAAGGCTTCTTTTATTTGAAGGGCAGATCTGTGTTAACTGTGGAGGCTACAATGAAGGTAGAGCTTTATTTCTGGGCTTCATCCTCTTTGGAAAGTCTTGATGATCTCCTCCTCCTTTCTTGGCCTAGAGGTGCTCTTCACAAAGGTGGCCCTCAGCAAGGTCAGTCAGGATTCTCATAGGTCTTGTCTGCCTTCAGCTTGTGGACATGTTCCATGAGAATCTGCTTTGTTTGGGGCCACGTTCCTTCATCTCCAGGTACAGGCTCTGATACAAGTGGCAATCTCTTTAGATTCATGGTATCTTATGAGAACCTGGTATACAGCTGTCACCCTCTCCTCCAGGTTACCTATTCTAACTATGCCCATGTGACTGCTCTACCTGCAGGCCAATGTGTTTTTCCATATTGAGCCCAGGGAATGGACAGTAGCAAGCTCATGGATGACCAGCCCATCTTTTATCACCTCTTATCTACAGATACTTGATGACATATAGGATTTAGCCAGATTCACTAGGGTCTAATCAGATCCACAGCAGAGGACACTGAGGACAAGCCCCTTCTGAGGCATAAGTAGAACCATGGTTGTGATTGTAGCCCTATAAATATTCTTGAGCTTTGTTCTGGGATGCAGTTTTAAGCTATTTTGTGTCTCATTTGTAAGATTTGTTAGGTGGAACTGAAACAGTGCTTAAGGATAATTATTTCCTATCATTGAGACAAGACAATTATGACTCTTCTCAATATCTTGTGAGTGATAAGGTTTTTTTATGGTGGCTGATAGAAACAGGCACTCCTTCCAACCCTACACATGTGGCAGGCACTACTCCTTCTGATCTTGTTCTTCTGAGCTTGGGGGTCTCACCATGTTTCCCAGACTTGAGCTTAAGTGATCCTCAGTGTTCTAACTACCTGAGACTATAGGCGTGCACCATCACACCCAGCCCCAGGGTTTATTCCTACTCATGGTGGTTGAACCAAGGGCCTTGTGCATGCTAGGCAAGCACTCTGTCACTGAACTACACCTCAGCCCAGTTCTTGCCAATCTCACCAGACAATTATATCTCAGTCTTTACCGTGGCTATTCTCATGGATCTCTGTTGAATTCATAAGAGGGGTCCTACCCAGAGCTCGAGAGTGTCCATCTTTTCTATTTTCTCAGCTTCTCCAGCAATGTCCCATCTGGGTTATGCCTCTCTGCACGTGGCTTAGAAATTAGGGTCGTTGTAGGGTTCATTTCAGTTGTTACTTTCTGACATCACTGTCCTTCATTCAATGTCTGACATAGCATCTGGAAAACCACTGTTTCCTATAATCTAGTTTCTTGAAGTCATTTTCAGCAAGAAGGACTAAGATAGTCCTAGTTACTTTATTTTAACAAAAAGTAGATGTCCCCATTCTTCAAGTTTTCACCAACATTATATCTTACCTGATCAAGTCTCAGTCTTCATCTTTATTGACATAACTGTGGATTCTGCAAAGCTGATCTCTCCCTCACATTTTGCCTATAGATTTCAGGGCATATCTTTTTCCCTGTCTTTCCTTTCATTCTTTCTTGGTCTCCTTCCTGGTATACCTCATCAACTCTTAGTTATGGACTGTGTCAGGGTGCAAGGTAAATTTCTGTCCATTTATTCCCACTTGACTCTGTGACCTCATCTTGCCTTGCAGCTTTAGGAAACATCTGTAGCTAGGAAGCTTCAATTTTATCTCTCTAACATGGATCCCAGGCTTGCATACCCAACAGCCTCATCAGTATATCCACTTGAACATCTTACTAGGTGTCTTAACTTTAACATGTCTAAAACACATTAAAATGCTCACTACTAAACTCTCAATTACCACCCCAACCCCTCTACCCATCTTGAAGTCCTTCCCATCTCAACTAAGGGACACTTTAATTTCATCATTCCCATTCTTAGGCCATAACTCTTAGAACTACCCTCAACTCTTCTTTACATAGACGCTCCTTTCAAAATACATCCAGAATCTGATTATTGTTTTTTTTTTCACCTGAATTGATACCATTCTTGTCTACATATCTGTCATTTCTCACCTGAATTATTGCAACAGCATTCTAATTGGTCTTCCCGCTTCTACCTTGGCCTTCCTTGAGAATCTCTTCTGAATAAATTGACCAGAGTGAGCCTCTTAATATTTAAGTAAGACCATTTTATGCCTCTGCTCAAAACTTTCCACTGGTTTCCCCATCTTAGAGTGGAAGCCAGAAGCCCTACAAAGCATTACATAGGGCATCACTCACTGACCCTCTCCACCTACTCCTTGCTCAGTGCACTGTGACTCTGCTAAAGCCCTTCAAGATCTTTCACTTCACAATGAACATTCCTTCCTCAGGGCTTTCCATGCTTATCATGCTCTTCTGCTTGTCATGCTCTTCCCTAGGTAAGGAACCCTATGAAAACAACCCTCTGACTCTCACTCTCCTGCAAGTCCATCACCTAAAGAGTCCATTGCTTAAGGTGTTATTCTTATTTCCTTTATAGTTTCTCTCCTACTAAAGTGTAGGTTGTACAGGGCAGGAATTTTTGTGGGTTTTCTAGGCAGCAAAATGAACAGTGCCTTGCACAAGGCAGGGACTAAATTCAATATTGGCTAAATAAATACATGAAAAAAAAAGGGTTTTGAAAATGGCTCTGGAAAGTATTCTAAATAGATCTACTGTCAAAACTACTTTAACTGCTTACTTGAACTGAAATCAGGCAATGGGGCAAAAAGCATCAGGGAAAGCATATGCAAATCCAATTCCATCTGCTCTTTCACCTGTTTTCCTTAGTAGAGCACATTTAAGGGTCAATGGTGTACATGTATCAGAACTTCCTTCCCTTTTATGGCCAAATAATATTCCACTGTTCATCAAGTGAGAGGTAATTGAATTGTTTCCAATTTTCGCTATTCTAAATAAAACTGCTATGAACACTTTGTATATGTTTTGTGTGAATATGTGCTTTTATTGCCCTTTTATTTTTGTCACTGCTGTGGACTGACCCAGGGCCGCTAGGCACTCTACCATTGATCTACATCTTCCACTCCATTGACATATACTTTTTATTTATTTATTTATTTATTTTTATTTAATTTTCTGTTTTGATGTGGTGCTGAGATTGGAAACCAGTGCCCCACACATGCAAGGCAAGCATGCTTCTACTTATCCACAACACTTGCCCTAGACATATGCTTCTAATTCTCTTGGATATATATCTAGTAGTAGTAGTGCTAGTTCATACGGTAACTCAATATTAGCTTTCTGAAGAACTTTTTCTGACCTCCTCTTTCTAAGAGAGTGGATAATACAAAATCATATAAATACTAAGTATAACCAGAAAAGTGGGAAAATGCATAAAGAACAAATGCAAAATGGAGAAAGCAGTTATAAATACATTAAATACTACTCCAACTCTACCAATAATCACTTAAAATGTGACTAGTCTAAAATGACAATTAAAGAAAAAGTTTCAAACTGAATAAAGAAACAAAACTCTACCATATATTGTCTATAAGAAACCACTTTGATTAAGAAGACTCAGATACAATTAGAGCCAAAAGATGAACAGTGATGCACTATAGGAACTAATCAATGGAAATATGCAAAAGCTTTATTAATTTTATATAAAGTACATTTCAGAATATGGAAAATTATCAGGGATAAAAAGGGACAAACTCCAAGAAGACATAACAATTCTAAATATGTAAGCATTTAACAACAGACATCTAAATATGTGACACTAAAAGGAGAAATTGACAAAATTCACTCCTAAAGCTGCAGACTTTTGAACATATCTCTCAGGGCTTGATAGATGAAGGAAGCAGAAAATCAATAAGGATATAGTTGACCTGAGTGGCGCTGTCAATCAACTTGATCTTATTGGCATTTCTAAAATACTCTACTCAAAAGGAAGAGAGTACACATTCTTTTCAAGTTTACATAAAATTCAGAAAGGTCCACCATGTCCTGTGCCATAAAAGAGTCATCAATAAATTTAATACATTAGAAGTAAAATAAAACATATTCTTATATCACAATGAAATTAAGCTAAAAATCACTAATAGAACGAGAACTGAAAAATCCCCAAATATTTGGGAATTCAGTAATACATTTATAAATAACACATGAGTAAAAATAGTCTCAAGGGAATTTTTAAAATATTTTGAATTAAAATGAAGAAAATACAATGTATTTTAATTTCACAATTTACCCAAAGCAATGTGTAAGCAATTAGAGCACTTAGGGGAATTTATAACATTAAATACACAGATGAGAGAAGAAAAGGGAGCTAAATTCAGTAATCTAGCTTTTAGAGGCCAAAGCCAAAAGAACAATTTAAGTTAAAGGAAGCAAATGAAAAGAAAAAAGAAAAAGAAAAAAAGGAAACAGAAAGAAAGAAAAAGAAAAATCAATGAAATTTAAAACTATATGCCAGCTATATGCCAGCTTCATCATTCCTAATATCTGATCATAACATTATTCTAATGGCTAAATTGATAGTGCCTTAATATGGGTGTTTTCATTATTTAACCAATACCCTTTAGAAAATCTTTGTAGACTTTAATTTTTGGTTATTACCTTTAAGTTTCTAGAAATAAAATTATATCTAATTAATGGATTTTTTAGTATAAATTTTAGGTTTTAAAATTGAGCAGACAATAGAGACCCTCACTGAGTTGCCTGTGATACAGGAAGAACACTTTAAAGGATCTTGCTGACCTTCTTCAAAACTGAAAAGACAACTAGAGAGCCTTGTAATATTTTTTATTTTGATGTCTATTGAATAATAAAGAAAAACTTTCTTCTATGCCACTGACAATAAACATATTTCTAGCATAAACACGTCTATAAATCGAACTTTTTCCTTCTAAACTGAAAATAATTTAAGGCAGTGAGTAAAAGAAACACCCTAAGTAAATGCAACAACATGGAACAAGTGTCAGTCCCACTACCATGTTTAATTATAATGTATAAGAAATATGGAAAAAAATGTAAAACATTCAATTCAATTTCTAACAAAACTATGAGATCAAAGTAATCCTCAGATTCCAGAAGATGTTCAAGTGCCATTTGGACAGTTGACAAAAAGCAATTTCTATGTAGGACAAAGTAGGGACAATATAGCTTAGCCTTTTATTTTTCCAGAAATGATCTTTTCATCTATCAGTGCTTCACAAGTTTCCATGTGATTCAGTGTTTTACCACTTTCTGATGTCTTTCCAGGAGGAGTAAAGCTTAGATGTTTCTGCTTCACTGTGTTGGAGTCATGCCCACTGCTCTGGCATGCCCTAACAAAGAGAAATTCAGAAATTACTTGTGGTTTCAATTGCTCTAATAAATTAGTTTTCAGAAATTAATGTTAAACATACATAAAACAAACCAATACACATAATTTTAGATTTGACTAAATTCTAAATGGTCTAGCCTTCTAGAATTCTACATTTCCATATCTATTTTGCAAATGAACAGGAATGTTCAAAACAGAGTACTAGGAATGGAGTGCTGGGTTTGTTTGGGGAGAGGGACAGAAGTGTCAAACCTGCATTTCCTCCTGTTAATCACCCACCAGAGTAGCTCCTAATTTAAAAGGCTTAAGCTAAGAGCAAAAGTCAGGGGACAGCAAACAGGAAGAAAGATGCTTGCTTATGTCTGGTTCTGGTTTAAGCTTTAGACCAATACAGAACACAGGGCAGCAGGCCCATTCCAACATCAGCACTTCAGGAAATAAAAAATTTATTGTTTCTAAACCAGGAAGCCACCTTATACAGTGTTTACTGTTTCATATATTTTTTTGGGGGGAGAGGGGGGAAGGGGTACCAAGGATTGAACTCAGGGGCACTCAACCACCAAGCCACATCCTCAGCCTTTATATTTTTTGAGACAGGGTCTCATTAAATTGCTTAGTTCCTCCCTTAGTTGCTGAGTCTGGCTTTGAATTTGCAAACCTCTTAAGTCAGCTTCACAAGCTGCTGGAATTATAGTCATGCTCCACTGAGCCCAGCAATACATGACAGTTTTTTACCCCTAAATCCATTTAAAATAACCAAGCAGTACATTAAATTGTCATGCCACATTTTAACCAATTTACCACTAATAATATTTGAGTTGAGTTTTTGCTACATTTTGTTATCTAAATAATGGGACAAAACTTTTAATATATGCTGTTCTATTGTTTCCCTAGGACACATATGCTAAAAATTACATTTCTGGGTCAAAAGGTATACAGGTGAAACTAACATTTTCATTTGTGATTTGGGATATATACATAAAGTTTTTTAATTGTTTTTATTCTTTTCGTGGTGTTTGGGATTAAGCCAGGGCCTCAAGCTGCTAAGTGTAAGGTAAACACACTACAAGTTACACATCTAGTCCCAAGATTTTAACGTTATCTAGTTATTTCCTCCCCCATCTCCCTGACTGAATCCAGGGGTGCTTTACCACTGAGATTCATTCCCATCCCACAACCCTTTTTTAAATTTGAAGAGTCTTGTTAAGATCCCAACACCTGCATCCTCCTACCTAAACCTCTGGAGATTCTGGGACTACAGGGGTGAACCACAGTGCTTGGCTTCACAAATTTTATTATTATTATTATTATTATTATTATTAATATTATTATTATTTAGTGTGTTTTTTTTTCTTGCGACATAAAGTCTCACTGTTTTTCCCAGGCTTATCTCAAAATCATGGACTCAAGTGATCTTTGTGTATGGGTCTGAAGAGTAGCTGGAATTACAGGCATGTGTCACCAAGCCCAGCTTTAAAGTTTATTTTTTTAAAAAAATATTTAGTTGTAGATGGACACAATACCTTTGTTTTACTTATTTTTATGTGGTGCTGAGGATCGAACCCAGGGCTTCGTCCATGCTAGGCAAGTATTCTACCACTGAGCCACAACTCTAATGTTTTTATTCTTTGTTTGGGCAGTACTAGGTATTGAAGCCAGGATCATTATACCACTGAACTACATTTACAACCTTTTTTACTTTGAGATAGAGTCTTGCTAAACTGCCCAGGCTGGTCTCAAACTTAAGATCCTTCTGCCTCAGCCTCCTGAGCTTCTGGAATGATAGGCTTATGACACTATGCCCAGTCATCTTAAATTGCTTTGTATTCTGGGTTTCCTGTCACATGTAAAAGGTCTTATCAATATGAAATTATATAGCCAGGTATGGTGGTATGTACCTGTTGTCCCACTTGATCAGAAAGCAGCAGCAGGAGAATCATTTGAGCCTACAAATTTGAGACCAGTCTGAGCATCACAGGAAGCCCCACAAGACCACCAAAGAAAATGGGAAAAAAAGATAAAAGTGGGGTGCTTCAATAACTAACAGGGAGAAAATAACCTAAATTTAAATGTAAGGTCTCTGGTGTGACTCAATGTCTAGCATGATCAAGAACAATAGTTTCCATGCTTATTCATATTAGCCCCAAAGTAGAAATCTAAAATCTCCAAATCCTTCTATATGATAGAATATGTATTTATGTATGTATGTATGTATGTATATCCCTCCCCCAGAACTGGGGCATTGACCCCAAGGACATCCTACCCCTTAGCTTTATCTCTAGCTCTTCTTATTTTGGGTTACAATCTTGCTAAAATTAAGAGGCTGGCCTAAAGCATATGATCCTGCTGCTTCAATTTCCTGAGTTGCTGGACTTAGTCATGTGCCACCAAACCCAGTTTACAATCTCTTTTCTAGCCAGTCCAGTGGTGCACACCTGCCATTCAGCACTCAGCACATTGACATAGGAGCACTCAACAGATTGACCTCAGGAGTTTAAGACTGGCCTGGCCAAAATACTGGGACTCCACCTCAAACAAACAGAAAACCCACAAAACTGATTGTCAATTTTTCTTTCCTTCTCCACCTCTGTGGATTGAATCCAGGAGTGTGTTACCATTGACCTACAGCCCTATGATTTTTACAGTTGTTTTTATTTTTTATTTTGAGAAATAAAACAATTATCTTTCAGTTACTGATCCTTACTTGTGATCCTTCTGCCTCAGGCTCTTTTTTTTTTTTAATATTTATTTTTTTTTTAGTTCTCGGCGGACACAACATCTTTGTTGGTATGTGGTGCTGAGGATCGAACCTGGGCTGCACGCACGCCATGCGAGTGCACTACCGCTTGAGCCACATCCCCAGCCCCCTGCCTCAGGCTCTTTAGTAGCTGAACTTATAGATGTGCACCCCTGTACCCAACTCTATTATTAGTTTTCAAGTATGCAGTAAACTAACTGCAACAACCATTTTGACCACTATATCTCCAAAACTTACTCATGTTTAACTGAAACTTTCTAATTTATGGCTAATATACTAGCCTATTAGGACTAATAATAAACAAGTTCACTTCCTATTTTATGAAATTGTTTGAGGTGCACTTCGTATTATCCAGGCTGGTAGGCATACGCCCCTCTCCAGCTCTTGCCAGGAAGTCAGCCAGGTCAGTTGCTGTGATTATTACTGTTGCCACGTTTTTAGAGTGAGAGACATGCTGAATGTTTTGCCCAAGGTCAAAGAGTAAGGCAGTGTTGGTTCCTGAGCTTGAGTCTCCAGAGAGCAAGGATCTTCCCTTCCAGAAGGGCTCTACCCCAGCCCCACTGAGCCTCCACTCATGCCCAGAAAACCCATTTCCCTGAACCTAGGACAGACAGCACAGCAGCCATAGGAAGCAGCAAAATATATGAGTATATAACAGGTGTGGGGGTCTTAGCACTCTCATCAGGAGAGTGAGTGAGGAATCAGGCACAAGTCCCCCACATGTGGCTCAAGAGATAAACTTTTTGTGTGTGTCCTGGCATTGCTGGGTGTGAAGGGAGAATGGGAGGCCAAGCCTCCTCTGAAAACCTCCCAATACACCACTGAGCTAATGGTAAGCTAAACACAGAGTTAGTACATGGGGGCTCTCCCTAATCTTCATCCCACAGATCACATTCAAGTCTCTGGGTGCCTAGAGGCAGGACAAGAAAGAAGGCTGGAACCACATCACTGCAAGAGACCATGGGGGGCACTGTTGGTGACCAACCCCATTGCACTTCTAATTCTCCACTCTAAATGTTTCATATCATATGTCAAATAAAAATTTCCAATAAAAAGTGAATCTGGGGTGCTGGGGTTGTGGCCCAGTTGTAGAATGCCTGCCTAGCATGCATGAGGAACTAGGTTCAATTCTTGGCACCATATAAAAACAAACAAATAAAATAAATATATGTTTCCATCTACAACTAACACACACACACACACACACACACACACACACAAATATAAAAGAAACAGAATTTTCTTTAAATCAAACTATTGGAGTAGTCTCAGTCCTCATTAATAGCTGAGGAAACTGGGGACAAAAAAATGTAAAGACTGGCCCAAAGCCAATTAGAAAGTTAGTGTTTCAGTTTTTTCTTTCTCTTTTCAGGGACACCTTAGTGTGCTCTGAAGCCCTGTGACCTGGACCCTGCATCCTCCAGGTCCATAATCCCATCCTTACACCCCCAAGTGCTTCAGCTTCAGGGCCAGCCTAAAATCAGGGGCTTCCCCCAACACATGTGCAACCACAAACTCTCATGTTTCAAAGCATACCCAATACTCCTCACCTCCTGTAAGGGTGCAAACTTGCCACTCCTTGGGGAGACCTGAGTTGCAGACCTGGGCCCAGAAATGTCTTTAAGATGGTGTGCTGAGTAGTGCACATCCATTGGCCCCCAGTTGGTACCCTGCTCCACTTGAAGGCATACAGCCTCCAACATGTACCTGCGAAGCGACAGACCAAATTCAAGGAGTGACTACCCACCTTGGCCTGGTCTCCTTGACCACTCTCACCCCTCAGCTGGGAAAGCACAGAGCCCAGGGCTCTCATCCAGGAGCCTTATCCAGACTGCCATTCCCCTCTACCATATTTCTTGGGGCAAGAACCTACAACAACAAGGAAGAGTGAAATTCCCAGAAACTCCTAGAGCACCCTGGAGAAAACCCCAAAGGATAGGAACAGTGAGTGTCAGGGTCTGGGAGCTGGGGTCAGATACCAGGTAAAAAGATTTAGCTTCACCTTACCAGCCCCAGGCAGGGTCCACCACTTGAGCCCTTGGTTTACCAACTCTCTTGGGTCACAGGGGAGCACATAGCATGATATAGCAGTTCCTGGTGCAGCCCTGGTCAAATAGATTATTGTGCTGGAAGGAGAACAGAAAGCTCAGGGAACAGGAAGGGAACAGGAGGAAAGGAAGGGAACAGGAGCTCAGAATCAGCAGGACTACACAAGGCAATCTTCCAGTGACCCTCCCTAAGTTGGTCAGGTAAGCCAGGGTTCAACCTGGGCCTGAGGCCAGGCTCTAGGTACAGGAGTGCCCAAGAGTGAGTGACCCAGGGCCTCCTGCCTTCCCAGGCTCCTAGGAAGAGTGACCTCTCTAGACCCACTTTTGAGTAGTTTTCCCCAGAGAGTGCTGACTCAGCACCCACCTCTCCTGCCTTTTCAGGGCTCCTCATCTCCTTGTGCCTCCCTTTGTAAAAACCTTGCTCTGTCTCCATTGGCCACACCTGTCCTCCCACCATGTCCTTCCATGCACCTTTTAAAATCTTTCTAGTGCTCCTCTACTCAACTGATCCAAAGATGGTGTCACCACCATGCTCCTACTTTACTCTTTTAATCTTGATTTTTTCTAAAAATCTACCTCAACTGAATTTCACCATCTGGGAGAGCAGTGGCAGTGGAGGATACCCAGACATATTTTCCTAGTCAAAAATCAGATTTTCCAGGAAAACATGGGCTGAAGGCCTTTACTATACAAAGCAGTAAAGGTCAAGCTCAAAGGTCATTTCCTTTCCTGGACACTGACTGCTATCTCCTCTCCCTTATTCCACTTTCTCCCTCTGCTGAGTCCAGCCTCAACCCCTCCTCCTTCCAGACCAGGTTGATTTTCACCCCAACTTCAAGAGCTTCAGCTAGCAAACACTCTGTTATAATGAAAAGTGGTCCAGCAGCACCTCTATCCACCCCCAACTCTCCCATGGCAAACATATAAAGATTTTGATCTTCAACACTATTCTCCACCAGAAGGAAAGATGATTCCACATCAGAACAGTTGTGGAATATGTCCAAAAGGCAACATGAATCATGTCCTCTATGAGGTTCTGCCTCTTTTAAGGTGTTCACAACACTTAAGAAATGAGTATACCACCAAGTGCAGTGGCGCACACCTGTAATCCCAGTGACTTGGACCATCACAAGTTCAATGCCAGGCTCAACAACTTAGCAAGGCCCTCAACAATTTAGTGACACCTTTTCAGAAAACAAAATATAGCAAGGATTGTGGATGAAGCTTTGATGGTAAAGCACCCCTGAGTTCAATCCCTTGTACCAGAAGAAATAACTTAATAATGGCAGATTATTTTTAAAATTACAGAATTTTTAAACCTAGAAAAAAAATTTATATATATATATATATATATATATATATATATATATATATATAATGTATAGAAAATATTGATTGTACATAAGGTATAGAAAAATGCTTCAAGGAATGATAATAAATTCTTAAGAACTGATCAGTAAATGTGAATACCTTCCTCACTGAAACCCTATCACACACAACTGGAATCCAACAGCTCTGAGGCACACAGACCAGCATCTCTCACTGGCTCCACTCCTGGGACTCCTGCTCCAATTCTGTGTCTCAAATACCCTCACACTCCACAAAACCAAAATCCAGCAGCATCTTCTTCTTGCCCCATCTTCTGACCAACTTTCTGCTGCCTCTTCTTCTTCCCCTTATCCTGGGGGATCAAGGCATCAGGCTTCTCTGTTCCTTTCTCTCTTTCTTTCTATCCCCAAATGTTGATTCTTCTGTTTATTGGTTCACTCATTTATCCAGATGTTTTTTCTTTGTGTGCTTCGATTGAAGAATCCAAGCCCATGCTTATGCTAAGCATAAACTCTACCACTGAGATGCACCCCCATCAGAAGTATTTCAGGGCATCAAAAATGCTTCTCTAAAACTGGGCACCATGGTGCACATCTATAATCCCAGTGACTTGGGACACTGAGGCAGGCTTGAGACCAGCTCAGCAACTTAGTCAGACCCTGATTCACAATAAAAAATAGTACGCACTGGGGATGTATGTCACTGATAAAGACCCCCTGGGTTCAATACCTCATAGCAAAAAAAAAAAAAAAAAAACATCATCTAGTCACTGCACGGGGGTAGAAAGCACCCTGCAAACAACATGGCCAGCATACATTCAGAGTAGTGAGGTCAGCTGCAACACGAGGCCCTGAGCACCATGGGAAATGGCCAGGGTAGAGTAGAGAGAGAGAGTATCATGAGAACCATGTAGGCAATGCAGCTCACAGCACCCAGGTACATGCAGAGGAGAAGCCCATAGAGTTAAGTGGTGAGACAGCTACTTCTGGTTTCAGAGGCTGTGTCCAGTTCAGAAAGAGTAGTCTGAAGAGGTATGCTGGCTTTGGCCATTAATGAGAGCATCATCCTGACAGCAAGGGTTGGACTGACCTGGGCCAGGAAGTGAAGGGTGAGCTAGTGAACAAGGTCAACTCTTTCAGAGAATAAGACCCAGAAGGTACAACAGGTAAGGGTGGGACTAGTATGACTTTTAAGATGAGGCACAAACATATGTAGATGACCATGGGAAGGAATGGTAGTGAGGTAATAGCAGCACATAGGGCACTTTCTGGCACCAGCCACTGTTCTATGTGATTTACCTGAATTAACCCACAATTCCCTCTTTTATTACAGATAGGAAAATTGAGTGACCAAGTGGCTAATTAGCATACCCAAGGTCTCCCTGCTGTTCAGTTCTAGAGCTGTAATTTGAACTTATGTGGTTTTCACCAGAGTCTTTGCCACCAACCACCAAACAAGTGACTCCAGGAGGAGTTGCAGTCAGGGAATGGAGTATGGTGGGAATGAAAGCTGGAGCATGGGGTCAGTGCCTGAAATTAGTGCTGCCAATAATGAAAGGTAGCCCTGTTTGTTGAATGCCAGAAGACAGACCACAATTAGATCCCTTGAGACTTGGGGATCCTGGTCTTGGAGAGCCTCTCTCTGAGCAGAGGAGAAAGGGCATTTGCCTCTGGCCTGACCTGGGATGAAAGAACCACATGATGGAGGAAGAAAAAAGGCTGCCAGGCAAACTCAATGATATACTAGAAGCTGAAGAAAGGAGAAGACAGGCAAACCACAGGGCTGAGAAAAAGGATCAAGCATAGGAGTCACATGTGGCAGTGATTGGGGTGCTGAATAAAAGGATGGGAGGTGATGAGCAGACAGGATCCTCTGTCTGTTCAGCTGTCTCAGGGTCTGCGGCTTCCCCTCCCCCATTGATACTGCCCACCAGTATTTCTGAAAGAGCCTTTAGTCAAGTGATTGCCATACTAAAGGAATCCCATGGCAGAGATGCCCACTCCTAGCATTCCTAGTTGAAGCTCAAAGAAAAAGAAATAACACAGATGGGGAAGAAAGCAATGAAACTCTTCCTCACACAGGACATGAGGTTCCATTCAGAGGGAACAACAAGGAATGCTGGGAAAGAAGCTTAGTGATCATGCACCCCTGACTCAATCCCCAGTGCTGGAAAAACAGCAAAACTAAGGACTCCTGCTCTTTGGAAGATGCTATTAAGAAAATAAAATGACAAGCCATGAAATGCAAAAAAAGATTTGCAAAACATAGATCTGAAGCCAGTATAGAGAACTCCTGAAACCCAGTAAGAAAACAACACAATTTTTTTAATGGGCAAAAGATTGGAGCAAACACATCACCAACAATATACTCATGGCTGAGAAGACATGAAAATATGTTCAACATCATTAGTCATTAGGAAAATACAGATTGGAGCTCTAATGAGATACCACTACTCATTTATTAGGCTACAATTTGAAAACAAAAAGAATAGCAATAAATGACCGTGTCAAAATCTAGTGAGGATGTGAAGCAACTGGAAATCTCATTCATTGCCAGTAGAAAGTAGAAATGGTGCAGTTGTTTTCTAAAAATTCCCACATATGTTTACCTTATGACTCAGCAATGCCACTCTTAACAATTTATCCAACAGAAATGAAAACTTATGTCCACATGTCTCTGCACCAATGGTTGTTATAGCAGCTTTATTTATAATTGCCCAAAACTGGCTGGGCAAGGTGGCCCATGCCTGTAATCCCAGTGGCTTGGGAGGATAAGACAAGAGGTTGGCAAGTTCAAAGCCTCAGTAACTTAGTAACTTAAAAAGGCTTTAAGCAACTTAAAAATTTTAAAAATTTTTCAGAAAGAAAATATAAGGGTCCTGATGGTGGGGTGGGGTGAGGCTAGGAATGTTGCTCAGAGGTTAAGCACCTCTGGGTTTAATCCCTGGTACAAAACAAAACAAAATAAACCAAAAATAATACTATCAAAAACTAGATACAAAGTAAAAATCCTTCAATAGATGAATGTATAAATAATCTCTAGGGAAATACAATACTATGCCGAAACAAAAGACAATAAACTACTGATATGAGCAACTGCATATATGGATCTCAAATGTGTCATGCTCAATGGATGAAGCTAGACTAAAAAGCCTACAATGCCATTTATACATGATTCTGGAAAGAGAAAAACCACAAGAACTCAGAGATGAATGGATTCTCTGGGGTAATGGAACTGGTTAACCTTGATCTTAGAGGAGAGTATACAATGTCATTGGCCAAAATTTCTAACTATAGACAAAAAGAGTGAATTTTACTGTTTTTAATTATTCCACAATAAATGACATTTTTACAAAATGTTACCATGCCGCCCAGATTTCCACTACTTTAAAACTACTTCCCTTGCTTGATGATCTTTCTAATCTTGACCCCCACAGGACCAAACTCATTGCCCATGCCACCTTGTGCTTGAACTAGATCCATTTCTTCATCATTCTGTTAACACCCTACTTTCAGGTTTCTGTGCCTTTCTGCAAAATTGTACCTCTCACAGTAAATGCCCTCCTGTCTCCTCTGCAAGTGCACACCAAAGACACAGAGAGGGACATGTTCTATTCTACATCCTGGGTCTTGCCAAACTCCCAGTCTCTTTCAGTCTGCTATATCACTCAGGACTCACTCCTTGGCTCACAGAGTTCCTGGGTATCTCCCAGTGTTATTCTGATTGCATGTTGTTTATCAACACAAGTAAATGAGGTACTTACTCACTTCTACACTCATCCCTCAAATAACTACCACCTAGCACACCCAGCACACTGTAGGCTTTCAATTCAATGCACCTAGGAGGGAGAATGGCCAGCAAGCTCCAGGGTATGGAGATATATAAGCTGAATCTTCATAGATGGGTCTGGAAGGACTCTTGAGGCACAATCAGGGCCAAGCCTGCAGATAAAGAACAGAAAATGCCTAATTGCAGAGGTGCAAGTTGCCTCCACACAGCCAAGGTCACAACACTCATACCACTTACCTGATTCTTATAGGGTCGCCTGGCATTGCCCACTGCCACAGCCTTAATGAACAGCTTCAGAATGAGGGGGAGAAGGAGGGCTCCCGCGGTACAGCTACTAGGATGCTTTGTACAGGCTAAGAAGTGAAGCCATGGAATAGCTCCTTCTTGGTCCAGCCTTTAAACCAGCATCATCCCCTCAATCCCTCCTACCGCAGCTAGCACCGCCCACCAACTCTCACTTTCTGGACTTGACAGTTAGTCCAGTAAAACGAAGTGAACACTAACTTCACCACACTGTCCTCCCACCTGTTCCTTTTCAACTTATTTTACGCTACTCTGTGGCCCCCCTAGATTCTTAACTTCACAGGCATCCTAACACTCCCATATCCCTAACTCCACTGGCCCTCCACATGTCCTTCAAAAGTCCTCCCAAGTGACTTCTCCCTCTAGCCCTAACCTTGGTCTCCCCCATTCCTTCTTGGCTGTTCACCCCTACCTCCCCACCACACTAGCTCTTCACAGTGTTGGCCTTTGGGACTGTGTGGATACATCATGGTATAGTCCAGGAATGCCATGTGCCTCCTGTGCATAATGAAAAGCACACAGGTGGCCAGCATGACACCCAGGTAGAGGCACAGGGACAGGAGGAATAGCAGGTAGAGCTGGATGTTTGATGCCTCACACAGTTATTCAAACACCTGCAATGGTGATCAAATTTTTAGGGGAGAGGAGGCAGGACCAAGGATCCCTATGGAATGGCCTCCATCACCCCCTAATCCTGAGGCCTCCCCCAATTCAGCCCTCTAGGCCTCCTGCTCTTGCCCTACACACAGGTTCCATCTCAGAAAGAACCTGGCATTTCCAAGGTTAGAGCACAGTTAGGACCCCATGGCTCATCAGGTCACCTGTCCTGAGTGAGGTGTATAGAGACAAAACCTGCCTGGTGTCGCTTGGAGCAGGATATAACATCTCTGGACCTCTGTTTTTACAGAAACTGAATCAAGATGAAAAAACATCCTCGCCCATCCAGACATCTGCATTTGTGAACCCAAGCAGGATGGGCACATCCGAGAAACACATTCAGAGCCCAGGAAACCCTCCAACTGGGACACCCAGACCAAGACAGGCAAAGATACCCAGGACACCGCAGCAGTCAGCTTAAAGGGCTGAGGATCTAGTATCAGCAAGCCAGGAAAGGGGACAGTCACTACTTTTCCTCCCCAACTCCACCAGGCCCAGCACAGATGAGCTCCCCTCTTTGGCATATTAGCACCTGTGCAAGCAAGGACAGCCTCCATGGAGAGCTACAAACACAGAGGTGATGACATATATAAGTGACCAACAGAGGCTGAGAGCCACTTGAAGCACTCTGGGAACATGGTCTGATACTCCCATCTTGCCTACTCATGATGTGAGGTTCCTGGTCCTATTCAAGTGCCTAGGGACAGGTTGGTGAGTGGACAGGGAGGAGGAGCACTCACCTCCACACAGACGTCACAGCTTTTGCAGTGGAAGGTTCAGGGCATGAGTTGAAAATAAGAGGTGGGACACCACGACATTTCGTATAACCTGCCATTCACTCATGCCATGTAGGGAGCCTCAGGGTCCTGCTCGAAGGTGCCAGGCAGGGAAAGAGGTTTTGGCAGTGGAGGTGGCCCTTGTATCACTCTGCTGCTCAGGGCAACCCATAGCATCACTGGGCAACAAGAAGGTGGGGTGGAAGTAAACAGGGGAATTCTGGTCCTTGTTGAGCAAGCTGACAATTCAGATAGGTGGCAGTCAAAGAGAAGGGGCTGTCCAGCCTCAAGAGCTTTGTATGTTGCTCCCCCTTTTGGAATAGTAATCAATGCTTGGAATTGTGTGAAATGGGAAGGAGGAGAAGTGAACTACATGGTGTTTGAAGAATATGTAGGCCTCTCATGCCAGCCTGCCCAGGCCTCTCTTCTAAAGCAACTGGGAAACCTCCAGGGATTCTGTTTTTTTCACACTTCAGTGACTTGGGAAATGAAGTGTCAAGGCCCAAGTAATGATGACAGGATAAGAAGGAATCCTGAGGTCACAGGTGGGGTCAGCCCTTTAGAAATAACCTCTGTAGACACCAGCCCTTTGGGTGCCACATGCCTATCCTAGGGGTCTGAGGCCTTACCTCTGTGTAAGATGCCTGGGTCCGATATAGTCATAGAAATGAGGCTGTACATAGTGAGGAGGCAGAGAAGACCCATGGCCAATGAAAAAGCCCACACTTTTTTGGGCCAGTGCTCAGCATCTGAAACCAGGGCCAGACTCAGTTCTAATCTGGGACAACCCGGAGCCCCCATGAGGCCCTGCTCACCTGAGGTCAGTCTCACACACCTTAAGGTCAGATCTGAATATCCAGGTAGAGACAGACCCCATTTCCTTCACCAAATATCACCAGCATTATCAACCTTCCATACTTCTCTAAAAGCCTCAGGCTTCCCATGTCTCTGTGCTTCTAACTAAATATCCTCCTTCCCCTCCTGGCCTCCCTCCACTTCCCTGCCTCTGCATTCTCACTATTTCCTGTCTGTCTCTTGGTGAGAAACCTGACAGCTGGCATGGAGACTCATGGAAAGGTGAAGAATATTGTGCTCAGAGAGACCAGTGCTGTCACAGTCAAACAAGCCCAATGTCTCAAGAAAAGCCAGGATCTGGCTTGGGGTGGGGGTGGGGACCAGAAAGCATTTGAGATACTCATGCTCTGATGCCTGCTCTCAAACAAATGAGAGCCAACCCCTCCTTTTCCTGGCTTGGAACCCAGAGTACCATGACTACAAGTGTGACATCAGAGCAGTTCAGGAATGGGGGCTGTAGCTGCTTCCAGTGCCCTCTGAGAGCAACCCTCTCCTGAATTCACATACACACCTGTATACTGGGAAATCCTGCTTTTACAATGGTGGGTTTGTTGGAGCTGGTGAAGATGGGATCTGGTTTGTCGTCCAAATGTTCATAGGCTGGAGGCTTGGTCCTGGGTGTGGCAGTGTTGAGCTGGTAGCACCTGCAAAAGATGGGGCCTAGTGGGAGGTAATTGTTCCACTGAGGATGAGACCCTTGGAAGGGAGTAATAAACTTCTCATGGGCTCCCATTAGTTCCAGTGAGAGAGGCTTGTTATAAAAAGAACAAGACTCATGCTCCCCAGTTTCTCGTCATGCAGCCTGTACCCCTTGCATTTCCTTTCACCATGATGCCATTCACCATGTTGTAAGCACTCTCACCAAAGGTTGATCACAGGGGCTGCCAATTGTTGGACTCTGAGCTAAATAAACCTCATCTCGTTATAAAGTACCCATTCTTGGGTAATTTGTTAGAGCCAGCAAAAGCAGGCTAATACAGAGACCATGTATTATGGTTCCTGGGGAGATGGCATGGGGAGAAGTTTGGTGAGGGTTATCCACTATCAGGCCCAGTGCTAATTGAAGAAGGCAGTGCTCATTGTTCATCCTATCTCTTTTTCTTTCTTTTTCTTTAAACAGAGTTCCAGTTTCAGGAAGGAGTTATCAATCTACAAAACTAAACAACTTCCCAGTTCCCCTCAAAATGAAAAATAAAATGTGTTGGGGATGTGACTCAATGAATAAGCAACCCTGGGTTCAATCCCTGATGACGATGATGATGATGATGATGATGATGATGTTGATGATAATGATACTTGTACATGTTTATGGCATACAACATATTTTGAATCATGTATATACTGAAGAATGGCTGAGTCAAGCTATTGAAGATATACACTCTTTCATATACTTATTTGTAGTGAGAACCCTTAAAATCTACTGTCTCAGTCATTTTCATGTGTATATAACATTATCAATTGTAGTCATTCTGTTGTATGTTTTTATTAAGTGTAGTTATTATATTATATATTAGATGCTTGAAACTCATCCCTCCCATCTAAGGGTAATTTGATCTCCTGTGACCAGGATCTCACCAGAGCAGAGCCAAGCCACCCTTGGGCCCCTGGCATTCACTAATCTGCTATCTATTTCTTTTTTTTATATATTTTAAAATGAATGATAGCAGACTGCATTACAATTCCTATTACACATATAGCACACAATTTTTCATTCATTCAACTTGATGGGATTAAGACATACCAAAGATTAAGAGATTCTGAGTGTATCAGTGAGGGTGTGTTTAGGAATGATTGACATGTGGGATAGCAACTGAAGTGGAGACCCTTCCTAAAGTGGGTCAAAACCATCCAATAGCATGGTGGCTTGGATGGAATAAAAAGTGGGAGGACAAGGAAGCAGTAGCAGATACAAGTGTGATTCTTTTAGGAAGGGTTCTTGATTGCTGCTGCCATCACTTGAGAATATCAGACTCCTGCTTCTTCACTCCTGCAAAGTGAGCTCTGCCAGTAATCGTCTAAGGAGTTTCTGGAAGCCTTCTGTTTCAGACTCTGAGAGTACTGTTGATCTCTCTTGTTTCGGGGGCTTCAGTCACTTGTGCAGCTACTAGTTCCTCTAGCTCTACAGCCTGCAGATGGCCATTGGGGACTATACAATTTCTGGTCAAGTAGACCAATCTAACCAATCCCTTTTTACAATCATACTTCCTGTTGATTCTGTTCCTCTGCAGAGCCCTGATTAATACACCTTCCTGGTCAATGTTTCTGCTTCATCCCAGAAATTTTGGTATAATGTGTTCTCATGATTATTAGTTATCTATGTATTTTCTCCTCTATCTTATGCTTTTTTCCTTGATCAGAATATTATTTTATATGCTTTTTTGCTTTCGACAAATTTGTGAATTTTCACTTCCTCTTTATTATGGATTTCCAGCTTCCTTCTATTGAGGGTCTAGAAGATACTAATGTGTGTAAAATATTTTGCTGAAAAAATCTCCAGTATGAGACATAAATACATTTCATGGGGGGTTATGGCCTCATTTACTCTAAAGAGCCCAAAGTTCTCTAATTATCATGTTGGGGTTTCATTTTTCAAGTTATGAATTGGATGGAGTTTGGGATGAGGTGATAGATCAATCCGATTATAGCACCAAATCTGAAACCGAAGACTCATTTGCCATTTTAAATTTCTTTTTGGAAGTATTTCTAGTCACAAGTATTCTACCACACAGGCAGAGTTCAGGAAGGAAAAGGGTTACAACCAAACCAAGTTGTGATAGTCTAGGTATTGTGCTGACAACCCTGCTGAAGCCAGAAGAAAAATGTCCAGATTTCAGTGTCTTGTATGGAGCAAGACTTCTTATTAAACAGACTAACAGATAATTGTTGCTGTTGTTAATCTCATTAAGTGAGCTTTGTAATGGGATTTCCTTTTAGGATTAAAGCAAACACCACCCAGGTTCCCAGTGTGGTTGGACACTCACTGGAGGCCAGAGGAGTTTCAGAACACCAAAGCTGCTGCCTGCTGAGTCCCACATGCTTGTTGGTACCTGGTGTGAGGCCCACAATGCCATGGAGTAGCACTTACCCTGCTGTGTGCTACAGGCTTTGCATTCTGCATACCAGGCACCTGGGCTAAAGAGGCCTCCAACCCTGAGCTTAATATGTCCTCGGCCCTTGCCATTGCCCTTCTATATCCAACCGCCAGATACTTCCTATGACTACCAAGACTTGCACTGAAACCTGCATCCCACACCCCAAGCGCATCTTCCCTGGCATTGGTCATGAAAAGATGACTTTCCCTGGGCACACAGCACCTTGCGCCATGGCACAGAGCTTCCTGTCCTGGACTCTGTGTCTGCAATCCAGAAGAAGCCCCAGGCACCCCCAGGAAAGTCAGGGGTCTTCATAATGCCTCACCATCAACCATCTCCTGGGGTTTTCTTGTGTTCCAGGTGTGTGGGTGAGGGATGTCTAGAGCCCAAGACCTCTTGTTGTGACCCTTGTAATATTCCTCTTCCCCCTGCTCCCATCAGCGTCCAGGAGTTAAGCCAAGGCTGCTGGGAGTGGATCCAGGCCCTTCTGCACAAGACTCCCTGAGGCTGCTTGAGTCTGCAACCTTTAGGACCCAAGAGCACTGAGATTTCTCCTACAACCATGTTTGGAGGAGCGTTTTGGTAGGGATCATCTAGAAGTAACGCTTGTGTTTGCTTGTCCACCTTGGAGGCTTCAGAGCTCTTGTGCATTTTTCTCCTGTTTTCTCAATAACATTGTGTCAATGCGATATTCTTGGTTGTAGTATACTCCTGTTGGGGATGAGGAGGCTCAGACCACTGGGTGGTGAGAGACCAGGTCTAGATCTAAGGGGTCAATTCTAAACCTAAGGGGGCCCTCCCTCATTGTTCTTTCTCTGCTTATTGGCAGCGTGATTAGGTGGTGTCTCCAGGTATCCAGAGCACTGGTGTATTGGGTGTTCTACACACACTGCATCTCCTAGTAGATACACAGCAGCCTTGAGGACCCAGATGAGAAATGATCTTCCTGTGTTACCATGCCATCTATTTCCCCCAAGACTATTTAAGAGGAGCTTTCACACCTTGCAGTTGACTAACTGCTACCTCTGCCTCTCTTCCTTTCAAACCCACCTACAATCTTCTGCTTCTTGGGACTCACAGTCTGCCCAGGCAGTCAAGATTCAATGGAGTGTAGCTGGGGTTGTGGCTCAGTGGTAGAGCACTGGCCTAGCATATGTGAGGCTCTGGGTTTGATCCTCAGCACCACATATAAATGAATAAATAAATAAATAAATAAACAAACAAATAAATTAATAAATAAAATGTATTAAACAAAGATTCAAAGGACTCAAGAAGCCAGAGAAGAAGATCAAGTCTAGCCAGGGAAGGGCAGGCAATCTGCCCAGTCTGGGTCACATCTGCCACTATACCCTTGACTGCGCTCACTGTGAGGCCATTCAACAGACCTCAATAGCTAGACCTCCAAACTCTAGGTCTTGGTATTCTCCCATTGGGATAGATCCTCCAGAAGACTCCACCCAGATTGTTCTGCTGCCAGGGGTCCTGCAAAGTAAGCTACTAAAGATGGCCTTCTTGGACCCAACTTTGTCTAGCATTTTTATAATTTGAACTTGAAATCATGGATCTTTAGTTTTTGACAACTTTACATGATGTATCTCTAATAATTTTTAGTTCTTGTTTTGAGACATGATCTAATAAAGTTGCTGAACAGTCTCTTGAATTTTTTTAAAGTATTTTTATTAGGTGTTTATAACTATTTATTTTATTTGTTTGTATGTGGTTCTGAGAACCAAACCTAGGGCCTCACACATGCTAGGCAAGCTCTCTATCACTGAGCCACAATCCCAGCTCTTTGAATTTTTTTTTTTACACCACAATTGAACTTAGGGGTACTCAACCACTGAGCCACATACCAAGCCCCATTTTGTTATTTTGCATTTTATTTACATACAGAGACTCACTGAGTTGTCTAGCACCTCATTGTTGCTGTGGCTGGCTTAGACATCACAATCCTCCTTTCTCAGCCTCTATAGCCACTGGGATTACAAGTGTGTGCCACCCTACCTGCCTTGTCTTGAATTTGTAGTCCTCTTGTGTCAGCCTTCTAGGTCACTGAGATTACAAGCCTGTACTATCCTTACCACCTGGCAGGATTTATCTTTACAATCAATTTATTATTCATGGAACCAGAGAACTGTTACTCGGTGATATTTTACAAAATATCAAAATGTACCTACTTTTTTTGCTCCAGTGAATTAACTGGAAAAAAAACAAAACAGTGCATAAATTAATTGTAATGAACATATACCAAATAATTCTGTTATGCTAGAATATGCTAAGGTCTTCTAGTATGTAATTCTGGGAAGAAAGTTGATTCAATATGTTGTGTATTTATACCATGTATTTGACTAAGAAGAAAAGTGAGGGATGACTTCAAATTGCATCAGAAACTTTACACCCCATAGTATATAGGAGAATTAAGCAGTTTGATTTTGAATGAACACATGAGATGGCAGTTCCCTAGGTTTTTAAGTCCAAGTATATAAGGCTAATCCATTTGAGTGACAGTTATGTTTGTGTTTATTCTTGGTATTGGTCTCTTTGGGTGAAATTTCACCCTGAGTTTTTTGCATGCACTCTTAGTTTGGCATTCTTGTTTCAGACCAAAGCGCTTTTTTTCTGCCACCTTCTTTTTCCTTTCCCCTCCCTCCACGCACTCTTTCTTCTTTCTCCCCTCTCTCTATTTTTCAGATACTGCACACATCTTTGATAGATCCCAAGCTCCAGGATGACCTCTGTGACTTCTATGGCCAATGCAGCTTCAGACACTGGCTTCTTCCTGGACCTTTAGGGAGTTTTTGTTCCTGAATCTTTTCTCCTGCTACCTCTTCTCCTGGAATTCTACAGCTCTATTCAATGATGTCCCCCCGCCCACCATGTTTCACCCAATCTGACTGCTGATGTGCTCTTACCTTAAAACTACATGAGTTTTTCTCCTGGAGCAAAAAGTAATGATTCTTGGGGGCAGTGTGAACCTGGAATCTGGAAAGGAGAGTTCCGATGACACTGTGTATCCAGAGTTCTTGGCTGTTATGGTGCAAAGTGGAGCCATGAAGAGATGTTTCGAGGCGAAGTGTTTGAAATCATAATTGAAGATTCAGCAAGAGAGCAAATTGGGATGAGTATTAGGGAGAAAAAAATGGATGTGAATGAGGCAAAGAGGATATAAAGTACATAAGATGGGATGCTTTAAGCTTTTGAAAGTACTAATTATTGACAATTACATATTATCAATGTCAGTCACTCCAGATCAATTAGAAAAGTGATGAAAATTATGGAACTCTTCAAATTCTCACAGACAAATACATAACATTACTAGCTTTCCAGTAGCAATGTTGAGCCTAGTCTAACCAATGTTAGACACCAGAAAATTAAAAGAAACACATATTTAAATGGCATATTAGAAAGAGTTAAGAACTTTAATAACAGGGTCCAGGGATGTAGGTCAGTGGTGGAGCACTTGCCTAGCATGAATGAGTTCAAGAATTTGATTCCTGCTATATAAAAAAGGAGAAGGAGTGTCCATTATAATCCATGTTGTTAAAATGTTGGCAAAGGACTGGGTTGTGGTTAAGTGTCAGAGCACTTGTCTTGCACATGTGAAGCACAGGGTTCTGAAAATAAACAAAATAAAGATATTATGCCCTTGTGCAACTAAGAAAACCATTTTAAATAAACATTTTTAAATAATGTTGGCAGAAAGATGTTCCTAAATATTGGTGTTTGAATGAATTTGGTATGCAACATATCCATGTGTTTTAACAATTTTAAATACACTGTTTTGATATAGGAATTCCACTTTTAGGAATTTATTGTACAGATTTATTCACAGGAAAAAAAGAAACTCTATTAAAGAAAAAATAGTGTTCTTTCATAGTACAAGATAAAAATGATCCACTTAGAAATAAGGCAACCCTTAAAATCTCAAAGGGAATAGATAGCATAGAGGTTCTAGGACATATTAAATGCCCTTATAATTCTAAGAGGTAGAGAGCATTAAGGAATTTTATATATATCTAAATTTTTATGGTATTGAAAACATGGCTCCCTTTTGATATAGAATCACTTAGATTTTACATCTTTAAAGAAAGATAATGATGCTACACAATTTTATACATTTTGTGTAGGACCTTTAATAAAAAAATATTTGATAAAATCATTCTCTAATTTCATATCTTCCACTTTCATTCTCTTTCCTGTACTACTGAAAATTATTCTAGTGAAATGAAATTTAAGTAATGAATATTTTAGCAAAGTATTTAGTAAGAGTCACAAAAACTACAAAAATATTATGAGATTTTTAGTTTGCAAAATGGATGCAAATGATATCAAATATAATTATATAAGAACTTTATTAAATTATGAATGGATATAAAAGTTACTAAAGATTATTCAATGACAAACTTTTAAATAATACAAACATTACTTAAGACAAGTAAATGTGTCATAGTACAGTTAAGTGGAGGTCAAGTCAGGAGATAACTCCTCTTCCTGGTGCATTCACCAGCTAAGACCAAAGCACTTGGCCTCCCTCTGTGCTACTTGTCAAAGACTGAGCCTTCCTCAGCCTGGGGAATTAGAACACATACTGTGGCCCTCTGCCCCTAGCAGAAACCCACCTGATCCTTGGCATTATTTTGCCTTAAGGCACTTATTCCTGAACTAAAAACTTAATAAATACATTAAATTAAAAATTGTTGTCAAACACTATGGTTTTATAAAATATGCTGATGTTATATAACAGGTGTTATATTATGTATGATAATTATTTTTTTCTTTCAGTTTAAAAAAAATTAAAACAATTTTGTAGGACCATAATGTATTTTAAGGCCCTAGTCACTTTGCACAACAGATGGGTGAGACCTGCCTGGAATCTTCCTGATTTATGTTAGCAGCAGCTAAGGCTTCAACTCTAGAGGGCCAAGTTATAAACCTTCAAAGCCAGCTTTAGCAAGGGCAAGGTGCAAAGCAACTCATTAAGACTCTGTCTCTAAATAAAATACATAAAAAAAAATTCAAAATCACTAGTCTAATTCTGCACTTAATTTTTGTTTGTTTTTCAATAATTCTCATGATTGAATATCAGGCTTTACCACTGATCTTCTTCTCAGCCCATTTTATCTTGTGTTTGAGACAAGATCTGGCTATATTGCCTAGGATGAACTCAAACATCTGTATTTCTTCCCTCAGTCTCTTGCTTCTTTGGGATTGCCTGCAAGGTTCACTACACCTAGCTAGTTCTCCACATATGGACTGGCTGGTTTCAGAGACCAGACTCAGTGGTGTTGGATCATACTCTTAAGACCATGGATATGCATACCCTTGATGGTCTTGACAGTTTTGCTGTGTTTCAAAAGTGAACACAAATATTTGAACCTCTTGATTTGCAAGATTTTGTGGAGCTTTTTATCAAGACAATAGTGAACCATTTTCACACATAACCTCTAACAAGTTATAGGAAAAGGATTGATTCATTCTTCAGGAGATTATATTTTTAATTGATGTTAAAAATTTTCAGGGGACATACCCAATTGTATTTAGAAGAAGTTTTAACATTTCCTTTTTTTTTTCTTTTTCTTTCTATTGACTATTTTTTTAAGTATCATCGGGTATTGACTCCAGGACTTCATGCATGCTGGCAAGCACTCTACAACTAATCTGCACTCAATGTCCCCATCTGCAAGTTATTAAGATCTTTTTATGTACATTTCATCTGCTGCTTCAAATTCTGACATAGTAGCCTCTGATGTGCCTTAGCACACCACAACTCTCCATTGTTCTGCAGTGGACATTCATATTGCTGCTGTCCCCATAACCACACATAATTGTCTCTATGAACCTGTGGGAGAATTTCTCTAGAACAGGTGACGATGAATAAAACTGTTCCATAAAAAGTGTATGACCTTAATTTTACGGATAATTGACAGATTGTTCTTTAGGGTGGAGCATTTATTTTCCAATAGTGATGTGCAGTAATGCATGCACATATTCCCCCAAAACACTTGGAATGACCCAGTATTCTGACATTTTCCAGGGGCTTTGTGGCTCTGTAGAGGTTTGCTCTGGTGCTGATGGCTACCTGTCCAGTCTTTTCTAATTTCTGAAACTCTCTCTATGAGCCAGTTGCTGTGCGATTTTTGAGAGACACTCTCTGATATTCAGTCTGAAATCTGCTTCTGCTTTTTGATCGGATTGCTAATTTTCTTTATCCCTTTTGCATAAACTGTGTGTGTTCAGTGTGGGTTCCTAAAGACTGAAGGAATACAATTGTGCTATTATATATGACTTTGTGCCTTGAGCTTATTATAATCTCTTTCATTTTTGACAACCCCAGAAGAATGGCTACATAAAATAATACATTTCCTATTGGGCTGGGGTTGTGACTCAGAGATACAGTGCTCACATAACATGTGTGGGGCCCTGGGTTTGATTCTTAGCACCACATAAAGAGAAATAAAGAAAGGTATTGTGTCCATCTACAACTGAGAAAAAATATTTTAAAAATACATATTCTCCATAAAAAGAATATTTAAAATATTTTTGATTTTAGGATGTTTTTATAAGGTTAGCTTTATATAATTTTTTCTTTGAGCAAATATACAGGTAAATGAAAACATGTCTTTCAAAATTTCATCTAGAAACTTTATAGGTTTTCTTCGGTGTAAGCCTTTCCATCAAGAAATACATTGTTTAAATAGAGACATTTGTACATTTTCTATATAGGTTAACTCATTACCCCAGGGATCCAGGGACCAGAGGCAGACATTCTGCCTTCCAGGACCTCCTCTCCCTGGTTGGTATTAAACTGGATCTCAGTGACACCACTCAGAGATGCTAGTGTCTGAGAGAAGCTGTGCTGGTCAGGGACAGCCTTGTAGCTGTCATAGACACTGAAGACTCTAGGCCTTTCCTTAGGTAGATGCAGGATACAGATATTGTGCAAAGAGACACATTTCCCAGCTAAGGAGCTCCTACCATCCCATACTTTCTTTCCTATACTTGGATATATTTGTTTGAGGCTAAAATTTGGGGCTTCTTTGCATCGCCCTCTCTGGATACTATCCATACCACTGTCCACCAAAGGAGACCATCTCTAAGGCTTTGATGTCCAGTCCACAGCACAGCTCAGAATCAGAGCTCTGTCTCCTACCACATGCAGCACTCATCCATCCTCTCTTCTTTCTTCATTCTGACTCCTGTTGATCAAGAGGACCAAATATTCATGAGAGCCTGTACAACAACATCAATTGCCTATTAGAAAGTAAACAAGAAGACTTTGGTAAGTAATACATCTTACATTTTTCTGGAACAGAAGTAAAAACAAAATCTACCAATCTGAAAACTCAGTACTCCTAGAACTCAGTGGTCATGGATCAGGGTTAAAAGTTTCCATGTCTCTGGGGAGCCTTTCTCTAGGCCTATATGGATTTCACCAAGAGAAGTTGCCAGGTCAGGCGACTGTCTGGTTGCTTTGCAGCATGGCACTCTCCTGAGGATGAATTTGAGTTCTTTGGTGTCATGGGCATAGGGTTCTGGAAAGGCAGGCAGGTAGAACTAGCAATGGTTCTATGGTGTATGGGCGCTGGGCAAGTGTCTGGGTGGAAGGAGACCCAATATAGCAGCCCCCATGGCCTATATTTTAGGCTTTCCCACCTGGGTTCTCCCAGCTGAGGACAGAAAGGGGAACCACTTCCCAGAATCTTCTAAGCTCAGTGACAAAGGCAACTGGGATCTTACTGTAACTCTGTAGATTCCAGAGCCTGCTTGACACAGGAGTGATTGGTCCATGACTTTGGCCTCTAGATCCGAAGAAGCAGTGGCAGGGCTGAAAGAGGAGGGAACAAATTGAGTGGCTGCTCAGCATTTGTTTTTTACTGATGGCCCGCTTGAATGAACAATTTCAAGGTAGAGTTCATTATGTTGGATGATGATGGTACTCTTGGTAGTAAATTGCTTCACAATGTTGGGTCTGATGAACTTCAGTAGAAAAGCAATCATCTTTACTGTCCTGTATATCTAGGATGAACAAATTAAAAAAAAAAGAAAAAAAAAGAGAAATCATTTTGGATGCAATTATAATAAATCTAATTGGTATGAGTAATTCATTAGATTAAGTAATTAATTAATTAGATTAAGCAGATTAAGGTTAAAATATTTCACAAAGGCTTACTCATTATGAAATACCAGATTCTCTGTTTCCTTTGTGTATATGAAATCCCATGATCACAGTGCTTCTTCAGGGCATGTACCTTTGCTTCTACAAAGGCTTAATTCATTATCCCAAATCACACCAAAGGCAATGCTTCAACCGAGTCCTCTGTTACGAGAAAAGATGGAAATCAATTCTCCACTCTTGATTGGAATTCTCAGCTACCTGTTTTGTTTCTCTACTGATGAATTCCTAAATTATAAGGACTAAGGGGAATAGAGAGGTGGGGTGGGGGGATGGAAAGCTATACTCTTCAAATATCAAAAAACCAAATATGGTTCAGATTTAAATTTTTATCTCAACATTTAATATATTTAAATGTGATTATAAATTTAAAAATTTTAAGTCACATCTGGTGGACATTGTTCAATCTGTGAAGTGAGAACAAAATTCTTAATTTTGAAAATTATGTCTTAGGATTCTAAAAAACCATAGGTCAGTCCAGCATAGTTGTGTCACACACTTGTCATCATAGCTACTAGGAAGCTGAGGTAGAAGGAATAAAAGTCTGAAGTCAGGTGAGCGACTAAAGGAGACTCTCTCTCAAAATTATAAAAAGCCTGGAAATGTAGCTTTGTTCTAGGGACCTTGCTTCAATTCCCAGTACTGAAGAAGAAAAAAGGAAATATGAACAAAGTAACAACAGTTCCTGAAACATAGTACAACAAATAACCTTTGTGAAGGTTTGATCATTCTTACATGATCATACTGCTTATTATCCTAGAAGCATAACCCCAATGTAGAAAAAAACTGTGGCCCTTTAAAACATCTCCCTAATGTAAAAGAATTTTTCACATTTCACTACCAGAGCCCCTTTATTGGTATTTTATTTCAGCCACAGAGCCTTCCTAAATATCCCAGGCTTTCTAAAACTTTCAGTCCTCCCACCTCAGGCTCCTTAATAGGTGTGATTAGAGGTATGGACCACTGTTGCAAGGTTACCAGAAATTGGTTATTAAAAAATTATTAGAAGCACACATATATTTAAATCTTATAGAAACACTGGCCCCCCTGTTTCATGATCCCTTCAATGTCATCAACTCTGCATTATTATTCAATCCA